>NW_027507764.1:353435332-354867560 GCF_037356315.1 Lithobates pipiens | reverse complement strand
ACACTAAACTCTGTTTTAACCACTTCAGCCCTGGAAGGATTTATCCCCTTAATGACCAGGCCATTTTTTGCGCTAGGGCACTGCATTGCTTTAATTGACAATTGCGCGATCATGCGATACTGTACCCAAATAAAATTGATGTCCTCTTTTTCCCACAAATAGAGCTTTCTTTTGGTGGTATTTAATCACCTCTGCAGTTTTTATTTTTTGTGCTATACACAAAAAAAGAGCGACGATTTTGAAAAAAAATAAACATTTTTTTTGCTTTCCACTATAAAACATTTCCGAAAAAAAAAGTAAAAACAAATGTATTCATCAGTTTAGGCCAATATATATTTTGCTACATATTCTTGGTAAAAAAAATCCCAATAAGCGTTTATTGATTGGTTTAAGCCAAAAGTTATTGCGTCTACAACAGTGTTTCTCAACTCCAGTCCTCAAGGAGCCCCAACAGGTCATGTTTTCAGGATTTCCCCTCAGATGGAACAGCTGTGGTAATTACTAAGGCAATAAAACTGATCAAATCACCTGTGCAAAATAATGGGAATCCTGAAAACACGACCTGTTGGGGTGCCTTGAGGACTGGAGTTGAGAAACACTGGTCTACAAAATAGGGCAGTGCTCATCAACCCTGTCCTCAGGACCCACTAACAGGCCAGGTTTGCAAGATAACTGAAATACATCACAGGTGATATCATTTGCTGCTCAGTGATTGCCGTATTCTAGTCTGCATCTCCCTAAGGTAATACATAAAACCTGGCCTGTTAGTGGGCCCTGAGGACAGGGTTGATGACCACTGAAATAGGTGATGGATTTATGGCATTTTCATTATTTTTTTACTAGAAATGGGGGCGATCAGTGATTTTTAGCGGGACCGCAACATTGTGGCGGACAGATCGGACACCTTACTGATATTTTTGACACTTTTTTAGGGGAACCAGTGACATTATTACAGTAATCAGTACTAAAAATATGCCATTGTACTAATGACACTAGCAGGGAAGGGGTTAACATTTAGAGCGATCAAAGGGTTAAATGTGTTCCCTGCAGGTGTTTTCTAACTGTTTGGGGGAAGGGTGTACTGGGAAAACACTCAGATCTGTCTTTCTGCTTAGCATCTCCCCTGTCAGAACGGAGATCTGCCTCGTTTACACATCCCTGTTCTGTCGCTGCAGGGAACGATCGAGTCCACCTAGAGTTGCCATCTCATCCCTTTAAACCTGAACACCTTTGAATTACACATGTTCTGAAGCTAATTAAATGCAGATAAGACGCCAAGTGAGTTTAATTACCACCTAATCAGCCACAAAACCTGTGTGATTAATATGTGTTCGGGTTTAAACCGGAGTTCCACCCAAAAATGGAACTTCCGCTTTAGGGGGGGTTCCAGCTCCCACTTCCTCCTGGTACACTCTCCCTTCTCAGCAATCATCTGGGACACATCACAAGTCCCAAATGATTGCTTGCGCATGCACAGTAGCCAAGCGCCCACAGTGACAATGCCGGAGCTGCAGAGAGGAGGGGGGGGGGACAGCAGGGCTTCGTCCCCCCGCATTGCTGGACCCTGGGATAGGTGAGTTTCCGATTATTAAAAGTCAGCAGCTGCAGCATTTGTAGCTGCTGACTTTTAATATTTTAAGTGGAACTCTGCTTTAAATAGGAAGTAAACCCTGATGGGTTTACTTCCTCTTTGTTTCCCTGCAAAGGTAAAGCATAATAGACTACTATGCATCGCATAGTAGTCCATTATGTGTCACTTACCTGACACAGGAGCCAGCGATGTCACCGCTGTAGCATTGAGCGTCCATCTTCTTCCGGGCATCGCTGCTCCGACGCTGTCAGTGGCCGGAGCAGTGATGACGTCACTCCGGCACATGCAGGCGGGAGCCGTGATGGCATGTTTGCCTTCACTTGCGGCGTGCCCAGTGCGCCTGCGCCGTAGACAGCGCTTCACTATTTTTATAAAATAGCTCCTTAGCTCCTTCTAGGTTTAGGAGATATTTCTTGGGCCTACAGGTAAGCCTTAATCTAGGCTTACCTGTAGGTCAAAGTGGTTTGTAAGGGTTTACAACCACTTTAAGTATGCCTGCACCATCTACGTAGACATCAGCGCTTTGTCTAATTTCTAAATATCTCCTAAACCGTGGAGATATTTCTTGCACCTACAGGTAAGCCTTAATCTAGGCTTACCTGTAGGTAAAAGTGGTTGTGACGGGTTTACAACCACTTTAAAAGGATTAGGCGGCAACCATAAGTCAGCCAGACCTGCTGATTGGCTCCCCTGCTGGCAAATGGACGCGCCCGCAAAAGCGAGTTCCCGAGGCGACGTACACCTACAGCGATTTGCGGGACCATGCCACCTTGAAGCAATATAATGACGGCGGCTGACCGGCAAAGCGGTTAAAAAGAGACAATAGTATCCAAAGTATTTTTGGGGGATTAATATTGAGTATTACACAAACCAGAGAAATAAACAAATACAAAAAAAGTGACTGTGCACAAGCAATAGCTGGCCATATTCGCACGTATAAGGGAGAAGAGTGTTGTTGTTTTTGTACAGCCCCTCCCCCTCAGGTGACCCGATGACGTAGTGTTGCTCGGTGTCCTCTGCCCTGTCACACACAATAGAGGAGATCACACCACGTGCTTCCTGTCAGCGCACACAGCCCGCTCTGCTGACGTCGCTCGGAAATCCCTGGCTGGCCGCCCCTCCTCCCCTCACATCCTCATTAGGACAGCCGGAGGTTCCTCAATGCACACTCCGCCCGTCCTGTGTTACACTCCGGGGACACGCATGGCTCCTCACCCCACCTCCCGGTCACACAGCTCATTACTGCACCGCCAACAACGGAGCGGTCCACTCACCACAACTTCCATGGAGCGGGCTCCCTCCTCTGTGCTGGAAAGTTGGCAGGAAATGAAGTCTCATGGAAGTTCCATAAACATGACTCGTTCCTGTGTCTGTCAGTGCACGACCCTGCCCGGGGCTAGGCATGACGTAGAGGATTTTCCATTGTGGGATTATTGTAGAGGAGGGTTCCCTGGCCTCTCGCTGCTGCTGAGGGGGCGGGACCAGGGGAGAGATGGGGGCGGACTCTCCATGTCACTAACAGGTTTACTCTATTAGGAGACCTGACAGATCAGGAATCCCTTCATGGAGCACAGGCGGGGGAATGCATGGCCTCCAACTGCCTCTGATCTCGAGGGACTGTCCCTGATTTGGAGCAATGTCCCTCTTTCCTCATTTGTCCCTCATTTTGGTCTGATTTATATAGCGTAGCTCCCGACTGTCCTTGATTTCGAGGGACTGTCCCTGATTTGGAGCAATGTCCCTCTTTCCTCATTTGTCCCTCGTTTTGGTCTAATCTATATAGCGTAGCTCCCAACTGTCCCTGATTTCGAGCAATGTCCCTCTTTCCTCCTCATTTGTCCCTCATTTAGGTCTGATCTATATAGCGTAGCTCCCAACTGTCCCTGATTTGGAACAAAGTCCCTATTTCCTCCTCATTTAGGTCTGATCTATATAGCGTAGCTCCCAACTGTCCCTAATATCGAGGGACTGTCCCTGATTTTGAACAATGACCTCTTTCCTCCTCATTTGTCCCTCATTTAGGTCTGATCTATATAGTGTAGCTCCCAACTGTCCCTGATTTTGAGGGACTGTCCCTGATTTGGAACAAAGTCCCTATTTCCTCCTCATTTAGGTCTGATCTATATATAGCGTAGCTCCCAACTGTCCCTGATTTCGAGGGACTGTCCCTGATTTTGAACAAAGTCCCTATTTCCTCCTCATTTGTCCCTCATTTTGGTCTGATCTATATAGTTCTATATAAAATGCACTATCTTTCAAAAAGTGTTTCCCAGGGCTAAACATTTCATCCAATTTCTAAATTGCTGCATTTATAGATTTCAAAAGCCAAGATAAAGGCATGGTAGTGGTAAACAAAAAGCCCTTGTGGATGTAACTAATCCTTCTTTTTTTTTTGTGGTAATTCTCCTTTAAGGGGGCATGGCATAGTGTCCTATGCTTACATACTTTTGCCAGTAGGTGTCCCTCATTCCCATCTCAAAATGTAGGGCGGCAGTGGCGTTTCTGGGGGGTGGCTTTTGGGGCTCTAGCCCGAATCTGTGGCCCATAGCCCCAAGTCTCTGCAGGGGTCCCCAAGGGGAGGGGAGGCTCTCTGGGGACACTGATTTTAAGGGGAAGGCTCTCTGTGGACCCTAATGTAAGTGGGGGCTCTCTGTGGACCCTGATGTAAGTGGGGGGGCTCTCTGGGGACCCTGATGTAAGTGGGGGGGGGGCTCTCTGGGGACCCTGATGTAAGTGGGGGGCTCTCTGGGGACCCTGATGTAAGTGGGGGGCTCTCTGGGGACCCTGATGTAAGTGGGGGGCTCTCCGGGCACCCTGATATAAGTGGGGGGGGCTCTCTGGGGACCCTGATGTAATTGGAGGGCTCTCTGGGGATATATACACACACACATACTGTACACGTAGATTAAATGTGTATGCCCACCCAAGTGTATGACATTATTTACTACGCTGCTATGGGCTCTAGCCCCAGATCTTTTGTAGACCTAGCAACGCCCCTGTTAGGAGGTATGGGAATGAGTAGATCAACCTCTCTCACTCACAGTACCTTTTAAAAGTATGAAAAATCGAATGGCACCCCAGTCTAAAATGGAAGAAAATATGAATTTTACTGCAACATGCCATTCATTGTGTCCTCCAATCAGAGTCAAGCTAAAAAAAAGGGTCTGTTTTGCATTCTAACACATGCAGCGATTTTTGTACACCTGTGTGCTCCCAGTTTAAAGCTGTACTAATCTGCGGCAATAAAAAAAAAAAAAAACCCCTTAAGGCAATTGCACATTATGAAATACCATAGAACAGGGGTCTGAAATTGGCGGCCCTCCATCTGTTGCAAAACTACAAGTCCCATGAGGCATCGCAAGGCTGTCAGTTACAAGCATGACTCCCACAGACTGAGGCACGATGGGACTTGTAGTTTTGCCACAGCTGGAGGGCCGCCAGTTTGAGACCCCTGCCTTAGAACGAAGCCCTCCAGTGGCTCGCTGTCACAGCTAAGGATAAGCTCAGGCGTGTTTGCAGCCCGCACGTGGAGAGCCCCGCCAGGAAGTCGGCACTGCACAACGCTAATCACAGGCAGTGAGACATTTCTCACTCCCTGGCTGCGGAGATTGAGAAATCTCACTGCCTTTGATTAGAGCTGTGCAGTGCCAACCTCCTGGCAGGGCTGTGCACGTGCGGGGTTGCGAACACGCCTGAGCTTAGCCTTAGTAACAGCTGACACGGCTTCCATCTTCCCCCCAGACTTCCCTGGATTCACCGGCTCCAGCTGAGTGGCCGTAGCTTCAATGGCATCGTATGCGGGAGCCCTCGGAGCTCTTAGGCTCGGTTCACACTAATGCGAATTGGATGCAGGATGGAAACCACAGGAAATTCACAATAGCAGGAGATTGTGACCGTCTCTCTATGGAGCTGGTGCGATTTGCATAGGAACGCTGTGCGTCTTTCAATCCATTTTAGGTCTGAATTCAGCCACAAAAATTAAATTGGACACCGTTTCAGGTCCAATTTATATTTTTTGCCTGAATACAGACCAAAAGATACATGTTTCAGGTCCGAATTTAGCCAAAAAAAATTCAATTGGACATGAAACGGTGAACAAGGACGCACCAGATTCTAGCTTTGTGCAGCCGCATGCTTACATGTGAACCCAGCCTGAAGGTTCTGCAAGTTATGCCAGACCTTCACAGTGATTTCACCAGTTACATCATCAGCTGAATCCAGTGTGAATATCTCCTAAATGATGCATGTTTAGGAGATATTCATTTTACCTACTGCTACTTAACCACTTTCAGACCGGACCATTTTGCTGGTAAATGACCAGAGGTCTTTTTACACTTTGGCACTGCGCTGCTTTAACTGGTAATTGCGCGGTCATGCAATGTTGTACCCAAACAAAATTTGCGTCCTTTTCTTCCCACAAATAGAGCTTTCTTTTGATGGTATTTGATTGCCTCTGCGATTTTTATTTTTTGCGATATAAACGTAAAAAGACCGCAAATTTTGAAAAAAAATGATATTTTCTACTTTTTGTTATTAGAAAAATCCAATAAACTCAATTTTAGTCATACATTTAGGCCAAAATGTATTCAGCCACATGTCTTTGGTAAAAAAAAAGTCAATAATTGTATATTTATTGGTTTGCGCAAAAGTTGTCACATCTACAAACTAAGGTACGTTTTCTGGAATTTACGCAGCTTTTAGTTTACGACTGCCTATCTCATTTCTTGAGGTGCTAAAATGGCAGGGCAGTACAAAACCCCCCCAAATGACCCCATTTTGGAAAGTAGACCCCCTAAGGAAATTGATAAGAGGCATGTTGAGCCCATTGAATATTTTATTTTTTTGCCTCAAGCGATTGAATAATGACAAAAAAAAAATTTTTTTTTTTTTTTTACACAAAGTTGTCACTAAATGATATATTGCTCACACATGCTATGGGCGTATGTGAAATGACACCCCAAAATAAATTCTGCTGCTTCTCCTGAGTACGGGGATACCACATATGTGGGACTTTTTGGGAGCCTAGCCGCGTACGGGGCCCCGAAAACCAAGCACCGCCTTCAGGCTTTCTAAGGGCGTAAATTTTTGAGTTCACTTCTCACTACCTATTACAGTTTTGAAGGCCATAAAATGCCAAGATGGCACAAAACCCCCACAAATGACCCCATTTTAGAAAGTAGACACCCCAAGCTATTTGCTGAGAGGCATGTTGAGTTCATGGAATATTTTATATTTTGCCACAAGTTGCGGGAAAATTACAAACTTTTTTTTTTTTTTTTTTTTTTTCACAAAGTTGTCACTAAATGATATATTGCTCACACATGCCATGGGCATATGTGAAATGACACCCCAAAATAAATTCTGCTGCTTCTCCTGAGTACGGGGATACCACATATGTGGGACTTTTTGGGAGCCTAGCCGCGTACGGGGCCCCGAAAACCAAGCACCGCCTTCAGGCTTTCTAAGGGCGTAAATATTTGACTTCACTCCTCACTACCTATTACAGTTTTGAAGGCCATAAAATGCCAAGATGGCACAAAACCCCCACAAATGACCCCATTTTAGAAAGTAGACACCCCAAGCTATTTGCTGAGAGGCATGTTGAGTCCATGGAATATTTTATATTTTGCCACAAGTTGCGGGAAAATTACAAACTTTTTTTTTTTTTTTTTTTTTTTCACAAAGTTGTCACTAAATGATATATTGCTCACGCATGCCATGGGCATATGTGAAATGACACCCCAAAATAAATTCTGCTGCTTCTCCTGAGTACGGGGATACCACATATGTGGGACTTTTTGGGAGCCTAGCCGCGTACGGGGCCCCGAAAACCAAGCACCGCCTTCAGGCTTTCTAAGGGCGTTACAGTTTTGAAGGCCATAAAATGCCAAGATGGCACAAACCCCCCCCAAATGACCCCATTTTGGAAAGTAGACACCCCTAAATTTAGGGGTACACTAGTGAGACTAGGTAATAAATGGCGGGTGCCCTGAAACTATAAAAAAATAACTAACCAACCAGCGTCACCTGTAACAGTTATATGGTGATCACTGGTGAAAGGGTTAACTAGGGGGCAATCAGGGGGCTTTATGCGGTAGTATATGGGGGTCCCTGGCGCTATAAAAAGCTGCGGCGAACCTAAATACCTACTTGCCTAACTAGCGTCACCTGTGACACTAATACAGCGATCAGAAAAACGATCGCTTATTAGGCTGGGTTCACACTGGAGCGATGCGGGAACGCCACGAATGCGCGGCGGGTTCCCGCATCGCATGCCTCCCGGCGGCAGTTCACACTGCCCTATGCGAACTGCTGGGAGTGTCAGTGAAATGTTACTGACACCCCCAGATCAGTTCGCATATCGCAGTGCGATCTGCAAACTCGGATCGCATGGTGTGAACACCCATGCGATCCGATTCTGCTGCGGGCCAAAAAAAGGGTCCCGTGCGAATTTGCGGCGGGTGCGGCGGGTGTGGCGGGTGCGGCGAATGGCTGAACTCGAATCGCACAGAGATCGGATGTGATTTGCACTGCAGTGCGAATCACATCCGTTCTCAAACCGCTGCAATCTGAACCCAGCCTTAGTGACACTGGCGACGGGGGGTGATCACGGGGTTAAACCTTTATTGGGGGGGTTAGGGGGGTACCTTAGAACTAAAGGGGGCTAACCCTAACTGCCCTAACAGTTATTAGTCACAAATGACACCCGCCGGGTGATCAGGGGGTTAAACCTTTATTAGGTAATAAATGGCGGGTGCCCTGAAACTATAAAAAAATAACTAACCAACCAGCGTCACCTGTAACAGTTATATGGTGATCACTGGTGAAAGGGTTAACTAGGGGGCAATCAGGGGGCTTTATGCGGTAGTATATGGGGGTCCCTGGCGCTATAAAAAGCTGCGGCGAACCTAAATACCTACCTGCCTAACTAGCGTCACCTGGGACACTAATACGGCGATCAGAAAAATGATCGCTTATTAGGCTGGGTTCACACTGGAGCGATGCGGAAACGCCGCGAATCCGCGGCGGGTTCCCGCATCGCATGCCTCCCGGCGGCAGTTCACACTGCCCTATGCGAACTGCTGGGAGTGTCAGTGAAATGTTACTGACACCCCCAGATCAGTTCGCATATCGCAGTGCGATCTGCAAACTCGGATCGCATGGTGTGAACACCCATGCGATCCGATTCTGCTGCGGGCCAAAAAAAGGGTCCCGTGCGAATTTGCGGCGGGTGCGGCGGGTGTGGCGGGTGCGGCGGGTGCGGCGAATGGCTGAACTCGAATCGCACAGAGATCGGATGTGATTTGCACTGCAGTGCGGTGCGAATCACATTCGTTCTCATAAACCGCTGCAATGTGAACCCAGCCTTAGTGACACTGGCGACGGGGGGTGATCACGGGGTTAAACCTTTATTGGGGGGGTTAGGGGGGTACATTAGAACTAAAGGGGGCTAACTCTAACTGCCCTAACAGTTATTACAGTCACAAATGACACCAATGCAAAAAAAAAAAAAAAAAAAAAAAAATGACATTGGTGTCACTGTGACTGGGGGGCAGGGGTAATTGGGGGGGTGATCGGGGGGTAAAGGGGGGGTGTGAGTGTGCCTGGCATGTTCTACTGTGTGTGGGATGTGTTGGTGCAACTCACTGATCCGCTCTCCTCCGTGTCGGAACGAAAAATACCGACACGGAGGAGAGAATACATCACTTCCTCTCCTGTGTTTACATTACAGGAGAGGAAGTGATGTCACCGGGGATTTCTATTCGTCGGGAGCGATCGCGAGGGGGTGGCCATGAATGAATGGCCGTCCCCTCGTCCGGGATCGCTCCCGAACGAAAACCGACCGCCGCAGGCACCGGGCGGGGGCCCGATCGGGCCCCCGACCCGCGGGAGGCAAATCACGTACATGTACGTGCTTATGCCTGCCCGTGCCATTCTGCCGACGTACATCGGCGTTAGGCGGTCGGCAAGTGGTTAAGGCTGGGTTCACATACAGTGGATATAAAAAGTCTACACACCCCTGTTAAAATGTCAGGTTTGTGTGATGTAAAAAAATGAGACAAAGATAAATCATTTCAGAACTTTTTCCATCTTTAATGTGACCTATAAACTGTACAACTCAAAGGAAAAACAAATTGAAGGGAAGTAAAAATAAAAAAATAAAATTACATGGTTGCATAAGGGCCGGTTCACACAGCGAGCCGCGGCGAGGCGTCTCCGACTTACCTCGCCGCGACTTGCGGGGAGCTCAGCGGCGACTTGCAGAGGACTTCTGCATAGAAGTCAATGCAAGTCGCCCCCGAAGTCGCCCCGAAGTAGTACAGGAACCTTTTTTCTGAGTCGGAGCGACTCGAGTCGCTCCTCTCAGAACGGTTCCATAGTACTGAATGGGGGCGACTTGCGAGGCGAGGCGAGCCGTGTCGCCTCGCCTCGCGTCGCAGTGTGAACCGGCCCTAAGTGTGCACACCCTAAACTAATACTTTGTTGAAGCACATTTCGTTTTTATTACAGCACTCAGTCTTTTTGGGTATGAGTCTATCAGCATGGCACATCTTGACTTGGAAATATTTGCCCACTCTTCTTTTCAAAAACACTCCAAATCTGTCAGATTGCGAGGGCATCTCCTGTGCACAGCCCTCTTCAGATCACCCCACAGATTTTCAATGGGATTCAGGTCTGGGCTCTGGCTGGGCCATTCCAAAAATGTAATTTTCTTTTGGTGAAGCCATTCCTTTGTTGATTTAGATGCATGCTTTGGGTTGTTGTCATGCTGAAGGATGACGTTTATCTTCATGTTCAGATTTCTAGCAGAAGCCTGAAGGTTTTGTGCCAATATTGACTGGTATTTGGAACTGTTCATAATTCCCTCTACCTTGCCCAAGGCCCCTGTTCCAGTTAAACAAAAATAGCCCCAAACATGATTCTGCCACCACCATGCTTCACGGTGGGTATGGTGTTCTTTTGGTGATATGCAGTTCTGTTTTTGCTCCAAACATATCTTTTGGAATTATGGCCAAAAAGTTCAACCTTGGTTTTATCAGACCAGAACACGTTTTCACACATGCTTTTGGGAGACTTCAGATGTGTTTTTGCAAGATTTTTCCGAGCTTGGATTTTTTTTTTTGTAAGAAAAGGCTTCCGTCTTGCCACTCTACCCCATAGCCCACACATATGAAGAATACGGGAGATTGTTGTAGAGCTGCACGATTCTGGGAAAAATGAGAATCGCAATTCTTTTGCTTAGAATAAAGATCATGATTCTTTAAAATGGTTAATTTAAAAAAGAAAAATCAGCTGTAGACAGCGCATGCACAGTCAACACGCCGCTCGCTCCCGATACTCGGGGCTGGTTATTCATTTAATACAGCAAGGGGCGGATGCTTTTCTCAAAGGGCGGATTCATGGTTATAAAGACAGCAAGGGGTGGATGTACGGTTATACATTGAACACAATAAACACGATGCTCGGGGCTGGTTATTATGATGGGCGGATGCTTTTCTGAAAGGGGCGGATGCATCCGTGACCAGCGGCCACGGGCACGAGTGCCAGGACAGGGACATGTGTGTGTAAACAGAGGAGAGACAGATTGTGTGTTCCTACTAGCTAAGAACAACGATCTGTCATCTCCTCTAGTCAGTCCAATCCCCCTACAGTTAGAATACATGAGAGAACACAGTTAACCCCATAAACACCCCCTAGTGTTTACCCTTTCCCTGCCAGTGACATTTACTCAGTAATCAGTGCATTTTTATAGCACTGGTTGCTGTATAAATGTCAGTGGTCCCACAAATTGTGTCAAAAGTGTTCCGATCTGTATGCTATAATGTTGCAGTCCCGATAAAAATCGCTGATCACCACCATTACTAGTAAAAAAATAATAATAAAAAATGCCATAAATCTTTCCCTTATTTTGTAGACTATAACCTTTGTGCAAACCAATCAATATACGCTTATTACGATTTTTATTACCAAAAATATGTAAATGAATACATATCGGCCTAAACTGAGGAAAAAAAATTAGCTTTTTTTAAAAAAAAAAAATGGGGATATTTATTTTTTATTTTTTTCCATAAAAATTTTTTTATTAGCAATAATAGAAAAAGAAAACAGATACAGCAGTGAAAAGTGTAAGTTGAATGCACCGAAAACGTGCGCAGTCGCGCTCTAATACAGAAAACATCTAATTGAACATGTGGTACAAGCGAGTAACAATAATAATCAAACAATTGGCTGTGGCTCCGATGATTGCGGGCGTATACAACCGAACAGAATATGTGAGCATGTCAGGCCCTATCTTGCAAGATAAGGGATTAAGGTAGTAAGAGTATCAATCACATATATGCTACGGAGCTTGACCTTCAGTGTCTGTGGCCTGGATCGCTATATCTGGAGTCCTGAGAAGATAGGTGTTATCACCTGTCTCCATGGGTTCAAGGGGCAAGGAAGGATATCGGTCTGTCAAGGTGGGTTAATCTGAGGGGGGGGGGAGTCAGTCTTCTAAGGGGGGGAATGGGGCATGTGGGGAGGGTCGGTAAGAGAGTGGGGGTAAGGGAGGATGGGAGTTATCCAGGGGCATCGCCTTCTCGGCCCCCCCTACCGCAGCGGTGAGGGGGAGAGTTTCTCTTGGGGTCCCCGGCCTGCGGGAGCGCCCTCTGAGACCCCGTGAGGGGTATTCCCAAGGTACCCGGTAATAATGACTGGATTAGTCTATCAAGGTGGGATTGGGTAAATCAACTTAATCAGC
This sequence comes from Lithobates pipiens, assembly GCF_037356315.1. Classification (NCBI taxonomy): domain Eukaryota; kingdom Metazoa; phylum Chordata; class Amphibia; order Anura; family Ranidae; genus Lithobates; species Lithobates pipiens. The sequence continues at coordinate 354,855,225 of NW_027507764.1, read as the reverse complement.
TATTGGGACAAGGAGGAATGTTAGGGTTCATCAAGGAGGAATATCTGTCCGTGGATCGAAAGTGGGTCCAACAGGCCCACGTCTGAGCAAATTTGGATGGTGAATCTCGTGCTATGTAGATCAACTCTTCCATCTCGGCTATCCTTCCCACGCGTGTAAGCCATTCAGACACCGTCGGGGCATGAGACGTGCCCCAGTGTGTTGAGATACATAGTTCGGCTCCATTTATCATATGGATATGGGGGTATTTATTATAGCAAAAAGTACAAAATATTGTTTTTTTTTTTCAAAATTGTCGCCCTTTTTTTGTTTATAGCGAAAAAAGTAAAAGCCTCATAAATGATCAAATTCCACCAAAATAAAGCTCTATTTGTGGGGAAAAAAGGACGTCAATTTTGTTTGGATACGGCGTTGTGTGACCATGCAATTTTCAGTTAAAATGACGCAGTGCCGTATCGCAAAAAATGGCCTGGTCTTCGAGCAGCCAAATCTTCCGGGGCTGAAGTGGTTAAGTTCTGAAATGATTTATCTTTGTCTTATTTTTTGTACATCACAGAAACCTGACATTTTAACACGTGGTTACACTTTTCTTATTCACTGTATGCAAATTGGATGCGTTTTTAACCACATACAATTTGCATAACATGTGAATGAGTCCAGCTCTCAATGGAGCCGGTTCACACATGTCCAGGACAACGTTTTGAAAAGGGTCCTGTGTTGTTTTGGGTCTGATTCAGGTGTGAATTCAGGCAAAAATTTGTTACAGAATTGCACCTGAACCAATGAACAGAAACCCTGGATTCCAGAGTGCAAACCGCAGCCAGACATGTGTGAACCCAGCCTTAAAGTGGTTCTACAGACTGACAATTTTTTATCTTAATGCATTCTCTGCAAAGTTGTGCGATTTTCATTGCGACTTTGATGCATTTTTGGATGGGTGCGACATTGGCTGTTGACTTTGGCTTTGTTGCTCAAATGTCACATAGATAACATTAACCACTTAAGCCCCGGACCAATTGTCAGCCTAAGGACCAGAGGTCTTTTTACAATTTCGCACTGCACTGCTTTAACTGGTAATTGTGCGGTCATGCAATGTTGTACCCAAACGAAATTTGCGTACTTTTCTTCCCACAAATAGAGCTTTCTTTTGATGGTATCTGATTGCCTCTGCGATTTTTATTTTTTACGATATAAAAGGAAAAAGACTGAAAATTTTGAAAAAAAAAGATATTTTCTACTTCTTGTTAGAAAAAAATCGAATAAACTAAATTTTAGTCATACATTTAGGCCAAAATGTATTCAGCCACATGTCTTTAGTAAAAAAAAATGTCAATAAGCGTATATTTATTGGTTTGCGCAAAAGTTATAGCATCTACTAGCTAGAATACATTTTCTGGAATTTACGCAGCTTTTAATTTATGACTGCCAATCTCATTTCTTGAGGTGCTAAAATGGCAGGGCAGTACAACCCCCCCCCCCCAAATAACCCCATTTTGGAAAGTAGACACACCAAGAAAATTGCTGAGTGGCATGTTGAGCCCATTGAATATTTTATTTTTTTGTCCCAAGTGATTGAATAATGACACAAAAATAATTAAAAAAAAAGTTTACAAAAAGTTGTCACTAAATGATATATTGCTCACACATGCCATAGTTATATGTGGAATTGCACCCCAAAATAAATTCTGCTGCTTCTCCTGAGTACGGGGATACCACATATGTGGCAATTTTTGGGAGTCTAGCTGCGCACGGGACCCCGAAAACCAAGCACCGCCTTTAGGATTTAAATGTAAAACGCTACCAAAAAAAACTGTTAGCGATCGCAGGGATCAGGCCTGACTCTGCGAACGCTGCAGTTATGTGTTTAGTGTTTTGTAAGTGACAGTGATCGATCGATACTGCACTTGGGTGGGCTGGGCGGAGGGGCAAAGCGCGTTTTTTTTTTTGAAACAATGCATTTTTTTGGAACCCTAAACTGCTGGGGACGCTAGTATAGATCTGACCAGATCAGATATTGATCTGTTCAGATTCTATACCACTACGGGAGGTGTATGCTTTGCGCATGGGTGTTAGCGGTACTGGCACTAACCTAGCGCTGCCTGGGGCGACGCAGACTCTGACCCTAAAACCTAATTGATATCACCCGCCAGGTGATCAGGGGGTTAAACCTTTATTGGATAATAAATGGTGGGTGCCCTGATGTTATAAAAAGCAAACTAACTAACCAGAGTCACCCGTAACACTTATACGGTGATCACTGGTGAAAGGGTTAACTAGGGGCAATCAGGGGGTTAAAATCTTTATTAGGTAGTATATGGGGGTTCCTGACGCTATATAAAAACCTGACGGGGGATACCTAAATAACTAACTGGCTAACCAGCGTCACCAGTGACACTTATACGGTGATCGCTGGTGAAAGGGTTAACTCTAGGGGCAATCAGGGGGTTAAAATCTTTATTAGGTAGTATATGGGGGTACCTAACGCTATAAAAACCTGGTGGTGAACATAAAAAATAACTAGCTACCTAGCAGCACCAGTGACACTAATGCAGCGATCAGAAAAACGATCGCTTAGTGACACTGGCAAAAGGGGGTGAAAGGGTTACCTGGGGGCAATCAGGGGGTTAAAATCTTTATTAGGTAGTATATGGGGGTCACGGACGCTATATAAAAACCTGATGGGGAACCTAAATAACTAAATAACTAACTGGCTATCCAGCATCACCAGTGACACTTATACAGTGATCGCTGGTGAAAGGGTTAACTCTAGGGGCAATCAGGGGGTTAAAACCTTTATTGGGTAGTATATGGGGGTACCTAATGCTATAAAAACCTGGCATTGAACCTAAAAAAATAACTAGCTACCTAGCGGCACCAGTGACACTAATGCAGCGATCAGAAAAACGATCGCTTAGTGACACTGGCAAAAGGGGGTGAAAGGGTTAACTCTAGGGGCAATCAGGGGGTTAAACCTTTATTGGGGGGGTAGGGGGCTACCCTGGACCTAACACTAACTGCCCTGACACTTTTTACTGTCACAACTGACACTAAATACAGTGATCAGTAAATAAATGATCACTGCAATCAGGGACACTGTGACTGGGGGCGATCGGGGGGGTGATCGGGGGATGATTTGTGTGCCTATGTGTACCTACGTGTCAGTGTAGTGTTGGTGCACACTTACTATGTGTTCTTCTCGCAGTCCGGTCAAAAAGACCGCCCCGAGGAGAATTACATCACTTCCTCCCTGCCTGTGTTTACACTACACAGGCAGGGGAAGCTTCCAGAAACCAACGGCCATCCCCTCATCCCGGATCGCTCCTGAAGCGAAACGGACCGCCGCAGCCAGCGGATCGGACCCCCCACCAGCTGGAAGATGTTACCGGCCTCAAAATGTGAATTAAGAGAGCCGATGATTGTAGACGCGATGAGATAAGGTGATCAGCTTGGCGTGGACTGCAAAGAATCACACAAACAGCATGAGATATGACCACTGACTTTATGGCTGGAAGTAGTTTAATTTTTACATAACAATACATCTTTTACATTTTTATAGTCACATGTTTATAACCATTAACAATATATATAATACCGATTTTAACTAAAGTATTTTAAAACGTAGTTACAACAATGAACATTACTATATTTTAATAACATATATATCCCTGTTACTCACTGTTATAGATAATTATCTTTATCTCTCTGGTACATTTTAAGTGTGCAATAATCATACTAGCAATGCATTGCTTTAATACAAATATTTTCATGATAGTACTCTTTTTTAACCACTAGATGGTGCACATTGCATTTCTGTATGATGCAATACATAAGCTTTACATACAATAGGTTTTTTTCTATATTAAATAACAGAAAACATGTGCTTCTATAAATCTATGCAATTTCCAATAAATCAGGTTTAAATATACCTATTTAGAAAGGTTTAGTGTTTATCATAGACATTTGTTCTGACTAATGCAGTATTTTCATGTTCTTATGCACTTTTCACTTGTTTCTGACACATGCTGTTCTAAACTTCTAATTACAGCAAAACTATAGCATAAAATCTGCTGAGACTTTTTCTGCATCTGCTCAAGATGTTTAGGAATCTTTCTATCACAGGTTAATACAGATTAGGAACGATTTAGAGTACATACCTGCAAAGAATCACACAAACAGCATGAGATATGACCACTGACTTTATGGCTGGAAGTAGTTTAATTTCCAGTCACATGGTGTGTGGCCTTATATAGACTCTGTTTGTGTACCTTCTCTGCCATCTACTGGTTATTAATAGAATAGAAGGGAGATGTTTAGAAATATATAAAAAAAATGAATATGTACTTTGCTTTGGGGTGTCTGTTTTGTGACCATATAAACCCCAGTCCGTCACACTCTCCCCTCCTTCAGTTAATGGCTCCCGACATTAAACTCAATTGGTATCTGAACACTATTTAGTGATTTAAGTAACCCAAATAGGTACTTGTTGCCACCAAGGAGCTACGTTAACTACCTGGCATGTCATGGGAGTAGCTAGCATTGTAGGAGTTTGTATGGTGTGAACCTGACTTGGTCTGTATCTTGGCTGACCTAGTGTGTCATATATAAAGATCTCTTTAGGCTTAACTTGTCTGGTAGATCTTCTGACAGGAGTTGAGTCTTCTCCATCAACATCATTCTCCATTTGCATATCTTGGTTCACAGGTAAGTCTTGACTTAATGAGGGTAATTCTGCAGTGTCTAGTCCCACCATATCTGTAGCCCAGATTTGGTCGCCAACTACTGTTCCATCATTTTGTTCTTGTTCAAGATTGGGTGTGGTAGTTGTAGGATAGAACTCTTCAGCAGAAACTCTTAATGGGATTTTCTGTACGTTTTGAGAGTTTGGTTGAGACACAACACAATCATGACTTTCTGTAGTCTCTGGTATATAAGGATAATACCATCTTTCTTCATCTGAACATTCCTCCTCCTGGTCCAGATCCATTCTGGTATCCTTTTTGTTACTTGATTGTCTTTGTTTCATCGGTACTCTTGGAATGTGTCCTTCAATTGGTAGGTCATTTACTGGTAGTAAAAGATTTCTGTGCAGTACTCGAATAGTCTTTTTACCACTTTCAGGCTGAATTTTGTACACAGGCCCATCTTTGATTCTTTCTACCACTTTGTGTACTGATTCTTCCCAGTATGAACGAAGTTTACCAGGTCCTCCTCTTTCAGAGAGATTTCGTACTAAGACCCGATCACCCGGTTGAAGAGGTGCTCCTTTTATCTTTTTGTCATAGTACTTCTTCCCTTTAGCAGATGAATTTTTGCTATTCTCGGATGCGATTTTGTAAGCTTCTTGCATTCTAGATGCCCATTTCTGAGTAAATGTTGGTTGACTTTCTGATTCCTTTTCCAAATTTAGGTTGAGCATTAGGTCAATTGGCAAACGAGGAGATCTTCCATACAATAGAAAGAATGGCGAGTATCCTGTGGCTTCATGCCTGGTGCAATTGTATGCATGAACCATATGTGGAAGATGTTCTTTCCAATCTGACTTTTTCTCTTCCTCTAAGGTGCGAAGCATCTGTAACAAAGTACGGTTCAGTCTCTCCACTGGGTTACCCTGTGGATGGTATGGAGTAGTTCTTGAATGAGAAATCCCTGCCAATCGTTGCAATGTCTGAAATAAGTTGTTTTCAAATTCTCTTCCTTGGTCATGGTGGAGTTTCTCTGGATAGCCAAAACGTGGTATGAAATCTTGAAAGATCTTTTCTGCCGCCGTTTTTCCAGATTTGTTCTTAGTTGGATACGCTTGTGCAAAGCGTGTGAAATGGTCAACTATTACAAGTATATACTCATATCCTCCTTTACTTTTCTCCAAGTGAAGATAATCAATGGATACTAACTCCAAAGGTGAACTGGTAGTAATCAAACCCATAGGTGCTCTTTCGTGATATTTGGACGCTTTCGTTTGATGCAGCTGCACTTCTTCAGCACATATTCATCAATGTCTCTTTGCATAAATGGCCAGTAAAATCGTTCACGTGCTAGGTGGGTTACCTTGTCAGTACCAATGTGACCCATGTCATCATGAAGATTTCTTAAGACCAATGGTTTTAACTTTTCTGGTAGAACTAGCTGTTTTCGGGTTCCAGAGTGTCGGTAGAGGATTCCTTCATCGACTCTGAGTTTATTCCATTCATGTATCAAACGTCTTGTTTTGCTGGTCATACTCTCCTTTTCTTTGTGGTTTGGAATCCAGTCGTTCTCCTTTAGCCAGACCACTTCTCTAATGTTGGTATCGTCTTGTTGTAATGCTCTGATATTCTCCAGAGTCATTGGGCAGATTGTCTGTCCTTTCAGCAATTCTTCGGCCACATCACTTTCTGAGTGAAGAGTCAATGAAGCCACCCATAATGCCTCTTCTTCGTCAACAGCTTTGCTCCCTTGCCACATAGCTGACACAACCTCAGATGGTACAAGCTCTGTGTACTCACTCAGATTCTTCGTGAGTTCCACCGGAAATCGTGACAGTGTATCTGCGTCTGCATTCTGTTTACCTGGCCTGTACTTGATATCGAAGTGGAAATCAGCCAACTCGCCAACCCAGCGATGACCCACAGCATTCAATCTGGCAGTACTTAATACATATGTCAATGGGTTGTTGTCTGTGTAAACGGTGAATGTTGGAGCGTAGTACAAGTAATCTCTGAATTTGTCACAGACTGCCCACTTGAGAGCTAAAAACTCAAGTTTACCAGAGTGAAGATGGTAATTGCGCTCTGCTGGAGTCAATGTTCTGGAGCCAAACCCAATAACACAAAGTTTTTCTCCTTGTCGTTGGTATAGTACAGCACCTAGGCCTTCATTGGAAGCATCAGTGTGTAAGACGAAGGGTAAATCAAAATCAGGGTATGCTAGAATTGGTGGATTGGTTAGCATGTCCACCAGTCTGGATACTACAGCTTGATGTTTGGGTGTCCATTGAATCAGTGTTTTAGATGGCACTTGTGCTTTGTTCCCGTTTTTCTTTGTAGATTCCCTCCGATTGTTTTTGGGGATGGATGTAGCAGATTCTTTCTCAGTGTTCTGCAAAAGTTCATACAGTGGTTTAGCAAGTCGAGAGAAATCTTGAATGAAGGACCTGTAGTAGCTCAGGAATCCTAACAAAGATCTGACTCCTCCCACTGTTTTTGGTTCTTTCCTTTTCAAATGTAATACCGCTTCAAGATCTTTTGGGTCAATTTTTATGCCTTCTTCTGACACCATTCGTCCAAGGTATCGAATCTGTCGTTTAAAGAGTTCACACTTCTTCGGTCTAAGTTTGATACCATGCTCACGCATTCGACTAAGCACTTGCCTAATATCATTGACATGCTCCTGAAAAGTTTTGGAGTAGCAAAGTACGTCATCCAAGTATGGAGAACAACATTTGTCTCTGATGCCCTCTAATACATTCTCCATGCATCTCTGAAAAGCTGCTGGGGCATTCGTTAATCCAAATGGAATACGGTTCCACTCCAGGAGTCCCCAGGGGGTGCTGAAAGCCGTCAGATGTCTGGAGTCTTCATGCACAAAGCCTTGATGATACGCACTACCCTGGTCCAGGATTGAGAACCACGTAAATCCTCCTAAGCTATCCAGCAGATCTTGTATTCTGGGTAGTGGATGTCTATCTGGGATAGTCTTTCGGTTTAACTCCCTAAAGTCAACACATAGTCGTAGGCTACTGTCCTTCTTTCGAACACAAACAACTGGTGATGAGTATGCGGAAGAAGATTTTGTTACCCAACCTCGGTCAAGAAGGTTTTAGATATATTCTTTCACTTCTTTGTATAGGGGTTTCGGTATCGAATTGTAGCGTTTCTGGACAGGAGTTTCATCTTTCAGGTTTATCCTCAGTTTCAGGTTAGGGATGCATCCTATGTCTCCCTCATCTCGAGCAAAGACATCTGATTCATCATATAACATTTGTCTCGCTATCTCCTGTTCTTCTTCTGAGAGATCTTCCAAATTGACAGGTGGGTGCCACTTAACAGATTTGTTAGTGGGTAGCTGATTTTCAGTGTCCACTTGATTCAACTGGTTTACATGAAACACCCTTTTCTTCTGGTCAATTCCCTTTCCATCGTCTTTGTTTGGAGACAATGGTAGAATCTCAGCTGCTGGAGAAATGGTACCCAATACTGTTCTGGGTGGAAGGTAGATGTCATGTTGAGCACGGTTCAGTATAGGTATCTTCACCAGTTTAGAGAACCCATTTGGCACATCTACCACTGAAGGAAATAGTTCAAGTCCTTCCTCAACTGGATATTCGGGAAGTGGTTCAAATGACATGATTCCTCCTTTCGGCCACGCTCTAATTCTGCATTTGACTTCACAGAGCTCGCCTCCTTTAATCTGGAGTCCCTTCTTCCCCACTTTGACCATACGACTATCGAATATTTCTCCTGGGTCAGTTGCTTGACTGACAGCATTGACAATGTTATTCGCTACACTCTGTCTTACTTTCATAGCTTCACTCAGCAAGATAGTCAGGTTTTGGGTGCTGTTTGGTCGGTCACGGTTTTCTCTGATCAATTCTTCGATAACATTAAACCCAAGAATTGGATTGTCATTACAGCAGTCACTCACCAGCATTGGCACATAAATGGCTAAGTTTCCATGTCCACTACTTTCGAATTCCAGGCAGACTTCAATCCATCCGATGAATGGAATGAGAGAACCATTTGCAGCTGTAATGGATAAGTTGTCATCACAAAGTAAATCTTGTATGTGCCTAATGGAGACGCTGGGTAGAAACTTTTCTAACCATGCCTTCCCGACAATGCTGACCTGAGCTCCTGTATCCATCAACATGTCAACCGGTACACCATTCATCCGACATGACAGTAGGCATTTTCCTCCAATTAATTGTGCTACGTGTTGTTTGGAGAATCCATTCTCTTTTGGAAGTGTTCTAGTTGACTGGTGGATGAATACCCTGTTTACCTTAGCATGGGACAGATCATTTGAGGTGGTCACTGGTTGTCCCTTTCCCAGTGACCGTCTGTCGTTTCCCGACTGCCTTCTTTTCTTCAAGCAATCAACCGCTCTGTGTCCTGTCCAACCACAGTAGAAACAATGGTAGCAGTTCTGACTCTCTCGTTTAATGCAATCATCACACCTGGGCTTGCAGTGAGTTGTATCTGGAACTTGAACATTGGTTAGTGGCTTAGTCATTTGGTTTCCAACAATAGGAGTTAGCTTCATCATCTTTTCCAGGTTCTTTGTGAGAGCAGAGACCTGTGTTGTTAGTTCCATTAATGCAGTGTGATTTGCTTTAACATCTCCCTCAACTCTCTGTTGCAAGGTGTCTTTTTCACTATTCCCTGGTGTCTGTGATGAATGAACAGTAAGAGGTTTATGTTTAGGTGCACTGTTTAAGCGTCTCTGCCTTTCTGTTTCCTCATCAACTGATCTGGTGACTTGCTCTATGATAAAGTCATCCGTTACTGTCAAATCAGACACGTAAGGCTTGATATCTCGTCTAACATTAGAATTTTTCTCATTTAGTCCCTGATACAGTGTATGAAGGAATATGCCTTGCAGCAGTTTTTTGTCATAGTTAAGCTCTCGCCTATCATGTTGTGATGTAGACAGAACTTTTTTTTTTGACCCCACTAGCCTGTAAACAAATTGTTGTGCTGTTTCTCTTTCTTGCTGGGTAGCATTGCTAAGGTCCTGAAATAACTCATTACCACTTCGTTCTCTCATATGTGACTTCAAAAACCTTTTCAATTCAGCAACAGTAAGATCATCTTTGTCAGTCAACATATCTTTAAAATTACCAGGTTTGATTATTCTCAACACTGTGCGTATAATTTCAGATTCAGGGAATTTTTCTGTTAGACCCTCGTCAATTTGTCTGCACACGCTACTGTAACTCATGTCCGAACCATGATCTGAAATTACACCACCATGCATTTTAAATTCTCTACGTGGCAATAAAGCAACAACATCAGTTAATCTCACCACCTCCGATACCTGTTCATTCCTTGCAGTCCCACTACTTATTTTTTTTGCAGCGGTTGCAATGTCCACAGTTGGTGTACTTTCCTTGTTAAGTTTTAGTTAATTGATCTTGTCTTGGATAATGAGTAGGTAAGACATACCTTGATCTTCCAACTTTTCCAGCTGATCACTTCTCAAGTAGTCTTTAATAAATTCAACAAGTTCCATTTCGTTGGTACCAGTCACTGATGGAACGTCCACGTCTCTTTCATCTTCCAGCGTAATAGCGAGGCTATGCAGCTGTTCTTCATTAAGCAGATGAATTTGTTTCTGGATATCCCACATCAGCGCACGACGAGGAGACGCCATCTCTGTTGCAATCTGAAGACTTGCACTCACGAGGCAGACGACTCTCACGACTCTCCTTGTAGCTCTGTAGCAGGCTCACGCTTGTCTCTTGCTTCCTTCTCACTGGTAACACAACGAATCCCGGACGAGCCCCCAAAATGTTACCGGCCTCAAAATGTGAATTAAGAGAGCCGATGATTGTAGACGCGATGAGATAAGGTGATCAGCTTGGCGTGGACTGCAAAGAATCACACAAACAGCATGAGATATGACCACTGACTTTATGGCTGGAAGTAGTTTAATTTTTACATAACAATACATCTTTTACATTTTTATAGTCACATGTTTATAACCATTAACAATATATATAATACCGATTTTAACTAAAGTATTTTAAAACGTAGTTACAACAATGAACATTACTATATTTTAATAACATATATATCCCTGTTATTCACTGTTATAGATAATTATCTTTATCTCTCTGGTACATTTTAAGTGTGCAATAATCATACTAGCAATGCATTGCTTTAATACAAATATTTTCATGGTAGTACTCTTTTTTAACCACTAGATGGTGCACATTGCATTTCTGTATGATGCAATACATAAGCTTTACATACAATAGGTTTTTTTCTATATTAAATAACAGAAAACATGTGCTTCTATAAATCTATGCAATTTCCAATAAATCAGGTTTAAATATACCTATTTAGAAAGGTTTAGTGTTTATCATAGACATTTGTTCTGACTAATGCAGTATTTTCATGTTCTTATGCACTTTTCACTTGTTTCTGACACATGCTGTTCTAAACTTCTAATTACAGCAAAACTATAGCATAAAATCTGCTGAGACTTTTTCTGCATCTGCTCAAGATGTTTAGGAATCTTTCTATCACAGGTTAATACAGATTAGGAACGATTTAGAGTACATACCTGCAAAGAATCACACAAACAGCATGAGATATGACCACTGACTTTATGGCTGGAAGTAGTTTAATTTCCAGTCACATGGTGTGTGGCCTTATATAGACTCTGTTTGTGTACCTTCTCTGCCATCTACTGGTTATTAATAGAATAGAAGGGAGATGTTTAGAAATATATAAAAAAAATGAATATGTACTTTGCTTTGGGGTGTCTGTTTTGTGACCATATAAACCCCAGTCCGTCACAAAGACAAGCACGTACCGGTACATGCTTGTGCCTGTCGGTGCCATTGTGCCGACATATATTTACATGCGGCGGTCCTTAAGTGGTTAAGAAACAACTTTTGAGAGTTTATATTGCAGTCTAAAGCACTCAAGGGGCATGAAAGTCAAAGTAGTGCAGGAACCGCTCTGGAGTCATTGCGACTTTAAGTCGCATTGATTTGAATGGCTTACATTGAAATACATGGGCTGCGACTTTGTGTCCAAAGTTGCATGACAAGTCGCACAAGTGTGAATGGAGCCAAAGCCTGGGTTTACAATAGTGCGTGTGGAACATCACACGTGATTCGCACAGGAATCGCATTCCTGTGCACATCATATGCAATGTCTGTGCGGCACATTTTGTATGGCTTAAATCACATTGCATCCACAATGGGGCCGGGCCCTTTTTTTTCCCGCACCTGAATCGCATTGCATGAGTGTTCACACCCATGCAATGCAATTCTGGCAATCGCACTGCATTTTGCGATCTGTTTCGGGATGTTATTAATCTAACATTGACACCCTCAGCAGATCGCATGGACGCCATACGATTGCAATGCGGTGCATGAAACGCACAGGATTCACTGCGTCTCCCACATCAGTGTGAACCAGGGATTAAGGTAAAAAAACCTGCTTGCAGCCCCCACCTTGTACTTACCTGAACCCAATCTCAATCCAGCGCTGTACACAAGAGCAGCATCACTGCTCTCTCTCTATCTCCTCACTGGTTCAGGGAAACCAGTGGGAGCCATTGGTTCCAGCTCTTATCAATCACAGCCAGTGAGGAGGGGGTGGGGGTGAGCCGTACTCTGTGTGTCAATGGACACACAGAGTATATCTCAGGAGTGAGCCAACAATACATGAGTACCCCCATTGAAAGCGGCTTGCTATTGGGGGCACTCAGCAGGGGGAGGGGCCAGGAGCATCTGTGGGGGACCCAAAATGAGGAGGATCAGGGCTACTGTGTGCCGAACCATTGTACACAGCAGGTAAGTAGGACATGTTTGTTGTTTTAAAAAAAATCCCTTTACAATCACTTTAAAGCAAAACTAAGGGCAAAAAAGGATAAATTGCAGACAAGCAATTGGAATGTCTTTTCTGCAGCTCCATTTACATTTCTGATACAGTGCCAGTGCGCCAGGTTGGTCGAATCCTACACATACGCGGGAGTGACGTCATCCTGCACCAGCCAATCAGGATGGTTGAAGACTGACATCTGGAAGAAGCTGGCAAGAAGATGCCAGCACCAGTAAGTGACCTCACAAGTGTCAGGTCATTGGAGCTGAGGTGAGTATTCTTGCCTTTGGTTCCGCTTTAAAGCAGAACTAAACTCCGAAATACTAATTTTAGCTCCAGTGATCCTATGCTTGCCAGGTCCTTCACTGGTGTCGGTACCCTCTGGCTTCTTTTGGGTGCTGGTCCTCAGCTATCTGGATAGGCCGGCTCAGGGTGACGTAACTTTACTCATGCACAGGAGTTCAGTAAGGATGACCTCAGCCGTGTTTGCACAGCCCACGTGCAGAGACCGCCAGGAAGTCAGCACTACGCTGCACTAATCACAAGCAGTGAGACATTGTCCCAATGCACGGCTGCAGAGATCGGGAAATGTCTCACTGCCTGTGATTAGCGCAGGGCCGACTTCCTGGCGGGCTCTGCATGTGGGGTGTGCGAACACGCCGGAGCTCATCCTTATGCCCTGTACACACACGGTCGGACATTCCGACAGATTTTGGCCCAAACTTGTCTTGCATACACACGGTCGCACAAACTTGTCGGAAAATCCGATTGTTCAAAACACGGTGACGTAGAACACGTACACGGGACTATAAAGAGGGCAGTAGCCTATAGCTTTCGTCTAGTAATTTATTCTGAGCATGCGTGGCACTTTGTCCGTCGGAATTTAAACAATCGGATTTTGTTGTCGGAAAATTTTAGATCCAGCTCTCAAACTTCATGTGTCAGAAATGTGTATGGAGCACACGCACATTGGAATTTCCCGAAAACAAGATCGGAAAGTCCGACTGTGTGAACAGGGCTTTAGAGTTCAGTCATCCCAATACACCAACACAGTGTCGGAATGTATACTGAGTTTCGCATGTTTTTAAACCTGCTATTTAGGACTTGTTCACACTAGGTGGTGAGGTGCTTTAACTCTTTGAAACCCAAACTAGCGTGACACAACTGCATTCAGTGTGGTCCAATGTGCATTGCACACAGTTGCAGAGCATGCCAAATCACTTGAATGGGATTGCATTCAGGTGGTATAGTTCATGCCGCTTCTGCCAAGCTGTGACATGTGCACACCCTCGGATGCTGCCTTTGCAGTTAAAGGGGGTACATTTTTTTTTTTAGGGGGGGGGGGGCAGTAAAAAACACGGCTCCCCCAACTGTTAATGTGAATGAACTTTTAAGCTAACCATGCATGAATAGGATTCTCACAGAGAAATCTCATAGGTTTCCTTCTTTCACGCCTAACAGCACGTATGAAGGAATCTCCCCTGCTGGCCATTGTACTCTGACAGCTGACACCTGCAGCTATTAGAATACTTGAACTGTGACTGCATCTGATTGGATGCAGTCACTGTGCAGATTACAATTTTCACTCCGACTCCTTCAAAACTGAATGATGAGATTTATTATGCCAGTTAATAAGCAGCTTCTTTATAGCAATTCATTTAGCCATAGGGATCGTGACGGGAGTGTTTTTAAGAGCTATAGTAATTTAGGCATAACAGACGTCTTAAAAACATTTATTCTACCAAGAAGGGAGAGATTACATACATCCATTGAATTAACAACAGGGTAATTTCTTAAAGTTGGGGTACATTAGCTTTGGGGGTAGAATATGTGGGGGTGATATAAGCCTCTAAATAGCGTGGAGAACACCAATGGTAGGGTTTCTTTGTAATGTAGTAAGCATAGGGGCTGGAATGTGGAGTGGTAGGGCCTCTGGTTTTGTGATATGTATTTTACATTCTGAAATGGATCCGAAAGTAGTCAATATTTTATATAAAGTTGGCACTGAAGTGCGGGGGTTAAAGTTAACAGTATATCAGCAAAGGCAATTTATATTCTTTATGGCATATGCGTCCTCCGTGAATATCTGGATTGGACCTTATAGCTTCAGCTAGAGGTTCCACACACACACACACACACACACTGAATATTTATAGTGATAGAAGGCATCCTTGTCTGGTTATGTAATGTATTGGATACAGTGGAGGATAATTTAACCTGAGATAAAGGAGGGGAGGATAAGGTCTATAGTGCTTTGAAGAATGGAACTTTGAATCCATAGTGAGACAGGGTAGAGAACATATATGGCCAGCCTAGCCTATCAATCGCTTTTTGAGCATCTAAACTAGGAAGTGGGGGGGATTTAGTTCTATTAAGCACCTTCACAATAGCTATTCTTCATCGAGTGTTATCACCTGCTTGCCTGGTAGGTACAAAAGCTACTTGGTCCCTATGGATGAGTTTCCGTCGCAGCTGGGATGGTCTATTTGCCAAGATTTTCATAGAAATGTTATAATCGGAATTTAACAGAGCGATTGGTCTTTAGTTAGCTGAAGAGATCGGGTCTTGTCTGGGCTTTAGTGTTACGGAAATGTAGCAATGCAGAAATTGAGAGTGAGGACCCATACAAGCCATCATGTATGGGGCCAAGATAGGTAGGAACGTTTTTTAACCACTTGACCACTGGGCACTTAAACACCCTTAATAACCAGACCAATTTTCAGCTTTCGGTGCTCTCACATTTTGAATGACAATTACTCAGTCATGCAACACTGGACCTATATGAAATTTTTGTCCTTTTTTTCACACAAATGGAGCTTTCTTTTGGTGGTATTTAATCACCGCTGGGTTTTTTATTTTTTGTGCTATAAAAGAAAAAATACAGAAAATTCTGTAAAAAAATGAATTTTTCTTCATTTCTGTTATAAAATTTAGCAGATTAGTAATTTTTTCTTCATAAATTTTGGCCAAAATTTATACCACTACATATCTTTGGTAAAAATAAGTACAAATTGGTGGATATTATTTGGTCTTTGTGAAAGTTATAGAGTCCACAAGCTATGGTGCCAATATCTGAAAATTGATCACACCTGAAGTACTGACGGCCTATTTCAATTCTTGAGACCCTAACATGCCAGAAAAGTACAAATACCCCCCAAATGACCCCTTTTTGGAAAGAAGACATTCCAAGGTATTTAGTAAGAGGCATGATGAGTTTTTTGAAGTTGTCATTTTTTCCCACAATTCTTTGCAAAATCAAGATTTTTTTTACTTTTTTTTTTTTTTTCACAAAATTGTCATATTATCAGTTTATTTCTCACACAGCATATGCATACCACAAATTACACCCCAAAACACATTCTGCTATTACTCCCGTGTACGGCGATACCACATGTGTGAGACTTTTACACAGTGCGGCCACATACAGAGGCCCAACATGCAGGGAGCGCCATCAGGCGTTCTGGAGCACCCAGGACAATTCTGAAATTTCTCTCCTACATGTAAAAATCATCATTTATTTGCTAGAAAATTACATCGAATCCCAAAACATTATATATGTTTTTTTTAGCAAACACCCTGGAGAATACAATGGTGGTCGTTGCAACTTTTTATCTCGCACGGTATTTGCGCAGCAATTTTTCGAATGCTTTTTTTTGGAAAAAAAAATGTTTTGTGCTTAAAAAAAAAAAAAGCACAGTAAAGTTAGCCCAATTTTTGCATAATGTGAAAGATGAAGTTACACCGAGTAAATCGATACCTAACATGTCACTCTTCAAAATTGCACAGGCTCGTGGAATGGCGCCAAACGTCGCTACTTAAAAATCCCCATAGGCGACGATTTAATTTTTTTTTTTACTGGTTATATGTTTTGAGTTACAGAGGAGGTCTAGGGCTAGAATTATTGCTCTCGCTCCAACGTACGCAGCGATACCTCACATGTGTGGTTTGAACACCGTTTTCATATGTGGGCGGGACTTACGTATGCGTTCGCTTCTGCATGCGAGCACATGGGGACAGGGGCGCTTTAAAAAAAAAATAAAAAATTTTATTGTTCATTTTACTTTATTTATTTTAGTTTGAAATTTTTTTCCCCAAAAATAAATTTTTTGATCACTTTTATTCCTATTACAAGGAATGTAAACATCCCTTGTAATAGGAATATGGCATGACAGGTCCTCTTTACAGTGAGATGTGGGGTCAATAAGACCCCACATCTCACCTCTAAGCTGGGAAGCCTGAAAAAAAAAAAAAAAAGATTCTGGATTTGATAGTATTGGCGAGTCGGTAGAAGCACCGGAGGGCGGCGGGAGGGGGGGGTGTGTCTATGGCTGGGTATTGCAGGGTATCACCGACTATGGCTGGGTATGGCTGGGTATATCAGAGTATGGCTGGGTATCTCAGAGTATGGCGTTGCAGAGTATTGCGTTGCAGAGCATTGCAGGATATTGGAGGGTGTTGCAGAGCATTGCAGAGTGTTGCACGGTATTGGCGGGTGTTGCAGAGCATTGCAGAGTGTTGCACGGTATTGGTGGGTGTTGCAGAGCATTGCAGAGTGTTGCAGAGCATTGCAGGGTGTTGCAGGGTATTGGCGGGTGTTGCAGAGCGTTGCAGGATATTGGAGGGTGTTGCAGAGCATTGCAGAGTGTTGCACGGTATTGGCGGGTGTTGCAGAGCATTGCAGAGTGTTGCACGGTATTGGCGGGTGTTGCAGAGCATTGCAGAGTGTTGCAGGGTATTGGTGGGTGTTGCAGAGCATTGCAGGGTATTGCAGAGTAATGCAGAGTAATGCAGAGTAATGGCAGGGTATTGCAGAGTATTGCAGTGTAATGCAGACTATTGCAGAGTATTGCAGGGTAATGCAGGGTAATGCAGAGTAATGCAGAGTAATGCAGGGTAATGCAGGGTAATGCAGAGTAATGCAGAGTAATGCAGGGTAATGCAGAGTAATGCAGGGTAATGCAGAGTAATGCAGGGTAATGCAGAGTAATGCAGGGTAATGCAGAGTAATGCAGGGTATTGCAGAGTAATGCAGAGTAATGCAGGGTATTGCAGGGTATTGCAGAGTAATGCAGAGTAATGGCAGAGTATTTGCAGGGAATTGAAGGGTTAATTTTCGGTGAGCAGCGATGTGGGCACTGCAGATGCAGCCCACATCGCTGCTGACACCGATCTCCTCCCCCTCCGCTGTTCCGATCGGTACAGAGAGGGGGAGGGAGGAACCGGCGTCATAACATGACGCCGGTTTGTTTACAAGTGATCACTCCGTCATTTGACGGAGCGATCACGTGGTAAACGGCCGCGACGGCGGTCACGGATGCTCTCGAGTGCGCGCCCCAGGGGGCGCGCGAGAGCGGAATTCTGGGAGGACGTCATATGACGGCCTCCCACAGTTAAGAAACCGCCCTAAAGCCGTCATTCGGCTATAGGGCGGTTATTAAGTGGTTAATATGAATATAGGAGACTGTCAGGTCCAGGGGTAATGTTTATGGGTAAGCATTTAACAACATGAGAGAACTCGCATGGCTTCATTCCTGCAGCTCAGTGTGAACATGGACTTTGAACTTTAGTGTCTATAATGCCGCGTACACACGATCAGACTATCCGGCGGACTTGGACAATCCGCCCGTGTGTGGGCTCCGGCAGACCTTTTCTTTCCAAAAGTCCGGCAGAATTAGAAAGAAGTTTTGACTCATTTGCCCATCTGTGTGCTAGTCCACTGGACTTTTGAAATGAACGGACTTGCTCACACATGGAGTAAAGTCCGTTCATTTTGAACGTGGCTCCAGGTAGCCGGGACTAGCGCAGGAAGTCAATGTCACCGCCTCCATCGGCGAGATTGACACCTCACTGTCCCCGTCACCTGGTATGGACTTAAAGGGGAAGCCCTACGCCGAAAAAAATGGCATGGGGGCCCTCCCCAAGTCCATATCAGACCCTTATCCGAGCATGTAGCCTGGCCGGTCAGGAAAGGGGGGTGCTTTGGGGAGGGGGGGGGGGCCCTGCGGTATGTTGATGAGGACAAGGGCCTCTTCCCGACAACCCTGGCCGTTAGTTGTCGGGGTCTGCGGGTGGGGGCTTATCGGAATCAGGGAGCCCCCTTTAATAAGGGGGCCCCCAGATACCGGCCCCCTACCCTATGTGAATGACTATGAGGTACGATGTACCCCTACCCATTCACCTGGTGAAAAAAGTGTAAATTAAAAAACACAACACAAGTTTTTAAAATAATTTATTGGACAGCTCCGGTGGTTTTCTCTTCTTTTGTCTTGGGGGGTCTTCTCGCCAGACTCCTCTGCTATCTTCTGCTCTTTTACTAGCAGAGGAGCCTGGCTTATTTCTTCGTCGTCGGCGCAGTCCGGGGGTCTTCTTCCAACTTCGAGGTCTTGTCCCGGTCTTCTGGGTTCTTGTCCCGCTCTTCGGGGGTCTTGTCCCCCTCTTCAGTTCTTCTGCTGGGCCTCCTTTTTCTTCTTCCAGCTCTTTTACCAGCGTTGGCCCGGTCTTCTGTTGCCACCGCTGCCGCCGCCTTCTTTTCTTCTCTTATTCTCTTCTTCGTTTAACAACCTGAGAGAACTCACATGACGGAAGAAGAGAGGACCACCGGAGCTGTCCAATAAATTAATTTAAAAACTTGTGTTTTTTATTTACACTTTTTTCACCAGGTGAATGGGTAGGGGTACATCATACCCCATACTCATTCACATAGGGTGGGGGGCCGGTATCTGGGTGCCCCCTTATTAAAGGGGACTCCCGGATTTTGATAAGCCCCCCGCCCACAGACCCCGACAACCAACGGGCAGGGTTGTCAGGAAGAGGCCCTTGCCCTCATCAACATGGGGACAAGGTGCTTTGGGGTGGGGGGCGCAGGGCCCCCCTTCCCCAAAGCACCCCCACATGTTTAGGACATGCGGCCTGGTACGGCTCAGGAGGGGGTGTGCTCATTCGTCCCCACCCCCTTTCCTGACCGGCCAGGCTACATGCTCGGATAAGGGTCTGATATGGACTTGGGGGGGACCCCCACACCATTTTTTTCGGCGTAGGGCTTCCCCTTTAAGTCCATACCAGGTGACGGGGACAGCGAGGTGTCAATCTCGCCGATGGAGGTGGAGACATTGACTTCCTGCGCTAGTCCCGTCTACCTGGAGCCGCATTCAAAATTAACTGACTTTTCTCCGTGTGTGGGCAACTCTATTCATTTCAAAAGTCCGGCGGATTGTACGCCAGATCTAGTCTGCCGGAAAATTCCAGTCATGTGTGGGCAGGTCCACTCGTTCAGGAAAGTCCGGTGGACTTAGTCCAATCGTGTGTAGCGTTGTTTAGGATGGAGGATTTTGGTTTATGTCCCAAAGCTTCTCAGCTGTTTATCATCATGGCTTTTGGTGGTCCACCAAAGTTCTTAACACTAAATGACTGAGCAACTTTTACTATCCACACAAACCTTGTAGAGAGATAAACAGCTGCGAGTTATAAAATCTCTGACTGATAACCACGACTGAACAGATACAGTATAACCCTGAAACTCATGGTTTATTGATATATTTATGTTTTATGCCCAAAATGTCTGGGTTCCTCCAATTAGTATTGTTATGGCGAAAGTTTTTGCACTTAAAGTGAACCATTCAGTGACTTTATAAATCTGCATGAATAAATTCTTCCAGTGTCACAGCATTCAGAAACAGTCTACGTTTTCAAAGCAGCTGTACCTTTATTATTTTAATGCAGCAACCAAGCTTTATTGATGGGAAAGTGCCTAGGCTGAGGTGATGTCATCAGTCTGCTGCAGGCAGAAAGAAGCATTTCCTCAATCTTCTGAACTTAAGTGATGAGAGTGTTAGGCCCCATTCACACCTGAGCACAGCGTTTTCAAGCAGAAAATCGTGCTATTTTACCGCGATTATGCGGCGGGTTTACCGTGATTTTTTTTACCGCGTTTTTTTTACCGCGTTTTTTTTACCGCATTCTGCCGCGATTTTGTGAAGGGGAAAAAGTCACCAATGTAAAAAGAAGAAAAACGCCCAAATCTGCCCGATTTCGAGTGACAAAAAAGGGTCCAAAACTTATTTGAGCTTCAGGTGACTTGGAGTGGAGATGTGAACCATCTCCATTGAGAATAATCGATTTTTTTCCCTCCAGCGTTTTGTAGCTTCAGGCTTCAAGCTACAAAACACTCAGGTGTGAATGGGGCCTAACAGTCTACTGCAGAAGACTTATCTGTGTCATATATTTGTGAACACAGCCAAGAACAGGTTTCCTCCCACACTCCAAAGACATGCTGGTAGGTTAATTGGCTTAAAGTGGATGTAAACCCACTCTCATCCTTTCTAAACTACTGCAGTATTGGTTATCCAGAAGGGTATACATGCCTCCTGCATGTATACTTATCTGTCAAATGTCTCACCTCTGTCTGCTATGAGACCCAAAAAACTGCACATTTTGTGGGTGGGTCTGTTTTCCAGGGCTCAGTGGGTGGAGTCATGATGTCAGTAGACTCCCCGCCCACCTCTACAACCTCCTTATCAACATGCATTTTCTCCTGTGTATTTCTTACACTGAACGTCTGCTATGATCGCTAACATCCAGTCAAAACCCAGAAAAGTCCCCACATGACTTCAGCATGCCAAATCATGCTGAGGTGTGGAATAGCCAATCCTTGCGGAGCAGCAAAAGAAAATAGTGGGAGGGAATTAAATAATAATGCATGTCTTAGGCTAGTGCACGAGATATGTAAATCACCTGTCACTCACAGCAAGGGGGAGGATTTGACAAAGTTTTTCTCTGTCAAGATTTATCTCACTGAACAATAAAAGAGGATTGCTCGGAGCTGGATTAACTCTTTGTGGCAAGACTGGGCTCAAATGATAGGAAATCCTATACTCTACATTATGACATCAAAAAAATAATAATAATTTTTCGGGTTTACATTTACTTTAAAATTGGCCCTAGTATGTGTATGTATGAATGTGAGTAAGGGACCTTAGATTGTAAGCTCCTTGAGGGCAGGGACTGATGTGAATATACAGTGTATATGTAAAGTGCTGCGTAAATTGACGGCGCTATATAAGTACCTGAAATAAATAAAATAAACAACAGAAGTACCAGAATGTACATGATTGTAAAATCTTAGTTCAAGAAGAATTATGGACTCATAAGACATAAGTTAGGTGAGCTGTTATTTGGTTTTGCCTTGATTTTTCAGACTGGGTGGCCCCCATGGCTTTTGTAGAGCTTCTGAGGTCATTCCATGAAGTTCTATTGCCACCTTTCATTACACAGGTGAGAGATCAGAGTTCAGCACCTCACAACTACATTTTCTTGTTCCAATAAGTAGACGCTGATGTTCAAAAAAAGACAGTGCTGTCATTCTGAAGCAAGAATTAGATGCAAAAATAATTTTCCTAGGGCAGGAGGTTAGTCACTATGGCCTCTGTGATAATTAATACCCTAAATCAGCCATTCTCAACTAGAGTTCCTTTAGAGTTGGCTAGGGGTTCCCTGAGCTGTGGCTGATTTACCTCCTGTTTGATGGTGCCTACTTAGATCTAAGCCAATGTCATTTGGAGGAGCCAGTGGTATGACCCCAATGATCTTTATAGCTCTCTGTAAGGGGGCCATTCTTACCACCACTGTAAAAAAATATTATTTTAAGGATCCCCTGGGGTAAAAAGGTTGAGAAAGGCTGCCCTACATTGTTACACTTACACAATACTTAGCATGTATGCACTTTATATCCTAAACATGCTGGCTTATATGTTTTACTAAGGTAGGAGTACTGAAGCTAGGAAGGGCTAGTCAGTAAAGTCTCATGTTTGTGTTATTTCTCGGATCCTTCATATTATAGCACCCCCCCCCCCTTCACACCACAGTTCCCCTTTGCATCAGTGGCATTAGTCCTCCCGTTTACACCAATCACTCCTTTTACATCACAGCCCCCACTTTACATCACAGCCCCCCTTTGCATCAAAGTCCCCCTATTTACATCATAGCCCCCCTTTACAATACAGCCGCTGCTTTACCTCACAGCCCCCCATGGTCCTCTTTTCATCAAAGTTTCCCCTTTATATCACAGCCACTCCTTTACAGTACAGACCTCCTTTAATCCCCAAACCCCCTTTAGATGATACCACCTCTCTATACATCAAAGCCCCCCCCCCTTTACTTCAGTGTATTCAGCCCCCCCCTTCAAATCACAGTGTCCCCCCCTTACATCATAACCACCCCTGCTTTACATCAGTGTCCTTGGTCCCTCCTTCACATTACAGTCCCCCTCTTTACATCCCAGTTCCCTTCACATAACGGCCCTCACTTTGCATCCCACTTCACCTTTTATTCCTTACATCCCAGTCCACTTTATATGAATGCCCCCTTCTTTACATTGCATTTTCCTCATCTGATCAAAGCCCTCCTACAACCTTTACAATCCTACTTCAATCCTGCGACATGTCTGGATGGAGGGAGGGAGCTGCATACATTTTCATGTTAACAGGTAGGTGATTTGTTACTAAAACCACCCCGCTTCCTAACAATAAATCACTGGTTTTCTAACTTGAAGAATAATGCAGCTCCTGCCCTTTGTCCAGACATGCTACACCCCCTGCCCTCTGCCTTCTGTAAAATTGACAACTGTGGCCGCAGTGGGGGAATGAGGGCATCACCCAGGAGGGACACCCATGCTGCTAAGTGCCACAGCGTGATCCGAATAGGACTGTCATTTGGTTCGGACCGCTGTCCACTATTTAGTGTCTGTACTAGGAGTATGGGGGTCATCTGGTAAAATAAATGCCTCATAATTCAAAGACATGGGTCTTGGTAACTAAACCCTGTCCCAAAAAGAATCAAACACACATAAAGAAAAAACAATTGTAATAATAAAATCAAAAAGATAAAGATATTCTGCATATGTGCAATCTGAACTTGTCAGATGTCCGCATCTAGGCCTGCTAGTTTTCTCCAATATTTAATATATTTCAATTAATATTCCTTGTTTTATAATAACTGAACAAGACTGTAATACTTAAGAGAAACTATAGCAAGGTTGAAGATTATAAATAATAAGCCAGACTATTAGGGGATAAGTTCACTTTTTAGAACATGTTATAAGTTACACCCATATTTAGTGACATATTCTAGTTGCCCCTCTCTCCCCCTCAGTGTGACAATGGTTGGGGTTCTTCTCCCCACACCAGCTGTCACATTTTGAAAACGGCGTTGTCCCCATAAAACTGTGTTATTCATCCACAGGAAGCTGTGAATGTAGAAACTACAAGTCCCACCTTCCACGGCAGCAGACAGACCTGTAGTTTAAATGAACCTCAAGCGCAGTGATCAGCACACCTTTAGTTCATTCACACTGCCTACAGCTCTGAAAATGACAGTCTGTTCAGAGGTATGAGCACAGAGCTGTAGGCAGTGTATATACGAGCTTGACATTGCACCAGCAATCTGCTGATTGTGGGTACGGTACAATAATTTGTAGGGGTCAGTGTTAAAAAATAATAAATGTACTTTTTTAGCTGGAAAAAAAAGTGTATTTATTGTTTTGTAATTAAAGATGAACTTAGCAATGTGGGGAAAGGTTTGGGACCTTATATGAAGCATGCAGCCAGGGAAATAACACAACAAGAATGTGTCTAGTGGGTACATAGTAAATTAGAACCATAAACATTACATAAATGCCTAATGCATAACAAAAAAATTGCAATCAATAAAATTTGTTTTGTAGAAGATACAGTGCCTTGAAAAAGTATTCATCCCCTTTGGCATTTTTCATGTTTTGTTGCCTCACAACCTGGAATTAACATGGATTGTTTGAGGATTTGCATCATTTAATATACAGAACACAACTTTGAAGATTTTTTTTTTTTTATTGTGAAGCAAACAACAAATAGGACAAAATAACAGAAAAAGTCAATGTGCATAACTATTCACCCCCCTAAAGTCAATACTTTGTAGAGCCACCTTTTGCGGGTATCACAGCTCCAAGTCACTTTGGGTAAGTCTCTATGAGCTTGCCACATCTTACCACTGGGATTTTTGGCCATTCCACCTTGCAAAACTGCTCCAGCTCCTTCAAGCTGGATGGTTTGTGCTTGTGAACAGCAATCTTTAACCACTTCCCGACCAGCGCACGGCAATGTACGTCGGCAGAATGGCACGGACAGGCAAATGGCCGTACAGGTACGTCCCTTTAATTTTTCTGCCGTGGTGGTTGGGGCTGGTTGGGACCTCAGTGAGTCGGATCGTGGGTCCCCTGGACTCGATCGCTGTGGTGATACCCGCAATTGTCTCCCGAGGAGAAAGAACGGGGAGATGCTAATGTAAACAAGCATCTCCCCGTTCTGCCTTTGGGAGCAGAGATCAGTGACGTGTCACACACAGCCACGCCCCTCACAGTTAAAAACACGCCCCAGGACACACTTACCTCTGCACTGCCACCTAGTGGTTAACCCCGAGCCCCTGCACCCCTGCATCACCTTTTCGGCCTGGCCTTCAGCCCTCCACGCTTGCGCCCAGGCTCATAAGCTTATCTGTAAGTAGTATTGGGTATTTATTTTTCCATTCTCTGTTTTCTCCTCCTCTCCCTATAAACAGACCCACGTTGACAAATTTTCAACTTTTAGTAAAAAATGTTGATATATTTTTTATAGACACCTATCCTACATCTGCTTCTGAAGAGTGGCAGAAGCCACGAAACGTATTAGATGCCCCCCCTTGTTTACATTTCAAGACTGATACTAATATTTTACTGATTATGCCATACTGGATTGTACTAATTATTCAATCTCATGTTTATTACATGGTGGAAACACGCAATAATGTGTTTGGCCTTTTATAATGTTTTCCACGCCAAAATTAAAAAACAGCGTGGGGTCCCCACCAAGATTCATACAAGGCCCCTGGAGTCTGGTATGGATCTTGAAAGGCAACCCCATGCCAAAATGAAAAACAAAATGGCGTGGGTTCTCCCGCCAGACCAAATGGTCTGGTATGGATTTTGAGGGGAACCCCATGCCCAAAAACTAGCGAGCGCCCCCCCAAGAGAATACCAGGCCAAACACCCTCAACATGGGGGGGGGGGTGGGTGCTTTGGGGGGCTCTGAGCCCTCCAGCCCCAAAGCATCTGGTCCCCATGTTGATATGGACATGGGCCTCTTCCCGACAACCCTGGGCGATGGTTGTGGGGATCTGCGGGTTGGGGGCTTATCAGAATCTGAAAGCCCCTTTTAACACCCCCACTTATGTGAATGAGTATGGGGTACATTGTAAGAGGCAGTGTAGTATAAATAAAAACACCTGTGACCTTGTTTGGGAAATTCACCCTATTTGTCTTGTTTACCATTATAATTGAAAGTAAAAGAAAATCCAAAATATTGGTTTGTTCCCAGAAAACGAATAGGGGGGAAATCTTCCAATAAAGACACTAGTTCTGGTGACCTGAAGTCCCTTAATTTGCAGGGATTTCCTCTCACTTCCAGTTTGGCTATGGGAAATTTCTGCAATGGAATACAGATGGTGAAAAAAAATCTGATGGTAATTATAACCTTCCCTTACTCTACCCAAAATGAAAAAAAAAGGTTTTGCCTATAGCTTTAGTTTAACCTCTCAATTCATGGAAAAAGGGTAATAGTGCAGAGGTGGTGGGGGAGAGATGCAGCATCCACCTAGGTGAGCATAACCTTTTTTTTTGTAAACCCAATACTTCTCTTTTATGAGGATGTCTAGATGTGAATCCGAGTAGGCTGAATTTAACACGAATAATTGGATTAAACATCAACATTAAACTTTTTGCTTCTGATTAAAGTGGTTCTAAAGCCTGAACATTTTTTACCTCAATGCATTCCTTGAATAAATGTAAAACCTGTCCCAGTGTTTGTATTGCCTCTCTCCGCTTTATATCTACTTGAGTCTTATCTTGATCCAGAGCTGTGCCCTTCTGCAGCAGCTCTCTCTCTTCTCTCCCTCTTCTCACAAATGCAATTGCTCCCGCTGCTGTTAATCGGATCCTGTGAGCAGAGAGCGGGTTGCGGGGCTGAGCCACGCTGTGTGTGTCAGTAGACACAGCCTGGCTCCAGATTGAGCCCCCAAGTGTGCCCTCATAGTAAGCAGCTTGCTATGGGGCACACAAGAAGAGGAGGAGCCAAGAGTGCTGGCGGGGGGCCCAAGAAGAGGAGGTTTGGGGCTGCTCTGTGTAAAAGCATTGCACAGGGCAGATAAATATAAAATGTTTGTTATTTTAATAAAAAATAATGCTTTAAGTTTTATACAGAATTACCATTTTTTTATACTATTCAAATTTCCATAAATGATTAATGAACAGTCTTTATTTAATAGTTAAAAAAGTTTATTATGAAATTGTTGTTTTATGACATGGGTGGTTGTTATATTTAGCTTTGACCATTATAAGGAACCTGAGTAGGTGGGAATGAGAACATGTTTAAGAAGGGCTTCATCCACCAATACATTTCCTTGATAAAAAGGAGGGAATTAAAGGGAAAGAAAAGGAGTGAAAATGATGGGACTAAAAATAACATTTGGAAGAGAAGGTAATGTTGGGACTATACATGAGACAAAGGGCTAGTAATATATACCAAAGTCTCCATCCCTGTTGCTTGTAAGAAGGGGGGACTTGGGGGGGAGGGGGGAGCTTGACGTTGGTGGGGTTCTGTGGCGGACGTATCGGCTTTCACTATTGCACCTTGATGGACTATACACCTTACTTACCTATTTTCCTCTTGTGACAACTAAACTTTTTTGGATTAGGTTTTTTGCTTGTTGTCCCAGAAACCCTATGGGCATTCTCCTTGTACTACTCACTACTACAGTTGTCGATTGGGGGGACAGCTGAGGTCCACAAAGGCTGGTTGTGGTGGGTCCAGTGAGTTCCAGCATCACCTGTGAGTGCAGTTGTTGGCTCTATTGAAGAAACCGGATTTTCATTAGACATCCAAGCCATGGAATATGCCATTTTTGAATTTCACCTCAAGGAGGAATGCCTGGGCTGCTACATTATTCTAGTCAGGATTAGGGAAAAGATGATGTTCATATTGAACTGTTATGCTGCATCTCTCTAGTAAAGTTATATTAACCATTCTGAGCCTGGTCTGAAGTTATTCAAGGGATGGTATGCGGGTTTTGGTGTATCTAAAAGAACCAGGGTCTGTAAGGCACTATGGGGTATAAAGTAACACCACTACAAAGAGTTTACTCTGCAAGACAAGGCAGAGAAATGCATTAGTTAAGAGTAACCAAGCACAAGTTCAAGACAGAAAGCGACCAGCTGTTAGGCGTGGTACCTGGAAATGTGACAAGTCTTCTGCTAGTGAGGGGGTCGACCAGATCCAAACTCATGTTACAGAGATCTATGGCCTTGTCAGGAGGTTTGGGAAGGAAGGAGTTAAGTGAAGAGCATGCATGAGGTCCACGCTAGGTGCTTGATGGGACCCTATTCTGTTACTGGGAGTGAGGTAACAGAGGTACACTAGACTGGTGGAGTGGGCACAGGCTCAGCATGTCCCTCCTAATGCAAGCATACAAGTTACAGTGTGTAGTGACATGGGATAAGTCACTTTTGAGAAGAACTCTGTATTTTATTACTGCACACAATGAAGACTCATCTCTAAATCAGGGAACTGCCTTAATGTTGGATTTTTCACATGACCACAGTCTCCGTCTGGTCCTGGGCACTGATGAGCATGCTTCACGCTTGAGGTAACCCCACGTGCAGGATGAAGATGACCTTTTCCAACATGCTTACCCTTATAGCCATTGACGGCATTATCAGGTGGTAAAGAAATGTATGGTCCAGTTACCAGAAAAGTTCTAAGCTATGCAGATTGTGGACACCAGAGGGTTTATATTTATAGTAATACAGCTGAGAAATCACCATTGCAGAAAGAACCTTACAGGAAGTGTGTTACCCTTCTCTAGCAGTCACAAGTAGCTCTTTACCAATAAAAACCATGACGTGGAAAAAAACACATGTGCAGTGTTTACCTCAATGCCAAAGGGTGTAGAAATATTACAGTCTGCTTTTCAAACATTGAAGCAGAGGAGTCTGCGAAAAACGTTTTCTGCAATATAATGGTTGATGTGTGCATTCTAGCATGACCTAGGATTCCATACACCCCGGGAGCAGAATAATATGCTCAAAATTAACATTTTGATTTTCACCTAGTGATTTGGCCAGTAACATACTTCTGGTCTTAGGGTGGCTATGTTCACTTCTCCACTGTATCTATTGTCTGCCTGTGGAGAAGGTAGTGTTAAATGAACTAGCCAATATAGATTGATTTTACATAGGTGACTAACAAAGTAAAGCCTGACTCCAACTAACACCTTTTGAGTACTTTCTGTAGAGCAACAGTGTTTCTTTTTTTTTCTTTTGGGATGAAGCTTTAAACTAATGGTGACCATTGTAAGCACCCATGTGAAATGGTTTGTCGCAACCCTCTAATTGTCAATTTTGCTGGACAGTTTGGTCTATAAATAGCAGACTTACTGACAGGATCAACAGGTAATGAATTGGTTGCAGCCAGTTTAAAACAGTTGACCGGTTTAAACGCGTTGACTCTTGCTACCTACAGGGAGCCCCCATTTGATGCGGTCTACATCAGGATACAACAAAAGCAAGGCTGGACAGCCATTACCATACAGCTCTAAACTTATGTTGTTATGCTTAAATTATGTGTAATGGCCAAAATAATTTTTATTTTGTTTGTATTTCTTTAGAAAAAGATTGTAGTAGGAATAATTCTGCTAGTAAGACTAAGACATTTTATTCCATAAAATTCTGGGAGCTACAGTGTAAGTTAAAACAACTGATGACAAGTATGAACAGGCGTTGAACTCCAACTGAGACTCAAGACATTAGCTGTGCAAAGAGCACTGCCATTATCTTGCCTATTTTTAGTTTATCTGGTGAGTAATTGCAGTAGACAAAGCTGTAATTCTTGGGAATCAACTTGTAAAATGTCTTTGTCCTGTAAACAGGCAGTAGTATTGGATTTTCTTCTCTGGTTTATTGACAAACCTATATATATATAATGTATTGGTTCAAGTTGGACTTTAATCCAAAATTGACATTTAGGGCTCGTTTACACTTGCTTCAACATGTGGCATTGGACATTCTTTTTTAAAGGGCTCTGAATGTCGATCAAAGCCCCTGTCACTTAATAAAATAAGCTCTTCTTTACACATTATATTTGCTTTGATTTGCATTGCTTTGCTTAAAAAATTATACCCCATGTCACTTTCTTGGTGTTTCAAAGCATCTTAAAAGCCTCCATAGAAGTCTATGACATAGCTCGCTTACAGCACCCACAGAGGTTTTTATTCAGCTTTAGCTTCATTTTGTTTTGGAGGTATTGCAGGTATGATATATCTCAAGATGCACTGGTAAACCAACAAATGAACCAGAAAGACATCATCAGCAGTCATGTCCAGTTCATGTGTGTATATTCTGGAAGTGTCTGATGCAGACGTCACATCTGGTGTGGAGCATGCAGCAGCAAAAAGGTGAGCGGGGTCAGGATTGGCGTGGAGCAGCTAACAGATAGCACAAGTGGTGTGCAACATGGGAACACTATAGTGGAAGGTGAGCGGGGACCGGAGAGAGAGGACTGAGCTGCAGAAGATCAGCTGAGCTGGGGGACCGAAGCAGGAGAAACTAGCAATGTCATACATGGTGTGCAGCATGGGAGCAATATAGCGGGAGTTGGGAGTGAGTGGGGAGTATCAATGAAACAGAAAATTAGCAGGGCTGGGGGTTACTATTGAGTGGGGGATCAGCAGAACTGGAGGCTACTACTGACCAGGGGATCGGCAGAGCTTAGGGTACTACTAAGCAGGGAATCTGCTGAATGGGGTTAATAATAAGCTGGGGATCTGTTATAGGAGGGTATCAATGAGCTGGGGATTTGCTGAGTGGGGGTACTACTAAGCCAGGGTTCTACTAGACCCCTTTAAAAGAAATTGAAAATCAACACATACACAGAAAATTTTGCCAATCTTTATTAAAGCTTCAAAAAAGCCTCACCAAAGCATAATCGAAGCACCACTAAGGTATTATTTAAGCATCATTAAAGCAGCACTAAAGCATCAAAAACACATAAAAATGAGCATGTTGAGGCGGTAGGTGCTTTAATGTGTGTTAAAGTTGAAGCAAGTATAAATTAGCCCTTTACAACCAAATAACTTTGCATGCATTTGTAGCACCCTGGTATTTAGCCAGGGTCGCTAACAAATTTAGTCTGCCAGGTAGTAAGTGTCCTGGCTAATTGTTAGAGGATCCACTGTTTTCCCTAAATCTGGATGTGCCACACTTCTCTCTTCTGTAAGCAGGTGGCACTGTTGCCAGTGACATTGGATCAGCAAGAGCCTAGCAAAGTCAGACTATGAGTGGATGACTTGGCTCGGCAGGGGTCTCTTTAGCCCTTGGCCTGCTGAGAGAGCCTATTTATTTGGGCAGAGTCAGGTGATCGGGGTTCTGTGCCACCTGGAGGGATGTCTGGGTGGACATGTGTTGAAATATCAAAAGCCTGAGGCCTATCCTGGGAGTTCCTGGGTGCTAGGCTGTCTGAGGCCTATCTAGGAGTAGGAGAAGGAGCGTGTATTTCAGATTTCAGGCTCAGAGTCCGACCAAGTTGCAGAGGTTCAGCCGGATGGGGAACCAAGTTTTTGCTATCAGGAAAGATCATTCCAGTGCCAGCGGCAATCACGGATCAAGGCCAGAGGTAAAGGGAAAGCAGCTGCCACTAAGGGACCATCCTTCCTGTTATCAGAGGCCAGTTTATGGAAGTCTGAAAGAAGTACCAGAGCAGCCTTTTTTACTAGCCTGGGACAGTGAAGAAGTGGGTAAGCTCCAGCAAGTGCCAAGCCAGGGACCCAGCAGGTTAGTGGGGGTGACTCTTGAGGAGTATACTGCAGGTTAGCTGTGGAAGAGCTCAGAGGATCCAGTGATGGCTGGGATCTGGAAGTCTAGGAGAGTCTAGGAGAGACTGGGAGCTCAGTGAGTAGAGATTTACAGTGGGTTTGTTCCATCCCCCAAGTGGTCTGACGCGTGACGTTGGGGGCGTGGTTGCGGTGGCGGCGGTGCTTATATGGGCCCCTTCCTCATTCGCACCAAACACTTAGCACTGATCACATCGGCCATATCAGTCACCATAGATGCACAGAGGCACTCTGCCCTCAATTGCGGTCATTCTGGTAATTGTTTTTTATTTTTTACCTTCACTTCCTATACTGATCACCTTCCCCCTTCCTCTGTTGTTTTCTCAACCCTGCCCAATTTTTCACTCTTTTATTTTACTATTTTTAGCATTTTTGCTTTTTGTTTTTTCACTTAGCTCTTCAATATAGGGGTTTTTCCACCCATCATATCGTTAGTACACATCTCGATTCACATGAGGTGTTGTCCAGTTTGGGTTGCCGCCTGCTGCACTACGTCCCCTCAGCTCCCGGACGGGGCATTGTTTGGTTGGTCTGGGGATCTCACTGTCTGTGCCACCACTGCAAGGACCCTCATGTAAGTAACAGGGCTAACTAAGTTCAGGGGTAATTTCCCCTGTCCGTGGTTGGCCCTTTTTAATAATTTGTTATAGTAAAACATTATTCATTTCCCTTTTAATAAAATTTTTTTTTTCTATAGATCCGTACCACGGTTTTGCTCCTGATGATAGGCTATAAGGCCTTGAAACGCGTAGAGCTAACAACAACCGCGTGTATATACGTATGAATTCCTCTGATCCCCGTTCCTTCTTTATTTGTTCTTCGCTATTTGTTTCTTTTTTATTTTCATTTTTTTGTTTTTTTATGGCCCCTCTGTGACATCTGTAGAGTCATAAATTCTATTGTATTAAATCATGTCTCAATTACTGTTTGTATCTTGTAATAGAAGTATCAACTTCTTGTTGGAAATTGTAATCAATGTGGAATAATAATTTTTAAGAATTGTATATGTGCAAAAAATATAAAAATATTAATATATAGTAAAATGTATGGAAACAATTGATACAAATATTTCATAAACAATTTGAATAATTAAAAACTACTTTTATCTAATCTGTTTCATTGCTCCCGTGTGCTTCATGGAAAAGTCCCGCTATCTATGTTCTTCTATTTTTTATATATTGAACCGGGATGGAGGAGGGGATTTGAACGGCCCCTGTATACCTCATTTAAAGTCCCAACCAACTTTCTTTCTTTCTTTGTCTTTATAATAAAAATAAGGGATGGAGGCACACGGATTGCACTAATAATAATTATCAAACGCTTTTTTCTTATAGTCGTCTTTATGAAATTTCTTTATTTTTTCCAATAATGTAAATTGGATTTCTGATTTTTTTTCTCCCCTTTTTTTTTTTTCTTAATTATTTTAAGCCCCCTTTTTTTAGTTTTGCTTGCATGTGTGCAGTGTTGGTTCTGGCTGTGTCTCTCGCTGGACCTTGCCTAGTGTGTTCCGTTCGGGAGCTGCGACGCGCACTGTGGATCCTCCCCCCACCCTACTCTGACGCTGGGCGGGTGGGGGGTTTCCTCACTGCGCGTCGACATCACGCATGCCACACCGGCTGTTTGGCCCTTTGACGCCACATGACCGGCAGTGTGTTTACTACCTTCTGACCCACCGGGGAATGGTTTGTTCCATCCCCCAAGTGGTCTGACGCGTGACGTTGGGGGCGTGGTTGCGGTGGCGGCGGTGCTTATATGGGCCCCTTCCTCATTCGCACCAAACACTTAGCACTGATCACATCGGCCATATCAGTCACCATAGATGCACAGAGGCACTCTGCCCTCAATTGCGGTCATTCTGGTAATTGTTTTTTATTTTTTACCTTCACTTCCTATACTGATCACCTTCCCCCTTCCTCTGTTGTTTTCTCAACCCTGCCCAATTTTTCACTCTTTTATTTTACTATTTTTAGCATTTTTGCTTTTTGTTTTTTCACTTAGCTCTTCAATATAGGGGTTTTTCCACCCATCATATCGTTAGTACACATCTCGATTCACATGAGGTGTTGTCCAGTTTGGGTTGCCGCCTGCTGCACTACGTCCCCTCAGCTCCCGGACGGGGCATTGTTTGGTTGGTCTGGGGATCTCACTGTCTGTGCCACCACTGCAAGGACCCTCATGTAAGTAACAGGGCTAACTAAGTTCAGGGGTAATTTCCCCTGTCCGTGGTTGGCCCTTTTTAATAATTTGTTATAGTAAAACATTATTCATTTCCCTTTTAATAAAATTTTTTTTTTCTATATATCCGTACCACGGTTTTGCTCCTGATGATAGGCTATAAGGCCTTGAAACGCGTAGAGCTAACAACAACCGCGTGTATATACGTATGAATTCCTCTGATCCCCATTCCTTCTTTATTTGTTCTTCGCTATTTGTTTCTTTTTTATTTTCATTTTTTTGTTTTTTTATGGCCCCTCTGTGACATCTGTAGAGTCATAAATTCTATTGTATTAAATCATGTCTCAATTACTGTTTGTATCTTGTAATAGAAGTATCAACTTCTTGTTGGAAATTGTAATCAATGTGGAATAATAATTTTTAAGAATTGTATATGTGCAAGAAATATAAAAATATTAATATATAGTAAAATGTATGGAAACAATTGATACAAATATTTCATAAACAATTTGAATAATTAAAAACTACTTTTATCTAATCTGTTTCATTGCTCCCGTGTGCTTCATGGAAAAGTCCCGCTATCTATGTTCTTCTATTTTTTATATATTGAACCGGGATGGAGGAGGGGATTTGAACGGCCCCTGTATACCTCATTTAAAGTCCCAACCAACTTTCTTTCTTTCTTTGTCTTTATAATAAAAATAAGGGATGGAGGCACACGGATTGCACTAATAATAATTATCAAACGCTTTTTTCTTATAGTCGTCTTTATGAAATTTCTTTATTTTTTCCAATAATGTAAATTGGATTTCTGATTTTTTTTCTCCCCTTTTTTTTTTTTTCTTAATTATTTTAAGCCCCCTTTTTTTAGTTTTGCTTGCATGTGTGCAGTGTTGGTTCTGGCTGTGTCTCTCGCTGGACCTTGCCTAGTGTGTTCCGTTCGGGAGCTGCGACGCGCACTGTGGATCCTCCCCCCGCCCTACTCTGACGCTGGGCGGGTGGGGGGTTTCCTCACTGCGCGTCGACATCACGCATGCCACACCGGCTGTTTGGCCCTTTGATGCCACATGACCGGCAGTGTGTTTACTACCTTCTGACCCACCGGGGAATGGTTTGTTCCATCCCCCAAGTGGTCTGACGCGTGACGTTGGGGGCGTGGTTGCGGTGGCGGCGGTGCTTATATGGGCCCCTTCCTCATTCGCACCAAACACTTAGCACTGATCACATCGGCCATATCAGTCACCATAGATGCACAGAGGCACTCTGCCCTCAATTGCGGTCATTCTGGTAATTGTTTTTTATTTTTTACCTTCACTTCCTATACTGATCACCTTCCCCCTTCCTCTGTTGTTTTCTCAACCCTGCCCAATTTTTCACTCTTTTATTTTACTATTTTTAGCATTTTTGCTTTTTGTTTTTTCACTTAGCTCTTCAATATAGGGGTTTTTCCACCCATCATATCGTTAGTACACATCTCGATTCACATGAGGTGTTGTCCAGTTTGGGTTGCCGCCTGCTGCACTACGTCCCCTCAGCTCCCGGACGGGGCATTGTTTGGTTGGTCTGGGGATCTCACTGTCTGTGCCACCACTGCAAGGACCCTCATGTAAGTAACAGGGCTAACTAAGTTCAGGGGTAATTTCCCCTGTCCGTGGTTGGCCCTTTTTAATAATTTGTTATAGTAAAACATTATTCATTTCCCTTTTAATAAAATTTTTTTTTTCTATAGATCCGTACCACGGTTTTGCTCCTGATGATAGGCTATAAGGCCTTGAAACGCGTAGAGCTAACAACAACCGCGTGTATATACGTATGAATTCCTCTGATCCCCGTTCCTTCTTTATTTGTTCTTCGCTATTTGTTTCTTTTTTATTTTCATTTTTTTGTTTTTTTATGGCCCCTCTGTGACATCTGTAGAGTCATAAATTCTATTGTATTAAATCATGTCTCAATTACTGTTTGTATCTTGTAATAGAAGTATCAACTTCTTGTTGGAAATTGTAATCAATGTGGAATAATAATTTTTAAGAATTGTATATGTGCAAGAAATATAAAAATATTAATATATAGTAAAATGTATGGAAACAATTGATACAAATATTTCATAAACAATTTGAATAATTAAAAACTACTTTTATCTAATCTGTTTCATTGCTCCCGTGTGCTTCATGGAAAAGTCCCGCTATCTATGTTCTTCTATTTTTTATATATTGAACCGGGATGGAGGAGGGGATTTGAACGGCCCCTGTATACCTCATTTAAAGTCCCAACCAACTTTCTTTCTTTCTTTGTCTTTATAATAAAAATAAGGGATGGAGGCACACGGATTGCACTAATAATAATTATCAAACGCTTTTTTCTTATAGTCGTCTTTATGAAATTTCTTTATTTTTTCCAATAATGTAAATTGGATTTCTGATTTTTTTTCTCCCCTTTTTTTTTTTTTTCTTAATTATTTTAAGCCCCCTTTTTTTAGTTTTGCTTGCATGTGTGCAGTGTTGGTTCTGGCTGTGTCTCTCGCTGGACCTTGCCTCGTGTGTTCCTTTCGGGAGCTGCGACGCGCACTGTGGATCCTCCCCCCGCCCTACTCTGACGCTGGGCGGGTGGGGGGTTTCCTCACTGCGCGTCGACGTCACGCATGCCACACCGGCTGTTTGGCCCTTTGACGCCACATGACCGGCAGTGTGTTTACTACCTTCTGACCCACCGGGGAATGGTTTGTTCCATCCCCCAAGTGGTCTGACGCGTGACGTTGGGGGCGTGGTTGCGGTGGCGGCGGTGCTTATATGGGCCCCTTCCTCATTCGCACCAAACACTTAGCACTGATCACATCGGCCATATCAATCACCATAGATGCACAGAGGCACTCTGCCCTCAATTGCGGTCATTCTGGTAATTGTTTTTTATTTTTTACCTTCACTTCCTATACTGATCACCTTCCCCCTTCCTCTGTTGTTTTCTCAACCCTGCCCAATTTTTCACTCTTTTATTTTACTATTTTTAGCATTTTTTCTTTTTGTTTTTTCACTTAGCTCTTCAATATAGGGGTTTTTCCACCCATCATATCGTTAGTACACATCTCGATTCACATGAGGTGTTGTCCAGTTTGGGTTGCCGCCTGCTGCACTACGTCCCCTCAGCTCCCGGACGGGGCATTGTTTGGTTGGTCTGGGGATCTCACTGTCTGTGCCACCACTGCAAGGACCCTCATGTAAGTAACAGGGCTAACTAAGTTCAGGGGTAATTGCCCCTGTCCGTGGTTGGCCCTTTTTAATAATTTGTTATAGTAAAACATTATTCATTTCCCTTTTAATAAAAATTTTTTTTTCTATAGATCCGTACCACGGTTTTGCTCCTGATGATAGGCTATAAGGCCTTGAAACGCGTAGAGCTAACAACAACCGCGTGTATATACGTATGAATTCCTCTGATCCCCGTTCCTTCTTTATTTGTTCTTCGCTATTTGTTTCTTTTTTATTTTCATTTTTTTGTTTTTTTATGGCCCCTCTGTGACATCTGTAGAGTCATAAATTCTATTGTATTAAATCATGTCTCAATTACTGTTTGTATCTTGTAATAGAAGTATCAACTTCTTGTTGGAAATTGTAATCAATGTGGAATAATAATTTTTAAGAATTGTATATGTGCAAAAAATATAAAAATATTAATATATAGTAAAATGTATGGAAACAATTGATACAAATATTTCATAAACAATTCGAATAATTAAAAACTACTTTTATCTAATCTGTTTCATTGCTCCCGTGTGCTTCATGGAAAAGTCCCGCTATCTATGTTCTTCTATTTTTTATATATTGAACCGGGATGGAGGAGGGGATTTGAACGGCCCCTGTATACCTCATTTAAAGTCCCAACCAACTTTCTTTCTTTCTTTGTCTTTATAATAAAAATAAGGGATGGAGGCACACGGATTGCACTAATAATAATTATCAAACGCTTTTTTCTTATAGTAGTCTTTATGAAATTTCTTTATTTTTTCCAATAATGTAAATTGGATTTCTGATTTTTTTTCACCCCTTTTTTTTTTTTTCTTAATTATTTTAAGCCCCCTTTTTTTAGTTTTGCTTGCATGTGTGCAGTGTTGGTTCTGGCTGTGTCTCTCGCTGGACCTTGCCTCGTGTGTTCCGTTCGGGAGCTGCGACGCGCACTGTGGATCCTCCCCCCGCCCTACTCTGACGCTGGGCGGGTGGGGGGTTTTCTCACTGCGCGTCGACGTCACGCATGCCACACCGGCTGTTTGGCCCTTTGACGCCACATGACCGGCAGTGTGTTTACTACATTCTGACCCACCGGGGAATGGTTTGTTCCATCCCCCAAGTGGTCTGACGCGTGACGTTGGGGGCGTGGTTGCGGTGGCGGCGGTGCTTATATGGGCCCCTTCCTCATTCGCACCAAACACTTAGCACTGATCACATCGGCCATATCAGTCACCATAGATGCACAGAGGCACTCTGCCCTCAATTGCGGTCATTCTGGTAATTGTTTTTTATTTTTTACCTTCACTTCCTATACTGATCACCTTCCCCCTTCCTCTGTTGTTTTCTCAACCCTGCCCAATTTTTCACTCTTTTATTTTACTATTTTTAGCATTTTTGCTTTTTGTTTTTTCACTTAGCTCTTCAATATAGGGGTTTTTCCACCCATCATATCGTTAGTACACATCTCGATTCACATGAGGTGTTGTCCAGTTTGGGTTACCGCCTGCTGCACTACGTCCCCTCAGCTCCCGGACGGGGCATTGTTTGGTTGGTCTGGGGATCTCACTGTCTGTGCCACCACTGCAAGGACCCTCATGTAAGTAACAGGGCTAACTAAGTTCAGGGGTAATTTCCCCTGTCCGTGGTTGGCCCTTTTTAATAATTTGTTATAGTAAAACATTATTCATTTCCCTTTTAATAAAAATTATTTTTTTTTCTATATATCCGTACCACGGTTTTGCTCCTGATGATAGGCTATAAGGCCTTGAAACGCGTAGAGCTAACAACAACCGCGTGTATATACGTATGAATTCCTCTGATCCCCGTTCCTTCTTTATTTGTTCTTCGCTATTTGTTTCTTTTTTATTTTCATTTTTTTGTTTTTTTATGGCCCCTCTGTGACATCTGTAGAGTCATAAATTCTATTGTATTAGATCATGTCTCAATTACTGTTTGTATCTTGTAATAGAAGTATCAACTTCTTGTTGGAAATTGTAATCAATGTGGAATAATAATTTTTAAGAATTGTATATGTGCAAAAAATATTAATATATAGTAAAATGTATGGAAACAATTGATACAAATATTTCATAAAGAATTCGAATAATTAAAAACTACTTTTATCTAATCTGTTTCATTGCTCCCGTGTGCTTCATGGAAAAGTCCCGCTATCTATGTTCTTCTATTTTTTATATATTGAACCGGGATGGAGGAGGGGATTTGAACGGCCCCTGTATACCTCATTTAAAGTCCCAACCAACTTTCTTTCTTTCTTTGTCTTTATAATAAATTTCTACTGTTCGCATCCAAAAAGTGACTGGCGTATAATCATTCCATCTTGCATTACACCCACTATGCCTAGTAACTCTACAAGGAAGGATGTAAGCTCTCCCTGATTCTGGGGGTCACTATTAGGCCTTTGGAGGTCAGGGCCAACGCTACACATTTTAGATTTGCGCATAGTTGATCTCTGTCAGTGATTCAGAAGCATCCAGGACTGGTTTTAAACAAGACAATATCAGGTACTCATTTTCATTTATCAACCTAAACTGGCACTCGATTTGACGTTGTGGTAGCATGCTAATTTAGAAGTACATAATTTTTTTTTGAGCATGCCACTGAATTTATTTTCTTTAGAAGGTATTTTAGAGGTGAAATTAAGATATCTTTCACCTCATTGCTGCCTTATGTAACACTGGTAAAGATCCTGTCTGTCCCCTGATCGGATAAATCCCCCATTAAATTATCACTCTCAAATCTCTGGACGAAACCACATCCATCCCCATGGTCGTGTCTATGCTAAATGATTCCCCCCAATTTACTGAGATAGAGACAGAACTGCGTATGTTCTTTCAGGAAAACATCCTCTGACACGTCTCCAATAATAAATTGGTCAGCCCACAAGGCTACTATCCGGGGTAAACATACAGTTGGCAGCAAGGATTTAATGTGACTGGGAAAGCACAATTAAGCAACAAGAGGCAGAACTGCAAAGCCTCTTGGATGAACAGCAAGCAAATCCCCATGTACACATTAGACATAAAATATATTTAGCTAGGATAGCTCTGGATCTGAGCCTTACCCCCAAGCGTAAAAACAAATTTGTTATACGCGACATAGATATTACACTATGGGTGAAAAGCCTACTACCTTGCTAGCCAGGAAGCTGGTACCCCAGGTATATACGCCTGCCTTACCCAAGTTGAGATTACACAATGGGCACTTGACCCAAAATCCTGACCTGATCCTAAAGGAAAGTTATAACTTCTATTGTGCGCTATATAATAACCCGACCAGTTCCCGAAGGATGGGGCGGATTCATTTTCCATGATATCTCCTTGCCAAAACTATAAAAAAAAGCTCATGGAATCTTCTGAGCCAGAAATTAGGATGGCCATTAAAAACCCTACATCCATCCAATGCCCCAGCCTCAGACATTTTCTCTGGCCACCATTACAGGAAATATCATGAGATTTTAATCCCACATCTAAGCTCCTTCTGAAACGAAATATGACGAGGCACTCGTCTCCCAGAAAATATATACACGTCTTACTGAAACTGGGAAAATATTTTTTTTCAAATATACATTTTATTCAACTCTAAACCAAGGGATAGAGGGTCCCCATGTTACAGACAGAGTTTGCAAAATATCACAGCATGGATTATGTACAATTACAACAAAACAAGGCAAGTCTCACATAACACGGTGTATCCAAACGTGGACAAAGGACAACGTCCAAGACTTATGTAACGTCTAAAACTAACCCCTCCTCACCCGGAACTTTCCAGGAGTGAGGAAGGTAGGGGTCCCAATTCCCGGCTTTTCTCATTTTCCTAAAGAGCGTTAGAGGAACAAAGTAACAGCAACAAGAGGGAAGGAGGTAGGAGAGAGAAAGGAAGAGAGAGAGAAAAGAGTATGGGGAACAGGAGAAAGGGGACAGGACAGTAGACATCGAGCCCAAGCTAGGGCAGACTAGCCATAATCTTAAAACAATTGGAGACGGCTAAGGCAGTAGGAGATGGAGGCCCTCACTGGAAAAGACAAAGACATTCCATTTGTCCCATGTTTTTTTTTTAATTTCTTGTTTATTTTGTGACGTGAGGACAAGATCCTCCATCCTCTCTATCTCCTCAACTCCCCGAATCCAGTGTACTATTGAGGGGGGTGAACCCTGCTTCCAGTACAAAGGGATGGAAGATTTTGCTGCATTTATAAGGTGTCTCAGCAAGGACTTTTTGTACGTCTTGACCGGGATTTGAAAATGGTGCAGGAGGAAAAATGCTGCATCCTCTGGGATAGGCACCTCTGTAAACTCCTGGGAGATACGACTAACTTCTCTCCAAAAGTCTGATAGTCCAGGGCACGACCAAAAAATGTGGATCCACGTGCCCTCTTCCTCTTGCACATTGCCAGCACCGGTCCGATGAGGAGGGGAAACATCTATGAAGTCTGGAAGGTGTCAAGTACCAGCGTGTGAGGGGCTTGAAATTCAGTTCCTGTATTTTAGTAGAGATTGAGGTTTTAAATGTTAAAGTGATAATATGCTGGCTCTGTGCTGGGCAGAACGTACAACCGAGATCTTTTTCCCACCATGAGAGGCAGGGTAACTGTTGCTGGATTGACGGGGTATTCAGAAGGGAGTATGTTTGGGACAGGGTATGAGTCAGTTGGTCTGTGCCTGTGCAGAGATCTTCAAACACGGTCAGTTGTCGAGCGTAGTCTTGGGGGTTAGGAATGGAATTTAGGAAGTGGTGCAATTGCACAGCTCTCCAAAAGGGCAACCGAAAGGTCCCCTCTGAGTCTGTCAAGGCCATTATGGAAGTCCACATCCCCTCCGTTACGAACTCCCTTGCATAGACCCTGTTGGAGTCTCTGAGAGAGGTGTATTCCGTAGGAAGCAGTTCTGGTTCGAAATTTGGGTGACCTAGTATGGGCAACAAAGGGGATGTAGGGGTTGTTAGGGAAGCCTGACCCACCGCTATGTGGCCGTGCTTCAACGTGGTCCCTATGGTCGGATGATATTTCAATGTTGATGATAGGTCCCCAAAACACCACAAGGCACACCTCAAGGGTATGCGTGTCTGAGCTTTCTCAATTTGCACCCACAGTTTGGAG
The DNA here is from genome assembly GCF_037356315.1 of Lithobates pipiens. Taxonomy (NCBI): domain Eukaryota; kingdom Metazoa; phylum Chordata; class Amphibia; order Anura; family Ranidae; genus Lithobates; species Lithobates pipiens. The sequence goes on along the minus strand of NW_027507764.1, from coordinate 354,813,241 downwards.
GGATTATTGCGGTTCCAATCAAGGATACGGCCCAGGTGTGAGGCAAGGTAGTACCGCCGCAGATCTGGCAGCGCAAGCCCACCATGTTGTTTAGAAAGTGTCATTTGTGAGCGTTTAAGTCTGGGTTTTTTATGGGCCCAAACAAATCGGGTAAAAAGGGCCTGTACTTGCTTAAAATAAGAGACCGGGATATGTATCGGCAGGGCCTGGATGAGATAGATGAACTGAGGCAGTATGCTCATTTTAATGAGATTACACCTCCCAAACCAGGAGTGAAGGCCTGCATGCCACTTCTCTACCAGACCTTGTGTCCTAATCAACAGGGGGGGGGGGGGGGGAATTCAGTTTAAATATATGTGAGATCTCGGAAGGGATGAGCATACCCAGGTACTTTTTTTTTTTTATATTAATCTTTATTAAATTTTCACAATATACAGACCACGTTTTAAAGTAACGTTGCCAAAATTTCAATACATATTCCTTCCATTCAGGAGTCTGAGTTTTAAAATTCTAGGAAGGGGGGGGGGACATGAAAATACATCCATACATCACATATAATTAACAAAATAAAAACAATATCTGGACAATACCATAACCCCCATTATCCTTCCTCAACTATTTTTGCAATTCCTACATTTTTCCTATTGATATAACCCCCCCCCTCCCTCCCACCCTTTCTATCGACACAACCCCCCCCTCCCCTCCCCGCCAATATATATATTTGTGCTTTTATCCTACAATGTGTCATAAATGTGTTATAATGCTTCCCATACCTTTAATGTACTCTACCCTGCTCCTTCCCAATACCCGTCCCCCCTCCCCCTCTCCTCTTCCTTTTCCTATCATGATTTAAACTGGGGTATGCATCTCTTCTATCCACTCTCGCCAATTTCTATTAAACTCTTTTAAGTTATTTTGTTTTGCATATACTGCTCTCTCCTTACATAGGTATTCGTTTACAGCACTTATCCAATCCTCTACTGTGGGGGCTAGATTTGATTGCCATCTCCTAGCGATCATCCTTCTGGCTTGGAATAGGCATCTTAGAATTACCGTTGTTACTCCCTTTCTCTCTACTTCCTCATTTCTATATCCTAAGATACACACTATGGGATTTAATTCTATCACCGTCCCAAAGGCCCTACTTATTGTCTCTACCACTCCTTCCCAGTATCTAAATAATTTGGGACATTTCCAGAGCATATGCATTAAATTCCCTGACCTCCCACACCTGGGGCAACAGTCATCTGTTCTCTTACCGAATCTAAATAATTTCTGGGGAGTATAGTATGCTCTATTAATTACCATCAAGTGGGAAATCCTATGGGGAGGAGAGACCGAGACCTTTGGGCATGCCGCTAGGATATTTTTCCACTGTGCTCGTGTTATATTACCTAAGTCTTGCTCCCATTTCTCCTTCTCGACCCTCCCTTTCCTCTCACAATTAATCTGTTCACCCAGCTGGGCATAGAATTTAGATATTAATCCTTTAGTGGGTCCTACTTGTGCTACTGGGTATAGCAAGGGCAGTTCTTCCCATGTTAGTGATAAGTTTCCAAACTGGGTCTTTAAAGCGTGCCTCACTTGTATATAAGCATAGAATGAGTTTTGTGATATCTTAAATTCTTTTTGCAGTTGATCGAAAGATTTAATACCCCTGCCGCCATATAAATGGCTAAGCCTTACAATACCACATTTTTCCCATTCTACAATTTTTCCAACCCGCCATATTTCCTGTAGCTTCTTATTGTTCCAGAGAGGTGTATACTTTGTTATTTCACTATATCCCATTTTTTTTTAACTATATCCCCATAGCTTTAACATCATTTTTACTGTAGGGCATCTACACTGGAATGAGTCCGCTTCCAAGGTCTCAATCAGCGTGCTATGTGGGGAGCCTGTTAATACTAATCTCCCATTTGGGGTTCCTCCGTTCATCTCATCAATCCCCACTAGCTGTTGTAATTGGGACGCCCAAAAATAGCACTCCGGATAAGGGACTGCGAATCCTCCTTCCTCTCCCGGTAGCTGGAGCATCCGCAATCTCAATCTGGCCTGTCCTCCCTTCCATATTAACTCCCTGAACAACATCTCGATTTTATTAAACCAACTTCTATTAATCCATATTGGGGCATTATGCAATATGTATAAAAGTTGGGGCATCCATATAATTTTTATCAAATTACATCTGCCAGCCACCGAGAGAGGCATTCGCTTCCATATAGCAATTTTTTGTTTAAACTTAACCAATAATGGGACTAAGTTATAACTTATATATTGCTTAGGATCCCTTGACAAGGTTACTCCCAGATATTTCAACTTATCCACTGTTGGCATTTGGGGGGTTCCCAGGGCCGTTTGCTGACCAATTGGGTCCAGAGGAAGACATTCCGATTTTTCCCAATTTATCTCCAGCCCTGTCAAGCCTCCAAACCCTTGCACCAATCCCATTGCCCTTGGTAGTGAGTACCTCATATCCCCCAGAAACAATAGGATATCGTCTGCATAGAGTGAGATTTTTTCCTCTCCAGTTTTTCTTACAAAACCGACTATCTCCCGGTTTGCTCTAATTGCACATGCCAAGGGCTCTATAGCCAACGCAAAGAGCAGGGGTGATAGTGGGCACCCCTGCCTCGTCCCTCTCCCCAGCTCTATTTTCCCGGATAACTCGTTATTAATTTTTAGTCTCGCACTAGGTTTATCGTATAACATCCTAATCCAGCCTATGAAGGAAGGACCCAGGCCAAATTTCTCCAAGACTTTCCATATATATCCCCATTCTACGCTATCAAATGCTTTCCTTACATCCAATGCCACTACTGCACCCGGAATATCGTTATCCATTGGGATCTGCAAATTCAAAAAGGCTCTTCTAATATTTATACTAGTTGACCTGTTGGCTATAAACCCTGTTTGGTCCATATGGACTAATCTTGCTATAACTCGATTAAGCCTAATCGCTAATACCTTGGCCAGTATCTTTGTATCGGTACACAGGAGAGAAATTGGTCTATACGCTGCAACATCTAGGGCGTCCTTTCCTTCTTTGTACAACAGGATTATAACCGCCTCCATCATTGATGGTGACAATTTACCCTGCCCATATGCTCCTCTTAACATCTCCAGGAGTTCAGGAAGCAGTATCTCGCCAAAATTTTTATAGACTTCAATCGGTAGTCCATCCGGCCCAGGCGATTTCTGATTTGGCATACTCGCAACTGCTTCCTGAAGTTCTTTCAAAGTTATTGGGGCTTCCAGTTCTTCTCTTTCTTCTTGTTTCAAACATGGTACCTCTAGTTGACCTAAAAATGTTTCCATTTGCTCATCCATCCCCACTTTCTGTGCAGTATATAATTTTTTATAATATCCTTCAAATGCTTGGCATATACTCCCAGTTTCCGTTGTAACCTCTCCCTCAGGTATCCTAATCGCCGAAATTGAGGAGGGACCCGTGTTATTCTTCACCAGTTGTGCCAACATTTTTCCCACGCTTTCCCCATCAGCAAAGGAGGCTTGCCGTTGGAACATATGTTGTATCTCTGCTTTCTTCAGGGTTAATAGCCTAAGTTCTTCTTGTTTATCTAACCAGATTTTTTCTTTGCCCTGAGTGGGGTCGCTAATAAAATCTCTTTCAGCCTCTAACACTTCTCTCCCTATTTGTACCTCCTGTTCTCTAGACTTTCTGTTTATTTTTGCTATTGATTGGATCAGAAGACCCCTCACAAAAGCTTTCAGAGTATCCCACAGGATCCCTGATGTTACTGTAACCCGGTTATTTTTTAGAAATTCTTTTAGTTCCCACTGAATTCTCTCAGGGCGTTCTTCTGTCTCTTTTTTTATCAGTTCCAACCAGAGCGGGTTCACTTTCCACAACCTCTGTACCTTTCGTTCTCTCATTTTTAAAACTGCTGTCACTGGGGAATGATCTGAAATCCCCCTGGGCTGATATTCAATCTTTTCCACCATTTGTAAGGCCAGGTCATTCCCCAGTATCATATCAATCCTGGATAATGTAGCATGCGTGGCCGAATGACAACTATACTGCCGGGCTCCCGGGTTCCCAGTTCTCCATAAATCCAGTAGTCCTACTTCTTCCAGGTATTGACCCAACCTCCCCTGCCAAGCTGGTTCCGCCAGTATTTTTTCTGGGAATCTATCCATTTTAATATCCAAGACCGTGTTGAAATCCCCTACTGTTATTATAGGAACACCATCTATCCCCACTAAAAATTCCTGTAGTTTAAAAAGCACTTCCATTTTAAATGGTGGAGGGATGTAGATATTTGCCAACATAGATTCTCTATTTTCAATTAAGCAATGTAAGAAAATGTATCTGCCCTTTTCATCCAGCCTGACCCGTTTACATACAAAATTCACCCCCGTTTTTACCAAGACACTCACCCCTCTACTATATGTCGAATAAACAGAGTGGTATTGAAATTGATATTTTCTACTCTGCAACCGGTATATTGTGTCTCTATTTAAATGGGTCTCCTGCAGGCAGAACAGCTCTACTCCATATCCCTCCAACAAGGATAGCACAGCTTTTTGTTTCACCTGCGTCCCCAGGCCCCTCACATTCCAGGAGCCTATCTTAATTTTTCCATCCTGCATAACCATAAACAAATAAAGAAGAAAAAAAAATTGGAGCAGGGAAGAAAGAGAGCAAAATAACCAGTCTACTGAGGACACTATTGAGATCCATTTGTCTCCCAGTACCCACCAACTCCCCCCTACCTTCTTTTATTAACTTATACCGCACTCCCCAAATATTACTCCCTAGTGTAATAACAAATTTATTAGTCATCACCATTATCTCATATATTATGTGTCTTTTGATGTGAATTATACTATATAATTGTTTATTACCATTTTCCCCCTTGTGACCAGTAGATTTTCCTTGTTTTTTACCACCCCAAGTTTTACCACCCCATATTTTGTGTCCTTTCTTGATTTGAGTTATTTCCTGCACCCCATTTATTAGTGCAAACATATTTTTCCCCCTTCAACCTCCCCCATATTTTTCCCCCCTCCCCCCCCTTTCTACCTCCCCCCCCCCTCCCCCACCTTCCTAGGTGTTACCCTAGGGGCTATTAGTGACCTTATACCACTCTCTTCACAACCTATTCACCACCCACACCTAGTACACTCGCCGTGTATTACCTCCCTCCCGACCCCCCTCCCATACAAACAAAAAAAAAAAAAAAAAACACACATACTTCATCCCCCCGGCTCTTTCTATCTTCCTGACCCACTCACTACCAAGAACCCCAACGGCTACAATTTTTCTTTATTTTCTTCTATCCATTTTTCCACTTCCATTGGGGAACAAAAAACCTGAGTATGCCCTAGTGCATTAATCCGTAGCTTTGCAGGATAAAGAAGAGCATACGGCACCCTGAGCTTCTGTAACCTGCGTTTCGCCTGGAGGAACTCTACCCTTTTTCTCTGGAGTTCTGGGGAAAAATCCGAATATAGTGAGATTCTTTATTTTTTTTTTTTTTTTTTTCTTTTTTTTGCATCAGTTTATAGCACGCCATAATCTCTCATCAACAAATTTGTGGCAAGTTTTACGCCCTTGTAATTTTTGGTGCCCTTCTTCTCATCGCCACTATTTTGCCTATTGGCAGTGCTACTTTGACATCACATGCAATCCCTTTTTTTTTCCTTTTTTAACATTTTCCTCTATTTTATTTTTATTTATTTTATAAGAATTTCGAGAAAAGAAAAAAAAAAAAATAGAAATATTGCAAAAATATGCTTCCTATTCCATAAACTTATATCTTCCCGTCCCCTCCCCCTCAGATCTCCCTCCCCGACCCCCCCCCTCTCTCTCTCCGTCTCTCTCTCCCGCCCTCCCTCTCCTCTCCCCTCGGGACCACTCATTCTGGGACATTCCCTTGTTTTCTTAAACTCCAACCATTTTCCCCATTTGCTGTGATAAATTTCCACTTGATCTCCTCTTTTAAATATTGATTCCTCCATTGATCTTAACCACTCTACTTTAGCTAACCATTCCCTCATGGATGGGGGTTCAACAGAGCCCCATCTCTTTGGGATCAGGCTTTTTGCAGCAATCAATAAGTGAGGTATTAATGAGTTTTTATATTCCCCTATTGTTTTATCTGTGTCATGAAATGTCCAAGGATCCTTCTTTACCTGTTCCCCTGTTATCTGGAAGATGTTTCCTATTATTTTCTCCCAATAAGGGCCAATCTTACCACACTCCCACCAGATATGTGCAAAAGTTCCCACCTTATCACAACCCCTCCAGCATAGTTCTGATATGTCCGGCCTTCTCTTATGCGCTCTTTGTGGGACAATATACCATCTTGCCATTAATTTAAATGACATTTCCGCTGACATATTGTCCTTAGATATTGTACCTGCTATTCTTAAGATCTTCTTTCTACGTTCCTTATCTCCCAGAGTACCCAACTCTTCTTCCCATTTTTTCAAAAACAGTGGTTCTCCTGGTTCCTTTTCCTCCTCCAGAATTTTATAGATTTTGGACAAACTTTTTTTTTTACAGCTCGGGTCTGAAAGCATTCTCTCCATAGGTCTAAGATCTCCTTCCCCGCGGAGTGGTTGGGGTAGCGCCTGAACAAAATGTTTAATTTGAGCATATCTCCAGCTGTCTAATTTCCTACATCCCCATTTTTGTCTTATTTCTCCTAAAGTACAAACTCTGTTCCCATTCATCACATCTTTCAAAAAAATATCACCCCTTTTTGCCCATCTTGTGAAATAAACATATTCTTCCTTCCCTGGTTTAAAAAAACTTGTGTCTAATAAAGAAATTAAAGGTGAATTGTGCTGCCAATGATTTAATTCGCCCACTTTATCCCATATTCTAAACAAATTAATAGTTAGTGGGTTAGTGCTTCTCCCCAAGTCACGGTAGTCCCGAGGTATCCAGATCCTTTTTCCTAAATTAACTCCACTTTGTGTTTTCTCTATATTTACCCACCCTTTATCGCCTTTATCATACACCCAATCCACCACCCGTGAAATTACTGCTGCCTGATAATATCTTCTAAAGTTCGGGGCGGCTAATCCCCCTTCTGCTTTCCCCCTTTCCAGAGTCGCATATGAGATTCTGGGATTCCTACGTCCCCATATATGTTTTAAAATTAGGGTTTGGAGTTTCCTAAAGAACTCCTGCGGAACTTTTATTGGGATCATTTGGAACACATATATCAGTTTTGGTAAAATAAACATTTTCAACGCGTTTACTCTTCCTATTAGCGACAGGGGTTTATATCTCATGCGTTTAATACATTCTTTCACCTTATTTAATATATCTGTATAATTAGCTGCGTATGCGGATGACAATGTGGGTGTGATTTTTACTCCCAGGTACCTCAAATCTTCCCTACACCAGATGAAGGGGAAGAACCTCTGGAGTTCCTCTTGTTCTTTTTTTGGTACCGTTATGTTCAGAATCTCAGTTTTTGACATATTAATCTTGAAATTTGTCAGCTTCCCATATCTATGGATCTCCCTGATTATATTTGGCAAAGTCACCCTGAGATCCGAAACATAAAATAATATGTCATCCGCATACGCAGAGATCTTATACTCTTCTCCGCCCATTCTCACCCCCCTTATGTCTCCATTCTTCCTAATTGAAGCCAACAAGGGTTCCAAGGCGAGTATAAACAGCATTGGAGACAGGGGGCATCCCTGTCTAGTTCCATTGTATAGCTTCACTACCGGGGAGAGGTTACCGTTAATTTTAATTTTTGCCGACGGGCGGGAATAAAATGCTTTTATCCATCGTAATATTTTTTCTTTTAGCCCCAAATATCTTAAAGTCTCAAACATGAAGCCCCAGTCTACCCTGTCGAATGCTTTTTCAGCATCCACCGACAACAGGGCGACTGGGGGTCCACTGCTCTCCACCCCATGAATCAACATTAGGGTTTTAAGACAATTATCCCTCCCCTCCCTGCCCGTGACAAACCCCGTTTGGTCCCTATGGACCCATTGGGGAAGCAACGGTTTCAATCTTTCTGCTATCACTTTTGAGAAAATCTTCACATCCGTGTTCAGAAGAGAGATTGGTCTATAACTCCCAGGGGTTGTTGGCTCCTTCCCCTCCTTTAATATCAAAGTTATGTAAGCCATCAATGCCTCTTCCCTCAGATCTTCCCCTTCTGCAACTGCATTCATATACTCGCATAATTTGGGGGCCAATATCTTTTCAAACTTTTTATAATATAAAATTGGAAACCCATCCGGGCCTGGACTTTTCCCTATTGCCATCCCTCTTATTGCCCTCGCCACCTCATCTACCGTGACCGGGGTCTCCAACATTTCCAGCTCTTCCTCTGGGACTTTAGGAAGATCTATCCCTTTTAAATACTCAATAGTATCCTCCTTATCTCTGTTTTTCTCCATTCCCTGTCCTACCTTATATAACAGGCTATAATATTTATGGAAAACCGTCGCTATTTCAGGGGTGGAGTGCTTCATTTCCCCCTTTTCATTTTTAATTTTGGGTATGAAAGACGCATTCCTTCTCTCCCGCACTACTCTCGCTAACCATTTCCCAGGTTTGTTCCCCTCCTGGTATCTTATGCTCTCTGCCCAGTGGTTAACTCGCACCCTTTCCTCCTCTATAAGTTCTTCTAATTGTAGCTTCTTATCTTTTAGCTCTACTTTCTCTGGGATCCCCTTTGATCTAGTTTGTTGCTCCAGTTCCCAAATCTCCTTATTTAGATCTTGTAACCTTTTCCCTATTTCCTTTTTTTTCCCTGTCCCGATGCTTATTAAGATTCCTCGTATATATGCTTTGTGGGTCTCCCATATCGTACTCCTCGTAACCCCAGGGGAATCATTTCTTATAAAAAACTCTTCTAGTTCTATTTCAATTCTGCTTCTAGTTTCTGGGTCCTGGATCAAAGCTTCATTTAATCTCCATGTCTCTCTTTTAGTCTGATCTATTACTAGCTCCAGCTGCACCATGACTGGAGCATGGTCAGATAAGGAGATAGATTTTATTACTGTATCTTTGAGAGCTGGGAGCATTTGATGTTCAATCAGAACATAATCAATTCGGGTGAATGTCCCATGCACCGAAGAGTAGAAAGTATAGTCTCTGCTGTTCGGATGTTTAATCCTCCAAGCGTCAACCAACTGAAATTCTAAGAGCAGGGCCTTTATTTTTTTATATCTAAGCTCCGGCCAACGCGGGGACCCGGCTGAGGAGTCCACCCGAGGGTCGATGCCCATATTCAGATCTCCCGCTACTATCAGTTTACCTTTTTTAAACTCCGCTAATAGTTCCAAAACCTTCCTTAAAAATTTATCTGGGTCCCTGTTTGGGGAGTATATATTCGTAAAGGTGTATATTCCATCCGATAGTTTCCCTCTTATAAACAAGAATCTCCCTTCCGGGTCGGCCATCTGTTTCTCGACTTCAAACCTAACACTTCTCTCAAAGCCTATTGCTACCCCCCTGGTGTTACATGTTGTAGAGTCACCGTAGAACCATGTTGGGAACCCCCGGGACGTCAGTCTCCCTGTAGCCTCGTGTGATAAATGTGTTTCCTGCAGGCAGACCACATTCGCTCCATACAATTCCAACTCCCTATTAACTCTGAACTTTTTTTGGGGAGTACTTATACCCCTTACATTATATGTTATCAATTTCAGTCTTGTCATATCTCACTGATCCCCTCCCCCTCCTCTCCTCCCCCGCCCCTCCGGGAGGGAAACATCCCCCCCCCACCGGAGGTCGACGCGGGGGAAGAGGGAAGGGGGGGGCGAGAGAGCAGGAGAGAGAGCACCTAAACCCTGTTTGAGAGAGAGATTACCCCCTAACCCACCCCCCCTCCACCCCCCTCCCATCCCCCCTCCTCCCTTCCCCCTCCTCCATTCGGAGGAGTGAACAATTTCCACATTTGTTCCTCGCTTAGGTGTCCCGGTGACCCACAGGTCACCTTTTGCCCACCTAGCATTCTTTGGGAGGGCCGCCTCATTCACGGCCTGTCCACGTGCCCACACCTCCCCCCCAAACTCCCCCCCTCACCCGCCAATGATGGTAATTATACCCCCTCCCTCCCCCCCCGTCCTGGACCCGAGACCATTGCACCACCCTACTAATTCCTTCGTTCCCCAACACCTCCTCCCATCCTGGTAGTGCTGGTGGGGGGATTTCTAACTTATTACAAAAGTCCGTTAAATCCTCTGGGAACCTTAGTACTGCGGAGCGGCCGTCTCTCCTTCCCCTAAGGCATGCTGGAAACCCCCATTGATAGGGGACATTTAGTGACCTCATCAGATCTGTCAGAGGTTTAAGGAGCCTTCTTCTCCTCAATGTTTCCCCTGCTAGGTCCGAGAATATCTGTATCTCCACCTCCTGAAACAAAATTTTGTCCAACCTTCGGATATTCTCCAACACTAACGCTTTATCCTCGTAAAAATGGAATCTAATTATTACGTCTCTTGGTTTTTCTGTGGCTTGGGCGCGGTATCCCGTGACTCGATGTACTCTGTCTATTTTTAATTTGTCCTTCTCCGCCCTACCTAGAATGGGATTGAACAAGTCCTGCATCACCCTAGGGAGCTCTTCATTTTTAAATTTTTCTTCTAGGCCTTTTATCCTTAAATTTTTCCTTCTTCCGCGATTTTCTTGGTCCTCGATTTTATATAGGATCGATCTGTTTGTTTTTTTGGCTAATTTCACTTGTTCTTTTAGATCCCTCATATTTTGTTCATATCCATTCATTCTTTCCTCCAACTCTTCCACCCTTCCTAGCACTCGGCCAATATCTGTCTTAATCCCGGCTATATCCGATTTAAGTGATGTTTCAACCTTGGTCAATGCCTCTATAAATACCTCTCTCAGCATGCTCAGGCTCACTTGTGGGTCTGCCAGCACTAGGGCTCCTTCTAATTCGGGTTGGATTTCAGGTTGAATTTCAGGTAGGGGGGCAGCCTCTCCTTTTCTCCCCAGTTCTTCCCTTTTTTTGCCTTTATCTTCATCTCGGGAGCTTACCCCCCCGTCCTGGTACGAGTTGGGCCTACGTCCTTAGGCTTTCCCGCTCCCCGCACTTCTCCCGTGTCTATAGTTTTACTCGTGCCAGCTCCCGATTTTCTTGATGTCTTCTGACTAGGGGTTTCCTGGCTGCTTTCCAACACACTTGTCTCCCCACTAAGTATCGTTGTATCCCCCCCGGGCTAACAGGTCCCGTACCCCCCCTTTTATTCATCTTCCCCGGCATTCTCCTTTGTTACAGGTTAACACCCAGATCCAGGCCCTGTCCCTTTCCCTATGACTCTTATGGGGTCCAGGTTGCTCAGATCACTTTCTGGGGGCGGGATACCTCACTCCCTTGTACCTGTATGCCTGCAGGCAACTACAGGACAAAATTGCTGTCAGGGAGTGCTGGATGCACAATGGGCGAAGGACCGACAATTGTGAAATGAGCCCCCAACCCGACCGCTATTTTATGGCTCTATCTGAAATTTATAAAAAAAAAAAAAAAAAAGAAAAAACTCTGCATAGCATTACTGATTATCAGTCCTTCAAATGTCCATCTGTTCACCTCTCATCATTCCTCCCCCTGCAGGGTTTATATCCAGCTAATCAAGCAGTGTTGGTAACAATCTGATAGTTCCAGAGAAGGAGTCACATTAAGAGCAGTTGTTAGCATGCTTATATATATATCCACCTTACCACTTTCCAAGAGAAGTTATTACAATAACAGCTTCTAGTCAATGATGATGACAAGATATGCAGCCGACCATCACCCCTCCTTTCATTCATACAGATTGCTCAGCTATCATTGCTCCTCCACTCTGTCGCTGATTATCTCATTCATAGCCTTGCCGGCCTGTGCAGGGGTGGAAAGGTCCGTGTCCGGCTAATCAGGCGATATTGGTAGTACACTGATAGACAAGTAGTAGGTGTCACATTAGCAGCAATCGTTAACCAGCTTATACATGTATGTACCTTACCACTTTCAAAGAGAAGTCTTTAGAATGATAACCTCTGATCACTGATGATGACCAAATCTCCAGCGGGCCATCTCCCCTCCACTCATCCATACGGTTGCTCACCTCTCACTGCTCCTCCACTCTGTCAATGACCCTCTAATTCTTTGCCTTACCGACCTATGGAGGGTAGAGAAGGTCCGAGCCGTCAAGCCTGCTCCGCTGAAAGGAGGGGGGGGCGTAAGGCTTCCTACAGAGCCACCTTCCCACCGCTGTGTCTCCGCTTCACAGGAAGCATTCTCCGCTCGCTCTCTCTCCTGGCTTGATCCGGGGCGTCCGCTCGCCTCGTGGAAGCGAACAGCTGACAGCGGGTGGGCGGGGCGGGTGGATCAGGAGGCATGGGCGGGGGCGGCGGGGGGAAAGGACGCGAGCCGACGGCCGCTACGTGTCCACGGCTCCTCCCATCCCCAGAATATAGTGAGATTCTAACACCCTTATACACTACATTTCCCATTTCCCTTGCTTTCCGTAATAACACCACTTTATCTTTATAATTAAGTAATTTCATCAATAATGGCCTGGGACGGCCCCCCTCCAATGGTGCTCTAAAGGGTACCCTATGCGCCCTCTCTATTGAGAACGTTGTTGAAAAAGCATCCCTCCCAAACAGTTCAACCAAAAGATGCTCCATAAATTCAGCAGGGTTTACACCCTCGCTTTTTTCCGGAAGCCCCACTACTCGCACATTGTCCCTCCGGAGCCTATTTTCCATTTCGTCCATTCTTGTTCTATATCCACTGAACTGCTCCTTCAGGCTTTCTATTTCTTTAATTAGGAATGTTGTATCGTCTTCTAATCTACTAGTCCTTATCTCAAGTTCTGTCGTCCTTTCCACCACTTTCTGTAAGTCTTGCCTTACCACCATTAGATCTTCCTTCACTCCCTTCATTTGATTACAGAGTTCTTTAAGTGAAATGTTGCATGCGTTTACCGCCAGTAGCACATCCTTTATAGTTGGCTCCTTTACTATCGGGGGGGAATCACCTACTGTAATTTCTATATTCTGTTCCCCCACTTCCGTATTTCTATTTACTGAGGGTTTTACCACTGCTCCAGCTTGTGTGTTGATATTAATGTTTGACTGTCCCATACTTTTCCTTTCAGTCATTACACCTTGCTGCCCCTTTGACTGTCCTTTTTTTGGAGGTGTCTGGGATGACTGAACCGGGTTATGAGCATATTGTTCTAACTTCGCTGCTGTGACGGACTGTTGCGAGCTTTTTTCCCCCCTTTCTTTTGCAGAACGCAAATGTTGCATCTTACTTTCCCTTTTCTCGTCCCTGACTTCGGGACAATCCTGGATATATCGTGTTATATCGTGTTTTAAAGGGTTTCTAATCAAGCCGCCCACAACACAATATTCATTTAATGCGGTAATGACCGTATTCCGATGCTCATTTCATATATCACAAAGACCTCCTATTTCCTGGTTTTGCAGCGCCACATACATTTATTTACTCACATTGGCTCATTCACTGTTTAGCTTGTCCCTTTTTTTTTGACACAGAGACCGTCCCACGGTTAATAGATTAATACAGTACTGAGCTAGATTTATAACTAGTTTTATAGTCAGTCCACATGTTCTCTGCTGCTTACAAAATATTCCGTTTCTTTTTTAGCAAGAAGTATTCCTTTGCCCAGGCTATCAATTTTAGCAGTCTCTTGCCTTAAGGCACACACAAGAGGCAGTGGAATCCGAACATCCAGACATCAAAAGGAAAAAATAGAAAAATAGAAAAATGACCAGAGAACAGGTGCTTATTTGTACATACTATTTCGGGTACTGTTCATTCCTCTTACTGTGCAATACAATACGGTGAAGTCCAGATAAAAGTGTTATAAATCCTCCTCACCCTCAGCCAGCACACTCCTGTTTGCTAATTGCCAGTCTCCAGGCACCGCTATGTCCAAGGCTTACACTGCAAAACATCCGCCTGCTATGCCCCTCACACCTCTGTCTTCTCCCCCCCCGCAATCCTGCCGCTTACCTCCTTCCTCCTACCGCGGCTTGCGGGAGAGCTTCTCGGTGTACACTGCGTGTAGGATCGTTCAGCAGGACTCGGTGACGGTCGGCGTGGCTCGGAGGTGCTCGTGAATCCTCGGCCGTGTTTGCTGGAGTTCGGAACCCGGTAGCATACGGAAAGCCCCGAGGGCTCCGTCTGTACTCGGCACGCTGGTACGCTGGCACTCCTCCTCCCGCCCAGCTTCGATAATCAGCTCCGGTCCACCTCACACTGCATCCGGCCACCGCTCTGGACACACCGCGCTCTCATCAAGGGGTCAGGGAGGGAGTCATACACGGCGTCTCACATCCCTCACTCACTCCACTCCACCTTGTACATCCGGTCACACCCCTCGGCCTCAGAACTCTAAACTACCGCATACCCAGGTACTTTAATGCCATATTTGTCCATTTAAGGTTATGATTGGCTTGCAAATCCCATAACATTGGGAGGGGAATCGCAATCGCCATGGCCTCCGATTTAGAGAATTTTTTTTTCAAGTGGGAAAGGGTCTCAAAAAGTGTAAACTCCCGGAGGAGGTGTGGGAGAGAAATTCTAGGGTTTGTGAGGGAGAACAACATATCATCTGCATAAGCAGCAATTTTTCAGTGTAAGGAGCCCACCTGGAGACCAGATATGTCTCGGTTTAGCTTAATTGTGGAGAGAAACGGTTCCAGCGCCAGGGCGAATAGCAGGGGGGACAGGGGCAGCCCTGTCTGGTTCCATTCCCAATAGTAAAGGGGGCTGAGAGCACTCCATTAGCTTTTACTTGGGCCGAAAGACTCAAATAGATGTTACCTATCCACCTCATCATCCTGTCCCCCAGACCAATATGCCGAAGAACTGAAAACATGAAGTCCCAGCTCACCCGGTCAAATGCCTTTTCGGCATCTGTGCTCACAAAAACGCAGGGGGTATGGGTGGATTTCGCCACGGATAAGAAATTAGTTACTTTTGTCGCGTTGTCCCTAGCCTCTCTGACGGGGATGAAACTGACTTGATCTAAATGCACAAGAGACTGAAGGTGTTGCGCCAGTCTAGTTGCTAAGATTTTGGAAAATAACTTCAAATCTAGGTTTAAAAGAGAAATGGGCCGGTAACTCCCACAAAGGCCCGGGTCTTTCCCTTCCTTGTGGATCAAGGAGATGTGGGCTCTAAGGGTGTCTCTCGGAAAACTCCTATCTGTGCCTAAGACATTAAAAAAAGTCACCTCACCAGGGTGTTTCAGAGGATGTGATCTGGGAGGAGATATGTTTCATATCTGGTGGTCCTGTCCACGCATCCGTTCCTTCTGGAGGAAAGTGTTTCGTACAGTTAGTTCAATTACGGGGACCGCTGTACTACCACACCCCAGTTTAGCCTTACTTAATCTTTCCATCCCGGCTTTGTCCAAACATTTACAGCAATTAGCGTTTTTTGTTTTCCTTGGGGCTAAAATTACGTTAGCTAAAGCCTGGAAGAAACATACAGTTTCGTACAAGATGTTCAGATCCAAAGTAACATGGATTATGGTGCAAGAACAAATAGTGGCCAAGTGGCATGACAAAACGGAAAGATTCCGGTTGATCTGGGAACCTTGGGCGACATTGTGTAATATCTCTCTTATTCCAGGAGTGCAGCCGGGTGCTTTGTCTTCTAGGACAGGTAACATTTGATTCAGCTTTTTACACTGCCTTTCTTTCTCCTCTCCCCCCTTTTTCTCCCCCCCGTTTTTGTTTCCCTTTTTCTCACGTTTTCTCTCTTCTCTTCTTCTTCACCTCCCTTGGTGTTTTGGGATGGGCCCCAATTGGGGTTCTAAGGGAAATGGCAGCGATGTTGTTGGCCGGTCTTGGCCCGATATTTCTTTGGGCATCCCAGGTTTCTGAACTTTGTTGAGATGGGTGGGGGGGTGTCCTGGTCTTGGCGGGCGGGCCTAGCCCTTGGTTTGCAGCTTGATCCCGTTTGGGGCACCAGGGGGTCCGTGGCTTGTGTGCTTTGATTAGACATATCACCCCACGGGGGCATAATTGCTTGGTATGGGTACAAGATAATACTAATGTTTTTTTCAATGTACTTCCTGTTGGCTTTATTGTTTAATTTGTCAATATTCTGATCTAGAGACATAGATGTCTAGCTCTGCGTAACCTATGTATGAGTGGATTTAGCTTGTATTGTATTGAGGAGTATTTTCCTTTTTCTTTGTTCTGTTCTGATGCAAATCTTCAATAAACATTATTAAATTTAAAAAAAGTCACCAGGCGAGGTCCAAGGATGTGGGTGAAAGTCTTATAATATAGGGCTGTAAAGCCATCAGGGCCCGGCGCTTTATCGAGCTTCAAGGATCCTATTGCTCGCTGTACTTCTTCGAAGGAGATCGGTGCGTCCAAGACCTCTTGCGACTCTGGGGGAACGAGGGCAGATGGGAATTAGCATTATAGTTGTCTATGTCTTCTGGTTTGGTACCCGAGAATGGAATGTTGTACAGGTTGGTGTAGAAATCACCAAAGCTTCTTGCTATTTGTGTAGGGGTAGAGGCCATCTGTCCCTTCGGGTCTACGATCTGGGGAATGTAGGACCTTAACTTAAAATTTTTAACTGAGTTGGCCAATCCCTTCCTGCACTTATCTCCATACTCATATGCCATTTTGCGGCAGAACTGTAGCGCCGCCTTAGCTTTATAATGTAACAGGTCCTGAATCTGAGTCCGAATTGTCTTTAACTCTAGATCTAGTGATTGCGTGGGAGCGCGTTTGTGCCTTGCCTCCAGGGAGGACAATTTGGACAGCAAGGTAGCGAGTTGCTCGTTTCGTGTCCTTTTAATGTGTGCACCCAGTTTAATAAGCGTGCCACGAATGACACACTTATGGGCCTCCCTGTGACTAATTTTCCCGAAAGAAGAGGTCCAGGTCCGTAGATACCTCAGTTATTTGATACCTCAGGTATTTGAAAGGAGACTTTCATTAAGGCGCCAAAACATACATCTAGGAGAAGGGTTGGCAGAAATAGTCTAACTAAGGGAGATAGGTGTGTGGTCAGACCATGTAATTGACCCAATGGAGGTGGAGCTCACCAAATGTAGTTTGGTCATGTGGTACCAGGAAGAAGTCTATCCTTGAGTACAGCCTGTGTGGTGGGGAATAAAAGGTATAGTCCCTTTCTCCAACGTGTTGCAAGCGCCATATGTCCACTATCTGGGCCCTCATAATAGATTTCCCTATGCGTTTTCTATTTGCTACTGGTATTGAAGAGCCATCTGTGGAGGTGTCAGAGGAGGGAGCCAGGGGAACATTAAAATCTCCCCCCAGAATTAGTTGGCCTCTTTTGAAGTCCATCAGCCTGTCCAAAATGGATCCAAGAAATCTGTCCTGGTGGTCGTTGGGGGCATATATTGTTGCAAAAGTAAAAAGGGCCTCTCCAGTCTGGCCCTTAAGAAAAACGTAGCGACCTTCTGGGTCAGCTACCGTAGTACATCTTGGCAACACCAAGGCAGTCTATTAGTCCCCTTTGGACTTAGAGGACGGGTTAGTGGAATGATATGTCTGATGGAAGAGTCTGGTACGGAGAAGAGGGAGTTTGTCATTTTTAAAATGTGTTTGCTGAATGAAGGCAACATCAGTATGTGATTTCTTAAGGTCCTGAATCAAAATGCGTCTCTTTTCAGGGGTGTTCAGACCCTTACCGTTTAGAGAGGTCTCTATAATTGAGTCCACCATCGCGTCTCAGGGAGAGGGGGGAAGGATTTAGGAACGGGGCATGGGATTGCCTCCGATGGGAGGGGGACGGGGAAAGAGGGTGGGAACGGGAAGGGAAAAGGAGAGAGGGGAATGGAGGGGTAAAGGGAAAGAAGTAGAGATAGAAAGCGTGGGCCGGGGTCCACTTAGAAGAGATAGGGGTTAAAGAGCCAGCACAAGGAGTGTGGCTAGAGCAGTGCTAAAACAGCAGAGGTCTGCTTATGCACTCACCAGCACAAAAAGCTGGATATAGAGTGTGGTCCTATGTGGGATGAAGGACAGACAAGACCAAGAGGCGAACTCCTGGACCTCCCCGCCCGCCCCCGACATATGCATATGACATAAGGTGCAACGGCATGCTATAAAAGAAATAAATATAGAGAGCAAAAAAATAAAATAAGGATAAAAGGAACATTTATCAACCTGTAACTTGAGTTTCTCTTACGTATAGGGTGGACTATCGCAAGGTATTCCTTTCTACACTACAGAACTCAGCTACTCAACTCAAAGAATACATAGAATAAGATTCAGAAAATGGGCGATTTAGCATGTACAGTTATGCTATGCAGTACAGATCCACCCCACCACCCCAAAAATGTCCACAGGATGTCGGACCTCCAGGCCAATAGTTCTCCTTCATCAACGAATCTTCTCGGCTAGGGGTTCCGCGTGAACTGGTGAATGGCCTTGTTTTTTGCCAGGGAGCCAAAGTTAGGGTAGCCATCCCTCTCCAATCACCTCGGGCCCTTCCAACATGGAAGCTGTACCCTCAGGCTCTGCGAGGGGGGAAGATAGTGACCCCAATCCCCGATCCCACTCCACCTCTCCGAGGCAGTAGACCCCATACCAGGAACCCTCCCCAGTGACTCCTAGATTCCGGGAAAGAAAGGCCGGGTATCAACGGGTTCAAACTAGACTTAGGAATAATAACATCCAAACTATAGCCCTGCGGGGAAGCAACTGCGGACCCAAGGTATTTAGGGTGGCGGGGGGGGGGGCACAGCACCCTCTGGACTACAATGGAACCTGTCAGAACTCCCAAATGCTGAGGTAAGAAGGAGAGTGCCCGGAGTCTCCCGGAGCACTCTTCAGGAGAAATGGCAATCTGAGAAATGTCAGCGGGTGATGAGGGGCAAGGGTAGTAGGTGTAAAAGGCTACTCACGCTGAGCCTCTCTTGAGGCCGAAAGACGTCTCCATCCTGCTCTTTGTTGGCAGGGAGGGAGCAGGCCACGAAACAAAAAAGGGCCCGGCCTCCCAGCTGGACGCTGAAGAATTTGTAGCCAATCCAGAATCGGGACTGCGTCAGCCTCCTAGAACTGGAACAGGGCCGGCAAGTCCGTCAGGATCTGCAGGACAAAGGCATTAGCGTCCTTTCTAAAAGTCACTGAAAGGGGATAACCCCATCTGTAGGTGAAGCCTCTCTGCTTTGCAACATCTAGGAGGGGACGTAGCATAGCCCTGTGTCTGAGGGTTGCTCTGGACAGATCCGGCAGGAGTTTAACCTGCACGCCCCCCACATCCACATCGCCATGTTCCCATTTTCTTTTTGGGGGTAGCGGTGGAACCTGCACAGTACATCGCTGGGTCTACCTGGGTCCATCGATCTCGGGCCCAGTGACCTGTGGACTCTATCCAGCTCCATGACTAGATCTGGGTCCGCCACTACTGTGCGGAAGATGCCCAACACCACCACCCCTATGTTCTTCCGCATCCGACCTCTCCAGGATCCCCCGGAGCCGCACGTTGTTACGGCAGCTCCGGTCTTCAATGCCCTCCAGGTGTAGCTGAGGAGCGGTGGCGGTGTCCCTATGGTGGTCCCTCGCCTGCTCAAGAGCCAGCACCCTGCCCTCCAGGGACGAGACTGAGGCCTCCCCCGTTGTCACCCGCTCCACCAGAACAGAGACCTCTTACTTCCTGGATGTATCTCCGGTGGGTCTCCTCAAGACAGAGGATAAGGCCTCAATATCTGATCTGGTGGGGAGGGCCTGTAAAAGAGCCCTGATGTCCCGGTCCACCTCGCTCTGCTCCAGGGGGGTGGAAGCCATTGCCACCGCTGGGGAAATATTCGGGGTACCACTGTGTGGAGAGGCAGGATCTGGCAGAGCTGCGCTGGCGTGCTGTGGATGTGTCCTCTGGGCTGTGTCCTCTGGGCTGTGTCCTCGGGGAGCTGCAACTATGGCTCCCAGTGAAGGGCCCTGTATCTACCAAAAGAATCGCTGGGTTTCACCCGGATTTCATGCGGCGGGGTTCCTACGTGTTGTGGCTCTCGTCCTGTGCTTTTTCGGGGCAAGCATGCCGTGGTCTCGTAAGGTAGCAGTCTGGGTAGGACAGCGTGGCCGGGAGCTCAGAAAAACTCAACCTCACGCGGCCATGTCCAGGCCACGCCTCTGAAACTGGGAAAATATTATGGGGACTACTCCAACTATCGCCCAGTTTCCTTGATAAATGTGGACTTTAAAATCAAGTCGAAAAGTACTCGCCTCCAGACTGAACTCCTTTTTAGCCCAATATATTCACCCCCAACCAAACGGGATTTGTTCCCAACTGCCAAGCATCAGATCAAACTAGAAGGATTATAGATGTCATATCAGCCATTTATTCCAACTGGAACTAAAGGGGACCTCTTATTCCCTGGCTTGGGACTACTTATTTCATGTATTGTCTCGATATGGTTTTGGCCCAAAATATTTGTCTACTCTCAGTGTATTATACAGCTCACCTACTGCATCCCTAATGGTTAAGGCGTATTCTTCTAGCCCCCTTACTATTCAAAGAGGAACTCACCAGGGCTGTCCTTTATCTACATTGCTGTTTGTCTTGGCCCTAGAACAGCTTGCCACTAAAATCCACAACTGCATAGATGTTAAGGGGATAGAATGTGGAGATAGGGAGAATAAATGCTCCCTATTCGCAGGTGATATCTTGATGTTGATCTCAACACCCATTACAACCCTCGCTAACCTTTATGCTATACTCCAGCCCTTTTTAATGATTTCAGGTCTTACAATCAACCACAGAAAGTCTTGAGCATTAAATATATCATTAAGACCCCTTTCACACTGAGCCACCTAGGGCTATTTTTAGCGCCGCTTTACTGTAATTTTAGCAACCAAAAAGGGGTTAAATCCGCCCGCAAAACGCAGCTGGAGCACTGCCCCATTGATTTCAATGGGGAGCAGCGGTGGAGGAGCAGTGAGTTCATTGCTCCTTCACCGCTCCAAAGAAGCTGCTGGCAGGACTTTTTGTAACTCCCTGCCAGCGCACCGCACCAGTTTGAAAGCCCTTGGGCTTTCACATTGGAATGAATGGAATGGAGAATGGAGACGCTTTTTTCAGACGCTATGTAGGCACTATTTTTAGCACTTTAGAGCCTGAACAACGCCCACAGTGTGAAAGGGGTCTAATAGATAGCACAATAGAAGCCCTTAAAATGTCATATAAATTTAACTCAGAATCTGAGGCCATCCCATACCTGGATATCAATCTAATGCCCTCCTTGAATACATCATATTCCCAGAACTATCCTGCTCTACTGAAAAACGCTTAACAGCAGATACGGCTGGATGGCAACTTAATCCTCCGTCAGGGTTTGGCAGACTACATTCCCTATAAAAGGAATATCTTCCCAAGGATCTTATACTTATTTCATACCCTACCAGTGCCTGTGATTTGTTCTGACTTGATTGCATTTCAAAAGAAGCTCATTTAGTTTATTTGGGGAGAAAAGAGGTCTAGGGTGAATAAGTGTACATTATTTACACCAAAACAAAAAGGAGGTCTGGGAGTCCCTGATATGCTGAAATATTTCTATGCAGCCCAGTTTGCCCAGCTCACGAGCATTCATTCCCTTCAGTCCCACTCGTTGGTGAAAATGAAATTCTATTCCTGTCTATCAAAGCCAATTACTAATGCTATGTGGCTGCCGACGAGGGACCGCCCTTTACATGCCCCACTTTCTTTCAGCATATGGGACAGACTCTCCAAGCCCCATAAATTTTAGTCATGCCATTGTCTTTTGGCTCTATTGTTCAAAATAGGGAGTTCACCCCAGGCCTCGCACAATATATTTGAATGGTGGTTCAATGAGAGTTTTATTTGCATAGCAGATTTCTATCATCAAAGTGGGACTCTGAACAAACAAACCCTGCTGGAGAAATATCAAATGCCAGAATTGGAATATTTCCACTATACTCAAATAAAGCACTTTCTCTATATCTTATCACGCAAATCTGATATAGTAACTATGACACCAATGGAATACTTATGTCACAGATATGATAAATTCTGAGGTCATATATTGGAGATTTACACTATTCTAACATATACCTCAATTGAACAGGAATACATTGTCAAATGGGAGCAGGACATCCAGGAAAATCTTGAGCTTGAGGAATGGCACTCAATAGTTCAGGAAGCCTCGAGGTCACTCATCAACACCATCATTGAAGCAAATTATAAAGTGCTACTATGGTGTTATATGGCACCAGCCAGATTGTCTACTTACATCCCAGGAGCTTTTTCAAAGTGTTTCTTATACTGCGTACACACGACCAGACTTTTTGACAGCAAAGGTCCGATAGAACGAATCTGTCGGACAATTCAATCGTGTGTGGGCTCCATCGGACCTTTGCTGTCCAAAAATCTGACAGACTTTAGAAATAGAACATGTTTCAAATTTTACCGCCAAAACTCTGCCGGACCCAGTTCCTATGGAGAAATCCACTCGTCTATATGCTAGTCCGACGGATGAAAACCGATGCTAGGGCAGCTATTGGCTACTGGCTATGAACTTCCTTATTCTAGTCCGGTCATACGTCTTCACGTTAAAATCCGTCGGACTTTGGTGTGATTGTGTGTGGCCAAGTCCGTTCATTCGGAAAGTCTGTCGGAACTCTGCCGAAAGTCCATCTGGAAGACCGTCGGACCTAGTCTGCCGGAAATTCTGGTCATGTGTACACGGCATAAGGATTTGGTCAGGAAGGGATGGAGTACCACATATGGTGGCAGTGCCCTAAGGTGAGATGATTTGGGATCAGATTTTATAACTTTATTTATACCCTCCGCCAAATTAATCTGAGTCTCCAAAACATGCTCTGCTAGGATGAAAGGTAAAGGAAGCATTGACAACTCCTCACTTTCATATTTGTATCCGCTAAAATTTCCTTAGCCAGAAATTGGAAATTGGCTATTATACAGTACCATTTGGCCAGTTTAAGCATAAGCTTTCCTTGCTAAATGAACGGTTATCTGCAATCCTAAATTACAAAATGAAGGTTTCTGAAAAAATCGGGGGTCTGTGGATCAAATACCTGACAAATGATTGCAGGTCTATACCTGATTAAAGTGGCTCCTGGTGGGTGTGGGCCGGAATGTGGAGTCCCCCCTCCATTTTCTTATATCTTTCTATTCATCCTTGGCACCTCTTTTTTTCTTCCTTTCCTTTTCTCACTTTGTTCTTTTATTTCTGTGTTAAACAAACTCAGGACACACACTTTTATAACTAGGTTAGATAGTGTGTCCTTCTCCCCCTTCCAACTATGAAGGGCGCACCTTGTACTCAACTGAATCCATTGGTTCTCATGGAGATAGAGAGACACTTTGTGATTATAATATCCCATCATATTAACAGGCCATAAACCCTAGATTGCAGTTGCTCTAATAGAAGTATGTAGATATGGGTCTAGGTTTTGTGAAAAGAATAGTCTTAATTGAAGATGAAACCCCTTGGCAAATGTAGAGTTTAGGGTCATATAACTTTTATTTTCTCTTTGTTTAGTTATTATGCTCATTTATAATGCAATTTATACTATGGGAACTCTATAATGTTTGTACTATTGCTGGAATCAATTAATTGTTTGTGGAAATTTCAATAAATAACATTGAAATGCAACTAAGATATCATCCACATAACAGTCTGCCAATTTAAGTCTTGAGTGTTAGCTACTTGCTTTTGGAACACTTCCTGTACACACAGAATTCCTAATGATAGGTAGAAAAAAATAATATTTTGTTTGGTGTTCAAGCTGAATTTTAGCCAATGTAAAACTACAAAGACAGCAAACGGGGAAGGATTCCAATGCTCCAACAACCTCCAGCGTACTGGCAACCTGATGCATTTCGGGAGCACACCCGCTTCCTCAGAGCTGTGCGGAAGGCTTTGTGCCCCCGAAACGTATTACGGGAGGTTGGAGCGTTTGAATCTTGCATCATATGGCATCCTCTGGCTTTCATATTTTACACTGCACTTTTGTGAGTATGCATTCTATTGGTTTTATTGACTCTGAATAAAATGTTCTTTGTAGCTTCACATTGGATTCCCTACCTTTGGTAGGCTACATTCACTAAGCATTGGGCCGTGTATGGATCTGTCACCTGGGTAGCCATTTCTCTCTATGGAAGACCTCTGAGCCCTGGGAGTGATTGTTTTTCTTTTCTTATGTTAAATTTTAGCCAAGATCTAAGAAAAAACTAATTAATGCAGCTCTATATATTTTAATAAGCCATTAAATGTATTATTTAATGCACCTAGAGGAAGTACCTTAGTTTTGACTTGGTATTAGCCTTTTGCAATCTCCTGTACAGCAGCAATCAGACTGGAAGAGGGTGGGGCAGGACCAGCAGCCAGTCAGATGTGCTGCATGCTAATAGGAGAATAACATGCTGATCGGAGAACAGAGTAGAATGAACTAAGTGATGACCTCATTGGTCTGCTGCTGCTCTTTCACTGTCCAGACAAGCTGGCCAGGTGGAGAAAAGGTAGCACTGTATTGCTTAGCTGTAAGGGGGTCTTATTCTCCTGGATGTGCTAATAGACAAACGTACACATCTTTTAGCAGGTAAAACTTCCTTACACCTGTATGTATTTAGCTGTTCGCTTGGAGCTCAGTTTAAATGTTTAAACCATTGCCCTTGTCTAGTTGTATCTGTCAATATCTTGAACTAACATCTAGAGCAAGGATATGCAATTAGCGGACCTCCAGCTGTTGCAGAACTACAGGTCCCATGAGGCATAGCAAGCCTTTGACAGCCACAAGCATGACACCCAGAGGCAGAGGCATGATGGGACTTGTAGTTTTGCAACAGCTGGAGGTCTGCTAATTGCATATCCCCGATCTAGAGCAATATATGTATTCCAGAAAGTTTTTCTTTAGCTTATCGCCAGTATTTTGAAACGTTATGTCCATTAGAAATCAGTTTTATAACATAATGACTGTAACAGTGTGATAATAGGTTATGTTTTTTTTTTGTTTTTTTGTTTTTTTGTTTTTTTTACTTTAAGCTTGCCCTTGTGCTTTAATATTAGTTCCAGAGGTCTTTGCCAGACAGAGGAGAGAACTGAAGGATGTCTGGGGGATGGCCAGATAGACTAGGAAGTACCAAAACTATGTGGTGTTGAAGGTGTGGCAAGAGGGAAGATAATCGGGAACAGGGTCTTAATTTTAGGTACCGGTATGGTAATGGAGAATATCAGGAGGCGATGCCATCTGCATGACCTTTTTTATACTGCCAAAGGGGCAAAGAATTTTAAAGCCCCAGTCTCAAATATGTCAACACTTTTTAGACCTGTACCCCTTAATGCTAGAATTTATGACTGAAAATACTCTAAAATACATTTTCTATCACAAATTTTGCAGGTTTCTGCTCTGTTCTTCAATGTTTTATCCTGTGATGGCTAAGAAACAGTCATGCAGAGTGGCGGATGAGCCCTCTGGAGCAGTGTAGAATACGCTGATGGGCCCAAGTATGTGGCCAACAAATTACATAAAAAGTACCTGAGGGGGTGTCATTTTTAATTGTCAATATAATGCCTGCCTCTCTGTAGTGATCAGTCCAACCCCAGGGCCCCTAGCCACATCATTCCTGCCAATAGTCACCTTGCATAGCAACTTCAGTGCTCCACCTAAGCCCTTGTACACACGGTCGGACATTCTGACAACCAAATCCGTTGGATTTTGTCCGACGGATTTTGTCCGAAACTGTTGCATACACACGGTCGGACAAAGTTGTCGGAAAATCTGATTGTACATAACGTGATGACATTATTTCGTTACGACGGGACTACGTTGAGGCTAGTAGCCAATAGCTTTGGTCTAGGAATTTGATCTGAGCATGCGTGGCACTTTGTCCGTCGGAGTAGGCTACACATGATCGGAGTATGTCCGATCGGAGCATTTTGTCGGAAAATTTTACTGACAAGTTGGAAAGACCACACACAGTCGGATTATCCGACAAAACGGTCCGATAGGACACATTCCGTCGGAATCTCTGACTGTGTGTACAAGGGCTTAGACTTTACAGATTTTGGGTGCCAATGACAGCCACTGACAGCTGTTTATCACCTGCCAGTGAAAGTGTCAACTCTGCAATTTGAACCAGGTTGCTGTTACATTCTGTGAATAATTCTGCTGCTATACTGTTTGCAAATTGTGTTGTTGTTATACGTTGTTTAGACTGCCACTGTTTATTGCCTGTCTTTTGTTTCTTGCTGTTTGTTTAACCACTTGACCACTGGGCACTTAACCCCCTTCCTAACCAGACCAATTTTATGCTTTCGGTGCTTTCACACTTTGAATGACAATTACTCAGTCATGCAACACTGTACCCATATGAAATTTTTGTCCTTTTTTCCACACAAATAGAGCTTTCTTTTGGTGGTATTTAATCACTGCTGTTTTTTTTATTTTTTGCACTATAAATAAAAAAAGACTTAAAATTCAGTAAAAAAAAAATAATAATAATGATTTGTTTGCAAGTATGTTTTTTGTTTTCTGTTAACTTTTTAATATAGAGCTATGTTTGTCCCATGCATGTTTGAATCCACTTACTGCTGGCTGACTCACTACCTCTACTGAAAGTCTGAACATCAACTAATTTTTAAGATTGATTTTGAACTTTCCTCCTGCTAGTTTGAGATCATACCTGCGTGCTCTAGAGCTTCATATTACCAATACTGCCCTCCTGAACCTTATTTGACCCCCTGTTGTATGTAAAGTACCATATGAAGGGTCATCAGCACCAGGAACAGGAGGACTATGACATCCATTGGCTCCTTTGGAGGTGGCACTGCACGTAAAAGTACAAATTTAACTTTATTTTAGCCTCTGTATAGCAGCAGTTGTGAGCGGAAGGGGGGTGGTGGCTGCGATAAGAGCTAATCAAGTGCTAACAAATAACATGATGACAGGAGTAGCTTAGGCAGATGACCTCATTAGTATGTCGCCGCTCTTTAAAGAGACTCAGAGCACAGTGGCAAAGTCTCTTTAAAGCCTGCAACTAAGACCAATTATACTAACCTTCCCATTGCTGCAGCACTCTATTGGTCTACAGTTCTAACCCTATGTAACCTCTATGATTGCCAGACGCTACATAGGGATGATGATGTCACCGACTTAATCACATGACAGTTTATGGGCCTGGCAAATGTCTTCTAAAAACACACTCACTGCATCAAGGAAAGCGGTCAAATGTTCCCTATGGTATTTCAAATGTGTTTGGAAATGCTGTGTATTTTGTGTAGCACACCGCAAAAAGGAGCCGCAAGTAAATTTCCCCACCCCGCACAGCCAGGCACAGCAAATTTTCCAGAGAGCAGGGAGAGATACCAGAGGTGCTGCCTGCTGAGTCATCCAACCTCCCTGAGTCACTCAACCCTGACCCAGGTTCAGCCCAGGCCTGGCTCTCAGCCAGGCCAATTTACCTACTCTAACAACTACAAATGGTACACTAGCACCTAGCTAGAGGGTGCTACACTTGCAACAGCTCTGGCTGAACAACAGAGTAGCAGGGTCGCAGGGGAAGGTGACTATAGGTGGGATAGGGCGAGTGGGAGATGACTTTAAAGAATTTTAAAGAAGAAGAAATAGAGAAAAGTCAGGGCTGCTTAAATCTAAATCAGGCATGTCCAAAGTCCGGCCCGCGGGCCAATTGCGGCCCGCGGCCCGGTTTTGAACGGCCCGCCTGGTTATTTGGACATACATATCTTTTGTGGCCCCCGACGATCTCCCAGCGCCGGGGCCACAAAAGATATATATGCTTCGGAAGGTACAGGGAGGACAAGACCGAGCGCCGTACACAGGAGAATTTCCTGTTTACGGGCGGCCTCTGTAATAGGAAGTCCTTCTCCTGCACTGCCATTGGACGACTGTTCTGTCCATCAAAGGAGGCGGGACTTTCTATTAAAGAAGCCGCCGTGTAAACAGGAGATTCTCCTGGCAATGGTGCTGCATTCCTGGCAATGGTGAGGCATTTGGGGAGGCATTCCTGGCAATGGTGAGGCATTTGGGGAGGCATTCCTGGCAATGGTGCTGCGTCCCAGGCAATGGTGCTGCGTCCCAGGCAATGGTGCTGCGTCCCTGGCAATGGTGCTGCGTCCCTGGCAATGGTGCTGCGTCCCTGGCAATGGTGGGGGAATTCCTGGCTATGGTGGGGGCATTCCTGGCTATGGTGGGGGCATTCCTGGCTATGGTGGGGGCATTCCTGGCTATGGTGGGGGCATTCCTTGCTATGGTGGGGGCATTCCTTGCTATGGTGGGGGCATTCCTTTCTATGGTGGGGGCATTCCTTGCTATGGGGGGGCATTCCTGGCTATGGGGGGGGCATTCCTGGCTATGGGGGGGGGCATTCCTGGCTATGGTGGGGGCATTCCTGGCTATGGTGAGTGCATTCCTGGCTGTGTTGGGTGTGTTCCTGGCAAAGGTGGGTCTGCAGATGTGCACTGATTAGGCTGCATTGGTGGGCACTGACCATTATTTTGCTTCACAGTTCTTTATTTAAACATTTTTTTTTCCTGAAACTTCCCTCTTAAAGTGAAGGTGCGTGTTATACGCCAATTAATACAGTATGTACAAATACGCCCAAGCTCATTTCTTCCCACACACAGCCACAAAGGCAAGAGAATTCTTGTTGGGCAGTGTATTAGAGCCCGAACGAACACACTTAGACCGAATTTTAACGATTCAAAGAATGTCAGGCAAAATGGTCGGCCCTCGCGCATGTTCACTTCATCAAATCCTGCCCTCTTTGAAAAAAGTTTGGACACCCCTGATCTAAATGGACAAAATTATTTTTTTTGGGCAGGTAAAACCGCATATTGGTAATTTGATGTAAGTGTAATTAACATATTGTGATTCTGAAGTTCAGCTTTAAAGTAAACTGTTAAAGCCACCTAGATTTAGCAATGCCAATTACTTTTTTTCCTCTTGTCATAGCTTAGCTTTCATTTATCATAAGCGTTACAATTGTTCTTGTAATATTCATTAACTGGAAACGAGACTTTAGTTACAAGAACACCTCTGTAGCCATAGACGTCAGGTAGAAAATGAATGGTAACTTGGGTAGAATGAGGTCTGACTGGCTGGGGAATTATAAAATTACAATATTTACTGTAGATTTGGCCAGTGAGAGTTGTTGGGACCAGTAACTCTAACCAACAGTTAATGGACAAAAATGAAGGCCTTTTGTTTAACAGTCTGCTGTGTCCTTTTAGTTTGGATGAGTATTGTACGCCAATGTCTGAAATGATATCATCTGGTACATCATAAGTCTTCTATGTATTTCTTTTGAAAAACTTGTACATTTCTGAAGCAAAGTATGCAGGAGGAATTTAAATTAAATCTGCTATCTTGGATAGCTGGTCAACAACAAGAATGGTAAAAGGGTAGGGTGTTGTCAATAAAGTCTGTCGGCTCCTGGCATCTTAAAGTGATTGTTCACTCAGGATAAAAAAAAAAAAGTCAACAGCTACAAGACCTGTAGCTGCTGACCTTTAATAAGAGGACACTCATCTGTCCATGGGTTCCAGCACCGTCCTCATCTGATCCAATTTTTCAATCGGCTTCAGGTCCAGGCGCTGGCATCCTAACTGTGGGTGCTGCTTTTGGCTTCACAGCTGGCTAACCATTGCGCATGCATGTGCTTTGTGAATGATCCCGCACTCTTCTGGGACCTGTGATGAGTCCCCGAAGACTGCCGGGAGGTAGGGGAGGGGAGATCTTCCATGATCCGAGTGGAGGTGGGCATCTGTCAAAACTAAATACCCCTCAAATGGTATGCCAAATATGGCAGAGCGGGGCGGGGGGGGGGGGGGGGCGGCTGGGGGTATTGAAGGACTTAAAGCAGAATTTCCTCTTTTGGGTGGAGTACCACTTTAAATCCAGGATGATAGGTGATACAAAACTTGAATCCAGGAAAGAATAAGGTCTGATATGCTTGCAAAATATGTATCCTTGCTGTTTCTATATACTCTAAGCACCTATAATGTTTGCTCATATAGAGACCATAGAGCCCTGGAGACAATGTTATACTTTCTAAATATGAAACTTGTATCCTTAAAGAAAAATAGAATATTATCTAGATACACAATGAGAAAGTGATCAGAAGTCTGAATGACATTACAAGCTACTTTAAATTAAAAAGTGGGACTGAAAGGATGTCCCACTCTGTTTCAGATTGGGTTTGTTTGTAAAAGTTACATCAAGTTTGAACAAATTATTTTGCAGTAATCTTATTCATAGTCTGCCCATGGGTACAGTTAAAATGTTTATTTTCAGCCTGCACAGTGGCCAAATGATTTAGCCCTTACAGCTAGCAGCACATTAGTTTGAATCCCAGTCATGGTAATACCTGCACCGAGTTTTTTCTCCCTGTGCTTGTGTGGGTTTTCGCTAGGTACTCCGATTTTCTCCCGCACTCCAAAGACATGCTGGTAGGTTAATTGGCTCCCATCTAAATTGGCCCTAGCATGTGTATGTATGAATGTGAGTTGAGGGCCTTAGATTTTTCAGCTCCTCGAATGTATAATAGATTGTAAAGCACTGTGTAAACTGATGGCACTATGTTGTATAAGAACCTGTAATAAATAATAAAATAAGAATAGAACCTGTAATAAATAAGGAAAACCATGTCTGCCCAGTGGCACATACTGTATAAATAAATAACATTTTAGATGGACATGATGAGCAAACTGCTTATCAACATCATTCAATAATAGCTAAAAATACATAGTAAACTGCAAGTATCGGATTACTAGAACAATGAAAATGAGGTTGAGCAAGTGGAATGCAGTGCTTGGCATACTGGACTGAAAGAAAGTATTTTTCCTTGTAACTGAGGAGAAAGTAGATGAAAATGGTATGGTCTCTTGGGTGAAGGATTCAGACCTAATGGGTGAACTGTCTGCTAGTCTGATGGCCAAAGTAGTATTCATATTTAGTAGAGAATTAATATGTGTAAAGGGCCAGGTTTCATTTCACAAAGTAGACATGAAATTTCAGCTGCTTTCTGAGATTGTGATAAGGTAAAAAAAAAAACATCTCAAAGTTGTGGGCATGTTCTTTAAATTAAAGTGGTTGTATACCCACATTTTTAACTTTTACCTACAGGAAAGCCTATAATAAGGCTTACCTGTAGGTAAAAAAAATATCTCCTAAACCTGTACGGTTTAGGAGATATTCCCCTCGGTATGCGCCGCTGACTGCAGCGGCGCATGCGCACAAGGGGGTTCTCTCCGTGAAAATCCGGCAGCGCTCGTCCGGCCGGACTGAAATCTCCCGCGCGCATGCGCGGGAGTGACGATAGGCCGGAGTGGCGTTGTGAGTGGCCGGAGCCGCGATACCCGGAAGAGACGCCGAGGGAGCATGTCGGCTCCCTCGGCGTGGATCGGGCCAGATGTCGGGGCCTCGTTCTAAGGTAAGTATTTCATAATGAGCTAGTATGCGGTGCATACTAGCTCATTATGCCTTTTGCTTTGCAGGTTTAAAAAAATAAATAAAAAAATTGCGGGTTTACTACCGCTTTAAATAATGCAAATCCTCAAACAATCCATGTTAATTCCAGGTTCGGAGGCAACAAAACACGAAAAATGCCAAGGGGGTGAATACTTTTGCAAGGCACTGTATATTATTAAATATATAATTGGAACAAAATGTGTAGTCTGTTGCTTGAATTAAGATGACCGTAGATGGATCAAAATTCATCCAATTCAGCAGGGACCATTCAACAGAAGTGGATTGTTAGATTAACTACTGTCAAACAAACAAATTGGAAAACTTTTGTCAATCAGCAGCTCATCTATAGCTGGTTTAAAGAGGGATTCCGCCCAAAAAAAAATATTAAAAGCCAGCAGCTGTAAATACTACAGCTGCTGACTTTTAATAAATGGACACTCACCTGTCCCGGGTTCCAGCGATGCCGGCAGCCGAGGCCGATCGACTGCTCGGGCCTCGGCTGCTGCCGCCACCATTCGAGGTGAGGGAATCAGGAAGTAAAGCGAATCGGCTTCACTTCCCGGTTCCCTACTGCGCATGCGCGAGCCACGCCGCACAATAGGAAATCTCCGCGCTGTCACTGGGACCCGCGTGTGTCCCAGCAGACAGCGCGGCAGGGCAGGAAATGGCGTAGACTCCCGTGGGAGTCTATGCCCGGAAGTGGGTGAAAATACCTGTCTTTGACAGGTATCTCCACCCCCCTCCCCCCTGAAAGGTGTCAATTGTCACCGGAGGGGGGGGGGGGGGTTCCGATCAGCGGAGGTTCCACTTTAGGGTGGAATCCCGCTTTAAGTACTCAGGTTTATAATGCGGTATAACGCCGTTATTAGTTCTGCAGCTGGTTCCCAGATAGCTTGGATAACTTGCCACAAATTTGTGGCATTTTTTAATTGTAAATCTGTTAACTTGCTGCACATTTTCACTGGCAAGTTGTATACTTGCAGAGCACTTAAAGTGACACTAAAGTTAATTATTATTTTTTTTTAAATAACAAACATATACTTACCTCCACTGTGCAGCTCGTTTTGCACAGAGTGGCCCCAAACCTGCTCTTCTGGGGTCCCTCGGCTGCTCTCTCGGCTCCTACCTGCTTCAGATAACCCCGCTCTCCCAGGGGGTTACGTTGCGGCATGCTCCTGAGTCCAGCATTCGGCATCCACAGACTCCGAATGCAGGACTCGGCCCTGTCCCCCAGCTGCTGTGTCATTGGATTTGATTGACAGCAGCTGGAGCCAATGGCTGCGCTGCTATCAATCTATCCAATCAACAGCCGAGAACCCCAGGCAGAGAGAGGGCGCGTCCCCGTGGGACAAGTTCGAGGGTTCAGGTAAGTAAAACGGGGAGGCAGGAAGCCGGTCTCTGGCAGGTGTTTTTTCACCTTAATGCTTAGGATGCATTAAGGTGAAAAAACACGAGGGTTTACAACCCCTTTAACCATTTGACAACTGGGCACTTAAACCCCCTTTCTAACCAGATCAATTTTCACCTTTCAGTGCTCTCACACTTTGAATGACAATTACTCAGTCATGCAACACTGTACCCATATGAAACGTTTGTTCTTTTTTTCACACAAATAGAGCTTTCTTTTGGTGGCATTTAATCACAGCATATGCATAGCACAAATTACACCCCAAAATACATTCTACTACTCCTCCTGAGTATGGTAATACCACATGTGAGACTTTTACACAGCGTGGTCACATACAGAGGCCCAACATGCAGGGAACACCTTCAGGCATTCTAGGAGTATAAATTACACATCACATTTCTTGACCACCTCTTATACTTTTGAAGGCCCTGGAGCACCAGGACAATGGAAATGCCTAAAAAAATACCCAATTTAGGAAAGAAAACACCTCAAAGTATAATCTATGAGGTATATCTATCTTTTGAGCATGTCATTTTTTTCTACAAGTTTTTGGAAAATGTGGAAAGAAAATGAAAACACATTTTTTTTTTTTTTTTACACAAAGTTGTCATTTATACAATATTTCTAACACATAGCATGTACATACCAAAAATTACACCCCAAAACATTGTCTGTTACTCCTCCTGAGTATGGCAATACAGTGTGAGACTTTTACACAGCTTGGCCACATACAGAGGCCCAACATGCAGGGAGCACCATCAGGCGTTCTAGGGGCATACATTTCAAATCTGATTTGACTGCCTATTACACTTTGAGGCACTATAGTGGCATGGATGCAAATTGGTGCAGCATAGATAAGCTGTGGATGGGGATGGCTAAGCATGGTTGAGCTATAAATGTGGATGGCTGAGTATGGATGGGATGGCTGAGTATGGCTGAGTGGGTATGGCTGGGTATGGCTGAGTGTGGATGGGATGGCTGGGTATGGCTGAGTATGGAGAGGATGGCTGGGTATGGATGGGATAGCTGAGTATGGATGGCATGGCTGAGTATGGCTGGGTGGGTATGGCTAAGTCGGGTATGACTGAATATGGCTGGGTGGGTATGGCTGTGTATGGATGGATGGATGAGTATTGCCAAGTATAGGTGGCTGAGCATGGATGGATGGATGAGTATTGCTGAGCATGGATGGATGGATGAGTATTGCTGAGTATGGTTGGATGAGTATTGTTCAGCATCAATGAGTATTGCTGAGTATGGATGGATGGATGAGTATTGCTGAGTATGGATGGCTAAGCATGGATGAATGGATGAGTATTGCTGAGTATGGATGGATGGATGAGTATTGCTGAGCATGGATGAGTATTGCTGAGTATGGATGGATGGATGAGTATTGCCGAGTATAGGTGGCTGAGCATGGATGGATGGATGAGTATTGCTGAGCATGGATGGATGAGTATTTCTGAGTATGGATGGATGGATGAGTATTGTTGAGCATCAATGAGTATTGCTGTGTATGGATGGATGGATGAGTATTGCTGAGTATGGATGGCTGAGCATGGATGAATGGATGAGTATTGCTGAGCATGGATGGATGAGTATTGCTGAGTATGGATGGATGGATGGATGAGTATTTCTGAGCATGGATGGATGAGTATTTTTGAGCATGGATGGGATGGGATTAGGGTTGCCACCTTTTCTTCAAGCCAAACCCGAACATTTTCACGGCGCATGGCAATTTTTTTGTAGTACACGCTATAGGATTGCATTAAAAGTGGGAGGACTTAAAGGGGCATGATTAAATAAAACAAAAGCATTTAGTGTACCCATAAAATATGATTTGATTAATAAAAGAAATGTCAGTGAAAAGAGCCTACCTTAAAAGTGGACCCTGTCAGCCAGTAGAGCAGTGGACGGTGTCAATAGAGCAGTAAATGGTGTCAGTAGGGCAGTGGACAGTGTCAGTAGGGCAGTGTACATTTTCAGTAGAGCAGTAAATGGTGTCAGTAGGGCAGTGGACAGTGTCAGTAGAGCAGTAAATGGTGTCAGTAGGGCAGTAAATGGTGTCAGAGCAGTGGACAGTGTCAGTAGAACAGTGGACAGTGTCAGTAGAGCAGTAAATGGTGTCAGTAGAGCAGTAAATGGTGTCAGTAGAGCAGTGGACAGTGTCAGTAGGACGGTGTCAGTAGGGCAGTGGACGGTGTCAGTAGAGCAGTGGACAGTGTCAGTAGGGCAGTAAATGGTATCAGTAGGGCAGTAAATGGTGTCAGTAGGGCAGTGTCAGTAGAGCAGTAAATGGTGTCAGTAGGGCAGTGGACAGTGTCAGTAGGGCAGGCAGTAGACAGTGTCAGTAGAGCAGTGGATGGTGTCAGTAGAGCAGTGGACGGTGTCAGTAGAGCAGTGGACGGTGTCAATAGAGCAGTAAATGGTGTCAGTAGAGCAGTGGACAGTGTCAGTAGAGCAGCGGACAGTGTCAGTAGGGCAGGCAGTAGACAGTGTCAGTAGGGCAGTAAATGGTGTCAGTAGAGCAGCGGACGGTGTCAATAGAGCAGTAAATGGTGTCAGTAGAGCAGTGAACAGTGTCAGTAGAGCAGTGGACAGTGTCAGTAGGGCAGGCAGTAGACAATGTCAGTTAGGCAGTAAATGGTGTCAGTAGAGCAGTGGACAGTGTCAGTAGAGCAGTGGAGCAGTAAATGGTGTCAGTGGGGCAGTGGACGGTGTCAGTAGAGCAGTGGCCGGTGCCAGTAGAGCAGTGGGCGGTGTCATTAGAGCAGTGGACGGTGTCAGTAGGGCAGTAAATGGTGTCAGTAGGGCAGTAAATGGTTTCAGTAGACCAGAGGACGGTGTCAGTAGAGCAGTAAATGATGTCAGTAGAGCAGAGGACGGTGTCAGTAGAGCAGAGGATGGTGTCAGTAGGGCAGAGGACGATGTCAGTAGGGCAGAGGACGGTGTCACCCGGTGAGAACTGTATATATGGATGCTGTCTGGGGAGTGGAGAACTGTATATATGGGGGGACTGTATATATGGATAGTGTATGGAGGGGGGTGTATGTATAGTGTATGGTGGGGGGAGGGGTGTGTGTAAATGGTGTCAGTAGAGCAGTGGACGGTGTCAGTAGAGCAGTAAACAGTGTCAGTAGGGCAGTAAATAGTGTCAGTAGGACAGTGGATGGTGTCAGTAGGGCAGTGGACGGTGTCAGTAGGGCAGTGGACAGTGTCAGTAGGGCAGAGGATGGTGTCAGTAGGGCAGAGGACGGTGTCACCCGGTGAGAACTGTATATATGGATGCTGTCTGGGGAGTGGAGAACAGTATATATGGGGGGACTGTATATATGGATAGTGTATGGAGGGGGGTGTATGTATAGTGTATGGTGGGGGGAGGGGTGTGTGTAAATGGTGTCAGTAGAGCAGTGGACGGTGTCAGTAGAGCAGTAAACTGTGTCAGTAGGACAGTGGACGGTGTCAGTAGGGCAGTAAACGGTGTCAGTAGGGCAGTGGATGGTGTCAGTAGGGCAGTGGACGGTGTCAGTATGGCAGTAGACGGTGTCAGTAGGGCAGTGGACGGTGTCAGTAGGGCAGTGGACGGTGTCAGTAGGGCAGAGGACGGTGTCAGTAGGGCAGAGGGGTGTGTGTATAGTGTATGGTGGGGGGAGGGGGGTGTATGTATAATGTATGGTGGGGGGAGGGGGGTGTATGGTGGGGGAGGGGGGTGTATGTATAATGTATGGTGGGGGGAGGGGGGTGTATGGTGGGGGAGGGGGGTGTATGTATAATGTATGGTGGGGGGAGGGGGGTGGGGGAGGGGGGTGTATGTATAGTGTATGGTGGGGGAGGGGGGTGTATGGTGGGGGAGGGGGTGTATGTATAATGTATGGTGGGGGGAGGGGGGTGTATGGTGGGGGAGGGGGTGTATGTATAATGTATGGTGGGGGGAGGGGGTGTATGGTGGCGGAGGGGTGTATGTATAGTGTATGGTGGGGGGAGGGGTGTGTGTATAGTGTATGGTGGGGGAGGGGTGTATGTATAGTGTATGGTGGGGGAGGGGGTGTATGGTGGGGGGAGGAGAGGTGAGAGTACTTTGAAAACCTGACAATGAAAAAACTTACCTTACAAGCTTGGCTGCAGTCCCAGAGCGATCTCTGCACACATTCCAGAGCAGCAGGGAATGGGGAGGCTGCACCCACCTCCTTGTCCCTTCTACAGCCAGCCAGAGGATTGGAGGAGAGCACCATGGAGGCTCCGTCCACCTCCTTGTCCCTTCTGCAGCCAGCCAGGGGATTGGAGGAGAGCACCATGGAGGCTCCGCCTCTGCCTCTGTGTCCCGCCTCCCGTCCTGTACTCAAGAGTCTCAGACAGCTAAATAGGAGCAGAAATTAATAAGCGCTACGCCGCTGCGGACCCCGAAATTGAGGAGACACGGCCGCGCAGGAAGGGAGCCACTGACGGGTCTGAAATTAATAATGTGACCGGGTCTCAGGTGGTCAGAGACCAGAGCACATGTTTCAAAACCCGTACTGTCCGGGTGAATCCTGGACAGGTGGTAACCCTAGATGGGATGGATAGATGAGTATTTCTGAGCATGGATGAGTATGAATGTGATGGGATGGATGAGTATTTCTGAGCATGGATGGGATGGATTAGTATTTCTACTAGTTTTAGTATTTGCCCCTGGGGACGCGTGGGAGCAAGATTCTGGGAGGACATCCATGGACGCCCTCCCAGAATAAGCCGACTGCGCTGCAGCCATCTTTCGGCTATGGCCTGGTCGGCATGTGGTTAAAGCACAAGTTCTAGTTGACACTTTTCCAATTTGTGGCAAATTTGCGTGGCAAGTCTCTGACAAGAGCATAGTTGCAGTGGTGGGTCTACAGCAAGAGCTCTACAAGTCACAGTGACCCCTGTGTTGGGATGAATATTGCACAACATAACTGAACCAGAACCTGCAACAGACTTGCAGAATGTTTGCCAAGAAAGTTGATCTGAAGTCATGTCATACAGACTTGCTGCAATTGTGCAACAGACTTGTGAAGCCTGGCAGGTCTAGCAATAGCTTGGCAAGCTCAATTGCTTGCTATATAGGTAGCTGATACTTCCATTCAAAAATCTGAATAGAATTCAACCATATGTATACTATACCAATGAACACAAAAAGAAGACTATACATATTTGTCAGTGTAAATAACCTTGTCCCTCTACAACTGCTTTAACTATTTAATATGAGTGTTTTTATATCCTTTGTATTACTCATTTCAACTTGCAATTTTTTCTTCTATGTGCTATTCGCATGCTTTATGCTTTTAATTCCTGTGGTTGAGCTAACACACTTACAACATACATGAGACTTTATTTAATGTTGAGTGTTTGTATCTCCCTTTTATTAATGCTATATAAATATTCATCTCATTCTATTTTGAGGTAGCGGAAACTTAGTGTCATTTATAGGGCTCAGTTTGCAAGTGTCGGAAATAAAACTCTAGGCAGCTGGTTCCCTTTGACTCGGAAAATCCCAGTAATTTCATGTATCTGCATTCTATTCCTAGTGGACATCTTCCAGGCAGCAATATTATGTAACTATATCTAGGAAACAACCCCAAGAGGTAGAGTAGATAGAACTAAAATTCTCTAGTGAAACTACGCCTATCTTTGGTGCTGCAAGAGGGCTTGTGGGTTTTAGGAGAGTTTTTGTGCAACCTACCTGCCTCTTTTTTTTTTGTTTAAAACAATGTCTGTGAACAAAGAAGTCTTACCACTTTTTCTTTTTTTTCTAGATGTGAGTCAGTTTCAATGCACACTTTAAAATACATATGTATAAACTCTTTTACTTGCCTAAAAACTTGTAATTGTGTTCAGCCAATCTTGGGATCTAGGCACCCCCACCAGACAGAGTAATCAGGTTGATGACCTTGGTTGACCCCGTCCCCTTGTGACGTCATGGACCCATCATGCCTCGGGCGGGGACGCCCCATGGTTATCTAAGAAATGCTTGACAACGGCGTAGACAGATCAGTGGCGCGCAGTGTTGGAGGAGGGTTGTCTGCGGCAGCGGAGGAAGAAGAACACTGGACAAAAAAGACAAGAGAAAGAAGAAGACCGGAAGAAGAAGTGGGAGAAGGAGAAGACCGGAGGAAGAAGGAGAAGACCGGAGGAAGAAGAAGAAGGCATTTTTAATAAAGGACTTGTCAAAAACTGTCTATTGTCTTTTGTCACACTACACAACTTTTTTTTACAATGTAACCGATACCTATTCACATGGGGGGAGGCCGGGATCTGGGGGCCCCCTTGTTAAAGGGGGCTTCCAGATTCCGATAAGCCACCTGCCTGCAGGCCCCAACAACCAATGGCCAGGGTTGTCGGGAAGAGACCCTTTTCCCCATCAACAAAGCACCCACCCCCCCATGTTGAGGGCATGCGTTCTGGTATGGTTCAGTAGGGGGGCGCTCGCTCGTCCCCTCCCTTTCCTGACCTGCTGGATTGCCTGCTCAGATAAGGGTCTGGTATGGATTTTGGGGGGGGGGGGGTGCCTTTTTTTTCAATTTTGGTGGGGGAGGGGGGCCCCGAATCCATACTAGACCCAAAGGCCTGGTATGGACCTGGGGGGGGGGGGGGGCACAATGTTTTTTTTCACCATTTTTTTTAGCCAGCAATTCTTTTTTTTTACATTCAGCTGTCAGCTGATGACTCATCGGTTGTTAAGGACGCAGCAGCTAGCTTCCCGGCCTCTTCTTTAGCAACCAGCTATACACAGTGTACAAAAAAACACAAATCACAGTAAAGTTGCACTAAAAACGCGTGTCCAAAAATGCGGCTAGCACCGTAAAAAGGACTGCAGAAACGCTTAAAAGCAACATGCATAGATATGAATGGAGCCTAATGCCGTGCACACACGACCGGACTTTTCGATGGACTTGGTCCGGCGGAAATACGACGGACTTTGCAGCTAAGGTCCACCAGACTTTCAAGCAAACGGACTTGACCACACACAATCACTCCAAAAGTCTGACGGATTCGATGTAGAATAAGGAAGTTCATAGCCAGTAGCCAATAGCTGCCCTAGCGTCGGTTTTAGTCTGTCAGACTAGCACATAGACGAACTGGTTGCCCACTAAAAGCCGAGTCCGGCGGACAAATTTGAAGCCAGTCTTATTTCTAGGTCCGCCAGACTTTTGGGAAGAAAAATTCAGCTGGAGCCCACACACGATCGAATTGTCCGACGTACTCTGGTCCCCCGGACCAAGTCTGCCGGAAAGTCAGATCGTGTGTAAACTGCATTAGGCTACATTCACACTTGTAGGACTTTGCATTGCAACTTTGGTACAACTTTGATGCAATTTTGACGCAACTTTGGATGAGTACAACTCGGAAATGAACCAGAGATAATGGACAACTGTTGCACTGTATAACATTCAGGGGCAACTTTTGAGGGTTAAAATTGAAGTCTATGGCACTAAAGTTGCATGAAAGTTTGACCAAAGTTGTGCATGAACATGCACATATATGAATGATTATCATTGGAAAACATGGGGCGTGACTTGTCATGCGACTTTTATGTTCAAAGTTGCATGATAAGTCACACAAGTGTGAATGGAGCCTAACTATCAAGTTTTACATGTTTTTACATGCAATGTTTTATATTTACTAATTGTCATACAAAGAATGGGGTTGGTTTATTAAGGCTCAATTCACTATAATGCGTTTTTTTATGCTTTTTGCATTTTGCAGAAATGCAGGGAATTTTTTTTAACATGGGTTCCTACGAAACACATTCTCATCAATTAATTTTTGTGCCTCTGCATTTTTGGAAAGGGTTTGAGGACTTTTTTTCCCGCTAAATGCAGCGTTTTGCATGTAATAGGCTTCAATGGCCCTGCATCCAAGACGCAAGTACTGTGTTTACCATAATTTTACCGTGATTTTTCCACCATTTGCGTTTTAGAGGTATTTTTTTTACATTCACTATAATAATAATAATAATAATACATTTTATTTATAACACACTTTCCATGAAAAGATCTGAAAGTGCTACATGGCTACAGTCAGAAACATACAACTAACATAAATAAAAAAAATTGCTAAAAATAAAAGTCTTTAGTTCCTTTTTAAAACTATTGGTAGATTGAGAAACCCTCAAACTATCAGGCAGAGCATTCCACAAACGTGGGGCAGCAGCACAAAATACCCTATCTCCCATTGTCTTTAATCTGGTTTTTGGAATTTGAAGAAAATTTAATTGAGTTGAACGGAGGGAACAAGATACATTTTCCAGAAGTTCCTTAAGATAAGGTGGGGCCAGGGGCGTAACTATAGGGGGTGCAGCAGTCGCGACCGCAACTGGGCCCTGTGCTGCAGGGGGCCCATGCAGCCCCCTCTACATATGACCGGCAGCAGCATAGGCAGCTAGGGGTACCAGTGCACCATGCACACGGGTGGCTGGAGGTGGAGGGGGACTAGCAGAGCTCCATGCTCGACTATCGCACTGGCTGCTCTTTAGTTGTGCATTCCCTGCATGACCTGTGTCCTCGGCTGGCTCCTCAGAGTACCCCTCTCCTGCTCCATGCATTGCCGCTCAGTCCGATGTATGTTCTCCCCAGCCAGAGTCACGGCCCACACTGCACATACTTCTCCCAGGTAAACAAACTTTAACCACACAGATGCAGTGCAGCCCTATGAGACCCGGCTCCCCGGAGGACACTGCAGGCTTGTCTGCCAGCCCCCCTCCTCC
This sequence comes from Lithobates pipiens, assembly GCF_037356315.1. Classification (NCBI taxonomy): domain Eukaryota; kingdom Metazoa; phylum Chordata; class Amphibia; order Anura; family Ranidae; genus Lithobates; species Lithobates pipiens. The sequence continues at coordinate 354,771,673 of NW_027507764.1, read as the reverse complement.
CCCGTCATACACAGATGATAAAAGGTCTTTCTGGGAGATATGCTGATCACCCGTCCAGCACACTGAATGGAGCCCAGGCCAACATGGATGAGTGCGCGGCCTACAGCTTGGTCATGGTGAGTGAGAGGACCCCACACACCATTACTTACCCCTCCATCTCCCCCTGGGGACAGGGGCCCCTTCTCACCTGGGGACAGGGACCCCCATCTCCCCTGGGGACAGGGTCCCCTTCTCACCTGGAGGCAGTAACTTCATCTGCCCTGGAGAAAAGGACCTCATCTCTTCTGGGGACGGGGACCCCATCCTGCCTAGGGATAGTCCCCCAATGGGGCACCTAAAAATTAAAAAAACTAATAAAAAAAACTACTGATGCCAGTGGTGGAACTACAGGGCTCACAAAGGTCATACCTGTTACCACGCCCTGGAGTTCCACCACCGGACTCGGAGGGAAGGGTCCTGGCTGGGGTTCAGGGGGGCCCTTCATGGTTTCTTGCATCGGGGCCCTGAAGGTTCTAGTTATGCCACTGGGTGGGGCATATATGTATTGGTGTGTAAGAAACTGTATATAGCTGGTTGCTAAGGAGCAGGCCAGGAAGCCGGCCGCCGCGTCCTTAACAAGCAATGAGTCATCAGCTGTCAGCTGGCATCCCCGCTGACAGCTGAATATGAAAAAAAAATTGCTGGCTAAAAAAATTCATGAAAAAAACTGGCGTGGTATGGATTAGGAGGGGACACCAACCATGCCAAAATTTAAAAAACAATGTTTTGGGGTCCCCCCAAAATCCATAACAGAGCCTTATCCGAGTATGCAGCATGCCCTCAACATGGGGGTGGGTGCTTGGGGCAGGGGGGCTCTGGGCCCCCACCCCAAAGCACCTTTCTCCCACATTGATGGGGATAAGGGCCTCTTCCCGACAACCCTGGTCCAACATTTTGAAAAAATGGCACAGGGCTCCCCCAAAATCCATACCAGACTCTTATCCATGCATGCAGCCCGGGAGTCAGGAAAGGCAGGGGATGAGCGAGTGCCCCCCCTTCTGAACCATACCAGGCCGCATGCCCTCAACATGGGGGGGAGGTGCTTAGGGCAGGGGGGCTCTGGGGCACCCCAAACAAGGGGACCCCCATATCCCGCACCCCTATGTGAATGGGTATTGGCTACCAAATAAGCAGTAAAATGTAAAAAATAATAAGTCCTCTATTAAAAAAATTGTTCCAATCCATCTTTCCATCTTCTCCTGGTGCCGCCACCTCTCCAGGTGCCGTCTTCTCCCACTGTAGTCTCTCCTGGTGCTGTCTTATCCCCAAGCCCTCCTATCTCCCACTGCCGTCTTCTCCTGCTCTGCTGTCTTCTCCTGCTCCGCTGTCTTCTTCCTCGCCACTGCTGTCTTCTTCTTTGCCAATTTCTTCTTCCTCACTGCCGGTTACCCACTAAAAACAAAAAAGGTCACTCTTGTCCTCAGGCTGTCTTCCCCTGCTGTCTGACATCTATTATATAGCCATGGGGGTCCCCTTGTTAAAGGGGGCTTCCAGATTCCGATAAGCCCCCCACCCACAGACCCTGACATCCACCGGCCAGGGTTGTCGGGAAGAGGCCCTTGTCCCCAGCAACATGGGGGCAAGGTGCTTTGGGGTGGGGGACATGTTGAGGGCATGCGGCCTGGTATGGTTTGGGGGGGGGGCTTGCTCGTCACCTACCTTTCCTGACCTTCCAGGCTGCATGCTTGGGTAAGGATCTGGTATGGATTTTGGGGGGAACCCCACTTTTTTGATCCATTAAAGTCCATGGAACCAAAACCCATAAAAATGGTCCCTAGCCATTTCCATAAAATGCACAGATTTGAACGTGACCCATAGGAATCCATGTTAAATGGACTGTAGTGTGTTTCTGCAAAACTGAAAATGCACTAAAAAGTGCATAGTGTGAACCTGGCTTCAAGCTGGAGAGTGCAAAATCTGGTGCAGCTCTGCATAGAAACCAATCAGCTTCCAGTATCCAGTCAAAGGTTAAATGAACAAGCTGAAGTTAGAAACTGATTGGCTACTATGCACAGCTGCACCAGTCAATGCACTAGTTTTAATAAATCAACCCTATTGTCTTCTGCTTTCTGTTTTTTCTTTTTATTGTGCTAATATGGAATTGAATAATTATAAATGTAAATTTAATTGTACAAAATGTACCTTACAATCATGTAAAAATAAAAGGAACAATTTTCCCTTTCCCAAATATACTAAAATATGATAGAGGCAGGTTGCAGAAGCTGATTTACTAAAGAAATTGAGAATAAATAAAGTGTGTGAATATTCACTTCAAATATCTGATAATGTAAAAAGCAAATCCCTGGTTGCTGATATTTACATAATTTATTAATAAATCTCTTTTAGTAAATCAACATAAATAAGCGAAATAAGCTAAAACTAGGCATACACTCATAGATTTCTTTGAACAAATGGAATCTAACAGATTCTTCCATCCACACTAAACAGTACGGATGCCGATGCAGGCTATGTATTTTGACAGCCAGTGCTGCCAGATGTCAGAATACCTGAACGGTGCCTCTATCTGACTGGATGCACTAATTTTTGTAATTTGAGACACAGTTCATTAAGTTCTTGTTCACACCATAGATGCATAAAAGCTTATGGAAAAACTGTGCAGAATAGACTTGCATAGAATATTTTGGTCTTGTTCACACCATGTGCAGAGATGCAGGAATTTCATATGTAGGTCTCTGCATGGATACAAAGAAAACCATTGTTCTCTATGCGTCCTGTTCCCACGACAATGCTGATGTCAGGTGAGTTTTTTTCTGAGCAGAAAACTGCATACATGTTGCAATATCAGTATTGTGGTGTGAACAAGGCACCTAGAAAACAAGTGTTTTTTTTGTGCCCTTGCAGAAACAGGTACAGAAAAACTCTCTGCACATGGTGTGAACAAGGCCTAAGGCAGTCCATAAATTTTGAACATGCTGTCAACACAAAAAAAGTAGGTGAATTATGAATTTGCCAGTGGAGCACATCAAACCACAAGCTATGTGCATTGCGGTGCGCTACACCACTGGTTCATTCATGTACCTTAAAGCAGACCTTCACCCTCTATATGAACTTCCTCCATCTCCAACCCTCCTCCCATCCATTTCACAAATCGGGCATTATTTCTTTATTTTCATTGACCTTATTTTGAGAAAAAAAGTGCAGCCCCACCCCTCAATGAACTTCATTCGCCTAGACAAATGATGTGTATAGTGCTCCCTAGGCCTCGTGGGATCTGCACGTCACAAATCCCAGGAGGCCTTTAGTCATTCATTCAGAAGTAGGAGGGTGGGCTGGCCTAGCGGTACATCACTCACTCTCTTGATGACGTCACAAGCAAGATGGTGCCGCCGGGCCCAGTAGTGTCAACGGTGGGATAATGCTGGATCCAGTGGCTGGGTACCCAAAACAACAAGACATAAGCAGGAGCACACGACTAGTGTATGAGAAGGATAACCCGGTAACAGCTTGGGGATGGGCTGTGTCAGAGTGACATGCCTCATCCCCGATCGCCACTTTGCGCACCCCTGGGGGCGTGCACGAGGACAGTGCTTGTGACCGGCTGTAATTGGATACAGCCGGTCACGTGGTAAAGAACCATTTTTACTGGCTCTTTACACTGATCATGGATGGGCTGTGTCCTGAGGGACACTCCTCCACCCTGATCACCGCGATGTGTGACATTTTTATTGGCTCTTTACCCCGATAGGGGATTGGCTGTGTCAGAGTGACACACCTCACGCCGATCATTGCTTTGTGCACCCCTGGGGGTGTGCAGGAGGACTGTGCTTGTGACCAGCTGTAATTGGATACAGCCGGTCACGTGGTAAGGAGCCATTTTTATTGGGACACCCGGAGGGACAGAGTGTTCCTGCCAGTGTCATTTCACTATGGCCCAGTGTGGTAGTGGTTAACTGTCCTGATCACTAATGTCACTGGGAATATAAGTAAGGGTAAAACCACAATTTTGAATTGCCACCACATCAGGAAAAGAGGGGAAATCTTCCAATGGGGATGTTTGTTCCAGCAACAGCTTCTCTTAACACTACAAAAAAAGTGTCTTTTCAATTCATGTTGAGCCTACAAGACAGGAAGTGAAGGGAAATCTCCCAAATGAGACAAAATGGCAAAAAAATAACATCAGTTTTAAACCTCCCCTATGCTATCCAAAATAAAAAATAAAAAGTTTTGCCTTTAGATATTCTTTAAGGAAAAACATTTTTTTACATGAATCAGGAAATGCTGTGATTACCTTACTAATATATCCTGTTGCTATGCATATATTTATTGAATAATAAATACCACCAAGCAATTTGTATCTTTAGAATTTACCAAATACTTATCATTTGTGTTTACAGGGAAAGACAGATGTCTAATGTATGTTTCAGGTTTTGTTACAGCAATATTTCATTTACAGTAAGTTCAGACTGTGAAACCAGCCTGCTGTATGACTCATATATGAAGCACAGTTATTTATATCATTAGCCCCCGGGGTGACTGCCTTTATTATCGTCATACATACCAAGGGTTATATAGTCATTCATAACATCAATGAATGAATATCTAATTATTTTGCTATCAGCATGCTATCATCAAGAGGCAGTCAGATGCAAAGATAAAACTTGTTTGCTCCCTGGGGAAGACTTTTGTCTACTTTTATGACCCATTGGGAAAGAAAAACACATACATAACAATGTAGAGTCAGGGCAATAGTTAATCTAGTCATTACATATGAACAAATATGCAAGGTTTATGCAATCAGATCAATCAATAATGGCTTTTGGGCAAATACTCAGACATCTACTGTTCTGATTCCATAATGCACTCTTGGCTGTATCTGTAATAAAAGGCAAGTGTGTCTGTCTTTCTTTTGTTGAACTGTCAATGCCATTGTTTAGTTTTCTAGTTTGGAATTGAGCTGGGACGAGTACATTTTGAAATTGCAGATTTTATTCCCGCTACCCACCTTTACAGTACATTGCTTTTTGTATGCTTGTGCACATTTCTATGGGCATTTTTGTGGCTTAGTCTTCCAAGTTGACTACAAATGTAAAGGCCATGCTATGAGGGCAATTCCTGTAATCAGACTATATGAACTCCTTGGAAAAAGCTAAATAGATGAAGCACATACAGTATAAGGGACCTGTCAAAGATGTGTTTTCCTGTCCATGCAGTTTTGAGAATTACACAACTCTGGTGTGCAAAGCAGAAGACCTAATGGTATAGTCCAGCCTTTTTCAGCCAGATTGCCCAGGCACCCTGGGGTGCCTTGAGGTTTCTTCAGGGGTGCCTTGGCAAAATGCCTAAAAACTGCCCCAAAACTCAAGCCAGCAGGTGGAACAAGCCTGCCTTTTGGTTACATAAAGCCACGGGTTTTTATTAAGCACCATTTCAACCTTTCAGCCACCGGCATCCTAACAACCAGTGATGTAATCAGTGTTGATAAGAAGGGCGTTGATCGCCTGCACAGCATACTTATTCGACCCTCCTCTACCCCCCTCCATCCAACACTGGAGTCACATTAGCTGAGTGATGGAGAAAAACTGAGGGAGCGGAGAAACGCTGGAATACTAGTCGGTACTAGTGTGCAAAAGTGTATTTGCTTTGAAAAAAATAAATCACCTCTAATATTCAATGTCCTGTGGTTGTTGATGCTGCCGCATTTTGTAAAACTATTAGAATAGATTTTTACATTTTAGAATGGGGTGCTTTGAGACTGTCCATAATTTGAGAGGGTACTTTGAGACTTTCCATAATTTTAAAGGGTGCCTTGAGACTGTCCATAATTTGAATGGGTTCCTTGAGACTTTCCATAATTTTAAAGGGTTCCTTAAGACTGTCCATAAATTGAAAGGGTACCTTGAGACTTTCCATAATTTTAAAAGGTGCCTTGAGACTTTCCATAATTTTTTCCATAATTTTAAAGGATGCTTTGAGGCTGTCCATAATTTTAAAGGGTGCCTTGAGACTTTCCATAATTTTAAAGGGTGCCTTGAGGCTGTCCATAATTTAAAAGGGTGCCTTGAGACTTTCCATAATTTTAAAGGGTGCCTTGAGACTGTCCAAAATTTTAAAGGGTTCTTTGAGGATGTCCATAATTCTAAAGGGACACCATGACTGAAAAAAGGTTGAGAAACATTGGTATAGTCAACCACTTGACCTACAGAAGGCTCCCCCCTCCCATGACCAGGCCATTTTGTGCTATACGGCACTGTGTTGCTTTAACAGACAAATGCACGGTCATGCAACGCTTAACCCCAAAAAAAGTGTGTCATTGCTTTTCCCACAAATAGAGCTTTCTTCTTGGGTATATTTGATCACCACTGTGTTTTTTTATTTTTTGCACTATAAGCAAAAAAAAGCCAACAATTTTGAAAAAAATAAATAAATAAATTTACATTCTGCTTTAAAATATATTCAATACCATTTAAAAAAATCAAATTTCTTCATAAATTTAGGCCAATATGTATTCTGCTACATGTGTTTGATGAAAAACAATCCCCAATAAGCGTATATTCATTGGTTTACATGGATGTTATAGAGTCTACAAACTATTTATGGAATTTTATACTAGTAATGACGGCGATCAGTGACTTATAGTGGGACTGTGATTTTGTGGCGAACACTAATGCTGCATACACACGATCGGAATTTTCGTCGGAAAAAGCTCTGATGGTTTTCCTGACGGAATTCCGACGGAATTCGGCTCAAGCTGTCTTGCCTACACACGGTCACACCAAATTCTGATCGTTTATAACGCAGTGACGTACAAAACGTATGATGGGACTCGAAAAAGGCCAGTAGCCAATAGCTTTTGTCTCGTATTTGGATCTGAGCATGCGTGATTTTTGGCATGTCGGAATTGCATACACACTATCGGAATTTCTGATAGAAAATGTTTCAGTCGGGAAAATTGTGAACATGCTATAAATTTTTGGCTGGCGGAAATTCAGACAGCTAAATTCCGATGGAGCATACACACGGTCGCATTTTCCGATGAAAAGCTCTCATCGGTCTTTTTATGGCCGGGATTCCAATCGTGTGTACGTGGCATAACTGACACTTTGTTTGAACCAGTGACACTACTACAGTAATCAGCTCAGCTGAAAATATGTCATTGTACTATGACACTGGCTGGGAAGGGGTTAATAATCTAAGGCAATTTAAGGGTTAACTGGATAGTTACATAGTTACATACATAGTTAGTCAGGTTGGAAAAAGACACAAGTCCATCAAGTTCAACCAAGAAAAAATACAATCCCATATACACAAAATTATACCCACAGTTGATTCAGAAGAAGGCAGAAAAAACCCCAGCAAAGCATGCTCCAATTTGCTACAGCAGGGGAAAAAAATCCTTCCTGATCCCCCAAGAGGCAATCAGATTTTCCCTGGATCAACTTTACCTATAAATGTTAGTACCCAGTTATATTGTGTACATTTAAGAAAGAATCCAGGCCTTTTTTAAAGTAATCTACGGAAATTGCCAGAGCCACCTCTGGAGGGAGTCTATTCCACATTTTCATAGTTCTTACTGTGAAGAAACCTTTCTGTATCTGAAGATGAAATCTTTTTTCCTCTAGACATAAAGAGTGACCCCTTGTACTCTGTGATGACCTTAAAGTGAATAACTCAACACCAAGTTCACGATATGGACGACTTATGTATTTGTACATGTTGATCATATCCACCCTTAATCTCCTCTTCTCAAGAGAGAATAGATTCAGTTCCTCTAATCTTTCCTCATGGCTGAGCTCCTCCATGCCTCTTATCAGTTTGAATAAAACTGTGTGTCTAGCCAGTGTTTTTGTGTACTGTATGCACTGCTTTTACTTGAGGAAGAGATGGATTTTAGTCCTTGCTTTGCAGAACAGAATCCATCCCTTTCCCCCTGTCAGTATTGAGATCTGCCTTGTTTGCGAAGGCAAAGCTCTGTTCAGAGTCTCTGCATGGTGGACATCAACTGCCCGGCACCCGCAGATCGGATTCTGCAGTGAATAACCACAGCAGAAGCAGCCTGCCAGGCAGTGCGTGCGCCCCCTGCAGGTGGAAGTGCAGATCCACGTAAATATATGTGATCCAACGCAGAGTTGCCTCCCTGTAGCAGTAAAACTACTATAGAGTGGTCAGCAAGTGGTTAAAGTGTAAGTTCAGCTTTACAAAAAAAACAATGTGGAAGGAAGCATTGAGAGTGATGGGCGCGTTTCGTTTTGGTTGGACAAAAAATGCAGACTGTTGTAATACCACTGCTGTGGGACATATATGTCATCTCCTGATGCTCCCGATCTCTGGGATTCCAGGACCTTCTTGCGCTCCCTATTATATGTACTACACAGGCTACCAATTTTGGCCTTCAAATAATTGATGTCTGCTGTGGGATAAAGAGGCTTCACCAATTCCAACAGTTTCTCCATCGCTGCCTTCCTCTTGATTTTATTTGAGTAATCCATACTCTTGACTTGCCATAGACACGGCAGGTCCTGGTACTGCTCTATAATTCTGGCAAAAAGTCTGGCGTTGTGAATTTATCCACCATTGTGTATGAAATTAATTAGCAGATGCCTGCAAGACACAGCACAAGACAAACCCTAATGTCAGGCTGAACTCATAAATAATCTGGCCCCAATATAGGCCTCAATCTATAAGCAGTATAGGCCACTAATCACTGATGCCCCAATTTACAATTGTACTTTTGTTTTATGTTTCCTTTTGGCAATGTCGATTGGTCGTCCTCCACTCCCAGATTGTTTCTATGGCCGTTACATCGACCGCGCGTTATGGCCTTATATACACTGCGCATGCGTGAAACTCTGTCCTTCTTTCTAGTGTATTCCCCACCTCTTCTCTTTTGGGGCAGTGGAACAGCAAATGGCAGCGAGACAGCAGGTGCGTGGTGATAGCAGCGATGAGGAAAACCTGGAGAAAGCCACTTCCAGATCCAGGAGGAGCTATAAGGCCACAAATATGTAGTTTGAAGAAATGGTGGAGATGAACATCTTAGTGAAGACAGACTATGATGGAAAGCATGGACCTTACAGAATCCAAATTCCAGAAAGGCCAAGATCATGGCTAAAGTTGTGAGAAGTCTGCACAGGAATTTTGGGGTATGACGAAAACAGGGATCAGTTGAGAAAACGCTGGTCAGACCTGAAATTGAGAGAGGAAGATCAGTATAGAAAAATCAGGAAAGTGCTTTGAAAAAGTAAGTATATGTCCTGTGTTCCTATTATTATTACTTTCCTGCTGGTCCATGTTCTTTTCTTTACTGTTCTACAGTTTAAAATGCCAAGTTTTATTTTCGTTGATACAGGATTCGTTTGTGGCACATTAAACATTGTTTGATTGACCACTAATACTTTGTTTTTGGGAGATGCATGTTAAATGCATTTGTTAGGGCCTATTTTGATGAAAATAAGTTAATTAGATTGTTGTCTAGATGTGTTTGTAACTATATTGAACTGTCAACTTTATTCAGTGTCAGTAGAGGATACTCAGCAGCTGTTTACGCATTTGGAGCACTAGTGTGGGACACCATAACACCCTTGTTATAGTGTCCTACGGAGGTGCTCCAGTGGATACTAAGGGTATCTCCATGTATGAAACTTGCATAAAAGAGATAAGTATTCCTGTTTTGGAAAGGGAAAATCATGCATTCAGGTTGGAACTTGAGATTGTATTCCATAGGGGAGAAAAGAAGAGGGACATCTGAGCTGTGTATGGACACCAGTAACCCAGTACCTCCTGAAGATACAGAAAGTCAACTCACCAGTACCCTGAAGAAGATGTTGATACTGATGTGCAAGAAGTACTGTGTGAAGTCCTCAAAACTGTGTCCACCATAGGTCAGTGTCTGAGACCACAGCTTCAAGTAATAGATGGATACCTGCATATTTCTAATACATGGTGTGTTTTTTATTTTTTAGGTGATGTGGATGTTGTGGAAGATCAAAATCACTTCAGCAGTGCAAGTGCACAAATACTTATTAGTGAGCTCTTGGTTTGCAATAGTGAATTGGAGAAAATGAAAGAAAACAGTAATGATCTACTAAACAGAGTTATCAACATCATACATTTTTAGCTAAAATGTAAAAACCAAACATGTTTTATTTTTTTCATTATGTTGTACATGTGTTTGTACAGTTTTAAATTGATTACATTTGTGTGGCTTCATGCCCAGATGTCTATTGAAGTCGAGCCTGAAATCGCCAAAAGTAGCGCAGGAACTACTTTTGCTAATTGGTGCGGCGCCGCTAATTCTGTTTCGCACCAATTGGAACAGTGCCTTTGCCTCCAATAGCTTGCAACTTGTCATGTGATTTTATCTCTCAAATCGCATGACAAATCGCTCCAATGTGAACCTAGGCTTTAGTGTTCGAGGTCAGTGTTTCTCTACTCCACTTCTCTAGGTGCACCACCAGGTCCTGTTCTATGTATTGTCCTCAGTAGAAAAATAACTGTGAGAATTACTAACCTGGAAAATGACATCATCATCTGTGACAAAATCAAAAAATATAGAAAACATGATCTGGGAATGCATCTGGAGAAGGAGAGTTGGGAAACACTGCCCTAAGTAATGTTAATTGTAATCTTTATGTGTTTTTAAGAATCGCAAAGCTAAAATTTGAAGATTCCCACAAATGGGGCCAAAATATTCTTATTTCCATCATGATCCCATGCCTAAAATATGTATTTTTCCCTACATCTACTTTGCTAAAGCCCCAAAACACACATGTGCTAGCTCCCATCATGGGGTATCAATGAACGTGTTTCGGGGGTGCAACCCCTTCCTCTCACCAACTTTAGTTTGGAGGAAAGGGTTGCACCCCCAAAACACGTACATTGATAACCTGTGATGGTAGATAGCACATGTTGACACACTGCGTGTTTTGGGGCTTTAGAAATGAACCTGTTTGTACCTACACACATTTTAGGCAGGGGCTCATAAGGGACATTTAACAGTTATGCCTCTACGTGTACGTGGCTTCAAATTTTGGCTTTTAGAGGGGTGAGATCACCCCATCTGAGGAAGGCAGCATCAACAGTTTTGGGATACTAATGTCTCATATGGCCTTCACTTTAGCAAAGTTGAACGTTATAGGTCCTGAGTTGGGGATGTGTATTATGTTTTTAAACATGCCTGTTCAGCCGCAAAAAAAGGCAAAATAATGGCAAACATACATGTTATACACCATGATGTTGGTTTGTTAAAAAACCTTTTAAAACGCACATGTGAATGTGTTTGTAGTAAAATGTTTTATACTAAACAATGTATGGCTTCTTATTTCAATGCTCATACCAGTGTATTTGTTAGTTGGAGTAGTTACAGTGACAATGTGCTCTAACATGTTGGAAACTCAGGCAATTTAAGGGCCTCAAAGAAATCAATTAAAAGAAGTTGAAAAGGCTGAATATTTTAACCATTAATGCATTACATACATTAACAACAATAACATTGTGTGTGTGTGTGTGTGTGTGTGTAGCAGACCTACAGCAACACATAATAGTTAGCTAAAGAAGCGATTGTCACCTCATGGAGAAAATAAGTTACGTTTGTACTATTGTAGAAAATAGCCAAAATTAAGTTCATTTGAGAACCTAGGAGACAGATAAGAAACACAAACATTAATTCAAATGAAATAGGAGTTTAGTATCAAATCAAAGATTTAGTCAGCAATATTTTGCTGCAAAGCCACTGACTATCTACCCACAAAGTATTCCATATATTGTTGCCTGACATCTCGGGCAGTTTGGGAGGGCAACCCAGCACAGCCACTTTCCAGAGCCGTCATCACACCAGGATCAGCTGGGCCTGACACTGAAAAGTCAACCTCACTCTGAAGTGAAGCAGGGTAGCTGCTTGCATTCCTATGTAAGTAATTGTGCAGTATGCAGCAGCACAATACGACATGGTTTATCTTGTATTCGGCCAGGTTAATTGATGTTAGAAACAGCCTGAACTGACTGGATAGTATGCCAAAGGTGTTTTTTACAACCCTTCAGGCATGAGAGTGAGAGATGTAGTTGTAGATCCTCTGCTCTGGGGTGAGGTTCCTCATAGGAAAGGGCCTCATAAGATGTTCCGCTAGAGCAAAGGCCTCATCTGCCACAAAGACAAAATTGAGGCCCTCGACATTCTCCTCAGGAGGTGGCAAATGTAAGTTGCCATTCTGTAGCTGACAGTAGAATTCGGTCTGTGCAATCACTTTTCCGTCTGAGTTGCGGCCGTTCCTCCTAACATCCAGGTACAGGAACTCAATTTGCAGACATACTGCTAGCATGACTATGCTGCAAAAGCCCTTATAGTTATAATAATAAGAGCCAGAGTTGGGAGGTGGGACAATACAGACATGCTTCCCATCAATCGCCCCACTACAGTTGGGAAAATCCCACTGATGGTGGAATTTGGTTGCAACAGCCTGCCATTCCTGTGGGTTGGAAGGAAACTGTGTAATCCAACAAGAAAAAAAAAGACTACTTTAGCACATAACATTGCAAAAATGTCCAGCGTGACCTTACTGTATACCAGGTATATGCAATTAGCGTACCTCCAGCTGTTGCAAAACTACAAGTCCCATCATGCCTCTGCCTCTTGGTGTCATGCTTGTGGCTGTCAGAGTCTTGCTATGCCTCATGGGACTTGTAGTTCTGCAACAGCTGGAGGTCCGCTAATTGCATATCCTGTATACGTATGTATTTGCAAACATATGCAACAAATAAGCAATCCCCAAACAGTCCCTAAGGTTGAAGATAATTTCTCCACGGCCTGTGGAGATTTTGTGATGATTCAAGCATGTTACATTTATTGTGCACTTTATTCCTATTATTACTACATTGTAATATATAATGGAATAATTATACAACTCACCATATTACAGAATAAGTGGGAGCCCTGAGCTTGTTTTCCTGCAACCTAACACAATGTATCTTTAAATTTGTCTTATCTCTTTGGTAACATGCTATGTGAAGAGCATTGCTATGTTTAGCTTTTTATCTTTATTTAGGGGTACTGTGCATGGGACACAGGGAACAAAATAAGTAGCAGTAGTGGTGCCATCAGAAAAACAGGCATTTCTTTGATGGAGTTTCAACACCATTGTAAATGTGTAGCATCAACTAGTGGTCAAGGAAGAAAATGCCAAGCATTGCTTTTACTGGCTTTTGAAGTAGCATTTATTAATCTAAACAGCAGGAACTGCTACTAGCATTCCTGTATAAATGTAGTACGAAGTTCATAACATGATCAGTAACAGTGAATCAAGATGTAATATATTGGTTACATACTGCAAAATAGGAAAACCTCAGTAAAAAAGCAAAACAGAAAAACAGATAATGTAAAGTTTCCTTCTACTTCAAGGAAGACATATAGGGAACCATAGGCAAATATTTGGTTTACTTTGCAAGGGAATTTTCTCTTAGCTTAGTGAATGTGGTTAAAATTCACTTTGCAAAGAAAATCAAAACACGTGCAAGGAACAAAAAAAACAGTTTGTAAATGATTGGATGATGGAAGCCAGAAGCGTGTCACCTTTTTCAAGTTAAAGGGGTTGTAAAGGAATTTTTTTTTTTTTTTTTAAATAACAAATATGTTATACTTACCTCCACTGTGCAGCTCATTTTGCACAGAGTGGCCCTGAACCTGGTCTTCTGGGGTCCCTCGGCGGCTGTCTCGTCTCCCTCCAGCAAGGACTCCACAACTTCACGTGAGATCCCTCGCATGATGTGGAGTGCTTGCGGGTGCGCTCCCGTGATACAGCCGGCGGCTATAGCCGCTTGCTGTATCACGCGGCCCCGCCCCCCGGCGCATTGCGTTATTGGATGTGATTGACAGAAGCGCGAGCCAATGGCTGCGCTGCTTTCAATCCATCCACTGTAACCAATCAAAGGCAAGGCTGATCGGTGAAGAGGAATGCCGGGGACGAGCGTGGGACTTTCGAGGGGTCAGGTAAGTATAACGGGGGGGGGGGGGGGGGCAGTATTGTCAGATGTTTTTTTACCTTAATGCATAGAATGCATTGAGGTGAAAAACATTTACCTTTACAACCCCTTTAAGGGAACATTCCTTTGTAAAGTAAAGTTTTTAAATCAACCCCATAGCCTCTAGAACACTTTCAGAGGAGTTTTAAAATGTATCTCTAAACAAAATTAGTATTTTTTTTTTTTTTTAGGGTAGAGTTCAAAAACTTTGGTCAGAATTTTACTACTATCTGTGTCACAGCTGGGGAAATTCACCTTTTCTATTTGTCCTGATGATCATTGTCAATGGATAAAACACGATGGGACATTTTTCATTTGATTGTTTTCATCATAACTGGAAATTATGGGAAATCTTCTACTGGGGACACCTGTACTATTAACAACTGTATTACAGGCATTTCCCCACACTTTGGAAAGATCACCACTCACTTTCTGTTGTGTCTACAGGAAGTCAAGAGAAATCTCTGAAATTATTATTATTATTATACAGGATTTATATAGCACCAACAGTTAATGCAGTGCTTTACAATATAAAAAGGAGACAATAGACTTATAATACAATAAAATACACAAGGATTAAGAGGGCCCTGCTCAGAAGAACTTACAATCTAATAGGGTGGGGCAGATGGTACAAAAGGTTGTAACTGTGGGGAATGAGCTGATGCAAGTGGTAGAAGATTAGTTGGTGACGTGATAGGATTTCCTGAAGAGATTTGTTTTCAGGGATCGCCTGAAGGTAGCAAGAGATACCTGGACAGGTGGAGGTAGCGAGTTCCATAGGATGGGAGAAGCTCTGGATAAATCATGGAGAGGAGCATGGGAGGAGGAGATGAGAGAGCTTGAGAGTAGGAGGTCTTGAGAAGAGTGGAGAAGAAGATTTGGGTGATATTTGGAGACAAGTTTGGTGATATTTGTGAATGGCTTTGTATGCTGTGGTTAGTATTTTGAATATAATTCACTGGGTGATTGGGAGCCAGTGTAGGGATTGCAGGGGAGGGTTGGCAGACACTGAGCAGTTGGTAAGATGGATAAGTCTGGCAGCAGCATTCTTGATAGACTGAAGAGGGGAAAGCCTATAGAGAGGCAGACCAATGAGAAGGGAGTTGCAATAGTCAACGCGAGAGATAACAAGGGAATGAATGAGGAGATTGGTATTTTCATTTGCTAAAAAGGGGCGAATTTTAGAGATGTTATGGAGGTGAATTCTACAAACTTTTGACAACGATTGGACATGGGGCTGAAAGGATTATACCTAGTACCCTGGTGTGAGGGGAGGGACTGATAGTTGCATTGTTGATTTTGATGGAAAAGTTATGGAGGGGGGCACGGGCGGGGGATATTAATAGCTCAGTTTTACAGAGGTTAAGTTAAAGGAAGTGGTGTGACATCCATGCTGATATGTCAGTTAGTAAAATAGTAATGCCAGAGGAGACTGAAGGAGTGAGGTGAGGAGTAGACAGATAGATTTGGGTGTCATCAGAGTATAAGTGGTATTGGAAGCTGTGGGCAGTTATCAAGGGACCAAGGGAGGAGGTGTAGATAGAGAAGAGAAGGAGTCCAAGAACAGAGCCTTGTGGGACCCCCACAGAAAGGGCCAATGGAGAGGAGGAGACAGAGTTGTAGGTGAGACTGAAGGAGCGCTGTGAGGCAGCGAACCAGGATAGAGTAGAATCTCGGAGGCCAAGGGAATGTAGTTTATTGAGAAGGAGCGGGTGGTCAACAGTATCAAAGGCCGCAGTGAGGTCAAGTAGTAGGAGTATGGAGTACTGGCTGTTGGCTTTAGCAGTTAGTAAATCGTTAGTGAGTTTTATTAATGCAGTTTCCGCAAAGTGCTGCGAGCAAAAGCCAGACTGTAAGGGGTCAAGAAGGTTATTTTCACTGAGGTAGGAGCTAAGATGGTTATGAGACAAAGACAACAAGAAACTGGATATAATTAAACTTACTGTAAATGCAACAATTTCTTTTGTGGGAACACATATAGACCAAAGTTAGGTTGGAAAGGATCTGGCTCCAAAGTTCAGAGCTTGCTGGCTTTGTTGCCTTGAGCTGGATCAGAACTGATAACATTTTTTAGATTAGCCCCAGAGTTGCAGAGTTGCCCCAGAGCAGAACTGAATCGGGGCTGACATTGGAATGGAACAGATTCTGGAGTTGACATTTGGAGCTGCTCTTTCAGTGCTTTTTCACATGACTGTCATACAATTAAAATAATAGAGGTAAATATGGAATACATTTTTAATAGCATAACAGATGCCTTAAAATATTACTTGTAAATGTACTTTATTTTATCTTTTTTCCCTGTTGTGATATACCTTTTTGTGCATACATTACATTTACGCTATCATCCTTTAATTTTTCATGTATGCAGTGCTGAACGCTAGAAAAAGCTAAAAAAAAAAACAATAAATCAAAATTTGCCATGCAGCTTTTGACTTATCACTATTACTGTGCTGTTTTGCTTGTGCTGCTTGCTCCTTGTTTCCTTGAAATCTTCTTCATTCCAATAAAGGGCACTGTCATGTGCATTCATCAAGAGTACTCAACGAAATCCACCCATTCCACCACTATGAATGAAACACAATCTATGAATGTAGGGGACAAACCCTTCATTCATCCACCTGTCCTCCATTCATAGATTGTGTTTCATTCATAGAAGCTGTAGTATGGCTTCTATGATTGGAAGAGCTGGGCAGAAAGGGCGGGCAAAAAAAAAATGCTACTTTATATAATTTTGGAGATGAATTCTGTAACAGGGTTGTTTAAGTACAGGCCATTCAGTAAAGCAAGTCCACTGAATGGGATTGAGTCTAAATTTCTTTAGGATTTATCATATACATATGTTTTTCACAAGTGTACATAAACATAAATGATGCATGCTAAATATACAATATATTAATTTTAACTTAATAAGAATTAGATGAATGTTGCCAGGAGTTGTATTTGACACTGTCCATAGTTGTGATGCTGCTATGGAATAAGTTTAACTACCTCTTGCCCGCGCTATAGCGCTATACTCTACTCTACTTTCCCACACTGCAGCAATTGGTTTCTGAGAGAGCAGAAAGCCAAGCTGGTCTAACTGGTTGTTAAGTTTCAAATGGTAATGTCTTAAGCCGCGTACACACGGTCAGATTTTCCAATGGGAAATGTGTGATGACAGGCTATTGGCGGGAAATCTGACCATTTGTACGCTCCATCGGACAATTGTTGTTGGATTTTCCGTAGACAAATGTTGGATGGCAGGCTACAGCATGAGCCTTAATTGCCGAGAGGGCGTCAGTAGATGTCCTCCCGTGCATGAGCTGCTTGCGTGCCCCCTGCCAGGCATACGAGGAACGCTCTATGATCACAGAGTCAGTAAAACTCTGCTGATCACAGATTGAAGCCAATAATAGTTGATCACGTGATGTAAACAGAAGATCAGTAATCAGCTTTTTTCCCTCACGCTGACAGCATAAGGGAAAAAAAAAGCAGATCACCGGCTTCTGACAGAGGGACATCGATCCCAAACAGGGAGAGGCACTGCTGCTATGCAGTGCCCTCCAGTGCCACCTGCCAATGCCCACCAGTGCCACCTACAGGTGCATATCTGTGCCACCTACCAGTGCCACCTATCAATGCCCACCAGTGTCACCTATCAGTGTCATCAATGCTGCCAACCTGTGCCCATCAGTGCCTCATCATCAGTGCCACCCATCAGTGCCCCCTCTCAGCGCCCACCATTGCCTCCTCATCAGTGCCCATCAGTACCACCTATCAGTGCCCAACAGTGCCTATCTGTACAGCCAATCAGTGCCTTTCAGTGCCCATCAGTGCAGCCTATCAGTGCCCATAAGTGGCCATCAATGCTACCTCATCAGCGCATATAAATAAAGGAGAAAAATTACCTGTTTTCAAAATATGAACCCATATAACTCAAACTCTGCCAGACTCTTTATTAGAGCCTGGCAGAGCACACGTTACCTTTCTTATAGAAAAACGAGCACTGTAAGTAACTATTTAGAGCTGTCTTCGGGCCGTCATGACTTGCGGCCTCTGTACAGCTCCGATGGGTGGATATTGCAGGTGGGGCTGTGATCTCCCTCTGATCACATGGCCGCTCAGCCTTTCCTGCAGTAGCCATGGAAACTGTCTGAGAGTCACGTGAGCGGCCTAAAGACAGCACTAAAACGGTAATTACAGCGCTCGTTTTTTTAAAAGAAAGTTACAGTGTGTTTTGCCAGGATATGAAAGAGTTGCTGGCAGTGAGGAAAAAAGATTTTTCATTTTACTAGAAGCGTCTGTGGGCAGAAACAGAGACGCAGACATGAGCTGACATGGGGTGAGGGGGAGAGAAAAATGTTGGATGGCAGGCTTTAAAATCTTCTGCGGACAAATGTCTGTTGTCGTATTTTCCGAGGGTGTGTACACTGATGGGCACTGATTGGTACTGATAGGGCTTCACTGATAATTAGGGCACTGTTGATCATTGCCCTGATTATCAGTGTAAAGAATGTACTTAGAGCCTTGCCATTATTGGACAGCCGATAACCAGCAAGTCTGTTTACATGTGATCAGCTGTGATTGGACAAAGTTGATCACATGGTAAAGGGCTGCTGTGACTGACCCTTTACCATGGTCTGCGACAGAGGGCAGGGTTCTAGGAGAATGTCCATGGACACCCTCCCAGAACTAGAGAGCCAAGCTGTAGCCATCTTTTGGCTACAGTGCAATACTAAAGTGGTTAAGAGAGTTAGTATCAGTGAAATGAGATGGACTAATAGTAAAGACTCACCAGTGATGCGAAGGCCATTTTAAACTCTGTACAAAATTATTAACATATTTGCAACGTAGGTATTGTGATCCATTAAGACAATAACAAGGACGCAGGTTAGTAGAAAGCCTGATAATAACCAAATAATAATAAACAGAAAGCAGTTTATTTCCTAGCATTCAAAGCAGATGCATGTGTAGCGGCCATAACCCTTTGCAGGGCGGCCTTGATTTTTTGGGCTTACCAGTTACCTCCGCTTGACTGGTTCTTCCACGTCTTGGGGTTCCCAGGGTTGGTACCCAACAACTTGGAAGCTGACACCAATGAAGTCCTTTTGAAAGGTTTTATTTTGCAGGGGTAACATCCAACAACACAGTTTCGTATAGGAACAGAGGGCAAGGGTGAAGAACTCAGGCACCTTAAACTGCAGAGTCTCTAGTACCACCCAGAGAGTAGCCCCTCGCAGCTGGCGCTTTAAGGCTGAACAAATCTCTAGCCAGAGATTATGGCAGTCTGCACTTTGATTCAGAACTTGTAAAATCTCTGACATTGAACAAGTTGTAACTGAAAGTGAACAGGAACCTTTTTCCTCAGTACCTGGAACGTTCTCTGTCTCCTTGATAGTACTGGAAAAAGCGTGGATGAGTCCTCCCCTGGTCACTTTCACGAGCTGTGGTGCCCCTCCATGCCGAGAGCACACCCGGACACCTCAAATCCTCCCTCAGTTACTGCTCCTTGGACCAGCCGGTTCTGAGACTCGGGAACAGACGGATCCCTACCCCAGACCAGGCGAGTCTATTGGGGCTAACCAACAGAAGCATGTTGCAGGGTGTCGAACACCCCTTGACTGGGACCCCTCGTGGGGCTACCCCGGTCCAGGAAACAAGAAAGGACCACCCGGGCCTCACAAACTCCTACTGAACACGTGACTTCAACATCTTAAGTACCCCTCCACAGACTCCTCAGCGGGGCCAGGCACACCCACTGATTGGTTCCGAGGAAGCTGATACCCAAAACGTCCAACCAGGCCTGGTTCTGGCCTTTCACGTGCACCTCACTGTACACATGACTAAGCAGAACTCCAACACAGCCCAGCCAAACACTAAATTTACACATGAATGACACTTTGTCCAAAATGTCATCCGCTACACATGTGTGAACTGAAGATGACCATGACAACAAGCCAATAGCCAAGCTATTTGAAAACATGAATATTAAAACTGATAAAAGTAAAGCCCGGTACACATGATCGGATTTTCCGACAGGAAATATTGGATGTCAGGCTGTTGGAAAATCTGACCGTGTGTATGCTCCGTGGGACAATTGTTGTCAGACTTTCCGCCAACAAATGTTGGCTAGCATGTCTTCACATTTTCCGCCAACAAATGTGTGTTGTCGGATTTTCCGATCGTGTGTACACAAGTCCGTCGGACAAAAGTCCAAAGTACAAACACACATGCTTGGAAGCAGAAGCAGTTGGTCTTGTAAACTAGCATTTGTAATGGAGAATTCACATTCGTGTCGCTTCATCGGTGCACATCAATGGTCGGTGCCGGTGAAAAATTGGTGTATATCGCTCTGATATGCAAAACTTACAGCAAATAGCAGCCAGCACAACACTAAGAAAAGTGTAAACCAAGGAAAAATGTGAAAAATAAATTTTGTGCAGTGCTCAAACATTCATGCAAATTCATACATATACAATCTAATGTATAAATTTTATAATAGATACTAAAAAATTGTTGATTTTTTTTTTCAAAATTCTAGGCTTTGTCATTCAAAGTGCAACAGCACCGAAAGCTGAAAATTGGCCTGGGTGTGAAGAGGGTGAAAGTACTTGATATTGAAGTTGTGCAAACTTTTGGCAAACTCTTGGCATAAACTTCAAACAGTTCATGGACACCTTTCTCCTTTCTAACATTTCTAATTTAAAGCGGGAGTCTGCCGGGAGTCCGTGTTTTTTTTTTTAAAAGCCAGCAGCTACAAATACTGCAGCTGCTGACTTTTAAAATAGTGACACTTACCTGTCCAGCGCGCCCGTGATGTCGGCACCCGAAGCCGATCTCTCGATCGTCTCTCGGGTGCTGCCGCCGCCATCTTGGGTATGGGAATCAGGAAGTGGAGCCTTTCGGCTTCATTTCCCGGTTCCCTACTGCGCATGCCCGAGTCGCGCTGCGCAATAAGAATGGACCCGCTGCCTCTGGGATCTGTGTGTTTCCCAGCAGGCAGCGGGGGACCTTCGGAAAGGGGCGTAATGTACGCCCCTTTCCGCAGAGAGCTATCCCGGAAGTGGGTGCAGATACCTGTGCTGTACAGGTACCTGCACCCCCCTCCCCCCTGAAAGGTGCCAATTGTGGCGCCGGAGGGGGGGAGGGTTCCGATGAGAGGAAGGTCCACTTTAGGGTGGACCTCCGCTTTAAGGTCAAAAGAATCAGTTTGCTCATCTAGTTGTAATGAAAAAGGAGATGCATACACAATTATTTAGGATTGGTATAACAGAAACAAGAGAAACCAATTATCCAAGGGTCATTTCACGAAAATACCCTCAAGTACTTCTTCGAGTCTGAAAAGAGAAATATGGAAACTCAATTTTTAGCGGAAGAAGAATAGAATGAAGGAACTTGAAAATTCAGTGCACAGTTGACATATACCACCCACATAAGTTGTTTAAAGTGACTGGAGTGATGACTAACATAATCCTCTTGCACAGCTTTCTAAGAATAGGAGAATTGATTAAGGAAGCTGAAGTATTGGCACATCCTTCACTGTGTGCTGCTCTGATCCTCAGCTCCTTCCTATATGTCACTCTGATTTATTGATTTTTATTTATCCTCTGCAACTTTATTTGCCTTTAGTTTTACAGACATGAAAATCATGCTGTTCCATTTATCAGATTCTTGATAGTGTATTATTAGTATTATAGTAGTAGCAAAATGTTCAGTAAACAACTATGTTCAAGAGAAATCACATTAATACTTGAGAGACAGAGGCGATTCAGTTCGCATTGTGCGCTATACAAGTATTTCATTCATTCATTATTTCATTCATGTCTTTATTATTGACATTGGTCAGTTAATGACTTTCAGAGATCCTAGAAAAAAAAAAAAATTCATGCACCAATATGCAAATGTCATGTTCTATTCAGTTTATTTTTCCTTTGTAAAGTTATTTATGCATTTCTAATTGCTCTACAATTGTCTGCACCTGTTATCTGTTTGGATAACAGTTTTGAGAGAGATGAAGTATCAGAGAAAATCAGTTGTATATTTTGGGCTCAATATAGCCATAGTTACAATAGACTTCCAATAAATAGACTAAATAAAAAAAACGCAATACTTTAACCACTTGAATGATTAATGTGGGCTACTGGCGCTACCTCAAATATACATATATTCAAAATATTAGAATTATTAAAATCACCATTACTGGCCCTCAGACCTAAAATATATCCAGATTATATTTAATACACCTTATACCAACTAGTGTGAGTGAACTAAAATAGTTCCTCAATATTTTAACCAAAGGAAATGAGTGATATCTAAACCCCAATAAAAGGGTTGTGTATCAGGGAGGAAAACCTAATTTTTCCTAATGTTACAACATCAAATAATTTATGTGTACCAATTATCTATGTTTACCAATTAAATGTGAAAAACATACAAATTAGTGTAGAATAAATCCCAAGCTTTGTGATATTCTATAAAGAAATCCCCATACATGGGGGGTATAACAGCTTAAAGACCCAATTGATTAAAATTAGACCAAAACAACTAAATAAAAGTACCATAAACTAAATACAAAAAATCCAAGAACCAATCATGTGAAAACCCTAGACCAGTTTTAAACAAAAATAACAATGAAAAAATGAAAAAATATAAAAGTAAAAATGAAAAAATATAAAAATAAAGATGTAAATAGCAGAAATAGTCCACAATAATTCTTCTATCAGATATCCACAAATATGCAAATTTTCTGCTTCAGGAGACAAGAAGGTGACTTTCGTGATTATGAATGCTTATTGGTGACTTCCGTGCTCATTCCCCCTCATGGGCCCCCACTCACCAAATCCACGCACCCCCTAAGGGGTTATGGGCATGTACGTTGTATTCCACTTTATTGTTGAGGATTCCACCGCTCGGCTTTATCTTCCAAAATCCTCCACAGGGTTTTATTCGTTATAAGGGAAGAAATCACTCTTGTATCCGGTGGTAGTTCCTCAAAGGGAAAAAAACTAAATGAAGGACCTATGGAGGTTGCCGGAGGGATGACTGAAACAACAACATTAATGCAGAGTAATTATAATACAACACCTAGACGGAGACCCATACTTAAAACCAACATTCAGGGAAATAACATGATGGGCAAAAAGGAGAGGCGATCATCAGGAGATCTTTGAAGATGAAACACCTAGATACAACATTCCCACTCGGAACCATTTTTCCCCTATAAGAGAGTATACATATGATACATACCCGCAGGAAGATAGTCAATATAAGAGAGAGCAAAGATATCCACCTAGGAGATTCCCAAGAGGATATGGGGATTTTCGCGGGAATGGCCCCAGGGACAGACCACCAGGAAGATGGACTGCAAGGGTACCTTACAGAACCCCAAGATGAAAGGGAGGCAATACAGAGAGAGGACATTTCAGAGAAGGCCCTTACAGGAGAGGAGGATACAGGGAAGAATACAGAGAAGAAAGGGAACAATGGATGCCGAGAGGGAATTAGAACAACCAATACAGGAGAAGAGTGGAACCTACACAAAGGTATGGAGAAAGAGAAGAAGGTATAGGGGATGTCGAGGAGGAAAGAACAAGAAAGAGAAGAAGAACTTAATAGGAAAAGGTATATATAATTTAAGTAAAGTTGAATTTAACGAAGATGAAATGAAAATCCTAGATTTGGGACTAAAATATGCTCCGGAAAAACATTTGGATAAATTTGAGACATACATAGAATTAAAAAAATTTATGAGGAAATTAAACCTGAAAAAACATTTTGCGGCCAATATAGAAAATAAAGAAAGACCAATATCGGTGTACACACAAACAGAATTGAAAAATAAATCAGTGTTTAATCCAAATACAACGGGCAACCAATGTATGGCGGCGTTTAGCAAGATGGTAGAAAATGACTTGAGGAAACTTAAGGACCATAATAAGAAGAGATCAAACAACATATGGAAAACGATAAAAAAGTTAGGGGATAATAAAGAAGTAGTGATAAGGCCGGCGGATAAAGGGGGAGGCCTAGTAATCTTGGATAAAAAGGATTACCAAGAAGAAATGGAAAATCTACTAAAAACTGAGAATACATATAAGAAATTACGTGGTAATCCCAAATTAGGATACGAAGACCAGTTGAAAGCCTATGTGAGAAAAGGGCAAAATGAGAAAGAAGCTGAATATCTGGTGTCAAATTCTACGAAAACACCTGTTATGTATTATAATCCTAAAATACATAAAAGATTAAATAAACCACCAGGAAGACCAATCATTAGCGGTATCAATTCTGTTTTTTCAAGATTAGGAGAATACTTAGATACCTTCTTGAAACCGCTGGTGCCGAAGGGAAAATCCTATCTGAGGGACAGTGCCCAGCTTATAGAATTATTGAGCAATATTAAAGGCACAGAAAAGTATCTACTAGCAACCATAGATGTAAATTCATTATATACTAGTATCGCGCAGGATGATGGTATAACAGGAGTGGAAAAAGCCCTATATGAGCATACGAATATGAAACAAGAACAAGTGCAGTATATCATTGAGGGCTTAAGGATGGCCATGGCTTGTAACTATTTTTGGTATGGACATCATTATTATGTACAGACCATAGGAGTAGCCATGGGTGCACGTTATGCACCAAGTGTTGCCAACCTTCTTATGAACATGTGGGAAGAGGAGTATATATATTTGAAGAACATACCCCAGATAAAACTCTTCCGGCGATACATTGATGACTTGGTGATCCTATGGGATGGTACTCCAGAAGCATTTGAGAGATTCCTATCAAGCCTGAATAACAACAAATATGGTTTAACCTTTAGTGGGAAATATGATGAGCAGAAAATAGAGTTTCTGGACTTAGAAATTTTCAAGAGAGATGATGGCCTTCATACCAAAACTTTTTTTAAAGAAACGGATAGGAATAGCTATATTCCAACTTCAAGCTGTCATCACCCAAAATGGAAAGCAAATATCCCAAAGGGGCAACTCCTAAGGATAAGGAGGAACTGTAACTCAATGGAGGATTTTTCCTTCCAAGCAGATAAGCTAGTTGCACAATTTGCCGAAAAGGGATACAAATATGAATCTCTAGTTAAGATTAAAAATGAAGTTGGAAGCATAGATAGGAACACCCTAATAAAGAAATCGAAGAAGGAAAAGCAGAAATTTGATCTGGCATTTATCACTGGATACAATACACAATACCACGTAATAGAAAAAAATAGTGAAAAGATACTGGCCCATTCTCCAAGAGGACAAAGTTTTATCAACAATCCTCCCAAAAAAAACAAAATTTATCTACAGAAGAGCCCCTACACTACGTAATCTGTTAGCACATAACGTGATCGATGGTCCTAAACCTATTACATTTTTAGAGGAACTGAAAGGTTTCTACAAATGTAACAAATGTCTGGCTTACAGGGTTAGTAAACCCCAACCTCGAAGGAAGAAGACCTTCAGATCTAAAATAGACCATACAGAATACAAAATCAGAGAACTTATTACGTGCCGGAGTACACACGTAACATATGTGCTGGAATGTCCCTGTAATCTGCAATATGTGGGCAGAACCACCAGACCATTATATATACGAATAAGGGAACATATTAACAACATCAGAAAGGGGTTCCCCAACCATAATGTATCAAGGCACTTTGATTTATTTCATCAACGAGACCCCTCGAACTTAGTATTCTATGGAATTGATTGTATAAAACAAAATTGGAGGGGAGGCAATATGACCACCCTTATCTCACAGAACGAGACCAGCTGGATATATAGATTAAATACCTTAGCCCCAAAAGGGTTAAATATTGACATAGATCTTAATTGTTTTATAGCAAACCCATAAAAGGAAGGGGGGATGGACTATATGTTCCTTAAGCTGGGTGTGATGAAAAAAGTTTTTTTCTGAGCATGAGTTTTTTCTGTATGAATCAAATTCCAAAAGGAGTTTTATAAGATAGTATCTGGTTTATTTGTGCTGAAAATCGCCCCCATTGGACCTTATCTGAGTTGGACAAGGTTAGACTAACAGCAAATGTGGTCCAACAATGATAGGTATAAAGGGCAATAAGTTAATTGGCGAAAATCACCTTTTCAGATGTTTTACAAGGTAATATCTGAGTTGGACAATTTTTAAGACCAATAGCAAATGTGGTTGAATGCTGATAGAAGTAAGGCAGGACATGAAGATAATGACTCTGCAACAACAGCGGGATATTGTATCTGTCCCGTGTACCTAACATATATAATTATTTATATAATTTTTTCTCCACCGGAGTTTTACAGGGTAATATCTGGTGTGGGGAAATGAGAATAACTATCTCTGAGGCTGGAAAAGGTCATTAAGTAATTATGTGAGTCCTATAATAAATAAGAAGGATAGATAGAATGTAAATAAAAAAGTTTTTTCTTATTAA
Source organism: Lithobates pipiens (assembly GCF_037356315.1). NCBI lineage: Eukaryota > Metazoa > Chordata > Amphibia > Anura > Ranidae > Lithobates > Lithobates pipiens. The sequence goes on along the minus strand of NW_027507764.1, from coordinate 354,745,257 downwards.
AAATAGGATTGGAGCACGGGAAGAATATAAGGCTAATAAGAATATGATAAAAACAGAAAACAGTCTAACCTCTTGTTTGTTCTCCTTTTTTTCGTGAAGACTGTTTTATAACACTGTTAATATGGCAAATACATAAAGAATGAATTTACCCTTTCTCCTCACACCATCCCTAAAATAATTTATTTGTTCCAAATAATGTGTCCTAGGAGTTATGTAAACAATCTCGCCCCGCCCGCAGTAATGTAATTGCTTAGGAAGGAGGTGGAGATAAATCGTGCCCCCCACCCTGGCTGTGGATTGGTTGATGCCCGGGAGTGGGAGGTACGGCCGCCTTCAAAGACGCTAGTGTGTGTGTGCGTAATGTCGCTGCTGAAGACGTCTCTGACGAAACGCGTACAGCGTCATTACGCACACTACGTCACTTCCGGCTCGCCTGACCCATTGGAGCGCAGCTGGAACGCACGCCGCTCGCTCGAGGGGGTCTGTTTTGTTCTGGCAAACCGGTGATTTTTTTTCCCTTTTTTTCCTTTAGCGCTAAGGTGCCAAGGATTTATAAAATACAATCAATTTATATTTTTTTAAACTTATCATTTTAAACTCAGTCTATAATAGCCTAAATATCCTGGCAAGCGGCTCCCTTGGGGATGGAACACCTATAGAGAGTGGCATTCTGGAGGATATGCTAGTCCAGCTCCCCATGTTATAAGGAGGAAAACGGCTTTGCAAATAGGCTTTATATGATGGACTTATAATTTGTACTTTGTATTGTTGTTTTTTTCATATTTGTTTTTTATATTTTTTATAATTTTTGTGGAAAAAAATCTTTCTCTGTTTAAAAGATTTTTTTATTTGTGCAATAAAACATATTTTTAAATAGTGGCTATAGGTCTCCCACTATTTTCAACATAGCTCTGAAAGGAGTTTAATATAAGTGTGGCACTAGCCTGCTCCCCTTCCCCCAACAAAAAAAGTTTTTTCTGGATATACTACACCATGAGTGTTTTTTTTTCCCTTTGAGGAACTACCACCGGATACAAGAGTGATTTCTTCCCTTATAACGAATAAAACCCTGTGGAGGATTTTGGAAGATAAAGCCGAGCGGTGGAATCCTCAACAATAAAGTGGAACACAGCGTACATGCCCATAACCCCTTAGGGGGTGCGTGGATTTGGTGAGTGGGGACCCATGAGGGGGAATGAGCACGGAAGTCACCAATAAGCATTCATAATCACGAAAGTCACCTTCTTGTCTCCTGAAGCAGAAAATTTGCATATTTGTGGATATCTAATAGAAGAATTATTGTGGACTATTTCCGCTATTTACATCTTTATTTTTATATTTTTTCATTTTTACTTTTATATTTTTTCATTTTTTCATTGTTATTTTTGTTTAAAACTGGTCTAGGGTTTTCACATGATTGGTTCTTGGATTTTTTGTATTTAGTTTATGGTACTTTTATTTAGTTGTTTTGGTCTAATTTTAATCAATTGGGTCTTTAAGCTGTTACACCCCCCATGTATGGGGATTTCTTTATAGAATATCACAAAGCTTGGGATTTATTCTACACTAATTTGTATGTTTTTCACATTTAATTGGTAAACATAGATAATTGGTACACATAAATTATTTTATGTTGTAACATTAGGGAAAATTAGGTTTTCCTCCCTGATACACAACCCTTTTATTGGGGTTTAGATATCACTCATTTCCTTTGGTTAAAATATTGAGGAACTATTTTAGTTCACTCACACTAGTTGGTATAAGGTGTATTAAATATAATCTGGATATATTTTAGGTCTGAGGGCCAGTAATGGTGATTTTAATAATTCTAATATTTTGAATATATGTATATTTGAGGTAGCGCCAGTAGCCCACATTAATCATTCATCCTATAACACGAGCTGTTGAATATAGCCCGTGTATTTTAGGGAGGCAGCAACCTCTTGATAAAGACAAAAATAAAAATTAATAAATAAACAAAAAAAAAAAAAATTGCACGGATTTATCTTCCTATCTATTGTGTTCCATTCCATAAGCGCGGCTCCTTTCTGTTTAATTGCCTAACTTTAACCACTTGAGCTCCACAAGGTTTTACCCCTTTCATGACCAGGCCATTTTCTGTTATTCAGCTCTGTGCTACTTTAACTGGCAATTGCACAGTCATGCAACACTATACACAAATTCATTTTATATAATTGTTTTTTTTCTACAAAAACAGAGCTTTCTTTGATTACCACCGGGTTCTTTTATTTTTTGCCATAGAAACAAAAGAAAAGAAAATTTTGAAAAAACAAACAATATTTTTGTCAGGGCTGGGCTCAGCCCTTCCTTCTCTGAGCTGGCGGCTCAGCTGTCGGCTAATTACCAACTCCCATCTCTCTTGGCCTCATGTTTATCAAACAGAGTATGAGAACTGTTGCCGACTACACCATTGAATCCTGTACTCTGGCAGTAGAGATTGCTTGGAACAATAAGGCCCTCATGGCTTTTTCTCATGGTCTCTAGACAGCAGCCCAAGATATACCCACTGAGCTGGAGAAGTTGATCACGTTTGCCATCCTGATTGACTCCAGACTCAGAGAAAGACTTTCTTTTAAGGAGCGCTTGCGGAAGCCTCTTGTACGTTTGATCTTTGCAGTCTCACCCGTGCCTCCCTCACCTCCCTTGCCTCCTGGTTCAGAGTCGGTCAGTGAAGTTGAACTCATGCACTTGGGCCTCACGTGTCTCTCTGTGGATGAGAGAACCTTTAGGAGGAGGGAGAGATGGTGCCTTTATTGTGGCCAGACAGGTCACTTTTTGAAGTCTTGTCCTACCTGTACAGGGATTTTCCGAACCTTGAGGTCCTGTCACTGACAGACCTTAGGTTTCGTTGTTTCATCCCCAGTTATCCAGAAGGATAAGCCCCTGGTTTTGGTCACCCTTTCTTTGACTGAGTCGTCCATCGAGATACAGGCTCTTATCGACTCTGGGGCTGCAGGCCTGTTCATCGATGCTGTCTTTGTATCGAAGCACTCAATTCCGCTGCAGCTGTGTGACACTCCACTTGCCATTGAGGCTCTTGACGGGAGACCTCTGCAGCCTGCCCATGTGACTCATGAGACGGTTCTGTTGTCCTTGGCAGTAGGAGCTCTTCACCAAAAGATAATCCAATTCCAAGTTGTTTCTTCACCTAAGTTTCCACTGGTTGTTGCTTTTCCTTGGTTACAGAGGCACAACCCCTCTTTTGATTGGCTCCGTGCTGAGGTTCTCTCCTGGTCACCCCAATGCGGTGAGACATGCTTCCAGAAGGTAGCCAAGGCCCTGTGCACCTCTTTACTCTCCTTCCTGCTGGAGGAGTACCGCAATTTTAGTGATGTCTTTGACAAAGGTCAAGCCGGTAGTTTGCTTCCAAACCGACTGTATGATTGCGCAATTGGCCTTCAACCTTTGTGCCATACCCCCTCGTGGCTGTGTTTACCCTTTGTCGGTCTTGGAGGATAAGGCCATGGAGGACTATGTTGCAGACGTACTTTCTCGAGGTTTCACCTGCAAATCCTCGTCTCCTGCTGGTGAAGGTTTCTTCTTTGTGAAGAAGAAGAGCAATGAACTGAGACCTTGTATTGATTATAGGGGTCTCAATCATTTCACGATTAAGAATGCCTAACCGATTACGTTGATTACAGAGTTATTTGCCTTAAGGGAGCAACGGTTTTCACAAAACTTGATTTTAGAGGGGCATACAATCTCGTGAAGATTAAGGTGGGCGACGAGTGGAAAATTGCATTTCATACCAGAACAGGCCATTATGAGTACCTCGTAATGTCTTTTGGCCTTTGTAACGCCCCCGGCAGTTTTCCAGAAATTTATTAATGATGTACTCCGAGATTTGTTGCAATTATGCGTGGTGGTTCATCTCGATGATATCCTCATATTTTCCAAGTCCCTGAAGAGCCACCATACAGATGTCTGTCGTGTGCTAGAGAAACTAAGAGAGAACAATCTCTATTATAAACTGGAGAAAGTCGGTTCTGGTTCCTGTGATTCCTCCTGATCGTATTTTGGCTACGGTTCGCACCAGTCTCACTCCTCCTTTGGGTGACAAAATTCTTGCTGCTCAAGTCCATGCTCCTCCTGAGAAGCCTTGTGACTGCTGCTTTGTCCCAGAGAGTATCCATACTGCCGTGCTCCAGACTTACCATTCTCACAAAGCAGCTGGCCACCCTGGGAGGAATCAACTCGTTTGGGCCATTTCCCAACAATTCTGGTGGCCTAGTCTACGTGCTGATGTAACTGACTTCGTAGCTGCCTGTTCCATGTGTGCTCAGAGTAAGACTCTACGACACCTTCCAGTGGGCTTTCTACAATCCTTACCCAATGGAGAGTGGCCCTGGACCCACCTGTCTATGTATTTCATTGTGGAGTTACCCAACTCCCAAGGCAACACTGTTATTATCCTTATGGTGGTTTACCGGTTCTCAAAGATGTCTCACTGCACTCCACTTAAGAAGTTGCCCACTTTTAAGGAACTGGCTTCCATTTTTGCTCAGAAGATCTTTTGCTTACATCAGATACCCAAGGTGATTGTCTCGTACAGGGGTAGTGAGTTTGTGTCCTGGTTCTGGCGAGCCTTTTGTGCACAATTGGGAATTCAGCTTGCTTTCTCCTCTGCGTATCACCCGCAGTCTACTGGGGCTGCAGAACAAGCCAATCAGTCCTTGGAGCAATTCCTACATTGCTATATTTCTGACCATCATAACAACTGGTCAGACCTATTACCATGGGCAGAGTTTGCTCACAACAGTGCGAATTATGGTTTCCGGACTCGTTTGTTCTGCAGAGTATTCCTGCATTGGAGGAGCATCTCCGTGGTCTTCGTTCCACTTGGGCACAAGTCCAGGAGGCTTTGCATCATGCTAATGATAGGTACAGACTCCATGCTGACTGCAGACGTCTGCCTGCACCTTCCTACCATGTTGGGGACATGGTCTGGCTGTCATCTCGCAACCCCCGACTTCGTGTTCCCTCACTGAAGTTCGCACCTCGGTTTATAGGGCCTTTCCTTATTCTTCGCAGGATTAACCCACTGGCTTACGCATTAGACCTTCCTTCTAATATGCGTATTTCCAATGTATTTCATGTCTCCTTATTAAAACCTTTGGTCTGCAACCGCTTTACCACCTCGGCGCCACATCCTTACCCTGTACAAGCTGAGAACCATGAGGAGTATGAAGTACAGTCCATTGTTGACTCCCGTAGGTTTTGTGGGCGCATACAGTACCTGGTACATTGGAAAGGGTACAGTCTGGAGAAACGCTCTTGGGTCTCATCCTCAGAGGTACATGCCCCTGTCCTCCTCCATGATTTCCATAGACGTTTTCCCCTCAAGCCTGGCGGTCCTCCGAGGGGGAGGGGTCGTTCTGGAGGGGGTACTGTGAGGGCTGGGCTCAGCCCTTCTTTCTCTGAGCTGGCCGCTCAGCTGTCAGCTAATTGCCAGCTCCCATCTCTCTCCACAGTTATCCAGCTGTTGTTGATCCTGCTTATCAGTCCTGCCTACTTAAGCCGTCCAGTCTAGAGGAACTCTGCCTTCCCCTTGGTCACATCACAAGAAACTATCTCCTGTGTTCCTATTTAAAGACTGGTTTTGCTGACATCCCTTCAGGCTACAGATCCTGTTTGCTGTTCCAATACTTTCATCCCTGGCTCCTGCCTTGGCTGATGTTTTGACTACATTTGTTCTTTTTACTTTTATTATTAAACAAGTGTGATTTAACTGTACTTCTGTCTCGGTCTGATTTCATGGTTTCTGACAATTTTCTACTTTTTGTTATAAACATATCCAATAAAATAAAATTTTTCCATAAATGTAATAAATGCATCCTGCTACATGTCTTCAGTAAGAAAAAAATAAGTGTATATCAATTGATTTACTTGAAAGTTATAGCGTCTACAAACTATGTTATATACTGTATCTCTGAAAATTGATCAGTCCTGATGTACTGATGGCCTATCTCATTTCTTGAAGCCCTTAAAATGCCAGGACAATACAAGTACAAATACTACCTAAATGACCACTTTTTGGAAAGTAGACAGCCTGGGGTAATTAGTAAGTGGCATGGCATGTTTTTTGAAGTTGCAACTTTTCGGGAATATAAAGAAATTAAATTAAATTTGTCTTTTTCTTTTCAAAATTTTCTTTTTTTACATACTGTCACCAGTGCAATACAGCATCATAATATGACTGGTGTGGCAGTGATCAGAGACACTAACTGGTGGAAGTATGTTTAACCATTTACCGACCAGCCACTGTCATTATACTGCAGCAGGTCAACTCGTTCCTGCAAATCGCTGTAGCTGTACGTCGTACGTCGCCATAGCTGTATGTCGTAGCTGTACGACATAAGCAGCTCTAGCAGGCGCACGCACACCCGTTGCACGGTGGGGAACCTGATTCACAAGGCCGGTGGCCATGATGTCCAGCGGCCACATGCGATCGCAGGCACGAGAGCCAGAACGGGATGTGTGTGTGTAAATTCTCTCAGGAGAGGAGAGGCAGATCGTCTGTTCCTAGTAATTAGGAACAGCGATCTGTCTCCTCCTCTTGTCATTCCCATCCCCATACAGTTAGAAACACACATGAGGGAACACATTTAACCCTTTGATCACCCCCTAGTGTTAACCCCTTCCCTACCAGTGACATTTACAAAGCAATCAGTGCATTTTTATAGCATATATAAATGTATAAATGTCAGTGGTCCCAAAAATGTGTCAAAAGTGTCCGATCTGCCCGCCGCAATGTCGCATTCCTGCTATAAATTGCAGATCTCCGCCATTACTAGGAAATAAATAAATAAAAATGGCATAAAAATGCCATACATCTATTCCCTCTTTTATAGACGCTATAACTTTTTTTTTTTTAAACTTTGATTCCTGTTACAATGATGATCACTGTAACAGCATTTATCTGAACTTTCATAAATGGCTTACATTCATAACAGCTGTGATTATTATAGTGTACTGTGATTGACCCACAGCTATTACATGGCACAGGATGCTGTGATTGGGCCAGTCACAGCATCACAATACTAAGCACAGGTGGTATAAATAAAAACCATGCATAACAGTTGTGTGTACATTGTGATCATGTGATTGCATAGTGATCACGTGATACTCAAGCATTGCAATCTGCCATGGGAATAGCTGGCAGCCCACCCCAAGGGGTGAGCTGTGTGCTCATCAGCTGGTGACGTACATGAACGTGATCCAGCTTGCCTGTGCTGGCCCCCCCTGTAAATGTACTGTGTGAGGGTCGAAACTAGTTAATCCAGTTATATTTTTTCCAAAAATAATAAATGTATTTCCAGATTCTTTTAGTGTAATTGTATTATTTTAGTTGGTCATTTTTAACTACACACCAGAGATCAGGAATAAAAAAAAACAGCAATGTGAGCCAACCAGAACTCTACTTGTATAGTAGACTGCCATCGGTCTAAACCTGGAAGCTAGCTCATAAGCAGGGAGAGCACAGCTCAGTGTGCTGCTGCTCCTGTATTGTTTAATTGGCAGCCTGGGGGAAAATAAATAATCTGACATACAGTGAGTATATAAGAATCACCCCCTCTAAAACATTTTGTTGCTTTGCTGCCTAAAAAGAAGGCACACACATTTTGTGTTTTATCCAGCTGTATTTACTAGTGCAACTTATAACATCCAAGTGAAAAATATAACACCAACATGTCAGATAAATGTAAAATAATTCAAAAACAGAATCACCGAGTTGGAAAAAGGATCACCCCCTTATGTCAGTATTTTGTTGCACCACGTTTTGCTTTAATTACAGCCTTTAATCTATTAGGATATGTCTCTACTATCTTTGCACATCTAGACTTTGCAATATTTGCCGCTCTTCTTTGTAGAACTGCTCAAGTTCGGTAAATTTGATGGTGACTGTTTGTGGACTGCAGTCTTCAAGTCATTCCACAGATTTTCAATGGGGTTTAGGTCTGGGCTCTGACTAGGCCATGAAAGGACATTCACTTTTCCTGATGGCTCCATGGCAGCACAGCTGGGTATAGGCTCTGCCCCCCATACCTCCAGGACTTGACTCAAAAATTAGAGCCCATCTACAGCCTTTGCGTTCTTCTTTTTTCCTCCTATGTGCAGGACCTAGGTGTGCTTCTCTACCTGACTAGTCTAAATGGATGGTCGTCCGTCCATGTGTGGATTCGACTGGACGTAGTACCTGGTGTTTTGGCTAAATGACCCTTAATCCAGGAAGCCCCGCTGCTGGTCCGCTGGGACAACGTAATGTGGGCAGCGGTGTTGGCAGAGTCTCCCCTATGCATGTGCACTCACGCTGTGCCAGTGTTTATGGTCAGATGACAGAGGTTGGGTGAGCTAAATTCAAAAAATGCTTTGTATCCAAATGAATGCTGCATTGCTGGGTATTGTGGTGCCTTGCTCCCTGCAGGGAAGGAGCATGTTTATGATGTCTACAGTTCCCTTGGTTTGTGTACATTGCAGAATATTATTGTAATTCTGTTGAATATTCCTACCTTTTTGTTACTGTTCTGAACAAACTTTTTCATTATGTCCTGATTCCTGTCAGGGCAAGGTTCACCTCATTAACCACCTGGTGAATCAGGGCTGTGGATGGAGGCTTCAGTCTCCCTCTAGCAGTGGTTAATCTTTTAGGGTTTGTTTACTAAGCAAACTATTTTACTGCATTTTATTATTTTTATGGGCTGGTTTGTTAAATAGCATGCAAAACCCTGTGGAAAGTTTATCTATTGGTAATTACCAGTCTCAGAGCAAAACAGCCCTCTTCAGGCTCTTCAATAAAGAAGACATGGATGAACATGGCTGTATGAGTCTTGCTTTTATATGGTTATATGATCTGGCAAATCAGCCTCTTCAGACTCTCAAAAGGTGTGAATCTTGCTTTGATTAAGCAACCAGAGATGAGAATGATGATACCTAACAGGTTGTCTTCTTTATTAAATAAGTGGCCTATACACTCAAAGGAGTTATTCCCACTTGAAGGGGTGGAATTCTCTGGCAAGGAACAGTCTTACAGCTTTCTCAAGCAAAACATCCCTATTCAGACTCTATAAGAGGAATACACGGATGGACATTATGTATCCCACTGGCTCAAGCAGCCAGGGATAAGGATGACACCTAATAAGATGTCACATTAAATTTAATTGACAACACATTGTCAATACTCTACTCTATATTCTACTATATATTCTACTATGCTCTAAAGGAGTGGTTTCTACTCACCCTTTGAAAGGGTTATCTGCTCTGGCAATGAGAAGATGCCTAGCCATACCAGATGAAACAACCCATTTTCTGTATTTCTGGATGGACATGACTGCATAATTCTGCTTTGTTCAAGAATAACGATGACAACACCTAACAGGTTGTCACATTCATTAAGCCTGTGGTCAATACACCCTAAAAGATTGTTTCCACTCACCTTGTGAAAGGGTTACCATGCAGTCTCAAGCCTTCCCAGGCAAGCAATCTGCTTCAGATTCTTCCAAAGAGGAGACAGACAAGCAAGAATGTTGCCTTGTTCCTGCGACCAAGGATAAAGATGATGACAACACCTAACCGGTTGTCATATTCATTAAGCATGTGGTCAATACACTCTAAAGGAGTCGTTTTCACTCACTCTGTGACAGGGTCATATATGGTGCCAATGAGTAGTCTCAGAAACTCCTCAGACAAATTAACCCTTGTCAGCTTCTTCCCAAGTAGAAGTGAATGAACATTTGATTCCTACTTTGTTCAGGCAGGATGTGATTAACCACTTGTCGCTCGCCCTATAGGCAATTGACGGTGGCAAAGTGGTTGCATAATCCTGATCAGACGTCATATGACGTGATCAGGATTATGAGCCGCTGCGCGCCCCCGGGGGCGCGCATCGCGGCGATCGTTGTTGTGGGGTGTCAGTCTGACACCCGGCAACTACGATCTCGGTAAAGAGTCTCCGACGGAGACTCTTTACCACGTGATCAGCCGTGTCCAATCACGGATGATCACAGTGTAAATAGGAAGAGCCGGTGATGACAGACGCGAGTAGAGGAGAGCCGATCGGCTGCTCCTGTGACAGGGGGGGTCTGTGCTGATCGATTATCAGCACAGCCCCCCCGAGGATGCCCACACTGGACCACCAGGGACGCCACCAGACCACCAGGGATGCCCAGCAAAGGTAATCCTCCCTAGACCACCAGGGATGCCAGTCCGTGCCACAATGGATGCCAATCAGTGCCCATAATGGATGCTAATCAGTGACCACAATGGGCATCACTGATTGGCATGCATTATTGTTTGGCACTGATTGGCATCCATTAGTACAGTATAACAATACAATGCCGCCTATCAGTGCCCACCCGTGCCGCCTATCAGTGCCCACCCGTGCCCATCTGTGCTGCCTATCCATGCCCATCTGTGCCGCCTATCCATGCCCATCTGTGCCGCCCATCCATGCCCATCCGTGCCAGCTATCAGTGCCAATTTGTGCCACCTATCAGTGCCCATCCGTGTCGCCCATCAGTGCCACCCATCAGTGCCGCCTATCAGTGCCCATCAGTGCCACCTATCAGTGCCACATATCAGTGTCCATCAATGCCACCTCATCAGTGCCACTTCATTGGTGCCACATCATTGGTGCCCATCAGTGCCGCCTTATCAGTGCCCATCAGTGTAGCCCCATCAGTGCCCATCAGTGAAGGAGAAAACGTACTTATTTACAAAGTTTTGAAACTGAAACAAAAAAAAACTTTTTTTTTTCAAAATTTTCGCTATTTTTTTATTTGTAGCGCAAAAAATAAAAACCGTAGAGGTGATCAAATACCACCAAAAGAAAGCTCTATTTGTGGGGAAAATTTAAAAAAAATTTCATTTGGGTACAGTGTATCATCACCGCGCAATTGTCATTCAAAGTGTGACAGTGCTGAAAGCTCAAAATTGGTCTGGGCAGGAAGGTGTTTAAGTGCCCGGTATTGAAGTGGTTAAGATGCAGGTGACACAATTAAGCATATGGTCAAGACACTCTAAAGGAGTTTCTGAATTCATCTCCTGCAAGGGCCATCTATTCTGGCAATGTCTAGTCTTCTATTCAGGGCCTTCGCAAGCCAATCAATCTTCTTCAGTCTCTTCTGAACAGGAAGATGACTTTTGTCCAGATTGGTAAGGTTGGTAAAATGCCTTTAAATAGAAGTGAATCTTTGGTAGTATTTGAAGTACCTCCAGAGGACAGCTTGACAATTCCCTTATGTTGGACGGATCAAGTGTTCGTTCTACGAGATTGGAGTATGTTGTCACAGCAGGATGTGAAAGTTTTGCCCTTTTGAACTGAAAGATTTCCAGGGGTTGGGATCACCCCTCTGGTCAGTGTGTGTTCCTTGTGGGATTGGCCATATACATGTGCTTACCATCAGAAGATGTTGTGGCCAAGCAAAGACAAATGCTATCACTGCATTTTTCTTGATCGTAGAAGGTCAAGCTTAAATTTAATAGTGGTCAGTTTGGCTTCCTGACTCAAGATGAATGTCTGCTGAGTTAACCTCCCTGGCGGTATGATTATTTCAGATTTTGGTGCTGAAAGCCGTACCATTATTTTGCATGGACATTTGGTGTTTTATAGTGTAGGCCTGTAATTCTTAGGAATAACTCACTTAAATCTGTCCAAACCAGAGTCTAGTAGACATCCCGGGTATGATAAAGTTTGAAAAATGAAATCATAAATTATAATATAATAACTATAAATAATTATACCAAATAATAATAAAACAATAATAAAAAATATTCAATAATGTAATTAAATCAAAAACACTGAAATTTGTTCAGTTGCAGAATTGTCACTGCCATTACTTTCAGTGTTTGATGACGGATCTCCTCACAAATCACTATCCCTCAATTCTGCAAGTGATTCTAATTTATTATCAATGTTTTCTAGCTGGTCTAAAACCACTTTTGATGTAAAGGGACAGTTTTGGTGGCTATGGACAATCTCCAGTTTCCAGGCAGAAAGAACAGTATTTATAATATAAAACTACATGCAGGGCACTGGACAAACCACTAGGGACAAAAGGGATGTGAAATAATGTCATACAGCAATGTAATCTGTAAGATCCGCATATAACAAACATCAGGCCGCCGGAATCCCCGCTGTGTCTCCTCCATGGAGACAGAAGATGGATGGATTCGCTGCGCTGGATCAGATCATCCATCGCTGGACCCTGGAGATCCGTCGCTGGATAGCAAGAGTGGATTAGCACCGCTGGAATCTTTTTTTTATTTTTTTTTATTTCTAATAAAGGAATTTTTCAAAAGTGTATTTGTCTTATTTAACTATTTTTTACACTTTCTTTGTGAAATGGTAGGGGTACTTTTGTACCCTCTTACCATTTCAAACGGGGGGGGCGGGATCTGGGGGTCTCCTTGTTAAAGGGGGCTTCCACATTCTGATAAACCCCCCGCCCGCAGACCCCCACAACCACCGGCCACGGTTGTGGGGATGAGGCCCTTGTCCTCATCAACATGGGGACAAGGTGCTTTGAGGGGTCACAGACCCCCAAAGCATCCTCCCAATGTTGAGGGCATGTGGCCTGGTATGGTTCAGGAGGGAGGGGGGGCCGCTCTCTCGTCCCCCCTCTTTTCCTGCGGCCTGCCAGGTTGCTTGCTCGCATAAAGGGTCTGGTATGGATATTTAGGGGGAACCCCACGTCAATTTTTTTTAAATTTGACGCAGGGTTACCCTTAATATCCATACCAGACCTGAAGGGCCTGGTAATTGAATTTGGGGGACCCCCATGCTTTTTTTTATTTATTTATTTATTTATTTTTATCAATGACTTTCAGTGAGTGTTCTCTGTATTACGGAGCCGACAATTCATAATAGCTGCGAGTGATTTTAAAGGACTTTTTTTCCTGCATAAATGACACTTTGTGCAGGGACAGTTCTAAGCACCAGAAACATGCGCCCCTTCACAGGCATACTATAGACACCCAAACCCCCCCCCCCCCCCCCCACACACAATTTAATGGAATATTACACTTTTATTGTTTCACTTTAATCATTATTAAAATCACTGCTCCCGAAAAAACGGCCGTTTTTCAAACTTTTTTTTGCATTGATACATGTCCCCTGGGGCAGGACCCGGGTCCCCAAACACTTTTTAGGACAGTAACTTGCACAATCTTTTCTCTCTGTCAAATCTTTTCTCTCTATCGAATATTTTCTCTTATAATCTTGGACTAATAGAGGTAAGGTTAGGCACATTCGACCACAGGTTCTATAGACACAGATTGTTATTGTCAGAGTCACGTCGAATCTCCTATTCTATATCGAACTGTTGTAACAACTAAAATGAAAATAAAGCATTTATTCATGTCAGATCTTTCGTTTTTCGGATTCTGTGCTTTCGTTATCGTTTGTCAAAACGAAAAAGAAAATAGTTGAAATTCAGACGAAAATGCATTCGGGCGAAAACGAATGCACATGTCTATAATTTACCAAAGACTAGCAGGCTGTTTACTTTGCAAGGGGATTGTCCCCAAAGCTTAGGTAATTTGGTAAAATTTTACTTTGCAAGAATAACCAATCACTAACAAAGGAATATTATAAAAAGCTTCATTTTTACTTGTTCATAATTGGATGATGGAAGTCGGCAGAGATTCACCTAATTTACTAAGTTCTTGGGAAAACTCCCCTGCAAAGTGCAAGTTCTCTTGCAAAGTGAGCAATCTATTTGTCTTTAGTAAATCAACCTCTGTGTGTCATATCAGTATTTAAAGTGGTTGTAAAATCTCAAAGTTTTCACCTTAATGCACTTCTTTCCCTTAATATGACAGGACATAGTTTCTGCAGGACATGTGCAGTATGCCAGGGACATGCCAAGGATATTTATTTGGTGGTGAGAGATCCCTTACAATGGAGACGGTCCCCAACAAACAGGGTTGAAAGGTATATGCTATAACTTTGCTCTAGTGGCTCCAACACATTTCACAATCAAATTTGTTTTCATTGTAAAAGTCTTCCTTCACATATATAAAATATACTAGCTCCAGTATTTTGGGGATTTTAAATAGGTCTAAGAAAATTGTGATTTTAATTCATAGTTGCATTTTTATAATTAATTCGCCTATTCTCAATTCCTCTTTAGTTTTGTATTGTTGTCTACCCTTTTCTGTCTCAGTGACCCCCATTCCTAAGAGTAAAATAGGTTGTGATGTTCAATATGATTGTCAGATGCCTCATTTGCACTGTTCTCAAGCAGCACATTTTTTAAATGTTACCGCTGACTCACATAAACGCATAAAAACCTTAAATGAAACAATAAAAATATTTTTTCGAATGCACAGTATACATGACACCTTGAAATAAATCCTGAACTAGTTTTAGTTAGCTAGACCTCTGGGAGATGTATCTATTAATCATTCATATGTTCTCTACAGTGTATGAATGGATCTGTGTAACCAGAGGCAAAAAAAAAAAAATTCAGACAAGTGTTTGAGAAATTTACTCTTTCCCCATTCCTTAATCATGTTATGAATTGTTACTTATAATGGTAATAAAATGTTGTATGAAGAGGTTCATTAAAAGTTTTGCAAACTTTGCCTTTGAATTCTGCCTTTGAACTCCTAGTTTTATGGATGGGATATTTATTTAGTACAGTGTTATTTTACATTAAGGATAAATTTAGACTTTAGTACAAAAGTACTATATAGTATATACTGTAAATTGTATGTTCTGTATATGTAACACAATAAATAAAACAATGCTTTAAATATGTAAAAATATATTGTAATAACAATGTTTTGTAGCTGCTGAAAATTGCTCAAGTTCTGAATGACATAAATGACATTTTTGACATCCACAGTATTTTTGATACAGTCATTTTTGTTGGTGCAGACCATGTACTTGCTATATGTACAGCACCATCTGGTGGTTAAAAGTGACAGGTGGATGCAAGGGATGCCATATTTCTTATATTTTTCTTAGTTCATATCCTGAAATAACCAATTTGATGGTTTTCCCCGGACCAAGAATTGGGGCTGCACTCATAAACATTTCTATTTGTATATTGTGTATCCAAATATAAGGCAAGCAGCTTTTTCTCTAAAATTGCAATGGGATTTTAAGTAAGCTTAGCTATAAATGTTATTTCTAGAGCTCCTTGTTATATTTATGAAGAAACCAAAGACATCTTGGATTCTGATCTGTGACAGCTTCTACTTTGAAGTAGAAAATTAAAATAGAGGTAACCTTTACTTAATTACATTTAGTTAACTAAAGCATTGAGTATCATAAACAATTGGCGATTTATATACTGTATATAATACTTGTGTAGGGATGTGTTCCCTAAGGCCTGCCTAAATCTGCTCTTCTTTTTAGGTGCTGCCGTAGTGCAGGGATTTCACCAGTAGGGTTTGCAGAGGGGCTTTCTATGATGTGTCACCTGTTATTCCCTGTACACCCGGCCGGTTTTCCCGTCGGAATAAACTCTGAAGTTTTTTCCGACGGCGTTCCGCTGAAGCTGTCTTGCGTACACACGATCACACCAAATTCTGACCGCCAAGAACGCGGTGACGTACAACACGTACGACGGGACTAGAAAAATGAAGTTCAATAGCCAGTGGCCA
Source organism: Lithobates pipiens (assembly GCF_037356315.1). Taxonomy (NCBI): domain Eukaryota; kingdom Metazoa; phylum Chordata; class Amphibia; order Anura; family Ranidae; genus Lithobates; species Lithobates pipiens. The sequence goes on along the minus strand of NW_027507764.1, from coordinate 354,729,627 downwards.
ATACCTTCCGTCTCATACTTGCTTCAGCACACGCGTCGTTTTTGGTACGTCGAAACAGCATAAAGCCGAGCAGGTTTCCAGATAGGGATTGGTTCCATTGGAAAAATATAGAACATGTTCTCTTTCTAGGTCCATCAGAATTTTCAATGTAAAAAGTCCGATGGGGCATACACACCGTCGGAATATACGATGAAAAGCTCCCGTCTGATTTTTTTTTGTTGGAAATTCCGCCTATGTGTACGGGGCATCAGACTGTGTTGGGAGATCCAGAGAGCTTACATACAATACATTGAAGTATACAGGTGCACCGTGCATGTTTGTTAACTAGCCAGTCCCTGATGAGTTTTTCATTAATGGGCTGCCCCTAACCTTAAAGCCAAAGTTTGGTTATAACACATAGTTACATTTGTAAAGCTAGGACCAAAGTATGTGACATACCTGTGGGAATCCCTGTGGAAGCTGGAAATCACTGTAGTAGGCACTGCTACTACAGTGATTGCTACTGGGTATTGTCACTGCCATGTTCATGGATGATCCATGCAATAAATGAGGACATTTGTGATATACCCGAAGTGCAGCAACTTTTTTCTTTATTCTGGTTAGTGAGGTACCTGGGATTCAATTTGTGGTGGGAAGAAGCTACTTGGAGAGGAAGGTTTTCTTGGTTTGATGCCATCCTAATGTAGCGATACCCCTGTAGGAGCCGCTGGATGATACTTGTCCTCTGGTGCTGCCCACAACCTTGCAAACTCTTCAACCCTTCTGACACTCTAGATTCAGACATAGCCCAGATAGCAACCAATTGTGCTGCAAGTTTGAAAATGTCTTGCTCAGCTATTGCTAGACTAGCCAGGCTTTGCAAGTTTGTTGCACAATTGCAGCAAATCCACATTGCATGACTCCAGATCAACTTTCTTTTCAAACATTCTGCAAGTCTGCTGTACGTTTTGTTTCAGTTATGTTGTGCAATAGTCATCCCACCACAGGAATTTTCATGCTGTAAACTTACAGAGCTCTTGCTGTAGACTCACCACTGCAACTTTGCCCTTGCTAGAGACTTGCCATGCAAATTTGCTACAAATTGGAAAAGTGTCAACTAGAACTTGTGCTTAAAGTGATTTTCAAGTGTATACCTTGCTAGTGAAAATGTACAGCAAGTTAACAGACTTACAATTTAACACTTCCACAAATTTGTGGCAAGTTATCCTTGCTATCTGGGCAATAGACCAACAATGTTGACCAAAACGATTACCAATATTACCCAGCACAGAGTAAAAAGGGTAATGGGCACGATCTTTCAATAACAACAGCTGTATTGAATACCTCAAGAATGGCTCAAGTTAACACTAGGGGAATACAAACTATTTACAGCAGGGGTGCCCAACCTTTTGAAGAGCGAGGGCCACAATGAGTGGAGCGGGAGGATGACAGATCCGTGTCCACTGACACAGCTCACTCTACTCTGTGGGCCCTCTGATCCAATCCGATTCGCCCAGATGGAAGGGGCAGATCCCTTTCTATTGTTTTTAGGTAGGCGAGTGTAAACAGACACAAGTCCATTTACATCTGCTGTTCCATAGAGGTGAATAGTAAGTCCGATTGGATCGGACCAATCATGTGAAATGGGCCTAATGCTGCTTTCACACCAATGCGCTGCGATTTGCCTAAACCGCAGGTGCAGCACGGTGAACCTGTGGATTTTCTGCAGGTTAGCTGCACTTTGCCGTAAACTTTTATCATATCCTGCAAGTTTGACGCACTTTCTGAATGCACAACAAACCCGCAGTTAATAACAGAAGTCTATGGCTCAATGTAGGTAACCCACAGCTGCACTGCGCCTGTGGATCAGTTTGAAAGCAGCCCAGTAACCACTGCTAAACAGATATACTGTATCCATTTATACTGTGAATTTAGTAGTAAACTTACATTTAATAGCCATCTTGCATTCTGGTATCACTGGCTGTTGCTGTCCTAGGCAGAGTGCATTTGGTATCACTCCGCCTGTGACAGGAACGGGCACTATACAGAAAGCATTGGCTTATGTGGCTCTGCTCCACAGCCACTTGCTTGCACTACCAGCGGCTTCATTCACAAAACTGCTGCTCTGGATGGCGGGTCAGCAACCCGTGATCTGGGCTTGCCAACCTGCCATCTTAGAGCAGGAGGCCGAGGGCCACATTAGAGGGCTCCGCGGGCCACATGTGGCCCACGGGCCACTGGTTGGGCACCCCTGATTTACAGCAATGTACTCAATTTGGAGGATTAAGCAATAGTAACAAAAGGTGAATATGAATGCTTAAATAATGGCAGCAGACTCTGAATAACCACTGTACATCAATGGTGCCTGTTGAGAGTGCAACACTGGTTGTGTGCAACAGGCTTAAGAAAACCACCAGCTCCCTTTTGACCACTGGTACAATGCAATGGGACTCCTTGAATGCATTTTTATGGATATTTGTATAAAGAAGGGGTGCCCCTTTAGGTGAGCGATGAGTACTTGTTGATATGGAATAGAGTCAGTCCAAAAGTTGGGAATAGTATATTCCGCTAGCATGCTGGGGCCATTTAAAGGTGAAGAGTAATGAAGAATGACAGAGTCGGGTCTGCAGACAGAACTAGGGAAGTAGCAAAGCAAGGATTCATTGATTGATTTAGTTTAACTGGTAGCAGTGGTCACAAGGACTACAGGATGAGCTGAGCAGTTCATTATATCTCCACAAAAGGCACAGCAGTTATACAGCAGGCTGCTAGTGCGCAGTCAGGCATGGCTTATGATTCTGAGAAGGGTTGTGAGGATTGCTGGGTAGTGGAGAGCAAATGTAAACACTTGGTGTGGCGATCTGCGGTGCAGCTGTGCAGATAAGCAGATGAACTGGCTGGGCTGCTATGTCCCGATTCAGCTGCATTTAGAATGGTAGCCTCCAGCCTTCCTTTTTAATCTCCCTGGGTCAAGAGCGAGAGCCTGCTAGAAGCAGTTAAATTTATTGGTTCTCCCATAATCATTTGTTGGATCAGCTTTCTGGAATTTGTAGTTCCGAAGGGGCTCTAAAATACAGCAAGGGTTGACTGCAGGACTAGAGGTCCCAAGATCCTCTGCTCTGTTACAGGAAGAACAGATCCTCTCTATAGGCACAAAGTGATATAACAGTCTAGGACCAGGGCATTTGAAGGGATCTAGTTAGCCTATGGTTCAGTTTGATAATGTCCTCTTGATCCCATTTTGCAGTACCCGACACCTACACATACACATACACATACACATACATACATTGGTCAAAGCATGAGCAATGTACCGATGCAAAATTGTCATACCTAAACTTCAACTTTAACAAACATCCAGAGCAGAGTTCTGGAGGGGTCTTTTGCCTACAGGCTGTTGCCTAAGTCTGAGCTGCTGGACTGAATGATTTAGAGGGGCTCTACACACACTGATCTTTCCATTAAAAAAAAAAAAGATATCAAGGACACTGGAGGAACACTTGAACCTCCACTGTTTTAAGACCTCATCCAAGTTGATCCAGTAGCTGAAGAGGTATCACTGGGAACAATGGAAAAACACTTGAACCTCCATTGGTCTGATGCTGCAGTCACTACCTGATATAGAGAAAATACAGGAACCTCTGATGTATTGATACAGTATCTCTGCTGTAAACAGAAGAAGTCTAAGTTCCATCCAGCGTTGAAGAGATGTGCTGCTGTTTAAGTATTCTACCCACTCTTGTTTTTCTTGTTTGTTCGACAAACCCTTAAAAGACATCAATGAACAGGACTGCAGTTACTGTAAGACAGGGGTCTTCAAACTACGGCCCTCCAGTTGTTCAGGAACTACAATTCCCATCATGCCTAGTCATGTCTGTGAATGTCAGAGTGTTACAATGCCTCATGGGATGTGTAGTTCCGCAACAGCTGGAGGGCCGTAGTTTGAGGATCCCTGCTGTAAGAGATACAGCAAAGTCAGTGCTATGCCTAGGAACAAGGTTAGTTCAGTGACAATGTATAAATGAACCCCATAATTTTATGGGCCCAGAGACAGCAGTATAATAATCTGAAAACCCTATGCAGGCCTTTTGGGAATGGAGGACTATATAAAGTCCTTCATCACCAATCTAACATTTTGCCTTTTAGAAACGTATTTGAACCGTGCGTTTTCTAAAAATTATTTGTACTATATATTCATCCTTACGTGTGATTTTAAAATGTAAATAAATAATGCCGGGTAACCCATGTAGCACTCAGCAACACACAAGTGTTATTTTCTTGAGGGAGAAGCTTTTTCCACTGGCTTCTCTTGAGCAGCTGTTTTCGGATGATAAAATAACCTGTACATTCCACGTGGGTGGCAGTGGGTGGAATGAATTATTAAAGCGAGCATATCATACATAAACAGTTTGTTCCCATACAGATCACATTTTGTATTAGTGAATAAATTACCTTGCTTTCCTTCTAAATGAAAACAGAACAAATTATATAGTGCATTTTACTGATTACCAGGAACACAGAGGTGAGTAAGTACACATAAAAATTACAAACATGTTATTTGTCTGATTGGTTAATGGGAATGAATTCTGCTACTCTTAGAAAAAGGATACTGGGATAAAGCACCTGAGTGTCAACTGATCCTATATTAATGGTTTTGTCCACTTTGCTCTGGTTTTATAAGAACATCTAGGGCTTATGCTAAGTATACATACACTATATTGTCAAAAGTGTTGGGACACCTGCCTTTACATGCACTTGAACTTTAATGGCATCCCAGTCTTAGTCCGTAGGGTTCCATATTGAGTTGGCCCACCCTTTGCAGTTATAAAAGCTTCAACTCTTCTGGGAAGGCTGTCCACAACATTTAGGAGTTTGTCTTTTGCCGCATACACACGATCAAACAAGCGGGTGGAAAAGTCCGGCAAACTCAAGTCCACCAAACAATCCCCCCGTGTGTTGCCTCCGGCATACTTTTTTGACCCGAAAGTACGGCGGACTTAGAATATAGTTTTACACTCCAATCTTCCCGCCGGACTCGCATTTCGGCGGACAATCCGGCCGTGTGTATGCCAGTCCACCGTACTTTTGAAATGAACGGACTTTTCCCGCCCGGAGAAAAGTCCGCTCATTTCGAGCGGGTCTCCAGGTAGGCAGGGCCCGCGAAGGAGACGTCGCTGGCCCCGCCACCTGGTATGGACTTAAAGGGGAACCCCAACGCCGAAAAAAATCGGCGTGGGGTCCCCCCAAAGTCCACAACAGACCCTTGTCCGAGCACGCTACCCGGCCGGCCAGGAAAGGAGGGGCGAGCGAGCGCCCCCCCCTCCTGAGCCGTACCAGGCCACGTGCCCTCAACATGGGGGGTGCCTTGGGGAAGGGGGGGCCGCGCGGCCCCCCCACCCCAAAGCACCTTGTCCCCATGTTGATGAGGGCAAGGGCCTCTTCCCGACAACCCTGGCCGTTGGTTGTCGGGGTCTGCAGGCGGGGGGCTTATCGGAATCCGGGAGCCCCCTTCAATAAGGACCCCTACCCATTCACCTGTAAAATAAAGTACAAAAAAAAACACAACACGCAAGATAAAATAATTTATTGCACAGCTCCGGGGGTCTTCTGTCTTCGGGGGTCTTCTCGCCGGACTCCTCCGCTATCTTCTTGTAGCTCTTTTACTAGCGGAGGAGCCCGGCATTCTTCTTCGTCATCGCGGCCTCTTCTTCCGACTTCGGGGGTCTTGTCCCCCTCTTCGGTTCTTCTGCCGGGCCACCGCGCCTTCTTATAGCTCTTTTACAGGCGGTGGCCCGGTCTTCTGTCGCCGCCGCCGCCGCCGCCTTCCGTTCTTCTTCTTCTTCTTCTTCTTCTTCTCCTGGAGATGTTGACTCGACGTTCTCTCCGGCCGCAATGCCAGGGACGCGCTGCGCTGCGACTTATATAGGGACCAGGGGAGGTGTCACATGGGTTGGTCACATGGGTTAATGTCACATGGCGACAGTCCCAGCATCCTCCGGGACTGTGACATCGTAAGGGGGCGGGGTCACCATGTGACACCAACCCATGTGACATCAACCCATGTGACACCACCCCTTGTCCCTATATAAGTCGCAGCGCAGCGCGTCGCTGGCATTGTGGCCGGAGAGAACGTCGAGTCAACATCTCCAGGAGAAGAAGAAGGGAAGGCGGCGGCGGCGGCGACAGAAGATCAGGCCGCCGCCTGTAAAAGAGCTATAAGAAGGCGCGGTGGCCCGGTAGAAGAACCGAAGAGGGGGGACAAGACCCCCAAAGTCGGAAGAAGAGGGCGGCGGCGAGGAAGAAAGCTGGACTCCTCCGCTAGTAAAAGAGCTACAAGAAGATAGCGGAGGAGTCCGGCGAGAAGACCCCCGAAGACGGAAGACCCCCGGAGCTGTGCAATAAACCATTTTATCTTGTGTGTTGTGTTTTTTTGTACTTTATTTTACAGGTGAATGGGTAGGGGTACATTGTACCCCATACTCATTCACATAGGGTGGGGGGCCGGTATCCGGGGGCCCCCTTATTAAAGGGGGCTCCCGGATTCCGATAAGCCCCCTCGCCCGCAGACCCTGACAAGCAGCGGCCAGGGTTGTCGGGAAGAGGCCCTTGTCCTCATCAACATGGGGACAAGGTGCTTTGGGGTGGGGGGGCCGCGTGGCCCCCCCTTCCCCAAGGCACCCCCCATGTTGAGGGCACGCGGCCTGGTACGGCTCAGGATGGGGGCTCGCTCGCCCCTCCTTTCCTGGCCGGCCGGGCAGCGTGCTCGGACAAGGGTCTGTTGTGGACTTGGGGAGACCCCCACGCCGTTTTTTTTCGGCGTTGGGGTTCCCCTTTAAGTCCATACCAGGTGGCGGGGCCAACGACGTCTCCTTCGTGGGCCCCGCCTACCTGGAGACGCGCTCGAAATGAGCGGACCTTCCTCCGCGTGCGTGGGCGAGTCCGTTCAGTAGGGCGGATAGTACGGCGGACTTAGTACGCCGTATTAGTCCGCTGAAAAAGTGCCGTGTGTGGGCAAGTAGCCCGTTCGGAAAGTCCGATGGACAGTCTGGCGGACTTCCCGTCGGATAGACTGCTCAAAGTACGTCGGACAGACGGCTACATGTGTACGCGGCTTTTGGGAATGTTTGACCATTCCTCCAGAAGCGCATTTGTGACACGCAAGACACGTGGGGGGGTGGGGCTGAGGCACAGGAGGTGGGCGGACAGATGGACAGAAGGGGGGAAGCAGGACAGGAGGGGGGCAGTGCCATAGGAGGAGGGCAGAGGGACAGTTGGGGGGCAGCTTCACAGGAGGAGGGCAGTGGGACAGGAGGGGGCAGCAGAAAAGTTGGGGGCAGTGTCACAGGAGGTGGGCAGAGGGAAAGGTGGAGGCAGTGTCACAGGAGGTGGGCAGAGGGACAGGTGGGGAGCGCATCACAGGAGGTGGCCAGAGGGACAGGAAGAGGCAGTGTCACAGGAGGTGGACAGAGGGACAGATGGGGAGCAGTGTCACAGGAGGTGGGCAGAGGGACAGGTGGAGGCAGTGTCACAGAAGGAGGGCAGCATAACAGGAGGGACCAGAGGGAAAGGTGGGGAGCAGCTTCACAGGAGGTGGGCAGAGGGACAGGTGGAGGCAGTGTCACAGGAGGAGGGCAGCAGGACAGGAGGGGGCAGAGGGAAAGGTGGGGAGTAGCGTCACACAAGGTGGGTAGAGGGACATGTGGGGGACAGCATCACAGGAAGAGGGCAGAGGGACAGGAGGGGGGCATGCATCAAGGGGGGGGGGCGAGGAACAGGTAGGGGCAGTGTCACAGGAAGAGGGCAGAGGGACAGGAGGGGGGCAGAGGAACAGGTAAGTAGGGATGGTCCAAACACCCTCCGGTTAGGTTCACACTAGAACACCGCAAATAGGCAAAAAGTTCTAGCGAACATGCAAACCCTATTAAAGTCTATGGGACACCAACATGAAAAATCAAAAGTGCTAATTTTAAAGACTTATATGCAAGTTATTGCTATAAAAAGTGTATGGGGACCCGGGTACTGCCCCAGGGGACATGTAACAATGCAAAAAAAAGTTTTTAAAACAATCATTTTTTTAGGAGCAGTGATTTAATAATGCTTAAAGTGAAACAATAAAAATGTAATATTCCTTTAAATATCATGCCTGGGGGGTTCCCCTAATCTGCCTGTAAAGGGGTGCATCTGTGCGATGTGTAGAATAGTACCACAGCAATAATGAAATTTCTAAACAAAAAATGTAGTTTAAACTTGCTCGCGGCTGTAATGTATTGCCGACTCCCGGCAATATAGATGAAAAATCTATGAAAAGAATGGCGTAGGGTCCCCCCCAATCTATACCAGGCCCTTCGGGTGCTTATCGGGATCTGGAAGCCCCTTTAACAAGGGGACCCCCACCTATGTGAATGGGTATCGACAATTTATCTTTGTATCTTTGTTTTTTTACATCACAGAAACCTGACATTTTAAAAGGGGTGTGTAGACTTTTATATCCACTGTATATATACTAAACTGACTGACTGCACACGATACTAACTACCTGCCTAATCTCCATTCACTATATTTGGCCGCCATGTAAGTAGTAGCCTTATTTAGTTTGGGGTGTGGAACCAGCCCCGGACACTCTGCCTTTGGCCAATCATGGCTCTCACACCACATTTCTCTGTGATTGGCTAAAGCGTGAAGGTCATGTACATGCCTTGGACAATCAGCAGTCAATCAGCAGCCGTCAAGGCAGTGTGATCTCGCAGAGCATTATGGGATGCTCTGTGGTGGGAAAACTTGCCGGGAGCACCCCATAAAACTAGCGGCGCTTTACCGCTAATGCACCCCTGCCCCAGTGTGAAAGTAGCCTAAGCTGTAGGCCTCATGCACACTGAACATTTTAATTGCTGTTTCTAGAGGCATCTTGCAAATTTTTGTTCTGCCTCTAAATGCCCCTCAATGTTAACCTATGTGTCCTTACACACACAGGCATTTACAAGTGTTTAATAGCAGGAAAAACAAAACACTGCCAGCGCATTCTCGAGGAGCAGTGCTTTTTGCAGAAAACACGTCTGACATGCCTAATGCTTAAGTGCTTTTAGATGCAGAACAGGGAAATGCCTTGTTTACAAAGGCATCTCCCCATTCTTCCGCTCCGTGACATGATCGAGTCTGCGGGATCCCCCGTGCACAGAGCACGCGGTGCACGTGCATGCTCCCATAATGCCGCTTCTTAAAGGGGACGTACCTGCACACCCATTTGCCCAGCTGTACCATTTAGCCAACGTATAATGTCGTGCGCTGGTCAGCATGTGGTTAAAAGCTTAAAACAGACATGAGGGCAATATCAGTGGCAATATCAGTGAAATACAAGCAAAGGCAAGGCATTATACATGTCAGTGGGAGGGGTTGCCAACCTCCCGCAATATTTTTTACTGACAAAACATGTAAAATTTACTGGCGGAGCATATTTTTTACTGACGACCTGAAAAAATTACAGAACTCCTATAAAAACTAAGACAACTGATATTTAAACAGTATAAACACAATATAGAAACATTGACAATACCCATAACAAGTAATTTGTCTGGTTAACCACTTTCAGACCGGACCAATTTGCTGGTCAAAGACCAGACCACTTTTTGCAATTCGGCACTGCGTCGCTTTAACTGACAATTGCACGGTCGTGCGACGTGGCTCCCAAACAAAATTGACGTCCTTTTTTTTCCACAAATAGAGCTTTCCTTTGGTGGTATTTGATCACCCCTGCGGTTTTTATTTTTTGCGCTATAAACAAAAATAGAGCGACAATTTTGAAAAAAACGCATTATTTTTTACTTTTTGTTATAATAAATATCCCCCAAAAATATATAAAAAAACATTTTTTTCCCTCAATTTAGGCCGATACGTATTCTTCTACATATTTTTGGTAAAAAAAATCGCAATAAGGTTTGCGCAAAAGTTATAGCGTTTACAAAATAGGGATAGTTTTATAGCATTTTTATTAATAATTTTTTATTATTTTTTTTTTACTAGTAATGGCGGCGATCTTTTATTGTGACTGCGACATTGTCGGGGACCCATCGGACATTTTTGACACATTTTTGGGACCATTGTCATTTATACAGTAATCACTGCTATATAAATGCAGTGATTCCTGTGTAAATGACACTGGCAGTGAAAGGGTTAACCAGTGGGTGGCAGTGTAGGGGTTAAGTGTTCCTAGGGGTGTGTTACTAACTGTGGGGGGGTTGGGCTTTCATTTAGTGTACACTGATCTCTGCTCCAATCACATGGAGCAGAGATCAGCGTCACTAGTTGCTAGGCAGAATGGGAAAATGTTGTTTATACAGCATTTCCTCCATTCGGCCGCTCCGTGAGACGATCGCGGGGATGCCCGTGGCGATCGAGTCCGTGGGTCCCGCGACCGGACTCACGGGGGTCCCGACCAGCGCGGGAGCGCGCCGCCGCCGGCGCACTCCCGATGGCACGGCGGCAACGAATATTGGACGTACATGTACGCCAATATGCCTGCCCGTGCCATTCTGTCGACGTACATCGTCGTGCGCTGGTCGGGAAGTGGTTAAAGCCAACACAGCATGACAAATTATCAGCTCCTGATATTTACAGACAGTTGTAAAAAATCAGTGATTTGTACAAACTGTCAGTAAATTGACTGACTGTTGGCAACCCTGCCAGTAGGTGGAATATGTGATGATGTTCAGTAACAACCTACTAATCCCCTCTTTCACAAAATACCTGTGTGTGCTGTGTACTGGGCATTCGCGGTATACCGCGGACACTATCCGATGGCGGACCATATTTGATAGGACACCGGCAAAAGAGGCTTCGAGTGCAGCTGGCAGTACTAGTGCCGGGGGTTGCCTACCCCTACTCTATTCTATTAATCCTTGTGATGACCGGGAAAGGGAGGCAATTATCTTAGCCTCCATTCCTGGATAATGTCTTCAATCTGTCCTTGAGTTACTTTATAGAACTAGAAGAATCAAAAACAACTAGCATTAGAGCAAGGAAATTATTACAAAATATAAATGTTAAATTCTTAGTAACTTGTAACAAATAATGGTAACTTTGCTGGTTAGATGAAAGATTATATGCCTCAGTAGAAAAATGTTTTTTTTAACTGGTAAATGATGATTGATCATTTCCCAGCTTGTACCTAAACATTGTCATTTCTAAATTGAGAAAATTAGCTTCAACTTTTGACCCCTTTCATTCTGAATACTTGCTCAGGAAATAGAGATTGATAAAAGCCATGAACTTTATAAGCAAGACATGACTGATGGTATCACTTTTTCTTGTTTCAAGTGTCTGCATTGAGAAAATAAATAGGTCAGCAGAAAGAGCAATACTTACTACGTACAGGGTGTTGTGTTGTGTGGATTAATGTCACATCCAGTATTAACCAAGTATTTGCTGTTTTTGTTTTTTGTGACTAATTGCATTTACTTTCAACATATACCAATTGTTTTATTCTCTCTGAACTACCTCGTAGCTCATGTATAAAAAAAAAAAACAGTTGCAAAAACATACCACTAGAACTCCCGACAAGTACTCTAATGCCACGTACACACGACTGGACTTTCCAGCAGACTAGGCCCGACGGTCTTCCCGATGGACTTTCAGCAGAGTTCCGATGGACTTTCTGAACGAACTGACTTGGCCACACACGAATGGAATAAGTCCTTTCGAAAGTCCATTTTGAACGTGATGACGTAGATGGGACTAAACAAGAAAGTTCAATAGCCAGTAGCCAATAGCTTTCCTTGTGTCGTATTTGGTCCGTCGGACCAGCACACAAACAAACGGTTTTCCCGATTTTAGTCTGCCGGAATTGAGTCAGTTGGAAAGATTTGAAACATGTTCTATTTCTAGGTCTGTCTGTTTTTTTTTTGAAAAACAATCGGACTAGCCCACACATGATTGGATTGTCCGACGGGCTAATCCCTTCGGACCTAGTCTGCCGGAAAGTCCGGTCGTGTGTACGTGGCATTAGGGACACTTATGACAGTTTTTTAAGTGTTAACCATTTCAGCCCTGGAAGGATTTACTCCCTTATTGACCAGGTCAATTTTTGCAACACGGCACTGCGTCGCTTTAACTGACAATTGCACAGTGGTGCGATGCTGTACCCAAGCAAAATTTAGTTTTTTTTTTACCACAAATAGAGCTTTCTTTTGGTGGTATTTGATCACCTCTGTGGTTTTTATTTTTTTGCACTATAAACTAAAAAGGCCGTCAATTTTGAAAAATAAAACAATATTTTTTACTTTTTGCTATAATAAATATCCCAAAAAAACTAAATAAAAAAAAACCCATCAGTTTAGGCCAATATGTATTCTTCTACATGTTTTTGGTAAAAAAAAAATTGCAATAAGCATTTGGTTGATTGGTTTGCACAAATATAGCATCTACAAAATAAAGGATATATTTATGCCATTTTTATTATAATTTTTTTTTTTTACTAGTAATGGCCGTGATCTGCAATTAGCGGGACTACAATATTGTGGCAGAAAGATCGGACACTTCTGACACTTCTTTGGGCCCAGTGACATTATTAGGGCCCTTTCAGACCTGCGGATGCATATCCAGCCATCCGCTTGCTCAGCAGGGATCGTTCCGTTGATCTCTGCTCAGCCGGTGGATGACTAGTCCGTCTCAGCACACTGTCAGAGAGAGTGCTCTCCTCTATGGGGGGATCGGATGATTATGGACTGCCTGTCCGTTTTCATCCGATCCGATCTGCCAGACGGATGAAAAATAGGACATCCATCCATCTGGATTTTGCGGATCGGATCTGAGCGAATCGGCTGTCAGTAAACATGTCACCGCTGACATGAGATATGTATGGAGCAACCGTTCAGATCCGCCTGAAAAAACTGACAGGCGGATCTGAACGGTCTGCACGTGTGAAAGGGCCCTTACAGTGATCAGAGCTAAAAACAAACACTAATCACTGTATAAATTACATTGGCAGATAAGGGGTTAACACTAGGGGGCAATCAAGGGGTTTAGTGTTTCCTAGGGAGGTGTTTATAACTGCGGGGGGAGTGGACTGATTGGGAGTAGAGAGAGATCACTTTTCCTAATCACTAGGAACAGACGATCTCTCTACCTTTTTTTTTGGAGTGCGGCTACCCAGCGTTCTACTTTTCCATTATCTCTGTTGCAAACAGAGCCAGCACCCTGTCTAATTGCGGAGACAGCTGTTATCAGGAGAAGTGATTACTTTGGAGAGGTGTACTCCCACATCTCTCTACTCCCCTGACAGAAAAGGGATCTGTTTGTTTACATTGACAGCTTCCTGTTCTGGCTCTCTGTGGATCCAATTGCAGGTGGCCGGCAGACATTGCGGCCGCTGGCCACGCACATCGGCTTCCGGCTGCTATAGTCATTAAAGGGACCACCGTACCGGTATGGCAATTTGCGCAGCTGAGCCAACCTGCCACAGCTCAGTATAACTGCGGTGGCTGGTTGGCAAGCAATTAAAGTGTATCTAAACCCACAAACAAACATTTTATATATTGCAGCTTTCCAGCTTGCCATGTAACAGTCATGACTCATCCCTGCTCTTAGCAGTGATTCATTGCTGACAGTAGAATTTAGCCAAGAAACCAACAGTACAAAAAAAAGGTGTGCGGTTTTCCCCAATATATAACAGGCCCTCTGGGGTGGCCCTGCCGCTTATGACATTATTGACTTTGCCTCTTGTTTACTTAAGTGGCTAGGAGAAGCAGGGCTATCAATCTTAACCTCCCTGTCGGTATTCCCGAGCGTGGCTTGGGATGAATTTTCGATAGCAAAAGCGGTAACCCCCTAGCCACACTCGGGATCGCATCGCAGAATCCAGGCAAAGTTACTTGCCTTGTCCTCTGGATCCTGCAATGTCTGCCTACCATGTGTGCGAGCCGAGTCCTCCACTTATTCTATCACAGCGCCGAGCTCCGTTCCCTGTGAGCATCACAACGCACGGGGATGGAGCCCGGCACCAAATTCAAAAAGTTAAAAACACAACACATACAGTACACTGTAATCTTACAGATTACATTACTGCATTAAAACTTTTTCACCTCCCTCTTGTCCCTAATGCTTTGTCCAGTGCCCTGCATGTAGTTTTATATTGTATATACTGTTCTTTCTGACGTCAAGTGGTTAAAAACCTTTACAAATAACTAGTTTAGAGTTACACTAGTTTTATTTGTCACTTTTTTTTAAACTTTTTTTTGAAGTGAGGTCCCTCCCAAAACCTGAATGCCCTGGTATGGATTGGGGGGGGGGGATGCACATTGTTTTATTTTTTTTTGTTCTATCAGCTCTTTTTACAATCTGCTGTCATCAGGGAATCCCCAGCTGACAGCAAATGAGTCAGTGGTTGTTAAGGACACTGCAGGTAACGGCTCCTCAGCTAGGTCAAATTCTTGAAAAGAAATCGGTCCTTTTCTGGCATACCAAGTCCTTCGACAGGTATTTAGGTGAGCATATTAACCCTTATGAGTTGCAAATTCAAATTTTTTCCAATAGTGAACAGATTGGGGTTGATTGTAAAAAGAGTGGGAGGAAAATTTGAGACAGTTCTCTAGTGAGATGATGCTCATTCTAACTAGAGAATATAATAGGCAGATTGATCTTTTAGATGTGGAAATCAATATTTTGGAACAGGCTTTGGTCCCATGCAAGGATCATATCCTGTTTTCAAAATTTCAAATGAAACTTAAGGATAACTTACCCGCCTATAAAAAAAGAGACTACATTTTGGAGGGACAAGTTAGCCTTTTTGGAGGGGCGAGCCTATAAATGGCATCTTACCAACTCACAGCAATGTAAAACGCATCAGTTAAGGGACCCCAAAAATGTGGACCCTAAAAAAGCCCATATGATTGAACCAAAGGAGTCCCATACACCTTTTAATAAACACAGTAGACAAAAAGGAGTAAAACCAATAGGGGTTCCCTCGAACAAGAACCTAAAAAGAGAACTCTGGACACAGAACCTGATCAGACTGATAAGACAGTCTCCATGGATTGGATTCCGTCCACAGCCATCTCTTCCAGTGATGCTTGCACCAGGGAGGTTGGACACATGAGCAGATCAACTCACGAGAAGAATCTAGCTGAAATTCAAGTACCATTTCAACCCACTGTGTCTTTAAACCTGGTAAGGGGAACCAATTCCTCCCCTCAAACTTTCAAGGGGGGAAAGGGATTGGATTCATCTGTCATTCGGGCAAAAATCAATCCCCAAGCATGATTAACCTTTCGGCTCTCAAACTAACTGATGCAGAAATGAATTTGCTGTCACGTGGATTAACCCTTTGCCCAGAGGCAAACTTTCATCTTTTCGAGGCTATTACTGATTTACAACTCTTTGCAGAGAAGATTCTTTTGAAGGCCTTCTATACAAAGAAGGAATCACAGGTAGATACTACGGACTGGTCAGTATTTAGTATGAGATAATTTAAGGCATTACATGATCTGACCTTGCTATATGAAGAAAGCAATACTATGGATCTGATTGATCAAATTGATCTCGATCAGATACTTGAGGAATTGGACAAACCCATTACCAACCCTCTGGCAGCTTTTAGGAAAGCATCCATGAAATTTCCCCCTATGAACAATAACCCTAATGTATCTATGTTCTTACAACAAACCATTAGAGATTTATGCAAGATTTAACCAGATGATTTAACAGATGATGAAATTACAGCAATCACCGCTTTATGCAAAAATAAGTCCATCATTATAAAGGCATCAGATAAAGGGGACAAACATTGTCATGATGAATAGCTTGCACTACAAGCGTATGTGCCTCCAAATTGTTAATAACTCCGTGTGGTATAAAACGCATTTCTCCACTTTGTATCAATCAATTTAACAACAAATTTTATGTGCTCAAAGATCAGGCTTTCAGTTCAGGGGATATTACTAGGGAACTTTGGGAGTTTGTTAGAACAAAGCACCCTTGGGTGGCTACCTTCTACAGCCTTCCCAAGATACATGAAAACCAAAGCGACCCCACTGGCCATCCCACTGTGTCTGAGAATGGCAGTATAGTCGAAAACCTTAGCAGAGTCATAGATGCACTCTTACAACCATACGTTCTTGCTTTACCTTCATTTACTAAAGATGCTATCCAGTTCCTACAGAAGATTGAACAAATAGCCTTTACAAATGAATCAATCTTGGTAGCTCTTGGAAGCCCTTTACAGCTCAATCCCAAACCAAAAGGGTCTATCTGTCATCCCCAGGATCACACATGGTAGGCACCATGATAGATCATTAAATGGTTTTATTTTGAACGGTTTGAAGTTTATACTCAACCATAATTTTTTCCTGTTCAACGGTTCCCACTACCTCCAGATGCAGGACGTAGCAATGGGGACATGTTGTGCCCCATCCTACACCAATCTGTACCTGGGGGAGTTGGAGTGGTTACTCCTGGGTGATATTGACCTTATCAAGTACACCAGCCATATCAAGGTATAGCTGAGGTGCATCGACTATGTCTTCATCATCTGGGGGAACAGAAACCATGTTGATGGATTTCTATCATCGCATTAATGTCAATGATTATAATCTCAAATTCACTCTCTCTTTTCACACCAATACAATCACCTTTTTGGATGTTCAATTATTTTCTACCCCTGATGGGCATTTGCAAAGTACCCAGAAAGGAAACAGCGGGGAACACGGTGTTACATGCCGATAGTTCCCACCCAGTATTTTTGTTTTAAATCCATACCTTTTGGCGTAATTGTTCCAGTAATAGTCTCTTCAGGGAAGAGGCAGGAAAATTGCAGGAGAGACCTCTTGAAAAGGGTTACATGGATCCTGTTTATGGAAGGCCTACAACAAAGCAGATGTCCGTCCTGTTGTGACCTCCTGTTCAGGACCAAAAATAAACAAACCTCTAAATCGAATACCACCAGACTGATTATGCTCTTCTCTAAACAGCATAAAAAAATCTGAGAAATCATCCAACGTCATTGGCTACTCTTAACTGATGACCCAAAAGCCCATACTTTTGTTTCAAGTGCCCCCACAATTACCTTTAGAAGGGCATTGTCAGTGAAAGACCATTTAGTGGCCAGTGAATTTAAGGGAGAAAGCACCAAAGAACATTGTCCCGCTAGAGGCTCTTTCCCTTGCGGTCATTGTTTGCAGTGTCCCCTGATCAAAAAAGAGAAAGTCTTTTTACTTCCCAATGGAGAGAACTTTGTACCTCTCCAATTTGCAAATGGTCACACCCGTAGCCTAGTCTATGCAATGTTTTGCGAATGTCAAGCCTTTTATATAGGGAAAACTAGTCAGGAATTCAAGTGTCCTATTGCTCAACATATTTATAGCATGCAAATCGTGAATTTACATTTACCCTTGGGTAGACACATGGTGTTAGTACACAAATACATCATGCCCAAGATCTCTTTCGCCACCCTTGACCGGATTCATATTCCGGTCCGGCGGGGCGACTGGAACAAATCGCTGTTGCAACGGGAGCAACAGTGGATATTTTGTTTGCAGGCAATGGTATATCCTGGCCTCAACGTGTCCACCACTTTTGCCCCTTTTCTTAAAGGATTTGTCTTAGGTAAAACACAATGACATTTTCCCTGAAATTTGCCTGCTATAAGAAATTTTGGATGTATCCCAGGACATGTTCTCATATATGTGCTTGGTATGCCTCTATATGTATTATACAGTTTTTTGAACATGGGACCTTTCTGATATATCTCATTGTATAATAATCAGATTTGATTTGTACTATCCTGTAAGCCAGTTACAGCTTTTTTAATTAAAATAATATTCTTTTTTCATTTTGTCTCCACTTTCAGGATACGGCTGCGCTTTTTTTGCCTTTAGTGTCCGCCCCCTTCGAGGTTTCATGCTCTTTTGGGTAATTTTTGAGCCTCCCTACAGACGGAAGGATAGCGACACCCTGTTGGTGCTTTCCTTTCCTTTCCCCCTTTTCTGTTTGCGTTGCCATTGTGTCTTTTTCTGTCTTGGCCACCAGGGGCCACAATCGTCTGCCGGTTGCATCCCATGACATTCCTGAGCATCATTCCTGAGCACATGATACAAATGTTATTAATTGAGTTGCAGTTCAGTGAGTAAAATAAGTATTTAATCCTCAAGCAAAACATGACTTAGTACTTGGTAGAGGAGCAAGAACAGAGCTTAGACATTTCTTGTAGTTGGTTATCAGGTTAGCACACATCTCATGAGGGATTTTGGTCCACTCTTCTTTACAGATCTTCTTTAAATCCTTGAGGTTTCTTGGCTGTCACTTGGTAACTAGATGTTTCAGCCCACTCAATACATTTTCTATAGGATTAGGGTGTGGAGACTCCATGACCTTTATGTGCTTCTTCTTGAGCAATTACTTTGTTGCACTGACAGTATGTTTTGGGTCATTGTCATGCTAGACGACCCATCTTCAGTGTTCCGGCTGAGGGAAGAAGGTTCTTATGCAAGATTTTACAATACATAGCCCCGTCCATTGGCTCCTCAATGCAGCAAAGGCAGCCTCTACCATTAGCAGAGAAACAGCCCCAAAGCATAGTATTTCCGCCTCTGTGATTGACTGTAGAGTTGGTATTCTTAGGGTCATAGTCAGCATTTTCCTTCCTCCAAACACGGCGAGTCAAGTTAATGCCAAAGAGCTTAATTTTGGTCTCATCTGATGACAGCACTTCTCTGAATCATTTAGATGTTCATTGGCAAACTTCAGACAAGCCTGTACATGTGCCTTCTTGAGGACCTTGTGGGCGCTGCAGGATTTCAGTCCAGTTCAGCTGCAGGATTTCAGTCCATGGGGCTGTATTGTGCTACCAATGGTTTGTTTGGTGACTGTGGTCCCAACTGCCTTGAGATCATTCACAAGCTCCTCCTGTGTAAATCTGGGCTGATACCTCACCTTTCTCATGATCATCCTTACTACATGAGGCAAAATTTTGCATGGACAATTGATGGTTATTTTTTATTTCTTCCATTTACAAATAATCGATCCAACAATTGTCTTCTCACCAAGCTTCTTGCTGATGGTCTTGTAGCCCTTTTCATCTTTGTGTAGGTCTACAATCTTTTCCCTGATGTCCTTTGACAGCTCTTTGATCTTGCCCATGATAGTGAGGTTTATATCTGTGGACAGGTGTCTTTTATACACGAGTTGTCATTAAGAGCACATTCTTAAATTGACAGGACTAATATGTGTATCACATGAGCACATACTTTATCCAGTCTGTGAGAGCCACAATTATTATTGGTTGGTAGGGGATCAAATACTTGTTTTATTCACCGAACTGTAACTCAATTTATAACATTTGTATCATGTGTTTTTTCAGGAGGTTTTTTTTATATTCTGTCATTATCATTTAAAATACACCTAAAGCCACGTACACACGTAGCCGTCTGTCCGACGTACTTAGTCTGGCGGACTTCCCGCCAGACTGTCCGTCAGACTTTCCGAACGGGCTACTTGCCCACACACGGCACTTTTTCAGCGGACTAATACGGCGTACTAAGTCCGCCGTACTATCCGCCCTACTTTTGAAATGAACGGACTCGCCCACACACGTGGAGGAAAGTCCGCTCATTTCGAGCGCGTCTCCAGGTAGGCGGGGCCCGCGAAGGATACGTCGCTGACCCCGCCGCCTGGTATGGACTTAAAGGGGAACCCCAACGCCGAAAAAAATCGGCGTGGGGGTCCCCCCAAAGTCCACAACAGACCCTTGTCCGAGCACGCTACCCAGCCGGCCAGGAAAGGAGGGGCGAACGAGCGCCCCCCCCTCCTGAGCTGTACCAGGCCGCGTGCCCTCAACATGGGGGGTGCCTTGGGGAAGGGGGGCCGCCCGGCCCCCCCACCCCAAAGCACCTTGTCCCCATGTTGAGGAGGACAAGGGCCTCTTCCCGACAACCCTGGCCGTTGGTTGTCGGGGTCTGCGGGCGGGGGGCTTATCGGAATCCGGGAGCCCCCTTTAATAAGGGGCCCCCGGATACCCGCCCCCCACCCTATGTGAATGAGTATGGGGTACAATGTGCCCCTACCCATTCACCTGTCAAATAAAGTACAAAAAAACACAACACACAAGATAAAATAATTTATTGCACAGCTCCGGGGGGTCTTCCGTCTTCGGGGGTCTTGTCGCCGAACTCCTCCGCTATCTTCTTGTAGCTCTTTTACTAGCGGAGGAGCCCGGCATTCTTCTTCGTCGCCGCGGCCTCTTCTTCCGACTTCAGGGGTCTTGTCCCCCTCTTCGGTTCTTCTGCCGGGCCACCGCGCCTTCTTCTAGCTCTTTTACAGGCGGTGGGCGGGTCTTCTGTCGCCGCCGCCTTCCGTTCTTCTTCTTCTTCTCCTGGAGATGTTGACTCAACGTTCTCTCCGGCCGCAATGCCAGGGGCGCTCTGCGCTGCGCTGCGACTTATATAGGGACAAGGGGCGGTGTCACATGGGTTGATGTCACATGGGTTGGTGTCACATGGTGACCACGCCCCCTTACAATGTCTCAGTCCCGGAGGATGCTGGGACTGTCGCCATGTGACATCAACCCATGTGACACCGCCCCTTGTCCCTATATAAGTCGCAGCGCAGCGCGTCCCTGGCATTGCGGCCGGAGAGAACGTTGAGTCAACATCTCCAGGAGAAGAAGAAGAAGAAGAACGGAAGGCGGCGGCGGCGACAGAAGAACCGAAGAGGGGGACAAGACCCCCGAAGTCGGAAGAAGAGGCTGCGGCGACGAAGAAGAATGCCGGGCTCCTCCGCTAGTAAAAGAGCTCCAAGAAGATAGCGGAGGAGTCCGGCGAGAAGACCCCCAAAGACGGAAGACCCCCGAAGCTGTGCAATAAATTATTTTATCTTGTGTGTTGTGGTTTTTTTTGTACTTTATTTTACAGGTGAATGGGTAGGGGTACATTGTACCCCATACTCATTCACATAGGGTGGGGGGCCGGTATCCGGGAGCCTCCTTATTAAAGGGGGCTCCCGGATTCCGATAAGCCCCCCGCCCGCAGACCCCGACAACCAACGGCCAGGGTTGTCGGGAAGAGGTCCTTGTCCTCATCAACATGGGGACAAGGTGCTTTGGGGTGGGGGGGCCGCGCGGCCCCCCCCTTCCCCAAGGCACCCCCCATGTTGAGGGCACATGGCCTGGTACGGCTCAGGAGGGGGGGCACTCGTTCGCCCCTCCTTTCCTGGCCGGCCGGGTAGCGTGCTCGGACGAAGGTTTGTTGTGGACTTTGGGGGGACCCCCACGTCGATTTTTTTCAGCGTTGGGGTTCCCCTTTAAGTCCATACCAGGCGGTGGGGCCAGCGTCTCCTTCGCGGGCCCCGCCTACCTGGAGACCCGCTCGAAATGAGCGGACTTTTCTCCGGGCGGGAAAAGTCCGTTCATTTCAAAAGTACCGAAATGCGAGTCCGGCGGGAAGATTGGAGTGTAAAACTACATTCTAAGTCCGCCGTACTTTCGGGTCAAAAAAGTATACCGGAGGCTACACACGGGGGGATTGTTTGGCGGACTTGAGTTTGCCGGACTTTTCCACCCGCTTGTTTGATCGGGTGTACGCGGCATAAGATAACAATTATAGACCCTTCATTTCTTTGTTAGTGTATAAACTTACAAAATCTTCAAGGGATCAAATAACTATTTTTGCCACTGTACATATATCCAGCGATGCCACTAAAAACCTTATAGACCTCCAGTGCAGCTGGCACTACAATATGACAAAATTGAAAGAATGATAAGTGTATAAAGTGCAGCGCTAGGTAACCAAAAATTGTATATCTGTATGACAGGTATAAAGTGTTTACTATGACAAACTGAGTGCATAAAAACTGAAGGAATAAACCACATGAGCGGTAAACTGCATGGACGAGTCAACAATAACTCATAAATTGCAATAGCATATAAACAGCGACTCCACAAAACAAAGTGCATAAGTGCAAATAATTATGTGCAAACTGAATCCAAAAGATAACACAAATGCTAATGTGCAACAAAATAAAGTAATTTAGGTGAAAAGGTTCAATTAAAGACCCAACATAGTCTTCTGAATAGTTCACACTATGAGCCAAGCTGATAAGAGTGGGATCAAAGTCTGGAACCAAAAGCAAATAAAGAATCAAGGTTGATGTCAGATCATCCGGGATAGTGCATCCTCCACCTGGGGTAAGGGATGGATAGTCTTACCAAAAACTGTGGACCCACGTGCTAGAGGCAGCGAGTCAGCCAAGCTTAGAGGTAGGGAATCGGAACTCCAATGCAGATCTCCGAATGTCCTGGCGATGCATACAATGATCCCATCCACTGGATGTTCAAACATGGGGGTCATAAGAAGAAAAAACGCCTCTGCATGGTGTAGGTCAAAAGGTTGGATTTATTTAAAAAACAGTACAAACATCTTGGAGATGTGTACAGATAAAATTTGATCACAGGTTCAAAAGTTTTTTTTAAAATTTGAAGTGCAATGTGAAGAGCTGGACTAGCAAATCCAATCCGTTTCAGCCCACTGGACTTCAACTGGGTTAATAGTATTGTGATGGGTCAGGTGAGGTGTGGGAGGCCATTGGTGTTGGGCTGACTCTGAATTCCTTCTAAATTGCCACTGTTTTTGGGTGCCTGTTGCACATAGAAGATAACTAGAATTTAGGCAATTTTATATATTTATATATTGCAACTTACCAGTTCCTAGATGTGGTGACCTTGTTAGTTTTCTTTTTCCAGGCATTTTCCTTTATTTTTACATGTTAATTCTTTAAATAACGCTTGTTTCTCTCTCTTCTTCTCCATTATATGAGAATGGGGATTAGTAGTTTACAGTAGATAGCTTAAAGGAAGATAGCATTGTTAAATATATCAAGTCAATTCACAGAAAGTTACAAGGACACTACATTACTGGCAAGGTCAAAAGGTGTTTTCTGTGCTTGCAGCCATCACACAAAAGAACTAGTAAGCTGAAATATATTACATTTATGTTCTTGGGTTTAAGCTCTGTTTGCAGCTTCATTTTCTAAATTTCTGTACAGATTTACCCTAAATCTTTAAAGTGGTTCTCCACCCTAAAGTGAAAGTTCCGCTAATCTGATCCCTCCCCCCCTCCGGTGCCACAATCGGCACCTTTCACGGGGGGGGGGGGCAGTTACCGGGATAATCCAGATATCTGCACCCACTTCGGGGACAGACCGCCGCAGACTGCCGCAGACCGCCGCAGATGCCCCCCCGTTGTGTTCTGGGAAACACACAGTTCCCAGGACACAGCAGGGACCAGCAGAAACGTGCAGCGCGACTCGCGCATGTGCAGTAGGGAACCGGGCAGTGAAGCCGCAACGCTTCACTTCCTGATTCCCTGACAGAGGATGGCGGCGGGGGCAGCAGAGAGACGAGCAATCGCTCGTCATCTCCCGCCGACATCGCTGGACCCTGGGACAGGTAAGTGTCAATTTATTAAAAGTCAGCAGCTGCAATATTAGTAGCTGCTGGCTTTTAATATATTTTTTTTAGGTGCAGAACCGCTTTAACTCTGAAAGGGATAAGCTTAAATTTTTATTTATCTTTTTAAGTTATGATATGTGAATGAGAACATGTGACAAGTAGGTGTAGATGTGACAATTTGGCTGCAAAAGAGGAAATACATTTTAAAGTTTAATTCATCTACTGTTAAAAAAAAACTTCAAAAAGGGTCCTGTGCGAAAGTGTGAACGAGCCCTTAACTTAAGCCGCGTACACACGGGCGGACTGTATGGCCAACTTAGTCCGTCAGACAATCCGACGGACAGTCCGTCCTACTTTCGAATGAACGGACTTGACCACACACGATGAACAAACAGTCCGTTGAAAGCTTGCGCGATGACGTGTACAGCACGTACGACGGGACTAGAAATAGGACGTCCAATACACAGCAATGCAACCTTCCTCCATGTAAATCCTTTCTGAGCATGCGCCATACTTAGTCCGTCGAACTAGCCTACTCACGAGCGGATTGTCCACTGAAACCAAAGTCTGACGGACAATATTACGGAAATTCCGAAATACTTAGTCCGCCAGACTGCACGCTGAAAAAGTCAGCTGAAGCCCACACACGAGCGGACTGTCTGCTGAAATGTGTTTCGACGGACTAAGTTGGCCAGACAGTCCGCCCGTGTGTACGCGGCTTTATATATACAAACATATTGATAAGATCACTATCAAGCTGCCCTTATTTACATGTTAATCTAAAAAATATAAAAATTAAAACACTATACATTCTCAAGTTAAACCAACAGACAGGTGCATCTGAAATAGGAAGTCTTAATATACTTAATATTTTTCAAAATGGTAGCAATCTTGGAGATGAATGGCTTCTTTTTCTAAACTGCATGGTACATAATCTTTCAGAGATACATGCCTGGTGTTCCGTTTTTTCTAATTCAATACAAAGGCCAATGCTGAGTGCAAAAACCAATAACCAATAACAACTAGGGTTCAAGCTATTGTAGTCAGAACAGTGTAGGATTTATGAATTGTTGCTGTAAGTTACTAGATTTTGCACATTAGTATTTACATTGTTAGATAAGATAACATGCTCCACAAAGAATATATCTTTTATAAATGTTTAAACAATCTTCATCTTTCAGAGAGATACAGTGATAACATTCACTTTTCCCTTTATTTACTCTATATAGGCTTTAATTAGTCATCATACATACATTTTATACGGTCCAAAACAAATTCAGTACCAATAATGTATCAGGAAAGAGTATTATAGAACTTAATGCAACTCGTTATACAACTGCTCTATGTAATAGTTGCATGTGTTTGAATATCTAATGTTAAAATCATATAGTGTCTGTACAGAAAATGACAGCTTAAATTTTGTATTTAATAAAAATAAGCTCCGGGTGAGGAATCTAACAATGATCTTTGTTTCTTTTCACGTAAGAGTCTTCAAGAAACAAAGATCTTGCTTGTTTCATATGACATTATGCAACGTTAATCTTCTCTGATCTAGAGCTGATCTTTAAAATCCACAGCGTACATGAAAGTTTCATGAGCACTGTTAACTAACACTGGAGAACCAATTTATTCCAAATCGAATTTATGAATCAGAACAAAGCTCAGTGTCTTCAATGAAGCTAGAACAGCAAGAACGGCTCAGAGAAACTAGCCAGTAGGACTGTTGTGAGATTGCTGGATCATCATGGCCACCGTTTCTCTCCTTATGTATCACTGTTTAGTTTTTTTATGGTATTTTTTCCTTGCCTATTTACTTTTTTCTGTTAGTCCAAAAGATCCGCCAGCTGGAGTTTTTCTGTATGGCGGGCAGTGGAAATACTTGACAGTACTTAATGTGGTAAGGATGCACTTTCATTCAATGCCTTTTTTAATTTATATAATATTTTGCAATACTGTATAGAAGTAGTATTTTCATTGATACATACCGTGGATGAACTGTAACTGTGTGAAAAGATTTTTTTTTATTGGCTAATAAATCATTTTTACCACAAGAAATAAGTAGATAGTGGCAAAGGAGTGATTAGTGCAGCCTTTATCAAGCAGAGTTCTGTGAACCCTAGGGTTCCTCCAGAGTTTGCAAGGGGTTTTCGAGCAATAAGCAATTTCTGCCTTTTAGATTAGTAGCTGTTGACAATAGGGATTTTTTTTAGATATCTGTGAAGAGGGGATTCCAACCAATGACCAAAAATATAAGAAACAGCCATTCCTTTCACTATGACACCAATTTACCATGGACTGTAGATAAAGTAATTACTAGCAGCCAGGGTTCCCCCAGATCAGAAAGTTATTTCAATGGTTTTATCTGTGATAAAAAGGTTGAGAAAGACTGGATTACTGTGTCTGCTTCTTATACTTTTACTAACCTTCTATGTCAATTTATTAACCACTTCCGCCCCGGAAGATTTTACCCCTTTCCACTTTTTACAATTTGGCACTGCGTCGCTTTAACTGACGATTGCATGGTCGTTCAACGCTGTACCCAAACAAAATTTGAGTCCTTTTTTTCCCACATATAGAGCTTTCTTTTGGTGGTATTTGATAACCTCTGTGTTTTTTTTTTTTGCTCTATAAACAAAAAAAAAATGTCTTCATCAGTTTAGGCCAATATATATGCTTCTATATATTTTTGGTAAAAAAAAATCGCAATGAGGAAAAGTTATATCGTCTGCATACTATGGGAAAGATTTATTTCACACTCCAAAAGACATGCTGTTAGGTTATTTGGCTTCTGTCTAAATTGGCCCTAGTATATGAATGTTAGTTAGGGACTTTAGATTGTAAGCTCCTTGAGGGTAGGGACCGATGTGAATGTACAATGTATATGTAAAGGGCTGCGCAAATTGACAGTGCTATATAAGTACTGTACCTTAAATGAAAAAAAATGTAAAAATGTATTTTATTTTTATTTTTTACTAGTAATGGCTGTGATCTGCAATTTTTAGCGGTATTGCAACATTGCGACGGACAGTTCGGAGACTTTTGACACTTTTTTGGGAGCATTCGCATTTATGCAGCGATCAGTGCTATAAAAATGCACTGATTACTGTGTAAATGTCAGTGGCAGGGAAGGGGTTAACACTAGGGGGCAATCAAGGGGTTAATTGTGTGTTCCCTAGGTGTGTTCTAACTGTACGGGGATGTGAGTGACTTGGAGAGGAGACATATAACTTTTCCTACTTAGTAGGAACAAATGATATGGCTCCTCTCCTTTGACAGCACAGGGATTTGTGTATTTACACACACAAATCCCCATGCTGGCGCTCGTGCATGCAATCGCACGTGGCCGGCGGCAATTGTGCCCGCCACACGCATCGGGTCCCCCGCCGTCTACCCTTTTTTCTGTTCTCTGGTGGCCAAAAAAGGGTAGGACGTACCCGTAAGGGATTTCGCCAAGGAGAGCCATTGTGCCACAGTATATCTGAGTGACATGGTCAGGAACCGGTTAAACACATACTGATTCTCTTTTTGAGAAAACTATACAGATCTAAACATCTGCAAGTTATTAAAGGCTCATTCTACCCATGATAGTCTACCTATGTTATTAGGTTCTAGGTGGAGCCAGGTGGGCATTGTCCACCCCTGGCTTCTTATATCTCCATTCACCTAACAGCAAAATCTTTATCTGTTTCAGTCTGGGAAATTTGAGTACATCCACTAACCTTACGTGTTTTAGCACCTCCCATTGTGTTTTACATAAATAAAAACCCAATAGGGAAAGTAGGACCTCTAATGATTGCTGAAGCAGACATACAGACCAAAGAATTCTTTATCGCTCATTGCATTCTTCAACTTGTGGTCACTGCATTTTTTTACTGGTATCTGCACGTAAAATCCTCTGAGTGTACAGTGAACAACAGCCATGCACAGTGCTACACCCAGTAGTCACAAAAAAGATGCAATGATTGTTGGCACTCTATGTCTATAGGACCTTTAAGTTAACTCTGCCCAAACAAAATCTGATTTAGAAAAGGCTTTAAATGCAAAATAGGGTAAACTATTAATGAGAAAAGCCATGGGTGATTTGTACGATAAAGCAAATGCTGAAATATATGCATGGGAAACAATTTCGTTTTATTTATTAATTTTATGGCTTAAAATTTCATCTAAAATGTGAAAACATTCAATTATTAAGAGATCTACTGACAGGTGTAAATATTCTTTTCACTATTTAGGTGTATCAATAAGGCAATGAGAAATACAATGCAACTAATACTAAAATAAAGCCTTTTAAATACAGCTAGTGCGAACACTTTAAATTCATGTATATATTAGCTTCTTGTAGTCCTCTGCGTGTCAGAAATCAGACTGGCAATATAGGACATTCAGAGTTTTTCTGCAGTGCACAGTGCTGTTAATCTAATACTGTGGACATGCTCACAGGAAGGGAGAACACAAAGATGTGCATTGTGTGCTGCTCTTTCATTGTGCAATTGACAGACTAGCTATGGGTAGATGACACAGTTGTAGTTCTTAACTGTGACAAAGCAAGTGGTGCCTCCTCTTGGCTGTTTAGTGTGACAGAGCTGTTACAAATATTTCTCTTACGTTCATTGATAGATACAGTTCTTCTCTCCTTGACTAGCTGGTATAAACCTCATCTCTGATATGGGCGAGCTGGAACCTGTTGTTCTATAGTTCTTTTTCCTTTTTTTCTTTTTTCCTAGGATTTTTAATCAACAGACAGGCTGCATAATCTAGATCCAGTAGTTATGGCCAGTGAGCGCATGCAGACCTTTAGCTACATGCTGGGTTGGCTGTGACAGCCCCATCATGGAGGCACATATGACTGGAAAACCTGCTGTCTGTGTCACAGTGCTACCCTGGCCGACAGCCGCTATCCTGATGGGAGGCAGATCTGTCTTGTGAGCATTACCCTCAATCTTCTTGGATCAGCAAGCAGATGCCCCCCTCCCTCTGGAGGTGCAGTGCAGGGCCTGGATACTTCTTGAAGTGGTCGACATTGTGGGGTTTTCCTCCTCCCCTTCAGGCCTGTCTGGCTGCAAGCGCTGCCCCCCCCCCCCAAAGCCATCACCATCCTAGCAGGCTTTGCAAGCTGGGGTGCGGTGCAGGTACTTGCAGGTTAGGGGATTCTCACTGGGCTCTGGGTTGTGGCTTCAGGAAGTGGGGGATGGCAATCTGACTTTTGGGCCCATATGCACTGCGTGGCTAGCAGTCATTTTCCATAGAGTGTGGTGGCCATTTTTGCTGTGCCCATGTATGTGTACTATGGTGGCAATTTTCCCGTAGTTTGGCAGCAGCCATTTTTCTGGGGACTGGTGAGCAGCCATTTTGTCATGGTCCTTTCCACATGGGTCATGGTCTTGGGTTACTGTATGGGTGGCCATTTCCTGTAGCCATAGGCAGCAAGTCTACTCTTACTCAGTGCTACCTTTGCATTACAATGGGTGGTTTTCCTGTTACTTCAGGACAGATTGGTGCACTTTACATACGGTCTCCAGCCTCAGGACAGTTCAGACAGCTCACAGTGCTCCTCCTCAACTGCTGGGCTCTTGGACAGTGGGGAGTTCTTCTGGGGTACCCTCTCTCTCTCTGCTGTTGCTACCCAGGGATGTTTGTGGTGTACCTCTTTTTAGTGGACATCCCTCAGCAATGCCAGGTTCCCTATCGAGTCTTAGATGCAAGCTTCCCCTCCTTGAGGTGATGGGCTCCTCTGGGGCTTCTTTCCCATTAGATGCACTGTCTGCGGTCCTTGAGGCCTTTGTCTCTCAGGTGGAGGTGGTATTTGGGTGCAAGGTAAGCAAGAAGCATCCCCCGCCCTCACCTTCCGTTTTAGAGGTTTAGAGGCAACTGAGTCTGGCTCTGTCGCCTTGGGCTCAGCTTTCCCTGTGGGCCTGAATGACGCGATCCCTGATTCCTCAGATAGCGAGGATGAGTCCTTTGTTGTCATGCAGAAAAAGGCACTTGTGGCCCCACTGATTAACTCTGCATAGGAGACGTTGAAATCTAAATATACTTCTGGGGCTGCCAATGAGGTGGCCATCCCCTTTGGTATGCACAAGCTGGCTAGGTCCACAAAGATTTTTCCTTACCCTGCATAGTTTGATAAATGAATTTTCAAAGATTGGGAATGTCCAAAGTACCCCTTTGTGGTTCCAAAGAGTTTTTCGGCATTTTATCCCTTTAAGAAGGCCTTTCTAAAAAAGTGGACCTATCTGCCTGTTGTGGATCTCCCCATATCTCAGTTGAATAAACAACCATGATATTAGTGGATAGGGACAGGCGAACGGTTCGGGCTGAACTTTGGTTGCTTGGATGCAAATTTGAAAGCCGCCGGAACACGCCGTTAAAGTCTATGGGTGGGACATTAGCATGAAAAATCAAAAGTGTTAATTTTAAAGGCTTATATGCAAGCTATTGTCATAAAAAGTGTTTGGGGACTCGGGTCCTGCCCCAGGAGACATGTATCAATGCAAAAAAGTTTTAAAAATGAAAGTTTTTTTGGGAGCAGTGGATTTTAATAATACTTAAAGTAAAACAATAATAGTGAAATATTCCTTTAAATTTCGTACCTGGGGGGTGTCTATAGTATGCCTGCAAAGTGGTGCATTTTTCCTGTGTTTAGAACAGTCCCTGCACAAAATTACATTTCTAAAGGAAAAAAAGTAATTTAAAAGTACTCGCGGTTATAATCATTTGTCGGTCCCGGCAATACAGGTAAAAATGGCATGGGATCCTTCAGTCCATTACCAGGCCTTTTGGGTCTGGTATGAGTATTAAAGGGAACCCCGAACCAAAATTGTAAAAAAAAATTGCGTGAGAGTCCCCCCAAATTCCATACCAAGCACCTCAGGTCTGGTATGGATATTAAGGGGAACCCCGCACCAATTTTTTTTTTTAAATGCCATGGGAGTCCCCCGCAAAATCCATACCAGACCCTTCAGGAAGCGGTTTGGGGGGGTTTTACTCCAGCCCGTTTATACAACCAAAAAATAGTGGAGTTTGACTGATCCAGGACATCCAAGGCCCTTAACTGGTTTGTATGGGTGCAGAATTTCAAGATGGAATCCATCTGATTGGTAGTAGCCTCCCTTCATCAGGGAGATTTCATAACCTCCATAGACATAAAAGATGCATTCTGGCACGTCCCCATGTGTGCTTGGCATCAACACTTTCTGCATTTTGCAGTCCGGGACATGCATTATCAGTTTGTGGCACTTTCCTTCAGCCTGGCCTCTTCTCCTTGAGTTTTTTTCCAAGGTGCTGGCCCCAGTGCTGGCTTTGCTGAGACAACGGAGGATCATTGTAATTGGCTACCTTGAAGACCTTCTCCTGCAAGCAAAGACTCATTCTGCATCAATGGACAATGTGGAGAACATTATGTGCACTCTGCAGGAATTTGGATGTGTCCTGAATCTCAAAATGTCTGCCTTTACCCGGCCAGGAGGCTGGAGGGGTCTTATTCTCAACTCAGTGTAGGCCAAGGTGTTCCTCCCAATGGACAAGCTTCAGAAAATTCCGACTGCTCCTGCCCCACAGACAATCTTCCCTGCAGTCTTGCATGTAGGTCCTGGGTCTTATGGTGTCCACCTTTGATGCGGTCTTGTATACACAGTTCTATAGGAGGGTTCTGCAGAGAGAAAATCCCAGACAAGTGAGACAAATCTCCTGCTTTCCTGGATAGCCAGATCCATCTGGGTGTGTCGGCCAAGGTCTCTCTCCTCTGGTGGCTTTGGTTTCCCTATCCCCAGTCCAGAAAGTCAATTTCCCCTCTCCACGGGACAATGGTCATGATGGTCACCAGTCAGTCTGTCTGGGGAGGGGCCTTGGGGTCAAGCTCGGCTCAGGGTCGTTGGATGCCAGTGGAGGATAGGCTGAACATCAATTTCCTGCAGCTACAAGCTGTGCCTATATCAGAGAACAGACTTTCTCCGAGGGCACACAGCCAGGACCCAGTTGGACAATGACACTGTGGTTGCATTCCAACATCAGGTGTCTGTGTCTCAGGTTTGCAAGGCAGCTACCTGGTTGTGTGTGCAGACTTTTAACAAACTTTACAAAGTTGATGTGTTTGCATCTTTAGATGTTTGTTTTTTACTGCAAGGTAATGCAGGCTGCAGTTTAAGGTTCTTTGTTTTCACTTTGGGGGGGGGGGGGGGGGGTTGGTGTTGTCAGCCATGTTTGCCTGGTTACGAAAGCTTTTGTTTACCCAACCCTCGTTAAGTTCCTGTGGTCAAGAATGAGAAGAGCTGTGTCTGTCAATGAACTTAAGAGAAAATGGAATTTCCTGTTATACACTGTAAAATCCCTTTCGCTAAGTTCATTGACAAACACTGCACCCACCCCTCTATTTGGTTCTTTTACTTTTTGTTTCAATCGTTTTTTATTGTAGTTCTTTTACATTTTTTATACTGATTTGTGACTAATTGGCCTGCCTGTAGAAGAGGAAGAGTTAAAACCAGCTAGGACTGCCCATAGACAGTGCTGTGTTCTTTTCTGCCTAGTGTCCTACTCCTGTAGGTGGCACCATAAAACCCTATGTTCAAGAATGAGAAGAGCTGTGTCTGTCATTTAACTCACAGAAAGGGATTTTATTGGTGCGTAACAAAAAATAATAATTTTTAGTAGGTAAAACTATCTTTTGTACATGCACATATTTCAGTGACATATTTAGCCGTCTGGCCAGGTCAACTTTAATTCTAATCTAGTTGATTAAAGGGATGAAAACTGATGAAAAATTATATTAAAAGTACTATAGTATTGCAGCATTCACATTTGTTTAATCTTCATCGTATTAATTGTTAATACAATATTATTAAATATATACACAGTATAATCAATATCAAATATTTAAGGCTAAACTCCAGGTTATGTATTTTTTTTAGATAATAATATATATATAAAAGATTAATTCTGGGATAAAAAAAATAATAATTTCAGTGCTCCCCCCCCCCCCGAACATTGCAAATGTTACATACTGCTTACATTTAGGGGGTAGAGGAAAAGGCTGTAATGCTTATCTTATTCCTCGCTCCCTTGGCCACCAATGTTCTTCTCTCCCTTGGAATCCTGACATACTCTGCAGGACTATTGGTCTTGCAATGTAGTTAAGGCTACCATTGGCTGGAGCACCTTAGAGAATATAATATGGGGTAGCATTCAAAAAAATAGAGGTGGAGCATTTGACCCCTGCAGTGTATTAAGCTGTTTGCCTGGAATTCAGCTTTGAAGTACAGTACCAGATTTTTTGGCTTAATATGAACCTATACATTTTTAATACCAGTTTAGCACTAAATGGTTAATTTTTTTTCTTCTACTTTTTTTCTTTTAATCATAAAAAAATGAAAAAGTTTGATTCTTTAGTATTGACAGTGGATCCCCAGAGAACTATTGCAAGTTGTACTGCAATAATTTTTCACCTCAGTTGGTACACTTGAAAATAAATGTGTTAATCAAATATGTGATGTGCAATGAATCCCAAAGAATATTAATCGGTGGTTACCAAACCCTACAGATATGCATGTCAATCTCACTGCAAAATTTTTTTTTTTTTTTTTTTTTGTTTCACAAATAAAAATTTTATTAATGATATATTGAGTGAATACCCTCCCCTCTATAAGTCACATATACTGTACGTGAGACACTTTGTTCTTAGTTTACATTTTTATTCACTTCCTCAATCAATATTACAAAAATCATAATTATGCCTGTTCATTTAAAAGTAAAAAAATAGGAGGAATGTGTTATAGTAACAGTTGTCCACTCTGCTGTCTGATAGTGGAATATGATAATCAAGTAATGCACAAGTCTTGAGTCGACTTTTCTAGTAGGGACAGTGCATGGATTATGTATGTGCCCAATATTTATGTTTGTAGATCCTGACCCCTTTGACTCTAGGGAATGTGTGTTTTATTTAAACTGGGTCATTTAATCACATTTTCTTCCAAAGGATGGGAATATTTCGAGGCTTTCTGTTTACTTTCTACAGTACAACACATTTTTTTTAGTATTTAAAATAAGCAACTGTTGTATCACGGTAACGTGATAGTTTAAGTGTGTTAGGGTTTTTATTTGATATGTGCAAAGAGAGATCACACAAATACTTTGTAGTATATACTTTGTGTATAAGTATACCATTTATAAAAGATAATGACAGATACAGATAAAGATAAATAAAATATAACAAGAATACCTAACTAAAGATGCTGTTTCTGCCATGGGTCTCCCCATTATATGGCATGGCGCCATGGATCAGAACCAGACACATGCCTTATGGCAGTTCTGGGTGAGACAATTATTACAAGCTGTGTTTGTGTTATATAGAGGACTTGAATGTAGGAAATGGTCAACCCTCACTGCAAGAAATAAGGCCTTCTAAGGAAAATGGCACATTCCTGAAAGAGAGTGGGCTGGCTTGTCCATATTTTCAGTTCACATTCAAATAAGATGAGTAATTTAAAGTGACCATCTTTGTCTTGTGTAGCCCCTTAACCAGATTTAGCATTCATTATTAGATATTGTGAGCCAACAATAAGGAAATATAAAATATACAGTTTCCCACCAGCAACTGCTACCGTGTTTGTTGGTGCAATACCAACACCTATATGTACAGTATATTTTAAGGCAAGATTATATACACCCTTATATTGTTTAATTAGTGTCTTAAAGTGTATCTTTAGACCAGACTTTTTCAAGCAATGTTCCATGGAACCTTAGGGTCCCTCCAGAGCTTATTAGTGGTTCCTTGAGCTGTGAAGAATTTCTACCTCTCAGATAAGTAACCACTGATACCATTGATCTTTTTAGCTATCTGTAAGGTGGAATTCATTTTAATGACCCCAAATGTAAGGAGCTGTCCCTCCCCCCGCAGTGACCATCACACTAGTACTGTGAGCTTTAGATATAGAAATTATTAGCAGGGGTTTCCTGGGCCCGGAAA
Organism: Lithobates pipiens; assembly: GCF_037356315.1. Taxonomy (NCBI): domain Eukaryota; kingdom Metazoa; phylum Chordata; class Amphibia; order Anura; family Ranidae; genus Lithobates; species Lithobates pipiens. Next base: position 354,695,266 of record NW_027507764.1, on the reverse strand, counting down.
GTTCATTTAAGGGTTCCTCCATGTAAAAAAGATTGAGAAAGGCTGCCCTAGACAAAACATTTTTACTGGCTTTAGATAGAGAATGCAATGGATAGCCCTTTTTTTGCTGTCTGTTTTCCTTTGAAGAGATTTAGCTTCACTTTATGTCCAAGGTACACAACGGAAATTGAGAGAACATCTCTCCAAAGTGAGAAAAATTATGTAATTCGCTGTTATATAGTTGTCACCAAAACATGGATACTCAATGGAGGCTGTCTCTTCAGTTCTTATGAGAGCTGAAACATTTTGGATTTCCTATCACTTTCTGTTCTGGTGACAACGGAGAGGAAGAAACAACCCAGGGGGGTATAAACAAGCAATTGAAATCTGACAGAGGCTATAAAACATACTTAATCTTATTAATGAACTAGTGCAATACATATTTTATATATAAGTCCTCCGTGCCCCTGCAAGACAACAGAGAGTTAATGCCCAAATCAAACATTTCAATAATGACTACGTAGGCATCACACAAGCAGCTAGCACCCACATTCACCTCAACATAATCAACTTCCTCATTAGGTATTTCAGTACAGACGCCCTCACATTCGCTTGGAATTTCATATTTGGTTTAATTGGTTTATCAGCATATTATTCTTCTTATTAAATTATGCTAGACAAAGTTCTTTTTCCGGTATTAGTTCGCTGTGCAGTCCCAATTCTCTATTGTGTATGGTCTGTCACGCAGTACAAGATTATGAGGGTATTCCCTCGCTTAAAATGGCGCCGATTGACCGCGCATGCGCGATAGACACAATACACCCTATAAAGCATGAAAGGTGTACGAAAATGGCCGCTCCAGATGACGTCCGTGTGACGAAACGCGTAGGGCGTGGCCAGGCAACGTACACCTCGAGCTCAGGCGGAGATAGCAGAGCGGGACTTTTAAAGCTACATACACTACCGCAATTTTAAACCGTTTGTAAGTAGTTTTAATCTATTTTTTGGAATAAAAGCAATGTTTTAAATGGTATAACACTATGGATGTGCCTCTTCTTTACCTTATATAACGTGGCACATTGCACTCACAGAGAAACGAGGGATCCCCAATATTACGTCTGAAGGAAGCCAGAGAGCGACACAATAGCTGATATTGTGAAGGCTGATCCACCCCGGATGGGGTCTTTTTTCCGGTGAGAGCATAATAATATAATATATACGTAGCCACCGAACGCGAGGAACACAACTGGAAACCATCACCTCCCCCCCTCCACTCACGGAAGATTCCGTCACTTATTAGAGACTTGTTTCACCACGTTTATTGTTCACAGTTCACCTGCATTTTATTTTATTTTATATTTTTTACCCAATTTTTATTAAATTTTTATGGTATTTCTATGTTTCATTGTAATTTTTTTCATCTTATATAGTACTATTTATTACACTGTATTAGCCATTATATTGTGCTATCATTGTGATATTCACTCTAAACATTACTTTAGAGCACTAACTTTAAATTTTAAATTATTAATATCACATTCACGGCTATTTCACCGATATCACATCCAGTCCTTTTTCTATTTATATTATTTTATGGTATATCCTTACCTTTAAGGCACATGTAGATTTATTTGCACTTGCACTTTACAAATAACTATACATTGTTATGGTATAGGGATAAGTATTCCATATCATGGTTGCAATTTTGTGTTTCTTGTGCTTTTTGTGTCTTTGGGTTTAATTAACCAGCACGCTGAGAATTATATGTAATACGGGTTTCGACTCATAGGTGTTCATTAGCAAATAGCATAGGGTGTGTGATAGCACATCTATGTTTGTACCTAATTGTCAGCCTACTGAGAATTATATATAACAAAGCCCTCACCCAGAGGTTTGTATTAATAATCGGTATTATCGGTATAGCGCCACATCTATTCCTTCTCCTCTCTTTAGCATCTTTCCACCCATTAGGGTGGAAATTAATAGAGGCTGCTCTTACCTAAACTTCATATTCATTTCTTTATTTACTTGTATTCAATTCTAAGGCTCCATAGCGCAACCTACACCCCACTCAATCCTTATATAAAACATACAAACTAAAAAAATAACATCATTGCAGTTTTGTGATGAAGATGATGATGACTGACTATAATGAAGAATATACGTTTATTATGGTGATCTTTAATACTATGAGTACTACTAATCAATTAAATAAACTGGTTTCATTAATGGCTTAATCAATCATGCACTAGATACCGATTCTGGTTAACATACATTAAATTACTTAACTATAATCAGTAGAACTATGAAAAAATGATCTTCAGGTTTTTGCACTTACATGTAATATATTTATATTCCTTAGGTTTTGCAGACACTTTTTTATGCTGTCTCCTTTTTGACGGATCTCCTGCTTCCAATAAGAGGAATTAAATTAGTAAAGTTCGTTATCTATTGCAAAGACCTTATCTTCTCTGTTCTGGCTTTTCCAGCATCAACTGTAAGTTTAAATCTTATAATGTGTAAAGTGTTTTCCTGTTGGGATTAGCATCAGTGTCAATCAAAGGGCAGTCAACCGTGCTTGTGTACTGATATCTTGATTTGTCACCGAGAACTTCTCACTTATCGCTCCAAGTCAATAATAAAAGTTACTGCTGAGATTTCTTTCCCCATAACAGGAAAAATTAAGATGAATGTGTGACAAACCTACACTTAAAGTGTACTTGTGGCATTTTCCATAATGGTAAACTGGCCAACAACAGCATAGAAGTGGGTGTATCTTGGGTCAGACGTCAACTTAATTAATCAACTGAGATTACGTTCATCTGAAAGCCCCTGCATACAGTCTACATGTAGTTTACTATGGTGGAAAATGCCATGAGACAGGGCATTTCACTCACCATAATTAGCTGCCTTTCTTTCCTCAGACTAGTTTTGGTTTAAAACATACCTAAGTTTAGAATTGTTTAAACAATTCTTTAAAATTACCTGTAATTAGATCTCCCTAGTGCCCTTACTCATCCACACAAATGTGGATCATGTAGGAGAAGTGTGCTAACAGGAAAATGTCCTGTCACCACCAGCGACTATATAAAATCCTTGTTTTATATCAAACTTCAATGGGAAGCATGAAGTTGCTATTGGAAGTTTAAGACTTTGCACATAAGCTCAATTTTTGCATAATAATTATATGGCTGTAAAATGTTAAATGGAAAAACTGTGAAGATACAACCATGATGTCTTGTTATTTTTGAACCTATGATGATCCATTGAATAGACCACACATATATATTGATCAGCCATACCATTATGACCACCCACCTAATATTAAGTGATTCCCCCTTATGCAGCCAAAACAGGCCTGACCTGTCGAGATAGGGACTTCAGCAGATCTCTGGAGGTATGCTGTGGTATCTGGCACCAAGCCATCAGTAGCACATTCTTTAAGCTTCTGCCAGCTGGCCTTTTTCTTATAGTGCATCCTGGTGCTATCTATTTCCCACGTAAGTAATGCACACACACTTGGTCATCTACCTGATGTAAAAGAAAATGTGATTTCTCAGACCAGGCCACCTTCTTCCATTGCTCTGTGGTCCAGTTATGATGCTCACATGCCCATTGTGGGTACTTTTGGCTGTGGACATGCGTCAGCATGAACACCCTAACAGGTCTGCGACTATGTGACCCCATAATATATAGCAGCAAACTGGGATGCACTGTGTTCTGACACCTTTCTATTGGAGCTAGCATCGGAAATGCTAGCTACAGTAGCTCTTCTAATGGATTGGCCTACACAGGCCAGCTTTTGGAGTTTTTATACATTAATAAAGAGGATCTTCATTGGACTGCAGCCATATGGTATTTCTCTCTTACCTGTAAGCAGCATGCAAACTTGGTGACCACCCTTCCAAGGCAACTGTGTGAAGTGTATGTAGCATGGACTGACCTGGAGCAGTGGCTATCTTCTATAATCTGCAAAGCCTTCCAGAGTATAAAGGACTATTTACTTCATCCATTTTGTCAGAAAAGTTTGCGCTTCAATTTCCCTACCATAATTACTACTAGTTGTACCCAAATCTGTTATTATTCATTTATGTGGCTGACGTGTTTCAGTGTCTTCCCCTCACCCTCTCCAAACTTCAGCAGCATGCTGCCCAAGGCACCCATTGAGAAGTGCAAGTATTGCAAATACAGACATGGATAATTTATATTATACATGTGTTGAGTCCCAGTCACACTTTTCATTTAATGCAGGGCTTTTTAAAGGTGTTTTAAATGCAGTACCAATCATCTCTGAAAGATGCGTTTCTCAAAAAACTGGAACAAAAAGACAGCACTTTTTAAAAATGAGCCACACTTTTAATAAGTATGATACTGCCAGTGTCCACATTTTTCAACAGCAGAAAGAATGTCTTTTCAGTATAACTGACAATGTAAGGCTGTCAGCTTTTGTCACTGTCAATATATATGTAGGACTTTCATTGTCATCTTAACTGTATTTATTTCTATATATGTCAGATTACATTTTTGGTAAATTAGTATTAATTTCATTGCCAGTTTCTGGCAGATTAAAATATATATATACCAAATATATAGATTACTAATTCTGCTAATTATTGTTAGTAAATATTTGTGGGCTAACACTTACTATAAAATAAAACGATATGAAAGATCACCTCAGTTATGCTACACATGTACAGTAATGGACAAACATAGAGACACAAGAGCTATGGCTTCATGCATTTATAATGACATAAAACTATGCAGTGTTTTATAATATACTGATGTTTCGCAGACATAGTTCATGATCCCATATATCTTCAGCTGAGCCTAATCCAACATTGATTCTGGCAAACTCATGTTCTTGAAGGCTGTAATAGCACTGTAATTGCACAGGAGCAATCAATAATTGTGCACTGACTTTTTATTAATTTTTAGTCCAATATGTGACATTGAATAACATTCACATTTGCCAATTTTCAAAGCTCATAAGCTGGTTTATATTGTGAAAGCTGAAAGTATTAACTGTCTGTTTCATACATTATTTTTACTTTGATTGCAGTTTGTGTTTTTATCCTTCTGGGCATTGTATACATATGACAGGCAGTTGGTCTACCCTGAAGGTCTGGATAAAGTCATTCCGCTATGGCTGAACCATGCCGTGGTAAGTTAGCTAAAAGCTAAGAGGAAGCTTTGCAGCATGCTAATGTTAATTTATCCTATGTCCAGCCAAGGGACTCTTACATCAAATAACAATGGAATGAACAGATATTTAGGTAATACTCAGTAATATACAGCCATGGCCAAAAGTTTTGAGAATGACACAAATATAAGTTTTCAGTTTTTTCACAAAGTCTGCTGCCTCAGTTTGTATGATGGCCATTTGCATATACTCCAGAATGTTATGAAGTGTGATCAGATGAATTGAAATGAATTGCAAAGTCTTTCTTTGCATGAAATTAACTTACTGTATTTTTCACTCCTTTTTTTCTCCCCAAAAAATGGGATAAAATGTCTGTGCGTCTTATGGAGTGAATATTGACCAGGCCCCCCCCCCTTCCCGACAACCCAAGACTCCCGCGAGCGCTGGCCGATCTCCTGGCTGGGCCCATCACTCAGACACAGACAGAATACAGAGCAGCCTGAACCACCGAATAGAGTACCGCTCGGGATGCTCTGTCTTCTATCTGAGTGACAGGTGGATGTGATGATGTCCTCGCTAGGAAATGCCAGTCTGTGCGAGGTGGAGGACTGTAACAAACTCCCGCCTCCTAGATAGATGGCATACTGATCCAATGATACATTAAATCAGTGTGATGTGTATCAAAGGAGGCGGGACCTTGTTACAGTGGGCACGGGGATATTCAAATCCGTGACGTGACAGAGCTCTGTGTGGTAAGGCTGCATTATATTGGCACAGGTCAGGCTGCATTTACTTTTTTTTTTTTTTCCAAATAACATATTTATTTATATTCAAAGAGTGCATTACACGTCATGCATTACTACATCATAGTAGAACAGTTAGAATAGATAATAGAGGGCTGCAGGGACCACCCATCCAGCGGCCCGTTCCAGCAGGCCCCCCCAGGACCGGCAACTGCCAGCCCGGGGGGGGCCCCCCGCGAACAACCGGGCCGACCCCGTCAGTCAACAAGTGGCATTGCCCACCTCAGGGTCCAGTAGGGTAGTCCCGCACCCAATCATAAACAGCTACCAACAGTATTAACTTCTCATGAGAAACAGCATCTACGAAGTAGTGCGCTAGAGGAGCAACAAGGCACGTAGGAACACCAGCCATGAGGAAAACGGAGAAAGAGACTGGCAGAGAGATATAAGAATACCAAGCAGTAGAGAGAGAAGAAAAACGAGAGCAGAGACGAGAAGGATAGGAAATAAGAGGGGCGAGGAGAATGAGAGAGAGAATAGCATAGGAGATAAAGAGAAGAGAAAAGAAAAAGGAGGGAGAGGGGAACGTGGGGAAGGAGGGGTAAGGAAAGGCAGGGGGTATAGTCACCATGTGTGGTCCCTGCGGCATTTTCACCTCCGGAGCTCCCGTAAGTTCCAAGGGCTCCAGACGACATCGTGGGCCTCAAGCCTGTCCCGGATCCTGGCGGTCATCCTCTCCATCAACTCCACGTCCTGAACTCTAGCATGGAGTGCTCCGAGAGCGGGGGGCAGTACCTTTTTCCAATGTAGGGCTATTAGGCATCTCGCCGCTGTCAGGATATGTCGTGACAATGTCTTGCGGGACTTCGTCAATTTAGGGAAAGGGATACCCAACAAGAAGGTCTTAGGATCCAGAACCACCCGCCGGTCCAAGAGATCCGACAAAAGGCGCCGGACCCCCTCCCAGAAGGGAACCACCAGGGGACATTGCCAAAAAATGTGGAACAACGTGCCTTTGTGAGTCAAGCACCTCCAGCATCTGTCAGAGGTGGTAGGGTAAATGGCGTGAAGGACGTCTGGGGTCATGTACCAGAAAAACAAAATTTTGTATGCGTTCTCCCTGTAGAGCGTGCATAGAGAGCTTTTCGAGGCCTGGGACCATATCGTCTGCCATTGCTCGTCCGTTAGCTCCTCCCCCAGCTGTTCCTCCCACCGGAGCATATAAGCATGTCTGCGTACCGAAGCTAACGGGGGTGCATTAAGAATTTTATATATAGCTGATATCAATCCCCTTTGGGCCATGCCCTCTAGGATTATGGTCTCAAAAGCGGAGGGAGGGGAGAATCGCAGGTCAGAGGATATGGTCTGGGCGAAATGCCGTATCTGCAGGTAGCTGTAGAAGCTCTGTCTCGGGAGGTCAAATTTGGACTGAAGATCAGCATAAGACAACATTCTCCGCGATCTGGGGTCCACTAAGGTCCCCAGATGGAAGAGGTTCCGGGACGACCACGGGTGGGACATCGCATACGTCAGGCTGTCTGGCATCTTAGGGTGGTACAGGAAGGACGTCAGGAGCGATTTGTCCGAGGACAAGACATATATCTTAGTAAGCTTGCGCCATAGGCCCTGTAAATGGGACATAGATCCTAGCAGCTGGGTCCGGGGAGTCAACGCTGGGGCGCTCCATAGCATACTGTTAGGATGCACTGGGGCCATCCAGAGCTTCTCAATTTCCGTCCATCGGTTGTACGACCTCTGGGTGAACCAAGAGGTCACTGCCCGGAGCTGAGCTGCCTGGAAATACTTTACAAGATCCGGAAACGCCAATCCCCCGGCTGAGCGAGAGGCTGTCATTACCGAACGAGGGATTCTATGACGCTTGTAATTCCATGTAAAATCAAGCAGGTCCGCCTGTAGTTTTCTCAGGTGGTGATAAGGTACTGGGATAGGAAGGGTCTGGAAAAGGTAGAGGAGCTTCGGGAGAATCGTCATCTTCACCGAAGCAATCCTACCAAAGAGGGAGATTTGGTGCTTCCGCCATTGGGAAAGTAAGTGCCTAATAGCTCCATACAGGGGCGGGAAGTTTGCCTGATACAGAGATTCAAAGGTCGGGGTGATATGAACCCCCAAGTATTTCAGGGAATCAGTTTTCCAGTGGTACGGAAAAGTGGCTCGGAGATGTTCGACTTCCTGGGGCGGCATATTTACCGGGAGGGCTTCCGATTTGGATGCATTAATTTTATAGCCCGATAGGGCGCTGTAGCGGTCCAACTCCCTATGTAGGTTAGGCAGGGATATCCTGGGCTGGGTCAGGGTGAGAATAACATCGTCCGCGAACAAGGCCACCTTAAATTCCCTGTCCCGAACCGGGACGCCCCTGATATCCGGGTTCCGCCGAATGGACGCCGCCAGGGGTTCCACACAGATAGCAAATAGTAAAGGCGACAGGGGGCAGCCCTGGCGCGTGCCATTAGAGACCGAGAACGCCGAGGATGTAGCGAAGGGGGTTTTAACCTGGGAGGACGGGTTAGAGTAAAGGTGGCGTATGGCCCGCAGAAACGGTCCCCTCATCCCCATGTGCTGCAACGTGGCGAACAGGAAGGGCCACCCCAGTCTATCAAATGCCTTTTCCGCATCTAAACTCGGAAGCAAAGACGGGGTGCCCCCCCTATTCGCCACGTCGACTAAATTTATGACCCTCCTAGTATTGTCGCCGGCTTGGCGAAGAGGGACAAATCCCACCTGATCTTTATGGATGAGGGAGGGGAGGACCCTATTGAGCCGGAGGGAGAGGAGCTTCGTAAAGATCTTTAGATCTGTATTCAGGAGTGCAATGGGCCTATAATTGGCACAGAGAATGGGGTCCTTATCGGGCTTGGGTATCAGGGTGATGAAGGAGCGTTGCATATCGGGAGGGACCGGGGTATTTAACAAAAACGCATTAAACAATCTGCTCAAGTAAGGAAGCAGAAGGGGCAGAAACGTTTTGTAGTATTCGTAGGGTAAACCGTCCGGGCCCGGGGATTTATGAGCCGGTAGCGACTTGACGGTCAGCTCTATTTCCTCCTCCGTGATGGGCATATTCAGGGAGGCCAGATCCAGGTCTCGGATGCGGGGGATCCCACTGTCTGTCAAGTATTGGCGCATGCGCTGGGAGAGCTCCTCCGACAGGGGAGCACTAGGTATATCGTCGCTGTTGTACAACTCCGCGTAAAATTTCGCAAATGTGTCTGCTATCTCCTTAGGGTGAGAGACTACGGTGTTGTTTTTAGATTTAATCTGATGTGGAGTGGATAGAAGGGTTTTATCGTTTAGTTTCCTCGCCAAGAGAGAGTGCGCCTTGTTGCCCCTATCGTAATACAGCTGCCTAACCCGCAGAATGGCCTTTTCTACTCGGCGAAGCGCCAGGTCCTTAAGCACCATACGAAGCCTAGTGATCTTCCGGAGGAGTCGCAGTGACGGAGAGGCCTGCATATCCCTTTCTAACTGCCCCAGTTCCCTTTCCGTCCGCAATTTAGCGGCCTCTGCATCCTTCTTTAAAGCAGAAGAAAGAGCCATGCACTTTCCGCGAATGACCGCCTTATGGGCCTCCCACAGAGTGGGGAGAGTAACGTCCGGGGTCGCATTCTCAGCGAAGTAGAGTTTCAGGGTGGAGGTCATTTCCACCTGTGAGGGGGAATGTTGCAGGAGAAAGGTGTTAAGTTTCCAATTGTAGGGTCTAATTACAGGGGCCGCTAGATCTAATGTCAGCAGGATCGGCGCGTGGTCCGACCATGAAATCGGCAGGATATGGGCCCGGCGGGCCACTCTCAGCGTGGAGTTGTTAGTAAAGAAGTAGTCTATGCGGGAGTGCAACTGGTGCGGGGCCGAATAGAACGTGTACTGGCGGTCCGCCGGGTGAAGGGCCCGCCAGACGTCAAAGAGAGCGTGTCTACGGGTCAACTGGCGGAATAGTTTCGAATCCCTAAGAGCTTTAGCAGAGGGAGGCCGGGTCGTCGTCGCCAAGCGGTCCGCAATAGCGGAGTGAGCCAGGTTAAAGTCACCCCCCACCACCAAGTAACCATGGTCCGACTTGAACAGACGAGACATGAGTTTGGAAAGAAAGCCATGTTGACGGACGTTGGGGGCGTACAGGGTGCATAGGGTGATCGGCTGTGAACCCCAGTTGCCTTTAAGAATCAAGAAGCCTCCCCCGGGATCACCATAGTGATCGAGGTAGGTAAAAGGAGCTCCGCGACGTATCAGGATGGCCACGCCGGCCTTCCTGTGAGGGCCCGAGGATAGGTAAGCTAAAGGAAAATATCTAGAGGCGAAAGCGAAGGACCCCCCCCTTATCAAAGTGTGTCTCCTGGACAAAGACTATATCCGCTCCTGACTGCCTGAATTCCCTAAGTGCCAGATGCCATTTCCCGTTAGAATTCAGTCCATGGACATTAAGGGATAAAATCTTAGCCATTGGTCATGTCAGATATCCCCAGCGGTATGGAATATGGGCGTCCTGCAACGTGCGGAGCAACGGTTGAAGCAATCTGCGCTTCTGCAGTGTGAGCCAGGATAGGTCTTGGAAGAGCTGGACTTGGATGTCGCGAAAGTTCACCACCCGGGCCAGGCGGGCTTGTCTCATTATGTCCTCTTTGATGTGGAACGAAGTAATTCTACAGATGACATCCCTGGGGGTAGAGGTCGCACCTTTAGAGCGCAAGGCCCTGTGAGCTCTGTCCATTTCAATAAACTGGGAGGGGGGTTCCCCAAGAAGGTTATTAAATATTTCTTGCAGGATAATCTGGAGATCTTCCGGCCCGTCCGCCTCTGGAATCCCCCTCACCCTTATGTTATGCCGACGCCCCCGGTTATCCAGGTCTTCCACATGACGCTGCATGTCCCTCAAGAGCATTCGATGGTCGGCCCCTTGTGCTTGGGTCCTGTGGATTGCAATTTTAGTTTCCTGTATCTCCTCCTCGGCCATCTCGACCCGAGGTCAGGCTGCATTTAATGGAACTGGTAAGGCTGCATTTCTTGGGCACTAGTAAGGCTGCAGTTCATTGGCATAGGTCAGGCTGCATTTCATGGGCACTGGTTAGGCTACATTTAATTGGCACTGGTAAGGCTGCATTTCATGGGCACTGGTAAGGCTGCATTCAACCATTATTCTGGCACTCCTCTCCTACATGTAAAAATCATAATTTTTTTTGCTAGAAAATTACTCAGAACCCCAAAACATTATATATATATATATATATATATATATATATATATATATATATATATTAGCAGGCACCCTAGGGAATAAAATGGTGGTCATTGCAACTTTTTATCTCGAGCAGTATTTGCGCAATCATTTTTTCAAATCCTTTTTTTGGAAAAATAAAAGTTCCATAAATTAAAAAATAATAAAACAGTAAAGTTAGCCCAATTGTTTGTACAATATGAAAGATAAGGTTACGCCGAGTGAAGAGATATCCAACATTTCACTCTTTAAAATTGCACACACTCATGAAATGGCGCCAAGCTTCGGTACTTAAGAATCTCCATAGGCGATGTTTTACATTTTTTTACAGGTTACCAGTTTAGAGTTACAGACAGCAGCTCTTGTGCTGGAATTGTTGCTTTTGCTCTAACGCATGCAGCGATACCTCACCCGTGTGGTTTAAACGGCGTTTACATATGTGTGCAGGACTTACATGTGTGTTCACTTCTGAGCGTGAGCTAACAGGGACAGGGACATTTTAAAATTTTATTTTTTATTTTACTTTTTTTTTTGGATCACTTTTATTCCTATTACAAGGAATGTAAACATCCCTTGTAATAGGAATCTATCATGACAGGTCCCCTCTTTTTGGAGATATGTGGGGTCAATAAGACCCCACATCTCTCCTCCAGGCTGGAAAGCATGAGATCGTAAAAAAATTCAATGATCTCATGCTAACAGCCATGATCGTGGCTTTGTTTACATGCGGGGTCCAGGCGTGACGTCATAACGTCACGCCTAGGCTTCCGATGGTCATAGAGATGACTGGTGACCATCTGGTCACTGGAAATCTCTATGGTCATCATCTGGCGGCGTCTGATTCTTTCCAGGAGATCGGCCAGCGCTCGCGGGAGTCTTGGGGTGTTGGGGAGGGGGGGCCTTGTCAATATTCACTCCATAAGACGCACAGACATTTCCTCCCATTTTTTGGGGAGAAAAAAGGAGTGAAAAATACAGTAAGTTAATTTCATGCAAAGAAGGACTTTGCAATTAATTTCAATTCATCTGATCACACTTCATAACATTCTGGAATATATGCAAATGGCCATCATACAAACTGAGGCAGCAGAATTTGGTGTGTTAATAGATTCAATAAACGACTTTCCAAACTACGAATCATTATCACGAAAATATATACATACATAAATATTGAATTTCAACTAATACGAAAGAAATTATAGCGGATATAACAAATGAATTCGACATGATTCGAGATTCAGTATAACGAATATCAAGACTCTACGAATAATAACACATTATCCGAAAACAAATTAATGTAACATAACGAATATAACAGAACGAAATTATGTATTTTATGAATGACAACGAACCGAAATTAAACAAAATTTTCCGTTGTGCACAAGTCTAGTTAAGACATTAATGGCTGGGTGTTGAGTTATTTTGAGGGGACAGCAAAACTTTGTTTAACAAGCTGTTCACTCACTAATTTACATTGTAGCAAAGTGTAATTTCTTTAGTGTTGTCACATAAAAAGATATAATAAAATATGTACAAAAATGTGAGGGATGTACTCACTTCTGTGAGATAGTGTGTGTGTGTGTGTGTGTGTATATATATATATATATATATCTATATATATATACCTACCGTATATACTCGAGTATAAGCCGAGATTTTCAGCCTCTTTTTTGAGGCTGAAAGTGCCCCCTCGGCTTATACTCGAGTCACCGCTGTCTGACTGCTCGATCAGCGTATCGAGCAGACAGACGGCGGACATTAAAATTCAAAAGCCGCGCCTCCTTCTCCGCCTCCGCCTGTGATAGGCGGAACACTGAATTTCCCAGCAGTCAGTGTTCCGCCTATCACGGACATCCGTTCATTCTCATACTACGGACGAGTATGAGAGGATGTCCGTGATAGGCGGAACACAGGCTGCTGGGAAATTGAGTGTTCCGCCTATCACAGGCGGAGGCGGAGGCGCGGCTTTTGAATTGTAGAATGGCCGCCGAGAAGAGCGGCGATCCTGGAGCGGCGATCCATCGGCACGACACGGGACGGAGGAGGCACGGGACGGAGGAGGCTCGGGACGACGGCGGCTCGGGACGGAGGCTTGGGACACAGGTAGGCTGGACACACACACAAGGCTGCACGGACACACACACACACACACACACACACACACACACACACACACACACACACACAGGGATGGATGGATACACACACACACACACACACACAGGGATGGATGGATGGATGGATGGATACACACACACACACACACACACACACAGGGATGGATGGATGGATGAATACACACACACACACACACACACACACACACACAGGGATGGATGGATGGATGGATACACACACAGGGATGGATGGACGGACACACACACAGGGATGGATGGATGGATGGATGGATGGACACACACACAGGGATGGATGGACGGACACACACACAGGGATGGACGGACACACAGGGATGGACAGCCATGTCTCACCCTCGGCTTATACACGAGTCAATAAGTTTTCCAGTTTTTTGGGGGTAAATTGGGGGCCTCGGCTTATATTCGGGTCGGCCTATACTCGAGTATATACGGTATATATCTATCTATCATCTATCTATCTATATCTATCTATCATCTATCTATATACAGTATATAAATATCTATAGATTTAGATCTAGATAGATAGATAGATAGATAGATAGATAGATAGATAGATAGATATAGGAGTTCTGCTCATGGACAGCAGAGTACTTGTCCTTGCGATGGCATTTCCAGTTTTTAACACAAACAACTTACTCTGTATATATTTTGTAAGGATATTTTTAGTCTTGTTAAAATGACAAAATAGTTTACAAGATCCATATCATTTTGACAGACAGATTTCGTATAGTCTACAGAAACCTAACATGTTTTGAAAGCTTGCATCTTTATTAACAATTGTATGTAAACCCTAACATGGAATTTTCTTATTCACTCCTTTTTAGTCTGTTAAATATATTACTGAAGTTATATTATATCTGTTTGAAAAGTGCTACAAAATACCTGTCAATGTTGACAGAGCTAATAACTTTCTATATTCTTCCCCTCTGCTGCACTGTCATTGTTTAACATTGTTCACATCTCTTCTCTCTCTGTGTGGATTACAGAAAACCTCCCCCTATGTTATTCAGAAGAGGAAGGGGGTATTTTGTAGTCCAAATACACTCTCTGTTCTATTAGGACAACACTGCTTCTCCATAGATACAGTACAGTAGGTAAGCATTGTCACCAGGTCTGGACTGGGACAAAAATTTGGCCCTGGACTTCATCCAGACTGGCCCACTTTTGCAAACATGCACAAAAACAGTATATAAACTATATGCAATTTCACAAAAAAACATAACTAAACACATTCCACATTTAAAAAACTCTTTATTTAGAGAAAAAGATGCATTCCAATTCCAAGTTGTGAGGCAACAAAACATGTAAAATGCCAAGGAGGTAAATAATTCTGCAAGACACTGTATATAGTCCGATCGGATTATATTGTCGGAAAATCCAATCATGTGTGGGCTCTATCGGACCTTTTCCATCGGAATTTCCGACGGAAAAAATTTGAGAGCAGGACCTCAAATTTTCTGACAAAAAAATCAGATCGGACTTATTCTGATCATTTGTAGAGAATTCCGATCAGACAAAGTGCCACGCATGCTAAGATCAAATTACGAGACCAAAGCTATTGGCTACTAGCCTCACCGTAGTCCCCTCGTAACGAACGAACATCATCACGTTCTTAACGATCGGATTTTCTGACAACTTTGTCCGACCATGTGTATGCAACACCAGTTTCGGACAAAATCCATTGGGAAAAATCAGACGGATTTTGTTGTCGTAATGTCTGACCGGGTGTACGAGGGCTAAGCGTGTGTGCGAAGCTTAAGTGTGCTAACTTGCGTTTATCTGTAGGTAAGATCTGGTAATGCAAAGTTGGTTGATGCAGGAATGAGGATTTAGCATGTGTTAAATAGAGTCACTTTGCTTGGGAACTGGGAAGTTAGACAGTGTATCCTGCTGAGTCTATATCGTTTTTTATTGCAGGATATAGGGATGGAGTTACCTGCTTTAAGTTGATAAGAATTAAAGGGTGTCTCCAACTAGGATGAGTAGGTGTATGTATCATAACAAAAGAAACAAAATGGAAGAACATTACCAGGAAACTTTGTCCATGAAATGTATAGTAATTTTAAATGTACCTTTGAATGTGGAGCTAGTCTTTTCTATGAGCTGGTGATGCCTGAACGCTGCCTCCTCCTGGTGATCGTCGTTTGGCAGGAGGTGGTAATGAGGGAGGAGAAGAACGTCATCTTCTATATGATGATGGACCTCTTTGGTGGTGGACCATCTATCGGTTCTTCCCTGAGATGTGGAGAGGGATGCAGGTTGTGATGCCATTCAGAAATTCCTATTGAAGGAATGCCCAGGTATTCACAGAAAGACTGTATGTCTTCAGGGTGTCTTAGCTGTGCTGTGTGGCCAGGTGTGCCCGCTGAGAGACACAATGGAAACTTCCACCTATAAGGGATATCTATTTCTCTGAGGGCATTCAATAGAGGACATAGATCTTTACATTTTTGAAGGGTGATCTGGGAGAGATCCTGGAAACCTTTGATCTCAGTGCCATGGAAGAAAATTCTTCCTCTATTCCTTGCTCTTCTTAGGATTTCTTCTTTGAGTTTGAAGTTGATGATGCAGCCTATTATATCCCTTGGAGGGTCTGCGTCTCTACCTTTGGACCACAAGGCTCGGGGTAAATGCTCCATTTCTAACTGGGTGTCCAAAGGTCTTCCCAGTATATCAATAAAAATATAAACAAAAAATGTGTAGCGCTAAGGCATATGGTAACCATGTGCAATAATGAGTAAAACTCCTTAAATGAACAATAGTGTACAGTGTACAAAATAAAGTCCAGCGGCCAGTGTAAAACTGGTAGGTGGGAGTCTGCCTGGAAGATGGAAATTGGCAATAATGTCCCAAAAGGGTTGACTGCCCGGGAATGCAATAATTGTGACATGGAGAAAATCGATACTTAAAACACTCAATGAGGTACTATTACCAGCAGTGGTGGACACACATACCATATGGCAATGGGTCAAATGCGCATAGATTGCTCTCTTTAGGTATGATGACGGAATCCTGGTCACAGGGATACACCTTAGGACTGTGGGTTCATGGCCAAAGATGGTCTTTCAGCTTATCCAAAACCTCGGAATCCAACTCGTCAGTGTTCACCGGTGACGGAATGTCATAACAATAGGGGAAAAAAGTGTTCCATATAGTGCAAATCAGCCAATAATGTTTTATTGGAAACATTTCTCACAATCAAGGAGACATAAAAGGAACACGGTAGTGTAATAAAATAATGGCATAAAAAAAGTTTAAAAAAAGCAGTGTGGGAGTCTCAAATAGTCATCCCTACGCGTTTCGACTCAAACTGTCTTCAACAGGAGCATCAAGAGAGCAATCTATGCACATTTGACCCACTGCCATATGGTATGTGTGTCCATCACTGCTGGCAAGAGTGCCTCATTGAGTGTTTTAAGTATCGATGTTCTTTGTGTCACAATTATTGCATTCCCGAGCAGTCAACCCTTTTGGGACATTATTGCCTATTTCCATCTGGATTTAAATCTTCCAGACAGACTCTCACCTACCAGTTTTACACTGGCCACTGGACTTTATTTTGTACACTGTACACTAGTGTTAATTTAAGGAGTTTTACTCATTATTGCACTTGGTTACCATATGCTTTAGCGCTACACATTTTTTGTTTATATTTGTATGACTTTGTTTGTTTGAGTGTTAGCTGCTATAGAAAGTCATTTTCTTTTTCACTCCCCATTTTCAGGTTTAGCGCAGTGTTATCCCCCTTTTTTGCACATCAATAAAAATAGCAAGGGTCACTTCAGTGAGATGATTGGCTTCCACTGATTCAGTCAGACCTCTTAATTGGGAGGAGTGGGCATCTAGGGTCTGTTGAGCCTCATGGATAGCAGTCTCATGGAGGTCAGTTGTTTCTTCCACATCCTCTAGTCTAGACATCGTAACCTGCATGTCCAGACAGGGGTTATGATATTATGGCAGAGAGGGTGTCTTTTATATCTGCAGGAACTGCTTTTAGGTCATCAAGGTGGAGGGACTTGGCGGCTGGAGTGGAGGATTCAAGCCACGGTGTGTGGGCAGTTCTTGGACTCCTGCTCTGGATGCGCCTGAGACCTGTGTAGGAGGTGTCGCCTCTCTGGAACGAGGGCGGAAGATTTCTGCTGAGCTGTGTGCCATATTTCCCCATGTTTGCTGATTAAATCTCCCTCTATAGCTGCGAGAAGGACTGAGGAGTATCGGCGCGGAGAGATCGTAGAAAGGCCACGCCCCCTTATTTTTCTGTATGAAAATGTGTTAACTGAAAATATACTCTAACTCTGTCCTCACTCACCTCTTTCATTATTTCACTTATTCTGCTCTGTATTTTTCTCTTCCTTTCTTTTCACATCACTGCGTGAAGTGGGAGGGCTAACATCATGCAGGAACATTGCTACAGCCTCATTGGCTGCCATTCAGTAATGCAGCAGCGCTGAGGCTGAGCCGGGTTCGCACTATGAAGTGAGGTGATGATCAGTACAGCCCCAACAGTGCTCATCAGTGCTACCTATCAGTGCAAATCAGTGCTGCCTATCAGTTCCCATCAGTTCTGCCAATCAAAGCTGCCTATCGGTACCCATCAGTGCCGCCTTACCTGTGCAGACTTACCTATTCTCATGGTGCCCTGGTCAGGTCAGATGATTATCCTCCAGCTTCAGAAGAGAGGAGGGACAGCTGACAACAGATGCTTTATAGCAGGGATATGCAATTAGCGGACCTCCAGCTGTTGCAGAACTACAAGTTCCATGAGGCATAGCAAGACTCTGACAGCCACAAGCATGACACCCAGAGGCAGAGGCTTGATGGGACTTGTAGTTTTGCAACAGCTGGAGGTCCGCTAATTGCATATCCCTGCTTTATAGTAACATATAGGTAAATTCACCGCACAGACATTCCAGGAATTGGTGCTCTCTTCCCTCCCCTGAAGTTGGCTACTGGGGAGATCACGAGACTGCACCAGAGAGCTCTAAAAATAGGTAAGGGTGTGGCAGCCGTTTTAAGCTTAGTTAGTTCTAGACTTGAAATCCACTTTAGCCGCTTCCCGCCCAGTCTATTATCAAACGATGGCTGGGTGGGACCTTTGTGGTATTGGGTGGACATAATATGACACCATTGGCTGTGGTGTGACACAACCAATGACAAATCACTGTACCGGGCCACTGCCGGTACCATGTGATCACTGTGACCAATCGCAGCAGATCACATGACAATTGTAAACAATGGATGGCTTCCTTTCATGCCATTCATTGTGTAGAACAGTAAAAATGGTTGCGTATAACAGTAAAATTCTCTAGTATAAGCAATCATAATGTGTAAAAAAATAAATAAAATCCTGATCACTTCCCCAGTGAAGTCCAATGTTACTACCCTGTTTACCCGAAAATAAGACCTAGCGTGATTGTCAGTGATGGCTGCAATATAAGCCCTACCCCCCAAATAAGCGCTAGTTAAAGTCCTTGTAGGTCTTATTTGCAGGGTAGGGCTTATTTTCGGTGAAACAGGGTAGGGCTTATTTGAGAGGTAGGGCTTATATTGCAGCCAACACCGACAATCACGTAGGTCTTATTTTCGGGGAAACAGGGTATGGTATTTTTCTGGTCACAGTGTGTTAAAAAAAATTGTAAGAAAAAAGAAAAAAAGTAGTAAAAATAGAAAAACATTTTTTAATTGTTATAAAAAAATTTTTTTTTCTTTACTTACTGTCACCAGTCAGTGTCCTTGATCACCGCCACGCTAGTTATATGATGATGCTGTACTGCACTGGTGACAGTATATAAAAAAAATTAAAAAATGTGAAAAAAACTATTTTTTAAAAGTTCTTTATTTTCCCCAAAATTGTGACAAAAAACTCACCATGCCTCTTACTACATAGATGGACTGTTTACTTTCCGAAAAGGGGTAATTTGAGGGATATGTATACGCCGACGCGCAATGGCTGTTTTCGTATTCACAAAGCATTTGCTCCTGTAACACAGCGCAATTCCCCATTTACTATCATGTTGCCAGCACACTGGCGGCCACGATCTGTGCGCCACTATAGACCTGGCGCACGGCATCTTCAACTCAGAAGTAAAAGAAGCTGGAAGTGCGAATATTATGTGGGTGATGTGGGGTGATGTGAGGAAGTATAGATATGACTGTCCAAGTAACAAATATGGCCAAAATAGGACGGAATATAAACTCTCTCTGAGCAAGCCTGCTGCGCCTGCAAATACACTGGAACTGCGTGAGATCATTTTATGCACTGCGCATGCGCAAACGGCATTTGCGCCCGTTCAAGTGCTCTGGTTCATTGCGCCGGCAAAATCTTAGTAAATGTCAAGTCGCGTAGGTTCATTTGCATAAGTTGAGCAGGCGCACCCCTCAACTTGACTTGGTTTTTTTTAAGGCTATTTGCACACAGGTCATGTTAGCATTAAGAAAGAAAAAAAATGCGTGGGGGTCCCCCGAAATTCCATACCAGGCCCTTCAGGTCTGGTATGAATATTAATGAGAACTCCGCACCAAAAAAAAAAAAATGGCGTGGGGGTCCCCACTCAAAATCCATACCAGGCCCTTCAGGTCTAGCATGGATATTAAGGGGAACCCCGCATCAAAAAAAAATGGCGTGGGGGTCCCCCTCAAAACCTATATCAGGCCCTTCAGGTCTGGCATGGATTTTAAGGGGAACCCCGCACCCAAAAAAAATTGTGTGGGGGTCCCCCTCAAAATCCATACCACACCCTTATCTGAGCAAGCAACCTGGCAGGCCGCAGGAAAAGAGGGGGGAAGAGAAAGCGCCCCCCCTCCTGAACCGTACCAGGCCACATGCCCTCAACATTGGGAGGGTGCTTTGGGGTAAAGGCCCCCCCAAAGCACCTTGTCCCATGTTGATGAGGACAAGGGCCTCATCCCCACAACCCTGGCTGATGACCACGCTATAGCCGAATTACAGCTACAGTGCGATCATCCAGTTCTGGGAGGGTATCTATTGACATCCTCCCAGAACCGTGTCCTCTGCGCGTCTGCTGAGGCACACACTTGCCATGCTCTGTGATCGCTGTGTCACAGCTGATCACAGATCAGGGTAAAGAGCCAATCACAACCACTTTTTACCACATGATCAGCTATGTCTAATCACAGCTGACCACAATATAAACACACTTGCCGGTTGTCGGCATTCCTTTCCTCACGCTGTCGCAGCATGCAGAGAGGAGCGAGATGGTAATTGGTCAGTGTGAATGGGGACATCTACAATGATAATCAGGGCAGTGATCATCAGTGTCCTGATGATCAATGCAGCCCCAACAGTGCTCATTAGGGCTGCCTATCAGTGCCCATCAGTGCTGCCAATCAAAGCCGTCCATCAGTGCTGCCTATCAGTGCCCATCAGTGCTTCCAATCAAAACCGCCTATCAGTGCCTATCAGTGTCACAAATCAGTGTCCATCAGTGTCGCATTTCAGTGCAGGTTCATTTGTGCCTCCTCATCAGTGCCCACCAGTGTCACCTCATCCTCTGCCCTGTTGACCCCATTCTATATCCTGCTGACCTCATCCTCTGCCCCATTCACCACATACGTAGCCCTTTGATGAATCATGTCTCAGGGTCTGATGAGGAAGCCGCAGCTGTTCATTGTGAATGGGAGGACTCCACTGCCACCATTGTTTTTATAAGCGCTTGAAATTACTACTTAACTGCAAGTGTACTACTTTTAATAAACTTCATCAACTATACGGAATTACACTATGTGGCCCTTTCTCTGTTTCTCCTATTCATTGAGTGCAAATTAATATCAACCACCTTTGTATGGAAACGCAGTATCCATAAGTTTTGGGATGCGATTTCGACAGGTCACATCCCAGCTGTCATTTGACACCATAAAGCCTTATTGTCTCGCAGAACGTATGTTCTGTTTGAGTCTGAACTTTCCGGTAAGCCTACATCTTTATTGGTGGTGGTGCCGTTACACGGGTGGTTGCAAGCTCTGTCTTGATTTTTGGTGTTTTAAAGATCTACAAGGTTTTGACTATCACTGGGGACTTTATCACACTTTCTATGGACCTTTACACCAGTTTTTGATTAATTTTTGTTCTATTTATATTGCACTATATATATGAGATTGTTGGTGCAACGTATCACTCTTTCCTTATTTGTTAAATAGGTGTGATTTACAGTTTATGTCACAGTATTTATTATTATTCACCTATATTCATTTATGATTTTTGGCATTAGTTTGGCTAGGTCATTAATTCATATACTGTATTTTAGCACTGCACTTTATGTGCTTTTGCAAGAGGAATATGGAAAAATCAATTCCTCTATATGCAGCTGCTCCTCCTATACAATTTCTTTTGCTGACCTCCCAATCCTCTCCAGACCTTCCTTGTGCTCCCTGGCTCCTTCCCCAGTTCTCTCCATCCCCATGCCCTCCCCCACTCTACTCTCCAGCCCCCCCCCCCCTCTATACTCATGTTCTTTCTGGCCGCCCCTGTGCTTTCCAGCTCCCCCATTGCTCTCTGCCCCTCCCAGAGCTCTCCGGCACCCCCTGTTCTCTCTAGTCCCCACCCATATGCTCGCTGCCCCCCAGTCTTCTCCACCCCCTACAGTGCTCCCCGTCCCCCACAGTGCTCTCCAGCCCCCCTGTTCTTTCTGCCCCCAGTGCTCTCAAGCTCCTGCCATCGCTCTTCGCCCCCCATCACTCTTCACCCCCATCGCTCTCCGGCATCCACCAGTGTACTCCAGCTCCCCCAGTGCTCTCCACTCCCCCCAGTGCTCTCCAACTCCCCCACAGTGCTCTCCAGCCCCCTGTTCTTTCTGCCCCCCCAGTGCTTTCAAGCACCCCCATCACTCTTCCTCCCCCAATCGCTCTCCAGCACCCCCTGTGCTCTACACTACTCTAGAACACTGGGGGGTTCTCCACTCCCCCCAGTGCTCTTTGACCTCCACAGTGCTCTCCACTCCCCCCCCCCCCAGTGCTCTCCAGCACCATGTGCTTTCCACCCCTGTTCTTTCTGGCCCCTCTGGTGCTCTCAAACTCCCCCCATTGCTCTCCATCCCCCACACCTGTGCTCCCCAGCCCCCTATCCTGTGCTATCTCCCCCCCCAGTACTCTCCAGCTCCCCCAGTGTTCTCCACTCCCCCCACAGTGCTCTTCAGCCCCCCCCATGCTCTCCACCCCTGTTCTTTCTGGCCCACCTTTGTTCTCAAGCTCCCCCCAGGGCTCTCTGCCCCACCACGCTCTCTGAACTTCACGCTCTTCACTCCCCCCTGCTCTTTGCCCCCACCTCTCCCTCCCTATCTCCCTCCTTCCCTCTCCCTCTCTCTCTCTCTCCCAGTCCCACCTCTCTCTCTCTCGCTCCCCTCTCTCTCTCGCTCCCCACTCTCTCTCTCTCGCTCCCCCTCTCTCTCTCTCTCGCTCCCCACTCTCTCTCTCTCGCTCCCCCTCTCTCTCTCCCTCCCCTCTCTCCTCTCTCTCTCCCTCTCTCTTCTCTCTCTGCGTTGTGCTGGGATCCCCCCACTCTCCTTCTGGAGTTTAGTAATACTTTAATTTAACCATTTAAAGGGTATCAAACTCTCTGCATTGGTCAGGGGCTAACAATACAACATTCTTGTATTTCAGGAAAGGATGAAACTCTTACTTTTTCTCACAGGGGGAAGTTGTTGAAAGATTTAGATCCCTCAGGGGATTTACCTTCCACAGGAGAAAAGAGAACTATTTGATGTCCTGGTCCTTAGTGATTCGTCACGTGAGATAAATTTGTTGCTAGGATATAAGCTATCATAAAAAATGATAGGTATCTTTAGCAGTTCCTCTTTTTTTTTTTTTGTAATTGTTTATTTTAAATTTTCAACATCATACAGAAGAAAATATACATGAGATATGAATATTAACGTATCAAGAATGCAGGTATACTTTGATTACAAGGCATACAAAATCTAAACATATAAAGGCATTGCGATGTGATTAAAGTAGTGATCTTCCACCGTATCTTTAAGGGGGTTATAGACAGAATCTGTAAACAGACTATGTAACATCAAAGAGAGCTTTAAGGAAAAAATAAAAAATAGATTTCAGACCTTCTCTCGGGGACATGTATGTATCCAGGTTTATCTAAGTAGGAGCAATCCCATCAGAACCATATGTAGACTCATCCCATGTTGACCAAATTTTAGAAAATTTCTGCATCTTATCCTCCACTACGGCCGTCAAGTGTTCCATTCTGCGTATGTCAGCTACAGTGGTGATCAATTGCGGAAGTGTAGGTGGAGAGGTGGACAACCATAACCTGGGTATGACCCTTTTAGCAGCCAATAAGATAAAGGACAACAATCTGCGCAAGGCCTTAGAAATACCAGAGAAAGGGAGGCCTAGCAGATAATGCATGGGCGTCAGGGGAATAGGAGTGCCAACCAGTGTTTCTAACAGATTTTGGACTTGGAGCCAGAACTGGTGGACTAGGGGGCAGTCCCAAAAAATATGGTAGTGAGAGCCGACTTCCCCACCACATCTCCAGCATTGTTTCGAAATTAACCTGTTACGGGCATGTAGCAGTTCCTCTTTTAAGAATCAGTCCCTCTCGGAAGTCCAAGTCACGGTTCAATGCTGACGCTTCAAGCAGTACTCTGCTATCCTGTGAAATTGCTGAACGTTCCCCTCTGTAGACAGGCCTAAAGTAGTATCCCTGAAAATAATTGCTGCAATTTACTAAACAAAGTTATTTATTCACACACTGTAGCAATTAGCAAAACCTCACCAGCCCAGCTGAGGACCAAACGTGGTTTCTTGGAGTTGTAGTGAAGAAAGGCAGAATTACAATTTTCAGTAAGAGTAATGAAAGCCCACCACATGTAAAGTTTATGGCAGATGAGAGTGCATATCTGCCAACATTTCAAAAAAATGTTTAGGGACACTTTTTTCTAGAAGCCAGTGTAGGTGGAATAGTATGTTACTTAGGGGTGTGGCATTCATTTTGTGGGTGTGGCAGAAGTAACAAATTTTGCGGCATTCGCATCTACCTTTGGCTATTACCTTGCTGTGGGTCTGTGTAAATACACAGTGCCTGAAATTGCTAAAATGTCTTTGCAAGTGTACAGTATGTGGCTGTAGAAATGAACTAACACACTGCTGGCCAAGTCCTGGAAAGGCTGCAGAGTGTAAACTGCCACCAATGAAAAATGACCAAGTACTTCCTTCTGCTATTGTGGAAAGTCATTCTTTACTCCTAGATGACTTCTCCCCAGCCATCAGTTCTGCACTTGTGGCCATAAAGTGGATCAACTGATCTCCAGTGTTCCTGGGCTCTGGGCAATAAGCAATTTTAAGTATTACAGAGACACAACTACAAATCCAATTTTTGTACTCAAAACTTTATACACCTATCTGCTTTCCTACATTCGGCAGTCCTCAATATATTTGTATTCCATCTTCATTTTCGACATTATAAATTCCAGTATATCTTATTCATAAAGGCAAGCTGTTTCCTTTAGAGTTAACATAGATATTCAATTGGTTCCATCTATACTTCAATATTCCAAACATACATACTGTGCATCTGATGCTCAGCACTCCAAGCAAAGATAATTAGTAAAACAATAGTCCAAGATCCAGAAAAAACATTGTTTCCTAATTGTAAAGCACCACAGCTTTAATTATTCTTGTTTTGCAGAATATAGTACATTGTATATCTTAGCCACTCTAATATATTTATACCCTTTGATGTCCCATTTTATGTGCTCCAGTTACAGACTAAAAACTAGATAGAATACACAATCTAAATTCAGTTCCTTCTTGCAATTCTATATGTCATTATTTTGGTCTGCACATACAGCCTTTTATTATTCAACACCAGCCAACATAAAAGTGTAAACTGTTCAAACGTAATCCCACATTCCTTATCTATCACTGTTATGTGATAGTTTATATCCTACCTTCCAGATGAAGAAAATGGAATAGCGGTCTCTTGATTCAGGTGTTTTTTGTTTGCCACTATAACTAGCACAGTGTAGGGAAAATTCCCAATCAAGTTATGTTGTTTTTCCTCCAGCCTATTCACCATCTTTACTGCACTCTCAGGTATTAGAACTGCTGTTCTGTACTTATGATGCAGCCTCCATGTGGCGCAGTGTTATTATGGGATTGCATTATGGGGGCCCAGAACTCCCTGGAGCTGAAATACAGACTGCTATTACCCAGGTTCCTCTGATACTGGAAAGCAGCTTGTCGGGCTTTAAAGTGAAGCTCCAGTCTCCCCCCCCCCCCCAAAATTAAAAGTCAGCCGCTACAAATACCGTAGCTGCCGACTTTTAAAATAAGGGCATTTTACCTGTCCAGGGATCCAACGCTGTCCTCAACTGAGCCGACTCTTCTATTGGCTTCAGGTAGAGGCGTGTGCATCTTAACTAAAGGAAACCAGCAGTGAAGCAGTGTGTACTGTCCTTTTAATAAAAAAGAAAATGCCAAGTGTTCCCCCTAAGGATTCTTAAAATACCCTTATCCAGGTATGCAGCTTAGGTAGCCAGGAAAGAGGGGGAAATTAGTGTGTAACCACTCCTGCTGAGGCCACATGTCCTCAAAATTGGGAGGGTACCTTGGAGTGGTAAAGACTTCCTCTTGTAAGGCACATTGTCTCCACATCCTGTCCTCTAAAAGAGGGGGATCTCCAATGGGGGCTTATTGGAATCTGGATGACCCTTTTAGAATAAGGGAGCCCCCAGATATCCCCCCCCCCAATGACTAATTACAGAGTACATAGTGCTTTTTGTTACACATTGACAATAAAAGGAAAGCACCAACACTGTAGAAAAAGTCTTTAATTAAAAAGATAAGCCACTAGGTTAAAATCCAACATTCAGGTTGCCCAGTGATATAATGTAAATCCACAGTACCACAATAAGAGAAGTCCAACAATGTAGACCTGTTGCTACAATGGATTTGCTCTTTGCCTGATACTCATGTTAGATATGTGGCTTCTGTACTTGGACTTTGTATCTCAGACCCTGTGCTTATAACTGGGAGCTGTTAGGATGGTTCAAGTTACCTTCCTGAAATGCTATACAGAAAAGAGCAGAAACTGGGCTTTTTCAACTCAGCTCAGGTATTAGAGCAAATTAAAATTGTTCT
The DNA here is from genome assembly GCF_037356315.1 of Lithobates pipiens. Taxonomy (NCBI): domain Eukaryota; kingdom Metazoa; phylum Chordata; class Amphibia; order Anura; family Ranidae; genus Lithobates; species Lithobates pipiens. The sequence continues at coordinate 354,668,905 of NW_027507764.1, read as the reverse complement.
TTCCTCTGATTAAGGCTCCTAGCTAGAGGATATGGCAAGCACTACCTCTGGTCACTAGGGGCACTTACATATGAGCAGGATAGGCTGTGCTAAAGTCTAAAGGCATGACCAAGTTAAATCCTTTGGTGATTGGAGGAGAGTCATGAACAGGGCTGGACTGGGACAAAAATTTGGCACTGGACTTCATCCAGACCAACCCACTTTAATTTTGTAAACAGTATATAAAACTATACGCAATTGTGCAAAAAAACATAAGTAGTATAACCTAAGGAGTCCTCACTAACCTCTTTTATTATTTCACTTATTCTCCTCTGTATTTTTTTCATCTTTCTCACATCACTGCGGGAAGTTGAGGGCTAGCCACGCAGCCATTACTTTGTCACTGAAACCGGCCCACTGAGCAATCGGCCCACCGGCAAACTCCCTTTAGCCCCGATGGCCAGTACATGCCTGGTCATGAATGAAATAATTAGAAAAGCTGTGTTTCTGAAATATTCTGCAATTCCACGTGCGTGGAGCAGCCCTGAACATGCATCAGCTGCCATGGAAAGGGCTGAGAAAGGTGCCTGAATTGACCCAGGAGACAGGAGTGGCAGTGCAAACAAACACCCTGCATACAGGTCTATGATTTCAAACAAAGTATGGCTTTGCCCTATACTGAACTGGGAAATAGGAGTCTCTACTGTACTGCCCCTGTACTCCCTTTGTGACACTAGAGATATCAGCACGGGCAAGATGTGGCAGCTGCTGGGTCTGTTTGAAGAGCTGCTGGAGATGAAACTACCTGGTTAGCAAATAGGTTGGGCAAGCAAGACCACGAAGTCTGCTGGTTTCCCTGACCCCTACAGTGTTGTGTCTGGCAAGCTATGTACTGACTACCCCAAGCAGCAAGAGGTTCAGTCAGTCCAGGAGGAACTAGAAGTTGTGAAGAATGTTGCAGAGGCATATTGTTGCAGAGAATAGAGAAGTCTATCATGGACTTGCTGATTTCCTCAGAAAAAGGACTTTACATTGTGGCAATCTGGACAGCCTAGTGATTCGGGAGGAGGGCTCACCACTTGTTGCAAAAGTGGACCCGATGCATGTGTTTCCTGACACAGAGCTTCTTCTTCTAGAAAGGGATGTAGGAAACTGGGGGATCAGTCCTCTTTATGGAAGTGGCTGAGGAAGTGTAGTGGTGTCAACCACGTTCCTTTCTATACAGAGGGTAAAAATGAGAGGCACTTTCATGCTGGTGGCTAAGGCAAGAAAAGGGGGGACTGACTCTGACATCCCTTCCTTGAAGGTGACAATGTCTGCATTTGAGAGTTTTGTCAGGTGTACCAAAAGTTGTTATGGATAACTCATTTATATGGACAGAGTGGTGCTTGTGCATACCAATTCTAAGGACACCCTCCTCCAGATGTGACGTAACTATCCTACCACAAGAGTTTGGGTCAGCCTGACTGAGCTGGTAGGTGGGCCTGAACTCTGCATGTCCCTTTTTAAAATGCTATACAGAATGGAGCTGGACCTCTGCCTTGTAGCTCAGCTTCAGTATTATAGCAAATTAGAGTAGTTCATTCCTCTGGGTAATGTCCCTAGCATGTCCAATGTGCCCTGTGCCCCCCATTCAATGATAGTCAGCGAGAGCAGTAAATATCCTTCCACCAGGTACTGCCTGCATTCAGCAGAACAAGTCAATTTGACATTTAGGTGATGTGTTCTGTTAAGTCTTGCTAGATTTGGGACTTCAGGCAGGAGATAAAGGATGAGCTTCCCTGGTGCCTGGATCTAGCAACATCTATGTACCACTGACTGAATGAACTTCCTACTTCCAAACCTGAACAGCAGTTTCAATACACTGAACCAGATCATTTAATGTTATAAATGAGATCCTAGGGGCATATTTATAAAGCAGTGAAGGTGGTATTTACCAAAAATTCACTGTAGGTCTTTTCTCCATCTGCGTGTACTTTAAATTGCATGAAATCATTTACTAAATGTGAATGTTTGGTGAATGCCCTATTCACCGCTTTAGAAATAGGCCCTAGAGGTGATTTAATTGATATTCATGATTATATGTATACTGTATGTCAGGCTTTCTTAACCTTTTAACCCTAGAGGAACCCCAAAAATAATTTTCATGTCTCAAGGAACCCTTACTAAAACCAAATCATCAGGGCTCAATAACAACAATGCTCCTTATATTGGTGGTCAATAGGAAGAATGTCCTCCTTAAAGTGGTGTTCAGATTGCCACCCTTAAAGACAGCTAAAAAGATATTTGGTGTCATGCTGTTGGCTTTGCTAAGTGGTGCTGAACCTTGAACTCTGTAGGCATCATCAAATAGGTGGTTCATCAGCCACAGCTCAAGGAACCCCTAGCAACCTTTAGAGGAAACCCAGGGTTCCACGGAACCCTGGTTGAGAATGGCTGCTGTATGTGTTATTGTGGAGACAGTGGGAATGCTAAGACATAAAGGTTGCGTAGTAATCCTACGTTCACCCCTATGTGCTTTTTGGTGCGTTTTGCAATTTGCAGAAACTACAATCCATTTAACATGGTTTCCTATGGTACATGTTCACATCTATGTGTTTTTTCAGCCAGTGCATTTTTGGAAAGGGTCAGGGACTTTTTTCCCCACAGCAGATTGTGTTTTGCGTGCAATAGACTTCAATGGAGTTGCACCAGAAACACAAGTGTGCATTTTTTATGCATTTTGTATTTTTTAAAATTTTTCCTCTTTAAAAACACTGTAAATAGCCAGTTGCTAAGTAAGCAAGGAAGCTGTCCTTAACAACCAATAAGTCATCAGCTGTCAGCAGGGTTACTCATTGACAGTTAAATGTAAAAAAAAAATTGCCGGCAAAAAGTCCCCCCCCAGATCCATACAGGTCCATGGAAGGGAACCCCACCCCAAAGGGCTCCCCCTACCCCAAGGCACGTTATCTCCATGCTAATAGGGACAAGGGCCTCTTCCCCAAAAGTATGAGGTACATTGTAGCCATACTTATTTACCAAAAAAAGTGTTACATAGAAAAAAACACAATACCCCATACTCATTCACATAAAGCGGGGGGGGGGCAGGATCTGGGGATCCCCTTATTAAAGGGGGCTTCCAGATTCTGAGAAGCCCCCTGCCCACAGACTGGGGAAGGGGCCCTTGTCCCCATCGACATGGGGACAAGGTGCTTTGGGGTGGGGGGCCAGAGCTGTCCCTTCCTGTTCATGATCTGCTGCGCTACATGCTCGGATAAGAGTCTGGTATGGATTTTGGGGGACTTCACACCATTTTTTTCAGATTCTACTGTCAGCCGGTGACTCATCGGTTGCCAAGGACGCGGCAGGCACCTTCCTGGCCAGCTCCTTAGCAACCAGTTATATACAGTGTTTTTAACGTGAAAACAAAACAAAACAGAAAATGCAAAACGCATTAAACTGCATGCAAAGACGCGGGTTTAAAAACGCAAAATGCACCACAATTGCATAGATGTGAACCTAGACTAAGAAGATTGAGTCCAGGTCCACAATTTGTAGTGCAGCGCCAGTAGATTTACCATTGGGGTTTACCTTGTTTTGTACACCTGTAGCCAGCATATTTAATTAACATACAGGTGCCATTCGCATGCAATGTACAAACTGGAATAAAAAAAGCAAAGGCTTCTTATAAATAACAAACCTGTGATTTATATATTTTTGGTGAATCTCTTAAAGAGTGTAAGGCTATGCCTTTTGTAAATGTCTCCTACTGAATTTATTTGAACAGACAAATAATGGAGGTTATTTAGAATGTTCAAGTAAATGCACATATCATATTCACTTCAATCTATTAAATTCCTCCACATTAGATAAAATGTGCCACAGTTTCAGGATTCGCTGTTTAATGGAGAGTGCTTGTGTCTATCTTTAAAATAAATACCTATTACCCAGACAAGTGGGACTGCATTTGATACAGCCATATCTCCATATTGTGACATTCAGAAAAATCCATTCGACTGAATAAGTGCTACTGTGCTGATGTGATAAGGCTTAAATTAGTAAGGCCTTACATAACTAAGAAAGAGAGAAGAAATGTCATTGATATTTAGACTTCTGCAGTCGATCATTATATTAACATTGATTGAAATAACTAAATACCAGTTATAATTTACTTAGGGCATTTCCAATTTTGCAGCCAAATTTGGATAATGCCTACTTTGCGTTTGTCATATGTCCCCATTCACAAAGAATAACTTAAAGCGATTGTAAAGGCTAAAGTTTTTTTTTACCGTAATGCATTTTCTGCATTAACTACTTGACCACTGGAAGTTTTTACCCCCTTTGTGACCAGGCCGTTTTTTGCTATTCAGCACTGTGCTGATTTAACTGGCAATTACACAGTCATGCAGCGCTGTACACAAATGATTTTTACACACAAATAGTTTTCTTTTTGTGGTATTTGATCACCACTGGGCTTTTTTTTTTTTTGCTATATAAACTAAAAAAGACTCAACATTTTGAAAAGAAACAACAAAACAATATTTTCTACTTTCTGTTATAAAACATCCAATAAATCAAATTTCTTCATAGATTTGGGCCAAAATCCCAATTAGTGTATATTAATTGCTGTGTGGAAGTTATAGCGTCTAAAAACTATGGTATATACACTATATTATCATAAGTATTGGGACGTCTGCTTTTTCACGCACATGAACTTTAATGGCATCCCAGTCTTAGTCTGTAGGGTTCAGTATTGAGTTGGCCCACCCTTTGCAGCTTTAACAGCTTAAACTCTTCTGGGAAGGCTGTCCACACGGTTTAGGAGTGTGTCTATGGGAATGTTTGACCATTCTTCCATAAGCACATTTGTGAGGTCAGGCACTGATGTTGGACAAGAAGGCCTGGCTCACAGTGCGGGCCAGTCAAGTTCCTCCACTCCAAACTTGCTCATCCATGTCTTTATGAACCTTGCCTTATGCACTGGTCCAAATCATTTGGTGGAGGCGGGATTATGGTGTGGGGTTACTGTTCAGGGGTTGGGCTTGGTCCCATAGTCTCAGTGAAGGGAACACTTAAGGCGTCAGCACACCATTTTGGACAATTTCATGCTACCAACTTTGTGGGAACAGTTTGGGTATGGCCCCTTCTTGTTTCAACATGACTGCGCACAAGTACACAAAGCAAGGTCTGTAAAGACGTCGATGAGCGAGTTTGGGGTGGAGGAATGTGACTGGCCTGCACAAAGTCCTGACTTCAACCCAATAGAACACCTTTGGGATGAATTAGAGCGGAGATTGTGAGCCAGGCCTTCTTGTGCAGTATCAGTGCCTGACCTCACCAATGCGCTTCTGGAAAGTTGGTCAAACATTCGTGTAAACACACTTTTAAAACCTTGTGGACAGCCTTTCCAGAAGAGTGGAAGCTGATATAGCTGCAAAGGGTGGGCCAACTCAATATTGAACCCTACGGACTAAAACTGGGATGCCATTAAAGTTAATGTGCGTGTAAAGGCAAGTGTCCAAATACGTTTGGCATTATAAAGTATATTTGAAAATAGATCAATCCTGATGTACCGGTCTATCTCATTTTTTTTTCTTCCATCCTTAAAAATGCCAGGACAGTAAAAATAACCCTTTTTGGAAAGTTGACAGTCTAAGGAATTTAGTAAGAGGAATGGCGAGATTTTAGAAGATGTCAGTTTTTGTAAAAATGTTTTGGACAATTAAGAAATTAAATAAACATTTTTTTCACTTTTATTTTTACATACTGTCACCAATGCAGTACAGTGTCATCATATTACTAGTGTGGTGGTGATCAGGGATACTGACTGGTGACATGATGTTAAAAAAAAAAAAGTAAAACGCTGTGTCCACCGTGGGAGCAGCTTGCTGCACGCCCCTAAGCTGGAAAAGGGTGGATGATGTACAAGTACATGATCCAGCTTGCCCTTGTCATAAGATTGACTTTTAGATTTAATTTAGGTTTAATACCACACTGTGATGCCCAGACAAAAATTGGGAAGAGGGGTGATCCTCACTAGGGCAGAAAAGCATGTACAGTAATAAAAAAAACATTGTTAAAGGTTATAACCATTTCTCACTCTGCTAACATGTATGTTAGGCCTGAGTTTACCTGAACTGTGGTGCTCTAGGCGGAAAGCTTCCCAGCAGGTGCCAACAGGTTCCAGCGATCAGCTCCACTTGGCCACACTAGGAGGGTAATTAAGTTCCACTTTTGCTACTGTTCCTCGCCTCAGTGTTTTGGCTGCTCCTGCTTGTTATCTTGTTTGCCATGCTTTTGTCTGACTCTGTAACCAATTACTCTTGATCTTGCCCTTGCCCTGTATCCAGTATCCTGCTGCCCTTCCCAATTTTTGTTTTCCTCCTTACCAGCTGCTCCCTGCTCTCCCCTACCTTGTGTGTATCTCATGTGTACATTTATATATACAGAATATAGTTAAGTGTGGTTGGGATTGTTGGTTAGGCTTTTTGTCATTTAGGTTTAATTTTCATGTGTTATCCTGTTTATTGATGTTGGTGTGTGGTACTTGTCCACTGTAAATAAATTTCACTTTAATGATATATATACATGGTCTGGTCCCAGTTTCTGTGTGTAGCTACATATATATGGTCCCCTAGCCGCTGATTCCTGACAATGTATTTAAAGGGGTTGTAAACCCTAATTTAAAAAATTAAATAAAATCGTGTCACTTTGCATTCTTTGAGAAAAATGCAAGGCATTCAATGAATGGTGGCAACCCCCTGTGGTTACAATGCAGTAGGCACTGGACCCAGAAGACCATGGTGATCACTGTACAAATGGCAACTACTACAGTGATTTTTAGGATACACAGGGCTTTCTCTGGTATAAAATATGCATACTTACAAAGCTGGGCCAATGTAACTACGCAAGAAAAATCATACCTAAGCCTTAGCTTTAAAGTAAATAAATTAACATCCAATTTAAGGTGCTCCTGTTTTTTTTTTTTTAAACATGGAACACTTATCCCAATACAATTTAGTATTCCCATTACACTGTCCACTTTAATTTTTAGTCCTCCTGCTATTTTAATATGGAACACATATCCCAATTCAGATTAGTATTCCCATTACACATTTTCCAGAAATACATCTTTATCTTTCGTGTTTCTTCAACAGTATGCTAAAAGAATCTAATCTCAGTTCAAAATTTGCATATCAGTGGTATAATTTTCTGCACACTATCTTCATAATTCATTTATTTTAAGATCATATTTGAATAGTGAACAACATAGCATATTTTTAATGTATTTTTTAAAAAATATCCAGTTAAATAACAATCCATCTGATGCAACACAAATGTGATTTTGTTTGTTTTCCAGCACACAGCTGTGTTCCCTATTGCTGTCTTGGAAATTGTAACATCACCACATCACTATCCTCCAAAGAGAAAGGGACTCACTCTCTTGGGGATTTGCTCAGTAGCGTATCTAAGCTGGCAAGTAGAAAAAATACAGAATACTTATACCATTTGTTTTCCTTTGAGAATTTAAACATAATAATTTCAAAAAGTTTAATTTTTCTGCATTGTATACAGTTTTTCATTAACATTATATTTCACTTACTGCCACTGACAGAATGATTGAGTGTAAAATTGGTATGTCAGATTCCATCATCAAGAATAACATGATTATCTCTTTTTTTGTAATCCAGAAATGTTACACTTATTCTGATCGGGAGCTGCCAAAAAAGTAAAACAGCCTCAAATTTGCCAGCAGCCTCGGACCTGACTTTTATATGGAAACAGCTAATTGGTGGGGCTTTCCACATCAGAAACCCTCACATTAAACCACGACTTCAGTAACTTTTTGATGAGATTATTGAATATCCCTAAAGTCTTTGTAAATCCAAAATGTTTTTCCTTAGTTTTGGATAGGGTAAGAAAGGGTTGTCTAGTTTTATCAAAACACTCCTGTCTTCCACTGGAGAGACTTCCTCTCACTTTCTGTCCTGGAGACCCATCTAAGCCCTTGTACACACGGTCAGAGATTCAGACGGAATGTGTCCGATCGGACCGATTTGTCTGATATTCCGACTGTGTGTGGTCTACATCGGACTGTTATACTCCGACGGACCAAGTTTTCCAACTTGTTGGTAAAACAAAATGCTCCGATCGGACATACTCCGATCATGTGTAGAGAATTCCAATCGGACAAAGTGCCACGCATGCTCAGATCAAATTCCTACACCAAAGCTATTGGCTACTTGTGTGAACGTAGTCCTGTCGTAACGAAATAACGTCATCACGCCGTATTTTCCAACAACTTTGTCCGACCGCGTGTATGCAAGAGACAAAATCCTTCGGATAAAATCTGATGGTTAAAATCCGACGGATTTGGTTGTCGGAATCTCTGACCATGTGTACAAGGGCTTAGAGAGTTCTTGGATGTGTACTGAGGAGCACCTGGTACCTAAATTCATCTACTTTGAAGGACTTTGTGAAACATTTAATAGTTAAGAGCATCAAATACAGCAAACACATTTTGGGGGGAAAAGACACACTATTCTTCAGGGCTTTAGCAATGGTTAATAAAATCACCCAGAATGCACTAGTGGACAGTGTTAAAGCTTGATAAAGACTAGCATCTTTCTTTTTCAGTGGCAATGGTCACCAGGACAAAGCGAGAGAGTGATTTTACATCTGCCTCTTATAGCTACAGTATTGGGAATATAATGCTATATGATACTTTGCGCTAATTGCATATCTCCATTTCTAGGTTGGGTATCGCTCTGGTATTGGTTATTCCATATACATTTTATGGGTGTTGTTATTGGATTTTAATGTAAAAATATTTTTATATTGTTGAAATAAAATATAATTTTTTATATACTCAAGTTGCCCTATGGTGTGCCAACCAGGGCCGGACTGGGAATAAAAACCAGCCCTGGAAAAAATTTCATACCAGCCCCACAGCATAACGTCATTATTTTCTTGTTCATGAAAGGGAAAACCATACATTTTAAAGCATATTTGATGAAGAGTGTATTATATATAGATGTGAAATCACATAGGGATATATATATATATATATATATCTATATATATATATATAGATATATATATAGATATATATCTATATATATATATATATATATATATGCAAATTCCAGTTAAAAGTGGTAAGTGGACAATCATCAAGGGGGACCCCAGGAACTCAGACCGTGGAGGGGGGGGGGACCACCTTCCACAGAAAGAATACACTAAGGTAAGGGGGGTGGGTGCCCACCAAATGCAGCTTTACTCTGCCCATGAATGCAGTCTCACTGTGCCCACAAATACGGCCTCATCGTGGCCACCATTGCAGCCTCACTGTGCCCATTATTGCAGCCTCACTGTGCCCATCAAATGCAGCTTTACTGTGCCCATGAATGCAGTCTCACTATGCCCATGAATGCAGCCCCTCCTGTGCCCCATGTCCCAGTCTGCAGTCCCTGTCTGTGGGAAGGTGTACTGTTGATGCTCGGTACGGTACCTTGCATGCCAGCAGGATATCCATGATGGGCAGCAGCAGGCAAGATCTCTTCTCGTTTTGGATGGGGGCAATGCTCCTTCCAGAGGATCTGTTTGCTGTGAGATGGAGTGGTCCCTGGCCACCTGCACCTTCAGTCATCCTCATTATCCAGCCCCAGTCAGCCTGTCCTCTGGTCCTAGGGAAGTGGAGAGCACTGGGTGGGAGCTGGAGAGAAGGGGGAGCAGATAGTAATGGCGGGGTTGGAGAACACATGGGTGGGGGCAAAGAGCAGGGGGTAGTGGAAATCACAGGGGTGGGGAGCAGAGAGCACTGGGAGGGAACTTGAGAGTACTGGGGGGGGGGGGCAAAAAGAACAGGGGTGGAGAGCATGGTAGGCTGAGAGCACTGAGGGGGCTAAAAGTGTTGGGTGGCGAAGAGCACTGGGGGGGGCAGAAAAACAGGGGTGGACAAAATGCAGGGGGGAGTGGAGAGTACAGGGGCGGGGAGTGGAGAGTGCTGGGGGGAGCCAAAAAGAACAGGAGTGGAGAGCACTGGGGGGCTGGAGAGCGATGGGTGGAGCTGGAGAGCACCAGGCGGCCAGAAAGAACAAGGGTGGGAAGAATGGAGGGCTGGAGAGCACTGGGGTGGGGGCTGGAGAGTGATGGGGAGAGCTGGAGAGCACTGGGGGGGGTGAGAAAGAACAGGAGGGAGAGCACTGGGTGAAAAAAGAACAGGGGGGAGAGCAATGGGGGGAGTGGAGAGCACTGGGGGGTGAACAGGGGTGAGAGCAGAGCACGGGGGGAGGGGGAGAGCACTGGGGGGAGTGGGGAGCACTGGAGGGAGAACGGGGGAGCACTGGGGGGAGTGGAGAGCACTGGGGGGAGAATAGGGGGGAAGAGCACTGGGGGGAGTGGAGAGCACTGGGGGGGAAAACAGGGGGAAGAGCAGAGCACTGGGGGGGAAGAACAGGGGGAGCACTGTGGGGAGTGGGGAGCACTGGGGGAGAACGGGGTGAGCACTGGGGGAGTGGAGAGCACTGGGGGGAAGAACAAGAGGGAGAGCACTGGGGGGAGTGAAGAGCACCTGGGGGAGGAGAGCACTGGGGGGGAAGAACAGGGGGGAGAGCACTGGGGGAATAGAAGAACAGGGGGCAGAGCAGAGCACTGGGGGGAGTGGAGAGCACTGGGGGGGAAGAACAGGGGGGAGAGCACTGGGGGAATAGAAGAACAGGGGGCAGAGCAGAGCACTGGGGGGAGTGGAGAGCACTGGGGGGGAAGAACAGGGGGGAGAGCAGAGCACTGGGAGGGGGGGAGAGCACTGGGGGGAGTGGGGAGCACTGGGGGGGGAGAGCACAGGGGGAAGAACAGGGGGAAGAACAGGGGGAAGAACAGGGGGAGAGCACTGGGGGAGAGCACTGGGGGGAGTGGAGCGCACTGGGGGGGTGACAGGGGGGAGAGCACTGGGGGGAGTGGATAGCACTGGGATGGTGGCTAGAGAAGGATGGGGAGAACTGGAGAGCAGGTTGAGGGGCAGAAAGAACAGGGGTGGAGAGAACTGTGGGGGGGCTGGAGAGTGTGGTGGGGGAGGAGAGCACTGGAGGGGGGGCAGGGAGCACAAGGTGAACTGGGGGGGGCAGTAAAAGAAGTTGGAGGATCAGCAGGGGGGCTGCATATAGAGGAAATGATCTTTCTATATTCCTCCATGCAGCCGCTGAATGCTCGATTCTCCTCCTCTCCCTCTTGCAAGCATTCATAGAGGAATATAGAAAGCTTATCTCCTCTATATGCAGCCGCACTGCTGATCCTCCTATCCAGGCACACAGGGCGGGCTGTACAGGCGATATCTTCTCCTCTTGATCACAACGCTGGCTGGCTCTGTGTTCGGCAGCCGCTCTGTAACATGGCTCCGCCCCCCCAGACCGTCTTGCGTGATAGGCAGAACATTGATTTTCTCTAATATCACACAAGCTGGTCTGGGGGGGTGGGGCTGTGTCACAGCGCGGCCGCTGAACACAGAGCCAGTTAGCGCTGTGATCCGCAGTAGCAAGCCCCAATGCAGCTGCAACTAAAAGCGGCCCCAGGGCAGGCGGCCTACTGGGAAATCTCCTGGTGTCCCGTTAGGCCAGTCCGGCCCTGGTGCCAACCAAGTCTGCTTTTTCAAAATTGTAGGGTTGCTATAGTTTTCATGTATATACAAGACACAGTAGTGACGCTGAGGTTGGTTGGAGGAACCAATGATCAAAGCAGGGAATACAGAAGATCAACACTGCGATTGTTAGATTCTGTTCGAAATTCAAGCTTTGCGTTCTCTTCATCAGAGTGACATTTATTGCTGGGGAGTGGCAGGAGGGGTGAGTAATTACATTCTTCTTTTACAGGGAGTGCTTACAGAGACCATGATTACTTGCAAGGAGCTCTTTTTTTTAGTTCAGGCAATCCCATGTTACACCAAGTCAACACACCTTTGAACCCTTCTGTGTCAGAATCTTTAAAAAAAAAATGTTCATACCGGATAAAAGGCCATGTCAGCCATTGATATCATTGCATGCACCTTTCACTTTCAGACAGCTTCTTTAGGCTGGATGAACATGGGCAATTTTTGCAATGTGATGCCACTATTATTGTGGCTGTGAGATACAGTAATTAAACAAAAGCAGGCCTAAATGCCTAGAAGGTGGTGTAGACTATACACTGAGCAAAATTATAAACGCAACACTTTTGTATTTGTCCCTATTTATCACGAGCTGAACTTAGAGATCTACAACTTTTTCACTTTGTACACAAAAGGCCTATTTCTCTCAAATATTGTTCACAAATCTGTCTAAATCTGTGTTAGTGAGCACTTCTACTTTGCCAAGATAATCCATCCACCTCACAGGTGTGGCATATCAAGATGCTGATTAGACAGCATGATTATTGCACAGGTGTGCCTTAGGCAACCCCACGATATAATTTAAAAAAAGCAGCAGGTTGGGAAGCCAGCCGCCCGCGTCCTTAACAACCATGAGCCATCATCTGTCAGCTGGCTTCTCCACTGACAGATTTATATAAAGATAAAGAATGCTGGCAATTGCCCAGAAACAGAAAAATGTTTAAGAAAATGGCGTAAGATCCCCCCCCCCCCCCCCCAGTCCATACCAGGCCCTTCAGGTCTGGTATGGATTTTAAGAAAAACCTCATGCCAAAATTTGAAAAAAGAATGGCCTAGGGTCCCCCCCCCCACCCAACAACATACCAGACCCTTATCTGAGCATGCAGCCCAGCAGACCAGGAAAGGGAGGGTGAGTGAGTGCCCCCTCCTGAGCTATGCAAGGCCACATGCCCTCAACATGGGGGGGGCTTTGGGGCTGGGAGGGCTGTGGTTGTGGCCCCCAGATCCTGCCCCCCATGTGAGTGTACATTGCACCCTTACTCATTCACTAAAAAAGTGTAAAAAGTGAATAAAGACGGTACACACGTTTTTGACATCTCCTTTATTAAAAAATGAAAAACAATGTACCCCAATGTAGATCCATCTCAGACCACCTGCCGTACAGCCAAAATTAAAAAAACAAAAACAAACATTGTCAAACGCTTCCTGCAGACTGCCTGCTCCCACGTCTGACATTTCTTAAATAGCTAAGGTGGAGTCATCTAATGACATCAGCGGGTGACCCCATCCCCTTGTGATGTCACTGACCGGGGCCCCACTTAAATGGTAACCCCACTTAAAGTGAAACAATAGAAATGAAAAATTCCTTTAAATATATTGCCTGGGGGCCCCCTTAGTCTGCCTGTAAAGAACATCATACAGAAAAAAAAAATTCTAAAGAAAAAAACGAACAAAATTACATTTAAATTGACTTGCGGTTGCAATTGCAAAAATTAAAATCCATAACAAGCACCCAGCCTGGCAGGCCAGGTAAGGAGGGGAAGAGCGCGTGCCCCCCCTCCTGAACCATACCATACCACATGCCCTCAACATAGGGGGGTGGGTGCTTTGGGGCAGGGGGGCTCCACCCTCCGTAGCCCAAAGCACATTGTCCCCATCTTGATGGGGACAAGAGCCTCTTCCTGACAACCCTGGGCAGTGGTTGTGGGGTTCTGTGGGCAAAGGGCTTATCAGAATTTGGAAGCCCCCTTTAATAAGAGGGCCCCCAGACCCTGCCCCCCCATGTGAATGAGTATAGGGTACATTGCACCCCTAGCCATTCATCCAAAAAAGTATCAAAAATGACGGTTTTTGACAATTCCTGTAAAAAAAAAAATGAAAAAAAAAAACAATGTCCACCCGATGTATATCCTCTCACGCTGCCCCCCGCACCGCCAAACTCACTTTTTTTTTTAAATAAAGGAATTGTCAAAAACTTGTTTACTTTTTTTATTCACTTTTTACCCATTTTTTGGTGAATGAATGGGTAGCAGTATTATGTACTCCATACTCATTCACATAGGGAAGGCTTAAGAGGGCTTCCCCTTGTTAAAGGGGACTTCCAGATTCCAATAAGCCCCCCGACTGCAAACCCCCATAGCCACACCCCAGGGTTGTGGGGAAGAGACCCTTGTCCTCATCAACATGGGGACAAGGCAGGGGGGCAGATTCATCCAAATCTCCAAATAACCTAAAATTAATCCAAATTTGTATTTGGACCAAAATGAATTGCACATGCTCCAACATCGCTGTGAATTGAGCCTAAGGCAGCCATCACATTTAAGGACTGGTGTGCTGAAATATATCACAAGTTTGGTTTTGGTTTAGATAAACCTAGTGTTTGCTAAACATAGCCAATGATCGCTACACATGAGGCATGAGATACTAAAGACAAATAGATTGTTGCACTTTGCAAGAGAATTTTCCCCAGAACTTAGGGAATACAGTGAAATTTCACATTCCAAAGAATGATCAAATAATTTATGTGTAAGGAAAACAACAACAACAAAATAATAATTTTTGCTAGCATATGATTTAATGATGTAAGCAGAGCTTCACCTTAACTACTAAGCTGTGGGGAAATTTCCCTTACAGATTGAACAGTCTGTTTGCCTTTAGTAAATCAACCCCATACGGTTGCATGTAGTAGTGAATGATTACACAAATGTGGGTTATTGTGCTTTCATTAATGATGAATTACTATTACATGCTACACTCTATTGTTCCCTATATGTAGTAATCAACTGTAAATCACTAGCATTCATAGGCAATTTTAGATGCATTATAACATTAGCAAAAATCTCTTTTGCACAGACAGCTTTTATTACTCTTCAGAAATATCTTTCAGTGTCTATTTCCCCCTCTAGAATACCCTCTGAGCCCTCATCAAGCTCGATTCCCACCCCTTTTATCTATTCATCACTTTGTCTCTGGCAAACTTCCATTGAATTTCATAATGTTGTCTAAACAGTGACTGATATTTTGGCCACAACTACTGTAAGAAGGTTAAAAAGAATCTATATATAGGAAATATTTACTGTATGTTTGTGAATTGAACATTTTTAGAAGTATCAAGAGATAAAACAAAAACCTCAACCACCTTAGAGGATTAAACCTATTAGAAAAGTTTACAAACATAGCCTTTTATTTGTTTAATTCAAGACCTGCTATCCCTGGGACTGAACATTAGGAATAATGCCGCGTACACACGAGCGGATTGTATGGCGTACTTAGTCCGTCGAAACACATTTCAGCGGACAATCCGCTCGTGTGTGGGCTTCAGCGGACTTTTTCAGCGCGCAGTCCAGAGTACTAAGAATTTCGTTTTTTTCGAAATTCTGTCCGTCGTACTTTGGTTTCAGCGGACAATACGGTCGTCAGTATGCTAGTTTGACGGACTAAGAATGGCGCATGCCCAGAAAGGATTTACACGGCGGAAGGGTGCTTTGCTGTGTCTTGGACTTCCTATTTCTAGTCCCGTCGTACGTGCTGTACACGTCATCGCGCAAGCTTTCGACAGACTGTTTGTGTATCCGTGTGTGGTCAAGTCCGTTCAGTGGAAAGTACGACGGACTGTCCGTCGGATTGTATGACGGACTATGTACGCCATACAATCCGCTCGTGTGTATGCGGCATAAGTCTTATATTTGAAGCTACCATGGGTTTGCAGGGTATGCAGAGGGTTCAAAATTCATAATGTGATAATTCACCAGACCATATTCCTTGAGACCATAATGCCTCATTTTCGAACTTAAGTCAGCTGTGTTAATGAAATAAATTGGGGTTGTTTTTGGATTCTCCCTACTTAAATTATAAGTATGTACTACTTTGTCTGGTCCTATAGTTAGCTAGACTATCAAAGCTCTGCTAATATTAATGGTGATGGCGAATAGTTTACGTTTTGCTCTATTTAGGGGCCTTAAATCAGAACTCCCACTGACGCTGACCATGAAAGCTACCATTAAGGCTTGGGAGATGGTGGTGAAGGTAGCATGCCCCAGCTTTAGGGGGGTGTCTCCCTCCACTCCCATTTGGATGAACCCAACCCTTTCTCATTTTTATAATTTACCGGACCCAATGCTCTGGGCAAGTAAAGGAATCAAGACGTTGAAAGACATAACTTCTTACGGGGAGTTGCTGTCTTTCCCACAGCTCCAGGCGAGACATGATCTTCCTAATTTCTACCTGTTTAGATTTCTGCAGGTCAGACATGCTTTCCAGGTCCAGTTTCAGGAGCGGAGAGTTGAGTCCATGCCCTCGGCCTTTGAAACATTGTTGGCTAGTGGTGATCTGACGAAACCCCTCTCGGTAACATATAAGGAGCTGTTCAAAACGACTCCCAAAGCAATCGTCAGGTGTAGGGAACGGTGGGCACTTGAAGTTCCGGAGGTGCAGGGGGAGGATTGGGACGAACTATGGGCCCAGCCGTTTAGCTGCTTGGTATCAGCACGGGATAGGTTGATACAATTCAAATTTCTTCATAGAAGCTACTATACACCGGCCAGGTTGCATAGGATTTTCCCCTCAGTCTCGGCAGAGTGTTGGCGGTGTTCTCATTCGCCTGCTGACACTGATCACATTTTCTGGCACTGCCCGCCAGTACAGGGGTTTTGGACTGCGGTGGTCGGGTGTGTGTCAGAACTAATATCGGTCCCAATACCGTTGACTGTAAAAGTGTGTCTCCTGGGCCTGGTGGAAGAAGTGGTCCCTACGAGGGCCATGCGAACAATGCTTACTATCTTGTTCTTTTACGCTAAGAAAGCCATTTTAATGAAATGGAAAAAAACAGAGGCTCCGAGCCTATTAATATGGAAGGGCTTGGTGAATGCAATGCTTCCTTATTATAAAGCCACGTATGAAAGTAGGGGGTGTTTGCGAAAATTTGACAAGATATGGCACTCATGGTTGCATTCCAGCGATACTGTGGGGTGAAGTACTATCCTGAGCCCAGATGCTGTGGTTGCACATTAGACAAGAGCCTATTAATCTCGTACCCATCGGTATAGTCTAGGGGGATACCACCCCATAAAACAATGGGATAGTTCCATGTGATAATCCCACATGTACAGGACTTTGAGGAAGATTAGCATCCGTGAGACGGTCGAGATGTGACGGGGAAGGGGGGGGGGGGTGGGGGGGGGGATTGGGGTTGTTATTAGTACGTTAGATTTTGTTGTTAGGTAACTGCGGGCCTCCGAGCCCGGTCGTGGATGAGGCTGTGAGGGCACATCCACTGTTGTATTTGTGTATGTTTGTTATAAAACCAATAAAAAGATTTAAAAAAAAAAAAAATATTAATGGTGATAATAACACTATTGGCTATAAAAATAAAAACAATGCTTAGAGAAGCAAAGTTCTTTATTTACAAGAAAAGTAGAACACTAACATAGAAATCTAAAAGAATATTACAGAGCATATAGAAATAAAAGAGCAGAGATGATATGTTATTTAAGTCCATCTTCAATGTTCTGTATCCTAGCTGGGCTTAAAGCAGAACTTCAGTCATTTTTTTTATCTTCCCATCTATTAAAACCTCTGCCCTTGTTTTAATTTTAGATATTTTTTTCTTCCAGTAAATACCAGAGGCAGCTCTAGGCTTTGTTAGGCCTTAGGCAAAACCGAGACATGAGGCCTCACTCACATCCATAATGGGAAAAAAATGAAAGCAATAAAAATGGCTGCAGAAAGATGCAAGGATATAGCACACAGTTCATCAGCACCACTTCCATGGCATCCTCTTCACCCATTTGACATATGCAGCCAATAAAACATTTGGGACCCAGTAAGATGATAACCCCTCTAGGAATTTTCCCTGTGCCTTGAGAGAATAGGGAGGGGTGTTACTGAATCATTCCACATCCACAAAGGAAGGAGAGTGGGGGATCCCAGCACAGCACAGAGAGAGAGGAGAGAGGGGGAGGGAGAGAGAGGGGGAGTGAGAAAAAGATGAGGAAGGGGAAGGAGAGAGGGGGAGAGAGGGGGAGGGAGGGAGAGAGAGGGGGAGAGAGAGGGGGAGAGAGAGGAGGGAGTGAGAGATGTTGGAGGCAGAGGGAGAGAGAGAGAAGGAGGGAGAGGGAGAGAGTGATAGAGGGGGAAGAGAGAGAGAGGGAGGAGAGAGAGAGAGAGGAGGAGGAGAGAAAGAAGTGGGTATGGAGAGAGAGAGGGCTGGGTGAGATGGGGAGGGAGAGAGAGGGGGGAGAGAGGGGGTAGGGATGGAGGGGAAAGAAATGGGGGGAGTGGAAAGAACTGGGGGTGGAGAGCACTGGGCAGGAGCTGGAGAGCACTGGGGGGTCAGAGAGAAGGGGGAGCGGAGAACACTGGTGGGGTTGGAGATCATTGGAGTGGGGGCAAAGAGCAGGGGGAGCAAAGAGCAGGGGGAGTGGAGAGCACTGGGGGAGCGGAGAGCACTGGGGAGGGGTGAAGAGCACGGGGGGTGCAGAGAGCACTGGGGAGAGCTTGAGAGCACTGGGGTCAGAAAGAATAGGGGTGGAGGGGGGTGGTATAGCACAGAGGGGCAGAGATCATAGGGACGAAGAGTGTGGGGGGCTGGAGAACACTGGGTGGGGCAGAGAGCACAGGAATGGAGGCTGAAGAGCACGGGGAGGTACAAAGTGCGGGGGGTGGAGAGCACTGGGGGTAGCTTGAGAGCACCGGTGGGTCAGAAAGAAGAGGGGTGGAGAGCATGGGGAGCTGAAGAGCACTGTGGGGGAGTGGAGAGCACTGTGAGGGGAGTGGAGGGCACTGCGGGAGCTGGAGAGCACTGGGGTGGGAATGGAGAGCACTGGGGGAGTGGAGAACACTGGGGGGGCGGACAGCACAGGAGTGGGGGCTGGAGAGCACAGGTGTGGGGGCTGGGGTGCGATGGGGGTAGCTTGAGAGCACCGGGGGGGCAGAAAGAACAGGGGTTGAAAGTACGGGGGGCTGGAGAGCACTGATGGGGAGTGGAGAGCACTAGGGTGAAGGAAAGCACGGGGGGGGGGTGAAAAGTGATGGTGTGGGTGAAGAGTGATGGGGGAGCTTGAGAGTACCAGAGGGGCAGAAAGAACAGGGGGGCTAGAGAGCACTGTGGGGGGCAGAGAACACTATGAGAGAGTGGAGAGCACTGTTGAGGAGCTGGAGAGCACTGGGGGGAGTGGAGAGCACTGGTGGAGCTGGAGAGCACTGGGGGAGTGGAGAGCACTGGGAGGCGGAGAGCACAGGAGTGGGAGCTGGAGAGTGATGGGGGGAGCTTGAGAGCACCAGGGGGTCCAGAAAGAACGGGTGGTGAGCACCCGGGCTGGAAAGCACTGGGGGGTGTGGAGAGCACTGGGGGAAGAGCACAGGGGGTGCTGGAGAGCTCTGGGGGGCAAAGAGTGATGGGGCAAAGAGCAATGGGGTGAGAGCATTGTGAGGGTGGAGAGCACCGTGGGGGAGTTGGAGAGCACTGGGGGAGGAGTGGAGAGCACTGGGGAGCTGGAGAGCACTGGGGGAGTGGAGAGCACTGGGGGAGGCGTAGAGCACTGAGGGGGTGAAGAGCACAGGAGTTCGGGCTGGAGAGCACAGGGGAGGGGGCTGGATAGCGATGGGGGAAACTTGAGAGCACCAGGTGTGCCAAAAAGAACAGGGGTGGAGAGCACGGGGCACTGGAGAACACTGTGGGGGGGGGAGCACTGGAGGGGGGAGAGCACAGGGGGTTCTGGAGAGCACTGGGGGTGAAGAGTGATGGGGGGCAGGCAGCATCAAATTTTCCTCTTCACAGTCATGGGGACTGCTGACTTGAATAGGCAGCTGGGCAGGTGTGGAGCAACCGGGTGAGCGGGGTGGGCTAAAGGAGCAGCCTAGCTACCTCAGCTGCCTTAGGGCCCCACATGGACATGCTGCCGGCACGTCTTGTGAAGATGGCACCTGAAGCCGGGTGCTGTCATCCGGACACTGCCGCCAATTAGAGACCTTTGCTGGCCTGCTCAAAGCACCTGCTGTCACTGGACCAGAAGCTCCATGATGAGGCTGCTTTGGCCCAGGGCCATCATGCAGTAACTGATTGGTCAGTCAATCCCTAGACCACAGAGTCCCAGTGGGAGTCACTGGCGCTGTAATGCATGATTGACTGTAGGCAAATTAGGCAGCCGCGAGGCCCCCGTGAGTGCGAGTCCTTAGGCGACCACCTAATTTGCCTAATTATAGAGCCGCCTCAGTAAATACCTTATACTTTCTGTTTCATGTCTGGTAAAAAGCCTAGGCTTATGACATCATGCACAGCTCTTTCGCTCACTCTTGAGATTTTGCCAAGAAAGGAGGGGGATGACTCATAAGAGGGCCAATGCAGAGCTGCAGAGCTGGAGGTGTGCCTCTATGTAAATCCAGGAAGTGAACAGGCAGCAGCTTCAGCTACCCACAGTTAAAATTATTGCAGCCAGATTCAGTGGAGGGAGATTTCTGCAGCATATTTAGCAAGTCAAGAATCAGAATGGCAAAGATGTTTTTATTACAAATTATGTGAGCAGACTACAGTTCCTGTTTAAGGAGAAAGAGGCAGTTCATCGCTGGCCGTCACATTCTTAACCACTTGCCGACTGCGCTATAGCCAAATGACGGCTGCAGCATGGTCGTCTAGTTCTGAGATGCCATTATATGGCGGCATGCTGTGATTGCCCCTTCCACGCTCCCGCAGTGGCCCGCAGGCAGCTCGCTCTTTGATCACAGTGTTCGGAGGACACTGCTGATCACATATTGAGGTAAAGAGCCAATCAGCAGCTCTTTACTATGTGATTAGGTGTGTCTAATCACAGCTGATCATGGATGTCAACAGAAGCCGGTTACCAGCACTCCTTTCATCATGCTGACAGCCTTCCTGCCTCTGTTCTGCCTCAAGTGCCCTGTCCATTATTCCACGCAGCGTATGCTCCAAGAGGTGGACAAGAGGTACAGTGTCACTGATGCATGCACTGTCACTGCTCACCATCCTTGTGGCATCCTCAAACGGTGACAGGACAGTGCATGCATCCCTGATCATGCCCCACTGGCGTGGTGAGAAAAAACCGAGCTCCCCTGACCCTGTCCTGGTGCCGTAGTCGCACAGGTACTCATTGATGGCCCTCTGCTGCGTGTGTAGCTGCTGCAGCATGGCCAACGTTGAGTTCCATCTGGTGGGCATGTCACATATAAGGCGGTTCTTGGGCAGGTTCAACTCCTTTTGGAGCTCAGCCAGCCGAGCACAGGCATTAAATGATCGGCGGAAATGCACACAGACTTTCCTGGCCTGCTTCAGGACATCCTGTAAGCCGGGGTACCTGCCCAAGAACCGCTGCACCACCAGGTTAAGGACGTGAGCTACACAGGGCACATGGGTCAGTTGTCCCTGTCAGAGGGCGGAGAGGAGGTTGGTGCCATTGTCACAAACCACCATTCCTGGCTTAAGCTGGCGTGGCGTCAACCACCTCTCGGCCTGCCCCTGCAGAGCTGACAAAACATCCGCCCCAGTGTGGCTCCTGTCCCCCAAACAAACCAGCGCAAGCAAGGCATGGCATCGTTTTGCCTGCGTACTTGCGTAGCCCCTGGAACGCCTACGGAGCACCGCTGGTTCTGAGGACAGAGCACTGGAAGAGGCCATGGAGGAAGAAGAAGAGGAGGGGGTGGAGGAGAGAGGTGTGTCACAACCAATAGTAGCATTTTGAAGGCGTGGTGGCGGAACAACCTCCAACACTACTGCACCTTGTCCTGCATCCTTCCCAGCTGCCAGAAGAGTGACCCAATGGGCCGTGAAAGACAGGTAACATCCCTGTCCATGCCTGCTGGACCATGAGTCAGCGGTAATATGCACCTTAGCGCTGACCGCCCTGTCCAGCGAGGCAAGGACATTGCCTTCCACATGCCGGTAGAGAGCCGGAATCGCCTTCCGTGAGAAAAAGTGGCGTTTGGGGACCTGCCACTGAGGAACCGCACATTGTACAAACTCACGGAAGGGGGCCGAGTCTACCAACTGAAAAGGCAGCAGTTGAAGTGCTAGCAATTTAGCCAAGCTAGCATTCAACCGCTGGGCATGTGGATGGCTGGAAGTGAACTTCTTTCGCCGGTCCAGCAGCTGGGGCAGGGACATTTGCCTGCTATAATCGGACGTGGGTGTACCGCTAGCAGAGTTCCCGGAAGCACTTGGCTGTGACACACCTAATTCTACACCTTCATTCCTCTCAGAGCAGGTTTCAGAGAGGACTGAAGGTCTAGTGGGGTTGGAGATGCCAGCTGATGAGGAGCAAGGAGAGGTCCGCTTTGTTCTTTGGTGTGGGTCTTTGAGGTACTTTTGCCAACGAGCTGCATGGCAGGTCAACATATGTCTGGTCAAGCATGTGGTGCCCAAGCGGCTGATGTTTTGGCCACGCGAGATACGCTTGAGACATATGTTGCAAATAGCAGCGGTGCGATCTGATGCACTCGTCTCAAAAAAGGCCCACACCAAAGAACTTTTAGAATAACGCGCAGAGGCAGCGCCCTGCACAGGCGGAGCTCTGCGGTGTGATTCAGCCGGTGTGCTGCCCCTAAGCGGGCCCCCGGAGGGCATCCTGCCTCGTTGGACATGTGCCTCCTCCTCCTCCTCCTCCTCTCTCCTTCCAGGCACCCACGTGGAGTCAGTGCCCTCATCATCCCCTCCCTCTTCATCGCTGTAGCAAACCTGGCAGTATACTGCAGCTTGTGGAACATGACTGCCAGATTGCTGTCCTTCTTGAGCATCCCCTCTCTCTGCGCTCACGCTACTGCCTTCCTCTAGCTGAGTGTCATCATCAGAGCCCACAAAACACTGGGCATCCTCCTGGAGCATGTACCCAACACTGTGCTCAAAGAGTTCAGGAGACTCCTCAGGAGGACGTGGTGGGTCTAGGGAAGGAGTCACTGATGATGACATTGAGAGGAGGGAAGACGATGCGTTGGCAGCTGCTTTGCTAGTACCCTGAGACTGGGTGAGAGAGGATGAGGAGGATGAAGAGGGCTTGGTCATCCACTCTACCAAGTCGTTGGCATGTTGCGGCTCAACATGTCCAGCTGCCGAAAAGAAGGACAAGCGTGTCCCATGGCCACGTGCTGATGACAATGCACCGCGTCCACGACCAGCACTGTTGTCTCTAGACACAGAGCCTGCTTGCCCTCTTTTATCGGCTCGCGCCTGTCTGCCTCTCCTTGCTGGCCTTCCAGACATGGTAATGGCCTGAAGGGAGTTGGGTAAAAAAGCAGTTTGGTAGTGTATATTGTGCTAGAGGCACACAACACCCACTAACTCCTGCAGATGCCTTTATTATAGAACACCAGAGATAAAGGGGTATATACAGATGTATACTGTGCTGTGCTGGAAGCACACACAACTTCCAATAACTCCTGCAGATGACAATTGGGCCCAAATAGAGAACAGCTATGTAGGTGGATATAGCGGTATGTACTGGGTACAGAGCACGCAGACAGCACGCACAAGCTCCTAACACTACTGACTGCAAGCTCTATTATAAAAGATAGATCACTAGCTATATAGGTGAGGTGAATATAGCGGTGTATACTGCGGTCAGGGCACGCAGACAACAACCACTACACAACAGCAAGATCGAAAATCGGCTGAAAACTATCGGTGTGTACTGTGTTGAAGGTACACAGAACACCCACTGCTTCAGACGCCAACACACTACACAAGGCCGCCGCGCTGGCGGCCTTATATAGTGTGGGGCGTGCACTACACAGCCTGAGCTATGATTGGCCACAGGCATCCTGCCTGTGGCCAATCATGGCTCTCCTCGCTGCTGGCGCTGCGATTGGCCAAGCATGCAGGGTCACAGTGCATGCTTGGCCAATCATGAGCCAGCAATGCACTGCGCCATCGCAGTGCATTGTGGGCCGCGAGCGCCACACGAATTTGGCGCGAACGGACCAAAATGTTCGGACTTCGCCAAACGGACGAATAGCCGATGTTCGAGTCGAACGTATGTTCGACTCGAACATGAAGCTCATCCCTACAGGCCAGTAAATCAGTCATTTTAATCTCCGCATCACCAAGAGGTGTGTGGTGAGGCCTTATATTCCCATACCCCAGCACCAAGGGGTATGCAATGCTCCCTTTCTAGATGAAGAAATGCACCCTTTTGTTATACACAACCTGCTGTGGAAACGGATTCTCCTGGTATTTCAAGATGACATGCAGCAGGTCAGATGCCTCTTTGATAACCAGACAGTAAAAATCCATAAATGTCTGATGAGCAATCAACAATGTACTTTATCTGTGATAGGAAACCCATAGGGAGTACTGCAGACAAACTGCAGGGATTAGTGTAGGGCTTGTAGACAATCTGTCCTGTCCATATGCACAACAGTGATAACTGGCTGCATGTGTTTTTTCACAGTGCATATTTCCTAATTGTTGCTGGCTGCAATGTTTTTTTCACAGACTTGTTTTCAAATGCTAACAACAGTGGAATATGCCTGGGCAATGTTAATCGGTACAGCAGCTTTAGTTTTCTTTTCCTGAGGGGCGCGCGCGGCGCGCTCTGTGATTAGCGAGTCTATGAGACTCGCCTGATCACGGATCGGAGCAAGGGGTCGATCCCGGCCCCTTACCACGTGATCAGCTGTCAGCCAATGACAGCTGATCATGTGACAAAACAGAGCCGGTAATCGGCTATTTTTCCTCCTCGCGCTGATAGCGAGAGGAGAAAAAAAAAAAGCCCATCACCGGCGGCCATGATTGGGATGTCAGTCCTGATCACGGCCAGCTTATCAGTGCCCACCTGCCCCCTGCCAGTGCCACCTAACTAATAAAAAAGTGCCCCCATCAGTGCCACCCATTAGTGCCCATAGTGCCACCCATCAGTGCCCACAGTGCCACCCATCAGTGCCCACAGTGCCACCTATCAGTGCCCAAAATCTGCCTCAACAACAGTGCTGCACCCCAGTGCCACATATTCGTGCCCATCAGTGTCATCTACCAGTGCCCATCAGTGCCGCCCATCAGTGCCCAGCAGTGCCACCTATCAGTGCCACCTCTCAGTGCCCATCAGTCCCATCTATCAGTGGTACCTATCAGTGCCCCTTAGTGCCACCCATCCGTGCCACCCATCAGTGCCCATCTTTGCCCATCAGTGCCGCCTTATCTGTGCCCATCAGTACTGCCTTATCTGTGACTATCGGTGCCACCTTATTTGTGCCTATTAGTGCCGCCTTAACTGTGCCTATCAGTGCCCACCAGTGCAGCCTATCAGTGCCCACCAGTGCCGCCTCATCAGCGCATTTCAATGAAGGAGAAAAATTACCTGTTTGCAAAATTTTAGAACAAACTAAGAAAAAAAAATGTTTTCTTTTTTTATTTTGCATCTTTTTTTGTTTGTTTAGCAAAAAATAAAACTCCCAGCTGTAATTAAATACCACCAAAAGAAAGCTCTATTTGTGGGAAAAAAAATTATAAAAATTTCATTTGAGTATAGTGTTGTATGGCCGCACAATTGTCATTCAAAGTGCATCAGCGCTGAAAGCTGAAAATTGGTCTGGGCAGGAGGGGGGTTTAAGTGCCCAGTAAGCATGTGGTTAACAAACTATGCTTGATTTCTTTGAATTGCAGGGCTGGGGTACATTCTCTTATGTGCCCAGTGGCTAAGAGGTTAGCACTTCCATCCAACAACATTAGAGATGTTGCATTGGTTCAAATCCCAAACACAGCAATACGTGCACAGAGTTTGCATGTCCTCCCTGTGCCTGTGTGGGTTTCCTCCAAGTACTCCTGTTTCCATCCACACTCCAAAGACATGCTGGTAGGTTAATTGGCACCTGTCTAAATTGGCCTTAGTATGTGTAGTTATGAATGTGAGTTACTGTACAATGTATATGTAAAGTGCTGCCTAAATTGACTGCACTATATAAGTACCTGAAATAAATATATTACCCCCCCCCCCAACAAACCCCCGTGAAATCAAACCTATCCCTCCTGAACACATATTACATCTAAAGGCCCATACACACGATCAGACTTTTTGACAACAAACATGCAAATTAGCTGTTTTGGAGCAACATCCGACCGTGTGTACGCTCCATTGGACAAACTTTTTTGGTTTTCATCGGACTTTTGTTGGCTGTGCGAACGGACAAACTTTCTGGCAACAAAAGTCAGATGGAGCAAAGTCTGATCGTATGTACAGAAAACCATAGGACTTTTGTACAAAGTACAAACAGGCATGCTCAGAACCAAATGCAAAAGATCAGACAACAATACAGAAGTTGACCAAAGGTGGCGTTTGATTTGGTGACGTGATTTGGTGAAAGTTGGCTGAAAAAGTCCTGCTGTGTGTATGCAATACAAGTTCAGGGCCGACGCCCTTTGTACAAAAATCCAAGGGAAAGTTTGTACAAAGTCCTATCGTGTGTATGCCCTTGTACACACGATCGGAGAATCTGTCGGAATGAGTCTTATTGGACCGTGTCGTCAGATAATCCGACTGCGTGTGGTATGCATCGGACTTATTCCATCCGAATCTCCGTCCGACCCAATTTTCCAACATGTTGGAAATAGTTCCCGACCAACTGGGCCGGACGGACCTAATCCGATCATGTGTAGAGCATTTTCATCGGACCAAGTGCCACGCATGCTCAGATCAAATTCCTACATCAAAGCTATTGGCTACTAGCCTGAATGTAGTCCCATCGTAACGAAATTACGTCATCACGTTCTGAAAGATCGGATTTTTCGCCAACTTGGCCCGACCGTGTGTATGCAACAGTTTCGGACACAATCCGTTGGACTAAATCCGACGGGCAAAATCCAACGGATTTGGTTGGCAAAATCTCCGACCGTGTGTACGTGGGCTTAGAGGCTTTAGGATCCTTTCCTATGCTCATGCCTCAAATTACCCTTTCTCGACTGACTAGCAGAGGTTGAATGTAATAAGCTTAGTTAAATGGTCTTTGGTATTTTGGTTTGAATGCCCAAGTTTTTAGAATTCAAGTGCTATAAAAACAATGTATAACTTTATGGCTCCTGAAGCTTTGATGCATTTAATTAAGCTAGTATAAAGAGCAATATAAAGCCTCATACATACGATCAAACTTTGTACAAACTTTCCCGTGGACTTTTGTACAAAGGGTGTTGGCCGTAAATTTGTATTGCATACACCTGATCTGACTTTTTAGGCAACAAACACGAACGTAGTGACATTTCAACGTACTGACGACACTTCAAAAGAGGACGTTCAATTACTCCGGCGCCACCCTTTGGTCAGCTTCTGTATTGTTGTCTGATCTTTTGCATTGGTTCTGAGCATGCTTGTTTGTACTTTGTACAAAAGTCCAATGGTTTTGTGTACACATGATCGGACTTTGCTCCACCGGACTTATGCTGTCAAAAGTTTGTCTGTTCGCACAGCCAACAAAAATCCGATGAAAGCTGAAAAAGTTTGTCCGATGGAGCATACACACGGTCGGATGTTGTCTTAAAACAGCTAATTTGCATGTTTGTTGTCAAAAAGTCAGATCGTGCGTATGGGCCTCAAGACTGACACTATAAATTATTTTGTTACGGGTGTGATGGGCAAACCTTGGAATAAAGAGTACCTGTCCAAATTCAAGCCTAAACTCCATCTTTCCTTTTACTTTAAATAGTTTGTTTGGGCCAAGTTGGTCCAAACGAATGGTTTCCATTACTAATTGCTGCAGCTGCTGTTAGTGCTGTGTTAACTGTATGTAGCATCATCTACATATAGTATGCAGTGCTTTGTTTCGGCAGTATGGGGACTTCCTGTCTGCTGCCAGAAGAAAACAGAGTCAGGTTGATTTTCAGCCATTCAAAGGATTGTTTCTTTATCAAGGCATACAAGGCTTCCTCTGAGTGGTTGAGGTGGAGAACGTGATGTCATTTGCCCTCCTCTCTACCGCAGCCATTCAGAGGAAGATGGAATTAAGCTATAAAAACAAAGTGAACTTTGATAAAGGACAAAATAAAGAGTAAATGTGTCATTTATTTTTATTTTGAGCCCTATTCTGTGTTTTTACCAACATGATGCCTAGATAAAATGAAGACGATTACTATTGTTTAGCAAGATTGCATTTTATTGTTACCTTACCTTTATCATGATATTTATATTTAGCAAGACAAGACAAAGCAGCATTGAGTGTATTAAAGAATCCACATGGGAGCTCTCTGCAGGTTTCCCTTGAATTATGGATGACTAAGAGAAGTCAATAAACCAAAGATTATAGACAAGTCAGCCACTCTGTTTACTTGTGTGTCGCTTATGATTATACATGTAAATTACATTTATTGGAACATGTTTTTTTTTTTTTTTTTTTTTACATTACACATATTAAACTCTGGGTACAATTTCATGCTAATAACTAAATTACTTGTAGAAAATGTGATACAAACAGCTACTTTTTAGTATATAGAAATGTATGGCAAATACAGAATGGTAAAATTGAAAGTGGTTGTAAAGTCAGAATTTTTTTTTTTTTTATCTTAGCACATTCTATGCATTAAGACAAAAGGCCTTCTTTGTGCAGCAGCACCCCTCAGCCCCCCTAATACTTACCTGACCCACCTCTCTATCCAGCGATGTCCATGAGTCCCTTGGTCGACAGGACTCTCCGTCCTGATTTACTGAGACATGGCAGCAGCGCCATTGGCTCCTGCTGTTGTCAATCAAAGTCAGTTAGCCAATCTGAATGGACACAGGAAGCTGCAGCTCGGCTCTGGTGCCATAATAAGCAGCTTGCTGTAGGAGCACTCGACTGGTGGAAGGGGCCAGGAGAAGAGAAGCAGGACCCGAGAAGAGGAGGATCTGGGCTGCCCTGTGAAAATCCACTGCAACAGAGCAGATAAGTATAACATGTTTTTTTTTTTTAAACTAGACTTTACAATCACTTTAAGTCATTTTACCTACTATAGCAATATAGCTAAAACTGTGCAAAAATCCTTTCATTTTTATATAAACAAAACTATTTTTTTTCAACTTTTTTTCAGTCATGATACCCTTTAGAATTGTGCACCACCCAGGGCACACCAGCCTGAGGGCTCATTCCCATCAGGAGGTGTGTCCGAGCGCAGTAGCTTTTTTACATGTCGACTGGGAAGCCGTGATCGTTTTTTTTTATTATTATTTTAGGCTTCCCAGCCTAGAGGTGAGATGTGGGGTCTTATTGACCCCATATCTCACTGTAAATAGGTCCGATTATGCCATATTCCTATTACAAGGGATGTTTACATTCCTTGTAATAGGAATAAAAGTAATCAAATTTTTTTTTTTAAAGTGTCAAACTAAAAAAATAAAAGTAAAATTAACAATAAAGCGCCCCTGTCCCCGTGAGCTCGTACGCAAAAGCGAACTCATACGTAAGTCCCGCCCACATATGAATACGGTGTTCAAACCACACATGTGAGGTATCGCCGCAAACGTTACAGCGAGAGCAATAATTCTAGCCCCAGAACTCCTCTGTAACTCAAAACATGTAACCAGTAAAAAAATTTAAAGTGTCGCATATGGGGATTTTTAACTACCAAAGTTTGGCGCCATTCCATGAGCGTGTGCAATTTTGAAGCGTGACATGTTGGGTAACAATTTACTCGGCGTATCTTCATCTTTCACATTATGCAAAAAAATTGGGCTAACTTTACTGTTTTTTTTTTTTAAAGCACAAAACTGTTTTTTTTTCAGAAAAAAACATGTTCGAAAAATTGCTGCGCAAATACCGTGCGAGATAAAAAGTTGCAACGACCGCCATTGTATTCTCTAGGGTCTTTGCTAAAAAAACATATATAATGTTTGGGGGTTCTATGTAATTTTCTAGCAAAAAAATTATGAATTTTACATGTAGGAGAGAAATGTCAAAATTGGCCTGGATGCAAAGTGGCTAGACCAGTGCCTGTACTACACTCTGCAGCTAGACTTTGGCTGGAGACAACATCTGAACAGAAATTGAAGCCAGTAAAAGCTAAAAAATAGTATTGCAATGACCTTTAAAAAAAAAAAAAAAACACTTGTCTTTTCTACATAATAGTTTTTGGCAGTTGAGATTTGAATACTTTGGTTTCCAGGATTGGGTTTTTGCTGAAGCCATTACAAATGGTCACATTCTCCCAACTTTGTTCATTTATTTTCCAGGATATATAAGTATTCATGTTGGACCCAAATCACAGTTGCCAGTTTTACTTTTACTTTTGTCTTCCTACTTTTATTAAAGACACGGCTTGTTTAAATATTATTTAATTTTATGTTTTTCTTATTTGTAGGGTTCTATGGATTTACATTGCTGATGGCAACTGGGTTTACCCTTTTCTGGGATTATTAAATCCAGTTGGTTTTATATTATTTTTATTAAGCAGTAATATACTGGTTGCATTGGTTTACATTGCTGGAGACACTCTGAATTATCTAGTTTGGGGTAAGTTAAAAAAAAGTCAAAGTACATACTTATGTGTGGCTATACCTTTTTTTCCTTTGTTTTCCATAGTGTGGGGAAGGTTTAGGAACTGCACTTCCCGTCCTCCTGATGTATTTTTATTAAACTGGAAATGGGGAGAACCCTCCATTGGCAACACAGACAGAAATTGAAATTCTTTTTTATTATTTTTTTCCAAGTAGAGGAATGCTAGCCTCCCTGGTGGTATGATTAGTTCAGATTTTAGGTGCTGAAAGCGGTACAATTATTTTGCATGGAAATTTAGCGTTTTATATTGTAGGCCTGCAATTCTTAGGAATAACTCTCTTAAATCTATTCAAACCAGAGTCTAGCAGACATCCCGGGTATGATAAAGTTTATAATATAATAAATAATAATAAAAATTATTCAATAATGTAATCAAATCCAAAAACACTGAAATTTGCTCATTTTCAGAATTGTCGCTGTCATTAGTGTTTGATGACGAATTTCCCCACAAATGTTTTTTTTTTATACAGTACTGTAATCTGTAAGATTTCAGTACTGTGTGTGTTTTATGTGTTTTTACTTTGTTGAATTTGGCGCTGATCTCCGCTCCCGTGTGCCGCAACGTCGCAGGGAACGAAGCTCGGCGGCACTCGGGCACTGTGTGAATCGAGCGGGGGGCATCACTGGATTCAGGGGACAAGGTAAGTAACTTCTCCCTGTATCCAGCGATGTGATCCCGAGTCTGGCTCGGGGTTACCGCTCGTGGTACTGAAATCCCAGCCCGAGCCAGACTCGGGATTACCGCTAGGGAGGTTAAAGTCACTGTTAAAGCGGGAGTAAACCCAGTTTCAAAAAACACTTACGTTCCCGGCATGCCAGAAATGCTAACTTTCACATTGGTTGTGCTCTCAACCAAACTTTCAAACCATCCAATGTCTGGTTTCATAACTGATCACATGTGCGACATTATGGCAGGTGAAGAATCATTAGAGGCCAAGATGGCAGCTTTCTTGACTGAAAACGATAGAAGGGTTTACTTCCACTTAATTTTTTTTTTCTCTCTGAGTCCCTGCTGCAGATTTTCATTCAATTCCAAGAGTTATGATCCTTCCCCAATCTAACTAAAATAGATTTAAAGCAATATATATATATATATATATATATATATATATATATATATATGCACTAAGATATGTACATATTTTAAATATTTTAAAAATATCAGGCCTAAACTGGTTTCTCTTGGTTTGAAATCATTCAATGTATGGTCATGTTTACAGGAGGCAATGTTGACATAGTAAATGTCAGTGATTTCTTTTCAGTTTATCCAAGAAGAAAGGATGACTACTGATTGCTAAAGGGCCTTTTTACAGTCTAAATATATTTGTTAAGGAAATAATTTATAAACTCCGGGGCGAACAGAAATTCATTTTTAATAAACTTGCAGAGTAAAAGCAGTAAAAAAAAACCTCCAGAAGTTTAAGTTAATTTTAATTTTTTTGTATTTTCCCTCCAAAGTTGTTTAAATGGCAGTTTAAAGCAATTTTAAAGCGTTACTAAACCCAAAACAGTAAAATCAGTCTCTATATGCAATAAAGCATGCTTATTATACTCACTGTGGAACCTAAGGGGTTAACCCTCTGCATTGTGTAAAAAGAATGTTTGATACTGTCTTCTCTGATCCTCCCCTTCTTCCACTGTCCCCAATCTATCTCCTGGACAAGACAGAGCCTTTGGAGTCACTCTGCACATGCTCAGTTTGGTGTGTATTGCTAGAGAGTTTTTTTTTCTTGGGAGAGTGCCTGTTATCAGCACAGGGCCAATCAGCACTGTCCAGAGGTCCTGCAGCCACATAGGACAACCAGGGCAAGAATGAAGACTCTTCCTACAAATTTTAACCAGACACTGATAGATGTTACAAGACTGCTATATACTACTGATGAGAAAGGGTATTTAGCAGTTTAAATTTACTAAAATAACTGCATTTCATGTTATGTGTACTGTGGGAGACCAGATATAGTGAATGCAGGGTCCTGGGTTTAGTAATACTTTATGTAGCAGGCTGGGACATTCTTATAATGTAGTTCTTCTAATGATGCAGAATGGCCATTATTCAGTAGACTTATTCAACAAGGCGAAAAAAAAAAAAAAACATCCAAATATATTTTTCAAAGATGTGACATCGGGGGGATCTGAAATCCAGCTGCTATAGTTTACAACACTTTGTGAATCAGGGTTGCTCTGTGAAATTCCTTATTTAATCAGCACATATACAGTATGTTTCGTATAAAAGTATGGTGCTGTTAAAATATTTAAAATTATGTTTTTAAAGTTTACATTTTAACAGTTTCTGTTTTTCCCATAATTCAAGCAGGAGAAGCTCGACACAAGAAAATGAAATCGTAAACCTCCTTGGCAATGCAACAAGCCCTCCAGGAAGAGGGGAATGGATGTGTTAACATATCCCTTTTCTATAATGTAGAGCTCAGTAGCAATCAGTCATAACTGACAGCATGTGAAATTGGTCTATTAAAGAACAAAGAAACAGTCAAAGCATAAACCTTGTCCACCTATTGAATTGAAAACGACACATTTTTGTGCCTTGTGAACTCATTATTCTGATTTAAAAATGTATTTAACAAAGAACAAGTTCAAGTCAGTCTCCGGTCTTCTGCTCCAGGAAATATTAACTGGAAAATCTTCACTAGAGTTATAAGCAGGTTGCAGACCACATTAGAAATGTACAGGAATAATTAAGCATTCACATTTCCACATTAAGGAGTAATAAGAAGTGACAACTGCTTGCATTTATGAAGCACTGTCCGTTCACACCATAGAAGAACATACATTTGATGATGCAGCAGATTTATTTACGTAGTGCCAAAATGTATACATGGGAAAAATGCCTTAGCATCACTCCATATGACCAATCAGCAATATAGAGACTTGCTTAGTATACTGTTTTTTTTTTTTTTTTGCTTTTAGTGTTTATTGAAGTTGTGGCATTTGTCAGTTGAATGACAAGTGGTGGCGCTTAATATTAGTGGAAGGTTCGACTCCACTTGAGCAGAAGTTGATGCTCCATGTATATTCTAGGCCAGCCTTTCTCAACCTTTTCAACACAGAGGAACCCTTGAAATAGTTCTCTGGTCTTGAGGAACCCCTGCTAAAAATTAGAACTCTACAACTCATGATATATTAGTGTGATGGTCAGTGAGAGGAATGGTCCTTACACTTGTGGTCATCGGGAATAGTTATCTCCTTACAGATAGCTAAAAAGAGCAATGGTGTCATTGGGAACTTATCTGAGAGGCACAAAATTCCCAATGCTGAAGGAACCCCTAGCAACCTCTGGAGGAACCCTGGTTGAGAATCACTATTCTAGGCTAAGGCTCTTGTTATGTTGAAAACATCAGATTAATTTAATTGAAGTGGCTTCTTAATGAGAGTGAAAAATTCATGTATGTAAAAAACAGACGCTATCAAGTCTTTTTTCAATGTATAATAAAGATTGTACACGCTAATAAAATTGCATACAAATATACTTATATTATTTCTAAAATAATATGGAATTAGTTTAGTTTGGTAGTGGAAATTTCATTTAGTTTTCATTAAATTTCGTTTTGTTTTCAGTAAAATTGGTTTAATTTATTCATTTTCTAATGAATTTCAACTTTTAAGAATGATTAGAAGTCAGATCGGTTGAAAAACTATCGACCGATTCAAATTCTGTGTGAAGAAATAGCTGGTTGTTAATCACTTGCCGACCGTTGCATGCCGATGTATGTTGGCAGAATGGCACGGACAGGCAAATGGGCGTACAGGTACGTCCCTTTCAATTTTGCGCCGTGCCATTGCATGCGCATCACCAGCGGTGAAGCTCTGAAATTGTATGCCTGGCACTGTATAGCCATTGTCTGAAACCTCCATAAATCTTTAACGTTGTGCCTTTGGCCCCAACTCCCTTTGGTTTAAAGTTCATCCGCTGCCTAATGCTGCAGCATCAGACAAAAGGTCCACAATAATTGATTTTATAGTTAAGTATATCATCTTTAGGGATGAGCCGAACACCCCCCGGTTCGGTTTGCAGCAGAACATGCGAACAGACCAAAAATATGTGCGAACACGCGAGTCCCGTTAACCACTTTTTGACCGGCGCACACACATTTACGTCAGCAGGATGGCACGGACAGGCAAATGGGCGTACAGGTACATCCCTTTAAATTTTCCACCATGCCATTGCGTGCGCACCGGTCGGGGCCTCCGTGAGTCCGATCGTGGGTCCCGCGGACTCGAGTCTGCGGAGATACCCACGATCTTCTGACGGGGAGGAAGAACGGGGAGATGCTAATGTAAACAAGCATCTCCCCGTTCTGCCTAGTGACAGTGTCACTCATCTCTGCTCCCTGTCATCGGAGCAGAGATCAGTGACGTGTCATACACAGCCACGCCCCCCCATGGTTAGAAACACTCCCCAGGGCTCACTTAACCCCTCCCCGCCCCCTAGTGGTTAACCCCTTCACTGCCAGTGTCATTTACACAGGAATCAATGCATTTGTATAGCACTGATTCCTGTATAAATGACAATGGTCCCAAAAATGTGTCAAAAATGTCCGATGTGTCCACCATAATGTCGCAGTCACAATAAAAATCGATGATCGCTGCCATTACTAGTAAAAAAAATATTAATAAAAATGCCATAAAACTATCCCCTATTTTGTAAACGCTATAACTTTTGCGCAAACCAATCAATAAATGCTTATTGTGATTTTTGTTTTTACCAAGAATATGTAGAAAGAATACGTATCGGCCTAAACTGAGGAAAAAAAATGTTTTATATATATTTTTGGGGGATATTTATTATAGCAAAATGTAAAAAATAATGAATTTTTTTCAAAATTTACGCTTTTTTTTGTTTATAGCGCAAAAAATAAAAACCGCAGGGGTGATCAAATACCACCAAAAGAAAGCTCTATTTGTGGGAACAAAAGGATGTCAATTTTGTTTGGGAGCCATGTCACACAACCGCGCAATTGTCAGTTAAAACGACGCAGTGCCGAATCGCAAAAAGTGCTCTGGTCTTTGGCCTGCAAAATGGTCCGGGGCTTAAGTGGTTAAGCAGCGGGCCAGGAAGCTGGCCGCCCACATCCTTAACAATCATGAGTTATCATCTGTCAGCTGGCTTTCCACACTGACAGATGGATATAAAGATAAAGAATGCTGGAAATTGCCCGCCAATAGAAACATTTAAAAAAAAATGGCATAGGGTCCCCCCTATTCCATACCAGGCCCTTCGAACCTCACGCCAAAATTAAAAAAAAAGAAGAATGGTGTGGAGTCCCCCCCCAAATTCATACCAGACCCTTATCCGAACATGCAGCCTGGCAGGTCAGGAGGGGGGGCGAGCGAGCGCCCCCCCCCCCTTCTGAACCATATAAGGCCACATGCCCTCAACATGGGGGGGTGGGTACTTTGCTCTGTGCCCACTACCCCAAAGCACCGGTCATTTTTGAAGTGCTTTAGTGGCCTTTTAGCTGCACTTTTACTGCACGTTTTGGGCGCTAGTGGGGTGTTTTTAAAAAAAAATTCCTAAAAACATTTTTTTTTTTAAATCCACAAAAACACCAGTTTTGCTGCACCTTAAAATTGCTTTTAAGGCACTTCAGAGGCGTTGCTCATTCATTTCAATGGGCAGGGGTGTTTTTGGAGAGTTTTTTTACAGTTCTTTAAACCC
This sequence comes from Lithobates pipiens, assembly GCF_037356315.1. Taxonomy (NCBI): domain Eukaryota; kingdom Metazoa; phylum Chordata; class Amphibia; order Anura; family Ranidae; genus Lithobates; species Lithobates pipiens. The sequence continues at coordinate 354,632,957 of NW_027507764.1, read as the reverse complement.
ACCCCAAAGATGCTGCTTGCAGGACTTTTTCTAATGTTCTGCAAGCACCCCCCCGCCCGAGTGTGAAAGCACTCATGCAAATGAGTGGGAGGCAGTTTTCAGGTACTTTTCAGAGGCTATACCTAGCACTAAAATGCCTGAAAACTGCTTCAGTGTGAAAGGGGTCTTTATCTTTATATTCATCTGTCAGTGGGAAAGCCCGCCAACAGATGATGACTCATGGTTATTAAGGACGTGGTTGGCTGGCTTCCCAGTCTACTGCTTAACAACCAGCTATTTCTTCACACAGATCCGAATCGGTCGATCGTTTTTGTGAGACACAACTCTGAAGGAATGAGCACAGGATGCACAGCAGACAACAGCATTGTCAGTTCTGGGGGGGTAAAATTGAAACCAAACTCCAGCTCACACTTTATATCCAGTTTCAGCAAACAGTTTTTTTTCCTTTTGGGATAAACGGATACATTCTGATGGATCCATGCAAACTGATACATTCTGCTGGAGAGCTTGAGCTTGTGAAACACAACAGAATTGCTGTCTGAATCACCAGATGAAAATAGTAAAAAGAAAGTCTAAACAAGGAAACTAATTCAGCCACAACTTCTAAGGCCCCTTTTACACTTTGGATCCATTGGACGGACTCCGCTTGCTTGGCAGGGATCGATCCATTGATCCCCACTGAGCTGGCAGATGACAGGGCGTCCTTTCACTGTGTAGAGACAGACCTGTCAGATCTCTGCTCTCCTCTGGGGAGATTGGATGAAAATGGACCACCTCTCTGTTTTCATCCGATCCGCCATATGGATAGAAAATAGGACCACCATCTGTCTGGATTTAGCAGAGTGGATTGGATCGGATGTCAGCAGACATGTCACCGCTGACATACCTTGCTCCATAGAACTGCATGGAGTGTCTGTTCTGGTTCGCCTGAAAAAAACTGACAAGTGGACATAAACGGGCAGTATGTGTAAAAGGGGCCATAGAATTGGTAAGATACAATATAATAAAGGCTTGCTTTCGGGTTTAATATTGCTTTTTAGCAAATGGACACTGCACTGGAACTTGGAGAACAAATATAGATACCATAGGATTAGGTAAATTACAGTTCACTAAGAACATGTTCATTTACCTTCAGCAGCATAGAATAGAGTAATAGAGTCATCTACAAAATCAGTATTACATAAAGGCATTAAAAAACAGTAATAGTATAATCATACTGCTATAACTCCTCTGTAAACAGTAGGCTATATCCACTTTAGTGTGCATGCAATGTGAATGAAAACAGTGAACTTTAATGAGGTACTTCTTACTATGGACATTAGTAAAGTTCTTGTGAAGCAGTTATCTGAGTGAGCAGCCTTTAGCCCTAGTTCTTCAGCTGGCTAGCGTTGGTACCCAGTCTTTACAGTGGTACACATGAGTACAATCCCAGTAAGGTCTACATACAGTAAATATTTCTGCTAGTTAAATGGCCAGTCTCTATGTGCTCAGCCCCTGATAGCAGCAACAGGTTAATGGCAGCAGTATTCTCTCACCGGTTCCAGTGATACAGCAACAGGAATCTCTGCCTGGAGACACCTGTTCTCAGCATGTGGCTGTAGGCTTGTGGCAGATTGACATGCACACCGGAGCAGTGATTTGCATAACTTAGTCTCTTTGCAGCTAACAGAAAGTTCCTTGGTATTCAGACTGTGAAAATACAACTCTTTCTCCCCTTATACCCAGCTTGCATTGACAATTATAGTGCAATGGTCCATACTGCCATAGTAAAGATTCTTTCCCGAACGTCATCTCCCATGATTCAATGCTGTCAGCCATCAAGTTTTTTGAGCTTCTTTTCAGCTTCACCTGGTAGATTGAAGTGAAGTAGTGTTAACCCATTCAGCTGACGTCCATTGAGAGCACAGAGAGCACTGCAGCACAGGGTCCCAAGTAACTCCCTGTCTCTAGCCAAGCACCTGGCTACACATGATGCAAATGTCATATCTCTTATGGAATGGACCTGTGTTATATTCAAATTAAAAACCATTTCTAGTGATTTTATAGGCTACTTTGTCTAGAATTACAGTCATCCTAGCCACAAAACGACTGCAGCTACTGCATAAAACTAACAGGTTATTTTTTAAGATAATACTTTCTAAGAAAATAAATGCAAAGGCTACAATATAACAAAGAAACTATAAGATAATTATTAATGTTGAACTCAAAATGGCCAAACAGGGATGAAGCTGTTATTTCCTTAGGAAAATATAAGTGGTGGAACTATTGTAGTTACATGAATTAAAGCTTCAACAGCCTCAAGACTGCAAATGCCTCCTGCAATTTATCAGGAGTAATGGTAGCCTTTGAATACAAAGGAATGCTCTACAAGGGTTCTTAATATGTATGTAGCGTAGTGTTATCACAGAAAGCTTGATGACGTCACCATGCTAAGCTAATAAGCCTTGATATATGTAAGAGGTATGGAAACACAGTTTATGAATGTTCTATTTTTCATTTTCATACTAGCTAGTGATCAGAAACAGGTGAAATGTTTGCAATTCTAGGTTAGGAGCAGGCATCTCCTTTGCTTCTTATAATTTGACTATAACTTTAGACAGTCAGCTAAAACTCCAAGATTAATCTGAGGCCAAGCCAGAATCTGCCTTGTAAGGGGCTAGCAAGCAGCATTTAGGGATTCAGCAAAGCATTATTATGTCTAGCTCTAATAATCTAAGCCCAACTCTGATGTTGACTGACAATAATGGTAATTCATAGGTGACAGTTACCAGCAACAGTCAGCATCAGAACAGTGGTACAGGCAGCCACTGAATACTCAACTTATTCTAAAACTTTCTGCTGAGAGTGGGTAAGATTTACGAGGTGTGTCTAAAAAGTTTGATGAATGGTATCAGAAAACAAACAAAACAGAAGGTACAAACATATTACTCTTATTGGCCTTCAGAATAATCGCCATCCTTCTCAACACACATTTTTAGGAATGTTCATAAAGCTTCTGGAATCTGTCAGCAAGGGCCTCTTTAGGAATCAATTGCAAAACCGCTGTCACACATTCTTATATTGCCAACACGTCCCCAAACTTTGCGCCTTTCATGACGCTATTCAGGCGGGGGAAACAGAAAGAAGTCCACAAGCGCCAGATCAGGGATTATGATGGATGATTGTGAACAGGTACTCTGCTTGTATTCTGCATCAAACTAGTAGCACCAGGTCTCATTCCCTATGACAATGGTTCACAGGAAGGATGGATTCTGATCACACATGGTAACGAAATCTCCAGAGGTTTCCATCTGTTTTGCTTTCTGTTCATCTGTCAGCTTGTGTGGCACAAACCGCTTACCCAAATCTTAGTGGACAATGGTGCGTACTGTGTCCTTGCTAATGCCCAATTCCTCCGCCATCAATCGTAGAGTCAGTCGCCTGCCTCGTACCAGCATATGTCACACTTGCTTGTCTAGGGGTTCTGCTTGTCGACGGCCAACTTGAACGTGGCTCGTCTTCAGTTGTTTTCTTCCCATCGTGAAAGCGTTTGAGCCAGTCGTAAACACATTTTCTACTCAAGGCTTCCATCCTGTACACTTGCACCAACATTTCGTGCGTCTCCGTAATTGTTTTCCCCAATTTGTAGCAGAACTTGATGTTCTCTCGTTGCTCCATTGCACTCCATTGACTCTTGACACTGGAGTGTGACCCAACCTCTCACACTGACTACATTTGACTGACCGCAGTGGGTTTACCCTGACAGTCAAGTGTACTCCACGTTAAATGGCACTGCTCTTGAATGGGAATGGCCATAGATGCATTGCTTAGTTGGCAAAAGATGGCATTGTATCCCATCTACCGACCGACTCCTGTAAAATGGGCATGCTGGAGAAAACCAGCATTCAACCAGCACTTGCAGCTGGCTGCAAGTGCTAATCAGTGTATTTCAGTGGGGGAGAATCCCCATTGTAAAAATGCAATAGCATGGCGGGGAAGATCCATGCTTTACATATCTATGTGTAGATGCAGGGATCTGTCCACTTTTTTTTTTCATTCAATCTGCTGGTTGAACAAAGAAAAAAAAAAAAAAGAAAGAAAGATCTATATCCAGCTTTGGAATGCAACATTTAAAGTGTGAGTAACATTCACTTCAAAATGTCTCTGAACAGCCATTCAATGATATTGCCTTTCATGTTGGAATATCCACAACTGCAGCCTATCTTTGATACTCCCTTACAGTGTATTTCAGCCCCAGAAATCTTTTTTAATATGTAGGATCGAAATATTCAACCATTATTAGGAACAAGATGTCTCACATAGGGATCCTAGCCATGAAGCTCTGAAATTGTATGCCTGGCACTGTACAGCCATTGTCTGAAACCTCCAAAAATCTTTAAAGTTGTGCCTTTGGCCCCAACTCCCTTTGGTTCAAAGATCATCCACTGCCTAATGCTGCAGCATCAGACAAAAGGTCCACAAGAATTGATTTTAAGTGTATCATCTTTAGGGATGAGCCGAACACTCCCCAGTTCGGTTCGTGGCAGAACATGCAAACAGACCAAAAATTTGTGCGAACACGTGAACCCCGGTAAAGTCTATGGTACTTGAATGTGAAAAATCTAAATTGCTAAGTTTAAAGGCTAATATGCAAGTTATTGTCATAAAAAGTGTTTGGGGACCCGGGTCCTGCCCCAGGGGTCATGAATCAATGCAAAAAAAGTTTTAAAAAAGACAGTTTTTTCGGGAGCAGTGATTTTAATAATGCTTAAAGTGAAATAATAAAAGTGAAATATTCCTTTAAATATCATGCCTGAGGGGTGTCTATAGTATGCCTGTAAAGTGGCACATTTTTCCTGTGTTTAGAACAGTCCCTGCACAAAATGACATTTCTAAAGGAATAAATGTAATTTAAAATGGCTTGCGGCTGTAATGTAATGTTGCCCCCCAGCCCATTACCAGGTCCAAAGTATGCTATGGATATTAAGGGGAACCCCACACCCAAATAAAAAAAAAAGGCCCCAGGCCCTATATACTCTGCACAGCAGCAGTATACAGGCGGTCCCTGGGTTACAAACAAGATAGGGACTGTAGGTTTGTTCTTAAGTTGAATCTGTTTGGAATTTGGAACAGGAACATTTTGTAAATGTAGCTCCAGCCAAAAAATCTATTTTTAAGCTTTTTGGAAAACATAGGGAAGGGCTATCATCACCGCTGTAACATTTGTCTGTGCCCCTGTTCAGAAGATTTCACCTCACTTTCTGTCCCAATGAGAAATGGATTTTGAAAATTTTGGGTTATTAGGGAAACAAGGAGTGGTGATAAAGCATCAGTGGAGACACTTTTTTCCCATATTAACTTAATTTCCCTTCCTAGGGGTAGATTTCCTCTCACTTCCTGTTGTCTCCCTCCGTTTGTAAGTAGGAGTCGTTCGTAAGTCGGATGTTTGAAAATAGGGGACCGCCTGTATATACTATACGGCCTGCCCTATACACACTGCAGAAAATTGTTGGTGGTACCAGAACATTGTAAGCCCTCACAGTTACTCTTGGTGGGCGCTGGAATGGGCCCTGCTGTGAAATATTATATCAAGAATTGTAATTACATGCCCCTGTTAAACAGGGGCATAACAACTGGACCTTAGGCGGTGGCAATGGTGGTGGTGGTGGCACAACACTGTAAATCCTCACAGATACTTTTATTGAGCACAGGAATAGGTCCTGCTGTGAAATATTAGATCAAAAATTGTAATTACATGTCCCTGTTAAACAGAGGCAGAAAAATTGGGCCTTAGGCAGTGGTGGTGGTGCCACAACACTGCAACCCCTCACAGATACTCTTGTTGAGCGCAGGAACGAGCCTTGCTGTTAAATATTTGATAAAAAATTGTAATTAAGCACCTGTCACGGTTATGCAATAGAGTTCGTCTGCTTACCTGTCTCCATGTGTTCATTTCTAGAGACCAGCCGACCCTCACCTGACTGCTTTTATAATCCATCCTCTGGCATGGCTCCACCCTAGTTCCTATCAGAGAGCTCTATATTAACCTGTGCACTGCAGGCCAGCCCTGCTGATCAACCTTTGTGTGTTAGCTTCCTGTTACCTGCTGTGTGCTCTGCTGTTATTCCGTTACCGACTTTGGCATGTCCTTGACCATCCCTGTTTGCCTGTGATCCTGACCTTTTGGTGTGTGCCCGACTATTCCTGTCTGCTTGTGGCCCCGATCTTGGCTTTGTCCCTCACCATCCCTATCCTCCTGTTGCCTACTGTGGGTGCGAGCTGGGGGACCCTGGGGGTCGTGACCTGGAGCCAGTTGCAGCCAAGTCCATCCTCACCACTCGAGGCTCTGGTGAACACCTGCTGGCTCTTCGACTCCGCCCCCAGGGAATCTTACGCTCTATCCCTGGTGGGATCCATCTTGGTGTTCTGGCGGCCCTACCTTCCTATCACCTTGACCTCTGTCAGCAGCAGTCAGCCGTAGGGTCCACAACCTTGCGGTGCACTCCTAATCCCTACAGTGTGCATCTGTCACCTGGCCTCAAGGTGACCTGACAGCACCCCTGTTATACAGGGGCATAAGAATTGGGCCTTAGACGGTGGTGGTGGTGGCACAACACTGTAAAGCCTCACAGATACTTTTGTTGAGTGCAGGAACAGGCCCTGCTATGAAATATTAGATCAAAAATTTTAATTATGTGCTCCTGTTAAACAGGGACATAAAAATTGGGCCTTAAGCAGTGGTGGTGGTGCCCTGAACCGAAAATATTCTTAGAAGCTATCATCAAGATTGAGGAGGAATAGGATAGTCACTCAGCATATGCAGTCTTCAAGGGATCCCACATCCATAGAAAAATCAATCAGTTACATCAGCATCAGGTGCTTGGTAGCTGGTGATCCAAGACTGATTCATTTTTATGAATGTGAGCCGATCAACAGAGTCTGTGGACAGGCGCAATCTGTGATCGGTTACAAAGCCTCCAGCAGCACTGAATGTGTGTTCAGAAAGAATGCTGAATGCAGGACAGGCCAGTAGCTCAATTGCATATTGATCAAGCACTGGCCAGTGGTCCATCCTCAAGACCCAGTAACCCAGTGGATGCTCTGTTGGAAAGGTCTCAAAGTCTGATCTTGCCCCTATATATTCCTACACCATGTAATTTAGATGCTGGTGATGGTTGCTGGAACCAATCAGACCTGGGCGCTAAGTACCGAAGAATTATCTGAAGGCATCGGTCAGCCGGCCACCTTCTCCACCGCTCTTTCTGTGACTGAATGAAGCCTCAGCAACACGTTGTCCAGCACCAGGAAATTGTAACCTCCCAGGATCTGGAAATGCATTGCATAAACCTTTCTGCAAGGCCTCCCGAAGATGTTTCATCCTCTGCTCCCTCTGCGAAGGCTGGATAGGTTCTGCAACCTTACCCTTGTAATGTGGATCAAGAAGGGTTGCCAGCCAGTAATGATCCTTCTCCTTGATACCATGAATCCTAGGGTCCTTTCGCAGGCTTTGCAGGATCAGGGAGGCTATGCAGCGTAGGTTTGCAGAGGCATTCGATCCTGAGTCCTCTGGGTCACTAAGGATCACATTATCCTCAACCAACTCCTCCCAGCTATGTACAACTCCATGGGTTTCTGGGGACTGAAAACGATCCCTTGAAGACTGCTGCTGATGCTGAGTGTTATCCTCCACCTCCATGCAGACACAATCCTCCTGCTCCTCCTCCTCTTCTTCTTCCTGTGTGATCGGCGGGCCTGCAGGAGTACTAGCATTTGGATAAAGAGGGCCTTGAGAGGTAAGTCCTCCTCTTCCTCTTGCTGTTCTGTCTCAATTACCCTGTCCATTATTCCACGAAGCGTGTGCTCCAACAGGAAGATAAGAGGGACAGTATCACTGATGCATGCTCACCATCTTTGTGGCCTCCTCAAATGGTGACAGGACAGTGCATGCATCCTTGATCAGTAGCCACTAGCTTGGCGAAAAAAAAAGCCAGGCTCCTCTGACCCTGTCCTGGTGCCATACTCACACAGGTACTCATTGATGGCCCTCTGCTGCATGTGCAGCTGCTGCAGCATTGGCAACGCTGAGTTTCACCTGGTGGGCATGTCACAAATGAGGCAGTCCTTGGGCAGGTTGCATTCTCTTTGAAAATCAGCCAGCCGAGCACTGGCATATGCAGAAATGACCAAAGACTTTCCTGGCCTGCCTCAGGAGATCCTGTGAGCCCGGTTACCTGCTCAAGAACCGCTGCACCACCAAATTCAGGACATGAGCCAAACAGGGAACATGGGTCAAGTGTCCCTGTTGGAGGGCCAAGAGGAGGTTGGTGCCATTGTCGCATACAACCATTCCTGGCTGAAGCTGGTGTGGCATCAACCACCACTGAGCCTGCCCCTACAGAGCTGACAGGATCTCTGCCCCAGTGTAGCTCCTGTCCCCTAAGCAGACCAACTCAAGCATCGCATGGCATCTTTTTGCGTAGCCCCTTGAACACCTACGGAGCACCTTTGGTTCAGAGGAGAAATCTGCAGAGGAAGAGGCCATAGAGGAAGAAGATGAGGAGCAAGGAGAGGTCCGCCTTGTTCTTTCATGTGGGTCTTTTAAGTTCTGTTGCCAAAGGAATGCATGGAAGGTCGCCATATGTCTGGTCAAGCATGTGGTGCCCAAGCGGCTGCTGTTTTGGCCATGCTTGATACATATTGATACACGTTGCAAACAGCAATGGTGGGATCTGCTGCACACATCTCAAAAAAGGCCCACACCAAAGAACTTTTCAAAATATGTGGGGAGTCAGCAGCACCCTGTACCTGCTTAGCTCTGCGGTGTGATGCAATAGGGTGGCTGCCCTTAAGCTGCCCCCTGGATGGCATCCTACCTTGTTGGAGATGTGCCTTTTCCTCCTCCTCCTCCTCTCTTCTATCAGGCACCCAAGTCGAGTCAGTGACCTTATCATCGCCTCCCTTCTCATTACTGGAGAAAACTTGGCAGTATGCTGAAGCTGGGGGAACGTGACTGCCAGTTTCTTGACCTTCTTGGGCACCCCCTCTCTCTAGGCTGACGTTACTCCCTTTCTCACATTGGATACCATCATCAGAGCCTTCAAATCGCTGCGCATCCTCCTGCAGCATGTACCCAACACTGTGGTCAAATAGTTCGGGGGACTCCTCTGTGCATGATGATGGGGCTAGGGAAGGAGTGACTGTTGACATGGAGCCAATAGAATAGGCTCAATAATATGGCCAGCTGCAGGAAAAAAGGACAAGCATTCCCCACAGCCATGTGCTGAGGATGCACTGTGTCCAAGACCTGCTTGCCTTCTTTTAGTGGCCTGTGAGCATCTTCCTCTGCTTGGTAGCCTTCCGAACATGCTGTAAATTTTGTTTAGCAAAAAAACACTACACTGTATTGTGTACTGTGTACACCAGCAGGAAAGTAGTATCAACTGCACTAGGGGTGCACGGTACTGTGTACACCAACAGACGTGTAATAACAACTATGGGTGTACTGTGTATAACACCAGAAAAGTAGTAGCACTAGCAACTGCACTAGGGGTGCACGATACTGTGTACACCAACAGAGGTTTAATAACAACTATGGGTGCACTGTCTGTATTGTGTACTCCACCAGGAAAGTAGTAGCAACTGCACTAGGGGTGCATGGTACTGTGTACACCAACAGAAGTGTAATAACAACTATGGGTGCACTGTATGTATTGTGTACACCACCAGGAAAGTAGTAGCAACTGCACTAGGGATGCACGATACTGTGTACACCAACAGAAGTTTAATAACAACTATGGGTATACTGAATGTATTGTGTACTGTGTACACCACCAGAAAAATAGTAGCACTAGCAACTGCACTAGAGGTGCACGATACTGTGTACACCAACAGAAGTTTAATAACAACTATGGGTGCACTATCTGTATTGTGTACTCCACCAGGAAAGTAGTAGCAACTGCACTAGGGGTGCATGGTACTGTGTACACCAACAGAAGTGTAATAACAACTATGGGTGCACTGTCTGTATTGTGTACACCACCAGGAAAGTAGTAGCAACTGCCCTAGGGGTGCATGGTACTGTGTACACAAACAGAAGTGTAATAGCAACTATGGGTGCACTGTATGTATTGTGTACACCGCCAGGAAAGTAGTAGCAACTGCACTAGAGGTGCACGGTACTGTGTACACCAACAGAAGTGTAATAACAACTATGGGTGTACTGTATTGTGTACACCACCAGAAAAGTAGTAGCAACTGCACCATGGGTGAACGGTACTGTGTACACCAACAGAAGTGTAATAACTATGGGTGTACTATATTGACCAGCAGAAAAGTAGTAGCAACTGCACTGTATACTGTGTACACTGTCTGAAGTAGCAGCAACATATGTCACCAAGTTGCACCCTCATGTGTCACCAAGTTGCAGCAGCATGTGTCCCACCAACTTGCAGCAGCATGTGTCACCAACTTGCAGCAGCATGTTTCCTACCAAGTTGCATCAGCATGTGTCACCAAGTTGCAGCAGCATGTGTCCCACCAAGTTGCAGCAGCATGTGTTACCAAGTTGCAGCATCATGTTTCCCACCAAGTTGCAGCAGAATGTGTCACCAAGTTGCAGCAGCATGTGTTGCCAAGTTGCAGCAGAATGTGTCACCAAGTTAGAGAAGCATGTGTCACCAAGTTGCAGCAGAATGTGTCACCAAGTTAGAGCAGCATGTGTCACCAAATTGCAGTAGAATGTGACACCAAGTTGCAGCAGAATGTGTTACCAAGTTAGAGCAGCATGTGTCACCAAGTTGCAGCAGAATGTGTCACCAAGTTGCAACAGAATGTGTCACCAAGTTGCAGCAGAATGTGTCACCAAGTTAGAGCAGCATGTATCACCAAGTTAGAGCAGCATATGTCACCAAGTTTCAGCAGAATGTGTCACCAATTTAGAGCAGCATGTGTCACCAAGTTGCAGCAGCCTCACATCAAACCCCCCCCCCCCCCTTACTTACCTTGCAGTGTGAGTGGTAGTAATATATACTAAACTCTCGCAAATTAAGCACCATGTCTGCAATCTCTTGATTGCATAGACGTGGCGCTTCCCATAGGTGCAATGTGTCCGGCGTCGGACTGTGTCCGGCGTCCGAACACAGTGCACTTAAGGACTTTTTTTTTTTTAAGGGGCCAGCTTAAAAAATATATATATATTTATTTTTACTTTTTTTTGACTGCCTATGGACGGGCTGCCCCTGTTTAGCTTATATTTTTCATGTTAAGCCACTATTGTATAAGCATGCCATCTCCTCTGTTAAATAACATTATGTGTCCATGTGCCTGTGCTGTATAACAAAACTGCAGATTATACCTTATATCAGAGCATCTGCCGGTGCTCACGTGACTCCTCGGCTCTCTCCTCTGCCCGGCTGACAACTATAGTAGGCAGGGTCAAGAACTCCCGTGAGCGCCGGGAGACATTCTGATATAGGTAGAAATCAGCATCGTTTTTATACAGCACAGGCACAGGGACAAATAATGTTATTTAACAGAGGGAATGGCTTGCTTATACTATAGATATGATAGCAGCTGGAGGGGGGATCATAGAGTGGTTGGAGCTGACAGGCAGGGAGGGGATGGGGGGGAGGGGGAGGAGGACACAGGAGAGCATGGAGGAGACACAGTAGATGACAGAGGCATGTAAACTGACCACAGTGTCAAGGCTCAGCAGCCTTGATAAACCCTGGTCATTTTACAAAGGGGAGGGCATAACCAGGCAGGATCAGCTAGGTATGTCAGGTGATACAGGGGGCCAAATTACACAGCACAAGCACTGTGCTGTTATTCATGCTTTAAGGGAACAGGGTCTTTTTTTTTTCAGAGCAACAAACACTTTAACATTACCAGATCAAAACGAATACACTTTTTCTATGTCTTTTTATATATAATGCTGATATTAGTACAAGCAGATATATCAATCCAACTGCCTTAAATTTTAGATTTTGATCTACTAACTAGAAAACCCAGCACTGCCTGTGCACTGGTTAGACCAGTGTTTCTCAACTCCAGTCCTCAAGGCGCCCCAACAGGTCATGTTTTCAGGTTTTCCATTATTTTGCACAGGTGATTTGACCAGTTTCACTGCCTTAATAATTACCACAGCCGTTCCATCTGAGGGAAATCCTGAAACCTGTTGGGGCGCCTTGAGGACTGGAGTTGAGAAACACTGAGTCCATTTCTACAAAAGAGTAGAGGGGATAGGATTTCTTTCAGCTGTAGGTGCTGTGAATGGATCCTAGTAGCAGCATATCAACATGGGCTATATGTAGCAGTAGTAGATTATGTGTAGAATGGATGAATATTCTCAACCTTGCCATCTGCTGGCTGCAGTTTGTAAATATGAAATATGCATATGCAATCATTTGTGTATACCCGACTAAACAGAAGTTAAAATTACATTTTTTAGTCTTGAATATGATAAAAAACCTTAAGATACTATTTTATCTCTTTAAGGCAGTAAAGAGAACAGGAGGACATGCTGACCGCAGTAACCTATAGAGTAGTTTTAACCATGAAAAATTATTACTAATGAGTTAATTCCTACACTTTGTACATTGTCTTTGCCTTGGTAATGCCTAATTAAGCTGCAAGCAGAATTTGAAATATATTTTCCACTGGTTAGAAATATTGAGAAAAGAAATGCAAAATTAGTTAAAATCTAATTTAATTGTGACATTCACAGTTAATATCTTGCATATAGAAACTATTCTTTGCATTGTCAGTGTAAAATAGTTTTTTTTAACTAAAATGAAGGGAACAGTGATTCATTCAATCTTCACAGTAACACAGTCTAACAATACAAGCATCAGAAATTTCACTTTAACTACAGCATATAATGGTTTGTATAGAAGCAAACCTTTTAAAGGATTATGTTCTAGACATATTTTGACACCTTATGTTATCAATTCATTTAAATGAAAATTCTTTCCAAAGAGCAATGGTTAACATAATCAATAGGATCTACCACATTGATCTCCAAAACCAGGTGCTCTCATATTTAGGGATGGGCTGAACAGACCCCCTGTTCGGTTTGCACCAGAACTTTTGAACACCGCAAAATTTTGGACCCGAATAATGAACCCCATTAAAGTCAATGGGACTTGAACGTCAAAAATCAAAAGTGCCCATTTTGAAGGCTTATATGCAAGTAATTGGGCATACAATGGTTATAGGGGTCCAGTTCCTGCCCTGGGGCGGGACATGTATCAATAAAAAAAAAAGTTTGTGAAAAATGTAATTTTTAAATGACCAGTGATTTTTTAATTTTTAAAGCGAAAGCATAGAAATTAATATTTCCTTCCAATATAGTGCCTGGGGGGTTCCCTTAGTCTACCTGTAAAGTGGCAGATCTGCACCATGTCTAAAATCTGCTGCAGCAATAATTGCATTTATATAGCCAAAAAAATTAACATTACCCGGCAAGCTACCTTTATTTTGCTCAGTAACAGCTGGGGAGCTGGTGTGTATAATGAGGCCACAATGTAGTGCACTGGAAACAAGATTAGAGGTTTTTTGGATACATTCTGGTGTCACTTTGACTTTGGATAGACGTAATGGGTGCGTAAAAATTGGTCTTTGGGTGTCGGTGGTGCCTTCCCACCGTAAACCAATAGAGGTAACCTTGATGAAAGCAAGATTTGGCCTTGCTGTAAAAAATTGCAATGATATGCACCTGTCAAAAAGGTGCAGAAAAAATGGTCTTTGGGTGTCGTTGGTGCCTTCCTACCGTAACTTTATAGAGGTACTCTTGATTAACGCAAGAATTGGTCTTGCTGTAAAAAATTTCAATGAAATGCACCTGTCAAACAGGTGCAGAAAAATTACTCTTTGAGTGTCAGGGGAGCCTTCCCACCATAACCCTATAGAGATGCTCTTGATGAAGGCAAAATAAAAGTGCAATGATATGCACCTGTCAAACAGGTGCTTAAAAATTGGTCTTTGGGTGTTAATTGTGCCCATGAAACCTATACCAAAAGCATTCTTCCAGATGAAGTGACTGAACCAGGGGCGGATCCAGAGTCTAGTCTCGGGAGGGGCACTGCCAAAAAATAAGGCTGCTTTCACACTGGGGTGGGCGGGCGACGGCGGTAAAGGCCGCTAACGGGACGGTTTTATCTCATTTATTTCTACTGAGACACACAGCCGCTATATCCCAATATGACATGTTGGTGCGGGTACTTGAATAAACCCTGCATGCATTCTGGGATCCGCACGCATGACATACTGGGATATAGCGGCTGTGTGTCTCAGTATAAATAAATGGGATGCATGTAACACTTTATGCATCCCCAAGCCAGTAAAAGACAGCCCTGCATGTCAGACGCATGTCTGCCTGTGTGAATGAAGCATAAAGATACGGATTTCTGTCATTCTATATCATCATTATTCTCATGATAATCACACAATACAGGTGCTGTGGCTCAACGCATCTGTGCTGTGTGATTATCATGATGATAATGATGATGATTGGTAATTGTAATATGACACATGGAGGGGGGTTAATGTACTCACTGATGTATTACTGACCAGTGGCAATTAATTAACCCCTTTGTGCTGCATTAGTGGCAGTGTTTATAAACCCCTTCATGCTGTAGCATAAAAGGGGTTCATTAACATTGATGGTGCCACTGTCATTAATGCAGCACAAAGGGGTTAATTGTCACTGATCACAAATACATGAGTGAGTACATTAACCCCCTCCATGTGCCATATTACAATTACCAGTGTAAATTATTTCACCCCCCACCCCCAAAGCATTCACCACTTCACCTGTAAGACAAGGTGTTAACTAATTAACATAACAATGCCGCTCGTAGCTAATTAACATAGCAATGCCGCTCGTAGCTCATTAACACAACACTGCCTTAGCTAAGTAAGTGATCACTCACTTGCAGTGCACTGAGCTGGCTACAGTCCATCTTGTCTTCAATCCTGCGCGCCTCTGAATCGTGACGTCACACCAGCCGGGACTAGGAAGCTCCTGTCGGGTAGAGATCACTCCGCCTGACAGGGAAGTGAAGTGACACTCGTGCCGCTCTGCTGCAACTCTGCCAGCATGTAGCAGCAGCCCGAGTCACATCAATTACAGACCCCCATAGTGACCCACTGGCCCCCTCTAAATAAACTGATGGAAGCCAGGGGAAGCAGCAATAAAGTCCCAGCTGCATTTAGATGCCTCATGCAAATCTGGTGAGGTGGCGGAGGGAGAAAGCCTTGGAGTAAGTTCTATTTTCTCGGAGGGGGCAATTGTCCCGTTGCCCCCCCCCTGGATCCGCCCCTGGACTGAACACCCTCAATGCTAGGCAGCCTCAAAGTCCTGCAGAGATTCCACATCCCAAGCTCATAGCTGGTAATCCAGGACTGATTCATTTTTATAAAAGTCAAACGGTCCACAGAGCCTGTGGACAGATGCGTTCTATGACCAGTAGGGATAGGTGAACAGTTCGCCCGAACACCGTTAAAGTCTATGGGATACTAACATAAAAAATCAAAAGTGCTAATTTTAAAGGCTTATATGCAAGTTATTGTCATAAAAATTGTTTGAGGACCTGGGTCCAGCCCCAGGGGACATGTATCAATGCAATTTTTTTTTTTTTAAACTGCCATTTTTTCGGGAGCAATACCAGAACCTTCAGGTCTGTTATGGATTTTAAGGGGAACCCTGTGACAAAATTTGAAAAATAAATGGCGTAGAGGTAACCCCAAAATCCATACCAAACCCTTATCTGAGCATGCAACCCGGCAGGCCACAATAAAAGAGGGGGGGCAAGAGAGCCGCCCCTGTACCGTACCAGGCCACATGCCCTCAACATGGGGAGGGTGCTTTGGGGTAGCCCCCCAAAGCACCTTGTCCCCATGTTGATATGGACAAGAGCCTCATCCCCATAACCCTTGCCCGGTGGTTGTGGGGGTCTGCAGGCAGGGGGCTTATCATAATCTGGAAAACCCGTTTAACAAGGGGACCCCCAGATCCCGGCCTCCCCCCCTGTGTGAAATGGTAACGGGGTACAAATGTACCCCTACCATTTCATAAAAAAAGTGTGAAAAATGTTAAAAATTACAAAACACAGCTTGGGACAAGTCCTTTATTAAAAAATAAAAATGTCCCACAATGCCCATTCATCTTCTTCTATCACGCCGCCCGGACCGGAAAAAAAACGGGAACGACCCACCTCCATGGGAGGCTCCCACCGTCTGACGTGTCTTGGCTTGTGACTGAGGGTGCAGCCACCCGGTAACGTAAACGGATGACCCCACCCCTTCTGACACACAGGGACCTCCCCATGGCTTCCACGTGGCGTCGGGCAACCCCCGGGGGGGCGGGGCAACCCGGTTACGTAAACCCGAAGGGCATTGTATATATTTTAGAGGGACTCCCATGCAATTTTTTTTTTACATTTTGGTTCGGGGTTCCCCTTAATATTCATACCAGATCCAAAGGGCCTGGTAATGGACTGGGTGGATTCCATGCTCTTTTTTTCAATTAATTTTATCTATATTGCCGAGACGTGACAATTCATTACATCCGCGATCAGTTTTAAATGACAATTTTTCCTTTAGAAATGTCATTTTGCTGTGGTACTGCTCTAAACATGGGGAAAATGTGCCACTTTACAGGCATACTATAGACACGCCCCAGGCATGATATTTAAAGGAATATTTCGTTTTTATTGTTTCACTTTAAGTATTAAAAAATCACTGCTCCCGAAAAAACGGCCATTTAAAAAAATAAATAAAAAAATTGCATCGATACCTGTCCTCTGGGGCAGGATCCAGGTCCCCAAACACTTTTTATGACAATAACTTGCTTATAAGCCTTTAAAATGAGCACTTTTGAATATTCGTGTTTGTGTTCCATAGACTTTAATGGTGTTCATGTATTCTGCCGAATTGTTTGCCTGTTCTCGTGTTCTGCTGCGAACCAAACAGGAGGGTGTTCAGCTCATCCCTAATGATCATTAACGAAACCTTCTGCAGCACTGAATGCCCATTCTGAAAGCACGCTGGATACAGGGCAGCCCAACAACTCAATAGCATACTGGGCAAGTTCTGGCCAGTGGTCTATTCTCATGACCCAGTAAGTCAGTGGGTCGTCAGCTAGAAACCTCTCCATCTCTGTTCTGGCCCTGAGGTAATCATCCACCATGTGATGCAGATTCTGCCGATGGGATGTGGAAGCTGACAGCCCTGGGCGGGGAGGACTAAAAAAATTCCAAAATTCCTCACTTAGGAGTACACCTTCTCCAACGCTCCTCTCTTGACCACCAGAAGACTCAAAAATACGTTGCCACTGTGACCTACTACTACAGGAAAAATGTTCAATAAAATCCTCTTTAATGTGTCCTCAAGAGATTTTATCTTCTGCACTCTCTGCACTCTAAACCTTCCCCTTATAACGGTGGTCAAGGAGGGTTTCCACCACCAGTAAAAGAGCTGGAAGAAGGAGTGGAGGCCCAGCAAGAAGAACAGAAGAGGGGGACAAGACCCCTGAAGAGGGGGGCAAGACCCCCGAAGTTGGAAGTAGACCCCCAGACGGCGGTGGCGACGAAGAAGAAAGCCGGGCTCCTCCGCTAGTAAAAGAGATAGCAAAAGAGCAGAAGATAGCGGAGGAGTCCGGTGAGAAGACCCCCCAAGACGGAAGAAGACCCCCGGAGCTGTGCAATAAATTATTTTTAACCCTTGTGTATTGTGTTTTATTTAAATTTTTTTCACAGGTGAATGGGTAGGGGTACATTGTACCCCATACTCATTCACATAGGGTGGAGGGCCGGTATCCAAAGGGGCCCCTTATTAAAGGGGGCTCCTGGATGCCGATAAGCCCCCCGCAGACCCCAACAACCAACGGCCAGGGTTGTTGGGAAGAGGCCCTTGTCCTCATCAACATGGGGACAAGGTGCTTTGGGGTGGGGGGGCACCCCCCCATGATGAGGGCACACAGCCTGGTACGGCTCAGGAGGGGGGGGGCTCGCTCGTCCCCACCCCCTTTCCTGACTGGCCGGGTTGCGTGCTCGGATAAGGGTCTGATATGGACCTAGGGGGGGACACCCACGCCGTTTTTTCGGCGTAGGGCTTCCCCTTTAAGTCCATACCAGGTGACGGGGCCAGCGACGTGTCAATCTCGCCGCCGAAGGCGGTGACATTGACTTCTTTCGCTAGTCCCGTCTACCTGGAGCCGCGCTCAAAATGAACGGACTTTCCTTTGTGTGTGGGCAAGTCTGTTCATTTCAAAAGTACGGCAGATAGTCCCGCGGAAAAGTCCCGTGTGTGGGCAGGTCTGCTCGTTCGGACAGTCCGGCGGACTTTACAGCGGTTTGTCCTCCAGACTAAGTCTGCCGGATTGTTTGATCGTGTGTACGCTGCATAAGGAAAACATATATGATAAACTATATACCTTTACTAGACGAGATAAGGAGGGAAATAAAAAAAATTTCAACTTGCAGGTTGTCCTGGTTCAGGCGAATAAGTTCTGTTAAAATGTTCCTAACCCCTAAAATCCTATATAAATTTCAGATGCTCCCCTTAACAATCCCGCAATCCTTTTTTTAGAATTTTGAAAGGAATAGTATCTAGATATATATGGTGTAATAAAAAACCCAGACTCTCTGCCACAATTTTAAGTTTAGAGAAAAATCAGGGAGCGGATTAGCCATGCCAGATTATAAGAAATGCTACAACGCAGTGATTCTGTCGCGTATAATAGAGTGGTCAAAGGAGGCTAGTGATAAAAGATGGACAAAATTAGAAAATACATTGAGCAACCCCAATTAGATCCGGAGAAGAGTACACCCCGATAGAGAAGTGGATCTTGAAGGGCCACGCTAAAAATAATATATCATGCTTGTATAAAATCCTCTCTGAGGGAAAGGAAATGGATGTTCCTCCATATGTTAAATCATGGGAGAGGGAAATAGGGACTAAATGTACTACACAAAGATTAGGGAAAATTTGGAAACCATGGCTCTGCGGTAGACGCAAAGATGGCAGAAACAAATTACAAATGTCTGGCAAGATGGTACTTTACGCCTGATAGACTAAGCCATTTTCAGCAGGACAGGTCTTCCGAGTGTTGGAGAGGGTATAAAAATAAAGGTACCACATCTGGTGGGACTGTTCCATTATTAAAAAATATTGGTTGGAGATACTAGATCTTATAAGGTTTGTTACTAATGAAACAGTCCCAATGGACCCATGGACGTGCCTTTTCCATGGGACCGATAGGTCGGTGAGGCTATATACATCCTTGATTATCCCATCATTGCTTAATGCAGCAAAGTGCCAGATACCAAAAAAATGTCAGGAAACTGAAAGCCCTAAAATCTGCCATTGGATCTTTGTAGAGAAAAGGATTTAAAGATTGGAGAAGGAAGAGGAAAGGAGGGAGGACCAGATGGTAGGGGATGATCGGAATGATCGGAAAGATAAATCGGCTAAGTGGGATAAATTTAAAAACTCTTGGAGATACATGATAGAGATAACCAAATGAGCCAGAAGTAAAGGGATTGGAAAGAGGAGAGGGACTAGGAGTAATAGGAAAGGAACCCAGGGATGATAGGACCAGGGGAGGAAATATAGCCCCCATTAATAGAGGTTTGTGGTGTATGGGAGGTGGGGGGGTAGGGAGGGAAATTGTGGTTATTAATGACAAGGAAAGGGATAAGGTTTATTATGATGTATATTTTTCTCTTTTGTATGATGGCAAATATAAAATTAAATAAAGAATAAAAAAAAAAAACTGGCGGTAATGCACACAGAAGTAAATGTCGTTAAACTGTCAGTACCGCAATCAAATAGACGGTGTTCAACTGTCACTACACTGACACTATCTGAACTGTCCCTACTCTAGCTTTACACTAATGTCAAGATTACTGACACGGTCTCACTACATTACACTGAAACTATCTGAGCTGTCCCTACTCTACACTAATGTATGTATGAATGACATGGTCTCATTACACTACAGTGAAAATATCTGAGCTGTCCCTACTCTAGCTGCACACTATGCAAAGCTGAATGATGGTCCTCCTAACTACACTCACACTATCCCTAGACTGACACTAAATGAATATTCTACACTGACAATTGAAGCAAAATAGCACAGTATAGCACACTAACGAACTAATAGCACAGAACAGAGCCCTGTTTTATCTCTCTCCACACCGAAATCACACTGAAAATGTCTGCCATTTAAATAATACCATATTTGCCGGTGTATAAGGCAACCCGGCATATAAGACGACCCTCTAATCTTACAGGACGAAAACGCTTTTAAAACTGTACTTACCGTATAAGACCACCCGGCTTTCGAGGCTTCCGAGGCTTCATATTTCTTCCTTCTTCCTGCATTTGCTGGAGCCAATCACGGTGAGCGATGTATTCTATTAATGAATACAAAGCCTGCTTGGATTGGCAGAGGCTGTAACATCATCAGCCCGCGCCTCTCTGACTCTCCAAGCCAATCCGAGCAGGCTACAGAGTAGCCTGCTCAGATTGGCAGAGGTCGTTACTCCAATCCGAGCAGGTTCTGTATTAATTTGAATACATCGCTCACCAGGATTGGCTCAACGGTATATACTGTATGTAGCCGAAGCTACATACAGTATTACCGAACACCAAGCAAGCATCCGAGGGGCTGACCCGGTGTATAAGACGATCCCTGCTTTTTGGCCAATTTTTTTACATGTAAAAGGTCGTCTTATACTCCGGCAAATACGGTACTTTATATTGTGGGGCGAGAATGAGCTATGATTGGAAAAAGTCATGATGACAGTGTCCAATCATGACAATGACAGTGCTCTGTGCCCTGATTGGATCAAGCTTTCACTGCTTCAGCCAATAAGGGCTTGCAATGCACTGTTCAGCGACACAATGCATTGTGGTCGGTTCGGGGGGAGGGGGGGCGAACAAACGGTCGAACGACCCGCATGTTCAAATGTTCTCCAAACATCCAAACAACAAAAGTTATGCTCGGGCCAAACAGTTCACCCATCCCTACTCATATTTGCCCATGTTCTATTAATATAACCATTAAACCGTCATTGCTTGATGTCCATCTGCATCCTCCAAGTAAATGTTATATTGTGAGGCAGACTTGAGAAGGGAACTCATTCATATTGTGTAAAGGCTTTTCTTGGATTAATAATAATTAATAAACACTTGAACAATTCTTAAATTCTGCTTTTTACCATGAAGTAGCTGTAAGCACATGGATGCACTAAGTAAGTGTTCCATACACAGTAGATAAATGTTGACAGCTGAGTTTACAATTTACAGTTTTATATGGTTTTGAACAAAGGTGAACATTTTTTTACTGGACTGATATCACACTGCCAACATAATGAAGCAAGACCAGTAGTAACTAATGTTTACAAAGATAATTAAAAATGTTATTTTGGTACCTTATTTACAATATTACATTTTCCAGAAATGATTATAAATGTAAATCTTTCATTAGGTTTACAGGATGCATTTATATTTAAATTTTTAATGATCGGCATATGCATATTCATTTTATCATTTGATTAAAAATAAGTAGTGGAATATTTCATGTACTCTAAAAATTACTAGCTATATTTTTTTTCTGCATACTACATTAAACGACACACGCATGTGCAAGTTAAAGAACTTAGCAGGAGTTTTTGAACACCCATAACACAAAACAACATCAAAGTGAGCTCAATAACAATGTTTGCCTTCTCCCAATGCAATCTGTGGGTCACCACTCCTCCTGAAACATTCCTCCTTTGGTTCGACTGCTTTGCCTATCCTTACTCTTGGGACTTCACTAAAAGCATTGTATGACAATGAAAAGGACAAGACAAAACTTCCTATAGTGTAGTTATGACAGACCCTATCCTACACACTTTGTTATTAGAACTGCTTCAGGGGCTGCTTACTGACAGTGGCAACTTTTTTCCTCAGTGCTCAGGTGTTGTTACATTCCTCCACACTGTTGGCCTTCCATTACTTAATTTACACCTTTTTTTCTTGCATATTCTTTCTTATTCAAATTCCAATTTTTATTTTCTTGTCTACGTGAATAATTACCCAATACAATTTACTTTATGGCAGAACCATGATTTTTCTTTTGACCACTCCAATAACAATACTTATAATATTTTATAAATAGTGTCAAAAATAGGGCTAAGCAAAGCTATTTCGGCAAAATAGATTTTCACTGCAAAATTACAAATTTTGCCAGTGGTGAAATTTCTTGAGATTGGAAACACTCAATCTTGCTCATTGAGCTGCTTATTAAGTGAAATTTGTTTGAAAAATATCTACCTTTTCCGCTACCTTTTTTTAAACACTGTGCTTTTCAAGTTGGTGTCGTTAAGGTAGTTTATTTTATTAAATTTAGTGCTGTTTATGTTGTATTATTTTTTAATGCTGTTTGTTTTTTCTTTGTTTAAAAAAATAAAATAATGAGGCCACTGAAGTTAATGAGAAGCTGTTTTTTGTAACATGAATAAAAATGTATGATGGGAGGAAGGAATCCCATTAGGAGACCTTCTATGTTAAGACACGTAGTGTCTGATACCACATCCTATGAAAATTGCATACAAAAGAAAACCTAACTAAAGAATAGAGGACTTTGGAGGTACCACATATATAGTATAAAATCAATCTTTTATTGTACATGTATTAAAAAGACATATATATCATTAAAAAAAAAAGACAAACAATTGCTGCATATCAATACTGCAAATACATAAAGTTAAAATGATCGTTATAACTCATCCCCTCCACCAAACTAAGGCAGTTACAGTAATTGCTTGCTGTAACTTTGATGCGTTTCACATGCCCGCTTCATCAGGAAAACAAATACAGTCAAGCTCTGTGCTTTACATGTGAAACATCAACAAACATAATTACATAATTACAGATACCACCATCAATTGCAATCTTTTTTATGGAATCGACCGGATCCTCAGAAATTATCCAATAAGAGTCCTATACCAGGAGTCAGGCTTATATCATAACCAATTCTATGTTCCATTTAGGAATACTTTATTGTCATCCAAAGACATGCAGGTAGGTTAATTAGCTTCTGTCCAAAATTGGCCCTAGTATATGAATGGGGACCTAGGATTGTGGGCTCCTTGAGGGCAGGGACTGATATGAGTGTGCAATGTACAGGGATAGGGACAATTGTAGATACTCACTCAGGTTGAACTGGATGGACTGGTGTCTTTATTCAACCTTACTAACTATGAAACTATGAAACTATGAAACTATCTTGCTTTGTAAGAATTGCTCTATCTGTCCAGCTTAGGGCTTTAATAGGCACACTAACATGTCCTCCAGGGTGGTTGCTGCAGGGGACCCCTTCAAAGTGGTACCTTCAAAGTCCTCCATTCTATAGTTAGTTTTTTTTTGTTTTTTTTTAACATGAACTGGTCCAGAATAATTGAAAAAAACTTCCTCATACCTAATAAGGCATTTAAAGCTCATTGCACACTTGAAAACCATCATCTGATTTTCACCCAAATTACATCAAAACAAAAACTCTTCATCTTGTACACTTCTGGTAGAAAATGTTATATATATATATATATATATATATATATATATATATATATATATATATATATATATATACATATATACACACACACACAATTAGCTTCATGCTTTCTTTATTTATTTATTTCCAAACATCTAAATTCAATAGAAACCGGCTGACATGTGGCCCGTGTGTACAGCAGTCAGTCTGACAAAAGGCCACCCCCTGTCAGAACACAATGGCACAGCCCTGACCTGAGCTGTCAGTTTTTTTTCATGAACGAAAAAAAAAATAGTAGTGTAGACTTTACTGTACACCAAAATAAATAATTCAATTTTATCCATGAGTGTGTAGCGTTACCCCCAAGGAGCCTCTGGAAATTGCCCAGATTTTTCCCAACAATTACCCCGCAGGCAGGCACATGTTCACAGTCACTCTTTGTCTCAATAATAAGTCCAGGTGGGTTCTTATAGGTGTTTTTTTATTTTTGAGGTAACTTGATTAGGGTTGGGGGAATTGAGTGGGATACTCCAAAAAGAACTATGTACAAAGCGAGGACAGCAAACTTCCTTCTGAAGAACTGAAGCAGAAGTCCTTGCAAAAGCAAACTATGGACTTAGCTTTGTAGTAGAAGCAGTTAAAGCACACAAGCTTCTTTCTTTATAGCAATCAGAGCAAAGTCCCTTCACAAAGAACTAGATAGGCTGAGCTCTTCAGGACACCAGCCGATGTTCCCTTCACACAAAAACACACAGCTGACTCTCTAGCACCAGATGAGTGGCAGCAGCCCAAAAGTCTCTAGGATTTCTCTCACTGTCTGTACTCAAATTTCCTTGAAAAGTTGATTTAACATCCAAGCAACACCTTTCTACTGTAATACCACACTAGACCTTTGGAGCCTCTCATTTAGCTCTCTGTAACTTCAGCATCCAGGTCCCTCAGAAAGCACATGGCAGGGCTTCCCAGAGGGCAGCAAGCCCTCCAGGCTGGACTTTTCCTCTGCAGGATAAGACCCAGAATCTCTGTGTCTCAGAGTATTTATACAAACTCCAAGCACCCTTCAGGGTCACCCTCCATGGGCTTGGCCAGGGCTGTATAAATATTCATGCTGCTATCTGCATTGCTCCACACTTGTTCCAGAGATTTTTACTGTTTTCTGAAAAGCAGAGGAAGCAATCAAACCAGTAGATCTGACTAGATCTGAAACAGATCTGACTAGTCACATGCAGTTGCACTGATTACCATGAGCCAACTAAATTTACCTAACACAGCTATTGCAGCCACACTGATTACAGTGAGACAAGCTAAATTTACCTAGCAATAAAAACATAGCTCCACTGAACACAGTGACCCAAAATCTACTTAATCCTAGCACCTATCTAGGAGGGTGCTACAAGTGGAAAGCTGATTATCCATAGTAGACAAATTGTAAAGATGAATGCAAAGTACAAATCAAGTTACTGACTGTAATCACTTTGCTTTGCAAGATATATTTAA
This sequence comes from Lithobates pipiens, assembly GCF_037356315.1. Taxonomy (NCBI): domain Eukaryota; kingdom Metazoa; phylum Chordata; class Amphibia; order Anura; family Ranidae; genus Lithobates; species Lithobates pipiens. The sequence goes on along the minus strand of NW_027507764.1, from coordinate 354,607,936 downwards.
TAATTATTGTGATCAGGTAACTGGCAACAAAGTATTATATGCTATCTCTAGAAAGGTTGTAGTGCAATGATCATTGCACTATGTTTGCAGTTTACAATACAAAGAGACCACATCTATGCATATTGTTACAATCAGCTTATCACTAGATTTACTCCAAATCCTTGCGAATGTTCTAGGCATAAGTGTAATTACTGTGCTTTCTTTAGAACTCATTGAAATGCCATCAATACTGGTCCTATGACCAGTTTTAATAAAGGCAGTCAAGACAGAAGTGGTTTGACATATCACTGTGTTCATCCACCAGGTCTTTCCTGGTCAAAAGTATAAGCATAAAAAATCCATTATAGGGTAACTAACAAGAAACCATGTCTACTATGTCTATTCTGGACTTATAATGTCATTGATTTTTTTCTACAAGCATGTTTAGTGTGTATTTTTAGCAATAAGCCGTAGATGTTGCACAAAATAGAATTCATTACTGAAAGAATTTCCCACCCACAGACACTGAGTTTCAGCATAGAAACTGCTTGTTGTATGGCTGCAGTAATGCACATTAACAAGAGAAATATGAAAACATTCTAACTTAAAGCACGGCGGGCTGGTAACTTATAATTATCTTTTCTTCTTGAGCAACATATACATTACAGAAAGAAAATTAACACCATTAGATACTGTTTCATAATATCAGGGTGCTTAAAAAAACAAAACAAAGATTATGGATACAATTTAATTAATGATATGCCATGGTGCTTGAATGGGTTCATTCATGTTAATAAAGATTGATCCATCTATTGTAGCCGAAACAAAGGAAAAAATCACTTTAGACTTGAAGTAGGCAAGTCACAACTAGTGAATTTAATTGTGCGGGATGAGAAAATTGGTACTGACAAAGAGAAAAGCATGAAAATAAAACATGCCATGTACTTACCATTTGAGGTAATCTTTATACTTATATTTAATAATAACTGTATTTTACAAATACAGTATTCAAGCATATCATGCAAGTGTGCAAATATAACATTTTACCCATTCTGCTACTCTTGCTGTCCTTAGAGCTGTAATGTGATCATTAAGCGCACAGCTAGTTATCATTTCATCAAGCTCATGATAATGGCATCTGCAGACAGGAGTTTCTATAAGCAATATTTCTTTGGTGATGCATGTATGGCTAGTTCCTGACCATCTGAAAATCACAAGCAGATACAGTATGTGCATATAACGAGATGCAAGAGATTTGGGATAGCATTAGAGAGCACTGAAAATTCTCTCCCCCTCCATCGCTCTTCCTTACATATTTCCTTTTATAGTTAGTACCAGATACTTTACTCAAAATATGTGCCGTATAGATATAATGATTACAGGCCCACTGGAATTGAATCAGTCACAAGTGCAAAGCAGTGGTTAATTTGAAATTTACAATCTCGGAATTTACACTTAGAATTGTAGCCAGATGCTGTACTACAGAAACATGGAGAAGGAGACATTTCATTTACAATCAGTATGCTTTGACTTTCTGCTGTTATGGTGAATGTTGTGTTGCACTATCCCCTCCAGTCAGCAGAGGGAAAACTATAACTAGGAAAGTCTATGGACTTCTATGCTGACAGTTGAGGATCATTGGGATTATAGTCTGAAATAGGGATGAGCTTCGTGTTCGAGTCGAACGTGCGTTCGACTCGAACATTGGCTGTTCGGCCGTTCGGCGAATTCCGAACGTTTGGGCCGTTCGCGTCAAAATTCGAGTGGCGCGCGCGGACCACAATGCACTGCGGTGGCGCAGTGCATTGCTGGCTCATGATTGGTCAAGCATGCACTGTGACCCCGCATGCTTGGCCAATCGTAGCGCCAGCAGCGAGGAGAGCCATGATTGGCCACAGGCATCCTGCCTGTGGCCAATCATAGCTCAGGCTGTGTAGTGCACGCCCCACACTATATAAGGCCGCCTTTGAGGCGGCCTCGTGTAGTGTGTTAGCATCTGAAGCAGTGGGTGTTCTGTGTACCTTCAACACAGTACACACCAATCGTTTTTGGCTGATTTCCTATCTTGCTGCTGTATAGTGGTTGTTGTCTGTGCCCTGACCGCAGTATACACCACTATATTCACCTCACCTATATAGCTAGTGATCTAGCTTTAACCACTTAAATACTGCCCATTGCCGATTAACGGCTTCAGGGCGGTTGTTTAACTCTGAGAGGCCATTAATTAACGGCCTCCCAGAATTCTGCTCTCACAGGACCCGGTGCATCACGGATCACAGTAAACGGCCGCTCGTCGCGGCCGTTTACCACATGATCGCTCCGTCAAATGACAGAGTGATCACTTGTAAACAAACCGGCGTCATGTTATGACGCCGGTTCCTCCCTCCCCTCTCTGTACCGATCGGTACAGCGGAGGGGAAAGAGATCGGTGTCAGCAGCGATGTGGGCTGCATCTGCAGTGCCCACATCGCTGCTCACCGAATTTAACCCCTCAATTCCCTTGCCAATACTCTGCAATACCAGTGCATACTCTGCAGTACCCTGCCATTACTCTGCAGTACCCCGCCATTACTCTGCAGTACCCCGCCATTACTCTGCAGTGCAGTACCCTTCCATTACTCTGCAGTACCCTGCCATTACTCTGCAGTACCCCCCATTACTCTGCAGTAACCCCCATTACTCTGCAGTACCTTACCATTACTCTGGAGTACCCCCCAATACTCTGCAGTACCCTGCTATTACTCTGTAGTACCCCGCCAATACCCCGCCAATACTCTGCAATACCCTGCCATAAATTGCCATACCCAGCCATACTCGGAGATACCCAGCCATACTCGGTGATACCCTGAAATACCCAGCCATAGACGCCCCCCACCCCTCACCGCCCTCCGGTGCTTCTACCAACTCGCCAGTACGATCAAAGCCAGAATCTTTTTTTTATTTTTTATTTCAGGCTTCCCAGCCTAGAGGTGAGATGTGGGGTCATATTGACCCCCAGATTTCACTGTAAAGAGGACCTGTCACCCCATATTCCTATTACAAGGGATGCAACTCAAAACATGTAACCAGTAAAAAAAAATGTAAGCGTCGCCTATGGGGATTTTTTAAGTAGCGACGTTTGGCGCCATTCCACGGGCATGTGCAATTTTGAAGAGTGACATGTTTGATATCTATTTACTCAGCATAACTTCATCTTTCACTTTATGCAAAGATTGGGCTAACTTTACTGTTTTTTTTGTTTGTTTTTTAAGCACAAAACTGTTTTCCCCCCCAAAAAACGCGTTTGAAAAATTGCTGTGCAAATACCGTGTGAGATAAAAATTTGCAACGACCACCATTGTATTCTCCAGGGTCTTTTGGTATGCATATGCTGTGTGTGTGAAATAACCTGATAATATGACAATTTTGTGAAAAAAAAAAAAAAAAGGAAATAGGCCGTCAGTACTTCAGGTGTGATCAATTTTCAGATATTGGCACCATAGCTTGTGGACTCTATAACTTTCACAAAGACCAAATAATATCCACCAATTTGTACTTATTTTTACCAAAGATATGTAGTAGTATGAATTTTGGCCAAAATTTATGAAGAAAAAATTACTAATCTGCTAAATTTTATAACAGAAACGAAGAAAAATTCATTTTTTCGCAGAATTTTCGGTCTTTTTTCTTTTATAGCACAAAAAATAAAAAACTGAGAGGTGATTAAATACCACCAAAAGAAAGCTCTATTTGTGTGAAAAAAAGGACAAACATTTCCTATAGGTCCAGTGTTGCATGACTGAGTAATTGTCATTCAAAATGCGAGGGCACCGAAAGCTGAAAATTGGTCTGGTTATTAAGGGTGTTTAAGTGCCCAGTGGTCAAGTGGTTAATAATAGAGCTTGCAGTCAGTAGTGTTAGGAGATAGTGCGTGCTGTCTGCGTGCTCTGTACCCAGTACATACCGCTATAATATAGGGCAGGCCCCTACTTTCAAACATCCAACTTACAAACATCTCCTACTTGCAAACGCAAGGAGACAGCAGCAAGTGAGATGAAAAAAGATGGACGACAAAACAAATTATACAGGGGTGATAACCCTTCCCTATGTTTTCCAAAAAGCTTAAAAATAGTTTGTTTGACTGGAGCTACACTTTAAAAATGTACCGGTTGAAAATTACAAACAGATTCAACTTAACACAACAAACCTACACAGTCCCTGTCTTGTTTGCACCGCCTGTATACTGCTGTTCTGAGTATATAGGGCCTGGGGGCCACACGCATTTCCTTTTTTTAATATGGGTACGGGGTTCCCCTTAATATGCGTACAAGACCCAAATAGGCTGGTAATGGGCAGGGAGGGCTACCCATGCCATTTTTCTCAATGATTTTCAACCATATTGCAGGAACCAGATATAACATTAAAACCGCAAGCAGTTTTAAATGGTGTTATTTCCGTTTAATGTCATTTTGTGCAGGGACTGTTCCAAACACGGGAAACACGTGGCACTTCACAGACATACTACAGACACCCCCCAGGCACCATATTTAAAGGAATATTTCACCTTTTTTTTCACTTTAATCGTCATTAAAATCAGTGCTCCCGCCAAAACGGCAGTTTTTAAAACTTTTTTTTGCAGTGACCCATGTCCCCTGAGGCAGGAGGCAGGTCCCCAAACCCTTTTTAGGACACTATCTTGCATATTAGCCGTTAAAATTAGCACTTTCCATTTTGAACGTTCGAGTCCCATAGACTTCAATGGGGTTCTAACGTTCGTTTCGAACGCGGGGGTCGTTCGCAAGTTCTGGTGCGAACCGAACCGGGGGGTGTTCGGCTCATCCCTAGTCTGAAACATCAATGACAGCGTGGGACTTATGGGCCTTTGCAATACTGTTCCCAGAGGTCATTGAGGAGGAAGGGGAGTGGTGGTACAGCTTATACCAGACTGCACTGGAAAGCTCTTCTTCTTTGCAGTGTGGGAACCGAGGCCTACACATTGATCCTGGAGCAAACAGATTATCCACGGGGCGAATGACCATAGACTGAGACCTTGGTGCAGAGACACCCAGAACAGTGCAGCACAGACCACGGCAATCACATCTGCACTATTGTCGCAGGGAGGACGGATCAAACTCTCACCCTCTACTTCCCACCACCAATCACCAGAGGCATTCTGCAGAGAGACTGAGGGGACCCCACTTATACAGATAGAGGTTACCTCAGCATCCCAGGAACTGGTGAGAGAGCTATTTGCCCATTGCTGATACTTCTAGCAGGGACTGAGACACTATGTATATCAAATCCATACCACACCTATATTGCACTCTATAGAGCACTTATTCCAAACATACACTGCACCATCATCAACCCCAGGGGCGTTGCTAGGGGATGGCTATTGGGGCTATAGCCCAGAATCTGGGGCCCATAGCCCCGAGTCTCTTGCCGCAGGGTCCCTGCCTAACCAGTGGGTTGTGGCTCCTGCGGTGGGCTGGCTGTATGAGAGAGGCAGAGGAGAGGAGAGAAGCGAGCAAGGGGGCGAGCAGAGATGACATCTCTCTCTGTCCGCTCCACATCAGAGCTATTCACAGCTGAGCCTCTTCAATTTGGGAGTGAGGTGCCGCGAGCAGCAGAGAGATCAGCGCTCTTCCACTCTCACAGCATGGTGGAGTGCAGGTGGCATGCTTCCTGTCATCGGTGGAGCTCCACTTTGCAGCCAGACCCCCTTGCTTCAATGTCGGAGGTGCGGCAGGGAGCAGCGAGATGACATCATCTCTCACTGCCCGCCCCACATCACCGCTCTCCTGCTTTCACTAAATGGACCAGTGCTGCCAGCCTGCCACCAATGCAGTGTCAATGCACATTTGGTGGCACTGGCTGGCATGGCAAGTGACAATCCACATCAGTTGGCAAGTGGCAACCCACATCTGGTGGCCGGTGACCTGGCAAGTGTCAATCTGCAAATAGTGCCAGAAGATGTGGCAAGTGAAAATCTGCAAATGGTGGCAAGAGATGGGGCAAGTGACAATCTGCAAATGGTGGCAGGAGATGTGGCAAGTGACAATCTGCAAATGGTGGCAGGAGATGTGGCAAGTGACAATCTGCAAATGGTGGCAAGATATGGGGCAAGTGACAATCTGCAAATGGTGGCAGGTGACCTGGCAAGTGGCAATCTGCAAATGGTGGCGGGTGACGTGGCAAGTGACAATCCACATCTGCTGCCAGGTGAAAGTGGCAAGTGGCAATCCACATTTGGTGGCAGGTGACATGGCAAGTGACAATCCACATCTAGTGGCATGTGACGATGGCAAGTAACATGCTGCATCTGGTGACAGGGGACGGTGGCAAGTAACATGCTGCATCTGGTGACAGGGGATGGTGGCAAGTGAAACGCTGCACCTGGTGGCAGAAGATGTGGCAAGTGACATGCCCAGGGCTCCCACTGATTCTGCATTATGGTGAGTTGAACCACTTTATTATATATTAGAATGTAACAATAGAAATAATGCATTTAAACCACCCTGACTTACCACCACCCCCCCCCACCCCACACATACACACATGGGCATGCACAAAGGTTGGTGAGCGCTGCTATGGGCTCTAGCCCCAGATCTTTTGCAGACCTAGCAATGCACCCGATCAACCCTATACTGCATTATACTGAACCATTACTGCATCAGAACCACATTTACCTTGCACATGTGCCGAGAGTATACCATATGCATACTGTACCTTTACTGCATGTAGGTTAACTGGGGGTTACATTAAGTACACAAATGCTCCTAAAGGGTCACAAAAGTTAACCTGTAAAAGAACATCTCAAAGTACTGCCCCTCCCATAATAATTATTCTGTAAGTCCCCTTTGTCCCCTTCCCCCTCCTCTACCATCCTTGTTTTCATTTGAATAATTCATTCCTAGTCAGTCTAGGACTAGCTTTGCTATCATAAATGCGCTTTGGCAGTATAGTTCCAGCACTTGGTAGATTAAACTTCACAGCTGCTCACTGATGCACTCGAGGTGGCCTTGCTACTGTTTATGCTGATCTGGACACCAAGGGGGAGATTTACTAAAATTAAAAACACAGAATCTGGTGCAGATGTGCATATTATATTATATTATATTATTACTATTGTTAATCCATTTTATCCTTGCCTATTACTAATCCTATTGGGTGATAATATATTATGTTTGCCTTTACTACCTGGTTTGGTGACTGTTTTCTTTGATATAGCACTACTACTGAATACTACTGTAAGTATTACTTTCACGGATTTCCTGTTATGTTTTATGTTTGTACACTCAACCTGGTGTATTAGAAGGACTAAGGTTCTTCAAAAGGTCAAGGCAAAGAACAGGGGACCCATCCTAATCAGCAGCTCCTATTGGGATAGTGCTACAGAATCCAAAAAGGAAAAATCTGTAAGTAGCCAACTACAACAAGAGGAGAATAACAAACCTAGGCAGTTTAACATAGTAATATAGTTAGTCGGGTTAAAAAAAGACAACCAATTGAGTTCAACTAATAATAGCCTCCATTAACAGAACCCTTTATCCATGAGATCCAGAGAAAGCAAAAGAAAAAAACCTTATATCACATAGTACAATTTGCTCCAAACGTATACCTGGATCCGCAATCTCTGTGTATTTAGGAATGTATCCAACTTTTGCTAGACAATCAACTGAGTTGGCTAGAACTAATTCCTGAACTAGCCTATTCCACATTTTATCTTTTTCTGTGAAGAAGCCTCCTAATATGCAGACATTAAACCTCTTTTCCTCCAGGCACAAAGAGTAATGCCACGTACACACGATCTGATTTTCCAACAGGAAATGTTGGATGTCAGCTTGTTGGCGGTAAGTTCGACCATGTGTAGGCTCCATCGGACATTTGTTGTCAGCCTTTTCACCAACAAATGTTGGCTAGCAGGTTCTCCAATTTTCCGCTAACAAATGTTTGTTGTCGGACTTTCTGATCGTGTGTACACAAGTCCGTCGCACAAAAGTCCACACATGCTCGGAATCAAGGATGAGCCGGAAGCATTCGGTCTTGTAAAACTAGCGTTCGTAATGGAGATATCATGTACGTCTTGTATGGCACTACGTTCGTAATTGTTAGCCAATATTTGTGTGACTGTGTGTATGCAAGACAAGTTGGAGCCAACACCCTTCGAACAAAAATACATGGTTTTGTTGTCGAAAGGCCGATGGTGTGTACGGGGCATAAGAGTATCCCCTTGTCCTTTGCAATGATCTTAAAGAGATTGATTTTGCACCAAGATGGACTATTTATGTACTTATATATGGTGGTCATATTCCCCCTTAATTACCTCTTTAGAAGGGAGTATAACTGCATAAGACCTGTTCACCCTTTTTTGTGAACTGGTGCCCAAAACTGAACTGGTTATTCTAGATAGGGTCTTACTTAGACTTTGTACAGGGGCAAGGTTATGTCTCTGCCTTTGGATTATTTGCGGTTGATTTACTAAAGGCAAAAAAGGCTGTTCATTTAGCAAGGAAAATTGCACGTTGGATAGGAATTTATACTAGAGTTTAATAAATCAGATGAAGCTCTGCTGACTTCTATCATACAATCCTGTGTCAGCAACATTTCTTTTTTTCTTTACAAGAGATTGGGTATTCTTTGCAAAGTTACATTTTACCACATTTATTAAGCTTTTGGGAAAATTCCCATGCAAAGTGAACAGCATATTTGCTGTTAGTAAATCAACCCATATTCCCCTTTTGATACAAGGAAGTGTTTTCCTTGCTTTTGAATCTACAGCTTGGCATTGTATGTTATTATCACATTTATGATTACCAGAGCCTCCAGATCCTTCTAAGTTTTTGACTTCCCTAATTAAAATGATTTAAAATGAATCACTCATCTCAGCAAATGGTCACCCATCTCACTGCATTTTGGGATATCTATGTTACACGCACTCCAGAAAGCTAGAAAATCTGTAAAAATTTTGCTCCTGCAGAGTAAACACAATAACACAGCACCAGAGCTCCACATGTGCATGGCATGAGACTTGGTCATCAGAGGACCAGCTGCAGGAACTAGGAAGTGCCAATTGACTCCCAGAAGAGCGTGACATGGGGCGGCACTTGCAGCAGAAGAGCAGCGTGTGAAAATAGGCAGTTTGGGATTTCCCAGGCTTGTAAGTATGCTTATGCTGCATGAGAAAGCAAGGTCTGCTTTAATGCCATCAACAGTTAACTTAACAGTTATCTTAACAGTTATCTTTTTCCTCAACACACAGCTAGTCAAAATTTTGTAAAACTAACAAAAGCTAAAATTCTGTGTACAGATCATACCTAGAAATGTAATTTCCTCTTCTTGTCACTAGATTTCGCAACTGTTTTACTCTTTCTGCAGCATTGAGGGTATCCATATTAATAGTAAGCAGACCACACCGAGGCACACAGGAATTGGAAATGGCGTTCCTGTGTGATTCAGCTATGAACTGACCCTTATTTCTCTTGGTGATCCTGCCAGTAACACACTTGCTGTCTTAGGGAGTCTGCATTCTGGATGAAGTAGTAAGGCGGACACCTTTGCACAGCAGTATTGTCAGTCTGGAGAGAGAGTATTATGATGCGTACACACGACCGGACTTTCCGGCAGAAAAGGTCAGACGCAATCATTCCGTCGGCTATTATGATTGTGTTTGGGCTTCATCTGACTTTTTTCTTCAAAAATTCCAACAGGCCTAGAAATAGAACATGTTTCAAATCTGTCTGACAGAATCAATTTCTATCTGGAAAACCATTCGTCTGTATGCTGGTCCGATGGACCAAATATGACACAAGGGCCTACTGGCTATTGAACTTTCTTTTCTAGTCCTGTTGTACGTCATCACGTTCAAAACAAACACACTTTGGTCTGCTGATATGTGGGCAAGTCCGTACGGTCGGAACTCATTCGGAACTCCGTCGGGAAGACGGAAAGTCCAGTCGTGTGTACGCGGCATTAGACTAGTAAATTTACATGGACTTGATTAACAAATTGAAGTTTAACTCCGGCTAACACTTTTAAGTTACAGCAAATTTTTTTTCCCCTTTTGGGTTAAAGGTTTTACTTAAATGAATAAAAGCTGTCTATTGTAAGCACCCATCAGTGTTAGGTGGCTTGTCTCAACCCCCTAATTGCTACTTTGCCTAAACCACTTGGTCTGTTAAAAAAAAAAAAAAAGATGAAAATTAGCAAACTTACTGCCTGGATTATCAAATGAATACAAAGGAAAAACATGTAAAAAACAAAATAATGCAGCCACCACATCTAAAAATTAGTAAGCTGCAGTTTAATACATTTTAGTTTTAGAGGTTTATTACTATTTTACATTTACATCAAATGTGGAACTTTACTTTACATTTGGTGGGTGTGGATTATTATAGAGAAGATAAAAAGTACAAACGATATCATTTAATAGCTTTGGTTTGAAGCCTGCAAATTTCTTTCTATAAAATTGTTTTTAGTAAAACATTTTTTTTTACTGCCTTCATTGAAGAACCCTGCAGCTTGGCAAATTATATAGGACAGCAGCCACTGCAGGAATCTGTTTGAACAAAAATAACACAAACTGTGTCAATGTAAAGCTTTTTATACAGGACAAGTAAATCTATCATCATGTTCCCATTCCTCATTAAATTTTATTCTAGGACCTTTCTTCTAGATCCATGTCCCCCCAAACTGTTCAGTGTATCTTTTTTCCAGCTGCAGTAAACCTTAAATCCATTCTATTTTGTCCCATGAATATTATAGACATTATTAATTCCATAGTAATTTCAGACATACACAATCCACAATCCCTTTGTGAAATGTTTAATTTCTAAACAGAACTAGTCTATTTGCTTGATATTTACATATACAGTGGAACCTCGGATCGCAATACGAGCTATTTTTTTTTTTTAAATGCTGACTCGGTTTGCGAGTGTTGTCTTGCAAAACGAGCAGGATTCAAGCCTCTGTGGTGTGTAGTTCCACATTTGGCCAGAGGTGCGGGGGGGGGGGGGGGGGGTGACACTCTGAGCCATTCAGAGCGGCTTGTAAATACTAGGAAACACTCGTAAATACTCTGTTCCGAAGTGTTTCCGAGGGTTTTCAAGTTCATCCGAGTGGTCACTGAGTATTTCCAAGTCTCTCCAGAGTCCCTCCCACCTCTGGCCACATGTGGTATTGCATGCAATAGAAGTCAATGTGGAACATATTATCATAGTTTCCATTGACTTCTATGGGGGAAACTCGCTTTGATATGCAAGTGCTTTGGATTACAAACATTCTCATGGAACCGATTATGCTCGTAATCCAAGGTTCCATTGTATTACGTTAAATAGAGATTTACAAAAGGGAATTCTTCCTATCATAGGTCTTTGCAAACATTTTTATTTTCTCTTATTAAAAAACCTTTCTCATATAGGATTGTTTAAAAATGTATACTATTATTTAGTACAGGTATGCTATATGGCAGGGGTAGGCAACCTCGGCACTCCAGCTGCTGTGAAACCACAAGTCCCATGAAACATTGCAAGACCCAGACATTCACAGGCATGACTCCTAGAGGCAGAGGCATGATGGGAAAAAACAATAGCCCAGCATTGTCTGGTAAAGAATCAGCCCACAAAAAAAATGTTTAACCTATAATATAATTATAGAATAGAATATAGAATATAGAATTATAATACGTAACTACTGTCCTCCGTAGCTCACCCGTATTTTTTCAACAATAACTAATCTTTTTTAGACTCATAAGATCATGCAACCTAAGCTCAAAACTTCTACTTATTTTATAGTATTGCATCATCATTGTTAGTGAACCTGCAAATACTTACTTTGTGACCCTAAAACAAACTTCTTCAAACTTTGGCTTTCTTTATAGAACTATAAGGCTACATGCACATGGACGTTTTAAAAAAAGGGCTGTAAAGCTAGTACAGACGCCAGGAAAAAAGCAGCATTAAAAATTTGTTTTTTTCCGCGTTTTGCATGGAATTCAATGTAAGTTAAGCCGCGCTAGCTTTCAGATGCGTTTCTCTGTCTCTATTCAAAAATCAATGGTTCCCTATGAGCCCATTGATTTGAATAGAGGTCGCACCAGAAGTCCGATCAAGATGATCCGACTTGCGGTGCGACTTGTGTGCTGAGAATCTTGATGGGAACCCCGCGCAAATTTAAAAATACATTTGCGTGAGGTTCCCCCCAAGACGATACCCGACCCTTCGGTCTGGTATGGATCTTAAGGGGAACCCTCACACCAAAAAAAATGGCGTGGGGGTTCCCCCAAGATCCATACCAGACCCTTATCCGAGCACGCAGCCCGGTAGGTCAGGAAAGGGGGGGGCGAACGAGCGCCACCCCTCCTGGACCATACCAAGCCACATGCCCTCAACATGGGGGGTTGGTGCTTTGGGGCAGGGGGGCCCTGTGCCCCCACCCCAAAGCACCTTGCCCCCATGTTGATGAGGATAGGGGCCTCTTCCCGACAACCCTTGACCAGTGGTTGTCAGGGTCTGTGGGCGGGGGGCTTATCAGAATCTGGGAGCCCCCTTTGATAAGGTCGGCCCCAGATCCTGGCTCCCCACCCTATGTGTATGAGTATGGGGTACATCGTACCCCTACCCATTCACCTGGGGGGAAAAGTGCAAAAAAAGCACACTAAAAAGGTTTTTAAAGTAATTTATTAGGCAGCTCCAGGGGTCTCTACCCATTCACCTGGGAGAAAGTGAAAAAAAAGCACACTAAAAAGGTTTTTAGAGTAATTTATTAGGCAGCTCTGGGGGTCTCTTCCGACTTCGGGGGTCTCTTCCGACTTCTTTGCGCTCTCCGGCCTCTTCTCCCGCTGTCTTCTGCCAAGCTCCTCAGCTGTCATCTGCTCTTTTGCCCACTCTTTTGCTAGCAGTGGCCCGGTCTTCTGCGTTGTCTTCTATCCTCCGGTCTTTCTCCGATGTTGACACGTCGCTCTCTCTCGCTGTAATGCCGTATGTGTGGTGCGCAACGACTTATATAGGCATGAGGCGGGGTCACCGGGTGATGTCATCTGGTGACCCTGCTCCTTATGATGTCACAGTCCCATCATTCCTTCATTCACATAGGGTGGGGGGCCGGGATCTGGGTCCCTCCTTATTAAAGGGGGCTCCCAGATTACGATAAGCCCCCCGCCCACAGACCCCGACAACCACCAGGCAAGGGTTGTCGGGAATAGGCCCTTGTCCTCATCAACATGGGAACAAGGTGCTTTGGGGTGGCCCCCCTGCCCCAAAGCACCAACCCCCCATGTTGAGGGCATATAGCTTGGTATGGTCCAGGAGGGGGTCGCTTGCTCGCCCCCCCCTTTCCTGACCTACCGGGCTGCATGCTCAGATAAGGGTCTGGTATTGCTCTTGGGGGAACCCTCACAACATGTTTTTTGGTGTGGGGGTTCACCCTTAAGATCCATACCAAACCGAAGGGTCTGGTATCGTCTTGGGGGGAACTTCACGCAATTTTTTTTTTACATTTTTGCGGGGTTCCCGTCAAGTTTCTCAGCACACAAGTCGCACCGCAAGTCGGATCATCTTGATCTGACTTCTGGTGCAACCTCTATTCAAATCAATGCTCCCGTAGAGAACCATTGATTTTGAACAGAGACAGAAATGCTGGACGAGGCTTAACACAGCGTTAAGCCTTGTTAATTCGCATTTAACACCTTTGCCGGTGTCATTTTTACAGCTCTAGCGCTGGAGCCTCAGAATGCACTGGTCATGGGTTTTTTTTGCAGCTTAAAAACGGCTATACCATTTACAGCTCAAAATCGCCATGGTGGGCATGAGGCCATAGACTAACATGGAGAGGCATTTTTAAGCTGCAAAAAACGCTCAAAAAGCAGGTGTAAAAATGTCTGTGTGCATGTAGCCTAAACCTCAACTGTCTTGTCAGTTTTTAGGAGGAGACATGCTAGGATTTTTACAGCCGAATGAAGACTGTGTTAGGCATTCTGAATTATACTTAAATGAGAAGTCCAGCCTGAGCTTTTAAAGCTGGGCATCTCCTCTGGGTCACAGGAGTGCAATTTGTTTTGTACTCCTGGTACCCTTTTTCAGCAGAGAGCGGTCTGAAGTCCATTCTCTGATGACGTCACTGCTATCAGTCGAAGCAACGCCTCATCCCCATTTCAGAAGTCTGGATCCATCAGTGAATTTACACTTCACTTCTAATTCAATCAAGTGTTGATTTTCCCTGTTTTAACCCATTCATTTTGGATCCGCACTATATCTGACTGCAGGCAATTGCTGATGTATGTTTTCAAATATACTTTCAGGCAGGAAGGCAGGCAGGTGATTCAGTGAGCTGCAGTGCAATAAATATATATACAGTCTCCTATATATATATCCACTGCATTCTATTCTAGCCAAGCCTATATCTGACTGAAGGCCATTGCTGATGTATGTTTTTAAATATACTTTAAGGCAGGCAGGCAGGTGATTCAGTGATCTGCCATGCATTTTATATATATATATGTATATATATATATAGTCTCCTACATAGATATATATCCACTGCATTCTAGTCTAGCCAAGCCTATATCTGACTCCGGGCCATTTCTGGTGTTCGTTTTCAAATACACTTTCAGGCAGGCAGGCAGGCAGGCAGGCAGGCAGGCGACTCAATGATCTGCATTGCATAAAATATATATAAAGTCTCCTACATATATATCCACTGCATTCTAGTCTAGCTAAACCTATATCTGACTGCAGGCCATTCCTGGTGTTTGTTTTCAAATACACTTTCAGGCAGGCAAGCAGGTGATTCAGTGATCTGCAGTGCATTAAATAAATAAATATATATATATATATATATATATATATATATATATATATACCGTTTTCTATATCTATATATCTATATATCTATATATATATATATATATATATATATATATATAATATATATATATATATATACCGTTTTCTATATCTATATATATATATATATATATATATATATATATATATATATATATATATATATCCCCACTGCATTCTAGTCTAGCCAAGCCTATATCCAACTGCAGGCCATTCCTGGTGTTTGTTTTCAAATACACTTTCAGGCAGGCAAGCAGGTGATTCAGTGATCTGCAGTGCATAAAAATATATATATATATATATATATATATATATATATATATATATATATATATATATATACAGTCTCCTACATATATATATCCACTGCATTCCAGTCTAGCCAAGCCTATATCTGCCTGCAGGCCATTGCTGGTGTACGTTTTCAAATACACTTTCAGGCAGGCAGGCAGGTGACTCAGTGATTTGCAGTGTATTATATATATATATATATACAGTCTCCTACATATATATATATCCACTGCATTCCAGTCTAGCCAAGTCTATATCTGACTGCAGGCCATTGCTGATTTATGTTTTCAAATATACTTTCAGGCAGGCAGGTAATTCAGTGATCTGCCATGCATTAAATATATCGTTTCCTACATATATACATATATCCACTGCAATCTAGTCTAGCCAAGCCTATGTGTGACAGGCCATTTCTGGTGTTCGTTTTCAAATATACATTCAGGCAGGCAGGTGATTCAATGATCTGCAGTGCATAAGATATAAATACAGTCTCCTACATATATATATCCACTGCATTCTAGTCTAGCCAAGCCTATATCTGACTGCAGGCCATTGCTGGCGTACGTTTTCAAATATACTTGCAGGCAGGCAGGTGATTCGGTGATCTGCAGTGCATAATATATATATATATATATATATATATATATATACAGTCTCCTACATATATATCCACTGCATTCTAGTCTAGCCAAGCCTATATCTGACTGTAGCCATTGCTGGTGTACGTTTTAAAATATACTTTCAGGCAGGCGATGCAGTGATCTGCAGTGCATTAAATATATATATATGCAGTCTTCATATATATATATATATATATATATTCTTTGCATTCTAGTCTAGCCAAGCCTATATCTGACTGCAGGCCATTCCTGGTGTCCATTTTCAAATACACTTTCAGGCAGGCAGGCAGGTGATTCAGTGATCTGCAGTGCATACAATATATATATACAGTCTCCTACATATATATCCACTGCATTCCAGTCTAGCCAAGCCTAGATCTGACTGCAGGCCATTGCTGGTGTACATTTTCAAATATACTTTCAGGCAGGCAGGTGATTCAGTGATCTGCAGTGCATTAAATATATATATATATATATATATATATATATACACTGCATTCTAGTCTAGCCAAGCCTATATCTGACTGTAGGCCATTCCTGGTGTTCATTTTCAAATACACTTTCAGGAAGGCAGGTGATTCAGTGATCTGAAGTGCATAAATGATATATACATTCTCCTACATATATATTCACTGCATTCCAGTCTAGCCAAGCCTATATCTGACTGCAGGCCATTCCTGCTGTACTTTTTCTAGTAAACTTCAGGCGGTGTTGTGCTAATAAAATTTTACAGCATGTCAGGAAGGCCACCAAGGAGAGGCAGACACTCACAGGCCACTAAAAGAGGGCAAGCAGACTTTGTGTCTACGGCCAAGAGTGCTGGTCATGGACACAGTGCATCCTCAGCATGTGGCCGTGGGGCACGCTTGTCCTTTTTTTCGGCAGCTGGCTGTGTTGATTCACAACATGCAGAACAGTTGGTAGAGTGGATAACTAAGCCATTCTCATCCTCCTCATCCTCTGTCACCCAGGCTTATAGTAGTTTGCCTGCCAATGCAGCTGCCAAAGTGGACTATTCCATCTGCTCAATGTCATCAGTCACTCCTTCCCTAGCCCCACCATCATGCACAGAGGAATCCCCCAAACTGTTTGAACACAGTGTCGGGTACATGCTGCAAGAGGATGCAGAGCGTTTTGAAGGCTCCTATGATGGTACCCAGGTTGAGGAAGGCAGTAACTTGAGCACAGAGAGAGGGGGTGCCCAAGAAGGACAAGAAACTGGCAGTTATGTTCCCCCAGCTGCAGATTACTGCCAGGTTTGCTCCAGTTACGAGGAGGGTGGGGATGGTGAGGTCACTGACTCGTGGGTGCCTGATAGAAGAGAGGAGGAGGCACATCTCCAACGAGGCAGGATGCCCTCCAGGGGCCAGCTTAAGGGCAGCCACCCAACTGCATCACACTGCAGAGCTCCGCATGCGCAGGGCGCTGCTGACTCCCCGCGTATTTTGAAAAGTTCTTTGGTGTGGGCCTTTTTTGATACATGTGCAGCAGATCACACCCTTGCTGTTTGCAACATATGTCTGAAGCATATCAAGCATGGCCAAAACAGCAGCCGCTTGGGCACCACATGCTTGACCAGACGTATGTCGACCTTCCATGCAGTCCGTTGGCAACAGTACTTAAAAGACCCACACCAAAGAACAAGGCAGACCTCTCCTTGCTCCTCATCAGCTGGGATCTCCAACCCCACTTTACCTTCAGTTCTCTAAGAAACCTGCACTGAGAGGAGTGAAGGTGTAGAATTTGGTGCGCCAAGTACTTGCGGGCAATCTGCTATCGCTACACCAACATCCGATTGTAGCAGGCAAATTTCCCTACTCCAGCTGCTAAACCGCAGAAAGAAATTTGATCCCAGCCATCCACATGCTCATCAGCTGAATGCTAGCTTGGCTAAATTGCTATCACTCCAACTGCTGCCTTTTCAGCTGGTAGACTCTGCCCCCTTTCGTGAATTTGTGGAATGTGCGGTACCTTAGTGGCAGGTTCCCAAACACCATTTATTTTCACAAGAGGACATTCCGGCTCTCTGCCGGCATGTGGAAGGCAATGACTTGGCCTCGTTGGACAGGGCGGTCAGAGGTAAGGTGCATATTACCGCTGACTCATGGTCCAGCAGGCATGGACAGGGATGTTAGGGATGCTGGTATCTGGGAAGGATGCAGGACAGGGTGCAGTATTGTTGGAGCTTGTTCCACCACCACGCCTCCAAAATGCTAGTAGTGGTGATTCTGCCACGCCTCTCTCCTCCATCCCTTCCTCTTCTTCTTCCTCTATGGCCTCTTCCTTTGCAGATTTTTCTTCAGAACCAATGGTGCTCTGTAGGCATTCAAGGGGCTATGCAAGCAGTCAGGCAAAAATATGCCATGCGGTACTTGAGTTGGTTTGCTTAGGGGACAGGAGCCACACTGGGGCAGAGATTCTGTCAGCTCTGCAGGGGCAGACTCAGGTGGTTAACCCACACCAGCTTCAGCCAGGAATGGCGGTTTGCGACAATGGCACCAACCTCCTCTCTGCCCTCCGACAGGGACACTTGACCCATTTTCCCTGTTTGGCTACTACTGATCAAGGATAAATGCACTGTCCTGTCACCATTTGAGGAGGCCACAAGGATGGTGAGTAGTGACAGTGCATGCATCAGTGATACTGTCCCTCTTGTCTTCCTGTTGGAGCACACGCTTTGTGGAATAATGGACAGGGCACTTGAGGCAGAACAGAGGGAGGAAGAGGACTTCCTTACCTCTCAAGGCCCCCTTTATCCAGACAGTATTCCTGTGGGCCCGTCGATCACACAGGAAAAGGAGGAGGAGGATGAGGATTGTGTCAGCATGGAGGGGGAGCCTGGCACTCAGCATCAGCAGCAGTCTCCAAGGGATAGTTTTCAGTCCCCAGAAACCCATGGACATGTACGTGGCTGGGAGGAGTTGGCTGTGGATCATGTCATCCTTAGTGAACCAGAGGACTCAGGATCGAATGTCTCAGCAAGTGTTCACTGCATGGCCTCCCTGATCCTGCAAAGCCTGTGAAAGGACCCTCGGATTTGTGGTATCAAGGAGAGGGATCATTACTGGCTGGCAACCCTTCTTGATCCACGTTACAAAGGTAAGGTTGCGGAACTTATCCAGGTTTCACAGAGGGAGCAACGAATGAAACATCTTTGGGAAGCCTTGCAATTTCCTGGTCCTCCTGGACAACCTGTTGCTGAGGCTTCGGTCAGACACAGAAGGAGTGGTGGAGAAGGTGGCCGTCTGACCGATGCGTTCCGACAATTCTTTAGTCCGCAGTCCCAAGGTCTGATTGGTTCCAGCCACCATCATCAGCGTATTATTTACATGGTGCAGGAATACCTATGGGCAAGATCAGACTTGGAGACCTTTCCATTCGAAAATCCAGTGGGTTACTGGGTGTTGAGGATGGATCACTGGCCAGAGCTTGCACAATATGCAATTGAGCTACTAGCCTGTCCTGCATCCAGTGTTCTTTCTGAACACACATTCAGTGCTGCTGGAGGCTTTGTAACCGGTCACAGAGTCCGCCTTTTGGCTCACCTTCATAAAAGTGAATCAGTCTTGGATCACCAGCTACCAAGCACCTGATGCTGCTGTAACCGATTCATTTTTCTATGAATGTGAGATCCCTTGAAGACTGCCTATGCTGAGTATTTATCCTGTTATGCTGTGTGACTATCTTATTCCTCCTCAATGTTCATATTGATAGCTTCTAAGAACATTTTTGTTTCAGGGCACCATCACCAGTGCCTAAGGCTCACTTTTTCTGCCCCTGTTTAACAGGGGCATATAATTATAATTTTTACTGTAATATTTTGAATCAGGACTCATTTTTGCGCTCAACTAGAGTATCTGTGAGGGATTGCAGTGTTGTGGCACCACCACCAGTGCCCAAGGCCCAATTTTCTGCCCCTGTTTAACAGGGGCCAGGTAATTACAGTTTTTGTTGTAACATTTCACAGCAGGGCTCATTCCTGTGCTCAACTCGAGTATCTGTGAGGGGTTGCAGTGTTGTGGCATCACCACCAGTGCCTAAGGCACATTTTTTTGCCCCTGTTTAACAGGGTTATGTAATTACAATTTTTGCTGTAATATTTCACAGCAGGGCTCGTTCCTGCGCTCAACTAGAGTATCTGTGAGGGGTTGCAGTGTTGTGGCACCACTACCACCAAAGGCCCAATTTTTTCTGCCCCTGTTTAACAATGGCATGTAATTATAATTCTTGATATAATATTTCACAGCAGGGACCGTTCCTGCACCCACCAAGAGTAACTGTGAGGGCTTACAGTTTTGTGGCACTACCACCACCACCACCAAAGGCCCAATTTTTTCTGCCCCTGTTTAACAGAGGCATGTAATTACAATTCTTGATATAATATTTCACAGCAGGGCCTGTTCCTGCATCCACCAAGAGTAACTGTGAGGGCTTACAGTGTTGTGGCATCACCATGAGTCCAGCACCATCAAAGCCCCAATTTTTGTGCCCTTGTTTAACAGTGGCATGTAATTACAATTCTTGATATAATATTTCACAGCAGGTCCCGTTCCAGCACCCACCAAGAGTAACTGTGAGGGCTTACAGTGTTCTGGTACCACCAACACAATTTTCTGCAGAGTATATAGGGCAGGATGTATAGTATATACAGGCGGTCCCCTACTTTCAAACATCCAACTTACAAATGACTCCTACTTACAAACAGAGGGAGACAACAGGAAGTGAGAGGAAATCTACCCCTAGGAAGGGAAATTCTCTCCTGTAAGAGTGAATATGGGAAGATGGTGTCTCCACTTCGCTTCGCTCCGCTTTACCACCAACCCTTGTTTCTCTAATAACCCAACATTTTCAAAATCCAATTGTCATTGGGACAGAAAGTGAGATGAAATCTTCTGAACAGGGGCACAGACAGAAAAACAAATGTTACAGGGGTGATAACCCTTCCCTATGTTATCCAAAAATAGATTTTTTGGCTGAAGCTACTCTTACAAAATGTACCTGTTCCAAATTACAAACAGATTATACTTAAAGTGGTATTCCACCCACAAAAAGAATGCTTAAAATTCTTAAAAAATTAAATAAAAAGCATTTGGAAAAAAATAAATGTTTTAACGCAACTCTAAATGCCTGTTGCTAGGAAGTCCCTCGTAGTCTGCCTCCTTCAGTGCCTGGGCTCCTGACATCACTTCCCCCTCGGGCCAGAAAGGGCTCAGCTCTGCCCCCTCTCTCCTGTCAGTCATCTGGGACACGTGACAGGTCCCTGATGACTGTGCGGACAATCACTGAGCGCGGCACCGCTCGCACATGCGCAGTGGGTGCCCGGCTGTGAAGCCACAGCCGGGTGCCCACAGTTGCATTGCCGGCGGTGCCAAGAGGAGGGGAAGACGAGCGGGACTTTGTTCCCCCGCATCGCTGGACCCTGGGACAGGTAAGTGTCCAATTATTAAAAGTCAGCAGCTGCAGTATTTGTAGCTGCTGACTTTTACTTTATTTTTTTAGGGGAAACTCCTCTTTAAGAACAAATCTACAGTCCCTGTCTTGTTTGGACAGCCTGTATACTGCTGTTCAGAGTATATAGGGCCTGGGGGCCCCATGACTTTTCTTTTTTTAATTTAGGTGCGGGGTTCCCCTTTATTTCCATACAAGACCCAAAGGGCCTGGTAATGGGCTGGAGGGGGAAAACATGTTTTTTTCAATAATTTTCATCCATATTGCCGGGACCCGACATTACATTACAAGCAGTTTTAAATTACTTTTATTCCTTTAGAAATGTCCTTTTGTGCAGGGACTGTTCTAAACATGGTAAAACCGGGCCAATTTACAGGCATACTATAGTCACTCCCCACCCAGTTATGATATTTAAAGGAATATATCACTTTTATTTTTTCAATTTAAACATTCTTAAAATCACTGGTCCCAAAAAAACTTCTGTTTTTAAAACTTTTTTTTGCATGTTCCGGAGGCAGGACCCAGGTCCCCAAACACTTTTTTAGGACAATAACTTGCATATTAGCCTTTAAAATTCGCACTTTTGAATTCTTTCGATTCGGGTCCCATAGACTTTAACGGTGTTCGAATGTTTGGCTGAACTTTCTGTCCGTTTGCATATTCTGCCGTGAACCAAACCGGGGGCGGGGGGGAGGTGTTCGGCTCATCCCTAGTGATCACTTATAAAAAAGGGAAAAAGTGCATTTATAATGTTGTTTTTATACCTATACAAAATTCTTTTGCCTTTCAATTCTATTTTAAACGGAATGGGTTGTTTTACAAGGTGATCGTTTACAATCACTTTAAGCTGTAACTAGTGACACCATGATCCCAAAGACTCCTATTCAGTAGCGGCTGGTGATATGTTTTTTGGGGGAGGCGGCAAACAACGTATGGACAGGCCGCCACTTCTCCTATTGTGCATCTGACATCAGCTCTTCAATAATAATGACTTTACAGTAGTCACAGGCCCAGTTGACTGCAACCTCTCCAACCTGTAATAATACAATACTGGATCTATAATATCTTCACATGCACACAGATTTTCTATAAAATGAAGCAACTGAAGGATTGCACCTTGGGAAGGTGACCCCAAACAGCCACAAAATGCCTCTGTAAACAGCCAGGTAAATTCCGGCACATACATGCATACTGTACATACATCGTCAATCTGCTATTTATCAGAGAACTGACTGCAATTTGGGATTAAGCATATTCTGGTCATAGCTAACAGTACATGAAGTAGCCAGTGCAAATCTCATGGTAGCACATTATGACAGCTTGACATCTAGAACGCCAGCACTAACATGTTGCAAGGCTCTGCCTCTTACTCTGAGACTCTGAAGAATTTGTAATCAGTTTTCCTCACCTTTATATGCCAGATAATATTGATGAAGAGCAGATTGCCCGTGTATATTTACCTGGCTGTTGGTGATCGTTTGTGATTTATCTTTACATCCTATTGTGAATGTGATTAATTTTATATTTGTTTTAGTAGTAATAAATATCTTATTCACACTATTATTGCTGATACAATTTTTCTATATTTAGTTTGCCTCGCTGCCTCGCTGCCTCCCTACTTCTCTTCCACCCTTTGGACCCATAGCAGCTGCATGGACTGCTATGGCTATACAGTAGTTACACAAATGTAGAACTAGAAACATTAATTTTCCAGCATAAAGAGTTACACTTCAAGTTGGAAGAGACCTGATTTGGTAACTATAGTGCAGTGAAACATATAGAGACTGGTTATGTACTTCTAAAAACTGCTAGATTCCTGGCCTTCCTCATTCTCAATGCTTTTGGAATCATTGACCTGGAACTTGCATCCAGTCAGAGCAATGTGGGATCTCCTGATCTGCATGCTTGCAGGTCTGTGATTCAAAGTAGTGAAGTTGTTGAATCAGCTTAACAGGCAACTAGAATTTTCAAAAGGACAGTTCAGAAGTGTCAGCCTTCATTCTTTTCTAGTATGTGTTTGCATTCTTAGCCTTGTTCACACGGGGTAATTACATCTGTGCCCTGTGCAGGGCCATGTTTTACTGACACAGGGATGCACAGAAAACAAAATTATATCGGTGTGGGTGCAGGTGTGTGTCCCCAAACTCACCCTGGGTGACTGCAAGTACCAATGCATTAAGGCTTCATTATTAGTCTCAATAGGTTGTATATTAGGTGAAGAGGATTTTGGGCTTCCCAAATCTTGGCCCAGACTTGATTGTCTAGTTCCAAACATAGGTCTGTTTTCAGTTTTTGTATTTATATGGGGGTTATCAGGTGGAGGCACCAGACAGCATAGAAGAGAGCAAAGAGATCTTCTCTTGAATGCTCCATCATCTTTGCTCAAAAGAGGTTAGGAAAAGTGTACAAACAGCAATTTTTGCACTAAAAAATATTCGAGCCGTTAGTTCACATTTACTGGCTTTTTCAAAAATATCCCCAAGCAATACATCATCCTTAGTACATGTAGTGCTCCATTTTGTAAAAGAATGCTTACTTCATGCATATGTAGCATCCTGCCCTAGGCTGGATAAACTTAGCTTTTGGCTCTGCTGTACTCAGCTGTGCAGCAATTTATTTTCGAGGTCTGGTCAGTTCTTCCTAAGCCTGGTGGTTGATTGCTATGCTCTGGAACTGGCACCTGGGTCTGGCAGCCTCTAAACAGGAGAGATAGACCTGGGTTATCATCAGTGGCCCCTCTGGGAGTGAGTGCTACCTTCTCTGTCCCACAGTAGGAAGCAGATGGTAGGAAGGATGAAATGTTGGATGTGCAACCCAATAAACTCAACAGAGAGAACTCTCACCCACAGCTCAGCATTCTGAACGTGAAAAGGAGGCAACTGCGCATGCATGGGTAAGGAACAAAGCCAAGCGGTTAATCATGAGTTTCCTGGGTCATGCATCCAATGCACTGTACATCCTGCTATCTGCAGGACATAGAAAGAAGAGCAATGAAATGAGCAGCTGAAAAAGTAAGCATTCCTGTATAAAATGGGGCACTGCATGCTAATGTACTGAAAATTTTGTAGTCTTTGGAGATTTTGTTTGCTTTACTTTTCAGTAAAGGTGAACTAACAATTTAATTTGAAATACCAAAACATTTTCATATTGGGTAGTTCCAGCTCCACTTGTAGGATAGGGAAAAGTTTGACCCATCTTTGTTAATTAGCTTTCCAACTATGAAATTATGAAATGTCTCCTTTAACCCGCCGCATTTTTACTTCGGCTGTTTGAAGGAGAATATCATTGTTATGGTAGCAGCTAGCTGCCATAACCCCAGTATCCTCCTTTTCAGCAGGCGGTCCACTACAAGATAAAAGTGATCTCTGTAGCGCATTCGCCAAAAGATCACTTTTATCAATGGCAGGAGAGGCCCCCCTCCCGCCACAATCTGGTGCCCTCTGTCGCTTACTGGAGCCGTCAGCAGCGGCGGAGGCAATCACGTCCTCTTGCTGGCTCAGTATGGAGACGAGTGAGGAGAAGATGGCCCCCACCCCTCTCCATACAATTACTGAGTGGAAGTGACGTCAAAATTTTTTAAAAGACAATATTTTTATTTATTTTTCTATTGCATTTTAGTCTAAATATGAGATCTGAGGTCTTTTTGACCCCAGATCTCTTATTTAAGAGGTCCTGTCATGCTTTTTTCTATTACAAGGGATGTTTACCCTCCCGGTTCAGTTCGCACCAGAACCTGCGAACGGACAGAACATTTGCGCAAACTTTAGAACCCCGTTAAATTCTATGGGACACGTTCAAAATCAAAAGTGCCAATATGTAAGTTATTGTCCTAAAAAGGGTTTGGGGACCCAAGTCCTGCTCCAGGGGACATGTATCAATGCAAAAAAAGTTTCAAAAAATGTTTTTTCGGAAGCAGTGATTTTAATGATGCTTAAAGTGAAAAATAAAAGTGAAATATTCCTTTAAATATCGTACCTAGGGGGTGTCTAACACGGTCTATAGTATGCCTGTAAAGAGGTGCGTGTTTCCCATGCTTAGAACAGTCCCTGCGCAAAATGACATTTTTAAAGGAATAAAAGCCATTTAAAACTGCTTGCAGCTTTAATGTAATGTCTGGTTCTGGCAATATGGATGAAAATCAGTGAGACAAACGGCAAGAGTACCCCCCCCCCCCCAGTCCATTACCAGACCCTTTGGGTCTTGTATGGATATTAAGGGGAACCCAGCACCCAAATTTAAAAAAGGAAAGGTGTGGGGCCCCCAGGCCCTATATATTCTGAACAGCAGTATACAGGCGGTGCAAACAAGACAGGGTAGGTTTGTTGTTAAGTAGAATCTGTTTGTAATTTTGAACTGGTACATTTTTAAAGTGTAGCTCCAGCCAAAAAATCTAGTTTTAAGCTTTTTTGGAAAACATAGGGAAGGGTTATATACCCCTGTAACATTTGTTTTGCTGTCTTTGAACCTCTTCAGAAGATTTCACCTCACTTTCTATCCCAGTGACAAATGTTTTTTGAAAATTTGGGGTTTTTAGTGAAACAAAGACGTTGGTTATAAAGCATCAGTGGAGAGGAGACACATTTTTCCCATATCACCTCGTACAGGAGAGAATTTCCCTTCCTAGGGGTAGATTTCATCTCACTTCCTGTTGTCTCCTTCCGCTTGCAAGTAGGAGTCATTTGTAAGTTGGAAGTTTGAAAGTAGGGGCCTGCCCTATATGCTCTGCAGAAAATTGGGCCTAAGGTGTTGGTGTTGCCACAACACTGTAAGCCCTCACAGTTACTCTTGGTGGGTGCTGGAATGCCCTGCTGTGAACTATTATATCAAGAATTGTAATTACATGCCATTGTTGAACAATTGGTAGAAAAATTGGGCCTTTGGTGGTGGTGGTGGTGGTGCTGGTGCCATAACACTGTAAGTCCTCACAGTTACTCTTGGTGGGCGCTGGAACGGGCCCTGCTGTGAAATATTATATCAAGAATTGTAATTACATGCCCCTGTTGAACAGGGTCAGAAAAATTGTGCTGGTGCCACAACACTGCAACCCCTCACAGATACTCTAGTTGAGTGCAGGAATGAGCCCTGCTGCAAAATATTACAGGAAAAAAATTACAGGAGCAGAAAAATTGAGCTTTAGGCACTGGTGCCACAACACTGTAACCCCTCACAGATTCTGTTGTTGAGCGCAGGAATGAGCCCTGCTGCAAAGTATTGCATCAAAAATTGTAATTACACGCCCCTGCTAAACAGGGGCTGAAAAATTGGGCCTTAGGTACTGGTGCTAGTGCCACAACACTGCAACCCCTCACAAATACTCTAGTTGGAACACAGAAATGAGCCCTGCTGCAAAGTATTGCATCAAAAATTGTAATTACACGCCCCTGTTAAACAGGGGCTGAAAAATTTGGCCTTAGCCACTTGTGACGGCGCCCAGAACCAAAAATGTTCTTACAAGCTATCAGCATGATCATTGAGGAAGAGGATAGTCACTCAGCATAACAGGATAGTCCCCCAGCATCAGCATAGGCAGTCTTGAAGGGATCTGACATTTAAAAAAAAAATATTTGGTTACATCAGCATCAGGAGCTTGGTAGCTGATGGTGATCCAAGACTGATTCATTTTTATGAAGGTCAGTCGATCAACCGAGTCGGTGGACAGGGGCACCCTGTGGTTGGTTACAAAGTGTCCTGCAGCACTCCAAAAGAACGCTGGATGCAGGACAGGCCAGTAGCCTGTATTTGTACGAGAACACCGGCAATTGTATTCAGGTAAAGCTTTAGGTGCACACTGTGCAAAGGACACTAAAACAAAATACTGCAGCTCCTTGCCTGTATTTGTACGAGCATGCCGGCAATTGTATTCAGGTAAGCTTTAGTTGCATACTGTGCAAAGGACACTAAAACAAAATACTGCAGCTCCCTGCCTGTATTTGTACGAGAACACCGGCAATTGTAATCAGGTAAAGCTTTAGATGCATACTGTGCAAAGGACCCTAAATCGAAATACTGCAGCTCCCTGCCTGTATTTGTACGAGAACACCGGCAATTGTATTCAGGTAAAGCTTTAGGTGCACACTGTGCAAAGGACATTAAAACAAAATACTGCAGCTCCCTGCCTGTATTTGTACGAGAACACTGGCAATTGTATTCAGGTAAAGCTTTAGGTGCACACTGTGCAAAGGACACTAAATCAAAATACTGCAGCTCCCTGCCTGTATTTGTATGAGAACACCGTAAATTGTATTCAGGTAAAGCTTTAGGTGCATACTGTGCAAAGCACACAAAAACAAAATACTGCAGCTCCCCTCTGTATTTTTATGAGAATGCCAGCAATTGTAGTCAGGTAAAGCTTTAGGTGCACACTGTGCAAAGGACACTAAAACAAAATGCTGCAGCTCCCTGCCTGTATTTGTATGAGAACACCGGCAATTGTATTCAGGTAAAGCTTTAGGTGCACACTGTGCAAAGGACACTAAAACAAAATACTGCAGCTCCCTGCCTGTATTTATATGAGAACACCGGCAATTGTATTCAGGTAAACCTTTAGGTGCACACTGAGCAAAGGACACTAAAACAAAATACTGCAGCTCCCTGCCTGTATTTGTATGAGAATGCCGGCAATCGTATTCAGGTAAAGCTTTAGGTGCACACTGTGCAAAGGACACAGTACACCAAATAAAAATAGTCCAGCTCCCTGCCTTTCAGCATATTATGAAGAGAAGAACAGGAACGGATCTAGCTAAACTGAATACAGTGTGTAAATATATATACAACACACCTGGGATGCATATATATATCCTCTACACACTGTA
The DNA here is from genome assembly GCF_037356315.1 of Lithobates pipiens. Lineage (NCBI taxonomy): Eukaryota > Metazoa > Chordata > Amphibia > Anura > Ranidae > Lithobates > Lithobates pipiens. Next base: position 354,579,967 of record NW_027507764.1, on the reverse strand, counting down.
ACTGAAGCTAACTGACTTGCCTGCCTACTCTATCTAACTCAAATTAAATGACACTGTCTCTCTCTCTCTGTCTGGCTTTAACCACCGCCGCCCGCAACACACTACACAAGGCCGCCACGCAGGCGGCCTTATATAGTGTGGGGCATTTACCAAAGCATGCGGGTCATAGTGCTTACTTGGCCAATCAGCAGCCAGCAATGCACTGTGATGCCGCAGTGAATTATGGGCCGTGATGCGCCACTTGAATTTGGCGCGAATGACCCATAATGTACGCAATTCGGCGAACGGCCAAACAGACGATGTTCGAGTCGAACATGAGTTCAACTCGAACATGAAGCTCATCCCTACTTGTAATAGGAATAAAAGTGACATTTAAAAAAAAAACTGTGTAAAATAAAAAAAAGGTAAAATAAATAAGGAAAAAAACAGTGTAAAAAAATTTTTTTTTAACACCCCCCGTCCCAACAAGCTTGCGTGCAGAAATGAACGCATATGTGAGTAGCATGGTGTTCAAACCACACATGTGTGGTATTGCCGCGATTGGTAGAATGAGAGCAATAATGCTAGCCCTAGACCTCCTCTGTTACTCAAAACATGCAACCTGTATATATTTTTTTAACGCTGCCTATGGAAATTTTTAAGGGTAAAAGTTTGTCACTATTTCACGGAATTTTGAAGCGTGACATGTTAGGTTTCAATTTACTTGGTGTAACATTATCTTTCACGATATAAAAAAATTGGGCTAACTTTACTGTAGTCTTATTTTTTAATTCAAAAAAGTGTATTTTCCAAAAGACCGCTGATCAAATATGGTGTGACAGAAAGTATTGCAACGACCGCCACTTTATTCTCTAGGGTGTTAGGAAAAAATTTATAATGTTTGGGGGTTCTAAGTAATTTTCTAACAAAAAAAATATTTTTAACTTGTAAACAACAAATCCAAGAAAAAGGATTGGTCTTTAAGTGGTTAAAGTAAACATTGTTATGCCTAAGTGTCACCACTGGGGCTGTATGGAGCATGTACCTTCCTATGCTTTGCTCAGAGATCACGCTGTGTCACAGAAGCAGCAGACTTTTTTCCTCCGGCTAGCAGGCAGACCGATACGTTTGGGGGGTTTTGCTTCCTTCAGACACCCCCCACCTGGGCTGAACTCTTCCCCTCTTAATGAGGCTGAGTATAAGGGAGAACTAAAAACGATCAGCAAAGCCGTTTTCTTTCACAGCCCCTACTCGGCGACGGCTTCCAGATCTCCTCCACGCCAACCCTCCCTCACTCACAAGCTGATCCCATTGGATCGGAGGCCCATGCTTGCGCGGGAAAACTCTTTTTTTTTTTAAAGAAAAAGGAGGGGGTGCGATGCACGGTGGGGGCGGGGCCTAGCATGCCGTTGGTGTCTTTCACCGTGGGAGTGTGTTTAAAAAAAAAACTCCATTTGTGCTGACTGCAAAATTGTCGGAGAGACATATAAGCAAAGAGGAGCATGCAAGAAGTTTTGGTGACATAGGCATTTCCTATTTGACACATTTACTATTTGCATCAGGCTGAGCATTAATACCAGCGGCAGTGGCTGGACTATTGCTCAAGCAGTAGATGCGATTTCTTCTGGTAGTACCTCTGCTTTGTGCCTCGGGCTAAGGTCAGAATGGGGGGTTGAAACACTCCCAAAAAAGAGCTTAAAGGGTCTCCCTCAAGCACCGGAAAGCCTACTCATCTCTACAAATGGCTTCCTCCCCTGAGAGGGGATGGCTGGTCAGAGTGAGCATTGGGGCCATGAAATGTTTGCAACTGTTTTCAACCCGTTTATTTTACTAAATAGATCTTTTTTCCTCAGCCATGATAGGTTTAAAAAAAAAAGTTTAGCGACTTCTCTTCCATTGCCCAGGACCCTCAAACTGAGGAACTAGGGGCATATTTTGGGTAATACATCCAAATAAATTCTAGTGGAAAAAGTACTCCCTTTGTCATTTAAGAAAAGGAGTAAATGTATTTTAAAGCTCCTTCTCCTGTGCCAGGGGCATCAGCCTCCAGGCAGTCACGACGGTTTCCACCATCAGGTTCAAAAGGTAATCCTCAGTGTTAACCCCAGGGACAAAAGAGGTCTTGGGGGAGGAAACCTACAAGATACTGAAGCCTCCTTATGAGGAGGCACCCCCGCTCGCTCAATAGGGGGAATTCTTTTACAGTTCTCAAGGATCTGGCAGGAAGAGTGGCAAGACCAATAGGGGACTTCCTCAATTGCTCCAAGGTACAAACTGGAGTTCCAAGAGTTCCTGTCTCCTCGTTTTCTCAGATCAAATGTTCCTAAACATTCAGAGAAAAATAAGTCTTTCTCTCAAGCATTGGACCATCTTTTGGCAAAAAGTGATCATGGTGGCCCCCATGTAAGAGCAGAGGTTGGGGTTTGGTTAAATCCAAATGGACATTCTGGATCTCAAAAATCGAAATTTAATTCCTGAATATAACCACTCTTTTTTCGCCTGGAGTCAATCCAATCAGTTATCTCCATCCTACAAGGAGGAGAACTTCTGGCATCAATCAACGTCAAAGATGAATACCTCCATATGCCTATTTCCTTGCTCACTAGTGATATCCACCTTTCAAGGTGGAAAATCTTAATTTTCAGTGTGTAGCTCTGCTTTCCAGTCTATCTATTGCACCTTGAGTGTTTACAGAGGTTCTGGCCCCTCATCTAGCCAGATTAAGGGCCCAAGGTATAACGATTATGGTTTACCTGGACGATCTGTTCTTGATAGTCCAGTTGGTAGCCCGCTTAGACCAAAGTATGGTCACCAGATTCAACTACCTGGAATATCCAGGTCAGATTTTCAGCCTAGGAGAAATCTTCTTTAAAACCATGAAAAGGGCTAAGATACTTGGGTCTGATCATAGGTACACCCAGAAAAGGGTATTCTTGCCCCTGGCAAAGGCCAGTGCCATAAAGGAACTGATTTAAGTGGTCGAAACAAGATGAATTCTTCTATTCATTCGAGACTGCTGCAAAACATTATCCTATCAGCTTGGAACAAAGGGTTCAAATTCTAGATTCCCAATGTGCCTGACTCCAAAGCCTATGGCCACATCACCCTGAAAGCGCCCGATCTCATCTGATCTTGGCGGCTAAGCAGGGCCGGGCCTGGTTAGTACCTGGATGGACCACCTGGAAATACCAGGTACTGTAGGGTGCGTACAGCGGAGCCTCAGTTTATGGTTAATATCCAAAAATCTGCAAAGGGGAAAAATCCTTCCTTCAGTTACCATGGAAGTGGCCCAGATCAGAAATTACCTTGCCCATTATCATTCTAGAAATTCAGGCAGAGCACTTAGTTCTGAGGGCCTGCACGTTCAGTTTACGGTATTGTCCTGCCAGGATTCAATCCGACTATGCCACAGCAATGGCCTATATTAATCACCAAGGGGGCACAAGAAGTTGTGCGGCCCAGAGAAAGGTGAATCATATCCTATCTTGGGCAGAAAACAATGTACTTTGCCTATCGGCAGTCTTCATTCTAGGAATAGAAAATTGGCAGGTCGACTACTTGAGTTCCTGGGAGAATGGTTCCTTCACCCTGATATCTTCCTGTCAATATGTCAAAGATGGGGGATCCCAGACATAGATCTCCTAGCATGCAGAACAGATGCCATGCTATTCCTGTGGAATCGGTTCTCACTGATTTATGCATTCCCTCCTATTCTGCCTGCGTCCATGGCTTCTTCGCAGGATCAAGCAGTAAGAGAGGTCAGTGATTCTCCAGGCCTACAGTGGGGCCCAGGAAATCTTGGTATGCAGGGATCGTAAAGATGATAGTAGGGGACCCATGGACTCTACCGCCACACCTTCATTCCCAAGGGGTGGCATTCCATCCTACTTTACAATCGCTAAATTTAACGGTTTGGCTATTGAGACCCACACTCTGAAGAAACGTGGGCTATCAGGTTCAGTGGTTTCTATCTTGGTTAATGCAAGGGAGCCGGCCTCCATAATGATATATAATGGAGTCTGGGAAGCATATGTATCCTGGTGTGAAACCAGGGGTTGCACCCCAGGAAACAGGTCAAAGGTAGAATCCTTGACTTTCTGCAGATGGGGTAAGAAATAAAGCTGGTCTTGAGTGCTTTCTAAGGACAGGTCTCTGCCTTATCGGTATTATTTCAATGACCACTTGCTTAGTTTCTTTGGTTCGTAACATTATTCAGGGGGTAACATGGCTTAATCCTCGGTTAGGTCACCCCTTAACCCTTGTGACTTGAATTTCTTTTTACCGGCATTGGTCATTGGTCCTTTTTTGACAAAGAAACTATTTTTTCTGGTAACCATATCTGTTGCAAGATGGGTATCAGAATTGGCTGCTTTTTCTTGTAAAGAGCCATATTATTATTGCTCACAAGGATAAGGTAGTATTGCGTCCTCATCCTAACTTTTTTCCAAAGGTCGTATTAGGTTTTTATATAAACCAGGATATTGTTCTACCTTTATTTTTTCCAGAACCCTGTTCTATGGAAGAAAAATCACTGCATTCTCTTGTGTGGTGAGAGCAGTCTACTTAAAGATGATTGCTCAGATTCAGAAAACTGATGTTTTGTTTGAATTGCCTGAAGGTCCTAAAAGAGGACAGGCAGCATGAAAATCTACTATTCTAAATGGATTCAACAAGTAATCATTCTAGCTTATGGTTTAACCAAGCCTCCATGGATCAAATCTGCAAGGCTGCAACTTGGTCTTCAATCCATACATTTACCAGATTCTATCAGGTGGATGTAAAAAGACATGATAATGTCACCTTTGGGCACAGTGTACTGCAGGCAGCATTATAAGTACTCCTATCTCACAACTTTTGTTGTGTCTCCCTCCCCTCAGTTGGCATTGCTCTGGGGCATCCCACATAGTAATTACTATGGCTCTGTGTCCTGTGATGTATGATTAAAGAAAATAGGATTTTTATAACAGCTTACCTGTAAAATGCTTTTCTTTTGAAGTACATCACTGATACACTTGTATTGCTTTGCTACAAAACTCAGTATGGGAGGGGTTATATAGGGAGGCAACTTCCTGTTTAGGTTGTGCCAGTGTCCAGCACCTGAAGCTGGACTATAACCCACACAGTAATTACTATGGTGCTCTGTGTCCCTTCATGTACTTCAAAAGAAAAGGATTTTACAGGTAAGCTGTTATAAAAATCCTATTTTTAGGCTGTGCTTCCACTTTAAGTTAACAATCTGTCAATGTAGTAATGTTGCTACTTTTTTTAGAGACATAGAAAAACTCAGATGTTTTTAACAAATTAATTCATGAAACACGAAATCATATATAATCTAATCTTTACTTCTACATGGACATCAGGCTACTACTCAGAAAGAATAATAGATATCAGGATATCGCAGCTATTTGTATCCCACTCATAATTACTCTCAGAGGATCCTTCCACTCTATGCTTTGGGTTGTATACATATATATTCAACAGTACATCAAATGTAGCAAAATGAAAAGTACATCTATCAAGAGAGTTAAATAAGAGTAAAGAAAATCACTTTTAGAGCTTAATTATTGCCTTCCAGTTGATTTTACTGTCCTGTTGCCTTGTCTTCTCTGCTGAGAAAATGAATTAAGTGTAGCACAGAAAGAACAAAGCCGCCCACCCGAAACTTATTTCTTCATTTTGTTCCCTTATGTTTTTCCTATACACCTCCGCATCCTGACAGCAAGCAGTGTCTGGTATCTTGGCATGTCTTCACTGCACACCTAATGAGAGTTTATTAATGTAACCCGCACAGAGCCTATGAAGTAATATCTAGAAATAGCTATAAACTTTAAATGAGAAGAAAGGACCAACCTCAGGAAATGCTATGTATATTTTTATCCTTTAAAAATGGAATGGTAAACAGAAGCTTACATAGCATTTTAAAGTATAATTAAAGGCATTTTTTTTCGATTTGGATAGAGGGGTAAGGGGTTAGAGCAGGTTTTTGCTGTCTCGATTTGGGAGATTTGCTCTCTATAATTGCACTGATCATCTGCAATGAAAGTGAGGGTAAATCCACAGTTTTTAAATCCCCTAATAGGGATACTTGTTGTTGTGATAACTGTCATAGCCCCTGTACACACGGTCTGAGATTTCCACAACCAAATCCGTCGGATTTTGCCCGTCGGATTTTGTCCGTCGGATCTTGTCCGAAACTGTTGCATACACACGGTTGGACAAAGTTGGGGCGAAAAATCCGAACTTTCAGAACGTGATGACGTAATTTCGTTACGATGGGACTACATTCAGGCTAGTAGTCAATAGCTTTGATGTAGGAATTTGATCTGAGCATGCGTGGCATTTGGTCCGATTAAAATTCTCTACACATGATCGGAGTATGTCCGATCGGCCCAGTTGGTCGGGAAATATTTCCAACATGTTGGAAAATTGGGTCCGACGGATATTCCAACGGAATCAGTCCGATGCATACCACACACAGTCAAATTATCCGACGACACGGTCCGATAGGACACATTCCGACGGATTCTCCGACCGTGTGTACAAGGGCTTAGAGGGGGTTTCCCACACACTGGCAGTATACCCTCTCACTTCCTCTTATAGCTGAACTGAACCCTTTATTTCACTCCTGCACAGGTGTACAGGATCCTATCTTTGACTGAAAATGCTTACTCTGCTTTCACTGCATATTGTGAGCTTCTCATAGTGTGCATTAGAAGCTGACCCAGATAGCAAGCAACTGTGCTGCAAGTTTGAAAATGACTTGATAAGCTCTTGCTAGGCTTCGCAAGTTTGTTGCACTATTGCAGCAAGTCCGCATTGCATGACTCAACGTTCTTTGCAAACATTCTGCAAGTCTGCTTCAAGTTATGGTTCAGTTATGTTGTGCAATAGTCATCCCACCAAATGGGTTGCTGTGGCTGAATTTTCATGCTATAGATTTGCAGAGCTCTTGCTGTAGACTCACTGCTGCAACTTTGCTCTTCCTAGAGACTAGAGACTTGCAACGCAAATTTTTGCTACAAATTGTAAAAGTGTCAACTTGTTCCCTGCAAGTGTACACCTTGCCAGTGTAAATGTGCAGCAAGTTAACAGACTTACAATTCAACACTGCCACAAATGTGTGGCAAGTTATCCTTGCTCAATGGGGAAGTCAGATAGAGCTTGCCTCATTTCCTGGTTGGAGTATGTGCAGCGTCACCCAGCCATTTCTTTGCCAGCCTGCATGCCCCTGGCCCATACCTTTTATTCATTCTTTCTAATAATCATTCTTTCTTATAATTATTGAGGCTCACCGTGGCATGTGAGCATTGCCTAGGGCAGTGATGACGAACCTTTGCACCCCAGATGTTTTGAAACTACATTTCCCATGATGCTCATGCACTCTGCAGTGTAGTCAAGCATCAAGGGAAATGTAGTTCCAAAACAATTGGGGTGCCAAGGTTCACCATCACTAGCCTAGGGTGTTCTGGATGCAAATTCAATGTGCCTAGCAGTACCATGTCCTCTAGACTGACACTCACCCATCAAAGCATTTTGATAATTGCATAACTTTTCCCAAAAGCCAGCCCATTGCTTGTATCAGGGCTGAGGGATCTTAAAGCAGAACTCCACCCAAAAAAGGAAGTTCCACTTGTTTCATCCTCCCCCCTCCACTGTCACATTTTGGCACTTTTTGGGGGGACAGGGGAGTGGGTATATGATTTTGAAGTTGCCCCCAGCAACAGGTCCCAGAAGACTACTGGACCATTCACAAGGCAAAGTGCGGTTCAGTAGTAGAAGTGCACAGTAGTAAACTGAATATGAAGCTGCAAGGCTTCAATTCTGGTTTCCCTTACTTAAGATGCCAATGCCTGTACCCGAAGCTGATTGAGGAAGAAGAATCAGCTCAGATGAGGACATTGCTGGATTGCTTGGCAGGTAAGTGTCCTTATATTAAAAGTCAGCAGCTACAGTATTTGTAGCTGATGGTTGTTCAATTTTTTGGGAGAGCCTGGAGCTTCTTTTTAAGTGGAGTACTGAGGCAAAGTGCTGTGATGTTATTTACAGCACCCTCCTGCCCCGTCCCAACAACCATGATCTGCCTGCATTGCATAGAGAAACTTGGATTAAACTTCAACTTTAACAAGTTGGTGAAGGGAAATCTCCCTAATGTGACACAGAGACCAAAAAAAATGAAAATCTGCTTTCATACTCATGTTTTACCACACGGCAGGAGCAGCTCAGTGTACCCCTGTGTTTGGAGCAGGTTAGCTGCACTTTCCTATAGAGTTATATTGTGTCCTGTGTGTTTTTTTGTGCTTTCTGATGTTCCTGGCACTGTCACCATAAATAACTGTGGGCACAGTGTGCAGAGCCTTTGTGGAACTCAACCCCAGTACATGGGACAGCGGGAGTAGTGTCAAAATGCAGGTCAGGCCTGCACAGTTCAGCACTGTAGTTAGGTATGCCTTGATGCATAGGGTCCGGCTATTTCAAGCAATACATGGACACAGAGGAATCTATCCTCTATGTCCATGTATTGATGTCTAATGCCCTGTACACATGACTGGTTTTCCCGTCGGAATAAACTCTGAAGGTTTTTCCAACGGAGTTCCGATGGAAAAACCGGCGGAGTTCCGATCAAATTCCGCTGAAACTGTCTTGTGTACACTCACACCAAAGTCCGATCGTCAAGAATGCGGTGACGTACAGCACATAACACGGAACTAGAAAAAGGAAGTTCAATACCCAGTAGACAATAGCTTCTGTCCCGTACTTGCTTCAGAGCATGCATCATTTTTGGTCCGTCGGAACAGCATACAGACGAGCGGTTTTCCCGATAGGAATTGGTTCCATCGGAAATATTTAGAACATGTTCTATTTCTAAGTCTGTTAGAATTTTCAACATAAAAAGTTCCAATGGGGTATACACACGATCAGAATGAAAATGAAAAGACTTTTTCTGTCAGACATTCCACTCATATGTACGTGGCATAAGACTTGTGAGCCCATCATTACAAGGTAAGTCAAAGAAATAACACAGGAAATACTACCCAGATAAAACAAAAGAAAATGTTTGAAAGTGTCCAATGTCTTTAAATTACGTGCTTGGGAGATGCCTTTAAACTGTATGTAGAATTGTTCAACAGTATGTTTTTTTTTATGGATATCAGCAACACCATATTCTGGTATGATATATTTTGGAGACATAATCTTTTTTTTTTACTTTTACATTTAGCTTGGCTTAAAATACAGCAGCAGAACCTTTATCTGAGTGATTTCAACTTGAAACAACTGTTTTTTTTAGGTAGGTAATTTGGGAGGGCCGCAGTGTACGAAGGAGAGACAAGGTGGGTTTTATCTTGAAATAAACATTAGAGTACTATCTGTGAAACAATAGCCACAAATTTGTTTGCTGCCTATTTCAAGGCACAATGCAGGATTTGCCCTGCAGCAAGCTTTGGAAATTTGGCAGGGGATGCCCAGCTGCATAAATATTGTGTGCCCCCATTACAGTGAAGGGGCACTGATAAAGGCCAGAAGAGGTGGCAGGAACTGTTAGTGGTGGCAGGTAGCTTTTCCTGTATCAGAAGAGACCCACCAGTGGACATTTCTAAATGCTGTTGGAGCATGAAATGTATGAGTTAAATTATAGAGGTGGTGGGGCACTTTCTTGTGCTCCCACCTCAGAGGAAGTTAGGTGACATTAAAGGCAAAGGCTAAGTTCACCCTTAGGAACATATTACACATTCTATATTTAGGGTGTCAAATGTACCTAAGCTCCTGAGCCCCTTCCTATAACAGCTAGCGGAGATTCCTCTCCACAACAGCCACTGTCACATGTAAAATCAGCTGCATCATTCATTCACAGAGATCTATGAATTTATAAAATACAAGTCCTGTCTGCCACCACAGCAGATGGATTTTATCTCCCTCCAGCTTTCTAACTGAAAGCTCGTACAGAGGTATGGGGAGAAAACTAGAGGGATTGTGCAGGAGCCTGACATTGTACTCGCAATCCACTGAACCCTGATGCAATGCTTTGCAGATTCCCGTAAAAAAAAGAAAAGAAAAATGCTAATTTGTTTTCCTGCAAAAGAAATGTGCATTTATTTTTTTTATTTTTTTAAAGGTGAATTTAGCCTTTAAAGTGGTATTAAACCCAAAAGCAAACGTTTAATTATATTGCAGCTTACCAATTCTTAGATGTCATAGTTGCATTAGCTTTCTCTCTTTAATTCTTTCCTTCTTTCTTTCTCTGAATGCATTTGACTGGGCAGTGCTTTGAGTCTGCGTCTCTGTTACATCCCCCTGACTTCCAGAATTCACTGGATAGTTCTAGAACTTAGAGGGTGGAGGAACAGAGGCTGAAGCCTAAATATATATTGAATTCCCACCAATCCCAGAGGAGGGATGGCTCAGTAGATCGAGTATACAAAATACTCAAGCGCTGATATAAAAAACCTAGTATCTAAAGAAATAGCTGCACCAATGATAATGATCCCTCACTAAACAAAGTAAATAAATGTAAATATTAGTGTGCTAAAAAACTAGGATGATCAAACACAATAATGTGTCTTCACGTTACATGAATTTGTGGGATATAGCCTTTACTTATATCCCTAAGAAAGTGCTCTCTTGCATAATTTTTGTGCAAAACATACAAAAATAATTTTTCCCTAAATACACTTCCAACAAAAATACGCACTTAGTGGGAAAAAAGATGAGAAGATTGAAACTGAGCTACAGCACAGTGGCCAAGACCATACAGCGGTTTAACAGGACAGATTCCACTCAGAACAGGCTTTGCCATGGTCAACCAAAGTTGAGTGCATGTGCTCAGCATCATATCCAGAGGTTGTCTTGGGGAAATAGACGTATGAGTGCTGCCAGCATTAATGCAGGGGGGGGGGGGGGAGGGGGTCAGCCTGTCAGTGCTCAGACCATACACCACACACTGTATCAAATTGGTCTGCATGGCTGTCGTCCCTGAAGGAAGCCTCTTCCAAAGATGATGCACAAGAAAGCCCACAAACAGTTTGCTGAAGACAAGCAGATTAAGGACATGTCCTGTGGTCTGATGAGACCAAGACAAGCTTATTTGGTTAGATGGTGTCAAGCGTATGTGGCATCAACCAGGTGAGGAGTACAAAGATAAGTGTGTCTTGCCTACAGTCAAGCATGGTGGTGGGAGTGGGAGTGTCGTGTTCTGGGGCTGCATGAGTGCTGCAGGCACTGGGGAGCTACAGTTCATTGCGGGAACCATGAATGCCAACATGTACTGTGACATACTGAAGCAGAGCATGATTCTCCCCCTTTGGAGACTGGGCTGCAAGGTAGTATTCCAACATGATAACGACCCCAAACACACCTCCAAGATTAGCACTGCCATGCTAAAGAAGCTGAGGGCAAAGGTGATGGACTGGCCAAGCATGTCTCCAGACCTAAACCCTATTGAGCATCTGTGGGGCATCCTTAAACGGAAGGTGGAGGACAGCAATGTCTCGAATATCCACCAGCTGTCATCATGGAGGAGTGGAAGAGGACTCCAGTGGTAACCTGTGAAGCTCTGGTGAACTCCATGCCCAAGAGGGTTAAGGCAGTGCTGTGAAATAATGGTGGCCACACAAAATATTGACACTTTGGGCCCTATTTGGACATTTTTATTTAGTGGTATACTCACTTATGTTGCTAGCAGTTTAGACATTAATGGCTGTGTGTTGAATTATTTTGAGGGGACAGCAATTTTACACTGTTATACAAGCTGTACACTCACTACGTTACATTGTAGCAAAGTGGCATTTCTTCAGTGTTGTCACATGAAAAGATATAATAAAAGATATAATAAAATATTTACAAAAATGTGAGGGGTGTACTCACTTTTGTGAGATATACAAGAGGGCAGGGTTTCACAGATGAAAACGCTGACCAAATACAGTATGTGTATTACTATATTTGGTTAATGACATCATGAGCATCTCAGTGACATCACTGGACAACGTGATGGATGATAGATGTACATCATTGGACATTTTTTTTTTGTTAAAGGATTTGTCAACAACTGTGTGTTTGTATTTTTTTAGATTTTTTTGTGAATGAGTAAGTACTACAGTATGTACCCCTTGATCATTCACAAGGGGGGCAGTATGTTGGAGCCCCTTATTGTTAAAGGGGGCTTTCAGATTCTGATAAGCCCCCATCTGCCTGACCCGCAAAACCACTTGGCCAAGGTTGTGAGGAAGAGGCCCTTGCCCTCATCAACATGAGAATAAGTAGCTTTGTCAGGGGGGTCACCCCTTGGCAAGGTACTCTCCCCATGTTGAGGGCATATAGTCTGTTATGGTTCACACTCATCCCACATTTTCCATGCATGCTCAGTATTGGCCCTGGTATGGATTTTTGGGTAGGCATCCCAGACTTTTTTTGCATGAGGTTCCCCCTAAAATCCATAGCTGACCCAAGGGTTTTATACCAAAATTTAAAACAGACCCGAAGGGCCTGGTATAAATTGATGGGGAACCAACTGCATTTTTTTGTGTGGAGGTCCCCCATTCACATCTATGCCAGAGCCTCACCTACTATAAGGGTCTGTAAATCCACAGTTGATTTGTTTACAAACAATGAAGCAGCTGAGAGCTGTCATTTTGCAGGCAATTAAAACACATATTTTTCTCTATATCATTCTTGCTGTAATAGGTCGTACACATCGCCAAATCACACACAGGGTTAGGGCATCTCATAGATATGGTATTTAGTGGAGTTCTACTTTAAAAATTGCTAAAATTCCAGCTCCCAGACAAATTACATTTTTAGTATATATTCTGCTTTGGCACATTACCCCCCATGCCATTTGTGTGACAATCCCTTGTCTATTTGTCTAGAAAATTGTTATAATTGTTTTCTAACCTTCAACTTACATTGTCTTTATTACAGTTCCAATTCAGCACCTGATGTTTGCCAAACTCTGCTCAGTGGGAACCCTTGTATGTTCAGATCATCATTAGTCCCTGCAATTATTGAATCCTGAGCATTCTGTCCCTTCTGGTTTTAGAGCTGTTATTCCTTGGCTGCTGTGGCTGGGTAAAAAGCTAAACAAGCACAGTCTGTACTTGATTAGCTTCAATAGAGTGCAGGTGGTAGCAATACAGTTAAAGTAGAAGTCCACCCTAACACTAAAATTGCTACATCTACAGGCATCCACATTCCAAGACTAACCTATCTAAAGCCGCGTACACACGGGCGGACTGTCTGGCCAACTAAGTCCGTCAGACAATCCGACAGACAGTCCGTCCTACTTTTGAATGAACGGACTTGACCACACACGATGAACAGACAGTCCGTTGAAAGCTTGCGCGATGACGTGTACAGCACTTACGACGTCCAATACACTGCAATGCAACCTTCGGCCTTGTAAATCCTTTCTGAGCATGCGCCATACTTAGTCCGTCCAACTTGCCTACTCACGAGCGGACTGTCCGCTGAAACCAAAGTTGGACGGACAATATTACGGAAATTCCGAAAGACTTAGTCCGCCAGACTGTCCGCTGAAAAAGTCCGCTGAAGCCCACACACGAGCGGACTGTCCGCTGAAATGTGTTTCAGCGGACTAAGTTGGGCAGACAGTCCGCCCGTGTGTACGCGGCCTAACCCTGTAAAGAAGAAATCAGTATACATACCTTTTCTGAAGCCTCTCCGGTCTGGTCTCTAGTGGCGGAAGCTCTGCAGAGGAGACAGCCGACAATGACTGTGAAAGTCCTGGGAAGTGACATCACCCATAGAGTTAATGTAGGGCTTCAGTTTTCGGCTGTGTCCTCTGCACCCGCCTCCACAGAAAAGCTGGCGCTGTCAGCTCAACACGGAACCGGACTGGAGCGGCTTCAGAAAAAGTATGCATAGCAATTTCTTCTTTACAAGGTTGGATAGGTTAGTCTTAGATCCTGTATGTCTGTAGATGTAGCGATTTTAGTGTTAGGGTGAACTTCCCCTTTAAGTTAAAAAAAAAGTTAAAAATTAAACCGTTTAACCACTTTCAGACCGGACCATTTTGCTGGTAAATGACCAGAGGTCTTTTTACACTTTGGCACTGCGCTGCTTTAACTGGTAATTGCGCGGTCATGCAATGTTGTACCCAAACAAAATTTGCGTCCTTTTCTTCCCACAAATAGAGCTTTCTTTTGATGGTATTTGATTGCCTCTGCGATTTTTATTTTTTGCGATATAAACGTAAAAAGACCGCAAATTTTGAAAAAAAATGATATTTTCTACTTTTTGTTATTAGAAAAATCCAATAAACTCAATTTTAGTCATACATTTAGGCCAAAATGTATTCAGCCACATGTCTTTGGTAAAAAAAAAGTCAATAATTGTATATTTATTGGTTTGCGCAAAAGTTGTCACATCTACAACTAAGGTACGTTTTCTGGAATTTACGCAGCTTTTAGTTTACGACTGCCTATCTCATTTCTTGAGGTGCTAAAATGGCAGGGCAGTACAAAACCCCCCCAAATGACCCCATTTTGGAAAGTAGACCCCCTAAGGAAATTGATAAGAGGCATGTTGAGCCCATTGAATATTTTATTTTTTTGCCTCAAGCGATTGAATAATGACAAAAAAAAAATTTTTTTTTTTTTTTTACACAAAGTTGTCACTAAATGATATATTGCTCACACATGCTATGGGCGTATGTGAAATGACACCCCAAAATAAATTCTGCTGCTTCTCCTGAGTACGGGGATACCACATATGTGGGACTTTTTGGGAGCCTAGCCGCGTACGGGGCCCCGAAAACCAAGCACCGCCTTCAGGCTTTCTAAGGGCGTAAATTTTTGAGTTCACTTCTCACTACCTATTACAGTTTTGAAGGCCATAAAATGCCAAGATGGCACAAAACCCCCACAAATGACCCCATTTTAGAAAGTAGACACCCCAAGCTATTTGCTGAGAGGCATGTTGAGTTCATGGAATATTTTATATTTTGCCACAAGTTGCGGGAAAATTACAAACTTTTTTTTTTTTTTTTTTTTTTTCACAAAGTTGTCACTAAATGATATATTGCTCACACATGCCATGGGCATATGTGAAATGACACCCCAAAATAAATTCTGCTGCTTCTCCTGAGTACGGGGATACCACATATGTGGGACTTTTTGGGAGCCTAGCCGCGTACGGGGCCCCGAAAACCAAGCACCGCCTTCAGGCTTTCTAAGGGCGTAAATATTTGACTTCACTCCTCACTACCTATTACAGTTTTGAAGGCCATAAAATGCCAAGATGGCACAAAACCCCCACAAATGACCCCATTTTAGAAAGTAGACACCCCAAGCTATTTGCTGAGAGGCATGTTGAGTCCATGGAATATTTTATATTTTGCCACAAGTTGCGGGAAAATTACAAACTTTTTTTTTTTCACAAAGTTGTCACTAAATGA
Organism: Lithobates pipiens; assembly: GCF_037356315.1. Taxonomy (NCBI): domain Eukaryota; kingdom Metazoa; phylum Chordata; class Amphibia; order Anura; family Ranidae; genus Lithobates; species Lithobates pipiens. The sequence continues at coordinate 354,564,582 of NW_027507764.1, read as the reverse complement.
TATATTGCTCACGCATGCCATGGGCATATGTGAAATGACACCCCAAAATAAATTCTGCTGCTTCTCCTGAGTACGGAGATACCACATATGTGGGACTTTTTGGGAGCCTAGCCGCGTACGGGGCCCCGAAAACCAAGCACCGCCTTCAGGCTTTCTAAGGGCGTTACAGTTTTGAAGGCCATAAAATGCCAAGATGGCACAAACCCCCCCCAAATGACCCCATTTTGGAAAGTAGACACCCCTAAATTTAGGGGTACACTAGTGAGACTAGGTAATAAATGGCGGGTGCCCTGAAACTATAAAAAAATAACTAACCAACCAGCGTCACCTGTAACAGTTATATGGTGATCACTGGTGAAAGGGTTAACTAGGGGGCAATCAGGGGGCTTTATGCGGTAGTATATGGGGGTCCCTGGCGCTATAAAAAGCTGCGGCGAACCTAAATACCTACCTGCCTAACTAGCGTCACCTGTGACACTAATACAGCGATCAGAAAAACGATCGCTTATTAGGCTGGGTTCACACTGGAGCGATGCGGGAACGCCACGAATGCGCGGCGGGTTCCCGCATCGCATGCCTCCCGGCGGCAGTTCACACTGCCCTATGCGAACTGCTGGGAGTGTCAGTGAAATGTTACTGACACCCCCAGATCAGTTCGCATATCGCAGTGCGATCTGCAAACTCGGATCGCATGGTGTGAACACCCATGCGATCCGATTCTGCTGCGGGCCAAAAAAAGGGTCCCGTGCGAATTTGCGGCGGGTGCAGCGGGTGTGGCGGGTGCGGCGGGTGCGGCGAATGGCTGAACTCGAATCGCACAGAGATCGGATGTGATTTGCACTGCAGTGCGGTGCGAATCACATCCGTTCTCAAACCGCTGCAATCTGAACCCAGCCTTAGTGACACTGGCGACGGGGGGTGATCACGGGGTTAAACCTTTATTGGGGGGGTTAGGGGGGTACCTTAGAACTAAAGGGGGCTAACCCTAACTGCCCTAACAGTTATTAGTCACAAATGACACCCGCCGGGTGATCAGGGGGTTAAACCTTTATTAGGTAATAAATGGCGGGTGCCCTGAAACTATAAAAAAATAACTAACCAACCAGCGTCACCTGTAACAGTTATATGGTGATCACTGGTGAAAGGGTTAACTAGGGGGCAATCAGGGGGCTTTATGCGGTAGTATATGGGGGTCCCTGGCGCTATAAAAAGCTGCGGCGAACCTAAATACCTACCTGCCTAACTAGCGTCACCTGTGACACTAATACGGCGATCAGAAAAATGATCGCTTATTAGGCTGGGTTCACACTGGAGCGATGCGGAAACGCCGCGAATCCGCGGCGGGTTCCCGCATCGCATGCCTCCCGGCGGCAGTTCACACTGCCCTATGCGAACTGCTGGGAGTGTCAGTGAAATGTTACTGACACCCCCAGATCAGTTCGCATATCGCAGTGCGATCTGCAAACTCGGATCGCATGGTGTGAACACCCATGCGATCCGATTCTGCTGCGGGCCAAAAAAAGGGTCCCGTGCGAATTTGCGGCGGGTGCGGCGGGTGTGGCGGGTGCGGCGGGTGCGGCGAATGGCTGAACTCGAATCGCACAGAGATCGGATGTGATTTGCACTGCAGTGCGGTGCGAATCACATTCGTTCTCATAAACCGCTGCAATGTGAACCCAGCCTTAGTGACACTGGCGACGGGGGGTGATCACGGGGTTAAACCTTTATTGGGGGGGTTAGGGGGGTACATTAGAACTAAAGGGGGCTAACTCTAACTGCCCTAACAGTTATTACAGTCACAAATGACACCAATGCAAAAAAAAAAAAAAAATGACATTGGTGTCACTGTGACTGGGGGGCAGGGGTAATTGGGGGGGTGATCGGGGGGTAAAGGGGGGGTGTGAGTGTGCCTGGCATGTTCTACTGTGTGTGTAGAGTGTTGGTGCAACTCACCGATCCGCTCTCCTCCGTGTCGGAACGGAAAATACCGACACGGAGGAGAGAATACATCACTTCCTCTCCTGTGTTTACATTACAGGAGAGGAAGTGATGTCACGGGGGATTTCCATTCGTCGAGAGCGATCGCGAGGGGGTGGCCATGAATGAATGGCCGCCCCCTCATCCCGGATCGCTCTCGAAGAAATGCCGACCGCCGCAGGCACCGGGGGGGGGCCCGATCGGGCCCCCCACCCGCGGGCAGGCAGGGACTTATATATACGCCCATATGCCTGCCCGTGCCATTCTGCCGACGTATATCGTCGTGCGGCGGTCGGCAAGTGGTTAAAAAAAACTGTATTTTTTAAAGCCCCACTTACACACACATAAGAATGTAAATGCATTCAACTGTTGCACCATTATGTATCAACAATTTTAGGGCCAGCATTTATGGTTAACTATAAAGTGATGGTCTATAAAGGCTTTTAAGGCATCACCTATAGCCAATTTTTGGGTACCATAGTTTGTTACCATTTCACAAGCACGTGCAATTTTAAGACTTGACATGCTTAGTATCTAATTGCTTGATGCAACCTCATCTTTTTATTTTCTCGAGATACTGAGTAACAAATTGTGTTTGTTTTATAAAAAAACAAAAAACTTTAGTGTATTTCTTACTGAAAAATTGGTTTGGATAAACACTAATTTAACTAATATCACTAATATTGTGTGATTGCAACTACCACAGTTTTATTCTCTAGTTCTCTGCTTTCAGGAAATATATTTAAATGTTTTGGAATTTTTAGCTAAACTCCAGTTTAACAATACTTGTGTATTTTAAGTCGTGCACCAAAAAAAATTATAATAATGCAAACAGCGCTGGCAGTGAAAGAGTTAAGTGCAGTAGTGGAGCAAACAGAGGTGAGAGCAGGTTAAAAAGGGTTACAATCAGAAATGGGCAAGGGAGCAGCTATTAAAGAGGAAGTAAACTGGTTTACTTCCTCTTTGTCTCCCTGCAAAGGTAAAGCATAATGGACTACTATGTATCACGTAGTAGTCCATTATATGTCACTTACCTGACACAGGAGCCAGCGATGTCACCACTGTCCCCTGTAGCACGAAACGTCCATCTTCTTCGGGGTATCGCTGCTCCGGCGCTGTGAGTGGCCGGAGCAACGGTGACATCACTCTCGCACATGCGTACGGGAGCCGCCACTAACAGCATATCGCCGTTAGCAGCGGCATGCTCAGTGCGCCTGTGCGCCACTGTCTACGGTAGGTTTAGGAGATATTTCATGGACCTACAGGCTTAATCTAGCCTTACCTGTAGGTCAAAGTGGTCTGTAAGTGTTTACAACCACTTTAAGTGCATGAGTGCCTCTCTCTCTTTTGAAATATATATATATGTATATAGATATTTATATATATATATATATATATATATATATATATATATATATGTTTGTGTGTGTGTGTGTGTGTGTGTATATATATATATATTAATAATAGGAAGACTGGCTACTAAATATGCTAATATGCTAATATGATTTCTATCTGCATAGATGAATAAAGAAAACACACATTCCAAATTCATATGGAGCCAATGATGGTAGTCATGATTAAAGTCCAAGAATGACAGAAATGACTGAACAGTGTAATGATACTTGTTGTCACTAAAATCAGAATTGTGACAAAGTAACAATGTGTAACAGTCCCTAGAAACCACATTGGACAAGGCAGAATATAAATGAATTGTTTTGCTTGGCTCTTTAGACTGTCCACATAATTATGATGTTACTGTCAAATGTAATAGCTCATAACAGCCTTGACATCTAATATGAATTACAGGTAAAGGAAAAACAATGCTGACCCCGCTAACCTCCAAGACAAGTTATTCAAACAAGCAGAATTCCTTTTCAGCTGGTAATGTCAAATGAAACACTGCCATCTATTGGTTGATCTGTTGAATATATATACAGTATCTCACAAAAGTGAGTACACCCCTCACATTTTTTAAAATATTTTATTATACCTTTTCATGTGACAACATTGAAGACATGACACTTTGCTACAATGTAAATTAGTGAGTGTACAGCTTGTATAACAGTGTAAATTTGCTGTCCCCTCAAAATAACTCAACACACAGCCAATAATGTCTAAACTGCTGGCAACAAAAGTGAGTACACCCCTAAGTGAAAATGTCCAAATTGAGCCCAATTTTCCCTTTTCCCTCCCTGGTGTCATGTGACTCGTTAGTGTTACAAGGTCTCAGGTGTGAATGGGGAGCAGGTGTGTTAAATTTGGTGTTATTGCTTTCACTCTCTCATATTAGTCACTGGAAGTTTAACATGGCTCCTCATGGCAAAGAACTCCCTGAGGATCTGAAAAAAAGAATTGTTGCTCTACATAAAGATGGCCTAGGCTATAAGAAGATTGCCAAGACCTTGAAACTGAGTTGCAGCACAGTGGCCAAGACCCTACAGCAGTTTAACAGGACAGGATTCACTCAGAACAGGCATTGTCGTGGTTGACCAAAGAAGTTGAGTGCACATGCTCAGCGTAATATACAGAGGTTGTCTTTGGGAAATAGACGTTTGAATACTGCCAGCATTGCGGTTGAAGGGGTGGGGGATTAGCCTGTCAGTGGTCAGACCATACGCTGTACACTGCATCAAATTGAACTGCATGGCTGTTGTCCCAGAAGGAAGCCTCTTCTAAAGATGATGCACAAGAAAGCCAGTTTGCTGAAAACAAGCAGACTAAGGACATGGATTACTGGAACCATGTCCTGTGGTCTGATGAGACCAAGATAAACTTATTTGGCTCAGATGGTATCAAGCATGTGTGGTGACAACCAGGTGAGGAGTACAAAGACAAGTGTATCTTGCCTACAGTCAAGCATGGTGGTGGGAGTGTCATACTCTGGGGCTGCATGAGTGCTGCCTGCACTGGGGAGCTACAGTTCACTGAGGCAACCATAATTGCCAACATGTACTGTGACATACCGAAGCAGAGCATGATCCTCTCCATGTGGAGAATGGACTGTAGGGCAGTATCCCAACATGATAATGACCCCAAACACACCTCCAAGATGACCACTGCCTTGCTAAAGAAGCTAAGGGTAAAGGTGATGGACTGACCAAGCATGTCTGCAGACCTAAACCCTATTGAGCATCTGTGGGGCATCCTCAAACGGAAGGTAGAGGAGCGCAAGGTCTCTAACATCCACCAGCTCTGTGATGTCATTATGGAGGAGTGGAAGAGGGCTCCAGTCGCAACCTATGACACTCTGGTGAACTCTATGCCCAATATGGTTAAAACAGTGCTGTAAAATAATGGTGGCCACACAAAATATTGACACTTTGGGCCCAATTACGACATTTTCACTTAGGGATGTACTCACTTTTGTTGCCAGCGGTTCAGACACTAATGGCTGTGTGTTGAGTTATTGACGTCTGCCCTCATGTTGTAAAGCGCTGAGCAAACTGTTGGCGCTATATAAAACCTGTATAATAATAATAATAATAATTATAGCAAAATAGTGAATTTGAGAAAATACATTTTAAGGACTCGAAGATGGATTTATCCAAACTGTCAAAATATTATTTATGAACATTCCCAATGCATCACACTGATTTGTACATTTACTTTATAAGTCCAGATTGATTGGTTGATCATTTACTAACCTCTATCACCTACCTCCAATAGCAGCATAGAAAGAAAATGCCAAAACGCGCCTAAACGCGCCTAAATGCAAGTAAGCAGTTGCTAGTTGCGTTTAGCGATTGATTGTTTTTTAATTTCAATGGCCAGAATAAATGAATATTCTGGCCAACTTAATAAATGCCCAAGCAATTGGCGTGCCTAAGCGTGAGTGCAGTGAGTGCAACAACGCAGCTTAGGCGTGGTTTTGAAGCCGCCAGGAGAAAGGCATTTACAAAAGCCCAAGTGTGTATGAAGCCTTAGAATCCCCAAAACATCATTCAATTTCTGAAAGACCTATAGATTTAGAAGGTGTTAGTTGCACATTTTTATGTTGTACAATATTTTTGCAACTATTAATCAACCCTATATTCTCAGTAAAATACACTAACATTTATTTATATTGTACAATAACACAATATAATCCCCATTTATTTTGAAAAAATGTCAACCCTCCAAACTGCATGAAACAGGGGCAAACTTTGATATGCCCACCCACTGTCCTATTGAAGTCTGCAGACCACTCATTAAAGTATAGATACAGCAATATCCTCAACAAAGTTTTTAACCCATTCTTCTTCTGTGACAGTGACACTGGTATAATAAATGCCAGTAACTTTGCAATGCTTTTTTTTATAAAAATCCATGGCATCATACTGCAACATACTACAAGCATGTTTCTGATAAAAAGCCTTAATTTAAATCAACTATGACTAAGAGTTGTTCGCTGAAATGTGTTAGTGTCCTTGTTGCTGTATGAAGACTTGCATTTTTTACAAATAAAATATTGCAAGTTCACATTCAGGCTCTGCAATTTACTAAACGTGGATGGATTTTCATCTGTATTGGGACCCAATACTGTCGATTAGCCATGGGTCATAATGACTTACAGGTAGAGCTCATCTATCTTTGATGAAACAGTGACAATGCTCTTCTAAAGGTCGCAATGCACTTGCCCATCACCCCTTTACCTGCTGAGGTTATTATAAGATTCTATATTAAAGTGTTACTAAACCCAGGGCCCTGCATTCACTTTTCATATCAACAGTATATAGCAATCTTGTGATTTTTATCAGTGTCTGGTTAAAGCTTGTAGGAGGTGTTTTCACTCTACTCTGTCTTATGAGGCTGCAGGACCCCTGACCCTCTGTCTGAACAGTACTGATTGGCCCTGTGGTGATCACATGCATCCTCCAAGATCCATGATCACATGACCGGCGGCTCTCGCCTTTCCTCCTCTGAGAAATGCAGCGGACAGTGCCCAGATTGCCCCGTTGATGTCAGTTGGGGGGGGGGGGTGGAAGAGGGGAGGAGAGAGCTGGCCAATCATGTGATCGCACATCTCAGCTCTTAAATGAGGTATTTACAGCATTTATTTTTATAAATCACACACAGAGGGGGACACTGCATTAGGAGAAAGAGCTGATGGTGCATAAATGTTAGTTATTCCAGCAGCAGGAGCGGAGAGGGTGGACACTGTCATGAACTAACAGGCAGGGAGGGAAGGGGGAAGGAGGACACAGGAGCAGAAAGGAGGCAGGTAGCAGGGCTGCGGATGATGGAGGCACGTAAATTGACCACAGTGTGAGGGCTCAGCAGAATGATATACCATGGTCAGTTTACATAGGGGAGGCCACAAACTGGCAGGTTCAGCCATGTTTTTTAGGTGTTACATGAGGGCCAAATGACACAGGACAATTACTGTGTAATATAACATGCTTTAAAGGAGCAGGATCCATTTTTTTCTGGGTAATGTACGCTTTAGTTAATTTTCATGTATTGGGTTAGATGGGTGATTTTTTTAATGCTCAAGCTTTCATGTGCCTTGTTTTCTCATATAGGAAGGTGTTGTTACATTTTATATAGGATAAAATGACTTATTATAGCAAATAGTGCAAGTGATCCTCTACTGGCCATTCTGTGGAATGTAATAACACAAATTTTACTTCTACAGTTCTGAAGATTTGCTTTGGCTTCCTTGTCTCATGTTTACCATTACCTATTGTTTCAAATACAATTCAAGCATTCCCAGTGTGAAATATTTAAAGGGACACACTGCAAGCCAAGCTCTTTTGAACAATCTTGTCTCTTGAAAGACGTTCAGTCAGCAGCCAATAAAACAACCTTATTTCCTGCAATTGTTAAAATGGCAAGGCTGGAATTCCATCCAAATGCCTCTGACCCTACTGCCAAAACAGCCAGTGCATACTTTACTGATTAGTATATTCCTGTACATAAAGGATAAGAAGTGACCAGTGGAGAAAAAAACAAATCCATGCCATTACTGCCAAAATGCTGATAATATATAAGTACGTTGAACTCTTTGTCCAGCCAGTTGTTTTTTTACAGAACAACAGCACAGCCATCTGGAAATAAGCTGGAGACTTGTAAATTCGTTTTTTCTCTTAATAGTAAATTGTTGCCTTAGCAAATGAGGAGCTTTACAACCGTCTGTGTTGAATTTCAGCATAATAATAGTGATAATAAATGCACTGCTTCACTTTACTGCTGTTTGTAGTACATCATAATATTTTATTGAATGGCACAACATTAGTCTGGAAAGCTGTAAGAAATGTAATGTGGTCATGCACACACACAGACTGACTGCTACTTTGCACGCAAGTTCAATTTTTACATATATTCCACAGTTGCTTTTACCCAAAAACTAATAAAACAATACTAATATACTAACTATTCTATTTTCATGTGTAATACATTTATGTTTTATTTTACATATAAAATCTAAAAATGCATACAGTAATCATAAAAAGAGAATAACAGCAATAATATTCTGCACCATAACATTATCTACGTTAAAGTCATACTAAACAATATCCTTAGAGATGAAAAATCATTCATACACATCCACTATTTTAAGTAGTTTTAAACCTCAGACATGAAATATGAACAAAACATATCCTTCTATACTGTGTACTTGTCTCAATTAGGAGCACTGACTGTATGTCTGCTTCTTTGTTCCTCTGCTATCAACATGAATCGCTTCTGACAATTTATTCTGACACCAAGATAAAAATGGTGTCAGGGGAGGGACTTCCAGCAGATTGAAAGCCTCAGCTTTGTTCCTGTGAGCTGTGTGAAGGGGGATGTGTCTATGGTGGCTATGTTCCTACAAACTGCGTGATCATGAAGAATGATGCTCACAACAGCAACAACAGCTCACAACAGCAAAAACACAGGAATTCAGAGATTTCAAAAAGGCTGAGCAATAGAAGAGGCTTTTTTGAGTTAGGAAAACATATTTAAAGTGGTTGTTAACCTACTAAGTACACTTTACACCATCCTCTCTGTTTAATCAGTGCTCCTGTGTATGTGCTTTATAAAAATAATGCAGCTATCAGTGGATGTCCGTGCATTGAGGGCACACGGGCACCGCCCCCCTTGAGTTCCTCCCCGCCAATCAGGAAGCAGGTTGTAAAACCTGTTTCCCAATTTGCCAAAGCGTCAAGTGTTCCTATTGGATGCATAGTGCTTTGGCGGAAGAGGAGACACAGAGCAAAGGAAGCATGAGAGCGGACACCTCCATTGCTGCCTGCTGCCCGCACTGTGGAGGAGACAGTGACAGGAGGAAAAGACACCACAGCCTGGCAAGTACTGGACCTCCTGTGGGGGGGGTGCCTTCAAAGAGCCACGAGCCATGGGCGCAGGGGAGGTGCTGTCAGTGCCACAAGCCCCTGTTGAGCTGTGCACCCTCATCTGAAATGCTTAGCTATATACCCTATCTGTAATGCTGAGCTATATACTCTGATCTGTGAGGCTGAGCTATATACCCTGATTTGTGAGGCTGAGCTATATACCCTGATCTGTAATGCTGAGCTATATACACTATCTGTAATGCTGAGCTATATACCCTATTTGTAATGCTGAGCTATATACGCTTATCTGTGTGGCTCAGCTATATACCCTGATCCGTGAGACTGAGCTATATACCCTGATCTGTGAGGCTGAGCTATACACCCTGATCTGTGAGGCTGAGCTGTAAACTCTGTCTTGTGATGCTGAGCTGTATACTCTTTCCTATGATTATTGGGCTGTATATTCTGTCCTGTGATGCTGAGATGTATACTCCTGAAACTATGGGTGGAAGCAAGTGGAATACAGGGGATGGAGTGGGTGGATTATATAAGGGGTGGGAATTATAAGAAGTGGGAGGGTTCCAAAAAGAAGGACAGGGTCTGGCACCCTCCCATCCTAAAACTTCACTAGCCGCCACTGGCAGCTATATATATGTTTTCACAGTGCTGATTGGTGATAACGTGACCAGCCACCTCTCTCCTCTCTCGGCCTGACAGCTGCAGTGGATGGGACTGAGGTTCCCTCAACTGACGTCAGTCAGGAGGGGAGGAGGAGAGGGGGCAGTGGTCACATGATCACTGATCAGTGCTGTGAAAACATGTATATAGAGGCACAGACACAGGAGAGGCTGGTGTAAAAATGTGTGTAATTTCAGCAGCGGGAAGGGGTGGGGAGCAGAGTGGCACGGATACAAAGCTGACAGGCAGGGAGGGATGGGAAAGAGGATGGAGGCACATAAACTGAACACGGTGTCAGGGCTCAGCAGCCATTATACACCGATATCAGTTTACAAAGGGGAGGGAATAGCCAGGCAGGATCAGCCAGGCATTTCAGGTGATATAGGGGTCCGAATGACACAGCACAAGCACTGTGTTGTATAACATGCTTTAAAGGAGCAGGAGCTTTTTTTTTTTGTTTTTCTTTTTTTTAGGAAAACACTTTAAACAGTTTAGTGTTGTATGTCACTTTAATTAAAAGAAATAAAACTACAGAAAATCAAAAGAGCTTTAAAGGATAACTGTACTTTTAGTTTATTTTTTCAAATGTTTTGTCCTCCCTCCGCAAAACAACTTCCCAAATCGAAAAGGAAAAACTAATCAGCGCAATAAAATATCACAAACTGAAAGCTGCTGAACACCAAGCATAAAAATTTCAAATCCCAGAGGTAAAATCATAAAACAGATAGTGCAGCGCTAAATAAGTCCAAAATGAAAAACAAAAATTGTAATGAAAAGACAATCCGTGCAGTCTTCCGTGGTGTACTACAAGTACTAGTATGCAGGTGACTGCGTGGGAAGATAGTCGCTCACCTCACTGAATGGACCCTTTCTGGATCTGGAGATCAATAGAGATCTTGACCATTTCCGGCTGTGCAATAATTTCAAGCCTACAGATCGCAATGCCTATATCCCCCTGGGGAGTTGCTACCATCATTCGTGGTTGTTTAATATCCCCAGATGGCAATTCATTAGATTGCATCGTAATTGCACCCCGTATGACAGATCCACTTTGAATAAGGAGGTCAACAAAGTTAAAACAATGGACAGACGAACTTTGGTATCTGGTCAGGGTGGGGAGCCTAAAATAGATGATCATAATTTTAGCATGATACTAGATTATAACGCACAGCATAAAGTTTGAGCAGATTGTCTCAAAGAATTGGTTTATTTCAAAACAGGACAAAATCCTTGGTCTGGTTTTACCTGCCCGCCCTCAATTCATTATAAGAAAGCACAGTTTTTGAGGGAGCGTCTCGCCCCTAGCATTTTAAATCCCCCCCAAACCTCCAGAGAATGAATTATTCTCTTTTTTGGGTGACATTTATGCCTGTGGATGATGCATTCCCTGTAGGCACTCTAAGGTGAATATTAAGAAACGAAAAACCTTTTTAGCTTCTGCTACCAACAAATAATATGAAAGCCAACAATTGATAACATGTGACACCATAGGAGTGGTCTACATGTTGGAGTGCGCATGCGGGTTAAAATATATAGGGAGAACATCGAGACCCTTACATGTTCGCCTGGCAGAACACATTAATATTAAAAAAGGTTCAACCACCTATAATGTATCTCGCCATTTTCATCAACAAAACCCAAAGGGTCTTACATTTTGGGGGATTGAAAGAGTAACAAGGCATCGGAGGGGTGGTTATTTAATTTGCCAGTTGAGTCGTAGGGAATCGTACTCGATATATGAAACCAATGTACTCACCCCAGGGAGTTTTGACATAAATTGTTTTATCACAGATAGATGACTGTATTTATAATAATTTATTATTGGTTTGAGTTGTGATGGTTGCGAGTGACGTCATTTCATGGTTTTCAGTCATTCTGATATTGGTTTTCCAATGTTAGATTGGCTGTATGGTCCACAAATATTTTAATACATATTGCATATGTTTTAATACTTACCTAATTTTGGTGCATAGTATTCTTCTCCTTGAGGTTATTGTGCACATATGGTATTTCTTTTTTATAATAATAAGCACATTGTTTTTATTGTGCGGGATATTTAGGTGTCTGTGTGACCACATATCTTTATGTTAGTTTTATTTACATCTATGGGGACACTTCCGGGATTGTTCTCAAGGCCCAGTGTATTATTAAACATCTTGACGCAGTGTTGTAACTCACTGGCAGGCGGTACGTAAGGCGGAGTTGTTGCTGTGTCACGTGATGTGTTGCTGGGTAATATCAAATGATTGGATGTGTGGTCACCATGGTGTTTGTCACATTATTTAAATTGGGTTGTAGCGTCATTTCCATATCCGCTGATGAAGTCCTGCCCACATTGGACGTAAGGCGTACGGACGGACGTGGCGTCACCCGCAGCCATTGCAGATCATTTGTTTACATGCTGTATCCCCTAGCACTTGGTCTAAGTGCTATTCTTGTGATTTTTTTATTCATTTTTATCACTATTAAATTTCATATATGCAGAGAGCCCTATGCATTGCCTTTTATTTTTTTAATACACGTGACCCTGGAGTGGACAGTGCTGATTAATACATCCATCCAAGAGGGGACTGTCTAGGACATATCTGCTGATTTCATAATTTAATTCCCCAAGTGGGAAGGCGCATGAGACCCTCTATAATCAAAGGGTTCATTCAGTGAGGTGAGTGGCCATCTTCTACTCTAGTGGAGGTTTTATATTCCCATGAAGTCACCTGCATGCTAGTACTTGTAGTACACCATGGAAGACTGCACGGATTGTCTTTTCATTACAATTTTTGTTTTTCATTTTGGGCTTATTTAGCACTGCACTACCTGTTTTATGAATGTCCCAAATCTAATACCTACCTGACCCCTCTCCCCTGAGATCTTGGCTAGATGGCCCACCAGTAAATGCACAGCCTCTTCACCAAAATATTCTGGTAGGGCATTTCTTCATCCTTGGATAATAGATAGTATTTAAAAAATATTTTGCAAATAAATGAAGGAAAAAGAGATCTTTGGAGTGGCGGTTCTGAAAAACTTTTGGGAGGGATTGCTTGGGGTATATAAAGGAGAACTAAGGCCGCGTACACACGCGGGGACTGTTCGCTCAACTTTGTCCGTCAAACAGTTTCAGCAAACAGTCCGCTCAAAATTAGCATGGACGGACTTGGCCACACACGACGAACGAACAGTTCGCTGAAACCGTGCGCGATGACGTATGTCACATACGACGGGACTAGAAATAGGAGGTCCAAGGCACAGCAAAGCACCCTTTGGGCTCCTTCTGCTGACTTTGCGTTAGTAGAAGTTTGGTTAGAGACGATTCGCGCTTTTCAGACTTCAGCTTAATTTGTCCGTTTGCTGCGGCGCAGTCTACCTGTGAGGTTTGTATCTGTCTTTCGGTACGCGTGGATCAGTTGTACCTGTTATTAGGCGCTTCTGGTCCGCTCGTTTCTGGGTTTCAGGTCGTTCTTCATAGGTCTGGCTGTTCTTCAGTGCGTTCAGTTGAGCTTGTCTGTCCAGCCGACCGTTTCAAAGCCATGGAGTGTGGACGTACTCGGGAACGAGTTCGTGCTATATGGGGGCTTGGTGTTGGGGTTAATACTTTGACCCGAGCCCAGTCTGTGAACAGGGTGAGGAGGAGTTCATGGACAAAGAATTGGTTGCGCCAGCGTGACCAATTCTCGCATATGTCTTTACTCCGTGAGATCCGTGAGAATAATCCTGATGATTTCAGGAATTATCTCAGGGTGACGGACCCCGTTTTTCACCGTCTGCTGGCTTTGCTGACCCCTTATATCAGCAGGCAGGATACCTGCATGCGGCAAGCCATCACTCCGGAGCAGAGGCTCGTCGCCACGTTGCACTACTTGGCGACAGGGAGAAGCCTTCAGGACCTCAAGTTCTCGACAGGCATCTCCCCCCAGGCTCTGGGGATCATTATTCCAGAGACCTGTTCTGCCATTATTCGGGTCCTGTAGAAGGAATATATGAAGGTAAGTTTGTTCTTTTAATATTGCATTGTATGTTTGTATTAATTTCACCATGACTTTTAATATCCATGACAGGAATATGATGTGAATGTCCCCTTTATATGAATGCATGCAATTTATTTATTTTTTTTTGTGTCATTTTTTTTTCTTTAAATGTTTTTTTTTTTTGTGTCATTTTTTTTAGCTTTTTACCTTTTTTGTGTATACACCCTGTGTGTGGGGAGAGAGAGAGAGAGAGAGAGAGAGAGAGAGAGAGAGAGAGAGATAGATATATAGAGAGAGATATATAGATATATAGATATATAGAGAGGGATATATAGATATATAGAGAGAGATATATAGATATATAGATATATAGAGAGAGATATATAGATATATAGATATATAGAGAGAGATATATAGATATATAGATATATAGAGAGAGATATGGATTGTCAACTCATTAATTATTCCCCCCACTCAAATTTGTTTCATGTGTTGTATACTTAGTAATTAGTCCCCCACCCCACTCAAATTTGTTTCATGTGTTGTATACTTAGTAATTAGTCCCCCCCACTCAAATTTGTTTCATGTGTTGTATACTTAGTAATTAGTCCCCCCCCCCACTCAAATTTGTTTCATGTGTTGTATACTTAGTAATTAGTCCCCCCCCACTCAAATTTGTTTCATGTGTTGTATACTTAGTAATTAGTCCCCCACCCCACTCAAATTTGTTTCATGTGTTGTATACTTAGTAATTAGTCCCCCCCCCACCCCACTTACCCACCTAATTTATGTCCCCTGGTCCATCAGAGGGCTGATTAATCTGTGAATTGGTCCGCCTACTTTTTTTTTTTTTCTTGGCAGAAAACAAATTTGCAAGATTTCTGTTTAACTGTTGTTCCAAAATGTTTTTGAATTTTATTTGTTATGAATTGTTTTTATTTAATGACTAATTTTTTTTTTTTTTGTTTCATGTGTTTGACTCCCCAGCTTCCTTCAACGCCACAGGAATGGCAGACTGTGGCTTCCCAGTTCGCTGCCCGCTGGGACTTCCCCAACTGCGGAGGGGCCATCGACGGGAAACATGTGAGGATTGTGCCCCCACCCCATTCGGGGTCCTACTATTGGAATTATAAGGGGTTCCATAGTGTGGTGCTAATGGCGGTGGTGTCGGCACAATGTGACTTCCTTTATGTGGATGTGGGGAAGAACGGCCGGATGTCTGACGGAGGAGTCTTTAGGCAGACCGAGTTCTGCCACCGTCTTACCACTGGTGGCCTGGACTTGCCACCAGATGCCGAAAATGTGGAGGGGCTCCCGTTTGTTTTTCTGGCTGATGAAGCGTTCGGTCTGAGTGAACATCTCATGAGACCCTTCCCCCAAAGGACCCTCACCCCGGAGAGGAGGATTTTTAATTACCGGCTGGCCAGAGCAAGAAGGGTTGTGGAGAGTGCCTTTGGCATTATGGCCAGCCGGTTCCGTCTGTTACTGACAGCCATCAACCTGGCAGAATATAAACTCAACTATGTTATTCTGTGCTGCTGCATTCTTCACAATTTTCTACGGAAATTTTCTGGTAACCAGTACCTGCAGCCTATTGGGCCTGAGGCCGGACTCAGGCTTCCAGAACTGACAGGGCTGGATCATGCCCTTCCTGGCTTAGCCCCCCAAACAGCACGTGAGGTGCGTGACCGCTATGTCAGCTATTTTAATGGTAGGGGGGCTATTCCAATGCCAGCTGACCAATAAAAAAATCTTTTTCTTGAAATATGTCTTGTCTGTTCAAATTTTGAAGTTTGGTTCTTGTTTGCTTTTCACGTTGCTTGTATCCTACATTGTCCTAATTCAGGGATATGCAATTGGCCAACCTCCGGCTGGTGCAAAACTACAAGTCAATCATGCCTCTGGGTCTCATGCTTGTGGCTGTCAGTCTTGCTATGCTTCATGGGACTTGTAGTTCTGCAACAGCTGGATTTCCACTAATTGCATATTCCTGTCCTAGTGCATTTGTATAGCAAAGTGGTTTTTGACAATAGGAAATAAGGCCCTTTGTGACAGAAAACACAAAATGACTTCCCAAACTGGTATTGAGTATTGAAAGAAGTAGACACACACATTTTTTTTTTTTTTTTGATTTTTTAATAGTGCACATTCCAACCAGTGCCTCTTATTTAGATCTTTTTTTTTTTTTGTGTTTTTTTTTTTTTTTGAGGAAATTGTTTTTTAAAATTCTTTTTTTTTATATATTTTTTTTGTTTTTATAAATTTTTTGTTTTTTTTTTCTTTTTTTTTTCTTTTTTGGTAAACATAGAAATATATAAATATATCAAAAATGCAATTATCACAAAAATAAATAAAATCAGATTTTTAACTATTTACATAAAACAAGGGGTAAAGCCAAATTTTGAAGATGCACACCAAAAATTGGTAATGTCAACATGTGCTATGTACCATCATGAGTGATCAATGGACGTGTTTGGTGTGTGCAATCCCTTCCTCTCACATACTAGAAGGGTTTGCAAACACCAAATGCGTCCATTGCGATCCTCTGATGGCACATAGCACATGTTGACACACCGTGTGCATCTTCAAAATTTGGCCTCTAAAAACTCTGTTTTTAAAACATTAAAAACGTTTTTACAAGGGAATGAAGAACATGATCGATTGGGTTTTAGGGAAAAGGGGCTTAGATTCTCCCTAAAACATCGATCATGTTCTTCATTCCCTGCCTCATAGTGACCAGTTCTCTTTGAATATTGAGAATCTGGTTCTCCATCCGGTCAATCTGCCCATTCCAGGCCATGATGTCACCAATTAGCCTCTGGGCACTGTCCTCTGAAAATGGCTCCGCGGCTTCTCCAACCACAACCAGATCATCACCTAAAAACATGTGTAGATAAAAAATTGGTTAAAATATACAGCCATTAATTGTTTACCTTAAGCTGGGTTGTCAGACACTCACTTTCACTTTGTGGGGTGTGTAACTCCACCTGTTCTTCCTCCTCCACATCTAGCCCTGGGCTGGGCTCATCCAGTGGAGCTACGGAGCTTGGTCCAGCGGAGGATACCGAGCTTGGCTGCTCCCTCGAGGACACTGGGCTGGGCAGCTCCAATACTGATGCGGGCTGGATGGCTCCATCACCGACACGGGGCTGGGGCTGGGGCTAATTGCCCAATCAGGCTGGCGAGGTCGGGGGGTCCTGGGCTGCTCCGCCTCTTGTCTGAGTCTTTGTTTCCCTATGAGAATGAAAAAAAAAAAAATATATACTTTTAAGCATAGTGATATTTGAGTTCAGAAATTTGAATATGAAACATTGGTTTGAAGTGGTGTAAAATTATTAGCTGGTTATTACAAGATCCTAGTTTAATACATCCTTAAAATGACTTTTTTTTAGTTAGGCTGTGTTCAGACTGCTGCGATGTGTGAACGCTGCAAATCTACTGTGGTTTCACGCATCGCATGCGCAGTTCGCACTGCCCTATGTGACCTGCTGGGAGTATCAGTGTAAAGTTTTATTGACACCTCCAAATTAGTTCTCATTTCACAGTGCAATCTTTAAACTCGGACAGGAATCGGACCACATGGTGTGAACACCCATGTGATCCGATTCGGCTGTGGACTAAAAAAAGGGCCATGTACAAGTTTGGTCCGGATGCGATGTAAATTCAGCCATACTATATGCATGGCTGAAATCGCATCACACAGAGATCACATGTGATTTGCACTGCAGTGCGGTGCAAATCACATTTGATCTCGTACATTGCAGCAATGTGAACCTAGCCTTTAACCAAACTGTGATACTGTATATCTTTTGTCCAAGTTTCACAGACGGACACACTCGAATCAACGCCTGGAGTACCTGTGTGTGATTATGTCAAAAATGTTCTATGAAGGCCCAAACTACACTTATAAAAATTTCCTAGTCCAGATGTTGAACCAGCATTTTATCTATCTATCTATCTATCTATCTCATTTTTTTAATTGAGTCTACATTGCACTGAATAAATTTATGAAACTTTAGTAAAAATTTATATCCTATAAACTGAGCGTGACAATTCAGTTTATCATGAACAATACAAAAAAAATAATAACTAATTAAAATCTAATCCAACACCAGATAAATTTACACCATACACAAATTCATGCTATTTACGCCCACATATACGAACCACCATATGCGCCATATTTTCATAAACTACCTACACGAACAATTACGATCTAATCCGCCAGATTTTCATACAACGCCTACACGAACGATTAATATAAAATCCGCCAGATCTACAGTCACTATCTACACGAACGATTACGATCAAATCCGCAAGTTTTACATACACTATCTACACGAACGCCTACGATCAACTCCGCCAGATTTACATACACTATCTACACGAACGATTACGATCAAATCAAACGGTTATGTCCGACAGTCACGAGAAACGCGGAGTTTACTCACTTTTTTTCAGGACCTTTTTGATGCGGTAATATTGGTCCGGCTCCCTGGACTTGATGTCCGACCATCGTTTCCGCAGCTGGTCCTTTCCTCTTCGTACCCCAAATTTTGTCTCCAAGGCTGTGACTACCTCGTCCAAGATGGCGCTTTTCCGGACATTAGGTTTTGGGTAAGGGCCATGTTCCCCATCATAATCCTCCCTTTTTAAGATAGCCACCATCTCCACCATCTCTTCGAAGGCCATATTGGTGGCCTTATATCTCCTCCTTGCTCCTGAAGCATGGGGCCCATGGCTTTCCTCCGCGCTGCTCACGCTGCTCCTAGAATTTGCGTCCGCCATTTTCTACTCTCATACACCCACAGCGTAAGGAGGGTAAAAGGGGCGGGGAAACACGGTCGCAAGGAACGTCAGGGGCGGGCGACGCAGGCGGAGCCTGAGCGCATGCGCCGTATATAAAGCGTTACCGCGAGGCCGTACGCTTGTCCGAACGGGAGCAGCGAGTGCTACACGTGACGGTAAGATAGTTATCATTTTATTTTCGGTTAATTTAAAGCCTGCGTTAGGGATATCCATATTGAATTTTATTCTTATTGATGTTTAATTGATTTCTATGTGGGTTGGTGGTTGAGTGGGCTTGGTGTTTTGTGTGGTAGTGTGGGGGTGGGTGTATAGGGGGGTGGGGCTAGTGTGTGTGTGTGTGTGTGTGTGTGTGTGTGTGTGTGTGTGTGTGTGGGGGGGGGGGAGTGTTTGTGTGTGTGTGTGTGTGTGTGTTTGTGTGTGTGTGTGTGTGTGTGTGTGTGTGGGGGGGGGGGGGGTAGTGTGTGTGTGTGTATGGGGCAGTAGTGTGTGTAGAGTGTGTGTGTGGGGGGGGAGTGTTTGTGTGTGTGGGAGGGGTAGTGTGTGTGTGTGTGTGTGTGTGTGTGTGTGTGTGTGTGGGGGGCAGTAGTGTGTGTAGAGTGTGTGTGTGGGGGGGGAGTGTTTGTGTGTGTGGGAGGGGTAGTGTGTATGTGGGAGGGGTAGTGTGTGTGTGTGTGTGTGTGTGGGGGGGGGGTACTGTGTGTGTGTGTGTGTGTGTGTGTGTGTGGGGGGGGGTAGTGTGTGTGTGTGTGTGTGTGGGGTAGCGTGTGTAGTAGTGTGTGTCTCGCCTACATTGTCACAATATAGTGTGCATTTGGTCTGACTTTTTTTTTTTTTTTTTTTTTTTTTGTTGTTTTTTTTTTTTTTTTTTTTTCAGAAAATGCAAAAGTATACTGCAGACCCCTTTAAGGAGGAGGCCTTCCTTTCAACCTTTCTTGATTTAGTGGAGTCGCACAGCAATCTGTGGGATACAAAACACCCCCAATATCCAATCCGTGCTGCCCGGAAGAAGACACTGTAGACAGTTTTGGCGTTTGTGAAAACCCGAGTCCCCCAGGCAGACACTGACTTTGTGAACAACAAAATTAAGAACCTGCGTAGCGTGTATAGGCGGGAGCAAAGAAAGATCCTAGAGTCCCAAACATCAGGAGCAGCAGCAGGTCAGGTCTATGTACCTAAGCTGTGGTATTATGACAGGCTGCGTTTTCTGGATGACACGTCAGAAGCCAGGCCGTCACTTTCGACTCTTCCGTCTACCCGTCCCTCCACCCTTCCCTCCGCCTCAGGTGAGCCATCCCTGGAAGATCCAGACCCTTCCTTGCTGGACGAAGTTGATGCGCCCAGCTGGAGCCAGGTATATTTTAGTTTCTAAAGTTTGGATTGCTCAAATATTAATGATGTAAAGTTCAATGTTTGAATTGCTTCCAAATCTAGGATTTCATCACAAATTAAATTAGATAGAAGGATACAGTAGTTTACACAAATGTGGCTCAAATCTTGGTGAACTGATGGAAAAATGATGGTGTCAAAATGATAGCCTTTTGTATTTCAAGACAAATGTATTTGCAAGTGAGAACTGTAAAATTGTTAGTGATTGCTGATTTCTAAATATAGACATATTTTAGTTGGTGATTGTTTTGTTTTTTTACACAGGATGAGCTCACCCAGGAGGAGGCCGGGACCAGTGGTATGGAGGAGGAAGAGCTAGCTGGGCCCAGCAGGAGCCGGACTGAAAGCCAGGTCCCTCCCCTCCGCCTAGCCAGCAAAAGGCCCAGGAGGATGGGCCGTACAGAGGAGGAGTCCTTGGTGCTGATACGGCAAGCCACACAGATTTTGTCCAAACCCCCCAATCCGGAGGAGGCCTATGCCACTTATCTGGCTAGCAAGCTCCAAGAAATGGACAAACCACAAAGAAACTTGTGTGAGGCAATCTTTTTTGATGCCATACAACGGGGTCTGAAGGGTGAGCTCACACCCACCACCAAGCTTTACAACTCAGACCCTACTGCTCCTCCTCCTCCTCCTCCTCCTCCTCCTCCTCCTCCTCCTACCACAACTCCACCACCAGAGGCACAGCCTCCAGCGACGCGTGGAGGGAAGGCTAGACGGAAGAGTCGCAAGTGACTGCCTGGCTTCAGTCTGCTCTGAAAGAAGACGCAGGCTGTTGTAGTACCACAGTCTGGGGACATAGATCTCATCTGCTGCTGTTCCTGGTCTTTGGGATTCTAGGACCTGGTTGTGCTCCCTATGTACATGCTACGCAGGTTCAGAATTTTGGTGTCCACTCACTTGATGTGTGCCTGGGGGACAAAAGGCTTCACAAACGTCAAAATTGTCTCCAGTGTTGCCTCCCTCTTTATTGTTTTTGGTTCTGAGGGAAAATAAAAATTTATTATTTCCAAAAAATCTTGTATGTTTTTTTTTTTTTATTTTTTTCAATATTTTTGTATAATTTTGGCTTAAAAAACAAAGTTTATTTGTGAGTAGGCAGATACATGTCAAAAGACTCTGGGGGTTATTTACAAAACACACGTTCATGTAAATATGCTAACTTCAAGTGCAATTTTTAAAGCACTGCAAGTGCACTTGGAAGTGCAGTCGCTGTAAATGTGAGGCTTAACATTTGAAATGAGGGGAAGCTCTGCTGATTTTGAACATGCAATCATGTGTAAGCTAAAATGCTGGTTTGGGTATCTATCTATCTATCTATCTATCTATCTATCTATCTATCTATCTATCTCTACTTGCATAGTCCTGCTTGGCCCAAAAAAATGCAAGTCCATCTTGTTTCAAACCCCCCACCAAAAAAAAAAAAAAAAAAATGACAATAGTAGTTCCAAAAATATATAGTAATAGATAAATTCAATTTTTTTTTCTGAAATAAATATATATATATATTTTCTTTTTTTTTCATAGTTTTTTTTGTTTGTTTTTTTTTTTTTAATTTGGAATATATTTTTTCTATAATTGGAAGATTAATCATAGGATGAGGATGAATAAAAACATGTAGTATAACTCTGTGTGAATATAAGCAGCAAAGCTACTTCACTTTTCTTGTATTACGAAGAAGGAAAGAACGGGCTATATTAAAAAACCACAAAATTAGCAGCATGACGAATATGCTAGCTTCAATACGAACACTAGTTTTACAAGACCGAGCGCTTCCGCCCTGTAAATTCTTTCTGAGTATGCGCGGAACTTAGTTTGACGAACAAGCCTACACACGAGGGGACTGTTCGCTGAAACCAAGTTTCAGCGGACAGTTTTTCGGAATTTCCGAAAAACTTTGTTCAGCAGACTGTTCACTGAAACTGTCCGCTGAAAGCCCACACACGGGCGGACTGTCCGCCGAAACACTGTTCAGCGGACAAAGTTGGGCGAACAGTCCCCGCGTGTGTACGCGGCCTAAAAGTGAACCTGTGCTTTGTCCATAATGTAGTATTGGCAAAGGAGAGGCGCTGAGGAATATGTCACTATATTATTGTATAATATTAATAGTGTTTGACTTTGGAGGGGACATTTGAGTGTGAGCTCCTCTGATGTAAAGACTGATTAGAGTGATTCAGTATTCTGTGTACAGCATTGTGGAAAATGACAGATCTGTGTACACGTATAACAATAGTGCAGGATGGTGGAGGAGCATTTTATTGTAAGCTCTTCTGGTGCAGAGACTAATGTACTGCAAAATAGGTAATCACTGCATAAACCTAACAAAGTATAAGTATGTGTGACAGTGGGGAGTTTGTGTGTGTGTGTGTGTGTGTGTGGGTGTGTGTGGGGGAGGGGGGTATATTTGACCATACCTCCCAACTTTATCAGATGAGAAAGAGGAACACCTTTTGCACAAAGTTTGTTGGCAAAAGAACACACATGTGACTCCCCAGTAAAGTGGACCAGAACGAGCTGATAGGCAAAATAAAATTGGTTAAACCTACAAGTACTTATATCGTAATTGCTTTCTGCTTTTCCTTTATACAGGATTTTCAAAATAATAATTTGTACATATAAAAACAAAAGAAAAAAAATAATTTTTTCTAAAAAAATAATAACAATTTCTGTATATTTGTCAAAATAAGGACAATTGAGTAAAAAATAGGGATAACGAGATTTGGTTTCAAATAACAGAGAGTTGCTGCAAATGAAGTACAGTTGGGAGCTGGCAGAGTTTTCTCTGTACAGCACTGCAGAATAATACAGAGCTATATAAACATATAATAATAATGGAATGGAATGGAGTCATGAAAATTAGGCATGGATGGTGCTAATGGATTAGTGCACTGGCTCAGGCAAGAGATTAGTAGGGGTTTCAAAGGACCCCCTTACAAGTTCACTTCATTATGTACAGATTAAGAATATCCACCCAGATAAACTGAATTTCTGCCTTTTTACCCAGTGCTTTGTACTACTTATGTTAGTTACAAAAAACTGTGTCTCCTGTGATCCTGGCTTCAATTACATAATTTTGTTTATTTTTGTGCACATGCCTGACACATGATTAGACAGTTGAGATCATTGGATAAAGATATAGAGCCAATCGGAGTGTCTGTGTGCCTTGTGATTGCTATGATAGGCAAAAACTGTAATTTGCTCTTACAAGGAGGAAAGGAGGATCAATGCAGGGAATCAATGGAGAGGAGAGAGAGGCTGCAGTTTTGGAGGGCTTCATTTATGGTGAGTGTATTTTTAAAGTGCCTTTGACCACCCAATACCAACAACCAACAATGATGGAGGGGTGAGGGGTTTTAAAATACCGTTGACCACCAAAGTTTTGTGGGGGGGGGGGGGATTAAATCGCTACTGACAACCAATAACTGTAGGATAGTTTTAGGGGGGTTTAAAGTGTTTTGAGTTTAAATAGAACATTTAGCCACTGCAAACAATGCAATTTCAGTGCAATGCAATTTCATCCTCCAGGAACTTTTGTCCATTAATAATGAAAGACTTGCGCTTGACTTATGTGGGCAACCTTTGAAGGATGAGCTCACCGTAACCACCTAATAATTAGCACTTTTCTTCATTCCATCAATTGTGCAAAAAATAAGATCACCTTGGGGTATCCACTTTCGAAATAATTTGGGGGAGCTCTTAATGACCTGGAATTTTTATTTCATATATTTTGCAACAGAAAGAAAGGAACAATTACTTTTTAAATAAATACCACAAAAAAATTAACCCATGTCAAAAAATAGTATATAATTCATTTGGGTACAGTTTTGGATGAGTGAGTAAATGTCGGTCAAATTATAAATCTGTGAAAAAAGGCCTGAAAAAGAAGGGGGTGTAATATGCTGGTATTGAGGTGGTCAAGTGAAAACTGGTCGTAGTTATTTTTTTGGCTAGAGTTGTCTTTAAAGCAGAACTCCATGAAATAAAGTTTTCTTACTTTATTCTTTTTTTTTTCTAGTTTTGTCCAGGGGTGCACTGAAAAGGCTATACCTACTGGATTCTTCGATCCTCCCAAAAACAGACCTCCCACGAGTCCAGCAGTGGGCTGTTCCTGCCGTCCTCAAGTCCAGAGCTGGTCTATGGGTGTAATTACCCCAGAAACAGTCCATGCAGAAGACTGTTAGCGTGTAGAGGGAGGCAGGAGTGGCAGGGACCAGTCTTTTGTGTGCAGGATTGGCTCATTAGGTAAGTATATCTCCGCTCTCCTCACTAGACAAAAACGAGCAGTTAGCCTGTGCAATGAGGGCACAGCCCCACTGAATGAGAAAATATTTTTTCCTGGAATTATTCTTTAATTGTTTAGCTAGGTATCAGGATTACACTAACATTCCTCATGTATATTAACATTCAGGCATGTACATACATGAAACAACTACCAACCTCACATGACCTTCTATTTGTATGGTAAGCATTACACCTTATCAGTACATAATACATTCTCTGTATCTCTGTTTTACTTTTTTATGGAAAAAAAAAACATCTATAAAATGATGTTATCTGTAGTAATAATGGAAAAAAATATTTATAAGTTGATAAGTTGAGATACAGATCTGATTTGCAATTAACTTATAGCATCTGAAACCATGCCTACTCAAATATTAAAGATTGGTTGCAGCTGGCAGACATGTTCATTTTTTTAATCCCAGCTGGAAGGTGAATTGGCAGGTCAGCTTTGCTTCTATTGTTATAGAAGATGAATATCAGTAGTACAATCTGAAACACGGATCTAATCATGTGTTTATTTCATTCCTAGTGTAGCATTAAGTTTAAGTAGATCTAACCCTTAAATGGAACACGTTTAGTTTTCTAAAGCACTGTGTGTCATAAACAATAACTTTTTTGTTTTTTACTAAAACACTGTTTCTACCTTTTACATTCTATTTTGTATCTTAGTTCCTCTGATCTCCTCTAGCGTGTTTAGCCACTTTCTGCCTACATGCACAAGATTGCTCCAATGTTGTCTGTACATCCTTGGCTTGCTCTGAGACACGCACCTTAATAGTGACTGCAGTCAGGGCCATCTTTAATATTGATTGGACCCTGGGCAAAAGTGTATTGCCCCCCCCATGCAGCTTTGCTCTCCACCTGCTCCGAGACATACAATAAATAGTAGCTAGACTCAAAATCAGTTTACTGAATCAGATCAGGCAGCTATTGTGATTGG
Organism: Lithobates pipiens; assembly: GCF_037356315.1. NCBI lineage: Eukaryota > Metazoa > Chordata > Amphibia > Anura > Ranidae > Lithobates > Lithobates pipiens. The sequence goes on along the minus strand of NW_027507764.1, from coordinate 354,539,296 downwards.
TTGCCAGAGGTTACAGTGTATCATTACCGCTCACTGATTGGTTGCTAGAGGTTACAGCACACATTACGGCTCGCTGATTCATTACTAGAGGTTACAGCACATGATTTCTGCTTGTTGATTGGTTGCTAGAGACTACTGTGAATATAACCTCAGGGGGGCATGATATACACATCAATGCCGCCGGCTGCCGATATTTACATATGAATGCCACTGCTATTTACAGATGAATGCTGCCGCTATTTACATGTAAACACAGGGTCTGCAGGTGAGTCATCTGTACTAATAGGGCAGAGCTGGGCAACATTAGTAGCAGCACTTCACACTGAGATATTGGGACACAGCACAGGACTAAAACCTCAAGGGACAAGGGAATTTAAACCAGGACAGTTGGCAAGTATGAGGCACCTGCTTTGGGCCCCACAACAATGACATGGCCCAGGGCAGCTGCCCCTTTTGCCCTGTCTTAAAACGGCCCTGACTGCCGTGTGCCAGTGCAACTGCTTGTAGTCTCCATCAGGGGTGACATGAAATGCAGGGGCACAATTGGGATACAGTTGTCAGCCCAAAACAAAAGGTGTCAGCTCAATGATCTTCATGATGGGATGTAAAAATATTTTTAATTGCTATAGCATGAGTAATCATTATAGATTCTAAAATGTTTACCCTGTGTATGCAGAACTCACACATATATGCTGTGCCATAGAAGTGAGCCTTCTTCTGAGGCGCCAGATAAATGTGTGCCAGTATTTGAGCTGGAAGTGCATTTTATAGCTGTGAGACCAAGCTGTGACCCACACCTTTTGGTCTTCTACTAATGATTGGGAGCCCAGAGGACTGGCTCTTAATAACATGATCACTGTGATAGTCTGTAATTGCCTTATCACAGTGATCATTTAACAAAACCTGCTCTTGTACCATCTTTCTCCTCTTAATGGAGAAAAATATACATTATATATTTGTCTCCTAGTAAGAATGTAAAGCAAAAAAAGTCTGTGTATTAAAAAAATAAAAATAAAAAAAGATAAAATGGCTAGATCAGGTGGGCTAGTTTTTCTTTAATAATAAAAAATAAGGACATTTACATTACTATCAATCGCCAAAAAAGGCCCAATTGGAAGAAATTTACAGCCAAGTTTTAAAAACATTTTTTTTTAATCACGCTGGGCTAGTTTTTCCTTGATAATAAAAAAAAAGTAAGGAAATGACCATTACGATCAATCAACAATAAAGGTCCAATGGGAAGAAATTTACAGCTTAGTTTTAAAAACATTTTTTTTTTTTACCATGTCGGACTAGTTTTTCTTTGATAATAAAAACATAAGGAAATATCCATTACGATCAATCACCCCAAAAGGCCCAATGGGAGAAAATTTACAGCTATGTTTTAAAAACATTTTTTTTTTTTTTACCATGTTGGGCTAGTTTTCCTGCCATTAATCAACAAAAGAGGCACAATTTGTTCTGCAAAAAAAAAAGCTATAAATCACCTGTGTATACTGAACTTGGTCCAGGCATTAAGATTTATTTTACCTTCAAGCATGAAGGGGTTAAAAACAAACAAAAAATGCCTGATTAGTACTGTGCTCCTTAGTAAAATTGTTCTTTATATGTTGTAGGATACAAATACAGTATATTATACAGGGCTGGAGGAAAGCAGATGGGAACAATTAAGTCTAAAGTCACATTGTATCATTAGTTAGAAAAAATAATTGTGATGCATCCTATTAGGACAAACATCATTATCAGATGAGCTAGCTGCCCTGACATAGCACAATCATTTTTATTACAGCATATGCTGTTGGGTGACACCAGGTACCTGCAAAGAATTCTTCAGGTAAAAAACAAAACAAAACAAAAAAATATATCCAATAGTATTTAGAATAAGAACTATGTTTTAAATGTCCATATAAAAAAAAAAATGACAAGGTACAATGAATAGTGACATACTTCACCCACAAGTGTGGTGTTTATTGAGGGTGGAACGACTACAAAGGTGTGGTTTACTAGTTTCATCACAATAATCTTGGTAAAATAGTGATAATTCAGAGAAAATATGTTTTTTGATAAACTTTTATTTAGTTCCTCTGTAACAAAATATCCAACCCCACCCGCAGCTTGTTTTTACCATTTCTGTGTTACAAGGGACCAATAGAAATTTCCCATGGTCTATAAAGCTGTTAAAGGATTGCTCACATTTAATCACTGGGATCCCTAAATTTGTATTCTAGATAACTGCTCCAAATAGGCAACCCCACATTCCTTCCTAGAAACAACAATAAAGCTTATTAAAGCATGGGTAAACCTAAGGAAAAAAAGGTATTATATTGCAGCTTAAATGTCCTTAGGTGTAGTGGATACACAGTTTTCCTTTTTTAGGCATTACTTCCTTATTTTTTCCTGGTGATCCTGAAAGTAACACTCCACCTGTCCTAGGGTGGCAACACTCACTCACAGTACTGTTTCTATGAAGGAGAATTTTTTTTATCCTAAGACAGGTGTAGAAAACATTTTCCTCTTCTCCATAACATAGGAGGATGTGTTCTGTAGTTCATAGTAAAGAACTGAGAACAATTGTAGTTAATAACAGTCAGCACAGACAGAGAGTATTAGAAGTTATCAGCTCACAAGACTACTAGTAAGGATGAGCCAAACATCCCCCCTCCCGGTTCGGTTTGCACCAGAACATGTGAATAGGCACAAAATTTGGATGAACACATGAACACAGTTAAAGTCTATGGGACACGAACATGAAAAATCAAAAGTGCTAATTTTAAAGGCTTATATGCAAGTTATTGTCATAAAAAGTGTTTGGGGACCTGGGTCCTGCCTCAGGGGACATGTATCAATGCAAACATTTTTTAAAAATTTCATTTTTTTGGGGAGCAGTGATTTTAATAATGCTTAAAGTGAAACAATAAAAATGAAATACCGTATATACTCGAGTATAGGCCGACCCGAATATAAGCCGAGGCCCCCAATTTACCCCCAAAAAACTGGAAAACTTATTGACTCGTGTATAAGCCGAGGGTGAGACATGGCTGTCCATCCCTGTGTGTGTGTCCGTCCATCCCTGTGTGTCCATCCATCCCTGTGTGTGTATCCATCCATCCATCCATCCATCCCTGTGTGTGTGTGTGTGTGTGTGTGTGTGTGTGTGTGTATTCATCCATCCATCCATCCCTGTGTGTGTGTGTGTGTGTGTGTGTGTGTATCCATCCATCCATCCATCCCTGTGTGTGTGTGTGTGTATCCATCCATCCATCCATCCCTGTGTGTGTGTGTGTGTGTGTGTGTGTGTGTCCGTGCAGCCTTGTGTGTGTGTGTGTGTATCCATCCATCCATCCATCCCTGTGTGTGTGTGTGTGTGTGTGTGTGTGTGTGTCCGTGCAGCCTTGTGTGTGTGTGTGTGTGTGTGTGTGTGTGTGTGTGTGTGTCCGTGCAGCCTTGTGTGTGTGTCCAGCCTACCTGTGTCCCAAGCCTCCGTCCCGAGCCGCCGTCGTCCCGAGCCTCCTCCGACCCGTGCCGTGCCTCCTCCGTCCCGTGCCTCCTCCGTCCCGTGCCGTGCCTCCTCCTTCCCGTGCCTCCTCCGTCCCGTGCCGTGCCTCCTCCGTCCCGTGCCTCCTCCGTCCCGTGCCGTGCCGATGGATCGCCGCTCTTCTCGGCGGCCATTCTACAATTCAAAATTCCGCCTCCGCCTGTGATAGGCGGAACACTCAATTTCCCAGCAGCCTGTGTTCCGCCTATCACGGACATCCTCTCATACTCGTCCGTAGTATGAGAATGAGCGGATGTCCGTGATAGGTGGAACACTGACTGCTGGGAAATTCAGTGTTCCGCCTATCACAGGCGGAGGCGGAGAAGGAGGCGCGGCTTTTAAATTTTAATGTCCGCCGTCTGTCTGCTCGATACGCTGATCGAGCAGTCAGACAGCGGTGACTCGAGTATAAGCCGAGGGGGCACTTTCAGCCTCAAAAAAGAGGCTGAAAATCTCGGCTTATACTCGAGTATATACGGTATTCCTTTATTCTAAAGGAAAAAAGTCATTTAAAACTGATCGCTACTGTAATGAATTGTCGGGTCTTGGCAATATAGATAAAACTCATTGAAAAAAACAGCATGGGTTCCCCCCGTCCATTACCAGGCCCTTTGGGTCTGGTATGAATATTAAGGTGAACCCTCGAACCAAAAATAAAAAAAAAATTGCATGGGGTCCCTCCAAAATCAATACCAGGCCATTTAGGAAATTAAGGGGAACTGTGCACCAAAATAAAAAAAAAATGGCATGGGGTTCTCCCCAATATCCATACCAGACCCTGACACTATCTGAGCACACAACCTGGAAGGCTGTAGAAAAAGAGGGGGAACGAGAAAGTGGCCCCCTCCCCTCCTGAATAATACCAGGCCACATGCCCTCAACAAGGGGAGGGTGCTTTGGAGTAGCCCCCCAAAGCACATTGTATCTATGTTGATGGGGACAAGTGCCTCATCCCCACAACCCTTGCCCGGTGGTTGTGGGGGTCTGCAGGTGGGGGGGCTTATCGGAATCTGGAAGCCCCCTTTAACAAGGGGACCCACAGATCCCAGCATCCCCCCTATGTGAATTGGTGATGGGTACATTGAACCACTACCATTTCACAAAAAAGTGTCAAAAATTGTAAAAAAAAAAAAGAGACACTTTGGGACAAGTCCTTTATTAAAAAATAAAAAAATAAAAATGTCCCACGATGTAAATCTATCTCACGTTGCCCGACAACAGTCCCCCTCTATGGGAGGCTCCTGCCGAGTGACACTTTTTCTTGGGGACAGCTATTATATAGGTGAGGGCAGGGCCACTTGGTGACGTAAACGGGTGACCCCGTCCCCCAGACACCACGTGACGAAAGAGGAAGGCACCCCGTTTACGTCACCAGAATATTCCCTTATCCCTGAAAAGCAATTGGATAACTCACTGGATAAACATTCTACAGTATATTTTCTAATAATTGTTTTTCTTTTTTGAAGCAACCCATTGAGTTCTGGGAAAAGTGTTTAAAGTGACATTAATGTCTACCACTGGTTTCTTGAACATGACAATGAGGTCACTGTACTCCAGTGGCCTCCACAGTCACCAGATTTCAATCCAATAGAGCATCTTTGGGATGTGGTGGAATGGGAGATTTGCCTCATGGATGTGCAGCCGACAAATCTGCAGCAACTGCGTGATGCTATCACATCAATATGGACCAAAATCTCTGAGGAATTTTTCCAACACATTGTTGAATCTGCTATGAAGTATTAAGGCAGTTCTGAAGGCAAAAGGGGGTCCAACCCGGTACTAGCAAGGTGTACCTAATAAAGTGGCTGGTGAGTGAATATTATATATACAATCATGGCCAAAATTATCTTTTGTTTGCTGCTTTTTCTTTCCTCCATCCGAAAGACACAGACACACAACTGAAAGGTTGAGTACATTTTTCACCATTTTCACTGGTTGCCAGTGTGATTTCTATATCATTAGCGCCTGTTAATTGATACAGGTGAGTTTAATTACAAATTACAGGAGCATCACAAACTTGGAATGCAATTATTTCTTACAATTTTGAGAAGGTGCCAATAATTTTGTCTAGTCCATTTTTAGAGTTTTGCGTGGAAATCTGACAGATATGGCTTTTTGGTTCTCCACTTTTTTGCGTCATACCAATACAAACAAAATAAATAAACAAGAGAGTGCCTAAACATTTGAAATTGCAAACATTTTCTTTGCAAAGTGGTGCATTATCTGACAGAAATTCAGGTGTCAGGGCATCAATAGTAGGAGGACTCTAGGAACCAGCATCTGTCAGGACAGGAGAAGGGTTCTAGGACACAACATCTCCACCAGCACATCACATGGGCCTTTAGAAGGAAGCCAGTCCTTGGCTGAGGTGCTGTTTGATCTTCAGCTGTTACCAACGTTCCCGTGTTCCTGTTTCCTGTGATTCTTCATTACCGACCTGGCTTGTTCCAGACCTGCCTCCTGCCTGCCTCCTGAAATGGACCTCAACTTGTTTAACAGGTCTCCTCTGCCTGCTACCTGTATTGACCTCGGCTTCCACCTGACCTTGTATCCTCTGCTACCCATTTGGCACCGAACCTTGGCTTGAATCGACTACCCTCTGTCTCAGTGACCCTAGTTACCTGCTACATTTCACAGGTGCCATCTGCCTGCAGCAGCCCTGCAGTACATCAGCGGTGTTCCTGAGCCTTTTCTGCAAGCAACTCTGCAGACCACCTGTGCTTCTTTGGGCCTGACTCTCCCTGTCTCACCTCCAGGAGAGTCTGGAACTTAGCTGCAAGGGAAGCCCTCTCTCCATTGGCCTCCAGAAAATTGATACCTGATAGCAGGGGGTGCCAATATTTTTGGCAATGGCTATATATATATATATATATATATATATATATATATATATATATATATATATATATATATATATATATATATATATAAATCCTAAGTTACAATCATAATGTAACATGATAACAGCGCCACAGGTGGATGTGTTTATCCAATAATCTGCAGCTATTAGTAGTAATATATATTGAAACATTTAGATTTATTTTTAGATACACAGATAGTATATCACTGATTGTTGAGGATGGTGTGAGGACTTAAGTTACGATCACACTTTACAGAGATAAAACAAGTTAACCACTAGAGATCCGCGCTATAGCCGAATGACGGCTACAGCGCGGACCTGCTTTACCGGGACTACGTCTATTGACGGCGTCCCATGCATGAGCGGTCTGCGTGCCCCCTGAGGGGTGCGCGCGGCACACTCTATGATCAGCGAATCTATGAGACTCGCCTGATCACGGATTGGAGTAAGGGGTCGATCCCGGCCCCTTCCCACGTGATCAGCTGTCAGCCAATGACAGCTGATCATGTGACACAACACAGCCACATCACATGACAGCTGATCATGTGACACAACAGAGCCAGTAATCGGCTATTTTTCCTCCTCGCGCTGTATTTCTATTTTTTTTTATAGCTATACACAAATGTTTTGCCTTACATTTCTATTTTAAACTGAATGAGTTTAAAAGGTGACCGTTTACAATCGCTTTAAACAGGCAGGTTTATCTAGTAAAGTAGACACAAGCATACAAAATATGCATTTATATTTGAAAGGTGAGATTAGAAATCATGGCAGGTCTTTTAATGTCCAGTACTACTATGCTCTTTTCTCTAATATTTAATGCCCATGGTGACTTCCTAAAATGCTGTCCAAAACACTCAGTCAAAGGAAATGTGGTGTGTCATAAAATAAATTGTTATAAAGGGACTGAATCATTTCCATGTAAACTGAGCAGTAGAACACACTTAATAATTGGAAACACAGAAATTGCACTAATGATTTTGTTCTTGTACATTTTGTATCATTACTTGAACTCTGCATATTTTGCGAGATTCTGTCACCTCCATTTTATTGCATTCAGTGCTTTCCAAACTTTTATTTAAACAATGTTGTTTATTTCACACTTTGTCCTCTAAATCATTCCTGACAATTTACTATTGTGCTTGTGTCAAAGTAACAGGAAATAAACGAGGGCATTGCATGTGTCTGAGTTTGTTGATGACTCTCCAGCCAAATATGTTTCCATTGTCTTTTTAAGAACTTTTCTGTATAGTACATGGCACCATAGCTTCTTACAACATCTCACATCTGTAGTCCATTCCTTACTATAATACCATAAATGCTATAAAACTTAAATGATATGGACTTTTAAATAAATATATATGTAATTAACTTGTTGAATCTACTATAGTTTCTATTATAGTACTAAAGGTTAATGGTCATATTTTTAAACATAACCATTGTTACATAGTTAGTAAGTTTGAATAAAGACACCAGTCCATCCTGAGTGAGTGTGTGTGCGTGTCTACAATTGTGCCTATCCCTGTGTATTGTGTCTCATTAAGATGCTCATCTATTATATATTATTATTTATTTAAGGTACCCATATAGCACCAGCAACATATACAGTGCTCCACACATACATCACACACTCACATTGGTCTCTACCCTCAAGGAGCCAACAATCCAAGGTCCCCAACTCACATTCATATACTAGAGCCAATATACCTACCAGCATGTCTTTGGATTGTGGGAGGAAACTTGAATACCCAGAGGAAACCCACACAGGCACAGGGAGAACATGCATACCCCAGGCAGGTAGTGACATGAACCAGCAACCCTTTTAACTGCTAGGCAAGAGTGCTACTCACTACACCACTGTGCCAACATGATTTACAAGATTTCCTTTTAGATATAAGTGAGATCTCAACTTTAGGGTATGGTAGGCAAGAATTTTGAATGGGATCTAAAATCTAGATGACCTTATTTGAAGTTGTTCTGGCAAATGAAGAAACATTCAGAAATATGTGTTTTTTTCAAACATTTTATTTTTACACATGTTGCACTAACCCCCGAAGGAGCTGCTGGTTATTTTTGGGCTTACTGTTACCTTCTGCTTCTCCTTGTTGCACGTCTAGGGGATGTCCCGTGGTAGATGACACAGTAACTTGAGACTGACAATAGATCCAGTTGAATGGATTTTATTTGCAAACTTCAACCATTGAACAGTCTTTCAACTTGGGATCAGAGGGTTGGGAAGGAATTCAGGTACTCTCAATGTCAAAGTCCATAAATGTTAAAGAACTTGCTTACTTTGACTGCATCCAGAGAACAGCCTTTCACAGCTTGATGAACACTCAGGTTGGACAGTCCCTCTCTCACAAGGCCTAGCAGCCAACAAGGTGCTTACTCAGGAACAAAGTCTTTATCACCGACGTTGTTGCAGAACACGTAGGGAAACTAAGCTGTAGAACACTTGCAGGATACCTGGATCTTTCAGCCTGCTTGGCGATATCCACAAGATTGGATTCTCTTGGTTACTTCAGCCCTTCCAGGCTCTTGTTAAGAAAATCAAACTCACACACATGGTGTTCTTCTAAAGAGTCCTCCCCTGGAATGCTCGAAGTTCAACGGGTCTTTCCTGAACCAAGGACAGCACCCATCCACCTTGGAATACTTCCTTAGTTCCCTTGCCTTGGGCTAGCCAGCCCCGAGGCTTTAAAGTCGGGTGGATCCGCACCCCAGGCCATAGCCTTCCTGGGGGCTGGTCAGGAGGACCAGGACCATGTAATCAGCACAGCATACTGGACCGGAAACCCCGAACCACGTGACGTCCGCATCTTAAATACCAGAGGGCACAGCGAGAGGGCCACTCCCACTGACCTGACTCCGAGAAAGAGTAAATTAAACGCCCAATCAGACCATAGTTCCATGCCTGCCACCAGAGACAGCGCCCCCTGTGGTCAGGCTGAATATCTCACAGCCCAGTCAAACTTACACAGAAGTCAAATTTAGGCAAATAGACCCAAACCAAACTGTAGTTTGGGTAAAGTTACATTTTGAAAAACACATAGCACGTGCTCTTCAGGAGCCCGCTGCTACACACATTTTAAATAAAAAAGGAGAAAAACAAATGACTTTAACATTCTCAGTCAACACCAGTAGTTAGCTAATGCCAAAACATTCCACAAAAGAAAAATATAGCTGTGAAAAAATGTTGCCGCCTAATTTTATTTTTAATTTTTTTTTAGACATTATAAAGCTGTGATTTCTGAAAATTTTGAATAATATCTACTTTGGTATAGGAAAAAAAAAAAAAACCTATTTGTAGAGAAAGACTATGTGCAAAATAAAAACATGTGGGGGAGTTCCTGGTTCCATTGCACTTCCATTGAAGAATGATTTGTTTCACTAAAATGTAAAAAAAATCTACTTTTTGCTTCTACAATTCTACAGTGATGATATTCATGATACATGTCAGCCACACCTAATCCCAACAGACTGAAACCTATTTTTTTTTTTTTACATATACAGCTTTACTTTATTTATAAGAAATGTATATATTTTAAACCCCTATTCTTTTTTCCTTCATCGAGGTATGCATAATTAAGGTATATCTAAAGCAAAAACATTTTTTTCATTTTAGATATAATAGACTCAGGATTGTTAAAAATCTGGGCAGGTCTTTTGCCATCCCTGTAAAATAAATCCTCTCTTATATCACCAAAACAAGCGTTGGCAATGGAAGATTACCAATCTATTTCTACGTGATTATTATTGTCAGGGAACAGACTATTACAATGTAACTAATTCTTAACAACTGAAAATAAAAAAGGCACAAAACTGAAGTTATTTCCCATACTGACCAATCAGAATTCTCATTTAAATGTCCCTTAAAATGAAAGGGGAAATCTGATTTATTGCTTGTGCTTTTCTCCCCAGGTTTTATGAATCAGTCCAAAAGTTTTAACTTTTTAGCCTACACAAAAGAACCCCCAAAAAACATAGGAGTTGATTTACTAACACCAGAGAGTGCAAAATCTGGTGCAGCTCTGCATAGAAACCAATCAGCTTTCGTTTTTTTTTTAACAAGCTGAAGTTAGAAGCTGATTGGCTGCCATGCACAGCTGCACCAGATTCTGCGCTCTCCAGTTTTACTAAATCAACCCCATAACTTTCAAAATCAAATCACTCTGATCACAAACATACAAGTTGCCCAAATTTTAAAGGGGTCGGGGAAATAACAGTGATCGCTTTTTGAAAGACGATATTTATTTGTGACCAAAAGAATAATTCATTTTTTTAATTAATATTTTTTTTTTCTTTAACCTCAAACATTGGTTTCAAAAAGATGCACATATCAAACCAATTATTTATATACAGGGGGTCATTTACTAAAACCGGAGAGTGTAAAATCTGGTGCATAGAAACCAATCAACTTTCAAGTTTTATTGCCAAAGCTTAATTGAACAAGCTGAAGTTAGAAGCTGACTGGCTACCATGCACCGTTGCACCAGATACTGAGTGCACCTGTTTTAGTAAATCTTCCCCAGAGTATATCTATAGCATTCCAAAGTTAACATATGCTTTTAACATGTGTTGTAATGCATTGTATTGAATGTTGATGACCATCACATCACACATTAATAGACATCAGGTGCCCCTGGTGATGTCAGATGTGACGAAATGCTAGGGCGCAGCCACACGCTGGCCATCTTTGCTGTTGGAAAGCCCTATCTATTGGCGTTTGTCATGCTGGGTTTATGCCTCATGTTACCTGTAGACACTTGAGTGCATCATTACTGTTTTCTAAAGTAATATTCGTTTTAGCAATATTACACTGTTGGAGTGCTTTCATTTTATATTTGGCTTGGTACCACTCTGGATTGGGTGTGTATGCCTTTTATTTCCGCTGCCTGGGTGCTGGAGCTGTTTTGATCGGCACTCTGAAAGGAACCCTCTTGCCTGTTAGATGCTGGATTGGCTTTGTTAAAAAGAGCGCATGTTGACCACCCTTATCGGGGGTCACACTCTTTCTGGAGTCACCAGGCTTTCTTGGAGATTCTTATTTGCATCACGGCTGTGGGATCACTGAAGTTTATGCTTTTTTGAATTTCAGATTTTTTTTAGATCACCTATTTGTTTTCTTCCCTATATGGACGATTGATGTAGAATTGCATGTACTATTTGAGCACAAGAGCACTGCACTATTGTTTTATTATGTATTAAGTGTTTGGTATCAGGACACAGTGCACTGCACAGCAGTTATATTTCTTTACCCTTGTGCAGGTTTACAAGAAATTTTGTATATGTTAAGATATGTTGATGTGCATGTGTCAGAAACCATGATTCAGACCGAGACAGAAGTACAGTTAATCACACTTGTTTAATAATAATAAAAAGGTAAACAGTGTAAGCGTAGTCAATACATAGCCAGAGTTCAGTAACCAGATCGGGTAGTCAGCCAACGCCAATATATCAGAGAGCCAGAGATCAACTTAGTAGTACAGCAAGCAGGATCAGGAGCCAGAAGGGACTTCAGCCGAGCAAGTCTTCAACAGGAACGCAGGAGAAAAATCTCTGAGATGTGACCAAAGGTGAAGGTAGAAATGAAGTGAGCTGGACGGCTTTAAGTAGGCAGGACTGACGAGCAGATCAACAACAGCTGAGTCACTGTGGAGAGAAAGGAGCTGGCAATTAGCCGACAGCTGAGCAGCCAGCTCAGAGAAGGAAGGGCTGAGCCCAGCCCTGACAGCATAATGATGCACATTGATGCACGTCTTAATGCATGCATCATGAAATACAAAGATGTAATTCCAGTCCAATTCATAATTATTAAATACCACTTTTTAAAGTGGAATTCAAGCATAACACTAACCATCCTTAAAAATGTTCCCTACGCCCTCCTTCTATTTATTCTGCCTACCCTGTGTAAAAAAGATCTGTATACTTACCTTTTTAGTCTGCTCTGGCTTCAGCCATGTGATCCTGCAGCTCTAACCCCCCTATGCCATGGAGCACTCAACAATGGCTGGGAATTCCAGGAGCCCAAAGACTCCCACGGCCCGTCAGTTATTAGTACTCCCTCCTCTCCCATGCAGCTGCCACTCACTGACACAGAGGTGATGTGACTAGACTGGAGTATACAAGAAATAGGTAATTTTTTTTCTACAGGGTAGGCAGGGTAGTTGGGGAGAGGTGGAGTGGCAACATTTTTAGAAATAGTGTTAGGCTTAAAGGCAACTTTTAATGTTAACACCTAGACATTGAAGGTTATTTACGAAAGGCAAATCCACTTTGCACTGAAAGTGCACTTGGAAGTGCAGTCGCTCTAAATCTAAGGGGTAGATCTGAAATGAGTGGAAGCTCTGCTGATTTTATCATCCAATCATGTGCAAGCTAAAATGTTGTTTTTTATTTTCCTTACATGTCCCCCTCGGATCTACAGGGACTTTACTTCCAAGTGCACTTTCACTGCACCTTCACGTGCACTTGCATTGCAAAGTGGATTTTCCTTTAGTAAATAACCCCCATTATGCACATTATGCAGTATGAAGAATAGATTTGCAGTGTTTCTGTCATTTTTCCCTTTAAACTTATATAGCAGCTTTATAGCTGAACTCCTGAAACACAAATTAGTGCAGCTCTGTAGTCATTAATACATTATCCATTTTTTTTAAAATGCAAGCGGTCAGTGCTAGGACAAGATCTTTTAGCACCCAAGGTAAAGAGGCCACATTGAATTTGGCTTAGTGGCCCCTTGTAATCCACTTAATAGCAGAGATAAGACAATCCAAGATACAGAAGCAACAATCCTTTGACAAGTAGAACAGCTCCCATAAATGTATTTCATTGGTGAATTTAGCTGCTTACTTGAAGTTTAGCTGTAACTACTTACAAGACAATTCCCTTGCCTTGTACAGATTTCCTTCCACTTCATTTTGCATCTCAAAGACCAAGGGGGATCTCCCTTATGGGACACAGAAGTAAAAAACTAAAAGATTTAAACCATTCCTGCTCTGTCCAAATGTAAAAAATAAGTTCTGGTTATACATACTGTACATTTAAGCCATGCTATAGGAAAGAGTCAAAGTTAGTACCGATTAGGATTGGTAAACTATTTTGGTTGCTCTAAAACGGATATTATAGCTTTGTTTAGTTCATTCTAGTAATTCAGAAATAATGATAGCCAAAATGCATTAATTATATTAGAATCAAGAAAACCTTGCTAGAGCTGAGCAGTACTTGATTTTCAAATATTGTGAAACTCAGAAAAATGTACCCAAATATAGCAGAAATTGGAAGCGTCACATTGGCCTTGATACAGACATATTTGGAGCCTGAATCTTACTTGTGACTGTAATGCTGACTTGCTGTTTTATATTTGATTGTTTTGTGCGTACAGCTGTTTTGTTTGCACCTGCTGTTTCATACTGTGCATAGTTGGAATTTCTGCGGTGCTTAATCATTTCAAAGACAGGAACATAAACATTGTGGCTTTTCCTTAGGGCTCGGTGTATATCTGAAAAACTTCCTATAGGCCACTGTTGTTGTCTTCTGCCAGGCACTATAAAATAGTTTTCCTGTGCAAAAAGCATTTTTTAATAAAGGCCAGGATACACTGGGTTGAACAGAAGGTCGGTTTCTAAGACAGGATGCTAAGAACACAATGAATGGAGCTGGCTAGTCATAAGACGCCACACATAACAAGAAGTTATACCCTGGGGAGTTAATACAGAAGCCTATATTACATGATACACCTACACCTAAAACCCCCTTTCCATTGCATCTAATAACAATAACTGGCATTCCTCAGTCTACACTTATTGTTTAAGACTATTATAGTGTTATTTACATGCCATTAATAACCAAGTATGCATGTATGCAATATTACTGCTTTTTATCTTGGAAACAGTATTGCTTTTTTGTTACTCACTTTGCAAATAACACTATTAATGTATATGTAAACCCAATACATCTCATATATTGAATGTGTAATTAGTGGGAATGCTTCAGCAGTCCCACTATTGTTTTCATTTTTTTTTTTTAATCATCATCATCATCTTTTTAATTTTATTATTCTGTAAGTTTTTTGGCTCTGTGTAACTTTTGCATACTTTCAGCTATTAAAGCCATTCAACTTTTAAAACGTTCAGCTCTTTCAGCTGATATATGTTCTCCTTCAACTTTTTTTCTACTATTTATACTTTTTTAAAATATTAAGCGTTTTAACACTTTTTTTTTAACATTGAAGTCAATGAGAGCATGCTTAAAATCCATAAAATCTTCTTCCGTTGCCAAAAGGTTCAGCTCCTTCATACTTTCACATACAGAAGTCAAACAAACTTTAAAATGTTCACAAAATATTAAGCTATCTGGCTATATCTTTTCAGTTTGATATCTTTTACCGTTTTTGTGAAAAGTTTAATCACTAAGTTTAAGTTTAATGATGATTTCAGAAAATTTCATTAAATTTAGGAAGCCAGGCTTTTGTTGTCTGTTTTGTTTCCATAGTTACCAACACTTCTTATACACAGTGATGGGCAGTGGGGGAGAGCACAGACACACCATGTACTGATTTATAATAGCGGAATATGATGGGCAGTTTTGAAGGGAGCAATATGATGAGGCAGTTTTGATGCTATTCAGCATTCCCACTCATTTTCCCCAGGAAATGCATTTTCTAGTTGAATATGTAATTTCAAATGTAATATCTACAGTGCATCCAGAAAGTATTCACAGCGCTTCACTTTTTCCACATTTTGTTATGTTACAGCCTTATTCCAAAATCAATTAAATTCATTACTTTCCTCAAAATTCTACAAATAATTCCCCATAATGACAAAGGGAAAGAAGTTTGTTTGAAATCTTTGCAAATGTATTAAAAATAAAAAATAAACGAAAAAAAAATTCCCATGTACATAAGTATTCACAGCCTTTGCTCAATACATCGTTGAAGTGCCTTTGGCACCAATTACAGCCTCAAGTCTTTTTTGAGTATGATGCTACAATAGAGTTGCCACCTCATCCCTTTAAACCCAAACACATATTGATTACACAGGTTCTGTGGCTGATTAAGGTGGTAATTAAACTCACTTGGTGCCTTATCTGCACTGAATTAGTCTCAGAACCTCTGTAATTCATATGTGTTCGGTTTTAAAGGGACGAGGTGGCAATCCTATGCTACAAGCTTGGCACACCTATTTTTGGGCAGTATTTCCCATTCTTCTTTGCAGGACCTCTCAAACTACATCAGGTTGGATGGGGAGCCTCAATGCACAACCATTTTTAGATCTCTCCAGAAATTTATGCTGGAATTTGCATTTTTTTTACCACAGGTGGACTCCAATCAAGTTGTAGAAACATTAGTGGAAACAGGATGCCCCTGAGCTCAATTGTGAGTGTCATTGCAAAGGCTGTGACTATTTATGTACATGTGACTTTTTTTGTTTTTTATTTTTAATACATTTTCAAAGATTTCAAACAAATTTCTTTCACGTTGTCATTATGGAATATTGTTTGTAGAATTTTGAGGAAATCAATGAATTTAAATTCATTCATTCAAATAAATTAATTTTGTAATAAGGTTGTAACATAACAAAATGTGGAAAGAGTGACGCGCTGTGAATATTTTCTGATTGCACTGTAAACCATTTACATTTGCAGATTCCATTAAAAAATACCTGGTTATCTTTCCATTAAAGTTATTTGCCCACTCCCCCTTTTCCTTAATAATAGTGCAGAATTTTTTAAAAATCACCAAATAGCCCACTGACCTTTTTCATATTTATATATAGGGTTCATTGCTAATACATGTAAATGAATGTAGAACACACCTAAAATGTGCAACATACAAATCACTGCACCTACAATTTTGAAATGTGGATGATTCTACTGGTGTCTGGTTCAACCTGCGCAGTGCCACCAACCAGTGTGCAACCTAAAGTGCTACTAAACACACAACAATAAAATCACCGTAAATCATGCTTGTTATACTCACTGTGAAACCTAAGGGGTTAATTTTCTGCATTGTGTAAAAAAGAAGGCTGTTTGATCCTTTATGCGTAGATACTCCCTTTCTTCCACAGTCCCCAAACTATCTGCTGATAGAACAGAGCCTTGGGGGCACTCTGCACATGCTCAGTTTGGTGTGTATTGCTAGAGTTTTTTTTTCTTGGGAGACTGAATATGATTGGCACAGGGCTAATCAGCACTGTCCAGACAGATGGCCATGTGTCCTGCTAGCTTATAGAACAGTCAGAGCAGAATGAAACTCCTTAAAAGGTGTACTGTGGGAGACCAAATATAGTGAATGCAGAGTCCTGGGTTTAGTAACACTTTGAGCCTTCCATCGAGAGATCAGGCAACAATAAAAACCTGACAGAGGTTTTAGCTAAGTTTATAAGTTGTGGTTGGAATTGCACTTTAAATATAATTCTCATTGTTATTTTCACACCTAAAACATCTGTAAAAAGACGTAAGAAGTTAAACAGCCAAGTAATCCTTTGTTATAGCATCTGTAGGAAATAGCACAGCAACCTCGTAATCTCTCTCTAGACCTCAGCACAGGAGCAGTGGGATGGTGGGGAAGAAGAAAAGTGTTACTCTGCAATATCTTTAGTCAAGTCCCAAAATGCACAATTGTTTTTTAAATATCCAAACAAAGGCTGATTTTGTTTGCCATGGGGCTATAATGGATGGTTTTAAGTGTTTTGCAGTGTACTCAGAAAGGAATTCAGTTCTGGAAAAGTGCTGACGTGGAACAGAAGGAAAATGGAAAGTTAGAATAATTGGAATCCAGTAATATTTTCATAGGTCTTATGGGACTTTTGGTTTGCCAAGAAGAGTGTGCAGTACGGAAAAGTATCAGGATTTTCACAGCTAACAACTAGAATGAGTTTACCATTTACATAATTAAATCTCTTAATAAATGGCCAGTGCATGGAATAACTATAGCTACATTTACACTGTAGAAAAGACAGAATGATGCACTTCTGTGGTCATTGAAAATTTCTTCAAACAACACATCAATGCATTGGTACTTACCACTAGTCTGTTCACAGATGCAGAGTCGACATTTGATGTAATCAGAGTTACATCAGAAAGTGTCAGGGGTACATTCTGATTGGCTTTTCTGAATGTTAAGAGCAAGGAAATATTTGTGAAAATTGTGGTCAATTCTACAACAAGATTTACTTCCTTACAATCAGGGCAGTTAAACAGACTTTTGGTAAGCAGAGTTTTTTGTACCTTTTAAAGTAGGTTTTGCTGGAGGATATTATACTGTATAGTGTGTCCATTACATCATTGCCGTATATAAACTTTATGCCATCTTACAATTAAATTTAGAGCTGAAAATAAATACTACCAATTTTTTTAGAGCCATGTTACATGGCTCATTTCACCAGAACAATGATCAGTGTCATGTTACCAGGCCCAGAGAAAATATTACCAAGTTTACAGAGACATTGGAACTATTCATTAATATGACACACTGTGGCTATTATGATAAGATATTTTTGGAAAGTAAATTACCTGAAGATATTTGACTGGTGATAATCAGGTGTGCACACATGTTCTGTATGCCCTTAGGCACAATCACTCCAGATCCATAACAAAAAAATGTGGCTAAATATTAAAGTGATTGTAAACCCCTCTCATATACCCAGTGAGGTGAACAGTCTCAGGTGGCATACAGAGATTAAACAAATCCTCCTACATAAGTTTTACTTGTTTACCTGCAGCGTTCTCTTCCCTGCACCACTTCAAAAGGGCAGAATAATGTTAAAATCCTTTTTCATGCTGATAACAGAGGAACAAAGCACCAGGTAGAAATGACACTTAGAAATTCGGGGAGAGATAAGTAAACACTACATATATATGGTATGTGCTGTGTTCAGATTTAATGACTGAGGTTTACAACCACTTAAATTTTATGTCTTTGTGGAGATGTTGAGCATTACTATGAAGGAAGCCTATAGACTCCTGTCTGACTAGAATATATACACCAAACTCTCCCAGGATCCCTTACCCTCATACAGATCTGAAGCACATGCGTTGGTTGACCTGGCCTCTCTGAAGGAATTGTCAATAAACTAGAGGTTGCTTTCCTCAAACGTGAAAATTACCATATATTTTTTTCACTTTCCCAAAATCCGTAAAAGCCTAAATGATCCGCCTGGACACCCCATTGTGGTAGCCATGGAGACTGTGACCAACTTACCTGCCTACATACGTGACAGCATCCACTTGCTAGATATTCTTCATAACTATCATTGGGAACCTATTTACTTGTGGTTGTCCTAAGATGTCTGTTCATTGTATACATCTATACCCCATAACATTAAGCTAGAGGCAGTGCAACATTTTCTTCACTTAGATCCCTTAATTAATCCCAGGAAAGCACATTTCATTCAGGAATTCACCAAATTTTGCCTGACACACAACTATTTTAAGTTTGATAAATAGTATTACCTACAGGTCCAAGGCATAGCTATTGGGCAAACTTTGCCCCCAACTATGCTAACCTCACAATGGGCCTCTGGGAACATCGCTCTATTTGGTATGACAATCCATACTCCAAGCACATTATCTACGTTGGACGTTACATAGATGACATAGTCATCATCTGGAACGGTATTCGGTCCCAGGCAGACTATTTTGTCTCCTATTGTAACACAAACCACCTTGATCTGTCTCGTGTGTGACCCTGACACATTGGCCTTTCTTGATCTAGAATTGGGACACACAGACACAACAATACACGCTACAAATTATACCAAACCTACTTCAGAAAACTCTTATGTCCATTAACGCAGCTGTCATCACCCTAGGTAAATATTCAATGCAAAAAGACCAAACCCTAAACCTTTAACCAATTTTATAGGACAGACAGGGTTGATTTACTAAAACTGGAGGGTGCAAAATCTCGTACAGCTCTACATAGAAACCCATCAGCTTTCAGGTTTTTATGTCAAAGCTTAATTGAACAAGTTGAAGTTAGAAGTTAATTGGCTAACGTGCACAGCTGCACCAGATTTTGCACTCTCCAGGTTTAGCGAATCAACTGCACTGTTCAAACCTAGTTACAATTGATAATGAAGATCTTGAGAAAAGATGGCCCGCAACTCCTTGCTTTCTATTTAAAATCTTGAAAATGTATTGATCCTCCATAAAAGACACAGTAACAGGCAACAAATGCATACACGTTTCAGCCTTATGGACTTTAGTGAACACATTTTGATGATTTTAAAAAGCAAGCAAGGAGTTGCAGACCATCTTTTCTTATGATTGTCATTGCAGCTTTTTGACTGCCTTTCCGCACCCGAAAGCGCTGACATTTTTTAAAATAATCTTATTGGGTAGTAGCACCCTACCTCTACTTTATAATGAAGATCCACCTGCACAAAATAGAGTTAATTATGGCAAAAACAGCTGTCCAGCCCCCCTTCCATCATAAACAAAGATAACTAACTAGGATTTTTCCTTGCTTGAGGGTCCAGAATAGAACATCTAAAGAAGGTAAGCTGCAATTATACTATGTGAATTGGGACATGTAACAAATATAAAGTAGGTCTTATCACAATTTGGCTGCAAAAGTAGAAATATACTTTAATGTTTTAGGAATTGTTCTTTTAAACAACAGCAGGTACAACATTTTACAATGGCTATAATTGTATAAGTTTTGGATTATCTGTTGTCAAACAGTTGTTTTTTTATGTTTACTTGGCCAGTCTTACCTCCAAGCTGCGGTTGCAGATGCTTTGGCAAGGCACAGGTCTGGGAATGAACTATAATGCTATCAATACATGGTGAGTATACAAATTTTCCATTTTATTTATACATCCAAAAAAATAAGGTTTCAGCCACAATGTAGCAACTATTAATTCTGGGGGGAGGGGGGGACTGGAGAATGAAGCATACCTTCAAAATTTCTGAAATAAGAAAGAGGGTCACCTTTTACTACAAAGTAAATGAGCAATGGACACGCCTCGCCACACATCCAGTTACACAGATCATAAGGAATTTTTTTGAGAAAATGATTGGTAAACCCACTGTCAGGAAAGCACCAGCCATAGTACAGATGAAGGCTGAAGGCGCATACAGATCTGAAGGTGCTCATCTTGGTGTGCATAGACACAAGAATAGACATGTGCATTTAAGTGCAGCAGCTGTATTAGCCAGTGCTGTCTGATCTACAGCTATTCCCGTGTTCCTGCATCTGTTCCTGTGTTTGACTTCTGTGATTGACCAGGTTCGTCCTGACCATGCTTGAATGCTACCTGCCCTGACCTTGGCTTGTCTCTGGTTTCTGATTTGCTTCCTGCTCATTGGCCTGACCATTCTCTGTCTACCGTCCAGGCCTACATCTGACTGTCTGTTGCTGACCTGGCTTGTTTGACCACACATCCAGTTATCTGTCTGTTCTGCGCTGCATACTACCTGGTTCCTCACCTGCCATGTGCTGCCATATTCTTCAGCACCTGTTACCAGCCAGCTGCCTTTCAAACAACTTCCACCTGCTGTCCGCCCAGTCCAGGGTCCACCACTCCTGCTGCCATCTGGCCATTTGACCCATCTCTGACATCTGCTTCTCAAGGCTACGGTCGGCTGGACAACTTACAAGCACTCCTACTTCGTTGTGCTCTTGCACACAGTGTCTCAACATGAGTAGTCCCTGAACTGGGGCTTTAAAAGGCCTCCCTTTACACTTCGGACTCTGCTATAAGGTACTTGACACCCACATGTACTTTTTTCATCACTACTTATTCTTTATTCTAGTGTTTAAAAAAACCTGCATGCAATAAAGGAGAAGTTCAGTATAAAGTTTAGTGTAGTATAACAATAACAGTTGTGTTAAACCTTCAATGTTTTTGCTTAACACATTGAGGACAATAAAAAAACACTCACCGTAAACTGTTTGTTAAAATTCTTACTCCAGCACGTGCAGTTTACAGCTTCTGGCTTCTGCTCTTTTAGTGTTGCTTCCCTGAACTTCCAGTCTTCAAAGGAAAGAAATAACAATAAACAGTGCAGTGTCAGCCCAGTATGTTTGCTTGGGGAATGGAGGAGGGAGGAGCAAAGGATGCTTTGCCTTACTAAGTTACAGAGATATGTTTCTATTGATGCACACAGTGTAGGGAGACAAAATTCCCTGCATGCAAGAATGGATGCATAGGACACTGCAAGTGTATGGAGCCATCCTAAGACAGAAAACCTAGAGCAGCAGTCATGGCATCATCTTATGCTGGAACATAAGCAAGGACTAAAAGATAGAGGGACTGCATACTCAGTAAGTAATTAAGTTAGCTCCTGAAAGTGTTTAAAAAACTGAATATTTAATATCATTTTAAATATGAAATATTTACAGAGGTCTACATCAGACCAAATACAACTGAAAAGACTGACAACTTAGCAGGAATGACATTGTAGTGTGGAACCAGAATACCCTCCAGAAATGACTAAGCTAAGTTGTTGTGTGCTGCCTTCTTTTATTCTCCAAATCCCCCCAATGACTGTGTTTTCAGTGTAAATTCAGCCTCGGGCATGGGAAATTTACTTTAAAAGACTCAGCAGACAAGTTCATAAATTATTTTAACATACATTTTTTATTTATTTTTTGTTCATTGAGCTTTTTATTTTCATACATAGATTTATTTTTATATTTTGAAAGCATTGCTTAGTTAATATTTGCTCTCTGCACTGTCTTTAATCTGAAACGAAATGCTTCTGTAAAATAATTAGTTTTGAGCAACTAATTGCTGACTGCTACATTTGACCCATAGCATTTATTTTCAGAAATCACAGATAAAATGTTGTTTTCCTCCTTCCCGGGTCATACATCACTCAGCAGACACAGCTAAAGGATGTGTCCCCCAGCATCTGTTTATTTGGCTAATAAGCCATATCCTGGTAGGCACACTGCTGGACAGCTATCTTCACAATTTGCTGCTGCTTAGACCTCTGTTTTGCATTTTCAAGCTGATTTATATCTCTAGTTGGCATGTTATAACCTCACAGTTTGTCTAAATGTAGATAAAGAGATCCAGCTGATAGAAACAATTATAAAGACTATACAACCTACAACTTGTAGAGTAGCGCTTAGGAAGAATTTTTATTTTTATGGCCAAAAAAAAAAAAAACGACAGCAGCAAAAATTTGCAATAAAAAGTTTATAATAATTAATTACCCTTGTTTATTATAATTATTACCGCTGCCTATTCTAATCAAATCTAAACCCAATCATGGAAATCTCATATAAACTATAACACATTATTGTAATTTAAAAGGTTGCTTTTGCTCTTTTATACCTGCATCTTTGATTTAGGTTGAATATATTTTTATTATTAAAAAATAAAAAGTAAATTGCGCTAAAATAAATGGTTATAAAAAATATGAATTAATCTGTGTTCATAAGCACATTGAGAAAGAAGACAGAAGAAAAGTCAATAAAGT
Source organism: Lithobates pipiens (assembly GCF_037356315.1). Lineage (NCBI taxonomy): Eukaryota > Metazoa > Chordata > Amphibia > Anura > Ranidae > Lithobates > Lithobates pipiens. Next base: position 354,516,467 of record NW_027507764.1, on the reverse strand, counting down.
GATGCGAAGTCCAATATATATCCCTCAGTGCTTAACACTTTCACCAAAATATTCATGAATTCTGAGAAAAAGCCTCCACTTTGTAGAATGGCCGCTTACAAGCTCCTCATGACCTCATGTTACAGGAGATCCTCGGCGCTTGTGGCTATATACCCAGCCAGGGCCTTGGATCGTCCAGGGGGATCGTCAAGCTTCCACCACCCGCAATGTATTAGATCACATGTGAGCCCTAAAAAGAAATAAGGCCTCCATAGTGTTAAAATGTTCAATGTTTATTGGTTTAAAATTAAGTTGCATTTACTTCAAGGAATGTAATCTATAGCATAAAAAAAAATCAAGCTGGTCAGCACGTTGCTCCTCCCTACTTATTTAGTCACAGATAGGACGTCATCCTATCTGCATGTATCCTTAGAAAGCCAAAGGAGGTGTCAATGGACTGCAAGTTTAGAAATCACTGTTGTGTTCCATTGAGAACTACAAGTCTGCTGCAATGGCAGATAGGACTTGTTGTTTATTAATTTACAGATCTCTCTCTCTCTCTCAATTTCAAATCTGACAGCTGCTATGGGGAAGAAAACCTTCTGCATCAGGGGGGCTGTTTTGGGGGTGGGGAGCTGCTTGGCACCGTGTTTTTTTTTATTTATGATACAACGTAAGTAAACAAACTAAATGACATCCAGTTATGATTTGGATCTACTCACATTTCAATGATCTTACCAAAGAAAGCTAATGTTTTAAATACACGGGGGTCATTTTTTAAAACTGGAGCAACCAGACTCTAGAGCAGCTGTGCATGGCAACCAATCAGCTTCCATTCAGTTAAGTGCTGAAAATGAAATAGACGCTTATTGGTTGCGATTCACAACTGCTCCAGTTTTGATAAATTTGTCAAATTGCTTCTCTGCATGATTTGTAAATATATATGCACATAGGGACAGCCATGTTTGCTGAAAAGAAATGCAGACTGTGTTTCCTGCGCTTACTAGTACTGCACGAGAACTAAGATTCACTATTCCTCTAATTCAGCACAAGTCTATGAATAAGGTCAGAGTTAAAATAAAAAATAAAAATAAAAAACAGGCTCTCTAAAAAGACAAAAAAAAAATTGTCAAAAGACATTGAGCAGGAAATGTTAATCAAAACACTGATATATGGTTGACCAACAGAGGCCATACAAAGCTGTTCATCTACTGTATGGTGTAAGTGTGTGTAAAATATGTGAAAATGTTGAAAATTGTATTTCAGGTAAACATGAATAAAATAATTTAAAATGTGCATTTAATAGTACACATTAGCTGTCCTTTAAAAGGAAACTGTAATGGTTTGGGGTCAATTGTATTTTGTTTTTTAAATTAATGTGTTTTTTTTTCCCTTACAACATGTATAGTCATTGTTTTAGTAAAAAAACAAAAAGCAAATATTAAATGACAAAGAAATCCCACAGCACAATTGGTTTGCTAAAGAGACAGCACAGCAATAACAGCCAGGTCTGATGCTAGATTTGTCAGCACAAAACATCCAAGGTAGCTGTCCCACAAGAAATGAATCACTAATACCACGTACACACAACCCATTTTTGCATCAGAATAAACTCTGATGGTTTTTCTGAAATGGTCTTGCCTACACACAATCACACCAAAGTCTGATCGTCTGTCTGGAATGCGGTGACGTGCAACACGTACGACGGGACTAGAAAAAGGAAGTTCAATAGCCATTAGCTTCCATCTTGTACTTGCTTCAGATCATGCGTCGGTTTTGGTCCGTTGGAACAGCATAAAGACAAACGGTTTGTCTGATGGGAATTGATTCCGTCTGAAAGATTTAAAACGTGTTCTATTTCTAGGTCTGTCAGAATTTTTTTTTTAAAAAGTCAGATGAGGCCCCCACGCAATCAGAATATTCAATGAAAAGATTCCGTCTGACTTTTTCTGCGCGGAAAGTCGGACTGTGTGTACACGGCATTAGAGTTTGGCGTGTTTTTGCTTGCTTGACAGGTGTTCCGTGTATCCCCACGCAGGCATACCCTTCATGTCATTTGGGAGGCAGGGGCTGCACAGAGACGGCTCTGTGCAGCCCCTGCCTCCCAATTGACATGAATGCATGGAGCACCTGTGTATCCCCTTACGAGCAAACGCAGCCCTCTTACAAAGTATATGCTATAGTAAACCCATTTGGATGAAGCCCTAACTGAGCTTCAAAACATCCAATATGTATGCAAAAAAATGTAAAAGGGGTTTCTTTAAATGACATTTTTCCTGAGTCGTTCTGTTTCCCAAGCTGCAATAGACACCTTCAAAAGATTGCCAGACACAATTGGCAGCATGGAACTATTATTAGTCCTTAACTTAAAAAAAATAAAAAATATGCAAACAAAATTACAGTCAAAACATTTTTGTTTGGTTTTGGATAGCATGGGGTAGGATTAGAACTGTTATTAGATTTTTACTGCTGTCTGTGTCTCTGTTTAAAAAAAAAGATTTTAAAAATGTTTTACATCTAACTATACAGCTTGCTTAGTATTTCCCACCAGTAAAATAATTCTATTTACATAACACAGTAACATTATTTATTTTCATGAAGAGTAGAACTATTGACTTTTGAAGGGGAACATTGCCATCTAGTGGTAAAATAGTTTAATACATCTGAAAATTGCAGCTATGCTGTCAAATTCCAATTGAGAAGTTGGGCATTGCTTATTTAAAGTGTTACTAAACCCAGGACCCTGCATTCACTATATCTGGTCTCTCACAGTACACAGAACATGGAAATGTGACTTCTATGAGTGTTTGGTTAAAGCTTGTAGGAGGAGTTTTTATTCTGCACTGATTGTCCTATCAGGAGGCAGGGCACCTTACCCTCTATCTGGACAATAGCAATACACACCAAACTGAGCATGTGCAGCCTGTCCCCTGGCTTTGTATTATCAGGACATATATTGGGGGCAGTGGAAGAAGGAGAGGATCAGAGGAGACAGGTTCAAACAGCCTTTTAAACAATGCAGAGGATTAACTCTAAAGCAGTATTAAACCGAAAAGTTAACATGTATTATATTGCAGCTTGCCAATTCTTAGATGTGATAGCTGCATTAGCTTCCTTTTTAGGCTTTCTTTCTTCTGTTTTCTTCTGGTTATCCAACTTTTTTTCAAAAGCACACACTCTCCAGCAGAATGTAACAGAGCTTGATTTGAGCTTGATATACGTGATTTCAGAGGAGTATTTTCTTGCAATGATGGTTGCTGTGATACCATATACATACATACCCCTGAGGAAGAATTTTTTTTTTTTAATTCGAAACACGATGGGTATGTCTATTTCCAGATCAAGTGTTGTCCTGGATAGAACTATGCGGGTTCTTTTTGCATCCAGCAATGTTTGATCTGTACATGTGTGCCACACAGCATGATTTTATGCCTTTCTAATGTATTGTTTTGTATAAATAAAGCTTTGATATATTTTTACACAATTGTACATAATTCCATGCCCATTATAATCCCAAACAGATTGTTGTTTGGACTTGCGCTTGATATCGAGGGATGAGGGCATAATATTGAGCTCTTAAGAACTTACAAACAAATATAGTTCACATGGATGAGACAAACAACTTAACACTGGCAGATGTGATTAAAACAATAAGCTTTTATTGATTCATCCAAAACCTTTATCCCAAAAGGAAGAAAAGAAAATGTTGTAACTGCTTATAAAGTGTGGGCTGAAGTTTGGCTTCAATTTGTTAGTGGATCTAAATCTACTAATACATTAAACACTATCCCCCCCCCCCCCCAGATTGACAGTGGTGCTGTCTGCTGTGCCCCCTGTGCTCATTCCTCCAGAGTGGTGTCTCACTAATATAGGAGATGTGTTACTGGCTAGATCAGCTGGTGAATACAGAGAGCGGAAAAACAAAAGAAAACAAAACTAATACAGCCATATATTTTTGGTTTTGGGTTTGACTTCTGTGGCTGTCTGCTAGTCTAGGTCAAAAACTCACTAAGTAGTGAAGCTCTAAGATTAATATGATTTCTTCAGTTTAAAATAGAGGCATAACTACAGAGAAGCAACATTCTTAATCCTTAAAAAAAGTACTCAACTCTTAGCACCAACAGTGGCACCACCAGGTACTACAACATTTTTACAAGACCCTGAGGCACAGAAGCTTACTTAAAGGAAATGTATAATGGTTTTGGGTCAATTTTATTTACTTTTTTGTTTTATATGGTTTATACAATTATAAACTATTGTTGCATATAATTTATAACTATCTAACCACTAGGTGTCCGCGTTATAGCCAAAAGACGGCTACAGTGCGGCGCTCAATTGCCGGGAGGGCATCCCTGGACACAGCCATTCACAGTTTGTGCTAAATGGCCAATCACAGCGGCCATTTAGCACTCGATCGGCGCGTCCAATGAGAGATTATCTCAAATGTAAACACATAAGATCATCTCTCATTGCCGGCTCTCCCTCCTCACACAGAGGCCGCGTGTGAGGAGGAAGAACGACCTGTACTGCAGCGTGAATGAACACTACATAAAACACAGTAAATACAGTGCCCACAGTACCTATCAGTGCCACCTGTCAGTGCCATCTGTCCCCAGTGCCGCCTATCAGTGCTATCTGTCCCCAGTGCCACCTGTCCCCAGTGCCACCTGTCAGTGCCATCTGTCCCCAGTGCCACCTGTCAGTGCTATCTGTCAAAAGTGCCACCTGTCAGTGTCACATGTCATCTGTAATCAGTGTCATGTGTCATCAGTGCCACATATAAATGCCATCTGTCATTAGGCCACATAAGTGTCATGTGTCATCAGTGCCATGTATTAGTGCAATCTGTCATCAGTGCCATGTATTAGTGCCAACCTGTCATCAGTGCCATGTATTAGTGCCATCTGTTATCAGTGCAACATCAGTGTCATTTGTCATCAGTACCACTTATTATTGCCATCTGTCATCAGTGCCACATCATTGTCACGTGTCATCACTGCCACCTATTAGTGCCATCTGTCATCAGTGCCACATCAGTGTCACATGCCATCAGTGCCATATATCAGTGTCAAATCAGTGTCACATGTCATTGTCCTGGTGCTCCAGGGCCTTCAAAAGTATAATAGTTAGTCAACAAGTGTAATTTGTCATTTATGCTCCTAGAACATCTGATGGCGCTCCCTGCGTGTTGGGCCTCTCTATGTGGCCAGGCTGTGGAAAAGTCCCACACAAGTGATATCGTAATACTCAGGAGGAGTAGCAGAATGTATTTTGGGGTGTCATTTGTGGTATACACATGCCATGTGAGAGAAATAACCTATTACAATGACAATTTTGTGGAAAAAAAATAAAATCTTAATGTTGCAAAGAATTGTGAGAAAAAATTACAACATCAAAAACCTCACCATGCATCTTACTAAATACCTTGGAATGTCTACTTTCAAAAAGAGGGTAATTTGGGGGGTATTTGTACTTTCCTGGCTTGTTCGGGTCGCAAGAAATGAGATAGGCCACCAGTACATCAGGTGTGATAATTTTTTTATGATTTGCACCACAGTTCATAGACTCTCTAACTTTGCCCTGTGTTTGGCTCCATCCATCTTCCCATCAACTCTGAGCAGCTTTCCTATCAATGCTGAAGAAAAGCATCCCCACAACATGATGCTGCCACCACCATATTTCATGGTGGGGATGGTGTGTTCAGAGTGATGTTTAGGCCAAAAATTAAAATGTTGGTCTCATCTGACCAGAACATCTTCTTCCACATGGCTTCTCACAAACTGCAAATGAGACTTCTTATGGCTTTTTTCCACAATAGTTTTTTGTGGAGTGTACGACTAATAGTTGTCCTGTGGACAGATTCTCCCACCTGAGCTGTGGATCTCTGCAGCTCCTCCAGAGTTACCATGGGCCTCTTGGCTGCTTCTTTGATGAATGCTCTCCTTGCCAAGCTTGTCAGTTTAGGTGGACGACCATGTCTTATTAGGTTTGCAGTTGTGCCATACCCTTTCCATTTTCAAATAATGGATTGAACAGTGCTCCGTGAGATGTTCAAAACTTGGGATATTATTTTATAACCTAACCCTGCTTTAAACTTCTCCACAACTTTATCCCTAACCTGTTTATTGTGTTCCTTTGCCTTCATGATGCTGTTTGTTCATTAAGGTTCTCTAACAAACCTTTGAGGGCTTTCCAGAACAGCTGCATTTATACTGAAAATAAATTACACACAGGTGGACTCTATTTACTAATTAGGTGACTTCTGAAGGCAATTGGTTCCGGTAGATTTTAGTTAGGGGTATTAGAGTAACAGAGCTGACTACAAATGCATGCCATACTTTTCAGATATTTATTTGTAAAAAATATTAAAAAACATTTATCATTTTCCTTCCACTTCACAATTATGTGCCACTTTGTGTTGGTCTATCACATAAAATCCCAAAAAAATACATTTATCTTTTTGGTTGTAACGTGACAAAATGTGGAACATTTCAAGGAGTATGAATACTTTTTTAAGGCTATAAGTTTATATTAGTTCAAAGGTGCTTAGTTATGACCCCTTGAATGTATTATTGGGAGTCCTGATTACACCAATGGCAAAACATCAAACAATATGCCATACAGTTGTTTTTTAAATGACAAGCATCCTGTCTTTCCCATTAATACTCAGTTATCTACAATAATCCAGTGGAAAGATTAACTAATTTACACCTGTGAAGTGTACAGATAGATAAACGTTCCTTCTGCCACTAAAGCAGGACCACTACTGCTGACTGCTGCCCTATACTGCAGCAGTCCTTTATCAGTATAGGGACTGAGAGTTTTGTCACAGGGTCATTTAAAAAATGACAGGCAGAGGAAGAGGCAGGCCCTTCCGCAGGGGTGGTAGGGGTAGGGCAGGAGCAACAGGCTTGAGCCAAAGTGGGAAGTTGCAGAAGGTGCGTTCAATTACTTTAAAGGACACACCAGACTTGGTTGAGTGGCTCACTCAGCCTTACTCTTCTGCACCCTCCTCATCCTCTCGATCTGCACCCTCTTCTCCACTTTCTTGTGTGCACCCCCAAAGACACTACCACCAACACCACCACCACCACCATATACCTTCCGCTTGAGTCACAGGAATTATTTTCCGATCCATATCAAGACATTTCTGATGCGCAGCCACTCTTGGCATTGGATCAGGAAGAGGAGGTAGCAAGAACCGCCACTCAGCAGTCTGACGACAGTACCCAGATCAGCCCAAGGAGGAGGTTGGTCCCCGCTGTTGCTGCCTACTCCGAGATCTCTACTTATAGCGGTGGGGAAGGTGACGTTGATGATGATGTGTCTAGTGATATCACATGGGTGCCCACAAGAGAGGAAGAGGAGGGGAGTTCAGAGGGAGATATGGACCAGCAGATAGGGAGGAGAAGCAGGAATGACTTACATTGCACAGGAGGGACAAAGCAGACTGCAAATGTATCAGGAGCGAGGCATCAACCATGTACGGTCACATCTGGCGCTCCCAGGACGCCGGCACATGGCTCCGCAGTGTGGGCTTTTTTTAACGTGTCCGCTGCTGACAATAGTGTTGCCATCTGCAATCTTTGCAGTCAACGCATTAGTCGCGGTAAGCCCAACACTCACCTAGGGACGACCGCCTTAAGAAGGCACATGAGCAGCCATCACCAAGCCCAATGGGAGCAACGGAACACACAAAGCCACACTCCAGGCTCTCACCGTCCAGCCTCGTCTTCTACTTCTCCTCCTCTCTCCTCACAATTGTCCTCCACTCCACCTTCCATCACGCCAAGCTCACGTTTTTCTGCAAAAAGGCAGGCTTCCGTGGGCCTAATGTTCGAGCGTAAAAAAATGATGACGCTGGATAACCCTCTTGCCCAACGGTTGACGGATGGCTTGTCAGAACTGATAGCCCGCCAACTACTGCCATATAAACTGGTGGACTCGGAGGCCTTTTGAAAATTTGTGGCCATTGGAACACCACAATGGAAGGTCCCAGAAAGGAAGTATTTCTCAGAGAAGGGCATCCCAGAGCTATATGGCCATGTTCAGCGGCAAGTGAATGTATCTCTGGCACACAGTGTCGGTGCCAAGATACATCTGACCACAGACATGTGGTCTAGCAAACACAGGCAGGGAAGGTATATCACTTTTACTGCCCACTGGGTGAACCTTCTGACGGCCGTCAAGCATGTAACCCGTGGCACCCATGTAGATTTGGTTTTACCGCCACGGATTGCATGCAGGCCTGGCTCTTCTTCTCCTCCTCCTCCTCCTCCTCCTCCTCCTACTCCATCCTTCTCCCTTTCCTCCTCGGCTGACTCCTCCTTTTCCGCTGCTAGCGTCTCTTCCGCTGCGCCACCCAAGCTCCCCAGAACCTATTCGACATGCCAGGTGAGACGTTGCCATGCCGTGCTGCATCTGTTGTGCCTGGAAGCCAAGAGCCACACTGGCCCGGAAATCCTTTCAGCTTTGCGTTCACAGGCAGATCAGTGGCTAACACCGCTCAATTTGACAGTTGGTAAAGTGGTGTGTGACAACGGTGCCAATCTGCTTAGCGCATTGAAACAGGGCAAAATTACGCACGTGCCATGCATGGCACACGTCTTAAACTTGGTCGTGCGGCGATTCGTTGTCAAATACCCTGGGGTCCAGGACATCTTGCGGCAGGCAAGGAAAATCTCGGCCCATTTCAGAAGATCTTACACAGCCATGGCTCGCCTTGCTGACATTCAGCGGCGACACAATCTGCCGGTCAGACGTCTTATTTGCGATTGCCCGACGCGATGGAACTCAACCTTCTATGTGCTTGATAGGCTGCTCCAGCAGAAACGTGCAGTTAACGTCTACCTGTATGAACTCTGCGGCAGAACAGGTTCTGGGGAGCTGGGGGTTTTTTCACCGCGCCAGTGGCTGCTCATGCGCGACGCATGCAGACTTCTGCGGCCATTTGAGGAGATCACCAAACTGGTCAGTCGCAGCCATGGCGCCATCAGTGACATGGTACCTTATGCCTTCTTTATGGAGCGTGCCTTGCGTCGTGTCATTGATCAAGCTGTGGAGGAGCAGGAGCGGGAAGATGAGGAAGTCGCAATGCTGGATGAATTCCCAGGGGGGGCTACTCTGAGACAAGTGAACAGGAGTCTGAAGAGGAGTCAGAGGAGGATGGTGCTGGGGCGGATGAGGAGGAGCAAGAAGATGCTTTAAACCTTTCTGGGATCCCTGTTGTTGTGCGTGGATGGGGAGAGGAGAATGAAGAGGACAACATTATCCTGGATGATGAGCAGGAGTCAGTCCACCACACTGCTTCTAGTTTAGTGCAAATGGGGGCCTTCCTGCTCCAGTGTTTTAATAGGGACCCCCGTATAAAAAGAATAAGGGTCAAGGACCAGTACAGGGTGGCAACGTACTAAGACCCCCGGTACAAACACAAAATGGCGGAAATGTTACTGCCGTCACAGAGGGCTGTCAGAATGGAGCACTTCCAGGCCTTGCTTCGAGAAATGCTGCATTCTGCTTTTGCGTGCGCTGGCAGAGGAGCAATTCCCACTCCCAGAGAAGGAGTTGCGGGTATCAATCCAACAGCGCCTGCAAGAAGAGGCCGGTTTGAAGATGTGTTGGTGACTTCTGATATGAGGTCATTCTTTCAGCCCACCCATCGACAGGTGTCATCCGGATCAGCATCAGGGAACGCCTAGACCGTCAGGTGTCTGACTACATCGGGTTAACGGCCGATGTGGACGCTCTGAGGAGTGATGAACCCCTGGACTACTGGGTGGGCAGGCTTGACCTCTGGCCAGAGCTTGCCCAATTTGCAATCGAACTGTTGGCTTACCCCTCGTCCAGTGTCCTGTCCGAAAGGACGTTCAGCGCAGCAGGGGGGATCGTGACCGATAAGCATACTCGCCTAGCTCATGACAGTGTTAACTACCTCACATTTGTAAAAATGAATGAGGCATGGATCTCGGAGGAATTTAACACATGTGACCAGTAGACCATGTATATGTCTATAAACAATTTTTTTATTCGAGCACACAGACCTTCTTTCTTCATTTGGCTCACTTCCTTGTCCAAAAAAAGCACACCGTACTATATGCCCGTACCCTTCTGTTTGAAGAGGTTGAGCGGTGTCATATTTCTACTGGGGCTGCTTATTATGAGGGGCTCCCACCATCCCTGTGCTGTGCTGACTTCCTCCTGGGGCTGCTTATTATGAGGGGCTCCCACCATCCCTGTGCTGTGCTGACTTCCTCCTGGGGCTGCTTATTATGAGGGGCTCCCACCATCCCTGTGCTGACTTCCTCCTGGGGCTGCTTATTATGAGGGGCTCCCACCATCCCTGTGCTGTGCTGACTTCCTCCTGGGGCTGTACCTCTGCTGTGCACATTATGAGGGGCTACCACCATCCCTGTGCTATGCTCATTATGAGGGGCTCCCACCATCCCTGTGCTATGCTCATTATGAGGGGTTCCCACCATCCCTGTGCTGTGCTGACTTCCTCCTGGGGCTGTACCTCTGCTGTGCATATTATGAGGGGCTCCAACCATCCCTGTGCTATGCTCATTATGAGGGGCTCCCACCATCCCTGTGCTATGCTCATTATGAGGGGCTCCCACCATCCCTGTGCTATGCTGACTTCCTCCTGGGGCTGCTTACGGTGCAGGTGTCAGTGCTGTATATCACAGTGCTGGTGTCAGTGCTGTATATCACGGTGCTGGTGTCAGTGCTTTATGTCACGCTGCTGATGTCAGTGCTCTCTATTATGGTGCTGGTGTCAGATCACTCTATCACGGTGCAGGTGTCATTGCTGTATGTCACGCTGCTGATGTCAGTGCTCTCTATCACGGTGCGGCTGTCAGTGCTGTATATCACGGTGCTGGTGTCGGTGCTGTATATCACGCTGCTGATGTCAGTGCTCTCTATCACGGTGCTGGTGTCAGTGCTGTATATCACGGTGCTGGTGTCAGTGCTGTATATCACGGTGCTGGTGTCAGTGCTTTATGTCACGCTGCTGATGTCAGTGCTCTCTATCATGGTGCTGGTGTCAGATCACTCTATCATGGTGCAGGTGTCATTGCTGTATGTCATGCTGCTGATGTCAGTGCTTTCTATCACGGTGCTGGTGTCAGTGCTGTATATCACGGTGCTGGTGTCATTGCTGTATGTCACGCTGCTGATGTCAGTGCTCTCTATCACGGTGCTGCTGTCAGTGCTGTATATCACGGTGCTGGTGTCGGTGCTGTATATCACGGTGCTGGTGTCGGTGCTTTATGTCACGCTGCTGATGTCAGTGCTCTCTATCATGGTGCTGGTGTCAGGTCACTCTATCACGGTGCAGGTGTCATTGCTGTATGTCATGCTGCTGATGTCAGTGCTTTCTATCACGGTGCTGGTGTCAGTGCTGTATATCACGGTGCTGGTGTCAGTGCTTTATGTCACGCTGCTGATGTCAATGCTCTCTATCACGGTGCTGGTGTCAGTGCTGTATATCACGGCGCTGGTGTCAGTGCTGTATATCACGGTGCTGGTGTCAGTGCTTTATGTCACGCTGCTGATGTCAGTGCTCTCTATTATGGTGCTGGTGTCAGATCACTCTATCACGGTACAGGTGTCATTGCTGTATGTCACGCTGCTGATGTCAGTGCTCTCTATCACGGTGCTGCTGTCAGTGCTGTATATCACGGTGCTGGTGTCGGTGTTGTATATCACGGTGCTGGTGTCAGTGCTTTATGTCACGCTGCTGATGTCAGTGCTCTCTATCATGGTGCTGGTGTCAGATCACTCTATCACGGTGCAGGTGTCATTGCTGTATGTCATGCTGCTGATGTCAGTGCTTTCTATCACGGTGCTGGTGTCAGTGCTGTATATCACGGTGCTGGTGTCAGTGCTGTATATCACGGTGCTGGTGTCAGTGCTTTATGTCACGGTGCTGGTGTCAGTGCTCTCTATCACGGTGCTGGTGTCAGTGCTGTATATCACGGTGCTGGTGTCGGTGCTGTATATCACGGTGCTGGTGTCAGTGCTTTATGTCACGCTGCTGATGTCAGTGCTCTCTATCATGGTGCTGGTGTCAGATCACTCTATCATGGTGCAGGTGTCAGATCACTCTATCATGGTGCAGGTGTCATTGCTGTATGTCATGCTGCTGATGTCAGTGCTTTCTATCACGGTGCTGGTGTCAGTGCTGTATATCACGGTGCTGGTGTCATTGCTGTATGTCACGCTGCTGATGTCAGTGCTCTCTATCACGGTGCTGCTGTCAGTGCTGTATATCACGGTGATGGTGTCGGTGCTGTATATCACGGTGCTGGTGTCGGTGCTTTATGTCACGCTGCTGATGTCAGTGCTCTCTATCATGGTGCTGGTGTCAGGTCACTCTATCACGGTGCAGGTGTCATTGCTGTATGTCATGCTGCTGATGTCAGTGCTTTCTATCACGGTGCTGGTGTCAGTGCTGTATATCATGGTGCTGGTGTCAGTGCTTTTATGTCACGCTGCTGATGTCAGTGCTCTCTATCACGGTGCTGGTGTCAGTGCTGTATATCACGGCGCTGGTGTCGGTGCTGTATATCACGGTGCTGGTGTCAGTGCTTTATGTCACGCTGCTGATTTCAGTGCTCTCTATCATGGTGCTGGTGTCAGATCACTCTATCACGGTGCAGGTGTCATTGCTGTATGTCATGCTGCTGATGTCAGTGCTCTCTATCACGGTGCTGATGTCAGATGACTCTATCACGGTGCAGGTGTCATTGCTGTATGTCACGCTGCTGGTGATCATCTCCTGCACCCTCTTCTTTGCCTACCCTGACCTTCCCTCTCCTCCATTGCCTTCATGCGCTCCACAGTCCTGAATTGTCAGAATTTCACATATAAAAAAAGAATGCTTGTAGTTGTCGATCCCAGATTCACCTCATACATGTGTTATGTCATTGGCCATGTGGTGGGACTATGTTTGCACAGCTAGTAAATATTTTGTGGCTGCAAATTTGACCTGTAGGTTTGCAAAGTTCGCCTCCCATTGAAGTCAATGGGGCTCGCCGCGAACGTTACGGTTCGTGAACTATCGGCCGCGTTTGCGGTCCGCGTTCGCGAAACGTCCCGTCGGAAGTTCGTCCATCACTACTGAAGACTCTCAGATCGTGGGGCTGCCCCAGGAACCCCTAGCAGACTGACTGATCCGGGACGCTGACGCACTGCAGGGCAGCCAGTGTCCCTGCTTTTTGTTCAGCCTACAGCTCAGCACAGTCTCCACTGGGCCAGTGAACACCACCATCACATTTCCTGAGGCAGATACACGACCTGAAAGTCCTCAGCATTCACCCTCAGCCTTCAACATCTGAGCAGCCTGACAGCTCCAACCGCAGCCATCCTCACTCCCCGGTCAGCCTGACACTTCGCCCGCGTCCGCAGTTACACTTCATCTGCTGCCACCGCTACTCATCACACAAGTCTGACCCTCACCTGCTTCTGATGTTCCAAAAAGCCTGACACTCCACCCACAGCTGCTGACATACACCAGCTAGGGTTGGCACTTCATTGTTTTAAATACAAACACATTTGAATTACACAGGTTCCGAGGCTGATTTAATGCAAATAAGGCCCCAAGTTCATTTAATTACCACCTTAATCAGCCTCAGAACCTGTGTAATAATATGTTTTTGGGTTTAAAGAGATGAGGTGGCAAACCTAACACCAGCACAGCCAGGCACCCAACTTGAAAGCTGCCAACATCGATCTGAACAGCCGGACCTCCAACCTGCAGGCATCACACCACCGCCACAGGCATCTGCACTACCAAATGCCCTCCTCAGAGCCTGAACAAGATTCTCTACACCTTCCAGATGATTTACACCTCTTCACTTCCAAAATTGAGTTTATCCATCCTTTTCCATCTGCAAAGAAGTACAGCCATGGACAGGACATTGAGGCACCAATAACCAACAACAATTAAGTAAAAATTACAAAGATTTTATTGAAACATGATTAAAAATATCGAAAAGGTTGTATAAAGAGACAATAGAACATCATTCCTGTAAATCTGTCATGATGGTTAGAAGGCCAACGGTAACCCCTACGCGTTTCAACTTGCAGAGTCTTCTTCAGGGTGGTTTCTGATGAATAGAATAGTAATAAATTCTATAAAATAATAATCATATGTAAGAAAAAAATTATATATGCAGTGATACCTCAGTTCACAAACTTAATTTGTTCCATGACTCTGGTCGTGAACTGAATTGGTCACGAACTGAGGCAAATTTTCCCATAGGGTTCAATGTAAATCAGGTTAAGCCATTCTGAACTTTTTTTGTGAACCACAAAAATATGAAACAAAGTACAGTACAGTATGATGAGAGAAAACACTAACCTTGCTTGAGACGACTTCTGGCGTGGGAGGCGGTTATTGTCACTTGCATTACCGCTCTGCACATCCTTGTCACCTTCATTACCGCTCTGCACTTTCTTTTCAAAAACACGAATGCTCTGAACAGATTTGTCACCTTATTTACTGCTCTGCACTTTCTTCTTACCACCGTGCTTGCTCTGAATTTTCTTTGGAGCCATACTGCATGTTTGGTACAGTACAGTATGGGATAAAAAGCACACAAAAAAAAGCTTTACAGCAAGTGTGCACAGGGATGTGCAGTACTGTACAGTATGTGCTAAAAAGCACACCAAAAAGCTTCTCAATACTGTAAGTGTCTTCACTAGGGATGGACCGAACACCTCCCGGTTCGGTTCGCACCAGAACATGCGAGGCAAAAAATGTGTGCGAACATGCCAACACTATTAAAGTCTATAGGACACGAACATGAAAAATCAAAGTGCTAATTTTAAAGGCTTATATGCAAATTATTGCCCTAAAAAGTGTATGGGGACTCGGGTACTGCCCCAGGGGACATGTATCAATGCAAAAATAAGTTTTTAAAACAGCCGTTTTTTCAGGAGCAGTAATTTTAAAAATGCTTAAAGTGAAACAATAAAAATGAAATATTCCTTTAACCACTTGCTTACTGGGCACTTAAACCCCCCTCCTGCCCAGACCAATTTTCAGCTTTCAGCGCTGATGCACTTTGAATGACAATTGCGCGGTCATACAACACCGTACCCAAATGACATTTTTATAATTTTTTTCCCACAAATAGAGCTTTCTTTTGGTTTTATTTAAATACAGCTGCGAATTTTATTTTTTGCTAAACAAACAAAAAAAAGATGCAAAAAAAAAAAATCATGTTTAATAGTTATAAAATTTTGCAAACAGGTCATTTTTCTCCTTCATTGAAATGTGCTGATGAGGCGGCACTGGTGGGCACTGATAGGCTGCACTGGTGGGCACTGATAGGCTGCACTGGTGGGCACTGATAGGCACGGTTAAGGCGGTACTGATAGGCACAGATAAGGCAACACTGATGGGCAAAGATGGGCACAGATAAGATGGCACGGATGGGCACGGATAGGTACCACTGATAGATGGGACTGATGGGCACTGATAGGTGGCACTGATAGGTGGCTCTGATAGGTGGCACTGCTGGGCACTGATGGGCACTAGTAGATGACACTGATGGGCACAGATATGTGGCATATGAGGTGCAGCACTGTTGTTGAGGCAGATTGTGGGCACTGATAGGTGGCACTGTGGGCACTGATAGGTGGCACTATGGGCACTGATGGGTGGCACTTTGGGCACTAAGGGGTGGTACTGATGGGTGGCACTTTTACTATAATTAGGTGGCACTGGCAGGGGGCAGGTGGGCACTGATGACTTGGCCCCAGCTCGCTATGATCTGGACTGAAGTCCCTCTCCGCCGGCCGCCGGTGATCAGCTTTTTTACCAATTACGGACTCTATTGTGATCACATGATCAGCTGTCATTGGCTGACAGCTGATCACGTGGTAAGGGGTCGGGATCGACCCCTTGCTCCGATCTGTGATCAGGCGAGTCTCATGGACTCACTGATCACAGAGCGCGCAGGGGACGTGCAGGCCGCTCGTGCACAGGACGACGTCAATAGACGTCGTCCCGGAAAAGCAGGTCCACGCTGTAGCCGTCATTCGGCTATATAGCGCGGATCTCAAGTGGTTAAATATCATGCCTGGGGGGTCCTCTTAGTCTGCCTGTAAAGTGGCGCATCTGTCTGATGTGTTTTACAGTCCCACAGAAAAATTACATTTATAAAGGAAAAAATGTCATTTAAAATTGCTTGCGGCTGTAATGTATCGCGGAATCCCGTCAATATAGATAATGACAAAAACAGCGTGTCCCCCCCCCGTCCATATCAGTCCCTTTGGGTCCTTTTTTTCCCACAAATAGAGCTTTCTCTTATTTTTTTGCGCAATAAACAAAAAAGGAGCGACAATTTAAAAAAAAAAGCTATATTTTTAACTTTGTGCTATAATAAATATCCCCTAAAAATATATAAAAAAACATTTTTTTTTCCTCAGTTTAGGCCAATATGTATTCTTCAACATATTTTTGGTAAACAAAAATCACAATAAGCGTATATTAATTGGTTTGCGCAAAATTTATAGTGTCTACAAAATAGGGGATAGTTTTAAGGCATTTTTCTTATTAATTATGTTTTTTATTAGTAATGGTGGCAATCTGCGATTTTTATTGTAACTGCGACATTATGGCAGACACATCAGGCACTTTTGACACTATTTTGGTACCATTGTCACTAGGGGCGATGAAGGGGTTAAGTGTGTCCTAGGGAGTGATTCTAACTGTGGGGGGGTTGGCTTCAACACACATGACAGCGATCACTGCTCCCTATGACAGGGAGCAGTGATCTCTGTCATATCACTAGGCAGGACAGGGAAATGCTTTGTTTACAAAGGCATCTCCCTGTTCTACCTCTCCGTGACACAATCACAGGCACCCGGAGGACATCGAGTCCGCAGGACCCACGGTCACAGTCACAAAGAACGTGGCGGGTGCGTGCCCGCAGTGCCGCTTCTTAAAAGGGATGTACCTGTACGCCCTTTTGCCCAACCGTGCCATTCTGCCGGCGTATATCGTCATGCAGAGGTTGGGAAGCGGTTAAGGGGAACTCAATGCCAAAATGTAAAAAAAATTGGTGTAGGGGTCCCCCCGAAATCTGTACCAGACCCTTATCCAAACATGCAGCCTGGAGGACAAGATAGGGGAGGGGGGCAAGCTTGTGCCCTCCTCCTGAACCATACCAGGCCACATGCCCTCAACATGCACCTTGTCCCCATGTTGATGGGAACAAGGGTCTCATCCCCACAACCCTTGCCCGGTGGTTGTGGGGGTCTGTGGTCCGGGGGCTTATCAGAATCTGGAAGCCCCTTTTAACAAGTGAATGGGTATGGGGTTCTAAGCATTCAACAAAAAAGTGTCAAAAAGTAAAAACTACAAAAGATAGTTTTTGACAATTCCTATCCTGTCCCACGAAGTCCATCTTCAATCACATCCCCCGACGAACCCGAAAAAAAGGGGGGCGTCATGCCAACTGCTGTCTTTTCACTGTGACAGCTGTTATATAGGCAAGGCCGGTGATATAACCGGATAACTAAACCCCCTTTGACGGCACATGGCGTCAGAAGGGGCAGAATCACTTGGTTACATCACCGGGTGGCCCCGCCCTTTCCTATATAACAGCTGTCACATCGAAAAGACAGCAGTCAGCCTCCCATCAAGGCGGAGCTTTCTTCTTCTTTTTTCTTCTATGTGCCCCTACCCATTCACAAATGGGGGGCGGAATCTGGGGACCCCCTTGTTAAAGAGGGTTTCAAGATTCTGATAAGCCCCCGCCCACAGACCCCCACAACCACACCCTCATTTTCATGAATGCAGCACCCCCATTGCTATGAATGTAGCACCCACATTGACATGAATGCAGACTCACCGTTGCCATGAATGCAGCACCTCCATTGCCATGAATGCAGCACCCCATTGCCATGAATGCAGCACCCCATTGCCATGAATGCAGCACCCCATTGCCATGAATGCAGCACCCACATTTCCATGAATGCAGCACCCCCATTGCCATGAATGCAGCACCCACATTTCCATGAATGCAGCACCCACATTTCCATGAATGCAGCACCCACGTTGTCATGAATGCAGCACCCACGTTGCCATGAATGCAGCACCCACGTTGCCATGAATGCAGCACCCACGTTGCCATGAATGCAGCACCCACGTTGCCATGAATGCAGCACCCATGTTGCCATGAATGCAGCACCCACGTTGCCATGAATGCAGCACCCATGTTGACATGAATGCAGCAACCCCGTTGACATGAATGCAGCACCCCCCTTGCCATGAATTCAGCACCCCCATTGCCATGAATGCAGCACCCCATTGTCATGAATGCAGCACCCCATTGCCACGAATGCAGAACCCACATGGATATGAATGCAGACTCACCGATGCCATGAATGCAGCACCCCCATTGCCATGAATGCAGCACCCATATTGACATGAATGCAGACTCTCCATTGCCATGAATGCAGCACCCATGTTGCCATGAATGCAGCACCCCCATTGCCATGAATTCAGCACCCATATTGACATGAATGCAGACTCTCCATTGCCATGAATGCAGCACCCATGTTGCCATGAATGCAGCACCCCCATTGCCATGAATGCAGAACCCCCATTGCCATGAATGTAGCACCCACAATGCCATGAATGCAGCACCCCCATTGACATGAATGCAGCACCCACAATGCCTTGAATGCAGCACCCCCATTGCCATGAATGCAGCACCCACATTGACATGAATGCAGACTCACCATTTCCATGAATGCAGCACCCACCATTGCCATGAATGCAGCCCCACCATTGCCATGAATGCAGCACCCACATTGACATGAATGCAGACTTATCATTGCCATGACTGCAGCACCCCCATTGCCATGAATGCAGCTTTCCATTGCCATGAATGCAGCTCCCACATTGCCATGAATGCAGCACCCCCGTTGCCATGAATGCAGCACCCCCGTTGCCATGAATGCAGCACCCCCGTTGCCATGAATGCAGCACCCCCCATTGCCATGAATGCAGCACCCCCATTGCCATGAATGCAGCACCCCCGTTGCCATGAATGCAGCACCTCCGTTGCCATGAATGCAGCACCTCCGTTGCCATGAATGCAGCACCCCCGTTGCTATGAATGCAGCACCCACGTTGCCATGAATGCAGCACCCACATTGTCATGAATGCAGCACCCACATTGTGATGAATGTAGCACCCCCATTGACATGAATGCAGACTCACCATTGCCATCAGTGCAGCCTGATCCATGCCCATCTGCAACCTTGGAGGAGACAGGGAGGGGGCGGGACGAGCCTCAGCAGACATACAGGAGAAACTCCTGTTCTCTTGATGGCCTCTTGAATGCAGCACCCCCATTGGCATGAATGCAGCCCCCACATTGACATGAATGCAGACTCTCTGTTGCCATGAATAAAGCACCCACATTGTCATAACATTTGTACTAACACCTTATCCCTCCCTAGTAAAATGTGGATGTTTTTCATTGACCCTTCAATCACAGAGCATGAGCTAAGCCGGGATATTGTGCCACTATTGGTACAATTTTATCTCCACCCATTGTTCACTGACCCTATATCAAGGGGGTTTGTTTGTCTCTATACTAATGACCAGAGATCATGGTTTGGAGTGATCATCCACAACATACACAGCCTTCCCCTCTTGCTTTGATGTTCTATTTTTATAGGTATGTTAGAGTATTGCCACTACCCTTATGGGTTGAGGGATCCTATTTTTTTTCCCCTTGCACCGTCTTTTGCAAATGGTGCTATATGGGTTTGACAAACTCTATGTTGACCCATTATAATTTTTAGGACGATATGTCATACTATCTATTTTAAGAGTCCCTTTTAGTAATCATACCATACATCTCCATAATTTTTTATAAATAAAATTAATTTATTTATGGACTTATCCATGCTCTAATAGCGTGGTCCGCTATCTCTATACTTCTTTGCAGTTATTCAACTTTTTTTTTTATTGAGAAGTCTACATTATTCACTTCTAGACACATCTATCCTTGTTGAATTGGATGCTGCCATATCTTTCTATACGTTTTGGCCATTATCAGTCTCTTATGAAGTGCACCTGCTTCTGTTGAATGTTGTGTGGCTAAATCACTCCAATACCTGTTGGTTAAACTACCTTCTACTTTGGTCTTATTATTCTGATTTATGATTGAGTATGTGGCTCTAATACAATCCTGGTTTTGCCTGCGCATTATTCGAATTGCTAATGCCCTTTTAATGTATATTATTCTTCATATTAGGCTTCTATCCTTGATGATATTTATGGATAATTGGGCCTTTGGCTTATTTATGATTACATATGTTTTGCACATACACACACACACACACACACACACACATACACATAATATATCTATATCTATATCTATATCTACACAGTATATATATACACATTTCTCTTACATATGGTTATTATTTTATAGAATTCATTACTATTCTGTTCATCAGAAAGAAGACTCTGCGAGTTGAAACACGTAGGGGTTACCATTAGGCTTCTAGCCCTCATGTTGGTTATTGGTGCCTCAAAGTCCCGTCCATGGCTGTACTTTTTTGCAAATAATTATTGGGATTGCACCTGACCAGTGAGTTCTTTAGGCATAGGTACATATGTTTACTGATCTTTTTCAATCATCTCCTAATTTACTGCAGTGTACTTTTCTCGCTATCTACCATTGCTCCTTTTAACTCCATAAGGCTGGTGTCGTCTTCCTCTACTTGCATCCACTCCATAAAGGTATCGAGGAGTTATTTTTGAGAGGAGCAGCCTCCACTTGCACTTTTGTCCTGCTGCCCCCTCTGATTTACCCCTCCCCCTTTCCATTCCCACCCACCAGTATTACAGTAGCACCATAGTTCTTCACACACCTTGCCAGGGGGAACCACCTTGTCCTCATGTTGACAAGGACAAGGGCTTTTGCCCCACAACCCTGGCCCAGAGGTTGTGGCGGTCTTTTGGCAGGGGGCTTATAGAAATCTGGAAGCCCACTTAAACAATAAGAAGGGACCCAAATACTGGGCCCTCCATTTTGATGCCTGACACCGGCTGACCTGCCCAAAAAAAAAGAATGTATAATTAGTGAAAAATTGGGAGCAAAAAAGTATATATAAATCACCCAACATGACATGAGTATAATATTAGGTGACAACAATTACACCATAGACTAAGTGTCAGAACAATCTAGTACAAATATACATGTAAATAAAACAATATAGTGGTTCAAATCTTCTATATAATAATTCTCCAACACCGTGCCTCCTAAAGTGCAGTGTGCTTAATTATTGA
The DNA here is from genome assembly GCF_037356315.1 of Lithobates pipiens. NCBI lineage: Eukaryota > Metazoa > Chordata > Amphibia > Anura > Ranidae > Lithobates > Lithobates pipiens. The sequence goes on along the minus strand of NW_027507764.1, from coordinate 354,495,157 downwards.
AGGAACCAAAGTGCTTCACCCGAAGTGACATATAAATGTGCTCACCAGATATCTTTGGCCACAAAGTGACCACTGTTAGAAATCATGAGGCCCTGTACAGCCTCTGGACAAGGGCCCAATGCTGCCCCAGACCCCACCCCCTGAGGGGGGAAATACATGGGGGAGGGATAGGAAGCTGAGACAGGAGGGAGGTGAGAGAGGGTGAGAGGAGGAGGTGAGAGAGAGAGGTGGGTGAAAGAAAGAGAGGGTGGAGGAGGGATAGAGAGGGAGAGAGGAGATGAAAAAGAGGGGAGGGGGTAAGAGAGAGAGGGGGGTACCAGAGAAAGAGGACGATAGAGAGTTGGGTGGGAGGGTGAGAGAGAAGGGAGTGAGGGGGAAGTGAGATAGCGGGGGGTGAGAAAGGAGGGTAAGGGGGGTGAGAGAGAGGGAGGGATTTAGAGAGAGGCATGTGAGAGAGAGGGAGTGGGGGAGGTGAGAGAGAAAGAGGGGTGAAGGAGAAAGTGAGAGAGAGGGGGGAGAGAGGGGGGAAGGGGGTGAGAGAGAGAGAGGGGTGAGAGAGAAAGAGGAGGGCAGCATGTCTGGTACTCACAATTGTGGCCCCAGGCTATCTTGTAGGCTCAAGCAGCTAGGATCTAGAGATGCCGCTGTGTTCTGTATATTTAAATCTGCCTCCCCCATAGCCCCTTTTAAAGGAGTGTGTGACGATCATCCTCCATCTACACACAGGATCATCTCCCGGAGGGGCTATTCTCTTTTCTGTGGCCGGTCACCGGGCTCTATTCCGTCCCTCTCCTGTCCTGTCCACATGTAAGGGAGTCCGTGTGTGCAGGGAGGATGGGGAGAGCAATCACATGTCACTGATCTAGTAAATTGGACTGCTGAGGAGAGCACTGCGAACAGAGATCTCTCTGCAGGAAAGATTGATGGAGTATAATCAGTGCTCCACAAGTAGAGGTGAAGTGACAGAGCCTCCTATAGGGATAGGAGAATAACCTGCTATTATACATGACGTTCAGTATCCTCCAAATGGGCTAAATGTGTGACCTTCACATAAATGCCTGAACAAGCAAAATTGGATCCCAACTGGGAACATATTCCTAATTACAAAACATTTCTAATCCTAAAATATATATGCAGCTTGTGACGGAGCACCTGGCATCCGCTTAGGTGCGTCTGCCAAGATACAACTTTCTCCACTCTGGAACCAGGAACCATTATAATTGAGAATTGCACCCAAGAACTGGACAATACTAGCTTAGGTGCAAACAGGAACTCTTTATTGTAAGTTCACACTGAATTAATAGCGTGCAAAATCAAATAAGAGATTGATCACGTTATCCTAAACAATGCAAACTTTAAACAGTAACATCATCCATACATCTAACAGTACATCTAATAAACAGCTAGCAGCTAACAGTGATCTAATCAAACAGCAATCCAATCAACAGCTAACTAATTAACCGGTAAGCTAATTAATAGTTAGGCCCCTAGACAAGCTTTGATTAGTCAGGAAGTGCCCACCCCAGATAGTCCGGCACCGCTCACTGAGTTTCAAGCTGGCAGAGGCCATAATGGCTTTCTTGACTGATAAATGTGGTAGTAACATGTCATCTTGCATTATATAACATTACATATTCCTGAATGCTTGTAGCTCCCTCAAACATCAGGGTCCATAGTCAGTAGACAAGAGGCTATCCCACATCCCCCTCCAAACGTCCCTGTCCCAGTTGGGTCTGTCACTCAGCTAGCCAATATAATTAGGTCACTATTGGACTAATCACATGCTTATAACAAGAAGATGCATTATTGTGTATGCAGTTATAAGCATTCCATACTTAATTGTAGTTTTTGATCAGACTTGAGAAATCTACATTTAAGATAGTAGGAGACAGGACAAGGTGTCCTTTAAAGGCATTGAATGCTTTTCTGTTTAGGGTTTTGCTGGAAAGGGAATTTTAGTTTTCACCTGCCCTTTTCTAATTATCATCATTACAGCAGTTGGTTTAACCTGGTTATGACATGTCGCCTGGTGAAAAGAAATGGAGAAAGCTGAAAATCATCTAGTTCATTAAAAATAGACTTGGATACAAAGATTGTGCATTTTTTAAAACAAATATAGGCTAATCGATAAGTCAGTAGACATGAAGTGCAACAACATAAGATCATGCTCTGTCAATGCATTACAGTACAGGTACAGTACCTGTTCTGTCCAGGCTCAGATTTCTTCACAAATTCCACCACTGCATTGAAAATATCAGCAATGCTTTTGTTGTACTAATTCTCACTGCTGCCAGTACTAGCCTACTCAAGCCCACGCATTATTATAACACCTACCTTCTTCCCAACAGTCTCATCTCCAGCTATCCTCCCCTGGCTTTTTTTTTTAATGGAGCCGTACATTAAATATGACAGAGCCACAGACAGCAAAGCCTACAAACACGAAATTGTTAAAAAAAATGCATAGTGTTCTTGTAGTGCAGTAGATTTACATAAAATAATAATTACAGAGTTATCAGGCTAGCCCTTGAAGAAATATGATAAAGAATATCTGATTTAAATATCTGTGGGAAGCTAAAAAACTGGGGAATTTTGGCAAAGCTGGGTTTTTGGGTACTACTGTACTATATTACACTGAGAACAAAATTCACATTTACCTGTGAGGGTGAATATATATTTATGCTTAGTCTGAATAAAGAAAACAAATTCCTATATGTTTCTAATGTATATAAATTATGTAATGAAAGGACTTTTATATGCCTGCATCACTCTCTGAAGGGGGATCTGTGGTGGATTGCTTTTCAGAGATTGGTTGCAGGTATGGCTGACAGGCATTTAGGAGGTTAGGAGGCGATACTGCTGCCTACTCAATTCCTTTTTTTTTGACAGTCGAATTGGCTTTTTGAATGGCAATACTACATCACAAGTGGGAACGATCCATCTTCCAGCAACTTTTACAGATTAAGGAGGGGCACTGAAAACATGACTCAATTCTTATTTTATTGACCCCCACCCACCGTATGTGTGAACTAAGCCAAACACAGCACTGACTTTCAATTTGCTAGCTTTGACATTTTTAGAACAGGATAATGTATCTAATGCCGTGTACACACGGCCGTTTTTTCCGTCAGAATAAACTCTGATGGTTTTTCTGACGGAGTTCCACTGAAACGGACTTGCCTACACACGATCACACCAAAGTCCAATCATCTAGAACGTGGTGATGTACAACACGTATGACGGGACTAGAAAAAGGAAGTTCAATAGCCAGTAGCCAATAGCTGCCCATGCGTCGTTTTTGGTCCATCGGAACAGCATACAGACGAACAATTATCCTGATAGGAATTGATTCCGTCAGAAAGATTTAAAACATGTTCTATTTCTAGGTCCGTCGGAATTTTCAAAAAAAAAAAAAGTCAGATGAGACCCACACGCAATCGGAATATCCGATGAAAAGATTCCATCTGACTTTTTCTGCCGGAAAGTCCAACCGTGTGTACACAACATAAGTGTTCGTGAGCTGAGTTGAACTATTATGGCCTCCTCTTCTCATTCAACACCTAAGCCTAAACCTTGGGTTGGTTGTGGTCAAACTGAGCAATCGCCCAGGGCCCTCGCATTCCCCAGGGTTGCCAGAAGTTGTCTCCCACCAGCCCACAGCCCCTTGTATCTGAAGAGCTGCACCATTTGCAGCTCTAATGAACATCTGGGCAAAAGGACAGAGACAGGAATCTGCAGGACACCTCTGGTTAGAGTTAACCATGAATTATGGCCCTAGAATCATTGTTCTTAATCCGACATTAGCTTATTTACATGTGTGGCACAATTGCTGTTTATGTACATATGCAGGCCCAATACACAAGTTTTCATTTAGGTTTATGTGTGTGGAAGGGGTTCTTTAAATTGTTTTTATTATCTTTATTTATTTTTTTACAAGCAATTTTTTTTACACTTTTTTAAAAAGCCATTCAAAGCTGAATTCCAGGAATTCAGCCACACTGGAAGCCCTTGTGCACACGATCGGACATTCCAACAACAAAATCCGTGGGATTTTGTCCGCAACTTGTGTTGCATACACACGGTTTGACAAAGTTGTCGGAAAATTCGATTGTTCGTAACGTGATGACGTTATTTCGTTACGACGGGACTACGTTCAGGCTAGTAGCCAATAGCTTTGGTCTAGGAATTTGATCTGAGCATGCGTAGCACTTTGTCTGATCAGAATTCTCTACAAACGATCGGACAAAGTGCGATCGGATCATGTTGTCGGAAAGTTTTTTAGCCCAAGTCTAAAACTTTGTTGGCCGGATATTCCGACAGAAACAGTCTGATGGAGCCCACACATGGTTGGATTATCCAACATTTTCCATCGGAATGTCCGACCATGTGTACAAGGGCTAAAAGTTATACTATTAATTAAGTCCAATGAGGTTCATAACACATCCTAGACTTATCTTAATTATTTACATCTGACAAGTTTATGGCATTCCCAGGGGAGACACGTGGGGCTCTGAGAGGAGAGAAGTACACAGAGGGGTTAATTTACTATAACTGGAGAGTATAACATTTGGTGCAGCTGTGTATGGTAGCCAATCAGTTTCTAACTTCAGCTTGTTCATCTAAGCTTTGTCAAAAAAACTACAAGCTGCATCTACTCTGCTGGTGAAGGAGCTGAAACTAGAAGGTCCAGCTTTGGAGCTCCTGGAATTATGGCAATAGCTGTCTTTGGAAGCACCATAAACTTGTCAGATGTAAAAAAAGAGATAAGTCCAGTAGGAGACATGTACCTCATTGTACTTAACCCATAGTATGCCTGCACTTTTTACAAGTGAGTTTACAAGTGAGCTTTAACTTTTTTTTACTGTCAAAAGTGGGCTAACATGCACCCTATGTGTTAGCATGGGCAGGTGATAGGTTCTCTTTATGGAAACACCAAAGGTCCCCCCTGAGCTCCACTGCAGCTAAACAAGCACAGATCAAGCTTGATTAGCTGATAACCTGGTTACAGTAGCCAGGGAATGGCAGCTCTAAATCCAGAAGTAACATATTACTGATTACTTCTGGCTTCATTTCTTGCAGAGGAGATTGGGGAACAGATGTTGCTCTATCTCCTCCTGCTTTCACTGTTTGCCCAGTTTACCACAGTAATAAGCTTCCTGAAGTAACAGAAGAGCTTGGAAATACTTTGGTTTGGGGCAGGGTTGCAGCCTTTGTCAGTATTGTAACAGTACAGTAAATATGTAAAAAAAAAGCCATACCTGGAATGCCTCTTTAACCCCTTCGTACCTAAAACAAATCAAAAAGCCTAAGCCCATTTTTGACATATGTTATTAAAACTGCACATATCATCACAACTGCATTGTGCATCCAGGTGGATTATACCTTGTTTTCGTTCAGGACAAATTGGGCTTTCATTTGGGGGTAAATGGTAATGGATACTTCCTGATTTTTTTTTTATCAAAGGAAAACTGGCCCAAATTTTTTTTTTAATGTAACTGTATATTTCTTGCTACTACCATAACCTACCACCAAAGAACAAACCAAAATAAGTTCTCCTGCTTATGATGTTTACAGCGATACCCCATATACATATGCTCGTTGTTGTTTGTACCCGTAGCACAGCTCAGAAACTATAGTGCACATTTTGCTTTTTTGGCACTGTTAGATCAAACCTTGATCTAGGTTTTTTGGAATCGGCTTTTCCGGGTCCTGATCGTTAGAATGGGTCCTAGGGCTCTTGGTGAGACTCTGGTCCCTGTGCTGGAAGCACGCCGTGCGGCTTGCTCCTAGCACAAAAGGAGATATATACGCAACTATGCGACCCCATGGAAAAAAAAAAAAACAGTCCAGTTGAGCTGCATATTTGCATACATCTGACGTGAATGGGGTTAAAAAAAGTTTGAGAAAGGCAACCTTTTATGACCTTTGTTTGAAATAGGTAATTTTTTCGCTGGTGTGTGCACCTGCTTGAGCACCGGCACAAAGATGTAGCATGGAGGTGGACTGAAAGGGATTGATATTTATTTATATAGTGTACTTAAAGCAAAACTCTGAGCAAAAACTTTTTTTTAATAGTTTTAATGCTGCTTTCTTACCTTTCTAGGAATATGTAGTCTGTCTTCTGATTGCTTCTGTCCTTTTTGAGAAACAGCCTGTGCATTTTTAAAATATAGAGGTTGATTCCCTGTGGTTTCCTGTTTGCAAGACCACGGGTTGCTATGCCTTGCATTCCAGTCTTGTCATGTCCCTCCTGTAGTTCAGTTCAGCCAATACTTCCTGCTCACTGCAGTGGGTAGACCAGCAAGTCTAAGATACCCGGTCGGAACCTCCCACAGAGGCTGGTGGCAGCATTATGTTGTGGCTAATGCTTTTCTTCAGCAGTGACAGGGAAGCTGGTCGGAGTTGATGGGAAAATGGATGTAGCCAAATACAGGGCGATCTTAGAAGAAAACCTGTTAGAGTCTGCAAAAACTTGAGACTGGGATGGAGGTTCAACTTCCAGCAGGACAACGACTTTAAACATACAGCCATCGCTACAATGGAATGGTTTAGATCAAAGCATATTCATGTGTTAGGATGGCCCAATCAAAGTCCAGACCTAAATCCAATTGAAAATCTGTGGCAAAACGTGAAAATTGCTGTTCACAGACGCTCGCTCTCTACAGGTGTGCAAAGCTGGTAGAGACCTACCCAAAAAGACTTGCAGCTGTAATTGCAGTGAAAGTTGGTTTTACAAAGTATTGACTCAGGGGGGCTGAATACAAATGCATGCCACACGTTTCATATATGTATTTGTAAAACATTTTGAAATACATTTATCATTTTCCTTCCACTTTACAATTATGGGCCACTTTGTGTTGGTCTATCACATAAAATCCCAATAAAATACATTTACATTTTTGGTTGTAACATGACAAAATGTGGAAAATTTCCAGGGGTATGAATACTTTTTCAAGACAGGCATCTAATTCATTGACTGCTTGAGACATAATTTATTGCTCCACCTGGTCTGGTTAAAACAAGTGAATTGCATTTGTATACATGATATTATTGCTACATTAATATTAAGTTAATGCACACCATTTCAGATACGTTCCTGGTATAATGAGGAACTATTCTGCTGTGATCCTTGAGGATGAATTAGATTACAGTATATGCAAATACAAAGTTAAGATAGACTTGGTTAAATGCTCTTTTACTGCTTTGCATAAACATAATGTAATTATCAATAAAAGCCTTTAACGCGTATGAAATTCTTGTAATTATACTTCAGTATACCATAGTATACCATACCATCTGACAGAAAGGTCTAAAAACACTGAAGCAGCAAATTTTGTGAAAACTAATATTTGTGTCATTCTCCAAACTTTTGGCAACAGCTGTACATACAGTATCTCACAAAATGAGTACACCCTTCACATTTTTGTAAATATTTAATTATATCTTTTCATGTGACAACACTGAAGAAATGACACTTTGCTACAATGTAAAGTAGTGAGTGTACAGCTTGTATAACAGTGTAAATTTGCTGTTCCAAAATCACTCAATACACAGCCATTAATTTCTAAACTGTTGGCAACAAAATGGAGTTCAACCCTAAATGTCCGAATTGGGCCAAATTAGCAATTTTCCTCCCGGTGTCATGTGACTCCTTAGTGTTACAAGGTCTCAGGTGTGAATGGGGAGCTGGTGTGTTAAATTTGGGGTTATCGCGCTCACTCTCTCATACTGGTGACTGGAAGTTCAATATGACACCTCATGGCAAAGAACTCTCAGAGGATCCGAATAAAAGAATTTCTGCTCTACATAAAGATGACCTAGGCTATAAGAAGATTGCCAAGTCCCTGAAACTGAGCTGCAACACGTGGTTGTCTTTGGGAAATAGACGTGTATGAGTGCTGCCAACATTGCTGCAGAGGTTGAAGGAGAGGGGGTCAGCCTGTCAGTACTCAGACTATACGCCGCACACTGCATCAAATTGGTCTGCATGGCTGTCATCCTAGGAGATGATGCACAAGAAAGCCTGCAAATGGTTTGCTGAAGACAAGCAGACTAAGGACATGGATTACTGGAATCATGTCCTGTGGTCTGACGAGACCAAGATAAACTTATTTGGTTCAGATGGTGTCAACCGTGTCTTGCCTACAGTCAAGCATTGTGGTGGGAGTGTCATGGTCTGGTGCTGCATGAGTGTTGCCGGCACTGGGGAGCTACAGTTCATTGAGGGAACCATGAATGCCAACATGTATGGGGACATACTGAAGCAGAACATGAACCCTCCCTTCGGAGGCTGGGCTGCAGGACAGTATTCCAATATGATAATGATCCCAAACACACCTCTAAGCCCTTGTACACACAGTCGGAGATTCCGACGGAATGTGTCCGATCGGACCGTTTTGTCGGATATTCCGACTGTGTATGGTCTACATCGGACTGTTTCTGTCGGAGTATCCGACGGACCAAGTTTTCATACTTGTTGGTAAAATTTTCAGACAAAATGCTCCGATCGGACATACTCCGATCATGTGTAGAGAATTACGATCGGACAAAGTGCTACGCATGCTCAGATCAAATTCCTACACCAAAGCTATTGGCTACTAGCCTGAACGTAGTCCCATCGTAACGAAATAATGTCATCACGTCGGATTTTCCGACAACTTTGTCCGAACGTGTGTATGCAACAGTTTTGGACGAAATCCGTCAGACAAAATCCGACAGATTTGGTTGTCAGAATCTCTGACCGTGTGTACAAGGGCTTAGACAACCACTGCCTTGCTAAAGAAACTGAGGGTAAAGGTGATGGACTGGCCAAGCATGTCTTCAGACCTAACCCATATTGAGCATATGTGGGGCATCCGCAAACAGAAAGTGGAGGAGTGCAAGGTCTCTAATATACACCAGCTCCATGATGTCATCATGGAGTAGTGGAAGAGGACTTCAGTAGCGACCTGTGAAGCTCTGGTGAACTCCATGCCCAAGAGGGTTAAGGCAGTGCTGGAAAATAATGGTGGGCTCACAAAATATTGACACTTTTGCCCAATTTGGATATTTTCACCTAGGGGTGTACTCACTTTTGTTGCCAGTGGTTTAGACATGGCTGTGTGTTGAGTTATTTTGAGTGAACAGCAAATTTACACTGTTATACAAGCTGTACACTCACTACTTTACATTGTAGCAAAGTGTAATTTCTTCAGTGTTGTCACATGAAAAGATATAATAAAATATTTACAAAAATGTGAGGGGTGTACTCACTTTTGGGAGATACTCTCTTAATTTAATCTCCATAGTTTGGGCATAAATGCACTCTAAACACACAATATACAATGTAACTCATCTCTTTCTGTCTGCACTGTATAACTTGTAATGACTTTCAATTAGAGAGAGACAGCGAGAAATCAAAAAGTTACTGCTGCACTCTTTCTCTAGAAACTCAGTGATATCAGCATTATGAGCACATTCTGTAATAAATATATGTTTATAAGATTAAGCCCTAATAAAAAATAGCAATAATGGTCCATTATTATTATTGAAGCGTACATATAAATATTTTCACTCTACATGCTTATAAGATGTAGATCCATTTTACCTATTAAGACGCCAAAGAAGCACTTTTACAGCTTGAAAACAAAGTAAAAATGTAAACAGTTCTCATAAGTTTAAACAGTATGCAATGCCTATTAATTTAAAGAAAATAAAAATGATATAAATAGTACACTCAGAACAAGAGTTAGCAGGCCACTTCAGATGCAAATGAGAAAAAAAATATATTAAAAGCATGACACCACATCTTAATTTTACTAAAAAAAGATTTCTTTTTTATTTCCAGACTTATACATTAATGTGCAAATAAAAAAGTTGATCTTATAAAATTAAAAATAATTACTGTACAATATATACAATGTTTAATTTCTCTTTGTTCCAGTAGATTGATAATCAGTTTAGTTATATTGCATGCAGTAGTAGGCAAATATAATATGTTAATGGCAAAAATAAATTAATACAATTTGAACATTACTAAAGCAACAGTAATGCAGGGCTATTACTTAGAAAAGGCAGCTCAACAAAATATTTAAAGACTTTTTTTAATTACTATTAAACATTAAATAATGATTCCCTGTTAAATAAGGATGATAGGCCTTATTTAGAAAAAAAAAAAAAGTATGTCTAAGTGCTAATTCTTACATGCAGTTACCCCAACAACCAGAATACATGTTGTGCTGGTCTAAGTTAAGCAGAGTGAGTTCTGGCTGGTTATTATGGGTTATTTCACTTAACAATTAGCATTTATAAGGATGAAAGCTCTTTAATGAATAAGGCCAGTGTTATTTAAAGCTTACAAAACATATTTCTTTAAATTTGTTAAAAAGACAAACTGTACCCTCTTCTTTTAAGTAAATACGCACCATCTTTCCATTTCTAATCTCTCTGTCCTCCGTAACTAGAGATAAGCGAACCAATCTACACAAATCTTGATCTGACCCAGATTGGGATGAGTTGTGGGTAGTGAATATCAATGGATTTTTGTCAATCTGGAAGTCAGTGTAATAGATTAGCTACAAATGTTTCTTTATGCAAACTTAAAGAGACTCTGTCACTTACTTAAAAAATTTGCAGGCAAAACACAGAAGAATCAACAGTTTATAATTCTTGCATTTGTTTTTCGTTTCCTTTAATTATATTTATTTGCTTGCAATGTGATTTTGAATATGTTAGAAAATTTGACTACTCCAGGAGAATCAATTTGCACAGGCCTCTCCCTCCTTGCATGTCATAGCCCTCTTCTCTCCTGGAAGTGTCTAATTATCCTCTGTGCTGGCCCAGCATCTCTGCCCCTCCCTTCCCCTCCCTAAATAACCTTTTATGTAATGTAGCTGCAGGGAATGGAGTGAAGGGGAATACTATAGATTGTAACTTGTGTCTACTGGGCCTGTTGACATCATATCCACAATATCACCCACATGCAGTCTCAGGGCGTTTGGATGTCTGCACAAAAGAGGATTTACAGGTAAATAACATACAGTAAATGCATATATAACCTAATGGGAATATTTTTATTGAAATGAATGTCCCAGCGACAGTTTTTTTTAGCTAATTGGCTTGCCATAGCATGAAAAAGCCTCTAATTGTTTAGAAAGGGTAAGAAGTAAATTGCAGTTAGATTAGGGTGAGTGGCTACATTTTTTTACTACAGAAAGATTTCACTGATTATTGGCAGTAAACTCATTTGGAACACACAGAAAACTAAGAAGTTAATGGGAGGAAATATTAAAGCTGAGAGAGATTTAACCGCCCGTGCAGCTCTGGCCATATTTTTATGGCTGCAAGTGGAAAGGTAAAAATAGGCTATTGAATTGTATTCTAACTGTACTGTCAGCCCTCATGTTCGAAAGCGCTGTGCAAACGATTGGAGCTATATAAATCCTATATAATAATAATAATAATATGTATTCTAGAAGGTATAAAATTGTATATGTATTCTAGAAGGTGTAAAATTTTACATGATGAGTATCTGGCTTTATTTTCTTCTAACTTTTATTACATTCTTCAACAGGTAGGGAAAAGACGTTCTTTATGTTCAACAAAAACACTTTTTTTAAACTTACATCTATTTTTTAACTCTCAACCATTAATGCAACAAATGCATAAAGAGGCAATAGGAAGCAAGACATTTAAACGCTCTTGTACCTGAAATATTGATTCAGTACTGCCATGTACAGTATAGTACATATAGTCCTATATAACAGGGCATGTTCATTCTCTTGCTAAAGATATGTCAGCCCACATGACTGTTTGACTGGGTTGAAATTACCAATTGTGGGGGAGAATCAAATATTTTTTTATAACTAATAAACATCAGCACAAAATAAATAGGAACACTGTGCAGTTGCAAATAACTTGGCAAATTGGGTTAAAAGAATGGAACGGGACAACTTCCAGTAGAGGGAATATTTCAATATTCTAGCAAAGAAACGACTTTTTACTGCATTGTCTCAAAGGTACCATGAGAAGACAACTATGTAAAGGCAGATACTTACAGAGAAACTTGGCAACAAAACTTAGTCAAAAATTCATAAGCTGTTATACAATTATAGAATACAAATAGGCCATTGTCAAAAGCAACTCTAAAATGCATATCTAAACCAAATAACAGAAATCTTGTATATAGTCACTTCTCCATGGTATCTATGGTAGGAACCACAGTTGTTGCACAAATGGGACTTCAAACCTTACTGCCTTTTTTTATGTCCATTACCTGTTGGATCAATGGGACTAGTAAGTTGCCAAAGAGATATAACATTGTTTATGCTGCCCTTTTTGCTCAGACGCTGAATTCCTGGCAAAAATTATGTTTCTGTACTTTCTAAAAATGTTCTTAGCCTGAAAATGAAACAAATGCAGTCACTACATCTAAGGGCTGGTAAGCTGCAATATAGTACATTTGTATTTTTTAATTTAGATACACTTAAGACCATATACACACTCAGTATTTAGCTCCTGTGTGTCAAATCCTGATGTTTTTGTGCACAGGTGCAGTGTACACCCTTGCTGCCTACAGCCCGTCAACGTCTATGATAGCTGAAAATTTGCTGCGGCTTAATGCTGTACTGAGTGGTGCTCAAATTTAGGGCCATATGGGTTCAGGGATGTATCACCTGATCCCGTGGCCCTGTAAGTTGGTATCCACGCGTAAATGGCTTGCACACGTGTGGATCAGCACAATCTGGATCAGATCTTCAATGTAGTGGATGATCTTATCTGTTCTCTCCTATGGCATATCTTTTAATATGTTATAATAATTATTGAATAAATAACTGAAACCTCTTTCACACAATTTATATCCAGTTTTGTCATTACTATTAAGAGTTCCTTTAAAACTCAGCAGCCACTGACACACATTTCTGAAAACTCCCAGCATCCTAAAGCCGCTGAAACTGTTATTTTAAATGTTAGATTAAAAATATTTACGGCTTTTTAAAATGGCGATGTCTACCAAGAAATCTTCGGACTTCATTGGACAAAATGGCTTTCATAAAATGTGTTTTCTTTATTGTCTTACAGTACTCAATTAACTTAATGAACTAATTCTTATTCTCACTCATATTAATAGAGCCTCAATATGAGGGGGGTAAGGTTACTTTTTATATAGCTGACATGTGTTCAGCTTTAAAGTGACACTGCAGCTGAACCACACCGGGGAGCAGAGGGACAGCATTATTTCCTGTTGCAGATTTAGAACTTCCTGTGTCACCCACCCCCTCACACATCTAAGGTTTTTAGACCTTAGAGAGATTGCAGGCAATGATACTAGTATTAAAATGTTCTAATACGTTGTTGATGAACACCCAACTGGTATAAAGGGTGTATATATATATATATATATATATATAGCCTGAGTTCCACATTAATCCCCATGACAGTGATATCTTCGAGATCAAACATAACATTGGATTAATTCTTCTAAATGAATTGGCACACAATATGTTTAAAGGCATGTCCGTTATGTGACAGGTCTAACCATCACAATGTGAAAATTTAAAAAAATAATTTTTTTTAGTAAACATTCAGAAGTACTAAACAAAATAAAAATATGAGAGCCTCAGTCTATCTAACTGTTCATCGGATAGCCACAATTAAACAACACAAATAACCAACAATCATTTCATACTTAATAAAGAACTATAGGATTACAAACAGCACCACTTATAGCATTTTCATTTAACCCACACAATTACAATTAAACACCACACCAAATACAATTTGCACACAAAATGTAACTTCTAAAACCCCATTCGCTCATGCTTAGTAGTCAGTTGACATTTTGTTCATGTGACAAAGTTACATAATAAAATGGAAGTATGTTATGTTTTCATTGCTATGACCTTAATTGTCTAAAAGTGCTTCCCCTTTTCTGATTTCATGATCCAGATCACTATAAAAAGTGCTCAGAAACCAAGCATATTTTTTTTCATTTGTTCTAAAGATATCTGATTTGGTGAGCCTTATATATGATAGAGACAGGGAAAATGTATACTAACAGTATTTCCTATTCAAAGCAAATCATTTTACTTATGAGTTACTTCACAGACAATCCAACAATACAATGTTCTTCTCCATGTAAGTTGCGTATTTATGTTAAAACCAAAATATCAATTTTCACAAATGTGTTCCTAAGATGTATAAGACTCTGGATCAGTGTAAGTTTTCTGTTATCTGCATTTTTTTCACTGCAACAGTTAATATACAGTACGATCAAACATTCTTTGACTAGTAACAGATTCCTTTTAAATGAATGCACCTACTTTTCAATTTTATTTAGAAATACAGGTAAAAGACATACACTTGATTTAAATTATCTTATCAAGGTAAGTTATTTTTTAAAGATCCTCCTCTTTAAAACATGATAGCCATCTCAAAAATTAATTTAACCTAAACACTGAAATCACTTTCTTTACAACTTTTTCTGCATTAAAAATGTAAAGTATTCCTTGGGACAATACCGGTTCATTCATACCTGTAAATACTCCCACTGTAATTAGATGTGAGAACCTAATTGCCTCTCACAGCTAACCATGGGAACCCCCGCTGGGGTTCTCACATCTAATTACAGAGTGGGTGCATTCGCAGGTGTGAATGCCCTCTAAATGCAGTATTTAAAGCACCTGTGTTGGACTGGGAATGCAAGCCAGATGAAACTTTCAAACCGCCCTATCTGACGTCTTTGTACACATTTCTAAACAAACTATCCTTTTTTTTTCTAAGAACTGATATGACAATGCTTATTATATGAAAAGCTAAAGGGTAATTACAGGGCTACGTAAATGCTGCAGTAATAAAACAGAGAAATCACTATCTGTAAGCTTTTCAGTAGCCTTTATAGCATCTTGCAGAGTTTCCAGTCAGGCAGCAAGTTCTGGCCTACGCAGAACACAACTAAACTGTTATGAGGTAATCTCTATGGTCTTCTTTTCTCTAAATATATACTGTGTTTGGCTGACAGTGCAATACAAAGCAGTAAACTCCCCACTGGCTTCTTGTTTTGACCTTTAGTGTGGCTATGCCTATGCACAGGACTGCAGGAGCATGACATATAGACTTGATATACTTTTATGTCCTAATTTATATAAAAAATATATTTTAAAGAATAAATAGCTGGATTATTATTATTATTACTATTTTTTTTATTCCTGCATGGGGATCTGCATTAATAAAACCGCAAATTGTCTACTAATACAGAACCTACTGTACTTATGAAAGCCTTTCCTCTCAATGCTGAAATGTGTCACAATATTTCTTCTAAATATAAATTATGCCATGTTGTTCTGAATAGCCATGACGCTGTACACTAGAGTATGGGGGGATTTTTACAGCTAATTTTCTTAATAAATATATTTGTGGCAGCAAAAATCTATTGAAATGTGAATAAACTGAACATTTCTGTAGGCTGTTGTATTAACATAATAGGTGAACAAAATGAGCTGCGCTTGTTCACCTATTTAGTTTGATATCGGAGTATTACGATTAGGGTTGCTGCTTATAGGTTATTTTCTCTTGTTGTTTGAGTAGCGCGGTTTACCCTTTGTACCGTGTTGTATTAAAGTGGTTCTGCACTCAAAATACAACATTTGCCCATTCTGTTGCCTATAGTTAATATATCTCATAATGCCACCTGTTTTTTTTTTTTGATTCACCTACCTTTTGTAATCTTCAGTACTTTATTTCAAACCCCTGCGGCGATGGGCGGTCTCTTGCGAGATCTCGGCTGTAATTACCAAAATCACGCGAGATGTTGGCTGTAGCACCCGAAATCTCGCGAGATGTCGGCTGTAGCACCCGAAATCTCGCGAGATGTCGGGTGCATTAGCCGCACTGTCTCCTGTGATCTCCAACAGGAAATTACGCTGATCCCCGCAAGAGACCGCCCATCGCCGCAAGAGACCGCCCATCGCCGCAGGGGTTTGAAATAAAGTACTGAAGATTACAAAAGGTAGGTGAATCAAAAAAAAAAAACAGGTGGCATTATGAGATATATTAACTATAGGCAACAGAATGGGCAAATGTTGTATTTTGAGTGCAGAACCACTTTAACATATTTTATTCCTACCAGATAGTTCCAGTTGAAAGTGAATCTATAGCCTCACCTAAACCTTGAAAGGCAGCCTATATCTATGCAGGTTATGCTGCACCTCCATATGCCTGCTCTCTTCCCAGGCATCCCCAAGCAAATGCTCTTGCAAATATTAACCACAAATTCCATAATCAACATCTGTCCTCCTCCTACAACTTCCTAGTTGTTGACAACTATAAAAATTGACCTCTCTGGTCAGGAGGAAAGGTAAGGGTAGGTAGGGGTAGAAGGTAAGCCAAATTAACCATGGATTTTGTGCCCTGAAGATCAAGTAAGTATGGAAGCAATACCTTATGGTGCCTCCTGGTAAGATCTCGGGCAACCTTAGAAGGTTTTGTAAGGTTCAATCCATACAGGCTTTGAAGTGGACTGTTCTGTTCATGTTTTCAAAGAAACATTTTCTTACAGGGCCATGTCATACTTGCAGTCCTGTGGTTGTTGAAAAATCACCAGCAACAGGATTACTAAAATGTGGCACTCAACGGAATCCACAGTGCCATTCTCCTGCTAAAGGAGATGTGGCAGAATGTCATTCACCAGCAATGAAGTAATGCCTCACTAACAGCATGGTAATGACACAATGGAAGTAGGCGAGCATTTCTTTGATTTCTATAGTGATCCTGAAGGTGTGTTTTCACCATTGACTGAATAACTAGTTTGGCACTAACCTTAGAGGTCGACTAAAAATGATTATTCAGCTACACAAAAAAAATGACGGTACGTGCATCCAGGTAGCTTACTCATGGCATTCCTCCAGCACAAATTCTTTAGCAGGGAAAATGCTACCCCTGAGAATATTTATTAATTCGTATTGCCAATAGCTGCACTGAAAAAGAGCCATATTAAAACAAGCATGTTCTCAGCTTCATCTTTCATTTTCTGATTGCCAATTTGAGGGGGAGTAGTCTATTTAGCCAAATGACATAACACCTTTGATATGTTTGCTGTTGGCACTACCTGCCTAAATATTTTGTACGGCCTCCTTGTGCCTGCGCGGGTTTCCTCTGGGTACTCAAGTTTCCTCCCACATTCCAAATACATGCTGGTAGATTAATTGGTTCCTATCTAAATTGACCCTAGTATGTGTATATATAAATGTGAGTTAGGGAACTTAGATTGTAAGCTCCTTGAGCATAGGGACTGATGTGAATGCATAATATATATGTAAAATGCTGTGTAAAATTGTCAATGCAATATAAATACCTGAAATAAATAAAGTGCTCTTAACTGGTAAGCAAGCCGTTTTGGACACACTTAGTAAAATATCATGCTAGGGTCAATTTTTAAGACTGTCTTTGGAGTGTGGGAGAAAATCAAAGTACCTGGAAAAATCCCACACAAGCACAAGAAGAACATGCAGACTCTATGCATATCTGATTCTTCCTGTATTGAATTGTATTGTAACTGTACTGTTTGCCCCTGTGCTGTAAAGCGCTGTGCAAACAGTTGGCGCTATATAAATCCAATCTAATAATATTAATATAGTGACTTGAACTGAGGACCCCAGTGCTGTAAGGCAGAAGTGCTGCCCCAAACATTAATATTTGCATTTTTTATTCTTTTACCTATAGTAAACATTTGTAAGTGCCCACATACTGCTGCAGAGTCAGTATGAATGAAGCAAATAGTAGGTACTTATTGTTCTCCATGTGAAAAATTAGGCTTAGAGTAGTAGTACTTTCCTTTAGTACTCTTGTATACCACATACACTATGGTCATAAATGCTTCTAGATAGTATAACAGGATTATTATTTCAGCTGGTTAGTATAAAATGTGCCATTCTCAAAGCATATTGTAACTTTGAATTGCTATATTTGTTATAAATCTATAAATGTATATTTTTGAGAAAACAAACTGTTTGGTCTGTTCCTGCCTTTGTAGTAACATCAAAGCTGAAGTCCAGGCAAACATAAACATATTAGTTAAAGCGGTAGTAAACCCAGTTTCAAAAAACACTTACATTCCCGGCATGCCGGAAATGCTAACTTTCACATTGGTTGTGCTCTCAACCAAACTTTCAAACCATCCAATGGCTGGTTTCATAACTGACCACATGTGCAGGATTATGGCAGTTGAAGAATCATTAGAGGCCAAGATGGCAGCTTCATTGACTGAAAACGGTAGAAGGGTTTACTTCCACTTTAAAGCAGTTATGGGTTAATTAATATGATTAAATGGGGCTTTAATTGCAACTGCAAGTATCTGATCTGGATTTGGTACTATCTTCCTATACATTTATTACTTTGTGGCTGCACTCATGTGCAGTACACATGCCTAGAAACATTCTAAAGGGAAGAGATAAACAGGACCCATCACTGTGGTATGCCTTCTCATTCTAATCACAGGAGTGGGGCAAGGAGATAACCTAGCTGTATTGCTTCACTGCAGCAGAGAGTAGTTAGGTCACCAATCTGGCTCTGCTGTCTGAAAGAGATGTATATATTTCAGGGCTAGATGGTTGGTAATACAAATCCCTCTGCAAGCAAAACAGCTTTTGTATATGCATTTTAACTGTGTACTTAAAGTGGTTGTAAAGATTAAAGTTTTTTTTTTTTATCTTAATGCATTTTATGCATTAAGATAAAAAAGCTTATAGGTGCATGTCCCCCTGGCCCTCCCTAAATACTTACCTGAGCCCGATCTCGATCCAGTACTGTGCACAAGAGTAGTGGCGCTGCTCTCTCTCTCCCTTCTCACTGAACTCAGTGAGAACAGTGGGAGCCATTTGCTCTTGCTGCTGTCAGTCAAATCCAGTGACAAGAGAGTGGGAGGCAGGGTTGAGCTGCACTGTGTGTCAATAGATGCACACAGTGTGACTCAGGATCAAGCCCGCATGAGTACCTCCCCTAGCAAGGGGCTTGCTGGGGGGTACTCAAAGGCAGGAGGAGCCAGGGGAGGTGAAATGAAAGGACCCCAAGAAAGGAGAATTGTGACTGCTCTGTGCAAAACCATTACACAGTGCAGATAAGTATAATATGTTTGTTTACAATAATTTTAATTGTTTGACTGGGGCTCAGCTTTACGTTTATCTCCACTATTGCATAGATCATACCTTTATTAAAAAGCTGGATTACATTTTGCAGCATAAACATTTTTTTTGAAGTGATATCTAAATTCTACAGTTCTGTAAACACTCTTTTGCTGATCATGCATTCATTAATTGTGCATATGCACATGTGCACCGGTGTGGGTATCATCAGAAATGTCCTTGTGCAATTGCTGCACCATAACCAACAGCATAAGTATGTGCTTTTTTATTTCAGTTTGACTGCATGATGTGTACATCTTTGAGATTGTGAATGGTAACCTCAGTATAGATCTAAGCCAAAGCTTTATGATGTCAACAGATGGAAATAAATGTAGGACATACAGTATATGTACCCATAGTAGCAATGTGGTCGCGTCACAGCAAATATGCCTATATAGTAAAAAGTACACCTTTTATTAAGGAAAGGAGATCGATTTAAAAAAAAAGCTTACATTTTATATTACCCTATACATTTTTGAGTAAAACATGTATTTTAGGTTTCCCTTGAGTTGCTAAAGAAAACATAAGAGGAGTGGATTTAAACTTTTAGGTAAATCATGTATTCAATTACTGCTAACAATGAATTGTATCTTGTTAGAATGTTAAAGGCCACATGCATTTATTTATTTATTTTTTTAGAAAAAGGGTTCTAGAATTTTGAGGCCACATAATCCTTTAGAACTATTTACAGTCTTTGAAAATTAAAAGATATAAGTTTTAATTTTGTTTTGTAACCAAATTGACATTTATGAATATAGATTAAGGGAACATTTATGTATATACCCAAAATATTTTTTTCATTTTAGATAGGATAGGGTTAAACCCAGATTATTTTCTGCTATGTGTGTCCTTCTAGATTGAAGTGGGAGGAATTCCCAACTCAAGCTGACCATGCACTGTTAACAACAGATTTCTCCATGCATACAAAGGAGATAGATGGAGGTATTCCCCCTGCCGACACATCGTATTCTGACAGCGGCTGACCTAGCAAAGTTTTCTAACGTGTCCATTTAACAGGTGCTATCAAGCAATCTACTTCTGTTGAGTGGGGATTATCACACACTAATTGAAATTTGGCTGGTCCCAACCAGAACATTTGTCCCCAATGGAAGATTTACCCTCACCTCTTGTTCGCAACTAAAATTTAGGATTTACTTTCTGCCTCTGTCTTTCTGTATAGAGCAGGGGTGTCCAAACTTTTTTCAAAGAGGGCCAGATTTGATGAAGTAAACATGCATGAGGGCCGACCATTTTGCCCGACATTCTTTGAACCATTAAAATTCGGTCTAAGTGTGTTTGTTTGACAAGATTTGTCTTGTGGCTGTGTGTGGTGAAGAGATGAGCTTGGGCGTGTTATTTGGATATATATATATATATATATATATATATATATATACACACACACATATATATATCTCTTTTGTGGCCCCCAACTAAACCCAGAGCGCCACTCAGGACCAAGGATGAGCTTGGGTGTGTTATTTGGATATACCGTATTTATCAGCGTATAACATGCACCTTCACTTTAAGAGGGACGTTTCAGGAATTTTTTTTTAAATAAAGAACTATGAAGAAAAATAAGGGTCAGTGTCCATCTATGCAGCCTAATCAGTGCCCATCTGCAGCGTCACCATTGCCATGAATGCAGCCTCACCATTGCCATGAATGTAGCCTCACCATTGCCATCATTGCAGCCTGATCGTTGCCCATCTGCAGCTTTAGAGGGTACACGGAGGGGGACGGGACAATCACTTACAGACTACATACAAAATCTCCTGTTTACTCTTATGATAGACAGAACAGTCGTCCAATGGCAGCCCAAGAGATAAGAATTCCTATTACAGATGCCGCTGAGCAAATAGGAGATTCTCCTTTATGTAATCTGATGGCACTCCTCCGAGGCAGCACCGATAAATACGGTATATATCTTTTGTGGCCCTGCTGTCCAAAAGGATAAAAATACCACTCAATGGAGTAGAGGGGCTTATAGGGCTTTGTACTACAAAACTAATCTTTTAAATACAGCGACTACCTATGTGAACAGTACACACCAGTTCACATATGCACAATTTATAATAGATACCAATTTATATTAGATAATGAATGATTACAGTGTATGAACTGGTGACTGCTCATCTTGGAGAAGTGCTCATAGTATTTTAGAAATGTACCACAGCCACAATCACTTAATTTTTAATAAAAACCACATAACAAGGACACAGTAAAGTGCTCCCAAATGCCAACATGCTGGATTTTTACAGTTGGGTACTCTGGTGTTCAGAGTAATTGGATGCAGTTAATGTGAAAGTAAACTATCAAAATTAACTATTTTTAATACTTATGCTGCTAGCATTAGTAAATAGATACGAAGGGATACTATATTTACTAGTGTTAAATTTTCTTTTCACATTTCCTCAGTTGCTTCCTGGTTTCTTTGTAGTTTAGCCCAAAATGATATCATATACCCTAGGAGTCTTCATGGGTCTTTTTTTCTTTTATTTGGAGGAGGGGAGAAGGGGCTTTCTCAGGTAAATATAAGCTAAGGGCAGACAGATTCCAGGAAGTAAAAGATACATGAATCATCTGCCCTTACTGGAGATGGCTACGGCTAGAAATGCTAGGGGGGGTGTATTTCAAAGTGACTTATCATCAAAGTAAAGCATAGAAACATAGATGGATGGTTAAGTTTGCTTTAAATCTTAAAATAAATTAACCACTACAATACAGGGCACTTTTGCCCCCTTCCTTCCCAGCCCAAATTTCAGCTTTCAGCGCTTTCGCAATTTCAATGACAATTGCGCAGTCATGCTACAATGTACCCAAATTACATTTTTAACATTTTGTTTGCACAAATGGAGCTTGCTTTTGGTGGTATATATTCACGAGTATGTTTTTTATTTTTTTGCGATATAAGCAAAAAAATTGCAGAAATTTGGAAAAAAACTATATTTTCTTCTTTCTATTTTAAAAGAAATCCAATAAAATCGAATTTTGTCATAAATTTAAGCCAAAATGTATTCTGCTACATGTTTTTGGTAAAAAAAATCCGTTAAGTGTATAATAATTGGTTTGTGTGATTACGGACATATGTACGCAAATGATCATGTACAGATGTGTGCAGGTGATCACAGACATATGTGTGCAGATAATCATTGGGACATGTGATTTTAGTGGGACATATGTGGGGGACATGTGTTTTTATTATTTGGGGACATGTGTGTTTTGGGGACATGTGTGGGGACATGTGTGTTTACACTGTTTTACACTAGACTGGTGATCAGTGAGTAAAAAGCTGTAAAAAACAGCTCATACTCACTGATCACCAGCTGGCTGCAGCGATCCGCTCTCCTCTCCTCAGTGACGACTTCTGTGTGAGGAGAGGAGAGCCCATTGCCTAGCAACCGGCTGTTTGTTTACATCACATTATGGTTGTGATTGGACACAGCCACCATGTGATGCCGATCCGAGATGCGCCGTGTCCGGGTGACATAAGCGCATCGGGATCACGCCACTGCGCGGGCACGTGCGCGCGTGATCACCCTCCTTCTAAAGTGCGTTCAGGAACGTCCAGTCAGAAGGAGAAGGCTCCCACCCGGCTGTATATATACATTGGCTGGGTGGGAAGTAGTTAAATAACTTTTTCAGTTTTTGGTGCTCAGATACACTTATGTTTACCTTAAAGTGGATGTAAACCAGATTCATGAAATTTGAGCTGGCCACATATATCTGTAGTGTTTTCTTATCTCTCTTCAAAGCACTAAGTCCTGTGGCTTTCTCCTGCTCAGTTCCTTTGATAACTTCTGACAAGTCCTCCAACAACTGATATAAAACCAGCCTGAAAATTGTGTCGGGAGGTTACTAAAAATAGATTAGCACAGAGCTGAACTATAAACATAACAGCTCTGAGAATCTCTGCCTATGTGGAGTGGGAGTGTGTGAATTTCCTCCAATCAGCCGTCTTGGCTGTATGCACAAACTTCACACTCAGTGTTGAACAGAAATCTGTAACACGATCTGAACATTCTAAAGAATATATAAAGCTGAAGACAGTAGATACACATGTAAAACCTATGTATATCTGTGTAACGTCTGAGGCTGTTCACGTCACTGTGAGGGTTTACATCTACTTTATGGAATTTCATACTCTGTTCCTAGAGTATGATCTCAACAGAAGAATAAGTGTAAAGCGTGCACAGATATGCATGTACCACATTCTGTATAGTATCTCTCCATTAGGTTTGATCAAATATTTACTTATAAATAATGTTAGAACCATTACAAAATTTGAAATGAAAAAAAAACTGCAAAATGCATCTTGTTATGATAACTCTGCCATAACTGTCAATACCCATAGGAGAAGCAACTTAATTTTTCCCATGGTTGCAACCACTGCCTTACTCCTGACTTTATACTGGGTCGGGATGAAGATGAGCCTACTCAGTTTCAATGAGGATGATTTGACTACCCTTAAGCTAGAGTGTTGTTTGAAAGTCAGAGAGTGACTGCTGTTATCAGGCTGATTAAAGGCTGATTAAAGCTGCTTTACGATCAGCCTAAACTCCCACTTATTACAGTGGCACTCATTACAAAAACTGAAAAGGGCAAGAATAGAAGTTTTGCACTAATTATTGATCATTTCATTTCCTATGCTAAGCAAGAGAAATGCCAAGTACATCCTGAACAGTTGATATCGACAATACAATCTCCATCTGTGCATCTAGTTTACAGCATTTGGCACAGGTTAGATTTATACTAACTTTGGGTATTGAATGCATCATGAAGTGAAATGTATATTATTCATGTGTCACATTGTCACAGACCATCTGTACTTGATGAATCAGGGAACACAAATTGAAGTTATCGTGCCTCTTCAAACTTCTCATAGTCCAAATATCAGTCAAGAGCAAATAACATTTATGAAATAGTTTCCATTTTAGTTGAGATCACATCCATGACTGTCATGTAATTCTATCATTTACCAACATTTCATGCTTCCAACAATGTTGAGTACGTTAAAAAAGAATGAAGAAATGAATCCATTTGGCACAATGGCATTCCACCACTCTTTCTGAAACATCTGAGTCCCGCTTGTCCAGTCACTTCATTCATACTTTTTGTTCCATCATGGCGTTGTGGTGAATAATTCACGAGGAGAGCATTGAACACTACTTCCACAGAGGCATGCTCACATCACTAGAGGGATATTCAAATATTTCAGTTCTGCAAGGTGCTTCTTCCTGCAGTATTGTAGAAAAAGAATAACACCTTGCCTTTAACTGAGGCACGTGAGGTGCTAGGCATTTCATTAGTGCAACAGCTTAGCAATCGAAGATCTCTTTTTAACTTGCAGAGATGCAACTTCCTTTAAAACAGCTCTATCCTGCTTGGGATTTCTTCAAATCAGTATATTATGCAATGTGTAGCTACTCAACAACATCACATACATATGTGTTCCTTTAGGCTTAAGCTCCATTAGGATTTAATACTTTATGTGTCATAGTGTGGCAATGACACGTGAACAGGAGATGATCACTGTTAGTACTGTTTGTCCAACTCCAAAGACCAACGCTTCCAAAGGAGCCATGTTCTTGCCTGCTACTTGGTAAATCCCTGCAACGGCAGCACCTGGAACAGGATTAAAAACAGGTAATTTAGGGAAAATAATAAGCAAACAAATAATAAATACGATCACATTTTTATCTATGACTGGAACTCTCCCTTCAGTCCTCCTGCTGCTTTTTTTGTTCAGTGGTTTGAGTTAGGGCTGTAAGGCCTTTTAGGTTGCTGTATGAGCCCTGCCTGCATTGGTCACTCTTGGCTGGTTTGGTGAGCAGAGTATCTAAAAAAGACATGTTCCTAATTCAATACTTTCCACTGCAAAACAGCAAAGCAAACAAATATATCAGCATTCACAGCACTCTGTGGCTGTATACCAAATCCATATCTAGGGCTGTCTCTCTCTTCTCCTTATTTCATCTGCCCATCCAAATCACTCACATGCAGAGACCACAACAAACGAGCCCCATAGTGTACATCCATCGTAAAATGCTGATATAACCCCTTAAAGGGGAAAACCTTCTAGTGAGTGAGGAGAGAGCAGGGGAGCACGTGTTGAGACACCGACACACTGCAAGATTTATGAACTCAAATTAAATGATGTCCCTTTTTACTGTTTTATAGCATGGATGCCAAGAAACCACTTTGGACACGGCACTTGTCACTTTATTGCACATTTACCTTATGTGTTTTGCGATGAGATATTTCGATTGATTGCACAGTTCATTTGTAATACTGTATTAGGCACATTTATACATTGAGTTGGCTCAAATATTAATTCGTTTTTTAGATTTATTTTACACTTTTGCTTATTTGCATAGTTAATATATTGAGCAGAAATTTTTAATTTTATCAGCACTCTAGGCGTATTTAAAGAGGCACACACCACAGTGCCCACACCAGAAACAAGCAACACCAAATCCACTTTACAACCTTATATTTTAAACCAGTTTTAACAAATTTTTTGGGCTGCTAAGTATATATGGCTGGAAGACCATTTGAATTTTATTCAGAACTAAAGAAGACGAGTCTGAATGAAGCAGACTGTTGCCTCTAGGTATTTCGAATGAAATGGTGAACTTATTTATTTATGTTATCATTTGTAATACATCTTTAAACCAAGCTAAGTAAATTCATTTTATTATTAACCTTCTGAGTTTTCTGAAATTATTGTACTACATCCACATATTTGAAAGGTTAAACATAGGAACATGAAAGTAATAAAGTTTAACCCTTTATTACAAAAGGTCATCTACACAGGCCCTTAATGTCACACATCCTTAATGTCATCTGTTCTACATACGTGAGGGACTGTCTATGTTACAGAAAAGAAGGACAGTAGTACAAGCTCTTCAGAACAGTTTTATTTCTCCAGGTCGATTTGTCTGGAGTGTCAAAATGAAGCAATAGAATTATTAGCATCCATCAGATCCAGAATATGGTCAATTTGTAATCATCAGCTAGGATTTACAAAATGAACCACAAATGTAATTCCTATCAAATTTTCAAAGCCAGTCTTATATTGAAAAGACTGCTCTGTTCCCTCTGCTCAATTTAGCTAATGGTGGGCATGTCTGTTCAGCACCTGTGTACCTAATGACACAGTTAGAAGTGATAAAGAGCCAGATCCAGGCTAGTTGTGGGTAGCCGATGATAGACAAGCTGCAAGCTTTTTTCTAAGCTGCTTTTTTTAAATTAATTTCTGTTCAACAAATAAGGGTAAGCTTTTTAAATATTTAAACATATGCACTTGCATACTATAAATGCATTTACATTTTTCTGCAATGTTCTGCAGTGGTATAAACTGTGCACAGGATTCAAAGTTTGCTATGAATTAGTTGCTGCCATTCACATTTTGTTTAAATTGAAACTGAGCATTTACGCAGGAAAATGAGTGTTGCTTAACTCCATATATTTTTAGAAAAGCTCTGGGGGCTGAGAAAATGTTTTAGCTAGTTCATGACTCATTTGAAGACTGAGATGGTAATAACATGTAAGTAGTGAGAAGTAAAAGAATGAAACCTCCTTTTCAGTGAATTTAAGGAGTACATAATACTGGATAAAATACCAGAAAATTTATTTTATGAAAGGGAAAAATCTTTGTGGTTTTGTTTATTCTGTATTTAAGGAAATTCCTTTGTAAACATCTAGGTAGGATAACAAAGGATGATAGCAAGGAAGTGTGTCATGCCATGGTGACTGTTTAAGGTGCAAAGGCGTAGGAGACCATATAAACCTTTAAAAGTACAAGACCCGCTAATAGCACATACCACAAGGTGCCACTAATACATTTATTAGCCAGAACGCCTTTCAAATTGTTAGTTCCATTATTATGCTAAAACCCCTTTCTGTATCTTGTTCTACAAGACTTCTCTAAAAATCCATCCAAATATAAAGCATCCAGTTTATCCTGTAAGATTGGTAAATAGGCATTTGAAATGCAACTTGACATTGTAAATGTCCTAAAGAAATATAAAATTCCCATCTTCGTTACCATGAATGTATTCATGTCCATGTAGTAAACGCATAGCTCAATGTGTTTTCAAAAATATGTGCCAGTCATTTACTATTTAATAATGACTTGCTCCTCAGCCCCCTGGCCCTGCTTTCCCTAAACTTCTAGTCTTGATGAGTGCACAATGTAAAACTCATACGAATGACCATGGCTGGAGTGCAAGTTCCATCATCCTTCGCACCAATAATACAAGGTACATGCATGGACAGCTAAGGATTTCAGCTGGTCTTTCCAAACATGGCTGCCAGGCAATCGATGTAGAATGAGCTTGTGTTTGAGCCATTCAGTGGGGTTCTGAGCTGCCTGAGTATGTGGGTGCATGAAGCATTGGTACATCAGGCTGATGTCCTGGGCAAAAGCATATTGATATGGGTGACTCCAGTGAACCCTGCAAGGGAACAGAGCCACCCTAAAAAGAGAAAAAAATTATAGGGAACTCAAAATTGCTAGGAAAAGAGGACAACATAAGGTAAACAGCAAACATAACAAGTGCAGATATATGCTGGTGTATGTTATTTTTTAATGGAGGGTTTAATAACACTTCAAAAGAAATATAATTTGCCACTTTATTTAACATTTAGAACCGCCCACTATATTTAATGTCTGGTCCACTACCCTATTGTTCCAAGAAGTCCCCCTAAAACAAAGCCCGTGCTTGCACAGTCCTGTGATCGTGCTATGATTAGACACAGTGGATCACAGGGAACAGGTATAGAGACAATCAGAGGGACTCTGTACTATGAATTTGCTGAGAGTCTGTGCAAACATCTGATTTTAGCCAGTACCAGTCTATTAAATGTGGTGAAGAAAGTAAATAAAAGTATATTTTTTATTTTCTTCCTTTGTTTTCCAAAAACTTTGCGGCAAAAAAATAGGATTTTTTGTACTCACCGTAAAACCCTTTTCTCTTATATTCCCCGACCGACACAGCTCCTCTCTGTAACAAAATGGGTTGTCAGCCCTATCACTGGAGATTACTAGACAAAGTTGTAAAACAACACTTCAGAGCTTTTAGTTCCGCCCAGGGGGCAGTCCCTAGGCTACAACCCCCACAGCCTGCCCTAGCAGACTCAGTACGTCAACAAGCAGTATAACGTAAAGAGAAAAAGGAGGGGCGGGTGCTGTGTCGGTTGGTGAATTACAGAGAAAAGGATTTTACGGTGAGTACAAAAAATCCTATTTTCTCTTATATTCACCGACCAACACAGCTCCTCTCTGTAACAAAATGGGACGCCCCAAAGCAGTGCCAAGGGGGGGGGGCAGCATAAAAACGTCATCTACCATGGCAAGTGGGAACTAGTGAAACTAAACTCACAAAAAAACAGCAGTGTGTGGAAAAACACCACCATATAGCCGGGTATCCTCAACAATACCGCAACATTGCAGAAGTAATGCAACAGTGCATAAACACAAAAGTACTGCGTTTTTATCGAAAAACCAGGAAAAACAAAGCTTGCATATCCAATTACAACTACACAGCCGCCTGCAAAACTTTGCGGCCAAAACAGGCATTAGCCGATGCACTGATGTCTACCTTGTAGAACTTGGTAAACTTATGGACAGATGACCAGGTCGCTGCCTTACACACCTGAGCGACCAACGCTTAGTGTCGGAAGGCCCAAGATGTTCCGATTGCCCATGTAGAGTGGGCCGTGACCAGAAAGGGGGGCACCTGCCCCTTCAAGGCGTAGGTTTGTACTACAATCTGTCTGATCCACCTGGAAATGGTGGCCGACGAGACCGTCATACCCTTATTTGGACCAACCACCGAAACAAACAGTGAGTCTGACTTCTGAAAGGGACCCGTGGCCGACAAATACACCTTCAGAACCCTAACCACGTCGAGAGCTTGAAGGGCTACCTCTTTGGGGTGCTTCGGCTTAGTACACAAAGATGGTAATAAAATGTCTTCATTGATATGAAAAGCCGAGACCACCTTCGGTAGAAAAGATGGTTGCGGACGCAACACCACCTTATCCCTGTGGATGACCAGATAGGGCGACTTGCAAGACAAGGACACCAATTCCGAAACCCTCCTGTCTGAGGTAATGGCCACTAGAAAGACCACTTTCTGGGAAAGAGTCAACAGGGGAAACTCCCTGATATTTTCAAAAGGCGATTTTTGAAGCGCCGACAACACCAGGTTCAAATCCCATGGGGGTAACGGTGGGCGCACTGGAGGGACTACATGTCGTACCCCCTGAACGAAGGTACCCACTAAGGAGTGCGATGCCAGGAGTCATTGGAAAAAGACAGCCAGGGCTGAGATCTGCCCCTTGATGGTGCTCAATGCCAATCTCTGGTCTACTCCTCGCTGGAAAAACAACAGGATCCTTGCTATGGAAAAGGAACGTGGATGCCAACCATTCTCTTCACACATGGAGATGTAAGCCTTCCAGGTACGATGGTATATCTTCCTAGAAGAAGATTTTCGTGCCCTCAACATAGTTGGAATCACCGAGTCCGACAGACCCCGGTTCCTCAACACCTGGCTCTCAACAGCCATGCCGTTAAAGCCAGTGATGGTAAAGCAGGATGAAAAATCGGACCTTGAGAGAGAAGGTCCTCTCGCAACGGCAGTCGCCAGGGAGCGTCTGCCACCAGACGCACCAGATCTGTGTACCAGGGATACTGAGGCCAATCTGGGGCAACCAGTATCACTGGGATCCCCTCGGCTTCCACTCTGTGAAGCAGACATGGCAACAATTTCAGTGGAGGAGAGGCGTAGATCAGCTGATACCGATCCCACTGGGCCACCAGCGCATCTGACGCGTCTGCCCATGGATCTCTTGTCCTGGACACAAATCTTGGCACCTTTCGATTGAGATGGGAGGCCAATAGATCCACATCTGGTGTTTCCCACTTCAGGCACAGCAGCCTGAATGTCTCTGGATGTAATGCCCATTCTCCTGGGTCCAACATCTGCTGACTCAGATAGTCCGCCTGCCAGTTTTCCATACCCAGGATGTAAATGGGCGTTAGGGCTGGAATGTGTCGCTCTGCCCACCAAAGTATGTGAGTGACCTCCTGAGCAGCGGCTGCGCTTCTTGTTCCCCCTTGGTGATTTTTGTATGCCACCGCCGTGGTGTTGTCCGACTGAATCCTGATCAGACGCCCTTGAAGACTCACCAACCATGTGCAGAGACACAGCCTGATCGCTCTCAATTCGAGCAGATTGAGCGGCAACTCGGATTCTACCGTCGACCAGAGGCACTGAGTCGATTGAACTCCCATCACTCCACCCCAGCCGGATAGACTGGCGTCTGTAGTGACCACCGTCCACTTCAGAGGAAGGAACGATTTTCCGGACTGAATCACTGGGGGCCTCAACCACCAGATCAGAGAGTCACTGACTGGTTGGCTCAACTAGATCTGTCGATCCAGGGACAACTGAGACTTGTCCCATTTTAGCAAGATCTCCTTCTGCAGTACTCTGGTGTGGAACTGGGTGTAAGGTACTGCCTCGAAGGAGGCTACCATGAGCCCCAGTACTCGCACGCAAAACTGGAGCGACGACCACTTGCGGTTCATCAGCAGTTTCACCGTGGACCTGAGAGTCTGCAATTTGTCTGAAGGGAGAAAAACTCTCACTTCCCTGGAGTCCAACAGCAAACCTAGGTACTCCAGACGCTGGGTTGGCACAAACACCGACTTCTTTAGGTTCAACAGCCACCCAAATTCTTGCAGGGTCTGCATGGTGATCGCCACATCCTCCTCTAATTCTGAGGCGGAAGATGCTCTCAGGAGGAGATCGTCCAGGTAGCCCACGATCGTAATCCAATACTTTGGTAAAGACTTGGGGGGCTGATGCCAGACCAAAAGTAAGAGCCGCAAATTGGTAATGGGCTACCCCAACTGCAAAACGCAGAAACTTTGGGATGCCAAAGACATATGGGTATGTGCAGGTATGCATCCTAGATGTCCAAGGACGCCAGGGAGTCCCCTTGTGCAGCGACTACTGAGCGAACTGATTCCATCCTGAACCTCTGCACTTTTACAAAGTGATTGAGGGCATTCAAGTCCAAGATTGGACGTACCCCTTCCTTCTTGGGAACCACAAACAGATTTGAGTAGAATCCCTGGAAGCGTTCCGGCTCCGGAACAGGTACAATCACCCCTCGATTCAGCAAGTCCCTTACAGCCCCCAACAGGGCCTCCCAGCGAACCACGGGTATGCTGGAGGGGAAGAACCTGTTTGGTGACCAAGAGAGGAACTCTATCTTGTAGCCTGTGGAAATCAGATCACAGACCCATTGGTCGGATAACTGGGAGGACCACCGGGCTGCAAACTCCCGGAGGCGACCCCCCCACCCGAGACATGGGATTTGGGGCAAACCTTCATGCGGTAGCACTTTTGTTCGCAGGCTTGTTAGGCTTGCGGTTCCAGGGATGTTTTTGACTGTCCGTGGGCGTCCTGTCGGGCTGGGGACGTTTTGTCGAAGCGCCGGGCGGATGAAAAAGCCACCTGTGAACGGAAAAAGAGGGTCCTTGCCTGCGGCGTGGCTCCTTAGCCTTCCTGGCCTGTGGGAGTAGAGTACTCTTACCACCAGTGGCATTTTTAATAATGTCATCTAACGAGGCTCCAAAGAGCCGGTCGCCAAGGAAAGGAAGATCCGTTAGGGCTTTCTTGGATGCCTGGTCAGCAGACCAGCATTTTAGCCAAATCAGGCGCCTCAGCACCACAGCTGACACTGGAGCCCTGGATAACAGAGGGAGAGTATACAGGACCGCGTCACAAACGTACTTAAGGCCTTGCACTAGTTGGTCTGCTAGTTCCACGCAGACAGGGGAGGCCTGTTGCTCTCCCAATTAGCGGTGCAAAAGTTTTGCCCACTCAGTCAGTGTCTGCGACACCAGTGCGGATGCCAGTACAAGTCGCACGGCTGACCCCACAACCGTAAACAAAGAACGAGCCACCGCCTTGGCCTTCCTGTCCGTGGGATCCTTGAATGCAGGAGTCCCCTCAACTGGGATCGTGGTTACTTTATTTAACCTGGATACTGGGGGGTCCACAACCAGAGGAGCCGACCACTTTTTGAGAAGGCTTTCCTCAAAGGGGTAACGCATCGCCATGCATTTGGGGACCGCAAAAGTCCTTTGCGGGCGACCCCATTCCTTGTAAATTAACTTAAAATCAAAATAAGTCAGATACGGGAACAACTTGGGTGAACGTGCTGGCTTGCAGGACCCAAAAGGGACCGGTACATCAGCAGAGGGATCCGCTGGCTCCTGAATCTTCAGGGTGTCACGCACAGCTGTGTTAAGTGCTCCAACTAGCGCTTTATGACAGTCCCACCCTTCTGCTGCCGCTGACTGAGGGGCTCTAACCCACTGGACTCACCACCCTGAGCAGTTCCTCACTGTATTACAACAGTGCCTGTCGATCCCCAGTGCTCCCAGATGCAGAGATAGAAAAACTGTTTAGGTGGCCGGCCGGTCGCGTGATCGGTGAGCGATCTGACACACGTGTCCAAAATCACAGGATAAACCTCCCAGCGCTCTGTGATAACCAAACAGGAAGCTGAGGGCACAGGGGCTGCTGCTAGAGCACAAAAACGCGGTCTGGCTACAAGAAATTGTCCGCCAGTGTTCTAATAGAGAATCACTAGGAAAATGGCTGCTTAAAGCCAGAAGCATGCCTGACCCTTGCCCATACTTAAAATGGCCGCCGATCAGCGCTATGAGAGGCTAGAGAAAACATGTGGCAGACACAGCGCTGCACCAACACAGGGGCAGACCACACAGGCATCCAGCGGGACTAAGCTGCAGGACCCAGGCACACCAGTACAGCTAAACCCCCAGGTGAGCACCGCTCAGCATCATGCCCCCCCCGTGAGGGGGGGAAGGAGAGGAGTTAGGGACCATGGAGAGAAGAGAGGGGGTGAGGGGGGCCCCCGAATCGACCTCCCAGGGAATGCCCAGCTGCTCCACCCTGCCGAGACAGGGAGAGCTGTACTTACCAGTCCTGAAGAGCTGGGGGACATCCCATGGTAGTCAACTCCTGATCAGTACAGGGAAGACTACTGGCCCGGCATACTGTGATGCAGACATCAGTAGCCCGGTCATATGTAAGACCCGGAGCATGAAGCTCACCGACCACCTCTGGAGCTGAGGTATGTTGTGGCCTGCCGAGCCGTAGCTGCGACCTGTACACGCTCGATGGCCAGACTGGGGAGACTACAAGGATAAGTGAACCAGCCTGTCACCCAGCCAGCTGTTGATAGAAGATCACAGGATCATTCATCTTGCGCAAAAAGCCAAGCTTCTGCATCAAAAAAACACGGAACTATGGGCCCGCAGGGTTCCTAGGTGCATCTCCTTCACTAGGCAAAATAAAACTGAGTCTGCTAGGGCAGGCTGTGGGGGTTGTAGCCCAGGGACTGCCCCCTTGGCAGAACTAAAAGTTCTGAAGTGTTGTGTTACAACTTTGCCTAGTAATCTCTAGTGATAAGGCTGACAACCCATTTTGTTACAGAGAGGAGCTGTGTCGGTCGGTGAATATAAGAGAAATTAGATTTCCAAAAGACTCACCATGCATCTCAGCAAATACCTAGCAGGTGTTTCTACTGTGCCGGAACTTTAGGGCCTCTGGAAGTATAATAGGCAGTCAGGAAATCAAATGCATAACTGACACTCCTTGAAAGCCTAGCCTGCAAAAAATTCTCACACATGTGCTATCTCCATACACAGGAGGCATAGGAAAATGCGTTTTGGTTTCTAATTCTAAGTACTTTATACCCATGCTGTGTGTGAGAAATATCTTATTAAACTGATAACAAAAACATATAATTTACTTTCTCCATTTTCCAAAATATTGTGTTAAAAAAATGAGATCTACAAAATACTCACAAAATACTCATCATACCTCACACTAAATACACTGGGGTGTCTGCTTTTCAAAAAAGGTTTTTGGAAAGGCTGTTTACACTGTTCTGGGATTATAGAGGCTACAGAAATATGATGAGCAGCCAGAACATCACATCTAATAAACTTTGAATATATATGAAGTTTTTAGATTCTATAACTTCCACACTGACTAAATAATAAAATATATATATATATTTTTTTGCTAAATATATGTAGCATAATACATTTTGGCCTACATTTCTGAAGAAAAATATTTATCAGATATGTTTTTCAGCATAATTGTTTTTAAATGTATATGGTAGAAAACCAAACAGTGGTCCTGGGGTCAAGGGATTAGGAATCTCAAACATACTGCAGAATGCTATAGCAGGCAGTGTGTACGATTGTCAGCTGGACTGTCAACTGAAAGTAATTTTTGCGGCTATAAAACTGTGCAAGCACCCCCCACCCCCCCGACATCTTGTCAGGTATCCTAGCAGTGGCAGCTGGTGTTTTTTTTTGTTTGGGTGGGGCGGCAAACAACCTCCTCTGTGTGGAACCTCAAATCCCCCTGCTTTCTACCGGTCCACCTGCACTTACCCCATCAGTGGTGGGGATCGGCGGGTACATCAGGGATCGGTGGGTACACAGCATCAGGGATCAGCAGGCACACATGGTAGGGATCTGCGGATACACGGTGGTGGGGTTGGCAGGAACATCAGGCAGGGGATCAGGCTGCGGCAGGCATCTGGCAGCGTCCCCTATGTCCTCTTCTCTTCTGAGATCCCGGCGGCTTCCGCCGTGCGTCTCCTCCCCTCCTCCTAGGCGTCCAATAGAATTGCCTGACCTTTCAGCCAATTGGGAAATGGGTATCAGACCCACGCTTCCTAATTGGCCGCTAGGCGATTCAGTGTTAGAAAAGCAAATATTCATTTGCTAACACACCTGGGTGGGCTCCAAGCACAATGCTCTGCGCTCCAAGTCCACCCTATTTAGAAGCCTATTAGAGCTTATAGCTTAAAAAAAAACACCCCCTGCCGCTGTAATTCATGCACCCGGCATCCTAAAAGGGGCTGGATGCATGAACGGAGGGTTGTTGCCGTGGCCGTAGATAGATCCATGCTATGCATGAATCTATCTAGCCATTAACCATACAGGGGAACTCCACTGTTACACCTGTGCACCTGGGGAAGTCACGATCCTTCTCCAGGGAATGTACCAGGAAGCGACGAGTATTACAGGTATCTACTTGGCACAACTTCATCTTTTGTAATTTCAAGGGGTATGAATACTTTTTCCAGGCACCGTATATTGTGTTTAACTTTAGGGTTTGATAAACTGTTGCATCAATGTCACATGACATTAAAAAAATTGCAATTACCACCTTTTTATTCTCCAGGGTGTTTTTTTTTTCAGAAAATATATATATACTGTTTGAGTGTTTTAACTAATCATCGGGTTTAAAAGTTGTATTTTAACATTTGTGAAAAAAATGAAATAAAATTAACTTTATAGGTACAACTTTACCAGAGTAATTGTCAGTCAAACTATCACAAAACTGAAACCTAAAAAATGGCCTGGTAATGATGGAGGTTAAACATGCAAGTACTGAGGTGGTTAACTAGTAAATGCAGCTAAAAAGATGGATTGCTGGTATGCCATGCTAGACAGTGCTTGGAAAGGTGGGGAGGGCTGATATTTTCCTGTGATGTACCAGCTTATGCAGATACAGTAATGTTCAGTCAGTCTAAAATACTGTGATGGGTGAAAGGCATCGCTGTTCACTGAAAGGGCTACCAGAGATGCCAACATCTAAGCAGCTACAGGTGCAGCAAGGGTGACAAAGGAAAAGCATTAACACTTTATCCAAAGGAAATTCCTATAAAATCATACTGGCTAGCAGGATCAATTGGTATCAACAAAATAATCCAGAGGCTATTTGGAAATATAGAGAGACAGGTCTTACTGCGATGGACAGCCGACAGTTCATATGTGATTTTATATTTTGACCATAGTTCTATTTTATTGGCCACTGAAGCCCTTTTACTAGTCAGTTATTAGTTTGGCAACGCAAAACACAAATTTTAGGGAAGTCCGTCTCCTAAGCAGTGGCGGCTGGTGGGTTTTTCTTTGGGGGGAGCGGCAAATGCCTATCTCCCCTCGCGAGTGGCCGGCTGGTGGCACCACTCCCCCCACCCACTCACCCGCTGTCTGCAGGTCTATTCAACACTTACCCCTTCTAGCTGGCGGGCGGTGGACATCGGCCAGCTGGCAGTGGCTCCTGCGTCCTCTTCTCCATCACAGCAGCTTCCACTGTGTGTCTCCTCCCCTTCTCCTAGGCATCCAATAGGATCGCCTATCCTTTCAGCTAATCGGGTGATGGGTCTCAAGATCCACTTCCTGATTGGCCGGAAGGAGGTTCAGTGTTAAAAATAGCAAATATTGATTCTCTAATGTAACACACCTGGGTGGGCTCGGGTCGCATTCTCTGCACCCCGAGCACATCCTATTTTGAAGCCTATTAGAGCCTCAGGCTCTCATTAGGTGCTTCAATCCCCCCCCCCCACCTCATTGTAATTCATGCGTCCGGCGTCCTGCATAGGGGCCGTATGCATGGATAGGGGGGCCACCCCTGCCTGTAGGTACAAGGGTTTACCTCCATTTTAATGGCTAAACTCTCTGATGGGTTACCATTGTTTCCCAAGTCTACCTCTGTACACAAGTATGTTGCTTTTCAATCTTCTGTCCTATCTTGATAAAACTTCAATGTACTTTGATGGAATCAATTTTCTCCTTATATATAACCATATATCTATGAGGCACAAAATGCATGGAGGTAATTTCTCAGTGCCAGCTGTTCACAGCATGACAAAATAATTACTATACCATTCACGAAAATCCTAGGAGGGGATTATAATTTAACAATTTTACCATGGGTGCACATTAGCATCTTTCCTACGGATTTACTCTGATATTGTCTGTTAAAAAGTCAAAAGAATGCTGTGGGCGAAAACCCTGCAGACTCAGAGCCTACAGGTCTCCGTGGAGATATGTAGCTGCTTTACTCCCACAGACTTGTAAGAAAATCTTTATATTGTAAAAAAGTGTATACTCCAGCTTTTTTTTTTTTAATGGTGGTAATAGCTTAAAGGGGTTGTAAAGGCAGACGTTTTTTTTTTTTCTTATAAAAATCCTTCTGTGTACAGCAGCCCCTCTCAGCCCCCCTGATACTTACCTGAGGTCCCTCTCTGTCCAGCGATGCCTATGAGTGTCTCAGCTGTCCGAGATTCTCTTTCCTGATTGGCTAAGACACAGCAGTGGCGCCATTGGCTCCTGCTGCTGTCAAAGTCAGCTAGTCAATCAGGGAATAGAGGGGGTGGGGTCGGGTGGGTGCTCTGTGGCTGAATGGACACAGGGAGCTGTGATTCAGCTCGGGTGCCCTCATAGCAAGCTGCTTGCTGTGGGGGCACTGAACAAGTGGGAGGGACCAGGATCACAAAAGTGGGACCCAAAAAGAGGAGGATCTGGGCTCTCTGTGCAAATCCACTGTAACAGAGAAGGTAAGTATAACATAAAATAGAAAAAATGCAACACTAAAATGTACTAATAAACAGAAACAAGTATATTGTGTACCAATAATACTAAAAGAAACAATTGTGATAAAAGTCCACCACGTGAGTATGTAGTATAACACAGGAACAGGTATAAACCCAAAAAAAGCCTGGTATCAATGGATAATGTCAGTACTAGGCCCAACTAATTAAGGAAAACATTTCAGAGGGTGTAACACAAACACTCTGACCTAGCCCTGTTTCAATCCATCATTTACAAAGGGGCAATTAATAGCCTAATTTTAAAAGAATTAAAAAAAACCTCAAAAAAATATAGAGGGAAGTAACAAAAAGTTCACAGCAGAGCAGTCAAGTATAGGCTGAGGATCAAACACATAAAAGCATATAGTCCAGAGTGTATCCCGCCATAGGGAGGGGCATATAGTAGGGATATATATCCCTAGCCCCAGGGTTGTTTTTAGTGGACCTATTTTATAAATTTTTTGGCCGTTTTCATATATAAGGTTATAACCTGCAGAGTGTATAATACAGCATTATTGGTCATAGGAACAGCGCCACACATACTCTTCCTTTCATAATGTATTTACAACTCTGCAAAAAATGTCATCACATTTTTTTTTTTTTTTTACATCTGTGATATTGGGGAAGCTCAATGGTTGTAGTGTTTGTTAGTGAGTTCATGCCAAGCAGGAGGTGCATTTTCAGGGCTTGATGGCCTACTTTTATTTCAAAATAAAGCAAAGTTCCTTACATCAGGATTTCCAATGCAGGGGTTTCAGGTTCATACAGCATTCAAGACAGAAACGGGACAAACACAAAATAATACCAAGCCACCTGGCTTCTTCTTGCAGCACCACTGCTTGGCCCTTTTGTCTTTGTTGCTGCAGACCAATCAACAGCACACATGTGGCTCATGTACCACAGCTGCAGCTTTTTCAGCTTTCTTTAGTTGCAGCTCCCTGCTGCATGGGCCCAGTCACTGGTCTCTCTCTCAGTTCTCCTCAGACCTCTAAGTTCTCTCAGTCCTCTGGACTTACTCAGTTGTCTCAGCCCACTCAGTCCTCCAGACTCCAACATGGAGTACCGTCTCCATGGTTTTATATGGTAACGGAAGCCTCCATATGCTCTGTCAGGCCTTTGATTTGAAAGTTTACACACATCTGCACACACACCCTGATAGTCTCCAACAAGACCTGGACAGTGAGTTAAAGGCATTCTCCCATTCAAGACTCTTTGAAGTCTTTGTACTCCAGAATCCAATTCAGGAATTACAAAACTCAGAGAAAACTGAAAAGCCTGTCGTCTCCACTCAGAAGTGATATTCTGGAGCCTAACACTCTGTATACGTAAGAACCATGTGTAACTTTTGCCTATTCTTACACAGTGGAATGGCCTCACACTGTCCCACATCCTGATCAGGAAAAATATTTTGCTTTACTGCGTGAGCCTTTTTTTCTACTTCTAAAGTATATCTAAAGTGTTTTTTTTTTATTATTTTAGATGAAATAGGGAATGGTTTGAACCACTGTGAGATTTGTATTGCTGTTCTTGTCCCCGATTAGGAGACTTACCCTTTTTTTTATATGTCCTGGTGTTTATTGTCCTTGTCACTGGGGCAGAAAGTAAGAGTTTATCCAGAATTTTAGTTAGCACCTAAACAGAAAGATATTTTCCAATGGGGGTGCTTTTTCTAATGATAACAGTCTAAGCCCTTGTACACACGGTCGGAGATTCCGACAACCAAATCCGTCTGAGTAATTCCGACGGATTAATTCCGGAAGAGTTCCGGAAGTGATGTTGCATACACACAGTCGGACTAAGTTGTCGGAAAATCCGATTGTACATAACGTAATGATGTTATTTCGTTAGACGGGACTACGTTCAGGCTAGTAGCCAATAGCTTTGGTCTAGGAATTTGATCTGAGCATGCGTGGCACTTTGTCCGTCGGAGTAGGCTACACATGATCGGAGTATGTCCGATCGGAGCATTTTGTTGGAAAATTTTACCGGCAAGTTGGAAAAATTGGTCCGTCGGATATTCCGATGGAAACAGTCCGATGCAGACCACACACAGTCGGAATATCCGA
Source organism: Lithobates pipiens (assembly GCF_037356315.1). Taxonomy (NCBI): domain Eukaryota; kingdom Metazoa; phylum Chordata; class Amphibia; order Anura; family Ranidae; genus Lithobates; species Lithobates pipiens. Next base: position 354,455,430 of record NW_027507764.1, on the reverse strand, counting down.
CAAAACGGTCCGATAGGAAACATTCAGACGGAATCTCCGACCGTGTGTACAAGGGCTAAGGAGGGAAACTCCTATATTTTGGAGAGGTTTATTTTTACGCCTTGTTATAGTTGCAGAACAGGAATTAAAAAGTAAAAAATGTCTAAAACGGATTGTAACCGTTCTCTACTGTACAAATAATAAATACATTTGTGCTTGCTCACAGCCTTAGGCTAGGTTCACACTACTACAATGGAAAGTCATACGACTTTGCTTGAGACTTTTCCCTGTGACTTGCTTCCAACTTGGATGCCATTTAGGAGCATGTACAAGGGTTGAAATCACACCCAAGTTGAAACAAAGTAGTGAAAGAACCTTTTCTAAAGTCGGAGCAACTTGTGTAGTATCAGCTAGGATGGCTCTCATAGGGAAACATTGAATTTGACATGTAATATGACTTAGGGTCTCACAAGTCAGATCCCATGTCACAGCAGTGTTAACCGAGCCTACTCCAACCACTGTACTGTTCAACCAGTATTAGAGTAATATACTGTACATTTTAGCAATGTCACTTGCATGTGGGAATGCTTCGAAATCTAAATAGCAAAATATACAAAGCACAGGTACTCAGCACAGTGCAGGTCACTCATTTATTAAAAATAGCAATAAAAAAAGCAAGTATTGCACTTACAAACAAGCTGCTGAATGCATAAGTACAGTCTACACTATGAAGGCAGTCAGCATATATATAGCACACTGCTATAGTTGGTTCAGGCAAGAAATCCCAGAAATTAAACTAAATACAGGGAATGCATCTAATGTGTATTTGTTCTATGATCATCAGTGCCACCTAGTGGCCATAATGTATTATTTCTCTGAAATACGACAATCAGGAAATACTGCATTAGGGCCACTAGATGGCGCTGACAATCATGTGACATACACATTTTAGACAAATTATAGGGATTACTTGTGATGGCTGTGCAAATGCTAAGCCATTCACACAACAATTTTTTTATATATATTAGACCAAGACCACGCCAACTTAACAGACTTTTATGAAGGAACAATTAAACACATCAGTGGATTTTGCACAGATACATGATAGCAATTTGGATTTGTAATGGACACGAAACAGCCAAAAGAGAGCCTATGAAGCCATACAAAGTAAGCCAGATTTTACTAAATTTTTCTAGCCTATATTGGTTTAAAATGACATTAGACTTTAATAATAAATATTCCTGATATGATTTTGTAAAACATTTCAATGCTTGGCTGCCCGGAGAAATCAATTTGTTTCACTGTACCATTTGGCCCGGAAAATGTACGGTCTACAATTTTTTCGTACACCATACGTTTTATGGTCTACAAAAAACTGTCTACATTCTTTGTGTTATGTGTTTGCTGGAAGAGAGAGCTGGGACATTGGATAGTATTTGTCCAATACGGTTTCACGCACACATATAGAGTAAAATGATTAGCCTTAGAATACAATTTTTGCATTAGGATAATCGTAACATTCGTTAAATTATGGTGTATAGGCAGATATCATACATTATTTACAAATCTGTAAAATATAATGTGAGTATAATTTTTATAGATTTTTTTTAAAAGAATGGCAATAAAATATCACTTACTAGTTATCATTGCTCCGGTGACAGAAGCCAGGAACCCAATGCTGATCAAGACCACAGAAATTAGTCTCCCCTGCTTGTGCCTCTGTAACATGACAAACATCAGAACTCCCGCTGCTCCATGGACAAAGAGAGAGGAGAAAAGGGCCCATAGGAAAACCCAATACCACATCTCTGAAAGATAAATGCCATTAATGAGAAGTTAAATAGCAACTAGACTCAAAGGAGAAACAATACGTCTCAAGCAGTCAACTTGGGTTTAGGTGTCTGACTATTGAAAAAACATATATACTGTAATTACTGACCTTCTTATGAAAATGCTAGTTACATATTATTATATATCTATATTATATATCTACTGCTTTCGTATTGTGAGCCACTGATGCAGAATAAGCATGAGCAGGTGAAATCAGGGTAAAGCAAGAACTCCTGATATGAATACCTATTCCATTTTACTGTTGAAAAGAGAACTGAAGCCTGCCAATTAGCATTTATAGAAAGTAAGGAGAGAAATTGCAGTCCCCGGAGTTTCTCCCAAGCTAGATTTAATGTGTTCTATCAGTTAGCTGAATGTACAATGTCTCAATAGTTTCCAGAGTCTAGTTTCCACGCAAGATTGTTTGAACTCTGCCTTAACTGTATCAGTAACCCATCTCCTCTTCCTCAAACAGAAGACTTACCTAAGTTCACATTTTCCAAAAACAAGCCTATAAAGTCGAGAGGCCCCAGTAGGTATTACAAAAACTGTGCTGCTTTGTACAATGATAATTAATTTTATCATCATACATGTAGGCTATTTTGCCCCCCCACCACCAAAGAGGCCTGGCTGAAAAACTCCCAGTTGTTAGTCCCCAGGTCTTGCCTTGTTGCTAGTTCTTGAAAACTGTTGGTTGCTCACTCATACAGCATTACAGGTGCAAAAAGGCAGGATGAGGGCATTGCTAAAGCCCATACACACAATCAGAAATTCTGCCAGCAAAAGTAGGATGTGAGCTTTTGGTCAGAGTTGTTCACTCTCTCCCAGGGGATTTTTGTGATACCACCATTTTTTCACGTTTTTCTTTATTGAAAACCTTTTTCTGTCCAATCACTGATTGACTAACACGTATTTATGTGATCCTCCTGCATGATAGTGAGATCCTTCTCTTCTTTGCAATTTCTGAACCCCAAATGTGTCCTGAAGAAGTGTACAATGAAATGTGTAGACACATTAGGGCTCACATCATGTATCGATTCTTATTTGTATATGTGATTTTTATTATTTCTTTCATGTCTCTGGTCTTTATATCATATGTACTTTTCAATAAATGCTAAAAAATTTTTTGTACTCCCAGTGTTTGTTGTGCCTTTAAAGTCCGACCACATGTTTTCTTTAAATTCTTTTTTTTTCTTTTTGTTCCCAATATTTACGGATGAGGCAATGTGAGTACTTTTTCTCTTTTTTATTCAACATAGTTGATCCTGCCATGTCTTTTCAGTCCCTCATTGTAGGTGGCAACAAAATTACAGCCATTTTTCTGTAACGTTGCCAACTCCAATATGCATGCTCTGCCAGTGGATTGCACTAATTTCACCTTTTCCTGAGAGTCGCCCACATGACTACCTGCATCAGACTTTGGAGTGGCTTAAGCATGTAAACACACATGTCCTCCCTGCCTCCCCATCCCTACACAAATCACAACCTCATCATCAAGTGGAGGGATCTAGCAGGGATGATTGACAGATTCCTCTTACTGCTAGGTGCCCAGCATGAGATAAATTAAACAAGCTTGGGGTTTGTGTTTATACATTGTAATTGCCAGCAGCTCCTTCAGAGTGCCCCACTGCCAGTCTTTTGGCACGTAATATTTTTTTATTTAACATCTGACCGCAACATCACTAGGTGGCGCTGTGCACATACAGGGGAAAGCCTTTCTGCTTCCTAGCTCCTCCTCCATATCTCAATATGCTGTTGGGACTGATTGAGAGATTCACATGACAGTCCTGTATGAACTCTTCTACAAGTTATTTGGGGCAATTTTTTGCTGTTATATATACAATACATGTATCATTATATTGTGGCAAAAGAGGATGATCTATGAAAATTTGGTACTTTTATTGAAACCAATTAAGGCTACAAGAGTAACCATATTAAAAGGTATCAAGAGTGTGTTTACATAAAACGAAAAAAAGAAACCTGTCTGGTTGTTAAAGCCATATCCATTAGAACAAAACCATAAGAGCAGTTGGTACCAATAAAGTGATCAAAACCCCAAAACAACTACAGTGGGTAAGTATACTATAGGTGCTGGGGTCATGGTACTCTGAGTTTAATATTACTTTAAGGCTCAGTTCACAAATATTTAACACCAGGATAAGGATACTTATGTTTTTTTTTTAAGTGACAGTTATTTTCAGCTGAAACCAATCAGATTTGAAAATTACAGTCACATGTCTAAAATGAATATGACCATTTTTATCCTGAGCATTAAAGCTTGATGAATTAATTCTAATGTTTGATTTAAGTTTCATAAATTTCTAACTGTTGGGTATGGAAAATACAGAGCGCCACAAATTTGAACATGTCATACATGGCTTTTCTCTCCTTCCCTGTGATTTATGTAGTGAAGTCATCTCCATGTTTCTGTCTGCCTTGACATTTCAGCTAATGTGCAGAGAATCCATAAAAACTAAAAGGGCTTACAGTTAACTGCACATCACTATGTTTAAAAATAAGTTTAGACATTTTCTATCTTGCAAATCTATATATATATATATATATATATATATATATATATATATATATATATATATATATATATATGTGATAAAAAAAGCTCTAAAAAATAGTCACCACTAATTATTATCAGTCATTACATTTCACAGACTGTTGAGTTCATGACAGGATATATATATATATATATATATATATATATATTTCTGGTACATGACTCATCTCTATGAGATATATTCAATGAAACTTGGTGAAAAACAAACCCTAGAATAAGGTATATACTGTATATATATATATATATATATATATATATATATTATAGATAGCTAAACGAGCTAATTCATTTGAGAGCCAAGGTATCAGTGACTTTTACACTGAATGTACTTACATAGTTACATAGTAGGTGAGGTTGAAAAAAGTCCATCAAGTCCAACCTATGTGTGTGATTATATGTCAGTATTACATTGTATATCCCTGTATGTTGCAGCCGTTCAGGTGCTTATTTAATCGTTTTTTTTAAACTATCGATGCCCCCCACTGAAACCACCACCTGTGGAAAGGAATTCCACATCCTTGTCGCACAGTAAAGAACCCTCTATGCAGTTTAAGGTTAAACCTCTTTTCTTCTAAATTTAATGTGGCCACGAGTCTTATTAAACTCCCTACCACAAAAAAGATTTATCCCTATTGTGGGGTCACCAGTATGGTATTTGTAAATTGAAATGATATCCTCTCTCAAGCGTCTCTTCTCCAGAGAGAATACGTTCAGTGCTCACAACCTTTCTTCATAATTAATATCTACCAGACCCTTTATTAGCTTTGTTGCCCTTGTTTGTATTTGCTCTATTTCCAGTACATCCTTCCTGAAGATTGGTGCCCAGAACTGGACAGCATACTTCAGGTGAGGCCGGACCAGAGTCTTGTAGATTGGGAGAATGATCGCTTTATCCCTGGAGTTAATCCCCATTTTAATGGATGCCAATATTCTGTTTGCTTTGTTAGCAGCAGCTTGGCATTGCATGCCATTGCTGAGCCTATCATCTACTAGGACCCCCAGGTCCTTTTCCATCCTTGATTCCCCCAGAGGTTCATCCCTTTGAATTCATATCTTTGCCACCCAAATGCATTATTTTACATTTTTCTACATTAAACCTCATTTGCCATGTAGTTGCCCACCCCATTCATTTGTTCAGATTTTCTTGGAAGGTTTCCACATCCTGCGGAGATGTTATTGCCCTGCTTAGCTTAGTATCGTCTGAAAATACAGAGATTAAGCTGTTTAACCCATCCTCCAGGTAGTTTATGAATAAATTAGATAGGAATGGTCCCAAGACAGAACCCACTTTTTTTCACCCGGACCATTCTGACTATTCCCCTATTCTGAACTCGCCCTTGTAGCCAGTTTTCAATCCATGTACTCACCCTATGGTCCATGCCAACGTACCTTACTTTGTACAGTAAACGATTATGGGGAACTGTGTCAAATGCCCTTTCAAAATCCCGATACACGTCTATGGGCTTTCCTTTATCTGAATGGCAGCTCACTTCCTCATAGAAGGTTAATAGATTGATTTAGCAAGATATTCTTCATGAATCCATGCTGATTACTGCTAATGATACCATTTTCATTACTAAAATCTTGTATATAATCCCTTATCATCCCCTCCAAGAGCTTGCATACTATTAAAGTTTGGCTAACTGCTCTGTAATTTCCAGGGATGTATTTTTGCCCTTTTTGTACATACTGGTGCTACTTTGGCTTTTCTCCAATCAGCTGGTTCCATTCCAGTCCATTCCAGTCAGTAGACTGTCAGTAAAAATTAAGAACAATGGTCTGGCAGTTACTTGACTGAGTTCCCTAAGTACCCTCGGGTGCCAGCCATCTGGTCCCAGTGATTTATTAACCACTTACAGACCGGACCATTTTGCTGGTCAAAGACCAGACCACTTTTTGCGATTCGGCACTGCGTCGCTTTAACTGACGTGGCTCCCAAACAAATTTGAAGTCCTTTTTTTCCCACAAATAGAGCTTTCTTTTGGTGGTATTTGATCACCCCTGCGGTTTTTAGTTTTTGCGCTATAAACAAAAATAGAGCGACAATTTAAAAAAAAAACGCATTATTTTTTACTTTTTGTCATAATAAATATCCCCCAAAAATATATAAAAAATAATTTTTTCCCTCAGTTTAGGCCGATACGTATTCTTCTACATATTTTTGGTAAAAAAAATCGCAATAAGCGATTATTGATTGGTTTGCGCAAAAGTTATAGCGTTTACATAATAGGGAGAGTAATGGCGGCAATCTGCGATTTTTATTGTGACACATCGGACATTTTTGACACATTTTTGGGACCATTGTCATCTATACAGTAATCACTGCTATATAAATGCAGTGATTCCTGTGTAAATGACACTGGCAGTGAAGGGGTTAACCAGTGGGTGGCAGTGTAGGGGTTAAGTGTTCCTAGGGGTGTGTTACTAACTGTGTGGGGGCTGGGCTTTCATTTAGTGAACACTGATCTCTGCTCCAATCACATGGAGCAGAGATCAGCGTCACTAGTTGCTAGGCAGAATGGGCAAATGCTGTTTACACGGCATTTCCTCCATTCAGCAGCCCCGTGAGACGATCGCGGGTATGCTCACGGCGATCGAGTCCGCAGGACCCGTGACTGGACTCACGGGGGTCCTGATCGGCACGCGAGCATGCCGCCGGCGGCGCTCGTGATGGCAGGGCGGCATTGAGGATTGGACGTACCTCTACGCCAATATGCCTGCCCGTGCCATTCTGCCGATGTACATCAGCGTGCGCCGGTCGGGAACTGGTTAATGTTAAGTTTCCCAAGTCTATTTCTAATTCTGTCCTCTGTTAGCCATGAGGGTGCTTCCTGTGATGTGTTATGATGACAAACAATGCAGTCTTGCTTACTGAAGCTTCTAGTGGGAATTTGTGACCACTTACCGCTGTGTGTGTTTTATACGCAAATACCTATACATGACTACTATATACCAGGTGAGAGCTAAGTCTAGAATAAATTGATCTTTGAATTGGTGGACTTTTATAGTAGCACCTTAATCTATAACTCATATGTTTGTCGTTTCTTGTTTATTTAGTGGTATCTACTATAGACCATATGATATATGTGTATCCCACTACTTTAGACACACATATGCAATCAGTTTTTTTCGGCTGTTTGTCAGTTTGGTCAAGTTCTCCCACACCTTTAGCCACAAGTTTACCAGGCAAGCGTACACTTACTATGTTTATATGTAATTAGTCTCTGTGTATATGTACTCCTCCTGGAGAAATGTTGTAACAATCATAATTCATACTTATGTAGATATATATTACATTGAATACTTACACATGAACTTTCTTGTTTTTAAATACACCAGAACCTACCCAGTATATGTCCTGAGGAAGCTAATATTTTAGTGAAACGCTTTGACAATCACGTTTTTGGAGGCATTACTGGATCAGAAACTTTTCTTTTAAAAAAAACTGATATATACTGCTGATGAGCAAGGGTATTTAGCAGTTTATATTTACTAAAATAATTGCATTTCCATGTTCTGTGTACTGTGGGAGATCGGATATCGTGAATGCAGAATCCTATGTTTGGTAACACTTTAAATACCAAATATATTTAAATACCAAAATGTGATTTTATGATTTTCTTGAAATTGTACATTTCTTTTCCTACTGACATGCTTTGCTCATGAAAAAGAGAGGGACAGAAACAGAAAATGTTTAAAGATGGACTCCCGACAGATAGTTGAATACAGTCAGAAAACCTGTGAATTATTTTACCTGCAAAATTATTTGTAATTCTGTTCAGGCTGATTTGTGATCCAAGTAACCCTGCCACACAGCACATCCATGCCCTGTGCCTTTGTAGATTATACTGCAGCTAACCAATACAGCTTTTTTTTGGAACCCAGCCCAACCTGTAAATGGACAGTAATGAAGCAGTGATACACTGATGACATCATACCTGTGTTCAACTCTCTTATAAGCATGTACACAGTGTTGACTGACACTAAATCACAATGTAATAAAGCCCAAATGTCTGATCCTACCTCTCCAAGTCCTGTATTGCAGTGTTGATAGGTGGCCGATCTTAAACTCAGATACATTTAAAAAATATTTTGCATGATTTTACTGTGTATTTGTTTATTTATGTCTTCGTAAGGTACTGTATAGATATATTCAAAGTTAGAATATTAAAATAAAGTTTAAAGTAAATACTTCACATGAATCAATAGACCTGTGCTACCACAGTAGTCTGGTATATTTTATTTATGTGATTGTGTTTTGGTATTCCCCTGTTTTAGGCTGGGTTCACAGTAGCTGCAGCCGTGGCTCACAGCAGGGTTCTGGTCCCCCAGATTCAGGCGCAAATTAGGTCTGAATTTTTGGTTGAATGCAGACCTGAATTGGAGCCAAAGTCACACAGGACCCTTTTTCAATGTGGACCTCGGCCGTCCCAGAGATGTGTGAACCGACTCCATTGAGAGCTGGTCAGGCTCTCCTGTCATGCGAATTTCTAATAACAAAAAGCACTGCGCTATCTGCACAAAAAAAGCAGCTAACACACTAAAAATTGATATTTTAGTTCAGATAACCTATACAATAAAAAAGAGTAGCGCTAAAAATTATACAAACGTAAGTGCACAAATCTGTGACCAATGACATAAATTATCATAATTATCAAAAATTTACACAAATTTAAATTACATGACTTCAATATAAACACGTGTGTGAAAATTATACAAAAAAAATGAGTATCACTCAAAAAACTCAATAAAGTTATTTTTCAAAAGAACAATCAAAGTCCCCCTAGGTGCAGTAGAGAAAAGAAGATATCCCCTCCAATCCTCGGGATTATGATGTACGAACACCCTTGTGCCAATACCACCACCTTAGCAGATGCAGGCTTACCGAATATATTTGACCCAAAAGAACATATATTCCAAGGGTCAATCACGCTTTAGTGTGGAGTAACTGTAGATCAATCCAACCAACGGGCACTGGAACGCGGAATTCAATGGGAAAAATTTCTTCCAGAACAACATTCAATTTTTTATGTAAAGCGCTAGATCAACTATTTAAATTCCATCTTCGGCAGTTTGGTCTGTTTTATGATTGGAGGATACCAGTTCTGTGTATATTTATGTTCTGGAAGAAATTTTTCCCGTTGAGTTCCGTGTTCCAGTGCCCGTTGGTTGGATTGATCTACAGTTACTCCACACTAAAGCGTGATTGACCCTTGGAATATATGTTCTTTTGGGTCAAATATATTCGGTAAGCCTGCATCTGCCAAGGTGGTGGTATTGGCACAAGGGTGTTCGTAGATCATAATCCTGAGGATTGGAGGGCATATCTTCTTTTCTCTACTGCACCTAGGGGGACTTTGATTGTTCTTTTGAAAAAGGACTTTATTGAGTTTTTTGAGTGATACTCATTTATTTTGTATAATTTTCACACACATGTTTATATTGAAGTCATTTAATTTTAATTTGTGTCAATTTTTGATAATTATGATAATTTATGTCATTTAAATCACATATGATATATAGGTTAGAGACAAATTTGGTCACAGATTTGTGCACTTACGTTTGTGTAATTTTTAGTGCAACACTTTGTTATTGTATAGGTCTCCTGTCATGCGAATTCAATCTGGGAAAACCGGCATCCAATTTGCATAAGTGTGAACCCAGCCTTAGGCTCAGTTCCCATTAACTGCAATAAACCACCTAGACAGCGGAAGGCCTGTGGATTTAGTGTACCAAGATTTTGCAAAGGCATTCAATACAGTCCCCCATAAGCGCATAATCAACAAGCTGAGGTCCGAAGGCATGGACCATAAGGTTTGTTCTTGGATAAAAAACTGGTTACAGGGGCGTGTCCAAAGGGTGGTGATAAATAATGTGTACTCAGACTAGTCTGGAGGGGTAAGTGGGGTACCCCAAGGTTCTGTCTTGGGACCAATTCTATTCAATTTATTCATAAATTATATAGAGGATGGGATAAATAGCTCAACTTCTGTAAAATAAGCAGGGCAATACCTGCACATCAGGATATAGGAATTTTACAGAAAGACCTGAACAAAATAATGGAGTGGGCTACTACATGGCAAATGAGGTCTAATGTGGAAAAATGTAAAGTAATGCACTTGGGGGGAAAAAACATAAATACAAACTACTCACTAGGCAGAGAACCGCTGGGGGAATCAAGGATGGAGAAATATCTGGGGGTCCTAGTAGATGACAGACTGAGCAATAGCATGCAATGTCAAGCTGCAGCTACCAAAGCCAGCAGAATATTAGCATGCATAAAAATGGGATATACTCCAGAGATAAAACTATAATCCTACAATTTTATAAAACTCTAGTTAGACCACATCTGGATTATTCTGTCCAGTTCTGATCACCAGTCCTCGGAAGGGATGGGTTGGAACTGGAAAGAGTCCAAAGAAGGGCAACAAAATGAATAAGGGGACTGGAGGACCTCAACTACGAGGAACAATTGCAAACATTAATTTTATTCTTGCTGGAGAAACGATGCTTGAGAGGGGACATGATAGCAATTTAAAAATAACTCAATGGCAAACCCAGCATAGGAAAAAAATGATTCCGTCTCAAGGAGTGTAAGAGGACACGAGGCCACACAATGAAACGGGAGGAGAAGCGGTTTAACCTTAAACCGCGTAGGGGGTTATTCACTGTCAGGGCAATAAGGATGTGGAACTCTCTTCCACAATTGGTGGTAGCAGCGGGGAATATGGATATTTTTAAGAGACTCTTGGATGTAAGGGGAAATAATTATACACTGACACATGTGCACCTACACAGGTTGAACTGGATGGACAATTGTTTTTATTCAACCTTACCTAATATGTAAACGTTCTAGTCTGTGCAACTCAATTTGCAGTGACTTAGAAAAAGGTTTCTGAACTACTTCATCGTGGCTTGCATTTACTTCTACTAATGAAGTTGCAAGCAAGCCACAATTAAGTCACGCATGATGTCGGCTGTCAAAGTCGTGCAACGGGAGTAGTGGGTTGCTTTTTATCTTAATGCAGGGAATGCAGGTAAAAATCACTTATGCCCTGTACACACGACTGGACTTTCCAGCAGACTAGGTCTGACGAACTTCCCGCCGGAATTCCGGCAGAGTTCCGACAGACTTTCTGAACAAATGGACTTGCCCACACATGACTTGACTTTCCTGCAGTCTAGGTCCGCTGTTCATCCCGACGGAGTTCCGACTGAGTTACGACGGATTCCAAATGAACAGACTTGCCCACAAATGGACTAAAGTCCGTTCATTTTGAATGTGATGAGTTATGACGGGACTAGAAAAAGAAGTCAATCTCGCCACTTTTATCGTCGAGATTGACACCTTGCGAGCCCCGTCGCCTGGTATGGATTTTAAGGGGATGCCCCTACGCCGGCGTGGTGTCCCCCCAAAATCCATACCAGACCCTTATCCGAGCACGCAGCCCAGCCGGTCAGGAAAGGGGGTGGGGACGAGCGAGTGCCCCACTCCTGAGCCGTACCAGGCCGCATGCCCTCAACATGGGGGTGGGTGCTTTGGGAAAGAGGAGCGCCCTGCGGGCCCCCCCACCCCAAAGCACCTTGTCCCCATGTTGATGAGGACAAGGGCCTCTTCCCGACAACCCTGGTCGTTGGTTGTCGGGGTCTGTGGGTGGGGGGCTTATCGAAATCTGGGATCCCCCTTTAATAAGGGGGCCCCAGATTCCGGCCCCCCACCCTATGTTAATAAGTATGGGGTATATCATACCCCTACCCATTTACCCGGGGGAAAAAGTGTCAATAAAAAAACACACTAGACAGGTTTTTAAAGTAATTTATTAGGCAGCTCTGGGGGTCTTCTTCTGACTTCGGGGGTCTCTTCCAACGTCTCCGCACTTCCCGGTTCTTCTCCCGCTCTGCGGCCTCTTCTCTCCGATTCTTCTCCTGGGCTCCTCCGCTATCTTCTGCTCTTTTGCTGCTCTTTTGCTAGCGGTGGCCCGTTTTTCTGCTTCGTTGTCTTCTTCTTCCTTCTTCTGTTCTTCCGATGTTGACACGACGCTCTCTCCCACTGTAATGCTGTGGACATGGTGCGCAATGGCTTATATAGGCATGGGGTGGGGTCACCGGGTGATGTCACCCGGTGACCCTGCCCCTTATGATGTCACAGCCCCTGCATGCCCCGGGACTGTGATGTCATAATGGGTGGGGTCACCGGGTGACATCACCCGGTGACCCCGCCCCATGCCTATATAAGTCATTGCGCACTGTGTCCACAGCATTACAGCGGGAGAGAGCGTCGTGTCAACATTGGAAGAACAGAAGAAGGAAGATAAAGAAGAAGAAGAAGACGACAAAGGAGAAAACCGGGGCACCGCTATCAAAAGAGCGTGAATCTGAGAATCGGAGAGTGGGAGAAGAGGCAGAAAGCGTGGAGAAGTCGGAAGAGATCCCCGAAATTGGAAGAAGCTGCCTAATAAATTACTTTAAAAACCTGTCTAGTGTGTTCTTTTATTGACACTTTTTCCCCCAGGTCCCTTCCCCAAAGTACCCACCCCCCATGCTGAGGGCATGCGGCCTGGTACGGCTCAGGAGGGGGGGCACTCGCTCCTTCCCACCCCCTTTCCTGACCGGCCGGGCTGCGTTCTCGGATAAGGGTCTGGTATGGATTTTGGGGGGACCCCATGCCGTTTTTTCAGCATAGGGGCTTCCCCTTAGAATCCATACCAGACCTAAAAGGGACATTGTCACCTCTCTCTCGCACTCGCTGCAATAGGAAAATGTGTTTTTCCTATTGTAGTGAGTGCGAGATGTACAGTACCCTGCAGCCGAGAACCTCTTGCGGGCAGGTGCTGTAGCTGCCCTTGTGTCGTATTTGGTCCGTCGGACCAGCATACAGACGAATGGGTTTCCCGCTAGGAACCAGGTACATCATATTTTTGGCAAGCAAAGGTCTGATGGAGCCCACACACGATCTAATTGTCTGACGGATTTGTTCCGTCGGACCTTTGCTGTCAAAAAATCCAGTGGGGGGAAGTGGCATTAGCTTTCAGAACCATATCATCATTACCAAAATATACTGTTATTTTCATTAAGATTACACAAATAAAAAATACTACTCTCATGCTCTGCCGTGTGACCCAATGCATAGACAGAGATCACATGTTTTCTGGCTGACAGGAAAAATTAGGTCAGTTATTTTCAGTCAGGCAGACCCTGCCTGGGAGACTTGCCATTGATCAATAAGTATAGCAATAATATTCACAAGCAATGCAACAAAATGGCAGTAATAACTGTTACACAAGTGGCGGTTTCTTTGACCCTAAGGTGCAACACCGCAGGCATATGTCCTGGCATATTAAATGAGGATATATGCACAATGTACAGAAAAAAAATATTCTTTTACTTTTTTGTGTGTCTTTATTGTTAATATTCTATTGTCAACGCCAATGCCAGTTCACTACAGTTATATCTGGAATTAGCCTACAGTGCCAGTTGAAGCACTTGACTTCTATTAGCAGTTATATAAATTGTATAATGTAGATGCATACATAATGTGAGCACTCATTCACACTTGCAGAGCACTTTTCATCAGTTTAAAATATTAGCATGTTAAGTGCAGAAAAAACACAACAGATGCATTGTAATCACACACTTGATCTATGCTTTTACAATGCAAGGTAATTACGTTCATGCACTTACAGTGTGTAGGTGTAACAAATGCTGGGAAGTGGGAACTGTTAACATGATTTTTTATGGCTCCTTTTTTTTTTATACAGATTGTTGTGATAAAGTTGAAAACTTTAAAAAAATTCTGACGCAGATGCACATAGTAATAATTGGGCAACAAATGAATGTAATAGGTAGTAATGGGCGATCTTCACAAGCTTGATTCATGAAGAGTTCACTGAATCTTAACTCAAAATCCCAAATCCCTTAAATCTGTTATTTGACAAGTTTTTATATTTTGCATGACACCCTCGAAGGCATGTGAACAGGACCTTGTCCCTACTTTTTTTTTTTGGCAATGGCAAAGGCTTTCTGTGGCAGTGCTCAGCTTCCAATGCCTTTTTTTACAGAAGTCTGACAATTAGCCATAAACAAAGGCAGAATCTGCTAATAGTAATATTACTTACTATTAGCATATTCTGTCTATGTTTAGGGCTTTTTGCAAGCTGGGTCCCAGTAAGCAGTTCAAACATGATGTGTGAGACTGTACCTAGAAGGCAATGAGGGGGAAAGCAGGACATTCCAAAAGGAGAGGCACAGGTGGTGGAGCAATGGCATGCTGGAAGAGGGACTGTACAGCGGGCATCAGCTACCACCTGCAAAAGAAAAAAAGCTACACTATAACCACACTCAAGTCCAGAGGTCTAAGCCCCACTTTGCTCAAGCGCTCTTATATCTAGTGGAAATTTCCCACTTGCAATTTCTTTTAAATATATGTTATTTTAAAAAATATGTATATTTTTATATGTATAATAATTTTATTATTGTATTATATTTTTATTATCACTTTTTTCTCAGGAAAATGCTGTCCTTGCCACGGTCAAGCAAACACGGGCAGGGACACTAAGGCTGTACATAAAAAGATAGACTGCTAGGTGTCAAGGATGTAAAACTGGCCAATGTGTGCTCAAGGTAATGGCCTTGCCTGCTGCAGATGACATGTCAAAGACAGCCATTGATGCAATGAGCGGATCTGTAACTAAGGAGCTGAAATCAGACCTGGATCACAGAGGACTACCAAATGGTACTAATAAAGTCAATACATTTATTTTATATCCATTTAACTAAGAAAAGACCAAAGACATTTCCCTCTTATTCTCACTGTTGCTGTCACTGATGCCAACACTTCCACCTCCTGACACATATATATTCCTTCTTCTCTTTCTTCCTTAACTTTTGCCAAAATATTTATGCCCCCCTTAAATCCAAAAAGAGTTGGAGCTTTATTTATTATTATTATTATTAGTAATAGTATTATTTAGAACAAAACTCTGCGTGGCTTCTGTCTTAATATTTGGCCTTCATTTTGTGAGTCCAAATTTGGGCCTGTGCTTGTTTTGAAATTGTGGTGATATTTTCTAATTTGCCCAGACTCAAGGAGCAGAGTCTAAGAAGCGGCATGATGTTCACAAGAACATTCTGCAAGAAGTGATGGACTCCACTTCAGAGTTGCAAAATTATTCGGCCCCTTTACTTTCAGTGCAGCAAACTCACTCCAGAAGTTCAGCAAAGATCTCTGAATGATCCAATGTTGTCCTAAATGACTGATGGTGATAAATAGAATCCACCTGTGTGTAATCAAGTCTCTGTATAAATGCACCTGCTCTGTGATAGTCTCAGGGTTCTGTTGAAAGCGCAGAGAGCATCACGAAGACCAAGGAACACACCAGGCAAGTCCATAATACTGTTGTGGAGAAGTTTAAAGCCAGATTTGGATACAAAAAGATTTCCCAAGCTTTAAACATCCCAAGGAGCACTGTGCAAGCGATCATTTTGAAATGGAAGGAGTATCAGACCAATGCAAATCTACCAAGACCTGGCCGTCCCTCTAAACTTTCAGCTCAGACAAGGAGAAGACTGATCAGAGATGCAGCCAAGAGGCCCATGATCACTTTGGATGAACTGCAGAGAACTAAAGCTGAGGTGGGAGAGTCTGTCCATAGGACAACAATCAGTCATACACTGCACAAATCTGGCCTTTATGGAAGAGTGGCAAGAAGAAAGCCATTTCTTAAAGATATCCATAAAAAGTCTCGTCTAAAGTTTGCCACAAGCCACCTGGGAGACACACCAAACATGTGGAAGAAGGTACTCTGGTCAGATGAAACCAAAATCGAACTTTTTGCCCACAATGCAAAACACACCATCCCCACTGTCAAACATGGTGGTGGCAGCATCATGGTTTGGGCCTGCTTTTCTTCAGCAGGGACAGGGAAGATGGTTAAAATTGAGGGGAAGATGGATGCAGCCAAATACAGGACCATTCTGGATGAAAACCTGTTGGAGTCTGCAAAAGACCTGAAACTGGGACGGAGATTTATCTTTCAACAAGACAATGATCCCAAACATACAGCAAAATCTACAAAGGAATGGTTCACAAATAAACGTATCCAGGTGTTAGAATGGCCAAGTCAAAGTCCAGACCTGAATCCAATCGTGAATCTGTGGAAAGAGTGGAAAACTGCTGTTCACAAACGATCTCCATCCAACCTCACTGAGCTCGAACTGTTTTGCAAGGAAGAATGGGCAAGAATTTCAGTCTCTCGATGTGCAAAACTGATAGGAATATACCCCAAGCGGCTTGCAGCTGTAATCGCAGCAAAAGGTAGCTCTACAAAGTATTAACGCAAGGGGGCCGAATAATTTTGCACGCCCCACTTTTCATTTTTTTATTAGTTAAAAAAGTTTCAAAAATCCAATAGATTTCGTTCCACTTCACAATTGTGTCCCACTTGTTGGTGATTCTTCACAAAAAATAAAAATTTTATATCTTTATGTTTGAAGCCTGAAATGTGGCAAAAGGTTGAAAAAGTTCAAGGGGGCCGAATACTTTCGCAAGGCACTGTAAGTCTGTGTCATGATGTGCTAGTATGCGATGCATACAGTATTAGCACATTGTGACCTAAACTGCCCGATGCCAATTTTTATTAAATTTTTTTGATGTGATTTACTACCACTTAAAGATACAATGTAATTTCTCTCTATAACGTTTGTCATCAGCATGCCCTACAGATGAAGCATGTTGCCAATATGGCTGTTGTGACCACTCCAGTTTATAATGAGGAGATTGTCTTATCCAAAACCTCCCTTATTGGCTCTTATAAGCCAGCTGACTTAAAGCAGAGCTCCACCCAAAAGGGGAAGCTCCCTTGTCTGCCACCCCCCCCCCCCTCTGCTGTCACATTTGCCACCTTTTGGGGGAGCGGGTACCTGTTTTTTCCAGCACAGTTTGCCGCGGTGAAGTGAGCCTGGAGTTCGCGACTGTGACTTTCAAACCTACTGAATCTACAGCAAACTCACAGCAGCAGTGAACCCAGAACTCATCACTAGCAATGGAATGCATGGGTTGCAGTGATTCTTTTTAGACACACAGATTACTATGGCAGGAGATGTTAAAATAGATTTACAATTCAGTGATAACTTTTTAAATAACCCTTTTCCAATCAGCTAAATAGCTTTCAACCCTGGTGCAAAACATAAATCAGGTTTTGGTCCTTAAGAAAAGGGGGGCTGGTATGGAGGCCACACCCACTTCATCTTACAATGGTTTTGTTATTAAAGAAAAAAAATGTTTGGCAATGTTTACCAAGGTTTCTGTTATTAATCAGTAATTTAAGTCTGTGCAGACTTTGTATTGTTTTAAAGCTCTTCTCTGGGTACTCCCTTCCTCTAAGTCTAATTTAATTGCCATGTTAGCTTATATATAGAAAAATAAAAACCCTTCTCTAAAGCCCCTTTCACACTGGGGCGGTTTTCAGGCGCTACAGTGCTAAAAATAGCGTCTGTGTAGCGCCTGAAAAATATGGCCCCTTTCACTCCAGTGTGAAAGCCGGAGTGCTTTCACACTGGAGCGGTGCGCTGGCAGGACGGTGAAAAAAGTTCAGCTAGCCACATTTTTGGAGCGGTGAAGGAGCGGTGTATTCACCGCTTCTAAACCGCTCCTACCAATTGAAATCAATGGGGCAGTGCAGCTATACTGCCGGCAAAGTGCCGCTGCAGCACAGGGCGGTTTTAACTCTTTTTTGGCCACTAGCGGGTAGATGTGGTAGCTGCATTTGTTTTTGTTTTTGTTTTTACAGGCTGCGAACATTTTTAGCAAGCATAGAACATATCTGTTGATCTTGCCAAAAATGCAAGAAATTTATCTTTGTCACTTCCTGTAAGCCTAAACGAAAACCTCGAAAAAAAATTATTTATTGTGTAAACTACTAGTCCCATTAATCCACGATATAATGGAGAAGAACATGTGTGAAGTCCAGCCTATCAGACAACCATGGCTGCCCCTATACAGTAGAGAAAAAAAGGTAGAAATTAATGGGCAGGAAATTTATTATTTACAGGTTTTTATTTTTCTCAGAAAATAGGTGCAGAAACTTAACTATGCCTGCACTGCATGCCATCAACACCCCCCTCCGCCTCCCCCCGGGAAAGTAGAACACATCAAAAGGAGGGTTTGGCCAAATTGCAGTGGGATGTTTTAATTGGGCATTGTTAAATTCCAAAAATTAGTTATGCACAGGGTGCAAGGTTCCAGAGTGCGGTGCATACAGAATTCAGGGTTCAGGAGAGTGCAAAGCACAGAGTGCAGGAATCAGGAGTACGATGTGTATGGAGTGCAGAGTTCAGCAGTGTGCTACTTACAGAGTTCAGGGTTCAGGGCTAAGCTATGTACAGAGTGCAGGGTTCAGGCATGATCTACAGTGGTGTGAAAAAGTGTTTGCCCCCTTCCTCATTTCCTGTTCCTTTGCATGTTTGTCACACTTAAGTGTTTCGGAACATCAAACCAATTTAAACAATAGTCAAGGACAACACAAGTAAACACAAAATGCAATTTGTAAATGAATGTGTTTATTATTAAAGGTGAAAAAAAATCCAAACCATCATGGTGAAAAAGTGATTGCCCCCCTTGTTAAAACATACTATAACTGTGGTTGTCCACACCTGAGTTCAATTTCTCTAGCCACACCCAGGCCTGATTATTGCCACACCTGTTCACAATCAAGGCATCACTTAAATAGGAGCTGCTTGACACAGTAAGGTCCACCAGAAGATCCTTAAAAGCTACACATCATGCCGAGACCCAAAGAAATTCAGGAACAATTGAGAAAGAAAGTAATTGAGATCTATCAGTCTGGAAAGGGTTATAAAGCCATTTCCAAAGCTTTGGGAATCCAGCAAACCACAGTGAGAGCCATTATCCACAAATGGCGAAGACATGGAACAGTGGTGAACCTTCCCAGGAGTGGCCGGCCGCCCAAAATTACCCCAAGAGCGCAGCGATGACTCATCCATGAGGTCACAAAAGACCCCACAACAACGTCCAAGGAACTGCAGGCCTCACTTGCCTCAGTTAAGGTCAGCGTTCATGCCTCCACCATCAGGAAAAGACTGGGCAAAAATGGCCTGCATGGCAGAGTTCCAAGGAGAAAACCACTGCTGAGCAAAAAGAACATCAAAGCTCGTCTCAATTTCTCCACAACACATCTTGATGATCCCCAGGACTTTTGGGACAACATTCTGTGGACCGATGAGACAAAAGTGGAACTCTTTGGAAGGTGTGTGTCCAAGTATATCTGGCGTAGAAGGAACACTGCATTTCAGAAAAAGAACATTATACCAACAGTAAAATATGGTGGTGGTAGTGTGATGTTCTGGGGCTGTTTTGCTGCTTCAGGACCTGGAAGACTTGCCGTGATAAAAGGAACTATGAATTCTGCTGTCTACCAGGAGATCCTGAAGGAGAATGTCCGACCATCTGTTCGTGTACTCAAGCTGAAACGAACTTGGGTTCTGCAGCAGGACAATGATCCTAAACACACCAGCAAGTCCACCACCGAATGGCTGAAGAAAAACAAAATGAAGACTTTGGAGTGGCCTAGCCAAAGTCCTGACCTGAATCCTATTGAGATGTTGTGGTATGACCTTAAAAAGGCCGTTCATGCTCGAAAACCCTCTAATGTAACTGAATTAGGACAATTCTGCAAAGATGAGTGGGCCAAAATTCCTCTAGGACGCTGTAAAAGCCTCATTGCACATTATCGCAAACGCTTGGTTGCAGTTGTTGCTGCTAAGGGTGGCCCAACCAGTTATTAGGTTTAGGGGGCAATCACTTTTTCACACAGGGCCATGATGGTTTGGATTTTTTTTCACCTTTAATAATAAACACCTTCATTTACAAATAGCATTTTGTGTTTACTTGTGTTGTCCTTGACTATTGTTTAAATTGGTTTGATGTTCCGAAACACTTAAGTGTGACAAACATGCAAAGGAACAGGAAATAAGGAAGGGGGCAAACACTTTTTCACACCACTGTACATACATGGTATAGAGTTAAGGAGTGCGTTACCCACAGAGTACAGAGTTCAGTAGTGCACTGCGTACAGAGTGCAGGGTTCAGGAGTGATCTACATACAGAGTATACAGTTCAGGAGTACGCTACGTGTGCAGAATGTACGAAGTGCAGGAGCATGCTATGTACATAGTGCAGTGTTCAGGAGTATGTGCACTTCCTCTTCCAGTACAGAGCTCACCTCCCACCCCCAAATCCACTCTCCCCGCCTGCAGAATATTGAGTAGAAGGGACTGCTGCAGAAGAGCAGCTATGACTTACAGTAAGAATGGAGGCTGCCCAGAACACTTCTATCATTTGCAGAATTGCAAAAACAACACCAGATCCCCAAACAGCTATTCCACTCCTATTTGCAAATTAGACACTATTTGGCCTCAAAATCCCCCACTCTGAGTCTTGACAAACCAACCCCATTCAAACTTTTATGTGCTCAGGGACCATATCAGACCCATTTGATTACAGACATTTATAGATTCCTCCATGACTCTACGTCTATTACTGACACATCCCACTCTTATATGCGGAAATGGTCCCAGGTATTAAAACGTCCCATACCACTTCCGCAATGGCAGAGAATCTGGGAAGCCATCCCCAGGTCAATGTGTGGAACAGAAAGAGACAGCATATAAAATACTACTTTTCTGGTATAAAACACCTGAAATTATACACAAATATGTCCCTAAGACCCCTAGGGTGTGTTGGAGATGCCAGGGAGACATAGGTTCCCACTTCCCCATTTTTTGAGAATGCCCCTTAATATGCTCATTTTGGTTGACGATTCAGACCTTTATCCAAGATCTGTTCAATATCTCCCTCCCATTGGACCCTATGCATTTTTTACCGAGCCTGCCCATCCCTGGACTCTCCAAACATGCCCAAAAACTTGCTACCTTTATTTTACTAACGGCTCAAATGGCCATCCCCTTGCGGTGGCTCTCTCCTACACCACCCGCTCTTTCTCAAGTCCTACAGGAACTGGAACAAATTTGCCGAATGGAACGTCTTACTGCAATAGTCCACGATCTCCCACAGTTCTCTAAAACTTGGGATCTATGGGACCATTCTGAATTTAACCCTGGTTCTTATTCCATGCCCTCCAATGATATGTTAACTACCTGAATCTGTGTGCCTATCTGCTAAACACTCTTTTACATGATAGCAATGCCCTAACTTCTCACCTCCTTCGACATATGTTTTTGTAACGAACTATGACCTGTGATGCAAGTCTCTGCTGTTCTGGTAGTGCGATGACTGTACTGATGAATTTTTTATTTTATTTTTATTTTTCTCTTTCATTTATGATTTGTATTGTATACAAAACACCAATGTTCAACTGTGCACCTTTAAATGTGTATAACTGTTATCCTTTTAATTTCAATAAAAATTACAATAAAAAAACAAACAAAAAAAAAAGAATGCAGGCTGCCGGTGTAAGCTTCAAGAGGAGCTGCAGCTCCAAAGATAGCGCAACTGTACATACCCCGCTCCCCCCCCACCCCCTCATCTGCTGTCATGTGCAGAACAAGGAGGGCAGTGAGGGTTCTATGCATGCCACCAGGAAAGAAGTGCTTTCACTTGTTAACACAGAAGCCAGGCTTCTGTGTTTTTAAGGGACAGTAGCGATTAGCGATGCAAAGGGCCAGCACCAGTGGTAGCAGAACTCGGTTCCAGCACGTTCGAGCTGAAAAAAAGCCCTGATTCGCAGGATTACCAGGAAGATTACCAAAATAAAGAAATAAAGCCTGAAAAGGAAAATGAATGCAGCTCCTCTAAGGACTGGCAAGCTGTAATATATTATATTTTTGCTCTGGTGATTATATACGCTTTAATCAGCATTGATAACCCAAGAATTTGCTCAACTGAGCCACATTTTTAGACAATTGCCCTTTACATTCACTAGCACCAAACAATTTCTGTTTTCACATGGAAAACGATTGATTATATCAGCAATTCGCCATTAAATACATCAGCCACTTAAAGCGGAGTTCCACCCAGAACTTTTTATTTTTATTTTAAAGGTAATCCGTTATATTACACAATTTTAAACACTATTAATCCATGTTATTAATTAAACTGCCACTTAAGTCACTTTTTTTATAGAACTTACTTTTTATTTTCTGCTCTGTAGAGCGCTTCCATCTCTAGTGTGGGCATATGAAGCCCATTAGCATTCTCTTCCTGGATATGGTGATGCTAGATACCCAGCATGCACCTCCCGTTCTTAGCAATGCACCGTTTATACAGGGTGCAGGGAAAGGATTATGTTGTTGCCATAACAAAGGTCGGTGAAGGAGGAAGTGCCCGCCCCGTTGTTGCCTTTGCTCATGTCATTTCCAGTTTCTAAACAACGCGGTTCTAGCCTTCGGTGCTGCCCACTGACTCCTGGGAAAGATGACACACATCTCCCAGGAGCACAGGCAAGTGCACGTGCCAAGGGATATGACGTCAATCACCGCAGAGAGGAAGTGGCAGAATAGAAGGGACCCCATAGCAACAGTGGTTACTAAGAGAGTAAAAAGAAAAAGATTTTCCAAATGTTGTTGCTCAAGGAGAATGCTATGGATTTATGTAAAGTTGAATTTATGGGTGGAACTCTGCTTTAAACATTCAAGTCCCAATCTCATTTTTCTCAAGACCACTTTTTGTAAATATTTTAGTACCTAGCCCCCTCCTGTATAGGAGAAACAGGTACCCAAGATTTACTTACCTCTGTCCATGCTCCAGCTCTGTTCCCAGCTTCCTCTTCTATCCAGCGCCTGTAGTCCACTTTAGACGAATGACAGTTCCATCACTCTGTCCATTTCCTGTGAGCCTGGGCTTGCAGTACTTCAGAAATGAGTGGCGCTTTTATGTCATTAGATGCGTGCTGCTAAGAAGAATGCCTGCCACCACTAGAGGAGGAAGGAGAACCACTTGTAATGTCTTTGGACTGCCTGAAGACCGCAGGAAAAGGTATGAATAGTGAATTTTTTCAATTAAAAAAACCTCTGGTGATTCAGGGGAAATGTAGGGGAGTCGAGTTTAATTTTTTTAATATTATTTATTTGTTTATTTATTTTCCCGCTGTAATTGCTAGTTGGGCGCAGCAACCTGCATCCACTTAACAAAATACACCAAGGCCCCTTACTATTGCTACATTGAAATGTTAACAATTATATCACAAATAGATTCATATAAATAGGCAAAATTATAAATTGTCTAGTTTCTTAAACTTTTTTTTTATATAACACATTCAAATATACAGTATGTTGTTCCTAGAACCAGGGTAAATATGTACAGTATATCACCTTTTAGATTTAATATAGCTTTATTACCTTTTTTTATATTGTATAAATTAATAAAGGCCACACATCAAGGGTTAGTTGAAATAGTCAATGTTTCAAAAAGTGTGATCTTAGAGAGCTTCTACCCATCCCAAGACTCGTGCCCATGCGTTCTACTGTGGGAAGGGGGCATATGAGGTAGTGTCCAGGACCAGCTGGCAGCCAAGTTCATGTCTGTGATGCAGGAGCTCTGACAGAGGCTTCTGTATGAATTTAAATTGGTTGTAAACTCTTGCATTAGCCCGGTGAAGTGACTAGCCTAAGATGATACACATCCTCTTACGTAAGTTGTACATGTTTATCTGCACCGATCTTTCCTCTGTATTCATTCTAAGTTCAGAATTTACACAATATCTCTTAGCTCTGAAAAGCAGGGCATGGGGATCTGAAGTCTCACAATACAGATCTCAGTAAGGAGAGCTCTGAGCCCTGATAGGAAGGAAGAAACAGCTGAGCTGAGGCTGTCAATCACAGGCTGTAGGCTGTACTGGAGTTCCCTCCACTGTCACCTTTTTACCTCTTGGTGTCAGGAAAACTAGTCAGAAGTGACTCATGCAAATAGCAGAGGATCAAAGTGGCAGACAGAGATGAAACTTAGGGGTTTATTTACAAAAGGCAAATCCACTTTGCACTACAAGTGCAAAGTGCACTTGAAATTGCACTGAAAGGGCACTTGGGAGTGCAGTTGCTGTAAATCCGAGGGGGATATGCAAGGAAAATAAAAAAAACTGCATTTTAGCTTGCACATGATTGGATGATAAAATCAGCAGAGCTTCCCCTTATTTCAGATCTTCCCCTCAGATTTATAGGGACTGCACTTCCAAGTGCACTTGCAGTTTGCACTTGTAGTGCAAAGTGGATTTGCCTTTTGTAAATAACCCCCTTATGCCGCGTACACACGATCAAACAAGCGGGTGGAAAAGTCCGGCAAACTCAAGTCCGCCAGACAATCCCCCCGTGTGTAGCCTCCGGCATATTTTTTGACCCGAAAGTACGGCGGACTTAGAAAGAAGTTTTGCACTCCAATCTTCCTGCCGGACTCGCATTTCGGCGGACATTCCGGCCGTGTGTATGCCAGTCCGCCGTACTTTTGAAATGAGCGGACGTTTCCCGCCCGGAGAAAAGTCCGTTCATTTCGAGCGGGTCTGCAGGTAGGCGGGGCCCGCGAAGGAGACGCCGCTGGCCCCGCCACCTGGTATGGACTTAAAGGGGAACCCCAACGCCGGGTCTCCCCAAAGTCCACAACAGACCCTTGTCCGAGCACGCTACCCGGCCGGCCAGGAAAGGAGGGGCGAGCGAGCGCCCCCCCTCCTGAGCCGTACCAGGCCGCGTGCCCTCAACGTGCCCTCAACATACTTGTGTGTTGTGTTTTTCTTTGTACTTTATTTGACAGGTGAATGGGTAGGGGTACATTGTACATTAGGGTGGGCGGCTTTAATAAGGGGGCCCCCGGATTCCGATAAGCCCCCCGCCCGCAGACCCCGACAACCAATGGCCAGGGTTGTCGGGAAGAGGCCCTTGTCCTCATCAACATGGGGGGTGCCTTGGGGAAGGGGGGGCCGCGTGCCCCCCCCACCCCAAAGCGGCTTGTCCCCATGTTGATTAGTCCGCTGAAAAAGTGCCATGTGTGGGCAAGTAGCCCGTTGGGAAAGTCCGACGGACAGTCTGGCGGAAAGTCCGCCAGACTAAGTACGTCGGACAGACGGCTACGTGTATATGCGTCTTTAGTGCTCTGGATTGATAGAAGTACACACTATAGTGGGATATGTTTTGTTCATATATCATGTCTGAGGTTTACAACCACTTTAACAGTAGGAACGAACATTGCTCCTGTATACACGAAACCTGAAAAAAAGGCTTTGTTCATAAATGCATTGTACCAAATTTATTGTTACAGAATATTTTTTATTTAGTTATTTTATTGTTTTATGTGTATATGAAAGGAGTTCAGTTAAACCTGGCAAGTAAAAGAGTGTTTTTATTTCTTAATAGAAATTGCACCTATTTATCCCTTATTGATCCTTAGTTAAAACAGGGCTCCCCCCAAAAGGGGAAGCTCCACTTTTAGCTCAGTTCGGCCCCCCACCTTCCCCTGCAGCCCGCCCATTCACAAAGTGCAGCAAGGCTTCGTGTTTGCACAGTAGGAATCCGGCTGTGAAGCCGCAAGGCTTCAAATCCGGCTGTGAAGCCACAAGGCTTCATAGCCAGTTGCCCTGAGGTGATTGAAAAATCATCTCCTGTGAGGCCACCGCTGGATTCCTGGACAGGTAAGTGCCCTAATATTAAAAGTCAGCAGCTACAGAATTTGTAGCTTAGCTGCTAACTTTTAATCTTTTAGCCTGGAGCTCTTTAAAGTGATACTAAAGTCTCCTTTTCTCGTTAAAAATAACAAACTTGTCATACTTACCTGCTCTGTGCAGTGTTTTTTCACAAAGCAGCCCAGATCCTCCCCTTCCTGGGTCCCTTTTTGGCGCTCCTGGCCCCTCCCTCCTGTTGACTGCCCCTATAGCAAGCAGCTTGCTATTGGGGCACCTGAGCCAAACTGCAGTTCTGTGTGTCCATTCAAACACAACGCACCGTCCCGGCTCCGCCCCCGCCCACTCTATCTCCTCCTTGGCTCACTGACTATGAATCACAGTAGCGAAAGCCAATGGCACTTCGCTGCTGTCTCAGCCAATGAGGAGGGAGAGTTCCGGGCAACCAAGTCTTCATGCATCCTCGCTAGATCGAAATGGGGCTGAGGTAAGTATTAAAGGGGCTGAGGGGGTCTGCTGCACACAAAGGACTTTTTAGCTTAATGCATAAAATGTATTAAGATAAAAAAAAACTTTTGCATTTACAACCACTTTAAGTGTAATCAGCCCCAATAAACTTCTTCTCCCCCTTCTCATTTTAACTTTTTAATATTTGGCAGATTTTTTTCTTTTAATGTATTTTTAATTTATATTTAACTTTTTTTTTTTTTTTTTCTTTCGTTTTCACAGATCTTGTACAGTTTTGTAGCAACACTTTAAAAAAAATACACAATTTTTTTTAAATGCCTTTATTTCATTTTTTTTGCCAAGCTCTGTATCAGAATATTTTTTGTTGTATTAATGGGACAAATTATAGAATAACACCTACACTTTTATCTAAATTATCAATAATTACTTACACTGGTAACTTTTCACATTTGTATATCTTTATATATATACATTTCCTAAAAAATAATATAATCTATCAGGACAATATTGCCACTATTGCTTGTACCAAAAAAGTGAAAAAAAAAATGTATTACATTTTTAGGTAAAGTTATTGCCAAATTGGTAGATCAACAGCTGCAATGTCCATATTGCTCTGGTCAATAAGGGGTATAACAGTGCAACAGCTGAAGTGGTTTAACCAACCTGGCACATTAGCCCCATGTACATTCTGACCAGTTGTTAGTTAATATTTAATTTTTTTTTCTTTGATCGAAAAAAATAAAATAGTTTTAACCAGCACAGTTTTAGTGCAGTCTGTGTAGGTGGGGCTCAATGCACCAAATATTTTGTTCGTATAGGCTCTCACATTGTTATTTTTCTAAATGACTTTTCCTCATTTAAAAGAAAAAATGTTGGAGTTGGTCTTTATCTAACTGCTGAATTACAACATGCATTTGTTCTTACAAATAACTTCATGAGAACAAAAAAAACAACTGTACTACATAGAAGCACTGTGTATATTAAGCAATCAGGAGTCTGTGAAGCATGCTGTGACTTTTCTCCAGACGACAGTCATTTTTCTTAGAGGCAATGAGTATGCTCTTGGCCAGTAAAAGAGCTGCTCACATTCTTGTGAATATTGGTGAATAATTATGGTTAGCTTCATGGAGACAAAAAAAAAGACAATAGAAAGGGGGGTATAAGGATGTATACAGCACTACAATGCAGACAGTGTAACATTCAATTAAATTCTGTTTGCTAGGACAAAATATTATATACAGCATGTAAAATAAGTATTGAACATGTCGCCATTTTTCTAGGTAAATATATTTCTAATGGTGGTATTGACGTGAACTTTTCACCATGTGTTGGTAACAACCCATGCAATCCATACATACAAAGAAATGAAAACAAATAAGTTCAGAAATTAAGTTATGTGTAATAAAATGGAATGACAAAGTGAAAAGGTATTGAACACGCTAACTAAAATTAATTTAATAATTTGTAAAAAATCTGTTGTTGTTAATGATAGCTTCAAGATGCCTCCTGTATGGAAAAACTAATCGCATGCATTGCCTGGGTGTGAATTTGGCCTATTCTTCCACAAAATCTACAAATCTAGAAGGTTCCGTGGCCTCTTCTATGAACTCTGATCTTTAGTTCTTTCCATAGATGTTCTATTGGTTTCAAGTCAGGCGATTGGCTGGGCAATTATAGCCGCTTTATTTTCTTTCTTTGAAACCAATTGAGAGTTTACTTGGCTTTCTGTTTGGGATCATTGTCTTGCTGAAATGTCCACCCTTGTTTCATCTTTATCATCCTGGTAGATGGCAGCAGGTTTTTATCAAAAATCTCTTAGTACATTTTTCCATTCATCCTTCTTTCAATGAAATTAAGTTTTCCAGTATCATATGCTGAAAAACAGCCCCACACCATGATGTTCCCACTACCAAACTTTACTTCTGGTATGCTGTTTTTGGGATGATGTGCAGTGCCATTAGACCTCCAAACATGGTGTGTATTATGGCATCCAAAGAATTAAATTTTGGTCTCATCTGACCAGACTATATTCTCACAATAATTCACAGGTTTGTCTAAATGTTGTGCAGCAAACTTTAAATGAGATTCAACATGTTTTTTCTTCAGCAATGGAGTCTTGCAGGGTAACTGTTAGTACACATGACAGTTGAGTGCATGACTTATTGTTTTCTTTGAAACAATTTTACCTGCTAATTCCAGGTCTTTCTGACTCCTGGACAACTCTTCTGATAATTCTTTTTACTCCTCTGTCACAAATCGTGTGAGGAGCACCTGGTCATGGAAAGCTTATGGTGAAATTATGTTCTTTCCATTTCTGGATTATGTCCCCAACAGTGCTCACTTGAACATTCAAAAGTTTAGAAATCTTTCTGTAACCAATGCCATCAGTATGTTTTGTAACAATAAGGTTGTAAAGGTCTTGAGAGAGCTCTTTGCTTTTACCCATCATGAGATGTTTCTTCTGTGACACCTTGGGAATTAAACAACTTTTTATAGGCCATCAGTTGAGACTAAACACGCTTTCTAATTACTGATAGATTTCAGCTGGTTTCTTGGCTTTCCATGACTTTCTGCACTCTCCCCCTCTCTTCACATGTTTCATACTTTTTTCCTGTGTCATTCCATTTTATTTCGCATAACTTAATTTCTGAACTTATTTGTTTTGGTTTCTTTGTATCTATGAATTGCATGGGTTGTTACTGACACATGGTAAAAATTTCATGTCAATGGCACCTTTAGAAATATATTTACCTAGAAAAATGATGAGGTGTTCAACAATTATTTTACCTGCTGTATATTACCACTTCAAATTCAAATAATCCAAGCTAAAAAAATATTTCTATTCATTAAGGCCCCCTTCCCACATGTCTGATGTGATGCGGTCATGTGTCAATGTGCATTGTGTTAGGGCAGACAATGCATTTAAATAAGCTGGCAACCCAACACAATGGACCTAAAATGAGACATGCATTGTTTTTTGAATTCAGTACAATAGAATATACTGTGCATTTTAGTGTGCATTACAGGTGGATTGGTGAATGGCACTAGACTACACTGCGGAACATGCGTTGCAGTAAAGCACACTGAAATGTGGGCATTATTGCAATGAATAATTGTAATGCCAGGCTTTAAGCAGAATAGAACTCTCTCAATCAAAAAAATGGTGGTTGTAAAGACTCAAGGTTTTTTACCTTCATGTACAGTTGTGCTCATAAATTTACATACCCTGCCAGAATTTATGATTTCTTGGCCATTTTTCAAAGAATATGAACGATGACACAAAAAACTTTTCTTTCACTCATGGTTAGTGTTTGGCTGAAGCAAGTTATTATCAATCAACTGTGTTTACTCTTTTTAAATCATAATGGCAGCATGTTAATACCATGTATTGGCAAAGGGGCCAATACATGGTATTAACAACTGGGGTATGTAAACTTTTGATCAGGGTTATTTGGGTAGTTTCTGTTGCCATTATGATTTAAAAAGAGTAAACACAGTTGATTGATAATAAATGGCTTCAGCCAAACACTAACCATGAATGAAAGAAAAGTTTTTGTGTCATCATATTATTATTCATATTCTCTGAAAAATTGCCATGAAATCATAAATTCTGACAGGGTATGTAAACTTATGAGCACAACCGTATTCTATGCATAAAGGTAAAAAAACCTTCTGTGTGCAGAAGGCCCCCCTAAAACGTATGCGAACCCCATCAGTGATGTGTACAAGAGCCTCGACTCTCCCGGGTCTCTCCCTCCTCATTGGCTCAGACAGCAGTGGTAGCCATTGGCTGTCAATCACAACCAGTAAGTCAATGAGGAGAGAGAAGGGGCAAGGCCGATCCGTGCTCTGTGTGTGAATGGACACACGGGGCAGCGGCTCAGGAGCGAGTCTTCTCAGGTGCCCCTATAGCAAGCTGCTTGCTATGGGGGCACTCAGCACGAGGGAGGGGCCTGGAGCGCCGGCAGGGGACCCAACAAGAGGAGGATAGGGGCATAGAGCAGGTAAGTATGACATGTTTCTTAAAAAAAAAATCTTTAATATTACTTTAACTATTCTTCAATCCTTATGCTTCTAGCATCAGCACATAGATAGGACTGTATATTATATTTACCATATTTGCCTGAAAATCAAGTGAAAATCGTGTGTGCGTGTTATACTCAGATCGTTTGGTTCTGGCTGCCTCGGAGGGAACAGGGATGGGGGCGGTACGAGTGTCGACAGATTACATACATTTTTAATCTCCTGTTTATTTGGCAGCCTGTGTAATAGGAAGTCCCATCTCCTGGGCTGGCATTGGATAACTGTTTTGTCTATCATATGAGGCGGGACATTGTATTAAAGAAGCTGCCAAGTAAACAGGAGATTCTAACTGTATATAATTTGTAGGCGCTCATCCCACCCCCCCTCCCTGTCCCCTCCGAGGCTGCAGATGGGCATAGATCAGGCTGCACTGATGGCAATGTCGAGGCTGCATTCATGGCACTTGCGAGGCTGCATTCATGGCAATGGGGAGGCTGCATTCATGGCAATGGTGAGGCTGCATTCATGGCAATGGTGAGGGTGCATTCATGGCAATGGTAAGGCTGCATTCCTGGCAATGGTGAGGCTGTATTCATGGCAATGGTGAGGCTACATTCTTGGCAATGGTGAGGCTGCATTCATGGCAATAGTAAGGCTGCAGATGGGCAATGGTGGGGCTGTAATGATGGGCACTGACCCTTATTTTGCTTCACAGTTCTTTATTTAAAATTACCTTTTTTTCCCTGAAACTTCCCTCTTAATGAGAAGGTGCGCATTATACACCTGTGCGTGTTATACGCCGATAAATACGGTACTTGCTTTAAACTTTTTTTTACATTTCTTCAGTTGCTTTCTGATTTCTGGCCTAAGCCAAAATGATGTCATACAGGAGTCCTCATGGGCATTTTTTTTCTCTCATATAGAGAAAAGGGGGGGGGGGGGTTCCCAGCTAAGCACACCCTCCTGCCTGCAAGCCCAAGTTAAGGGCAGATGGATTCCAGAAAATAAATGCTACATGAATCATCTGCCCTTACTCAATATAGCTGCAGCTAGAAATTATAGCAGGAATGAATAGATGGGTGAGCTTGCTTTGAATATGAAAAATTAATTAATTTTGTTTTCAGTTGTGGTGCTCAGATACAGTTTAGTTCTTCTTTAAAAAGAAACCCTATTGAATTCCCTATTGAATGTCACAAAAAAAAAAATCTAAGAAAATAGTAATTAATACGTGGACCCAGTCTAATCGCTGTCATACTTAAGCCTTGTACACACGATCGGATTTTCCGCAGACAAAAAATCGGACTTTTGTCCGAAGGCGTGTGCCTGGATTTTGTCTTGCATACAAATGGCAAGGAATTGTTGGCCAGCAAACATGAACGTACTGACGTACCATGTGGTTTTTCAGCTCTTTAGCACCACCCTTTGGGCTCCTTCTGCTAATTTCATGTTAGTAGTTTGGTTAGTGTTGATTCGCGCTTTTCATTTAGCGCTTTTGAGTTTGTGCTTTTCATTTAGCGCTTTTGAGTTTGCGCTTTTCATTTTGTGCTCTTCAGTTCATTTCTAAACGGCCGTTCGTCAACCAGCCATGTTGCAGAATCAGAGGAGATAGCGTGTTATTTATTACTGGCCTTGGAGTTATTGCTTTGACCCAAGTCTGGTCCAAGAACAGGAGGAAGAGAATTTCTTGTACCAAAAATTGGTTGCTTTATTAATTGTGACCAATTATGTCATATGCTTTTGCTGCGGGAGCTCCAGGAGAATAATCCAGATGATTTTTGGAAATATCTCCAGATGACGGACCCCTGCTTTCACCAACTCTTGGCATTGTTGACCCCCTATATTAAGAAGCAGGACACATGCATGAGGCTTTTAATTTATTTTTTTGGTTGAATAATAATGATTTGATTTTTTATATTTTCTATATTTTTGGATGCATACAATGCACTTTTTTTGGTTAAGTTCTCTTGGCAAATAGCATGTCTAATTTTATTTGTTTTCTTTTTTTAATGCACAATAAAAAAATGTGGAGAATAATACTTGGCTATCTGTTTTACTTCAAATGACAGTTTGGGAGTAGGCAGTTACATTTAAAAAAATACAATGTAAAATTGACAAGGGACACCAACATAATTGTATCTTTTATCTTAAATAATATTATTCTTGACATCACTAGAAAAAAAAAGCCTTTTAAAATGTGTTTGCAATAACTCCATCAGTATCACCAGCAAAGCAGCTTCATTATTATCCTATTAAAGAAGAAGAGAATATGCGCTGCATTTTGAGATTTCATAATTTCCCACGTCACGAATGTTAATTCTCCATTACGAACGCTAGTTCACAAGACCGACCGCTTCTGGCTCGTCCTTGCTTCCGAGCATGCATGTTTGTACTTTGGACTTTTGTCCGACGGACTTGTGTACACATGCTCCGAACAGACATTTGTCCGCGGACAATTTTAAAACCTGCGATCCAACATTTGTCTGCGGAAAATCCGACAATTGTCCGATGGAGCGTACAAACGGTCGGATTTTCTGGCAACAGCCTGTCATCGAACATTTCCCATCGGAAAATCCATTCGTGTGTATGAGGCTTTAGACTGAGTGTGATAGCGAATACTGTGCATGCTAATGGGTCCAAAAGAAAGCACCTTTGCTTACCATTTTATGTAAGTGCTTTTTTATGATGTCTAATAAACACTTGTCATTGTTTTTGTATTTGTAGGGATTATGCAATGCATAACTTCCCTAGGGGGAGCTGCAGAGGTCTGAGCCAGGAGATCCTGTCCGGGAGGAAGAGCTTTACAATCACTTTCCACTGGGGTGGCTTGATTGCTGGAAGCAGACACATTTCCTGGCGGGCATTTCTTGATTTCTTGTCGCCTAAGGAGTCAACTAATGAGGGTCAGCATCCAACCATTGTCTCATGAGTGATGGTGTTGATCAGCAAGAGGTGGTGATCATTGGTGGTGAAAAAAAAAAAGAACACTATTATCTATGGACTTCTTTTTTACACATAATGTGTGCACACGGGGATGTTATTGTTATGTTTTTATGTTGTTATTATTATGTTGAATTTGTGAGCATTTTAATTTTTCTCATTATTATACACATTTAATGAAGGTTTGTCAAAGTATGCACATTTTGTATATGTCTTGGAGCACATGTAACTGTTATAGGTTGGAGTTTTATGTATGTTTGGGTATTTATTGATTCATTTACAATCAACATAACGAGTATTGAGAATATTAAGCGCTGCACGTATTTATTCATATTTATTTTAATTGTGGGAGTATGTGTGGTGCGAGCTAGCTCTAGTTTCTAGTTCATCTTTGCGCCATGATGATATAGCATTTATACTGTTTATTCATTGTGAACTGTTCCTTTTATTGATGGATATAATAAGTCCTCTGACCTCCCCACTCTCCACCACCCCCCATTCATCTTCTCTGCTGTATTAAATAAGCTCTACATCAATGAAACACATTCTACGAATGGAGGAGGTGGACCTTACATTCAACCGCCCATCCTCCATTCAAAGAACGCTTCTCATTAATGGAAACTATAGCACAACATCTATAGGGCATAGTCAGCACTCATCACAAGTACCGGTGACAGGTCCAAAGGCTTTATAAACCCCTCCAGCGCCAGAGGATGCAATTCTACAGGGGATTGGAAGGGGGCGCAGAAAAGTGCAGAATTTTACCTAAGAGAGTAGCCACCAGCACAAAGGACATTTCATGACATTTTGCAATCAAGGTCATTCTGAATGGCACCCCTATGCATCAGCACACAGCACATTTGTGGGTGCAGAACCACAGGGAAATCGCATGGTGTATTTTAAAAGGTGCATGCAACTTTTTGTTGCAGAAATGCAGGCACAGCAGCCCATTCATTTGAATAATCTGTTGCGTCCGCACAATTGCAGCCCGCATAAAACGTGGGAGTGTGAACCTAGGGTGAATGATCTAACCAGTTACCCGTGAAAACATTTACAGGTGTAAGGGGACAAAAAAAGTAATCCCGTCTCAGAATTGATATCCTGCCACTATTCTGTCTTACAATGTCACATTTATATTTTGTTTCTAAAAGCTTACTGGTGCTCTTTAATTTTAGAACAATTTCCCTTCTCTATTGTGTGGATTAGTTATATCAAAACCAAATAACCTTTAAACATTTTATTAATTTAATAATGATTTATGTTGTCTTCCCGATATGATAAAGCTAAAGTTGATATGTTGGTGCTGAAGTTTAGCAACACCTTTTGGGGGCATATAGCACCAGTGTAACAATGTACAGTATCTCTATTGATGTCTACCTTACTTCTCCTGGCTTCTGGTTACATTAAAAATCCCTTGTCAGTGATGCTGGAGACCCCCCACAGCAGTGGTCTTCAGGCACTGTAGTGTTTAACAGCAGTGGCAATGCTTGCCTTACCCGTCCTGTGCCCTTGGTCAGTCACAAAATTCCTAGTGTTTTTCTCCTAGAATGAAATATGTTTAGTAAATGGAGGAGGATGAATGACAGGATCTCCCCTGTCCATTCACTGAATGCAATGCATTTTGGGGGAAGAATACTAGGTAGCTGAAAAAGACACCACTCCAGGTCCACCAGACACAAACTGCCACAATAGCACTAAACAGGTGATGGCCCAGCTCACAGCTGATGATGCAAGAAAAATGAAGCTACTGTAGAAATTACTTTAATTTAGAAAATGGCCAAGCAGGGTAAGAATAGCAAGGAAATAGCAGCAGAGGAGCAGGGTCCTCTGTTGACATGTTTCACACTACACTAGTGCTTACTCATCAGCTTCCAGTTTTTTTGTCAAAGCTTAATTGAACAAGTTAAAGGTAAAAGCTGATTGGCTACCATGTACAGCTGCACCAGATTTTGCACTCTCCAGCTTTAGGCCCCTTTCACACATGCGGATGGTATGTCCGTATTTCATCCATCCGTTTGCGGATGAAATACGGACATACATTCATCCCTATGGGATAGCGGGTGTCTGCGGATGAGCATCCGCAGACACCCGATTTCGTCCGCCTCCGCAACAGTCCGATTCTGCAGACGGAGGAAAATCCTATTTTTCTATCCGTCTGCAGAGCGGATCGGATGAACACTGACAGATGGTCCGTGCTCATCCGATCCCCATAGAGGAGAATGGAGAGCTGACAGGGCGGTCCCTGCACAGTGTGCGGAGACCGCCCTGTCCGCAGCCAGCTCAGCGGGGACAACGGAGCGATCCCCGCTGAGCGAGCGGATCTTCACGGGGCGGATCATTACTGATCCGCCCCGTGTGAAAGAGGCCTTAGTAAATCAACATCAGTATTCCATCCACAGGTGAAACCGACAGGGCAATCAGTACAAAGGTGAAAGAGAATAATCCAACCACAAAAAATGAAACGTGAATGTACAAGAAACAAAATTAAAATAAACATATACATAGAGTATATCAATTTATATTAAACATCCAGAGCCCTCAAAAGAGTAATAATATACAAT
Source organism: Lithobates pipiens (assembly GCF_037356315.1). Taxonomy (NCBI): domain Eukaryota; kingdom Metazoa; phylum Chordata; class Amphibia; order Anura; family Ranidae; genus Lithobates; species Lithobates pipiens. The sequence goes on along the minus strand of NW_027507764.1, from coordinate 354,419,425 downwards.
ATTGCAATGCTAGATTAAAAGTAACAAACACAAATAATACAATGTTTTAGTGTTTTGTATGATATGTTTTTGTTACGTTTAATTTAGCATTGCAAGATTGCACTTTATGTTATTACTCTTCTGAGGCTTGAGGATGTTTATTATAAGTTGATATATGTATATCTTTATTTTAATTTTGTTTCTCGCACATACAATATCTCGCAAAACTGAGTACACCCCTCACATTTTTGTAAATATTTTATTTTATTGTTTCATGTGACAACACTGAAGAAATGACACTTTGCTACAATGTAAAGCAGTGAGTGTACAGCTTGTATAACAGTAAATTTGCTGTCCCCTAAAAATAACTTCACACACAGCAATTAATGTCTAAACCACTGGCAACAAAAGTGAGTACACCCCAGTGAAAATGTCTAAATTGGGCCCAAAGTGTCAATATTTTGTGCGGCCACCATTATTTTCCAGCACTGCCTTAACCCTCTTGGGCATGGAGTTCCCCAGAGCTTCACAGGTTGCCATTAGAGTCCTCTTCCACTCATCCATGATGACATCACAGAGCTGGTGGATGTTAGAGATCTTGCGCTCCTTCACCTTCCATTTGAGGATTCCCCACAGATTCTCAATAGGGTTTAGGTCTGGATACATGCTTGGCCAGTCCATCACCTTTACCCTCAGCTTCTTTAGCAATCTTGGAGGTGTGTTTGGGGTCATTATAATGTTGGAATACTGCCCTGCAGTCCAGTTTTGAAAGGGAGGGGATCATGCTCTGCTTCAGTATGTCACAGTACATGTTGGCATTCATGGATTCCTCAATGAACTGTAGCTCCCCAGTGCCGGCAGCACTCATGCAGTCCCAGACCATGACACTTCCACCACCATGCTTGACTGTAGGCAAGACACACTTGTCTTTGTACTCCTAACCTGGTTGCCACCACACACTCTTGACACCATCTGAACCAAATAAGTTTATCTTGGTCTCATCAGACCATAGGACATGGTTCCAGTAACCCATGTCCATAGTCGGCTTGTCTTTTAACTGTTAGCGGGCTTTCTTTTGCATCATCTTTAGAAGAAGCTTCCTTCTGGGACGACATCAATGCAGAACAGTTTGATGTAGTGTGCAGCGTATGGTCTGAGCGCTGACAGGCTGACCCCCCACCCCTTCAACCTCTGCAGCAATGCTGGCAGCACTCATGCATCTATTTTCCAAAGACAACGTCTGGATATGATGCTGCGCTCGTGCCTTCAACTTCTTTGGTTGACCATGGTGAGGCCTGTTCTGAGTTGAATCTGTCTTGTTAAATCGCTGTATGGTCTTGGCCACTGTGCTGCAGCTCAGTTTCAGGATCTTGGCAATCGTCTTATAGCCTAGGCCATCTTTATGTAGAGCAACAATTCTTTTTTTGCAGGTCCACAGAGAGTTCTTTGCCATGAGGTGCCACGTTAAACTGCCAGTGACCAGTATTAGAGATTGAGAGTGATAACACCAAATTTAACACACCTGCTCCCCATTCACACCGAGACCTTGTAACACTAATGAGTCGCATGACACTGTAGAGGGAAAATGGCTAATTGGGCCCAATTTGGACATTTTCACTTAGAGGTTTACTCACTTTTGTTGCCACTTGTCAGTTATTTTGAGGGGATAGCAAATGTACATTGCTATACAAGCTGCACACTCACTACTTTACAATGTGCAACTCTTGTGGGTGGCTTCTTTTCTATCACCTTGTTTTCCTGATTGCCCTGTCGGTTTCACTGTGGATGGGATACAGGGCTGAGACTGCTATAAGTAGGTGCTCGTGTGGTGCGAAACATGCTAGCGGTTCACCCTGCTCCTCTGCTGATATTTCCTTGATGATTTTTAGCAATTTTTATAACAGGTGATTTCCACGTCCGGATTTCCATTTTCTTTCAACAATACTAAGTGTTTTGTTAATGGCAGAGGGGAAAAGAAAGGTAGGGTGAGCTATGCAAGTCCTACAGAGTTGCAGCCACTGCTATTAACCCGCTCAGTGCCAGATTTTCATAGATATGTTCATCCCTGGCATCCCTTGAGAGATTAATTATACTGTAATCAGAAGCCATGAGAATGTTAGAGAATATTAGATACAAATCATCAAAGGTACATTATTACACTGGTTCTGTATGCCATCCTCATTTTTTATTTTTTTTCATAAACTTTAGCTTAAACTATTTAATCTAACTAACCTACCTAGAGGTGTTTCTGTAGACAAAACAAACAAAAAACAAACAAAAAAAAGTAAAGAGTATTAGAACTTTTGATGGCCTTAACAGAGGAAGCATTGAGAGTCCTCTGTAATTTATGATATATCAACCATTGGGGGCTATTAGCGCAAGGAGAAAAATACCAGCTCTGTTTATATTATGTGATCAGCTGTCATTGGCTGACAGCTGATCATGTAGTAAGGGTCGGGATCGGCCCCTTACTCCGATGATCAGCCAAATCTCCTTGACTGGCTGATCACAGAGCGTGCTGCGCATGCCCTGCAGGCGGCACACAGGCTGATCGAGCTCGGGAGTATGTACATGGATGCCCTCACGGCAATTGTGGCTCATGCTTTAGCTGTCTTTCTGCTATAGCATGGCTGGGAAGGGGTTGAAGTACATAAAAATAAGTGTCTATACTGTTTAAATCCAGTAATACATAGTCTTACCCTCTGCACATGCTCAGTTGGTCTCCATTTTTATGCATTTTCAGGCACTGCCGAGTTTGTAGATCTGCTGACAGCCTTAAAATGGAATTAAACCCTCCTATCCTTTACAACCAATGAAGCTGCTACTGTTTGATCTGCAACTGCCATGGTGCTGCACATGTGCTCAGTTATGACGCCAGCCATTTGATGCCTCTGGCAAGAAGAAACAGGAACAATCCTGGAGGCAATTTAAAGTGCACGCCGTTTTGGTAGAATAATTATTAATATTGACTGCATGTTAATTGCTAAAGAACATTATTTTTTATCAAGTTGTTATGGGTAAAGTTCTGCTTTAAGCTTTTGACCATAAAAGCTAGAAATTGATTGGCTAATATGCACAGCTGTGCACCCGTTTTAGTAAATACCCCCCTCTCTGTACAATCGCCTTAGATTTACCAAAACTATGGAAAATTAAAGTCCAACTAAACAATTCATTAATTTGTACTCAGTTTGGCAAGCCTGTGTGCTACATAGGTGTAGATTTACATGACATTATGCAGTGTATGGTCCGTTTTATACTTTCCTTTTGACTTGAAGGCAATTAGTAAAAGGAATGCTGCTTGGATACTATGGCTGTAGAATTCTCATCACAAAGGCCCTTAAGTATAGCTCTACCCAAAGTCAAAAACACCACTGTTAACTACAACAAAGATCCCACTTTGTATTCAGGGATGGTGCTAACAAACATGAAGAACCCTGAAAACATTCTACGTCCCCATTTCCAGAGCCAAGTAACAGAGGCAATGCCTTGGATGCCAAAATAAAATATCAGGAAGACTGTGCTAAGCTTGAGAATGAATGAGCGACCATTGTGCCATAAGAATACCACTCTGTCTTCATTCTCACCTTTGTTGTTGGATCTGAATTTTATAATCATAGCGATAGATATGTAATTATACACTATACTGGATGCATGCCTTTGTGCCCAGTGGTGGATTCATTATACAGTAGGTCCTGACCTATTTTCAATGCATGCCCCCTCCAGTTTCTTGTATTATACAGAAGGGTCATCGTATACAGAGGTATTTGTATTTTGCTTCTAACATGAGCTTGTGAAGCATTTCTGAATGATTTGTCGTGTAGTAGTGGATCAAATGTGGTGGTATACATCCTCTGCAAATTACTCAATTGGTGATCTTAGATGATATCGAAACAGTGTTTCCAGGTATAGGAAGTGTGTCTTGTGTATAATCATTTGCTTATTTTCCTTTAGGCCTCGTTCACACCATGGAACAGCTTTTCTGCACGCGTTCTGCAAGGGCTCAAAGAAAACAATGGTTATCTACATGCCCTGTTCACACCACAACGTGCATATTTTTTTCTGTGCAGGAATCTGCAAAGTGTATGAGGTTTTCTGCACAGAAAAAAACTAAGATGAAATCAACATTGGTGTGAACAGGGCACATAACTGATGTGCATGAAAACTGATGTTAAGGTGCATAAAAACTCACATAAAAATCAATGTAAACTTATGTCTCTGCACCATGGTGTGAACGAAATCTGGTGCAAATCAAATATGTGCTGTTTCCCCATTAGTCACCTTAGGCCCCTTTCACATGGTTGGTCTGATCAGTTCTTCGAGCGGACCTGATAGGAAGCACTATGCAAGGCCCCTTTCAGATGGCCCTTTTCATCTCTCCGCTGAGGAGGATGACAGGTCCGTGTCCGCTCCACTATGCAGAGCAGACAGGACCCGCTCTCCTCTATGGGGTGGTCAGATAGAAAGGGACTGCATGTCCCTTTCCATCCGATTGTCATCCGATCCGCCGAACCAATGGGGAACATATCCACATCAATCTGTTTTTATCGGATCAGATGCCGGCAGGTGTTAGAGGACACTTGTCCGCTGACATCTGCCTCCCCATAGAGAGCTATGGATGGTCAGATCGGGTCTGCCTGAAAAACTGACCCAATCAATCCACTGACGGGAAAGGGGTTTAAGTGTACGTGCAGGTGGATGTAAACATCCAACTACTAACAAGTCCATTTAGGTCTGGAAAAAAATTGGAAAAGGTTATGTTCATTTGCTTTATTTCTGATCTAAGAATGAAGGATCAGAGGTAGTCTAATGTAAGCGGATCCAAGTCTGTTCACATCCGATCGCTAGTTGATCTGATATGGGTCCAGAATCCTCCTGCAGCAAAAAACTGAATGGACACAACTGTCAGAAAAGTGACATTGGTTCCATTCTGCTCCAATTCAGCATGCATTTGTTTGATCCTATTACCTTAAAAAATGGAAAAAGACTATGTCCTTTTCTATATTTTTGGACCTAAACATGATGGATCAGAGGTAGTCTGCGGTAAATGGATACCAAAGGCCACACATAGATCTAATATGAAAGCTCCTGCAGAGAAAAAAAAATGAATGGACAAGAATGTCACAAAAGTGACAGTTGTTCCATTCTGCTCCGATTCAGCATGTGTTCCTTTACATCTGATCACTTCCATCCATCCAGGTCCAGAAAAAAAACATGGAAAAGGTCTGTGTTGTTTTCTGTTTTTCAGACCTAAACAAGACAGATCAAGGTAGTCTGATGTAAACAGATCTGACCACTCATAGATCAAATATGGGTCTAAAAAGCCCCTGCAGCAAAAAAAAAAAAAAAGTGGATATGACAAAAGTGGCACCGGTTCCAGTCTGCTCTGATTCAGAAGGGGGTCTGTCCATGGACCACCTGCTGATTGGACCAGGCATGGTCTGTGTGAAAGGGGCCTTACTAACAACGATACAAAGGTTGGCATTGCTGACCACCAGGGGCGGACTGACCATTCAGCCACTCGGGCACTGCCCAAGGGCCCAGGGCCACTAGGGGGCCAAATCAGGGTTGCCAGCCTCAGTAAAACCAGGGACAGTATGTAAAAATCTGTGTTTTTTTTACATCTGTCTCTGAAATGTCCCTTACCGACATCCTTTTGGTCTAAACATCCTGAGATTATAGCTGCCCCACCTCTCCAGTACCTTCTCAGCCAATAGAAGCATAACTGTGTATACTGTGTGATTTTATACTATGTGTGTGTATACTGTGTGGCCCCATAATCTCTGATTGCCCGGGGGCTCCATAATCTCCTATTGCTCGGGGCCCCATGAGTTGTCAGTCCGCCCCTGCTGACCACCTTTGTAACCCTTTCATGCCTAGCCTAAAGTCCCTTTAAATAGGTCTTTTTGCCCAGGGGGTTGGAAGGGCTGCCTGATCACATGACCATTGTGATTCGTTATCACAGTGGTCACATGACCAAAAACAATCCTAGGACCTCCCTTTGACAGTTCGGTCACTGTGCTGGACGCACAGAAACCATGGGTGCGTATGTGGGCGCTAAAGCCTACCCTCTTTGCCGCCATACACATGCGTTACAAAGCAAGAAAAAAGTGCTAGGACTTTTATAGCACTACCCCATGAAGTCTGGGGCAGATGCCTTAATTTTACCCCATAATTGATTGTGACCCACAAAAGTCTTTTGCACCAACATCCTACATGTCATGTAAACTTTGCCAAGCAATGCACAAAGGACAGAATCAGAGCTGCAGTAAACAATAGATGCTCCATGCCCCCATTCCCATACACAGCCCTCTAGAGCAGAGTGCGGTATTAATGACCCCCTGATAGGGGGCGCCATCCTTGCTGCGCTATCCATGGTGCTGAAGGCTACATTAGAAGGACTGGCCACTTACCGGTCAGGCTCCTCAGCACTGTCCCGTGAGCCCATAGGCTCAGGACTTGTTGTACAGACAGGTTGATCATGGAAATGTCCTCCTTCTCCGCTTTCATTTTCGGTCCCTGGCTGATCGTCAGCCGGCGGGGTGCTGGAGGAAGTCCCGGGGCTCCCAGACAGCTGCTGCTCCTCTTCCTCCAGCAGCAGCACAAGGAGCTCAAGCAGTAAGAGGCCAAGTAAGGATGGCCGGGGGATGAGCGGAGGGCGCAGCTGGACCGGGGACGACAAGCAGCCTCGCAGGGGAGACATTGAGGAAGAGGAACCCCAGCCTGGTGCACTTCTTATAGGTAGCCAGAGACGTGCTACCGACCACAGTACACAGCACACACCGACCTTCTACACACTGTGTGTGTGCCGAGCATATAGCCGAGCAACCAACCTGCATCCTCCACCATCATCAGATGTCCCCTCCTTCCTCCCATCATCATCCGAGTCACCATCATCATCCTGGAGGAGGAGACTGGAGCCTGTGCATGGAGCATCCATCCCTCCTGTCCTCCTCTACACCATCCTTCCTAGCATTTTTAGGGTCACCTCTCACACCATTCTTCCTATCATTTCTAGGGTCACTTCTCACACAATCCTTCCTAGCATTTCTGGGGTCACATCTCCTCCTCTACACCATCCTTCCTATAATTTCTAGGGTCACATCTCCCCCTCTAAACCATTCTTTCTATCATTTCTAGGGTCACATCCCCCCCTCTACACCATCCTTCCTATCATTTCTAGGGTAAAATCTACCCCTCTACACTATCCTTCCTATCATTTTACGGTTACATCTCATCTACAACATCCTTCCTATCATTTCTAGGGCCACATCTCCTCCTCTACACTATCCTTCCTATCAATTGTAGGGTCACATCTCCCCCTCTACATCATCCTTCCTATCATTTCTAAAGTCACATCTCCCCCTTTACACCATCCTTCCTATCATTTCTAGGGTCAAATCTTCTCCTCTACGCCATCCCTCCTGTCCCCATCTACATCATCCTTCCTATCCTTTCTAGGGTCACCTCGCACATCATCCTTTCTATCATTTCTAAGTTCACCTCTCACACCAGCCTTCCTATCATTCCTAGGGTCATCTCTCACTAGGGTTGCCAACTCATTCCTTTAAAACCGAGCACATATTAAATACACAGGTTCGGGGGTTAATTTAATACAGGTAAGGTACTAAGTAAATTTAATTACCATCTTAATCAGCCACACAACCTGTTTAAATAATGTGTTCAGTTTTAAAGGGATGAGGTGGCAACCCTATCTCTCACACAATCCTTCCTATCATTTCTAGAGTCACCTCTCACACCATCCTTCCTATAATTTCTAGGGTCACTTCTCACACCATCCTTCCTCTCATTTTTAGGGTCTCCTCTCACACCATCCTTCCTATCATTTCTAGGGTCACTTCTCACACCATCCTTCCTCTCATTTTTAGAGTCTCCTCTCACACCACCCTTCCTATCGTTTCTAGGGTCACCTCTCATAACATCATTCCTATCATTTCTAGGGTCACTTCTCACACCATCCTTCCTATCATTTCTGGGGTCACATCTCCTCCTCTAGTCTACACCATCCTTCCTATAATTTCTAGGGTCACATATCCCCCTCTAAACCATCCTTTTTATCATTTCTAGGGTCACCTCTTAAACTATCCTTCCTATCATTTCTAGTGTCATATCTCCTCCTCTACACCAACCTTCCTATCATTTCTAGGGTCACCTCTCACACCATCCTTCCTATTATTTCTAGGGTCACATCTCACACCTTCCTTCCTATCATTTCTAGAGTCACCTCTCACACCATCCTTCCTATGATTTCTAGGGTCACCTCTCACACCATCCGTGCTATAATTTCTAGGGTCACATCACCCCTTCTACACCATCCCTCCTGCCCCTCTCTACACCATCCTTCCTATCCTTTCTAGGGTCACCTCTCACACCATCCTTTCTAGGGTCACCTCTCGCACCATCCTTCCTATCATTCCTAGTGTCACCTCTCACACCATCTTTTCTAGAATTTCTAGGGTCACCTCTCACTAGGGTTGCCAAGTCATCCCTTTAAAACCGAACACATATTAAATACACAGGTTTGGGGGCTAATTTAATACGGGTAAGGTACTAATTAAATTTATTTACCATCTTAATTAGGCACACAACCTGTGTAATTAATATGTGTTCTGTTTTAAAGGGATGAGGTGGCAACCCTACCTCTCACACCATCCTTCTTATCATTTCTAGGGTCACATCTCCTCATCTACACCATCCTTCCTATCAATTGTAGGGTCACATCTCCCCCTCTACACCATCTTCCCTCTCATTTCTAGGGTCACATCTTCTCCCTCTACACCATCCTTCCTATCATTTCTAGGGTCATATCTCCCCCTCTTCATCATTCTTCCTATAATTTCTAGGGTCACGTCTCCCCCTCTACACCATCCTTTCTATCATTTTTAGGGACACATCTCCCCCTCTACACCATCCTTCCTATCATTTCTAGGTTCCCTTCTCCTCCTCTACACCACCATTCCTCTCATTTCTAGGGCCACCTCTCCCCTCTACACCACCCTTCCTCTCATTTCTAGGGTCACATCTCCCCCTCTACATCATCCTTCCTATCATTTCTAGGGTCACATCTCCCCCTCTAAACCACCTTCCCTCTCATTTCTAGGGTCACCTCTTCCCCCCTCTACACCATCCTTCCTATCATTTCTAGGGTCATATCTCCCCCTCTACACCATCCTTCCTATCATTTCTATGGTCAAATCTCCTCCTCAACACCATCATTCCTCTCATTTCCAGGGTCACATCTCCCCCTCTACATCATCCTTTCTAGGGTCACCTCTCACATCATCCTTTCTATCATTTCTAGGGTCATCTCTCACACCAGCCTTCCTATCATTCCTATGGTCACCTCTCACTAGGGTTGCCAACTCATCCCTTTAAAACTGAACCCATATTAAATACACAGGATTGGGGGATAATTTAATACAGGTAAGGTACTAAGTAAATTTAATTACCATCTTAATCAGCCACACAACCTGTGTAATTCATATGTGTTCAGTTTTAAAGGAATGAGGTGGCAACCCTACCTCTCACACCATCCTTCCTATCATTTCTAGAGTCAATTCTCATACCATTCTTCCTATCATTTATAGGGTCACCTCTCAAACCATCCTTTAACATTTCTAGGGTCACATCTCCCCCTCTATACCATCCTTTCTATCATTTATAGGGTCACATCTCCCCCTCTACACCATCCTTCCTATCATTTATAGGGTCACATCTCCCCCTCTACACCATCCTTCCTATCATTTCTATGGTCAAATCTCCTCCTCAACACCATCCTTCCTCTCATTTCTATGGTCACATCTCCCCCTCTACATCATCCTTTCTATCATTTATAGGGTCACATTTCCACCTCAACACCATCCTTTCTATCATTTCTAGGGTCACATCTCCCCCTCTACACCATCCTTCCTACTAGTGATGGACGAACTTCCGACGGGACATTTCGCGAACGCAGACCGCGAACGCGGCCGATAGTTCACGAACCGTAACGTTTGTGGCGGGCCCCATTGATTTCAATGGGAGGCGAACTTTGCAAACCTACAGGTCAAATTTGCAGCCACAAAATAATTACTAGCTGTGCAAACATAGTCCCACCACATGGCCAATGACATAACACATGTATGAGGTGAATCTGGGATCGACAACTACAAGCATTCTTTTTTTATATGTGAAATTGTTCTGACAATTCAGGACTGTGGAGCGCATGAAGGCAATGGAGGAGAGGGAAGGTCAGGGTAGGCAAAGAAGAGGGTGCAGGAGATGATCACCAGCAGCGTGACATACAGCAATGACACCTGCACCGTGATAGAGTGATCTGACACCAGCACCGTGATAGAGAGCACTGACATCAGCAGCGTGACATACAGCGATGACACCTGCACCGTGATAGAGTGATCTGACACCAGCACCGTGATAGAGAGCACTGACATCAGCAGCGTGACATAAAGCACTGACACCAGCACCGTGATATACAGCACTGACACCAGCACCGTGATAGACAGCACTGACATCAGTAGCGTGACATACAGCAATGACACCTGCACCGTGATAGAGTGATCTGACACCAGCACCGTGATAGAGAGCACTGACATCAGCAGCATGACATAAAGCACTGACACCAGCACCGTGATATACAGCACTGACACCAGCACCGTGATAGAGAACACTGACATCAGCAGCGTGACATAAAGCACTGACACCAGCACCGTGATATACAGCACTGACACCAGCACCATGATATACAGCACTGACACCTGCACCGTAATAGAGTGATCTGACACCAGCACCGTGGTAGAGAGCACTGACATCAGCAGCGTGACATAAAGCACTGACACCAGCACCGTGATATACAGCACTGACACCAGCACCGTGATATACAGCACTGACACCTGCACCGTAAGCAGCCCCAGGAGGAAGTCAGCATAGCACAGGGATGGTGGGAGCCCCTCATAATGAGCATAGCACAGGGATGGTGGGAGCCCCTCATAATATGCACAGCAGAGGTACAGCCCCAGGAGGAAGTCAGCACAGCACAGGGATGGTGGGAGCCCCTCATAATAAGCAGCCCCAGGAGAATGTCAGCATAGCACAGGGATGGTGGGAGCCCCTCATAATAAGCAGCCCCAGGAGGAAGTCAGCACAGCACAGGGAGCCCCTCATAATGAGCATAGCACAGGGATGGTGGGAGCCCCTCATAATGAGCATAGCACAGGGATGGTGGGAGACCCTCATAATAAGCAGCCCCAGGAGGAAGTCAGCACAGCACAGGGATGGTGGGAGCCCCTCATAATAAGCAGCCCCAGTAGAAAAATGACACCGCTCAACCTTTTCAAACAGGAGGGTACAGGCATATAGTACGGTGTGCTTTTTTTTGGACAAGGAAGTGAGCCAAATGAAGAATGAAGGTCTGTGTGCTCGATTAAAAAAATAGTTTATAGACATATACATAGTCTACTGGTCACATGTGTTGAATTCCTCCGAGATCCATGCCTCATTCATTTTTAGAAATGTGAGGTAGTTAACACTGTCGTGAGCTAGGCGAGTATGCTTATCGGTCACAATCCCCCCTGCTGCGCTGAACGTCCTTTCGGACAGGACACTGGACGAGGGGCAAGCCAACAGTTCGATTGCAAATTGGGCAAGCTCTGGCCAGAGGTCAAGCCTGCCCACCCAGTAGTCCAGGGGTTCATCACTCCTCAGAGCGTCCACATCGGCCGTTAACCCGATGTAGTCGGACACCTGGCGGTCTAGGTGTTCCCTGATGCTGGATCTGGATGACACCTGTCGATGGGTCGGCTGAAAGAATGACCTCATATCCGAAGTCACCAACACATCTTCAAACCGGCCTCTTCTTGCAGGCGCTGTTGGATTGGTACCCGCAACTCCTTCTCTGGGAGTGGGAATTGCTCCTCTGCCAGCGCACGCAAAAGCAGAATGCAGCATTTCTCAAAGCAAGGCCTGGAAGTGCTCCATTCTGACAGCCCTCTGTGACGGCGGTAACATTTCCGCCATTTTGTGTTTGTACCGGGGGTCTAAGTACGTTGCCACCCAGTACTGGTCCTTGACCCTTATGCTTTTTATACGGGGGTCCCTATTAAAACACTGGAGCATGAAAGCCCCCATTTGCACTAAACTGGAAGCGGTGTGGTGGCCTGGCTCCTGCTCATCATCCAGGATAATGCCGTCCTCTTCATTCTCCTCTCCCCATCCACGCACAACAACAGGGATCCCAGAAAGGTTTAAAGCATGCTCTTCTTGCTCCTCCTCATCCGCCCCGGCACCATCCTCCTCTGACTCCTCTTCAGACTCCTGTTGTTGACTTGTCTCAGATAGAGTAGCCCCCCCTGGGAATTCATCCAGCATTGCGACTTCCTCATCTTCCCGCTCCTGCTACTACACAGCTTGATCAATGACACGACGCAATGCACGCTCCATAAAGAAGGCATAAGGTACCATGTCACTGATGGCGCCATGGCTGCGACTGACCAGTTTGGTGATCTCCTCAAATGGCCGCAGAAGTCTGCATGTGTCGCACATGAGCAGCCACTGGCACGGTGAAAAAAAAACCAGCTTCCCAGAACCTGTTCTGCCGCAGAGTTCATACAGGTAGACGTTAACTGCACGTTTCTGCTGGAGCAGCCTATCAAGCATATAGAAGGTTGAGTTCCATCGCGTCGGGCAATCGCAAATAAGATGTCTGACCGGCAGATTGTGTCGCCGCTAAATGTCAGCAAGGCGAGCCATGGCCGTGTAAGATCTTCTGAAATGGGCCGAGATTTTCCTTGCCTGGCGCAAGATGTCCTGGACCCCAGGGTATTTGACAACGAATCGCTGCACGACCAAGTTTAAGACGTGTGCCATGCATGGCACGTGCGTCATTTTGCCCTGTTTCAATGCGCTAAGCAGATTGGCACCGTTGTCACACACCACTTTACCAACTGTCAAATTGAGCGGTGTTGGGCTTACCATGACTAATGCGTTGACTGCAAAGATTGCAGATGGCAACGCTATTGTCAGCAGCGGACACGTTAAAAAAAGCCCACACTGTGGAGCCATGTGCCGGCGTCCTGGGTAGCGCCAGATGTTACCATACATGGTCGATGACTCGCTCCTGATACATTAGCAGTCTGCTTTGTCCGTCCTGTGCAATGTAAGTTATTCCTGCTTCTCCTCCCTATCTGCTGGTCCATATCTCCCTCTGAACTCCCCTCCTCTTCCTCTCTTGTGGGCACCCACATGACATCACTAGACACGTCATCATGGACGTCACCTTCCCCACTGCTATAAGTAGAGATCTCGAAGTAGGCAGCAACACCGGGGACCAACCTCCTCCTTGGGCTGATCTGGGTACTGTCTTCAGACTGCTAAGTGGCGGTTGTTGCTACCTCCTCTTCCTGATCCAATGCCAAGAGTGGCTGCGCATCAGAAATGTCTTGATATGGATCAGAAACTAATTCCTGTGACTCAAGCGGAAGGTATGTGGTGGTGGTGGTGTTGTTGGTGGTAGTGTCTTTGGGGGTGAACATAGCAGAGAGTGAAGAAGAGGGTGCAGATCGAGAGGATGAGGAGGGTGCAGAAGAGTAAGGCTGAGTGAGCCACTCAACCAAGTCTGGTGCGTCCTTTAAAGTAATTGAACGCACATTCTGCAACTTCCCACTTTGGCTCAAGCCTGTTGCTCCTGCCCTACCCCTACCACCCCTGCGGAAGGGCCTGCCTCTCCCTCTGCCTGTCATTTTTTAAATGACCCTGTGACAAAACTCTCAGTCCCTATACTGATAAAGGACTGCTGCAGTATAGGGCAGCAGTCAGCAGTAGTGCACCTCAACCCTATATATTGTGGACCTATACCAGTCCTTAAGGAATAGCAGACTGTACCTCACTCAACCCTATGTACTGTAGTACCCTATACCTTACCAGTCCTTATAAGGACCTTTGTGGAACTAGTAGGTTGTGAATGATTAGCAGACTGTACCACAGTCCCTATACTGATAAAGGACTGCTGCAGCAGAAGGGCAGCAGTCAGCAGTAGTGCACCTCAACCCTATATATTGTGGACCTATACCAGTCCTTAAGGAATAGCAGACTGTACCTCACTCAACCCTATGTACTGTAGTACCCTATACCTTACCAGTCCTTATAAGGACCTTTGTGGAACTAGTAGGTTGTGAATGATTAGCAGACTGTACCTCAGTCCCTATACTGATAAAGGACTGCTGCAGCAGAAGGCAGCAGTCAGCAGTAGTGCACCTCAACCCTATATATTGTGGACCTATACCAGTCCTTAAGGAATAGCAGACTGTACCTCACTCAACCCTATGTACTGTAGTACCCTATACCTTACCAGTCCTTATAAGGACCTTTGTGGAACTAGTAGGTTGTAAATGATTAGCAGACTGTACCTCAGTCCCTATACTCATAAAGGACTACTGCAGCAGAAGGGCATGAGTCAAGTATAATATTCTTTCTATATTTGGAAGAAAGAATATTATACGTGTACAAGCCTATTACCATACCAGTCCTGAAAAGAACCTTTGTGGACCTAATAGTAACAGCTACTGATTAAACTGACTGTCCCTCACTGCCACACACAGCTTCCTGCCTGTCCCTATTTAAACTGACAAAACACAGGCTGCTGGAACAATAACTTGAATAGCACTCAAAACTATATCCTGTACTACTTTACCATACCAGTCCTGCAAAGGACTTTTGTGGACCTAATAGTAACAGCTAATGATTAAACTGACTGTCCCTGCTGCACACAGCATCCTGTCCCTCTCTCTACACTGACAAAAGACAGGCTGCTGCAACAATCACTAGCACAGCAGTGCCTCAAACCTATATCCTGAATTACACCTAACACCTATACCATACCAGTCCTGAAAATAACTTTTGTGGACCTAATAGCTAGCGATTTGGGTCACTGCAGTCTCTCCCTGCTCCACACAGCAACCTCTCCCTATAGTGACATACGAAAGAATGTAAAATGGCCACCGGATCGGGTCTATTTATAAGTTAGGGGGAATGTCCAAGTGTCCATGTGCTGTAATGTCTCAATTGGCTGTCCTGTACCCCATGATGGATGTGTCATCATAGGTCAAAGTTCTTTTACACAGTAAACACGGAAGTCCGCCGGGCTAACGGCAGCAATAGTCCGTCGATCGAGCGGACGGCGAACAGCCGAAATTCGCCGCGAAACGACCGCCGGGCGAACCGTTCGGCCATCCCTACTTCCTATCATTTCTAGGGTCACATCTCCCCCTGTACACCATCCTTCCTCTCATTTCTAGAGTCACATCTCCCCCTGTACGCCATACTTCCTATCATCTCTAGGGTCACATCTCCCCCCTCTAGACCATCCCTCCTATAATTTCCAGGGTCACATCTTCCCCTATACACTGTCCTTCCTATCATTTCTAGGGTAACATTTCCCCCTCTACACCATCCCTCCTATCATTTCTAGGGTCAAATCTCTCCCTCTACATCACCCTTCCTTTCATTTCTAGGGTCACTTCTCTGCCTCTACACCATCCTTCCTCTTATTTCTAGGGTCACATCTTCCCCCTCTACACCATCCTTCCTATAGTTTCTAGGGTCACATCTCCTCTACACTATCCTTTCTATCATTTCTAGGGTCACATCCCCCCCTCTACACCATCCCTCCTGTCCCCCTCTACACTATCCTTCCTGCCCCCCTCTACACCATCCCTCCTGTCATTTCTAGGGTCAAATCACCCCCTCTACACCATCCGTCCTCTCATTGCTAGGGCCCCATCTTCCTCTCTATACCATCCTTCCTGTCCCCCTCTACATCATCCCTACAGTAATTTCTAGGGTCAAATCACCCCCTCTACACCATCCGTCCTCTCATTTCTGGGGTCAAATCACCCCCTCTACACCATCCGTCCTCTCATTTCTAGGGTCACATCTGCCCCTTTCCACTATCCCTCCTCTAATTTCCAGGGTCACATCTCCCCCTCCAAACCATCCTTCCTGTCATTTCTAGGGTCATACATCTCCCCTTCTACACCATCCTTCCTATAGTTTCTAGGGTCACATCTCCTCTACACTATCCTTCCTATCATTTCTAGGGTCACATCCCCCCCTCTACACCATCCCTCCTGTCTCCCTCTACACTATCCTTCCTGCCCCCCTCTACACCATCCCTCCTGTCATTTCTAGGGTCAAATCACCCCCTCTACACCATCCGTCCTCTCATTTCTAGGGCCCCATCTTCCTCTCTATACCATCCTTCCTGGCCCCCTCTACATCATCCCTACAGTCATTTCTAGGGTCAAATCACCCCCTCTACACCACCCGTCCTCTCATTTCTAGGGTCAAATCACCCCCTCTACACCATCCGTCCTCTCATTTCTAGGGTCACACCTGCCCCTTTCTACTATCCCTCCTCTAATTTCCAGGGTCACATCTCCCCCTCCAAACCATCCTTCCTGTCATTTCTAGGGTCATACATCTCCCCTTCTACACCATCCCTCCTATCATATCTAGGATCATATCTCCTCCTTTATATCAACCCTCCTGCCCCCCTCTACACCATCCTTGCTATCATTTCTAGGATCACACATCTCTCCCTCTACACCATCCGTCCCATCATGTCTAGGGTCACATCTTCCCCTCTATACCATCCCTCCTGTCCCCCTCTACACCATCCTTCCTATAATTTCTAGGGTCACACATCTCTTCCACTACACTATCTCTCTTGTCATTTCTCTGGTCACGTCTCTCCCTCTACAGTATCCCTCCTGTCATTTCTATTGTCACACATCTCCCCATCTACAATGTCCCTCCTGTCATTTCTAGGGTCACATCCCCCCCCCTCTACACTATCCCTCCTCTCATTTCTAGGGTCACACATCTCCCCCTCTACAATGTCCCTCCTGTCATTTCTAAGCTCATATCTTCCGCTATACCCTATCCCTCCTGTCTTTTCTAGGGTCATATCTCCACCTTTACACCATCCCTCCTGTCATTTCTAAGGTCACACATCTCCCCCTCTATACCATCCCTCGTGTCATTTCTAGGGTCACAGCTCTCTCTCTACACCATCCCTGCTTTCATTTCTAGGGTCACATCTCCTCCTCTATACCATCCCTTCTGTCATCTCTAGGTTCACATCCCCCTCTAAACCATTCCTCTTGTCATTTCTAGGGTCACACATTTCCCCCTCTACACCATATCTTCTGTCATTTCTAGGGTCACATCTCCCCCTCTATTCCATCCTTCCTGTCATTTCTAGGTTCACACATTTTCCCCTCTGCACCATTCCTCCTGTCATTTCTAGGGTCACATATCCCTCTCTATACCATCCCTCCTGTCATTTTTAGGGTCACGCATCTCTCCCTCTATACCATCCCTACTGTCATTTTTAGGGTCACACATTTCTCCCACTATACCATCCCTCCTGTCATTTCTAGGGTCACACATTTCTCCCTCAATACCATTCCTCCTGTCATTTTAAGATCACACATCTATCCCTTTTTACCATCCCTCCATTTCTAGGATAATACAGTTTCCCTCTATACCTAGCCTATTGAAATAAAATTCACTGATGTCAATGAGTAAAATTTTCTTTCAGCAGAGGTCCGCATCACGTTTGTTCTTTGAGTCATATCCTTCAAATTACAGCCTTCCTCTTCTTAGACTAGGTTCACATCTCTTTGGCTGGGGAACATGTGCGAATCGTATGTGTTCCCCACCCACAAAGAAATATGCTGCACTTTATCATTTTTTTATTATAGCACCCCCACACATCCACACCTACAGCACATTTTCACATGCACCAAACCACATGATGCCGCTCCACCATGCAGCTTGATGCATAGTTGCATAGTATATCCGGCAAAACCGAAGTCATGAAATTCTCATAGCTTTCAGATTTCAGTTTCTCAGGCCATAGAGATGAATGGAGCCATTCTGGTCTCTGATCAGCTCTATGGTCAGCTGGCAGAACCACCGGGCTGCATTCTCATGTTCCCTGGTGGGACAGGAGAGCCTGAGAAAAACATGGAAGGCAGCGGGGGAGGGGGTATCCCCCTCCCACTGCTTGTAAAAGCAGTCTAGCAGCTATTTATCTGCTAGGATTGCTTTTACATGAAAGCTGACCGCCAGCTGAAAAAAACGATACCAAGATGATGGCAAAACCTGCAGGCATCATTCTGGTGTAATCACTCAAATTCCAGGAACATACCAGTACGTTGCTGGTCCTTGTTGGATATATATTGTAATTTTCTTTTTTTTCATGCAGCCTGTTGAGCTGAACGAAAAAACAGATTCTTCCATTCACAGTGATCGATGTGGATTGAAGAAACCTCTGCCAAGAAAAGTGAATAAAAATATATGCCAATGCATATATAAAAATATAATATGTAAAAGTAAAAATATATGAAGAAGCCTGTCCACCCCTGCCCTTATGCTTCAGCATGTATGCTCTTTTTTTAAACTATGGTGGTGAAATCACCTCCTACAGTGCTGGAGTCACAGATTTATGTATTGTGAGAGAAAACTATGTTGCTGTCAAAATAAATAAATCAGTGCTGCAGATGAATGGCGTACCTGCAAAGCAAACAATGGTTAACAATAAATCACAGTATTAATAAAACATTGACTCAATAAAAACACATTTCTTTTTATTGCAATCTGTGCCAAAAAAAGAGTAAAAAACATTTGGCGAAGCCCCTATGCTTTGCCATATATGCTCTTTATTTTAACTGTAGTGGTGAAATCTCCTCCTACAGCGCTGGAGTCACAGATTTATCTATTGTGAGCGCAAACCCTGTTGCTGTCAAAATAAACAAATCAGCACTGTAGCCAAATGATGTACCTGCAAAGCAAACAATGGTTAAAAATAAATCACAGCAACAGTACAATAAAACAGGAGAATGACATGCCTGCAAAGCTAACACAATAAAATACAGTAACAATAAAACATTACAGTACAGCATAAAATACAGTAAAACAGTATGAACAATAAAAAATATATATATATTGGGCTTTTTTTTATTTTTATCTTATTTTTTTTACACTTTTTTACACTTTTATTATAACTATAAACGTTCTAGGTTAGGTCTCTCAAAATACGATGGCCATCTTTCGAGACCCCGTGTGAAAGTGTGCCCTAGGACTGTGTTGTGCTGTACCTTATACTAATACTCCACTAGTGTGTGGTAGCGATGGAAACAGTCCCCTATGCAGAGACCAGGTTAGCCAGGACAGGAAGGACAATAACAGCGGATGTCATGCCTATGTCCACGTTTTCCACAGAGACGACATTTTTTTTGGGGTGCTCTTTGGGTAGGGGTACCAGGGAGGTCATATGGAAAATGACTCTCATGCAGCCGGCTCACTGCATTTTGATTGGGAAATTGGGCCACAGCACCTTCTGGATACAGAAGGGTTGTGATGATCTCTTCCTGGAATTTTAGGAAGGATTCAGTTCTTTCAGACTCTATGTATAGTACATAAGCATTTTGAGAGAGCCAATTGAAATAGGTATACAAACACTTTTTTGTACAAGTGTGGCCTTATGGGCAATTAGATACGGCCCCATCATCACCCCTCCCATTTTAAGGTTGTATTCATGGACACAGAAGGGCTTCTCAACAACACCAGTCGCCGTAGTAATTTGGACTGCCATGTCTGTGTGAATGGAAGACAGAACAAAAACATTCTGTTTGTCCTTCCATCTCACTGCAAGCAATTCATTGAACCTCAAGCAGGCTCTTTCCCCCGTATAAGTCGGTATCAACAAGCTGTTGGGGGAAGCCCCGGCGATTAGATCGTGTTGGAAAGAACAACAACATGGTTGCTAATAAGCTGACAATACTGTATGCATTATACCTATCTATGCATCAGGTGGCACTGTAGTATTATAGTGTGGGGGTCAGCAACTAATAGATCAGGGCCAGGTGACTGGTAGATCACAGTCTAAGCTTGCCGACCCACCGTACCAGAGCAACAAACAGAGTACAATGCAGAGAGACTACTTGTAAAGTTGGAGTTGGAGTAGGGAGCAAGAGTACCATAAGATGATGCCTCCTTTGTTGTACTGACTCCTGCCCCATGCAGAGTGATATTCCACCTCTTATCCCAGCTAGCAGTCTCCAGAGTGGTGGCAGCAGCAGGAAAGAAGAGATCTTCAGGTCAGCATAAATACAATACATTGGACATAATGTTATAGGGCTGCTTTTACACTGATGTGCTGTGGTTTACCCACACTGCATGTGCAGGGCAGTGTACCTGCAGCTTTCCTGTGGGTTTGCTGTGCTTAGCCATAGACTTTTATTATATCCTGTGGGTTTGGTGTGCAGCTAACCCAAGAAGGTCACTGATGCACTGTGCTGCACCCACAATGCAGGTAAACCACAGCACATCAGTGTAGATGCAGCTTTACAGAGGGCTCAGAACAGTAAGGGTTCATTTACATTTGTAGCTTGTGGAGCGGTAAAACCCCATAACTAAGATGTATTTTGACAGGTGAGAGCACCCACCCAAAGCAACAGGGTGTTTAATTCCTGCATGTGGTGTACATCTTTGGCTGCAGCCACAGCAGCTAAAAGGGAGTAGGGATTGGTGGTGGTAAATTTGCAACTCAACAGCAGGGTTTTACCGCCCCCACATCTTTTTGTGAACGAGTCCTAAGGGTGAATGCAAGGACTCATTTATAAGTGCAGCAGGCCCCGCTGCTTCTTTGAAAAGTGATCCAAGTGAGTTTGACAGGTGGTGTGAGGCGATATGTCACCTGATTTAAATGCATGATTGTCATGTAATGCACGTGATTGCGACGTGGTAGTACGGCAATTGGAGGTTTAAATCACGTGTGTGGAGGCAACACTGTGCACGGTGATCTCTGACTTCTCCCATGTTGTTCAGGTAGATCACCTCTTTAAGGTTGCCTGCCCTGGGTATAGTG
Organism: Lithobates pipiens; assembly: GCF_037356315.1. Lineage (NCBI taxonomy): Eukaryota > Metazoa > Chordata > Amphibia > Anura > Ranidae > Lithobates > Lithobates pipiens. The sequence continues at coordinate 354,398,502 of NW_027507764.1, read as the reverse complement.
AATGTATTCTATGATATAACAGGATGTATTGTCTATCTATGTTCAGTGAACTTGTTTGTTGTTCTCTTCCTGTTTCATGCTGTAAGACATGTAGCACCCTCTAGTCCACTAGAAGGATAGTGTTTTTTTTTTTTTCTGAGAGTAGTTTAATTTCCAAGCTTGGCTGGCAGCCAAGCCTAGGTGTGTTTTGATCTAGGTTGGGAGTGACTCAGAGCAGAGCTGGGTGACTCATAGGCAGCATCACCAAGACTTCCCACTTCTTTCCAGAATATTCTAGTGTTTTCTGGAAAGGAAGAGGGGCTGTGGTTCTGTATGAGATGTTTTAAAGAGCCCTGACCAATCCTCAATCTGAATTGGCAGGGGGCAGGCCTCCTTAAATAATGAGGGTCAGCCCAGCTGGGGAGGAGTTGTTTGGGTGGAAGCTGGAGATGAAGTGTTAGGCTGTTGGGGCCTTTGAGGGAGCTCCCCAGTCTGGGGGAGGTGACATTTGGCCTGAGGCTTGGGTGTGGACAGGACCCTTCTCACCACACACGGAGGGGTCCTGGACAGGTGGCACGGGAGCAAGAGACGACAGTAGGAGAGTACTGCCAGGCAAAGTCTCCAGGAGAGGAACAACAGGTTGCAGCCAAGAGGGCTGGTGAGTGACACACAGTCAGGAGAGGATTGAGGAGGCACGCCTGAGAGGACTGGGAGATTGCAGTCTGAGATGGATGCAGAGCCAGAGGAGTGGACTGAGGTGTTACGGGCAGTGGAGAGAGGCAGCTGCAGCCATGAGGGCTGGCAGGGCCTGAAAATGTGGTACTGGGCTCAGTACCCATGTAGACAGCTAGAACTAAGGACTACCGTGGTTTTGCTACACTAAAGGGGCCCTCGGTCCCTGCCTGCAAAGGGAATTCACCTTAGGCCTGGCTGAGTCAATGTCCACTTTATAAATCTGTGCTAGCTGGTCTGGGAAGTGCAAGCAAGTGATGTGCTGGAGGTGTTGAGGAGAGATAGTCTACAAGCAAGTGTTGTACTGGAATTGAAGTTGTATATACCAGAGGTGTATATATTTGGTCCCATATATATTGTTCTGCTAATCAGTTTGGGCATCTCATGAAAATCCCATCCCCATCCAAGTCTATTCCTCTCAATAAAAAATAAAAACAAAGTTCAAGGACTGGTTTTCTGTCTGAGGGTGAGGGAGAACTGTGTGCTTGGCTGGGCAGGATGACAGATGGCCTACAAGACTCCGCAGTCAAGAGGGTACCGCTACAGACATAATCTAATATCCTCCATGAAAATAAAGTATTTTCTGCATCCAAGAAGCTTCCAGCGCATTATCTCAATACTCTGACAACATGTTATGGCCCAGCTGCACCCAGGCATTGGAGAGAATACCCCAGGCACCCAGCAGGCACTAGAGCAAAGAATTCTACAATGATTTTGAAAGATGGCAAGTGGTTCAGTGACATTTGCAAAGCTGAACAATGCTAATTACCAGCTGTGGAAGTTTAAACTGGAAATGTTTCTTAGCAAGGATGACTTGTGAGAGATGGAGGAATAGGACAGGAAGGACAGACAGGCAAATGTGACATAAGCTTACTAGTTGAAGATGACCAGCTTATCCACATAAGAACAGAGATAACGGCCAAAGGTATGTGGACTTCATTACAAAAACTGCATCAGCATTCAAGCCTAAACAGCAAGCTCTTTCTACTAAGAAAGTTATATAATATGAGACTAGAAGAAGGCCAGCATATGTGTGACCACGTGAAAGCTATGCTAGAAATCACAGAGTAGCTGCACCATCAGAGAGGACATCAATGATAACCATATTGGGGGGAGAAAACAAAAGCAAAGAAGAGACAAGGAATAGTACACCAGACAACCGCACCATACACTCCTGAACAAAACTGCATAGTAGAAAGGAAAAAAATCGCACTCTTATAGAAATGGCCAGATGCATGTTGTTGGATGCCAACCTACCTCACATGTACTGGGGAGAAGCAGTCATGACTGTAACTTACCTACAGAACAGATGTCAGAAACCATGAATCAGACCGAGACAGAAGTACAATTAAATCACACTTGTTTATTAAATAAAAATAAATAGAAAAAGCGTAGTTAAAGCATAGTCAGAGTCCAGTAACTGGATCGAGTAGTCAGCCAGGCCAGAGTTCAATAACCAGATCGGGTAATCAGCCAGGCCAGAAGTCAGGGATCCAAGTAGAGCAACAGCAAGCAGGATAAGGAGCCAGAAGGGATGTCAGCAAGCCAGTCTTTAAACAGAACTGCAGGAGATGGTTTCTTGTGATGTGACCAAGGCGAAGGCAGAGGTGAAGTGAGCTGGACAGCTTTAAGTACGGTAGGCAGGTCAGGCGAACATGATCAGGAACAGATGTTAATTCTGGAGAGAGATGAGAGCTGGCAATTAGCCGACAGCTGAGCAGCCAGCCCAGAGAAGGAAGGGCTAAGCCAGCCCTGACAGTACCTCCTCCTCAATGACCCATCTCCCTTGGAGGGCCCCCGGGCTTGAGAGGAAACTGTCTATGGAACCCGCGGAGGAGGACAGGGGCATGTACGTCCGAGAATGAAACCCAGGAGCATTCCTCCGGACCATACCCCTTCCAATGCACGAGGTACTGTATGAGCCCATGGAACCTACGGGAGTCAACAATGGATTGTACCTCATACTCCTCATGGTTCTCAACCTGAATAGGGTGAGGGCGTGGCACCGAGGTGGTAAATTGGTTACAGACCAACGGTTTCAATAAGGAGACATGAAATACATTGGAGATACGCATACCAGGAGGAGGGTCCAAAGCCTAAGCCACTGGGTTAATCCTGCGAAAGGATACGGAAAGGCCCAATAAACCAAGGTGCAAACTTCAGTGAGGGAACACGAAGCCGGAGGTTGCGAGATGACAGCCAGACCCTATCCCCAACCTGGTAGGAAGGCGCAAGCAGGCGTCTGTGGTCAGCATGGAGTCTGTACCTATCATTAGCGTGACGCAAAGCCTCCTGGACTTGTACCCAAGTGGAACGAAGACCACGGAGATGCTCCTGTAACGCAGGAGTACTCTGTAGAACAAACGAGTCAGGCAACATGGAAGGTTGGAAACCATAATTTGCCATAAATGGAAACAATCGGGAGGCAGATTTCAAGGCACTGTTGTGAGCAAACTCTGCCCTTGGTAATAGGTCTGACGTGTTGTTATGGTGGTCAGAAATATAGCAATGATGGAATTGCTCCAAGGATGGATTGGCTCGCTCTACGGCCCCATTAGACTGCGGGTGATACGCAGAAGAGAACGCAAGCTGGATTCCCAAATGTGAACAAAAGGCTTGCCAGAACCGGGAGGCAGACTGACTGCCCCTGTCCGAGACAATCACCTTGGGTAGCCCATGTAAGCAAAAGGTCTCCCGAGCAAAAATGGAAGGTAGGCAACTTCTTAAGTGGAATACAATGACACATCTTTGAGAACCGGTCAACCACCATAAGGATAACAGTGTTGCCTTGGGAGTTGGGCAACTCCACAATGAAATCCATTGACAGGTGAGTCCAGGGCCTCTCTCCATTGGGTATGGGTTGTAGCAGGCCCACTGGAAGATGTCATGGAGTCTTACTCTGAGCACACACGGGACAGGCAGCTACGAAGGCAGTAACATCAGCCCGTAGACTAGGCCACCAGAATTGTTGGGAAATGGCCCAAATGAGTTGATTCTTCCCAGGACGGCCAGCTGCCTTGGGAGAATGGTAAGTCTGGAGCACAGCAGTACAGAGACTCTCTGGGACAAAGCAGCGGTCACAAGGTTTCTCAGGAGGAGCATGGACCTGAGCAGCAAGAATTTTGTCACCCAAAGGAGAAGTAAGACTGGTGCGAATCGTAGCCAAGATACGATCAGGAGGAATCACAGGAACCGAAACCAACTCAGACTTGGAAGTGCAGGAAAATTGTCATGACAAGGCAACAGCCCTTACATTCTTAGCACCAGGTAAGAATGAGACAATGTAATTAAAGCTCCACAAGAAAAGAGCCCATCGCGCCCTTCTGGGAGAGAGTCACTTAGCCTTAGACAAGAATGTAAGATTCTTATGGTCAGTAAGAATAAGAACAGGCACAGTGGTACCTTCAAGGAGATGCCTCCGTTCTTTCAGGGCTAAAATGATGACCAACAGCTCTCTGTCACTAATCTCATAATTGCACTCAGCAGGTGACAATTTCTTGGAAAAGTAGCCACACGGATGCATAGCGCTCTCAGAGTTAGGACGTTGAGACAGAAGGGCGCCAACTCCAGTCTCAGAAGCAGCAACTTCTAGGATAAAAGGCAACATAGGATCAGGATGTGCCAACGCAGGAGCAGAAACAAAGGCAGCCTTGAGAGTCTCAAAGGCCTTAATGGACTCTGGAGACCAACTCTGTGGGTTACCGTCCTTTCTGTCATATCAGTCAGGGGCTTGACCAGAGACGAGAAGTTACGAATAAACTTCCGATAGTAGTTGGCAAAGCCCAGGAAACGCTGCAGAGGACGTAAACCCACGGGTCGAGGCCACTGTAGGACTGCTGAAAGTTTCTCTGGGTCCATCGAAAAACCAGCAGTGGAAATGGCATAGCACAGGAATGTAACCTGCTCACGATGGAACTCACACTTCTCCAGTTTACAGCAGAGATTGTTCTCTCTTAGTTTCTGAAGCACACGTCAGACATCTGTGTGGTGGCTCTCCAGGGACTTGGAAAATATGAGGATATCATTGAGAGAAACCACCACACATAACTGCAACAAATCTCGGAGGACATTGTTAATAAAGTCCTGGAAAACTACCGGGGCGTTACAAAGGCCAAAAGGCATTACCAGGCATTCATAAAGGCCTGTTCTGGTATTAAACGCAGTTTTCCACTCATCACCCTCCTTAACCACTTGCCGACCGCCGCACGACGATGTACGTCGACAGAATGGCACGGGCAGGCATAAGGGCTTACATGTACGTCCTTGCCTGCGGCGGTCGGTATTCGTTCGGGAGCGATCCCGGACGAGGGGACGGCCATTCATTCATGGCCACCCCCTCGCGATCGCTCCCGACGAATGAAAATGTCCGGTGACATCACTTCCTCTCCTGTAATGTAAACACAGGAGAGGAAGTGATGTATTCTCTCCTCCGTGTCGGTATTTTTCGTTCCGGCACCGAGGAGAGAGCATCGGTGAGTTGCACAAGCACTACACTACACAGTAGAACATGCCAGGCACACTCACACCCCCCCTTTACCCCCCGATCACCCCCCAATTACCCCTGCCCCCCCAGTCACAGTGACACCAATTGCTTTTTTTTTTTTTTTTTTTTTGCATTGGTGTCATTTGTGACTGTAATAACTGTTAGGGCAGTTAGGGTTAGCCCCCTTTAGTTCTAATGTGCCCCCCTAACCCCCCCAATAAAGGTTTAACCCCGTGATCACCCCCCCTCGCCAGTGTCACTAAGGCTGGGTTCACATTGCAGCGGTTTATGAGAACGAATGTGATTCGCACCGCACTGCAGTGCAAATCACATCCGATCTCTGTGCGATTCGAGTTCAGCCATACAGATAGTATGGCTGAATTCGTGTCGCACCCGCCGCACCCGCCGCAAATTCGCACGGGACCCTTTTTTTGGCCCGCAGCAGAATCGGATCGCATGGGTGTTCACACCATGCGATCCGAGTTTGCAGAACCCACTGCGATATGCGAACTGATCTGGGGGTGTCATTAACATTTCACTGACACTCCCAGCAGTTCGCATAGGGCAGTGTGAACTGCCGCCGGGAGGCATGCGATGCGGGAACCCGCCGCGGATTCGTGGCGTTCCCGCATCGCTCCAGTGTGAACCCAGCCTAATAAGCGATCATTTTTCTGATCGCTGTATTAGTGTCACAGGTGACGCTAGTTAGGCAGGTAGGTATTTAGGTTCGCCGCAGCTTTTTATAGCGCCAGGGACCCCCATATACTACCGCATAAAGCCCCCTGATTTCCCCCTAGTTAACCCTTTCACCAGTGATCACCATATAACTGTTACAGGTGACGCTGGTTGGTTAGTTATTTTTTTATAGTTTCAGGGCACCCGCCATTTATTACCTAATAAAGGTTTAACCCCCTGATCACCCGGCGGGTGTCATTTGTGACTGTAATAACTGTTAGGGCAGTTAGGGTTAGCCCCCTTTAGTTCTAAGGTACCCCCCTAACCCCCCCAATAAAGGTTTAACCCCGTGATCACCCCCCGTCGCCAGTGTCACTAAGGCTGGGTTCACATTGCAGCGGTTTATGAGAACGGATGTGATTCGCACCGCACTGCAGTGCAAATCACATCCGATCTCTGTGCGATTCGAGTTCAGCCATACAGATAGTATGGCTGAATTCGTGTCGCACCCGCCGCACCCGTCGCAAACTCGCACGGGACCCTTTTTTTGGTCCGCAGCAGAATCGGATCGCATGGGTGTTCACACCATGCGATCCGAGTTTGCAGATCGCACTGCGATATGCGAACTGATCTGGGGGTGTCATTAACATTTCACTGACACTCCCAGCAGTTCGCATAGGGCAGTGTGAACTGCCGCCGGGAGGCATGCGATGCGGGAACCCGCCGCGCATTCGTGGCGTTCCCACATCGCTCCAGTGTGAACCCAGCCTAATAAGCGATCGTTTTTCTGATCACTGTATTAGTGTCACAGGTGACGCTAGTTAGGCAGGTAGGTATTTAGGTTCGCCGCAGGTTTTTATAGCGCCAGGGACCCCCATATACTACCGCATAAAGCCCCCTGATTGCCCCCTAGTTAACCCTTTCACCAGTGATCACCATATAACTGTTACAGGTGACGCTGGTTGGTTAGTTATTTTTTTTATAGTTTCAGGGCACCCGCCATTTATTACCTAGTCTCACTAGTGTACCCCTAAATTTAGGGGTGTCTACTTTCCAAAATGGGGTCATTTGGGGGGGGTTTGTGCCATCTTGGCATTTTATGGCCTTCAAAACTGTAACGCCCTTAGAAAGCCTGAAGGCGGTGCTTGGTTTTCGGGGCCCCGTACGCAGCTAGGCTCCCAAAAAGTCCCACATATGTGGTATCCCCGTACTCAGGAGAAGCAGCAGAATTTATTTTGGGGTGTCATTTCACATATGCCCATGGCATGCGTGAGCAATATATCATTTAGTGACAACTTTGTGAAAAAAAAAATAAAAGTTTGTAATTTTCCCGCAACTTATGGCAAAATATAAAATATTCCATGGACTCAACATGCCTCTCAGCAAATAGCTTGGGGTGTCTACTTTCTAAAATGGGGTCATTTGTGGGGGTTTTGTGCCATCTTGGCATTTTATGGCCTTCAAAACTGTAATAGGTAGTGAGGAGTGAAGTCAAATATTTACGCCCTTAGAAAACCTGAAGGCGGTTCTTGGTTTTCGGGGCCCCGTACGTGGCTAGGCTCCCAAAAAGTCCCATATATGTGGTATCCCCGTACTTAGGAGAAGCAGCAGAATTTATTTTGGGGTGTCATTTCACATATGCCCATATCATGTGTGAGCAATATATCATTTAGTGACAACTTTTTGTGAAAAAAAAATTAAAAAAAATTAAAGTTTGTAATTTTCCCGCAACTTGTGGCAAAATATAAAATATTCCATGGACTCAAAATGCCTCTCAGCAAATAGCTTGGGGTGTCTACTTTCTAAAATGGGGTCATTTGTGGGGGTTTTGTGCCATCTTGGCATTTTATGGCCTTCAAAACTGTAATAGGTAGTGAGAAGTGAAATCAAAAATTTACGCCCTTAGAAAGCCTGAAGGTGGTGCTTGGTTTTCGGGGCCCCGTACGCGGCTAGGCTCCCAAAAAGTCCCACATATGTGGTATCCCCATACTCAGGAGAAGCAGCAGAATTTATTTTGGGGTGTCATTTCACATATGCCCATAGCATGTGTGAGCAATATATCATTTAGTGACAACTTTGTGTAAAAAAAAAAAAATATATATTTTTTGTCATTATTCAATCGCTTGAGGCAAAAAAATAAAATATTCAATGGGCTCAACATGCCACTTATCAATTTCCTTAGGGTGTCTACTTTCCAAAATGGGGTCATTTGGGCGGGTTTTGTACTGCCCTGCCATTTTAGCACCTCAAGAAATGAGATAGGCAGTCGTAAACTAAAAGCTGCGTAAATTCCAGAAAACGTACCTTAGTTTGTAGATGTGACAACTTTTGCGCAAACCAATAAATATACAATTATTGACTTTTTTTTTACCAAAGACATGTGGCTGAATACATTTTGGCCTAAATGTATGACTAAAATTGAGTTTATTGGATTTTTCTAATAACAAAAAGTAGAAAATATCATTTTTTTTCAAAATTTGCGGTCTTTTTACGTTTATATCGCAAAAAATAAAAATCGCAGAGGCAATCAAATACCATCAAAAGAAAGCTCTATTTGTGGGAAGAAAAGGACGCAAATTTTGTTTGGGTACAACATTGCATGACCGCGCAATTACCAGTTAAAGCAGCGCAGTGCCAAATTGTAAAAAGACCTCTGGTCATTTACCAGCAAAATGGTCCGGTCTGAAGGTGGTTAATGCACATGAGATTGTATGCCCCCCTCAAGTCAAGCTTTGTGAAAACCGTTGCTCCCTTGAGGCGGTCAAATAACTCTGTAATCAATGGAATCGGGTAGGCATTCTTAATCGCGAAACGATTGAGACCCCTATAATCTATACAAGGTCTCAGTTCAACGCTCCTCTTCTTCACAAAGAAGAAACCAGCACCAGCAGGAGACAAGGAAAAAGTGCGTCAGCAACATACTCCTCCATGGCCTTATCCTCCAAGACCGACAAAGGGTAAACCCGGCCACGAGGAGGTCTGGCACCAGGTTGAATGTCAATTACGCAATCATAAGACCGGTGTGGAGGCAAACTACCGTCTTGACCTTTATCAAAAACATTGCTAAAATCGCGGTAATCCTCCGGCAGGGAGGGGAATGAAGAGGTGCACAGGACCTTGGATACCTTCAGGAAGCATGTCTCACTGCATTGTGGTGACCATGAGAGAACCTCAGCACGGAGCCAATCAAAAGAGGGGTTGTGCCTCTGTAACCAAGGATAACCAATAACCAGCGGAAACCTGGGTGAGGAAATAACTTGGAATTGGATTATCTCATGGTGAAGAGCCCCTACGGCCATGGAAAACTGAACCGGATCATGAGTCACATGGGCAGGCTGTAAAGGTCTCCCGTCAAGAGCCTCAATGGCAAGTGGAGTGTCACGCAGCTGCAGCAGAATCGAGTGCTGGGAAACAAATGCAGCATCAATGAACAGGCCTGCAGCCCCAGAGTCAATTAGAGCCTGTATCTTGATGGATGACTCAGCCCAAGAAAGGGTGACCAAAACCAGGGGCTTATCCTTCTGGATAACTGGGGACGAAACAACGCCACCGAAGGTCTGTCCATGACAGGACCTCAAGGTTCGGGTGTTCCCTGGACTTCAAAAAGACTTCAAGACTTCAAAAAGTGACCTGCCTGGCCACAATAAAGGCACAATCTCTCCCTCCTCCTAAAGGCTCTCTCATCTGCAGAGAGACACGTGAAGCCCAGGTGCATGGGTTCATCTTCACTGACCGACTCGGTACCAGGAGGCATGGGAGGTGAGGGAGGCATGGGTGGGACTACAAAGCTCGGAGGCAAACATACAGGAGGCTTCCACAAGCGCTCCTTAAGAGAAAGTCTTTCTCTGAGTCTGGAGTCAATGAACAAGAGATACCCACTAAGCTGGAGATCAAGCTCTCCAGCTCAGTGGGTATATCTCGGGCTGCTATCTCATCCTTGATGGAATCCGAGAGACCATGAAAAAAAGCAGCCACGATGGCCTCATTGTTCCAAGCAACATCAGCTGCCAGAGTACGGAATTCAATGGCGTAGTCGGCAACAGTTCTCGTACTCTGTTTGATGGACATGAGGCACTTGGCAGCAGAAGCGGAGCGTGCAGGAACGTCAAATACCCTTTTAAAGGAGGCCACAAACTGAGGGTAACTCAAGACAACAGGTTGTTGCGTCTATCATAGAGGGTTAGCCCAGGCCAAGGCTCTCTCAGAAAGCAAAGATATCACAAAACCTACTTTGCTTCTGTCCGTGGGAAACGCCTGGAGCAGCATCTCAAAGTATATCTCAACCTGATTGAGAAACCCTCTGCATTGAACTGGATTGCCCCCAAATCGCTGGGGAAGCGGAGCAGAACCAGACATACCTCTTATAGAGGTAATACTCGAGGCGGGTGCCTGCACAGAGACTTGCGCAGCAGCAGGGATGGACTGCAACTCAGGTTGTACCGGAGCAGCCACCGTGGGGGATTCCAGGTGAGCCGATTCAGGAGCGTTTGTAACGCCATGGCAAACTGATCCATGGATCTTGCTCAACAAGTGGATTGACTGTATCTTCTGAATTCATAGCCTTCGCCTACTGTCAGAGACCATGAATCAGACTAAGACAGAAGTACAGTTAAATCACACTTGTTTATTAATAAAAATAAAAAGATAAATAGAAAAAGCGTAGTCAAGCATAGCCAGAGTCCAGTAACCAGATCGGGTAGTCAGCCAGGCCAGAAGTCAGGGATCCAAGGAGAGCAACAGCAAGCAGGATAAGGAGCCAGAAGCGATATCAGCAAGCCAGTCTTTAAACAAACCACAGGAGATGGTTTCTAGTGATGTGACCAAGGCGAAGGCAGAGGTGAAGTGAGCTGGAAGGCTTTAAGTAGGCAGGTCAGACGAGCATCATCAGGAACAACTGGTAACTGTGGAGAGAGAAAAGAGCTGGCAATTAGCCGACAGCTGAGCGGCCAGCCCAGAGAAGGAAGGGCTAAGCCAGCCCTGACACCATGGTGCTGTGATGATTGAAGCGCTAACACCAGATCAGAGTATCTTTATCTGCTGATTGTTAAACTCTGGAATACACATTTATATTGTGGTGTAGGATCTGGGCCTGCTGTCCCTCCATCCCTCTTTCCTTGCTTCTCGCTCCTTCCCTCTCCATCTCTTTCTTTCTCTCTCTCCCTCTTTCTCACTTTCTTTCTCCCTCCAAATCCCTTGTTCATCTCAGACTCTAACCACACCCCAATTTGAGCCATGCCCCTTTAAGCGATGCCCACATTTCTGCTTAAATCACGCCCATTTTCTTTACCCGCTATGTCACGCCCCACAAACTAATGCCCCCCCCCCCCACAGGAAAAAAGTGTCCCATTACATTTTTTTACAATGTTGGCAACTATGGAATAGTTTTTTTTTTTTCGACCATTTGGCTCGCCGAGTGCCCCACAGTGTACTGTGTACTGCACAGTGCATTGGAAGCCCTGATTGGCTAAAGAAATGAAGGATTTCCCCAATCAGGGCACAGAACACTGTCAGAGGCATGATTGGAGAAAATAATGATGAATGTGCCCAATCATGGCTCATTGCTCATAGACCCACCCCCTTCTATAAAAAGATCCTTCCCACAGCAGATATTTGCAGATATTTTCTCATTGCTACTAGCAAGTAATACCCCATACACACGATCAGAAATTCCATCAGAAAAAACTTGGATGGTTTTTCTGACGGAATTTCCGCTCAATTTTGCCTTGCATACACACGGTCACACAAAAGTTATCTGAACTTTTGACCGTCAAGAACGCAGTGACGTACAACACTACGACGAGCCGAGAAAATTAAGTTCAATGCTTCCGAGCATGCGTCAAATTGTTTCTGAGCATGCGTAGGAATTTTGTGCATCGGAAATTTGTACTGACGATTGGACGATCATACGGCTGAAAAATAGAGAACATGCTCTCAAACTTTTGCTGCCAGGAATTCGGCCAGCAAAATTCAGATGAAGCATACACACGGTCGCATTTTCCGACCAAAAGCTCTCATCGGTCTTTTGCTAGCTGAATTTCCGATCGCGTGTATGTGGCATTAGTGTGTTATGGTGATTCTATTGTAAGTGTAGAGTGTGAGTTTAGTGTGAATATAGTGATAGTGCAGTTTGAGTGTAGTGCAACCCTCCGTTTTTACTTTAGTGTCAGTTGAGATTTTTAGGGCATATCTACTGCGGTATATTGAGGTGCATTAGTGTACTTTTACTGCAGTATATTGAGGTATGTAAGTGCACGTTTACTGCAGTATATTGACGTGCATTAATGCACCTTTACGGCAGTATATTGACATGCGTTAGTGCACCTTTACTACAGTATATAGTTCAATATACTGTAGTAAAGGTGCACTAACGCTGGTGCATGCTTACTGCAGTATATTAAAAGGTGCATTAGTGCATGTTTTTTTTAAACAACAGGAGTGCTTTATTTCAAAGAAATCATGACAGGATACAGCAGAATGAGACAGAAGAGCAACTCATCTTACAATCTAGGGAATGGAGACAATCATTATAACACAGAGTGTCATACAGTGAAAAGGAAGCAGTTAAATACACCTACATTAACTCTCAGAGCATGGTACCTGTTACCAAACACATCACTTAATATACACAGTATATAATTGGCGTTGGCCAACATGATGAAGACCGGGCGAGGGGGGGGGAGGGGGGGAGAAGAGGGGGGGAGCCGGCGCCATCAACAGCAGGGGACATGCATGCCATTGTCATCACTTATCCCTCAAGCGGTATCCCCAGAGGTCCATGGAAGCCAGATTTTGTCAAATTTCCACGGACAACCCCTATTGTGGTATGTAAGTTTATATAATGGAAGGGCAGCATTGATGTCTCGTTCCCACTGGGCCAAGCTAGGGGGGCGAGTCGACAGCCATTTGCACAGGATCGCTTTCTTCGCATAGAAGAGGAGATAAAAAAGCAACAACTTCGAGTGGTAAGGCATGAGATCATCTGGATGAATGCCCAATAAGGCTAGTGCAGGGGTCCGGGGAACCCCCAGCTCCAGCCGTACATTCAAATGTTCAAAAACACCTGACCAGAAGTCATGCAGGCGTCGACATTCCCAGAACATATGCAGGTACGTTCCAACCTAGTTTGACACCGGGGGCAATGGGGGTCTCTAGTGGGGTAAATTCTGGATAGACGTACTGGAGTAAGGTACACCCGATGAAGGAACTTCGTCTGAATGAGTTTGTCACTCGCGGATATAACTAGTTTAGTACCCCTCTCCAGGCAGTCCTCCCAATCTTCCCTCTCCAGCCCCGGGATGTCAACCTGCCATTTATTCCAGAGCAAAGTCAGCCTCGCTGGTTCCACCGGGAAGACCACCCGGTACACATCGGAAAGAGGTTTCTTTAGGCCCTCCCCCGTAAACAATTCCTCCAGTGGAGTATATTGTAGGGTCGGAGGTTCAGGGAACTGGGCTCTGACGGCATGGCGCAGCTGGATGTAGCGGAAGTACATCCAACCAGGCATGGCGTGCAACTCTGTCAGCCGAGCAAAGGAGAGCAGCCCCCCCTTCGGCATAATGTCCCCCAGCTTGCAGATTCCAAAGCGCACCCACACCTGCGGGTCTGGGATCGACCTGAATTGCGGCAAGTTCGGGTTGTCCCATAATGGTTGGGCCGGGGACCAGCAGTTCGGTCTCGCAAATCGTCACCCAGCCACCCGCCACACCCTAAGCGTCGTCCTCGTCGGGCCGGGAAGCGTCGCGTTTGCCCTCACCCCCCTGTAGATTAGCTCCCGCAGGACCTGTAAAGAGCCCGCGACAGCCGCCTCCAAGCGCACAGCCCCGTTTGACTCCGACGCGGCAAACCACCACGACACTGTGACTAGTATAGCTGCCCAATAGTAAGCCCGTAGGTTGGGGAGGGATAGGCCCCCAATACTCGTCGGAGACTGTAGAATAGATTTCGCCAGCCTGGGGGACGATCCATTCCATATAAACGAACCTATAACTTTATCCGCCTCCTGGAAGAAAGACCCCGGAATCCAGCCAGGGCAGTTCCGAAAGATATAATTAAATTTGGGTAACAGCACCATTTTCAGAATATTTATACGCCCTATGAGATTCAGAGGGAGCCCGGACCAAGACCGGCATCTCTCTCGCAGGGTGCGGAGAAGGGGGAGCACATTCAGAGTGTAATACTGATTAGGGTCTTTGGTCACCTGCACCCCAAGTTACCTGAACTCGGCGGCCCTCTGTAATGGAATATTACTGTCCAGTAAGGACGCCCGGTCATCCACGGGAAACAAAATTGACTTGGACCAATTTATACAAATCCCCGAGAAGGAACCAAATTTGTCAAAAATCGCGAGCGCCTCCGATAGCGACGGGCCGGTGTCATTCAAGTATAGTAGGGCATCGTCGGCATATAGGGAAATCCGTTCCTCCAAGCCCCCCGTACAAAAACCTCTAATAACCGGTGACTCCCGAATGAGGATTGCCAGGGGTTCCAGGGCCAGGGCAAACAGTCCCGGCGAGAGAGGGCACCCCTGCCGAGTACCCCTTCGAAGAGAAAAAGGTTCCGATAGCCAAGCGTTGGTACTCACTCTGGCCCTGGGAGCCCTATAGAGCAACCTAAGCCATCCGGTAAATTTAGGGCCAAACCCAAAGCAACGGAGCACTCCCCAAAGGAACTCCCACTCCACCGAGTCGAATGCCTTGTCGGCGTCGAGAGAGGCAATCGCACGGGACCCCGGAGTCTCAGGAGCTATAGAGAGATTAAGGAGTAGACGTCTAATGTTGATGTCAGTGCCCTTTCCGGGCATAAAGCCGGTTTGGTCAGCATGAATCAGTGTGGAGATCACTATCTTCAACCTAGCGGCCAGGATTTTTGCCAACAGTTTGGCGTCCACATTTAGGAGGGAAATGGGACGGTAAGCCCCACAATCCTGAGGATCCTTACCCGGCTTCAGAATCAAAACAATGATTGCATCCCCCATAGACTCCGGGAGAGAGTCCTCCCCTCCGAGCCCATCAAGGAGCTTCTTAAATTTAGGAGCCAGCACATCAGCATGTTGGGAGTAAAACTCAGCCGGCAGACCGCCAGCGCCCGGGGCCTTACCCTTTTGAAGGCTGCCGATCGCCGACTGGATCTCCTCCAGCGAAATCCCCTCGTCCAGCAGCGCCCTATGATCCGCAGACAACACTGGAAAGGGGATGCCCGCTAAATAGTCCTGAAGCGCCGCGTCCGAGTAATCCCGCCTAGATTCATACACCCCCTTAAAGAATTCATAAAACCGGGCATTGATGTCCCCAGGGGAGGTGAGCTCCTGCCCTTGAGCATCACGGATACTGGCAATGTGTGTGGAGGCTGAACGAACCTTTGCCAACCACGCCAATAGCCTACCATTCTTGTTCCCACACTCAAAAATCCTCTGTTTAGAGTGTAGCATCGACTGCTGAGTATGGGTCACCGCCACCAGGGAGACCTCCCGGACCACCTCCTGCCACCTCCGGTAAGCCTCCTCCCCTCCCGATCTAACATACTCCACCTCCCGCCTACCACATTGCTCCTCTAGGTCTGTAAGGGAAGCCATCGCCTCCCTGCGCAAGGAGGCAATATTAGCGATGTAGTGGCCCCGGAGTACAGCTTTAAATGCATCCCATACAATAGGACCTCTCTCAGGGTCATCGTTATGCTGCCAAAAATTACTAACAGCCTCATCAGTTTTCTCCCTCAGTCGCTCATCAGTGGCCCAGAACCCAGACAGACGCCACACCCTCGAATTTGGTGGGTTTGATAGAGACAACACAAGCATGAGCGGGGCATGATCGGGATGCATAGGCCAGGTCTATGTGAGACATTGCCCGGTGGGTGGCCGAGTGACAAGTAAATTCGCGGCCATCGGGATGATAGTGGCGCCAGAGGTCAGTTAGGGAAAAAGTGTTCGCCCAACTCCGGAGCTCATCACCAGCCCGGGAAGTAGGGTGCAGTCTGTCCAGGTCCTGCTGGGGGACCAAGTTGAAATCCCCAACCAGGAGGACCTCCGGAGTATGGAATCCTAAGGCTATTTGCATAATGTCGTATAGCAACTGACCGTTTACGGGGGGGGGGGGGGGCAGGTAGAGTCCCACCAATACCATATCTTTGTCATACACAGACATATGTATAATTACATAACGGCATCCAGGGTCCGTCCGCACCCCCTTGACTTGGATCGGGAGGAACCTGTGGATCAGGACACTGACACCTCTAGCGTAATTAGAGTAAGTGGCGTGGTAGTGAGTACCTACCCAGGCCCTACGGACCCCTAGAATCCGCGAACCAATCAGGTGAGTTTCTTGAAGTATACAGATGTGAGGATTAAACCTTTGCAAAAATTTCAATACTAGAGATCGCTTGGTCGCCGAGTTGAGACCTCGGACATTCCAAGAAATAACCGAGACTTCACCCATCAGGCCAAGAAAGTGTATAATGTGTCACAATCCACAGGTGCCCCCCCACATCAAAACCAGATGAGAAGGTGCCCGCAGAACCCATCCATACCCGACAGCAGTGAAAAGTGAGCACATTCCCCTGAATCATAAAGCCACTCCAACAGGAACTAAAATAACAAAAAAACAGAACTAAAAAAAGGAAAAACACCCCATCTGCAACAGCAGATAACAGGAACACCTCCCCCCTCCCCGCACCCCCCCCCCCCCCCCAAACCCCGGGGTACCTCAATCTCCCAAACTCGTAACCAAGTCATCCACTAAGGAGGGTACTAGTACATAGCTAGAGGTTTTGCCCAAAGGCATATGTGGGCCGTAGAGATGCTGACTGATGCAGAACGAGTCTCCCACCTCCCGGTAGGGGTTTCAAACGTAAGTTACAACAACAGTTAATCCCTGAAACATCACCTCGATCAGAAAGCTTGCAGGATAAGAAGACTGCTCAATTGCCTGCTGGAAGGTAACCGTTTGCAGGACATGTCCCCCCCGGAGCTGTATGCAGCCTCAGTCACAACCAGGTGGAGTGGGTATGCCGCTAGAGTTACCCCACGCTACAGCGGTTAACATTGTTTCAGAGCCCTATATGTCCAAAGCTCCATCCCCACCTCCATATTGTATGTTCAGTTTCCAACAAGTCCTGCGGAGGCAAATGACCACAATCTCGGGCCCCCATGAGGTCCGCAGCGGCTGTCACAGGTGAGGACAGTATCCATCCAGGCTCATGGTGGGCGCTAGGTTCAAGTGTTTGCACCCGAACATCCGCTGGTGTACAGTCCCGCACCTGAAGGCAGGTCATGAGCACAAAAACATAAGAGATCCAAAAGAAATCCAAAAGAAATCCAAATCCCCCCAGCTTACCTCCAACAGGAGAGTCTCGCACATACAGTAGGGAGAACAAACCAGGGGGGAAAAAACATAGATGAGACTGATCAGGGATAACAACAGTCATGTAGCTCCATCGCTAAGGCTCACCGACGTGGAGGGAGGGAGTCCAGCCAGGCCGCAGCCTCACGCGGGTCGGTGAAGAATCGGGTGGCCTCACCATCCTGCACCCGCAACCGAGCCGGGAAGAGAACGCTATATTTAATATTCCGGGCTCGCAATCCAGCCTTCACATGGTCAAAGGATCTTCGCAATTTCTGCGTCTCCAAGGAGTAATCCGGGAACATCATGATGGTGGCATTCTGGTACTTCAGGTCTCCCATCCGACGGGCCGCCCGGAGTGCTTCGTCCCGGTCTCGAAAATGCAGGAGCCTAAAGATAAGCGTGCGCGGTCGCACCCCCGGGGGGCCCGGGGTGGGGGGAACCTGATGCGCCCTCTCGACGGTAAAATAAGATGAAAACTGTGCTTCAGGTAGAAGGCTGCGCAGCAGTTCTTCCACAAAAACCGTAGGGTTTCTCCCCTCCACCCCCTCGGGCAGGCCGACGACACGAATATTGTTCCGCCGGTTCCTGTTCTCCACGTCGTCGGCCTTGTACTCCAGGGCCCGCACTCGAGTGTGAAGGGTGTGGATGGACTCCGCGTGCTCCAATGTGAGATCCTCCACCCGGCCAACGCGCTGTTCCGCCTCCGACACCCGCGACCGTAACTTGTCAAGGTCCTGTCGGACCAGGCCGACGTCCAGCTGCACCGCCTCTATCTTGTTAGTCAGCGCCGCCTGACAGGAAGCAATGGCCGCCATAACATCTCTGAAGCCGACCTCAGCATCCTCTTCCCGATCCTCCATCTCCGTTTGAGACGCCATGTTGCGCGCCTGCACGAACGGAGATGCCGTCTGCAGGCTCAAAACCGGGGCAGGATCCGGACAGGAGTGCTTTTTCCCCTTGCGTTTGGTTCTGCCTGACATCCGGAGCACACGGGTGTAGTTTGTAGGTGAGTCTGAGGTGCGGAGTTTAAAGTCCGGATAAAAGAGTCAGCAGAGCTCCAGCAACCACAACCTCTCAGGTCGCCCTCTTGGACACGCCCCGCATTAGTGCATATTTACTACAGTATATTGGTGGGGTGTTAGTGTACGTGTAACGCCCCACTTGGTCTTTTAGCGGCAGGGAGTGTGTTAGCATTTATTCCAGGGCTGAAGCTATAATGGGGAGCTTTGAACAAAAATTAGGCACCAATCACTTTTGCTCTTTTCAAAGCTTTAATGTAGAACTGGTAAGAAGGTAGTAGGGGACTTCCGGTTCCGGTGCCACATGCGAAGGCTGTGATCAGTCACAGCTCCCGCCGACCCCCATCCGAACCTCTGCTTTAAAGCCCGCTCGAGCTCCAGGGACGATCTCTAGACACCACCACTAGGGATGAGCCGAACACCCCCCGATCGGTTCACACCAGAACTTTCGAACGGACCCCAAATTTGTTCGAACGTTAGAACCCCATTGAAGTCTATGGGACTCGAACGTTCGAAATTAAAAGTGCTAATTTTAACGGCTAATATGCAAGATACTGTCCTAAAAAGGGTTTGGGGACCTGGCTCCTGCCCCAGGGGACATGGGTCAATGCAAAAAAAAGTTTTAAAAACTGCCGTTTTGGCGGGAGCACTGTTTTTAACCAGTTGCCGACCGCCGCACGACGATGTACGTCGACAGCATGGCACGGGCAGGCATATTGGCGTACATGTACGTCCCTTGCCTCCCGCGGGTCGGGGGCCCGATCGGGCCCCCGCCCGGTGCCTGCGGCGGTCGGTTTTCGTCCGGGAGCGATCCGGGACGAGGGGGCGGCCATTCATTCATGGCCACCCCCTCGCGATCGCTCCCGACGAATAGGAATCCCCCGTGACATCACTTCCTCTCCTGTAATGTAAACACAGGAGAGGAAGTAATGTATTCTCTCCTCCGTGTCGGTATTTTTCGTTCCGACACGGAGGAGAGCGGATCGGTGAGTTGCACCAACACTCTACACACACAGTAGAACATGCCAGGCACACTCACACCCCCCCTTTACCCCCCGATCACCCCCCCAATTACCCCTGCCCCCCAGTCACAGTGACACCAATGTCATTTTTTTTTTTTTTTTTTGCGTTGGTGTCATTTGTGACTGTAATAACTGTTAGGGCAGTTAGAGTTAGCCCCCTTTAGTTCTAATGTACCCCCCTAACCCCCCCAATAAAGGTTTAACCCCGTGATCACCCCCCGTCGCAAGTGTCACTAAGGCTGGGTTCACATTGCAGCGGTTTATGAGAACGAATGTGATTCGCACCGCACTGCAGTGCAAATCACATCCGATCTCTGTGCGATTCGAGTTCAGCCATTCGCCGCACCCGCCGCACCCGCCACACCCGCCGCACCCGCCGCAAATTCGCACGGGACCCTTTTTTTGGCCCGCAGCAGAATCGGATCGCATGGGTGTTCACACCATGCGATCCGAGTTTGCAGATCGCACTGCGATATGCGAACTGATCTGGGGTTGTCAGTAACATTTCACTGACACTCCCAGCAGTTGGCATAGGGCAGTGTGAACTGCCGCCGGGAGGCATGCGATGCGGGAACCCGCTGCGGATTTGCGGCGTTTCCGCATCGCTCCAGTGTGAACCCAGCCTAATAAGCGATCATTTTTCTGATCGCCGTATTAGTGTCACAGGTGACGCTAGTTAGGCAGGTAGGTATTTAGGTTCGCCGCAGCTTTTTATAGTGCCAGGGACCCCCATATACTACCGCATAAAGCCCCCTGATTGCCCCCTAGTTAACCCTTTCACCAGTGATCACCATATAACTGTTACAGGTGACGCTGGTTGGTTAGTTATTTTTTATAGTTTCAGGGCACCCGCCATTTATTACCTAATAAAGGTTTAACCCCCTGATCACCCGGCGGGTGTCATTTGTGACTAATAACTGTTAGGGCAGTTAGGGTTAGCCCCCTTTAGTTCTAAGGTACCCCCCTAACCCCCCCAATAAAGGTTTAACCCCGTGATCACCCCCCGTCGCCAGTGTCACTAAGGCTGGGTTCACATTGCAGCGGTTTATGAGAACGGATGTGATTCGCACCGCACTGCAGTGCAAATCACATCCGATCTCTGTGCGATTCGAGTTCAGCCATTCGCCGCACCCGCCGCACCCGCCGCAAATTCGCACGGGACCCTTTTTTTGGCCCGCAGCAGAATCGGATCGCATGGGTGTTCACACCATGCGATCCGAGTTTGCAGATCGCACTGCGATATGCGAACTGATCTGGGGGTGTCAGTAACATTTCACTGACACTCCCAGCAGTTCGCATAGGGCAGTGTGAACTGCCGCCGGGAGGCATGCGATGCGGGAACCCGCCGCGCATTCGTGGCGTTCCCGCATCGCTCCAGTGTGAACCCAGCCTAATAAGCGATCGTTTTTCTGATCGCTGTATTAGTGTCACAGGTGACGCTAGTTAGGCAGGTAGGTATTTAGGTTCGCTGCAGCTTTTTATAGCGCCAGGGACCCCCATATACTACTGCATAAAGCCCCCTGATTGCCCCCTAGTTAACCCTTTCACCAGTGATCACCATATAACTGTTACAGGTGACGCTGGTTGGTTAGTTATTTTTTTATAGTTTCAGGGCACCCGCCATTTATTACCTAGTCTCACTAGTGTACCCCTAAATTTAGGGGTGTCTACTTTCCAAAATGGGGTCATTTGGGGGGGGGTTTGTGCCATCTTGGCATTTTATGGCCTTCAAAACTGTAACGCCCTTAGAAAGCCTGAAGGCGGTGCTTGGTTTTCAGGGCCCCGTACGCGGCTAGGCTCCCAAAAAGTCCCACATATGTGGTATCCCCGTACTCAGGAGAAGCAGCAGAATTTATTTTGGGGTGTCATTTCACATATGCCCATGGCATGCGTGAGCAATATATCATTTAGTGACAACTTTGTGAAAAAAAAAAAAAAGTTTGTAATTTTCCCGCAACTTGTGGCAAAATATAAAATATTCCATGGACTCAACATGACTCTCAGCAAATAGCTTGGGGTGTCTACTTTCTAAAATGGGGTCATTTGTGGGGGTTTTGTGCCATCTTGGCATTTTATGGCCTTCAAAACTGTAATAGGTAGTGAGAAGTGAACTCAAAAATTTACGCCCTTAGAAAGCCTGAAGGCGGTGCTTGGTTTTCGGGGCCCCGTACGCGGCTAGGCTCCCAAAAAGTCCCACATATGTGGTATCCCCGTACTCAGGAGAAGCAGCAGAATTTATTTTGGGGTGTCATTTCACATACGCCCATAGCATGTGTGAGCAATATATCATTTAGTGACAACTTTGTGTAAAAAAAAAAAAATTATTTTTTTGTCATTATTCAATCGCTTGAGGCAAAAAAATAAAATATTCAATGGGCTCAACATGCCTCTTATCAATTTCCTTAGGGGGTCTACTTTCCAAAATGGGGTCATTTGGGGGGGTTTTGTACTGCCCTGCCATTTTAGCACCTCAAGAAATGAGATAGGCAGTCGTAAACTAAAAGCTGCGTAAATTCCAGAAAACGTACCTTAGTTTGTAGATGTGACAACTTTTGCGCAAACCAATAAATATACAATTATTGACTTTTTTTTTACCAAAGACATGTGGCTGAATACATTTTGGCCTAAATGTATGACTAAAATTGAGTTTATTGGATTTTTCTAATAACAAAAAGTAGAAAATATCATTTTTTTTCAAAATTTGCGGTCTTTTTACGTTTATATCGCAAAAAATAAAAATCGCAGAGGCAATCAAATACCATCAAAAGAAAGCTCTATTTGTGGGAAGAAAAGGACGTAAATTTTGTTTGGGTACAACATTGCATGACCGCGCAATTACCAGTTAAAGCAGCGCAGTGCCAAATTGTAAAAAGACCTCTGGTCATTTACCAGCAAAATGGTCCGGTCTGAAGGTGGTTAATGCACATGAGATTGTATGCCCCCCTCAAGTCAAGCTTTTTGGGTACAACATTGCATGACCGCGCAATTACCAGTTAAAGCAGCGCAGTGCCAAAGTGTAAAAAGACCTCTGGTCATTTACCAGCAAAATGGTCCGATCTGAAAGTGGTTAATGACGATTAAAGTGAAAAAAAAAAGTGAAATATTCCTTTAAATATCGTTCCGGGGGGGTGTCTATAGTATGCCTGTGAAGTGCCACGTGTTTCCCGTGTTTAGAACAGTCCCTGCACAAAATGACATTTAACGGAAATAACGTCATTTCAAACTGCTTGCGGTTTTAATGTTATATCTGGTTCCTGCAATATGGTTGAAAATCATTGAGAAAAATGGCATGGGTAGCCCTCCCTGCCCATTACCAGCCCCTTTGGGTCTTGGTGGTTGTGGTGCTAGTGCCACAACACTATAAGTCCTCACAGTTACTCTGGGTGGGCACAGGAACGGGCCCTCCTGTGAAATATTATATCAAGAATTGTAATTACATGTCCCTGTTAAACAGGGGCTAAAAAATTGGGCTGCTGGCACTGGTGCTGGTGCCACGACACTGCAACCTCTCCCATATACTCTAGTTTTAGTGCAGGAATTAGCCCTGCTGCAAAGTATTGCATCAAAAATTGTAATTAAATGCCCCTGTTAAACAGGGGCAGAAAAATTGGGCCTTAGGCACTGGTGCTGGTGCCACGACACTGCAACCTCTCCCATATACTCTAGTTTTAGTGCAAGAATTAGCCCTGCTGCAAAGCATTGCATCAAAAATTGTAATTAAACGCCCCTGTTAAACAGGGGCAGAAAAATTGGGCCTTAGGCACTGTTGCTGGTGCCACGACACTGCAACCTCTCCCATATACTCTAGTTTTAGTGCAGGAATTAGCCCTGCTACAAAGCATTGCATCAAAAATTGTAATTAAACGCCCCTGTTAAACAGGGGCAGATAAATTGGGCTGATGGCATCACCCAGAACCAAAAACGTTCTTCCAACATATCAGCGGAGGAGGAAGAGGATAGACAATCAACATAACAGGACAGTCACTCAGCATCAGCATAGGCAGTCTTGAAGGGATGTGATATTTCAAAAAAAATTATTCGGTTACATCAGCTTCAGGTGCTTGGTAGCTGGAGGTGATCCAAGACTGATTCATCTTGATGAAGGTCAGTCGATCAACTGATTTGGTGGACAGGAGCACCCTGTGATCGGTAACAAAGCCACCAGCAGCACTGAAGGTGCGTTCCGAAAGAACGCTGGATGCAGGACAGGCCAGTAGCTCAATTGCATACTGTGCAAGCTCTGGCCAGTGATCCATCCTCAAGACCCAGTAAGCCAGAGGATTTTCGGTGGGAAAGGTGTCCAAGTCTGACCTTGCCCCTAGGTATTCCTGCACCATGTAAATCAGACACTGGCAATGGTTGCTGGAACCGATCATACCTTGGGGCTGCGGACTAAAAAATTGTCTGAAAGCATCGGTCAGATGGCCACCTTCTCCACCGCTCCTTCTGACCGATGCCTCAGCAACACGTTGTCCAGGACCAGGAGTTTGTAACCTCCCAGTCTCTGGGAATGCATTGCACAGACCTTTCTGCAAGGCCTCCCAGAGATGTCTCATCCTCTGCTCCCTCTGCGACAGCAAGATAAGGTCGGCAACCTTACCCTTGTACCGTGGATCAAGGAGAGTGGCCAGCTAGTAATGGTCCCTCTCCTTGATCCGAAGAATACGTGGATCCTTCCGCAGGCTTTGCAGGATCAGGGAGGCCATGCAGCGTAGGTTAGCTGAGGCATTCGGTCCGGAGTCCTCTGGGTCACTAAGGACAACATGATCCACAGCTACCTCCTCCCAGCCACGTACAAGTCCACGGGTTTCTTGGGACTGTAAATCATCCCTACAAGACTGCTGCTGCTGCTGATGCTGAGTGCCAGCCTCCACCTCCATGCTGACACAATCATCCTCCTCCTCCTCCTCCTCCTCCTCATCCTCTTCCTGTGTGATGGGTGTCACAGCAGGAACACTGTCTGGATAAAGGGGGCCTTGAGAGGCAAGGAAGTCCTCCTCTTCCTGCCTCTGTTCTGCCTCAAGTGCCCTGTCCATTATTCCACGCAGTGTATGCTCCAAGAGGTGGACAAGAGGTACAGTGTCACTGATGCATGCACTGTCACTGCTCACCATCCTTGTGGCCTCCTCAAATGGTGACAGGACAGTGCATGCATCCCTGATCATGCCCCACTGGCGTGGTGAGAAAAAACCGAGCTCCCCTGACCCTGTCCTGGTGCCGTAGTCGCACAGGTACTCATTGATGGCCCTCTGCTGTGTGTCCAGCCGCTGCAGCATGGCCAACGTTGAGTTCCACCTGGTGGGCATGTCACATATAAGGCGGTTCTTGGGCAGGTTCAACTCCTTTTGGAGCTCAGCCAGCCGAGCACAGGCATTAAATAATCGGCGGAAATGCACACAGACTTTCCTGGCCTGCTTCAGGACATCCTGTAAGCCCGGGTACCTGCCCAAGAACCGCTGCACCACCAGGTTAAGGACGTGAGCCACACAGGGCACATGGGTCAGTTGTCCCTGTCGGAGGGCGGAGAGGAGGTTGGTGCCATTGTCGCAAACCACCATTCCTGGCTTAAGCTGGCATGGCGTCAACCACCTCTCGGCCTGCCCCTGCAGAGCTGACAAAACATCCACCCCAGTGTGGCTCCTGCCCCCCAAACAAACCAGCGCAAGCACGGCATGGCATTGTTTTGCCTGCGTACTTGCGTAGCCCCTGGAACGCCAACGGAGCACTGCTGGTTTTGAGGACAGAGCACTGGAAGAGGCCATGGAGGAAGAAGAAGAGGAGGGGGTGGAGGAGAGAGGTGTGTCACAACCAATAGTAGCATTTTGGAGGCGTGGTGGCGGAACAAACTCCAACACTACTGCACCTTGTCCTGCATCCTTCCCAGCTGCCAGAAGAGTGACCCAATGGGCAGTGAAAGACAGGTAACGTCCCTGTCCATGCCTGCTGGACCACGAGTCAGCGGTAATATGCACCTTACCGCTGACCGCCCTGTCCAGCGAGGCAAGGGCATTGCCTTCCACATGCCGGTAGAAAGCCGGAATCGCCTTCCGTGAGAAAAAGTGGCGTTTGGGGACCTGCCACTGAGGAACCGCACATTGTACACACTCACGGAAGGGGGCCGAATCTACCAACTGAAAAGGCAGCAGTTGAAGTGCTAGCAATTTAGCCAAGCTAGCATTCAACCGCTGGGCATGTGGATGGCTGGGAGTGAACTTTTTTCGCCGGTCCAGCAGCTGGGGCAGGGACATTTGCCTGCTATAATCGGACGTGGGTGTACTGCTAGCAGAGTGCCCGCAAGCACTTGGCTGTGACACACCTAATTGTACACCTTCATTCCTCTCAGAGCAGGTTTCAGAGAGGGCTGAAGGTCTAGTGGGGTTGGAGATCCCAGCTGATGAGGAGCAAGGAGAGGTCCGCTTTGTTCTTTGGTGTGGGTCTTTGAGGTACGCTTGCCAACGAGCTGCATGGCAGGTCAACATATGTCTGGTCAAGCATGTGGTGCCCAAGCGGCTGATGTTTTGGCCACGCGAGGTACGCTTGAGACATATGTTGCAAATAGCAGCGGTGCAATCTGATGCTCTTGTCTCAAAAAAGGCCCACACCAAAGAACTTTTAGAATAACGTGCAGAGGCAGTGCCCTGCACAGGCGGAGCTCTGCGGTGTGATTCAGTCGGTGTGCTGCCCCTAAGCTGGCCCCCAGAGGGCATCCTGCCTCGTTGGACATGTGCCTCCTCCTCCTCCTCCTCCTCTCTCCTACCAGGCACCCACATGGAGTCAATGCCCTCATCATCCCCTCCCTCTTCATCGCTGGAGCAAACCTGGCAATATGCTGCAGTTTGTGGAACATGACTGCCAGATTGCTGTCCTTCTTGAGCATCCCCTCTCTCTGCATTCACGCTACTGCCTTCCTCTAGCTGAGTATCATCATCGGAGCCTACAAAACACTGGGCATCCTCCTGGAGCATGTACCCAACACTGTGCTCAAAGAGTTCAGGAGACTCCTTAAGAGGACGTGGTGGGTCTAGGGAAGGAGTCACTGATGATGTCATTGAGAGGAGGGAAGACGATGCGTTGGCAGCTGCTTTGCTAGTACCCTGAGCCTGGGTGAGAGACGATGAGGAGGATGAAGAGGGCTTGGTCATCCACTCTACCAAGTCGTTGGCATGTTGCGGCTCAACATGTCCAGCTGCCAAAAAGAAGGACAAGCGTGTCCCATGGCCACGTGCTGATGATGACGATGCACGGCATCCACGACCAGCACTGTTGTCTCTAGACACAGAGCCTGCTTGCCCTCTTTTATCGGCTCGCGCCTGTCTGCCTCTCCTTGCTGGCCTTCCAGACATGGTAATGGCCTGAAGGGAGTTGGGAAAACCAGCAATTGGGTAGTGTATACTGTGCTGGAGGCACACACAACTTCCACTAACTCCTGCAGATGGCAGATGGCTCAAATAGAGAAGAGCTATGTAGGTGGATATAGCGGTGTATACTGGGTTAAGAGCACGCAGACAGCACGCACAATCTCCTACCACTGACTGCAAGCTCTATTTAAAACGAGCAAGATAGTTAGCTATATAGGTGGATATAGCGGTGTATACTGGGTTCAGAGCACGCAGACAGCACGCACAATCTCCTACCACTGACTGCAAGCTCTATTTTAAAGAGCAAGATAGTTAGCTATATAGGTGGATATAGCGGTGTATACTGGGTTCAGAGCACACAGACAGCACGCACAATCTCCTACCACTGACTGTAAGCTTTATTTAAAACGAGTAAGATAGCTAGCTATATAGATGGATATAGCGGTGTATACTGGGTTCAGAGCATGCAGACAGCACGCACAATCGCCTACCACTGACTGCAAGCTCTATTTAAAACGAACAAGATAGCTAGCTATATAGATGGATATAGCGGTGTATACTGGGTTCAGAGCACACAGACAGCACGCACAATCTCCTACCACTGACTGCAAGCTCTATTTAAAATGAGCAAGATAGCTAGCTATATAGGTGGATATAGCGGTGTATACTGGGTTCAGAGCACGCAGACAGCACGCACAATCTCCTACCACTGACTGCAAGCTCTATTTAAAACAAGCAAGATAACTAGTTATATAGATGGATATAGTGGTGTATACTGGGTTCAGAGCATGCAGACAGCACGCACAATCTCCTACCACTGACTGCAAGCTCTATTAAAAAAGAGAAATATAGCTAGCTATATAGGTGAATAAAGCGGTGTATACTGCGGTCAGGGCACGCAGACAACAACCACTGCAGAAGAGCAAGAACGAAAAATCGGCCGATAACGATCGGTGTATACTGTGTTGAAGGTACACAGAACACCCACTAACTCCTACAGACGCCAACACACTACACAAGGCCGCCGCGCTGGCGGCCTTATATAGTGTGGGGCGTGTAATACACAGCCTGAGCTATGATTGGCCACAGGCAGGATCATGGCTCTCCTTGCTGCCGGCGCTGTGATTGGCCAAGCATGCGGGGTCACAGTGCATGCTTGGCCAATCATGAGCCAGCAATGCACTGCAATGGCGCAGTGCATTGTGGGCTGTGAGCGCCACACGAATTTGGCGCGAACGGCCCATAACGTTCGGAATTCGCCGAACGGGCGAACAGCCGATGTTCGAGTCGAACGTATGTTCAACTCGAACACGAAGCTCATCCCTAACCACCACGGCAGTGAGGAGGCACATGGACCGCTTTGTGGAGTGATTGTACGCTCGAGCGGTCACGGCGCAAGCACTCCCCGCCAAAGGACACAGCTCCAGGTGCAGCCGCAGGAGATCTCACACCCGGCGGGCATAGCACAGGAGGTAGTGGCCCTCCTGGGACCCACACTGGCGGCACGGTGGATGCTGCAGTTCACAAAGGCTTGGAACAACTGCACATAGAGCTGCAAACACAAGCCCAAAGAAGGTAGTAGGAAAGAGGGTTAGTGCCGGTTCACACAGGGGCGGCACGACTTGCAGCGCGACTCACAGACGCGACCTGCACACGACTTCAGCGGCGACTTGCAAAACGACTTCTTTCTAAGTCGGAGCGATTTGAGTCGCTCCTATTAGAACGGTTCCATAGTACAGAACGGAGCGCGACTTGTCAGGCGGCTAAGTCGCCTGACAAGTCGCTCCTGTGTGAACCGGCACTTAGGGGTCTCAGATACCAGTAGCAGATCACTTACAGACTCCTTGGATCCTGAAAAGTACAGCTTCACAGTACCAGAACCTTTAAGCCGACCCGGTGATACTGCAAACACATTTTCAAAGGTAGAATAAGATCCCGTTTTACAGTGTCTGAACCGTTAGGCTAACCCGGCAACATAGTAAGCACATGTTAAATGCTGATGCGTCTTCCAAACAAGTTACCATGCCCTTCTGAGAGACCACTCATCATACTGGCTCTCTCCTGGACATTCTCAATCTGGCTTGGCTTCTTCCACTTGGCTTCCGGGCTACATGCAGAGCTCTCTTCAGTAGTACATTCTCAAGCCAGGAGGGGCTGAGGTAAGAGAGAGCACATGGCCCGGCCCAAATATATATCCTCTCCAAGAATGCACCAGCGGCCAAGAACCTCCTACTGGGCTAGCTGGAAGAAGAATAAATATTCATAACTCAATCTAGTTGTACTATCTCATATTGGCTTGTGGCATCAGTGACACCTACTGGCAACAGTGGGAAATGCACAACCTAATTAAGATTGGGAAAGACCAGATAAACTGTACAATCAGTCTGAGCCATTTACAGCCCAGACAAAAAATTCAATTTACACGATAGCCCCAGTTTAGGACCAAGGGGCTACTCATGTTTACTGCTGTATATTGAAGTGCCTTAATGCACTTTTACACCAGTATATTGCCGTACATTAGTGCAAGTTTACTGCAGTACATTGAACTGCATTAGTGGACTTTTACTGCATTAAATTGAAGTGCCTTAATGCACTTTTACGGCAGTATACTGATGTGCGTTAGTGCAGCTTTACTGTAGTATATTGACATGCATTAGTGCACTTTTACTGCAGTATATTGAAGTGTGTTAGTGCAGTTTTACTACAGTATATTGTGTGTCGGTGGAATGTGTCTTTGTATTGAGTACTCAAGTTAAAGTGCACAAATCACCACTTTCCTTTGATTAAAGTGCATCCAAGTACACATTTCCCTTTGCCTATTACATTTTGGTATTTCATTAATAACCCCCCCCCTCATGTCTAAGAAGAGGCAAACGTTCCCATGGCACTGTGAGGGGGCCAGCAGCATCTGTGTCCACAGGCAAAGGTGGACGTGGTCTGTCTTCAGGCAGGGCATAATTTCCTCTGTTTAGTTATGTTGCCCGTGCTATTCATCCACAGCATGTAGAGGAGGTGGTGAGCTAGTTTACTAAACCATCCCCAGAACAGTTTATTCTGCCTCCTTGCCCACAGCTACTCATGCCATAGCCCCAGCATCATGCATGGAGGAGACAGCCAAGTTATTTGAACACCACGTCAGACACTTGGTCCTTGACCATGCACAGGTATAACTTGATTATGATGTTGGTTCTGAGGTAGAGAAAGGTAGGAACATGAGCCTACAGAGAAGGGAGAACACTGGTAAACAACAAATTGGCAGCCATGTTCCCCCAGCTGCAGTGTATTGCTAAGTTGGCTCCAGTGATGATGAGGATGGAGGAGATGATGATAATGAGGTCACTGACGTGACTTGGGTACTGGATAGAGCTGAGGAGGAAAGTGAGGGTGAGGCACAACCCCAAAGAGGCAGCCATCATGGAAGAGAAGAGAGCAGCCACCCTATTCCATCCCATTGAGGAACGGTTATCTCACAGCCCACTTCCCACAGCTCAGCTGTCTGGGCCTTTTTTAGCTCATGTGCAGCCAATCGCACTGTTGCGATGAGAGATTTTCCAGCTCCACCCCCTCCTCCTCCTCTGCTGAATAGTCCTATGAACCACCAGTACCCCTAAGCATTCAAGGGACTATTTAATTAATCAGGCTAAAAGATTCCATGCTTCATATGGCCTGTCTAGGGTACAGGAGCCACCCTGGAGCAGAGATTCTTTCAGCTTTGCAGGGGCAGGGGCAGGCCCAGGGGTGGTTCATGCTATGCCTTGGCTACTGCAGGAGAGGCTGAGCGGCCATGTGATCTCCCCAGTTGACATCAGAGGGAGATCGCAGCCCCTCCTGCAGTATCCATCCATTGGAGCAGTACAGCGGCCACGAGTCATGTGACTGGCCTGAAGACGCAGAAGACTCTAAATAGATACAGCTCTCATTTTGCTATAAGAAAAGTACAGTGTGAATTTGAGTTATATGGGTTAACAAACCCTTTAAAAGGGAAAGGAGTCACAGCGTCAGTGCTCTTACATTTATACTAGACTTAATTTGTTGCCAGGCAACCTACGCTATCTTACCAGCCAATATAAATTACAAAAACAAGCGCCATCTTGCCATCCAAAGTACGTTAATCAGAGGAGAACCTACTACCTACATACCAGGATAAATGCTGCCATGCTGTGTTCCAGCTTGTATGCCTGGGGGGACAGAATCCACACCGGACCAGAGCTGCGGCCAGCTCTCCAGACTCAGGCTGAATGGTGGCTAATCCACACCATCTTCAAGATTGTGTGCAACAAAAGCACTAAACTACTGATAAAAATCACATGTACCCTGCCTGGCACATGCCAGGCTTGTTGGCAGAATTGTAGTGAACTGATCTGTGCAGGACACCCACTCCTAGGGACACTATAAATAGTGCCCAATTTTTATAATGTGTAAATCATCTACCCAGTGGTGGAGGCCCAAGTTTTTAGAAATCCTTTTGTAACTCTTTTCAGATTTTTCTTTTGAAGTCCTTTACATCTCTTATGATTGCACTTTATAACAAAGTTCTACTATGAAGAGCAGCTGGCTTTTATATATGGCACGACAAGCCAAACCAAGGCCAGAGCCGATGACTCATTGACCAAATTCCTTAAATTACCCTTTTTTCCAGATATCTTAATCCTAAATGTCCACATATGTTTTCTTTAACCACTTTCAGACCGGACCATTTTGCTGGTCAATGACCAGAGGTCTTTTTACAATTTGGCACTGCGCTGCTTTAACTGGTAATTGCGCGGTTATGCAATGTTGTACCCAAACAAAATTTGCGTCCTTTTCTTCCCACAAATAGAGCTTTCTTTTGATGGTATTTGATTGCCTCTGCGATTTTTATTTTTTGCGATATAAACGTAAAAAGACCGCAAATTTTGAAAAAAAATGATATTTTCTACTTTTTGTTATTAGAAAAATCCAATAAACTCAATTTTAGTCATACATTTAGGCCAAAATGTATTCAGCCACATGTCTTTGGTAAAAAAAAAGTCAATAACTGTATATTTATTGGTTTGCGCAAAAGTTGTCACATCTACAAACTAAGGTACGTTTTCTGGAATTTACGCAGCTTTTAGTTTACGACTGCCTATCTCATTTCTTGAGGTGCTAAAATGGCAGGGCAGTACAAAACCCCCCCAAATGACCCCATTTTGGAAAGTAGACCCCCTAAGGAAATTGATAAGTGGCATGTTGAGCCCATTGAATATTTTATTTTTTTGCCTCAAGCAATTGAATAATGACACAAAGTTGTCACTAAATGATATATTGCTCACACATGCTATGGGCATATGTGAAATGACACCCCAAAATAAATTCTGCTGCTTCTCCTGAGTATGGGGATACCACATATGTGGGACTTTTTGGGAGCCTAGCCGCGTACGGGGCCCCGAAAACCAAGCACCGCCTTCAGGCTTTCTAAGGGCGTAAATTTTTGATTTCACTTCTCACTACCTATTACAGTTTTGAAGGCCATAAAATGCCAAGATGGCACAAAACCCCCACAAATGACCCCATTTTAGAAAGTAGACACCCCAAGCTATTTGCTGAGAGGCATGTTGAGTCCATGGAATATTTTATATTTTGCCACAAGTTGCGGGAAAATTACAAACTTAAATTTTTTTTTATTTTTTTTTCACAAAGTTGTCACTAAATGATATATTGCTCACACATGCCATGGGCATATGTGAAATGACACCCCAAAATAAATTCTGCTGCTTCTCCTGAGTACGGGGATACCACATGTGTGGGACTTTTTGGGAGCCTAGCCGCGTACAGGGCCCCGAAAGCCAAGAACCGCCTTCAGGTTTTCTAAGGGCGTAAATATTTGACTTCACTCCTCACTACCTATTACAGTTTTGAAGGCCATAAAATGCCAAGATGGCACAAAACCCCCACAAATGACCCCATTTTAGAAAGTAGACACCCCAAGCTATTTGCTGAGAGGCATGTTGAGTCCATGGAATATTTTATATTTTGCCACAAGTTGCGGGAAAATTACAAACTTTTTTTTTATTTATTTTTTTCACAAAGTTGTCACTAAATGATATATTGCTCACGCATGCCATGGGCATATGTGAAATGACACCCCAAAATAAATTCTGCTGCTTCTCCTGAGTACGGGGATACCACATATGTGGGACTTTTTGGGAGCCTAGCCGCGTATGGGGCCCCGAAAACCAAGCACCGCCTTCAGGCTTTCTAAGGGCGTTACAGTTTTGAAGGCCATAAAATGCCAAGATGGCACAAACCCCCCCCCAAATGACCCCATTTTGGAAAGTAGACACCCCTAAATTTAGGGGTACACTAGTGAGACTAGGTAATAAATGGCGGGTGCCCTGAAACTATAAAAAAATAACTAACCAACCAGCGTCACCTGTAACAGTTATATGGTGATCACTGGTGAAAGGGTTAACTAGGGGGCAATCAGGGGGCTTTATGCGGTAGTATATGGGGGTCCCTGGCGCTATAAAAAGCTACGGCGAACCTAAATACCTACCTGCCTAACTAGCGTCACCTGTGACACTAATACAGCGATCAGAAAAACGAACTGTATAGCACCGGGGGGGGGGGCCCGATCGGGCCCCCCACCCGCGGGAAGGCAGGGACGTATATATACGCCCATATGCCTGCCCGTGCCATTCTGTCGACGTATATCGTCGTGCGGCGGTCGGCAAGTGGTTAAACAGCCTTGATTGCTTACAGAATTTGATAACATATATATATTTGGTAATGAACTATACAGCTTCTTTACTAAGACTCTCTTTAATGACTTGATGACAAAGAAAGCAGAACTTTCACTTTATGCCCTATCCCTCACCACTGCTTTCATCTTTGGCACTTTTTTGGGAGGGAGAGGGAGCGGGTACTTTGTTATGTATATAGGAGTTAGTGGGTGTTGTGTGCTTCCAGCGCAGTATACACCTGTATCTACCCTTTATTGCTGGTGCTCTCTAATACAGCCATCTGCAGGAGTTAGTGGGTGTTGTGTGCTTCCAGTGCAGTATACACCTGTATCTACCTTTATTGCTCTTCTCTAATAGAGCCATCTGCAGGAGTTAGTGGGTGTTGTGTGCTTCCAGTGCATTATACACCTGTATCTACCCTTTATTGCTGGTGCTCTCTAATACAGCCATCTGCAGGAGTTAGTGGGTGTTGTGTGCTTCCAGTGCAGTATACACCTGTATCTACCTTTATTGCTCTTCTCTAATAGAGCCATCTGCAGGAGTTAGTGGGTGTTGTGTGCTTCCAGCGCAGTATACACCTGTATCTACCCTTTATTGCTTGAGTTCTCTAATACAGCCATCTGCAGGAGTTAGTGGGTGTTGTGTGCCTCCAGCAAAGTACAATATACACCTGTACCTACCCTTTATTTCTGTTGTTCTCTAATGCAGCCATCTGCAGGAGTTAGTGGGTGTTGGGTGCTTCCATAGCAGTATACACCTGTTTCTACCCTTTATTGCTGCTCTCAAATACAGAACAGCCTCCAGCACAGCACAGTATACACCTGTATCTACATTTTATTGCTGGTGTTCTCTCATACAGGCATCTGCAGTAGTTAGTGGGTGTTGTGTGCCTCCAGCACATTATACACCTGTATCTACCCTTTATTGCTGGTGTTCTCTCATACAGGCATCTGCAGTAGTTAGTGGGTGTTGTGTGCCTCCAGCACAGTATACACCTGTATCTACCTTTTATTGCTGGAGTTCTCTAATAAAGCCACCTGCAGGAGTTAGTGGGTGTTGTGTGCTTCCAGCGCAGTATACACCTGTATCTACCCTTTATTGCTGGAGTTCTCTAATACAGCCATCTGCAGGAGTTAGTGGGTGTTGTGTGCCTCCAGCACAGCACAATATACACCTGTATCTACCCTTTATTGCTGGTGTTCTGTAATACAGCCATCTGCAGGAGTTAGTGGGTGTTGTGTGCCTCCAGCACAACACAATATACACCCGTATATACCCTTTATTGCTGGTGTTATCTAATACAGCCATCTGCAGGAGTTAGTTGGTGTTGTGTGCCTCCAGCGCAGTATACACCTGTATCTACCCTTTATTGTTGTTCTCTAATAGAGCCATCTGCAGGAGTTAGTGGGTGTTGTGTGCCTCCAGCACAGCACAGTATACACCTGTATTTACCCTTTATTGCTGGTGTTCTATAATAAAGGCATCTGCAGGTGTTAGTGGGTGTTTTGTGCCTCCAGCTTAGCACAGTATACACCTGTTTCTACCCTTTAATTGCTGGTGTTCTATAATAAAGGCATCTGTAGGAGTTAGTGGGTGTTGTGTGCCTCCAGCGCAGCACAATATACACCTGTATCTACCCTTTATTGCTGTTCTCAAATAGAGCCATCTGCAGGAGTTAGTGGGTGTTGTGTGCCTCCAGCACAGCACAGTATACACCTGTATCTACCCTTTATTGCTGGTGTTCTCTCATACAGGCATCTGCAATAGTTAGTGGGTGTTGTGTGCCTCCAGCACATTATACACCTCCATCTACCCTTTATTGCTGGTGTTCTCTCATACAGGCATCTGCAGTAGTTAGTGGGTGTTGTGTGCCTCCAGCACAGTATACACCTGTATCTACCCTTTATTGCTGGTGTTCTATCATACAGGCATCTGCAGGAGTTAGTGGGTGTTGTATGCCTCCAGCACAATCTACACTACCCAATTGCTGCAAGCCATTGCCATGTCTGGAAGGCCAACAAGGAGAGGCAGACAGGCATGAGGCAATAAAAGAGGGCAAGCAGGCTCTGTGTCTAGAGACAACAGTGCTGGTCGTGGACTCAGTGCATTGTCATCAGCACGTGGCCATGGGACACACTTGTCCTTATTTTCGGCAGTTGGACGTATTGAGCCGCATCATGCCAAAGACTTGGTAGAGTGGATGACCAAGCCCTCTTGATCCTCCTCATCCTTTCTCACCCAGGCTCCGGGTACTAGCAAAGCAGGTGCCAATGCATCCTCTTCCCTCGTCTCAATGTCATCATCAGTCACTCCTTCCCTAGACCCATCATGTCCTCCTGAGGTGTCCCCCGAACTGTTTGAGCACAGTGTTGGGTATATGCTCCAGGAGGATGCCCAGTGTTTTGAAGGCTCTGATGATGATACTCAGCTAGAGGAAGGCAGTAGCGTGAGCGCAGAGAGAGGAGATGCTCAAGAAGGAAAGAAATCTGGCAGTCATGTTCCACAAGCTGCAGCATACTGCCAGGTTTGCTGCAGTGATGAAGAGGGAGGGGATGATGAGGTCAATGACTCCACGTGGGTGCCTGGTAGGAGAGAGGAGGAGGAGGAGGCGGCACATCTCCAACGAGGCAGGATGCCCTCCGGGGGCCAGCTTAGGGGCAGCACACACCGACTGAATCACACTGCAGAGCTCCGCCTTTGCAGGGCGCTGTCCCTGCACGTTATTCCAAAAGTTCTTTGGTGTGAGCTTTTTTGAGACGAGTGCATCAGATCGCACCGCTGCTATTTGCAACATATGTCTCAAGCGTAGCTTGCGTGGCCAAAACATCAGCCGCTTGGGCACCACATGCTTGACCAGACATATGTTGACCTGCCATGCAGCTCGTTGGCAAGTGTACCTTAAAGACCCACACCAAAGAACAAAGTGGACCTCTCCTTGCTCCTCATCAGCTGGGATCTCCAACCCCACTAGACCTTCAGTCCTCTTTGAAACCTGCACTGAGAGGAATGAAGGTGTAGAATTAAGTGTGTCACAGCCAAGTGCTTGCGGGCACTCTGCTAGCAGTACACCCATGTCCGATTGTAGCAGGAAAATTTCCCTGCCCCAGCTGCTGGACCGTAGAAAGAAGTTCACTCCCAGCCATCCACATGCCCAGCGGTTGAATGCTAGCTTGGCTAAATTGCTCACACTTCAACTGCTGTCTTTTCAGTTGGTAGACTCGGCCCCCTTCCGTGAGTTTGTGCAATGTGCGGTTCCTCAGTGGCAGGTCCCCAAATGCCACTTTTTCTCACGGAAGGCGATTCCGGCTCTCTACCGGCATGTGGAAGGCAATGTCCTTGCCTGCTGGACAGGGCGATCAGCGGTAAGGTGCATATTACCGCTGACTCATGGTCCAGCAGGCAGGGACAGGGACGTTACCTGTCTTTCACAGCCCATGGGATCACTCTTCTGGCAGCTGGGAAGGATGCAGGACAAGGTGCAGTAGTGTTGGAGGTTGTTCCACCACCACGCCTCCAAAATGCTACTACTGGTTGTGACACACCTCTCTCCTCCACCACCTCCTCTTCTTCTTCCTCCATGGCCTCTTCCAGTGCTCTGTCCCCGGAACCAGCGGTGCTCCATAGGCGTTCAAGGGGTTATGCAAGTACGCAGGCAAAAAGATGCCATGCCGTTTGTTTGTGAGACAGGAGCCACACTGGGGCAGATATTTTGTCAGCTCTGCAGGGGCAGGCCGAGAGGTGGTTAACGCCACACCAGCTTAAGCCAGGATTGGTGGTTTGCGACAATGGCACCAACCTCCTCTCTGCCCTCCGACAGGGACAACTGACCCATGTGCCCTGTGTGGCTCATGTCCTTAACCAGGTGGTGCAGCAGTTCTTGGGCAGGTACCCATGCTTACAGGATGTCCTGAAGCAGGCCAGGAAAGTCTGTGTGCATTTCTGCCGATCATTTAATGCCTGTGCTCGGCTGGCTGAGCTCCAAAAGGAGTTGAACCTGCCCAAGAACCGACTTATATGTGACATGCCCACCAGGTGGAACTCAATGTTGGCCATGCTGCAGCGGCTACACATGCAGCAGAGGGCCATCAATGAGTACCTGTGCGACTACGGCACCAGGACAGGGTCAGAGGAGCTCGGTTTTTTCTCACCATGCCAGTGGGGCATGATCAGGGATGCATGCACTGTCCTGTTACCATTTGAGGAGGCCACAAGGATGGCGAGTGGTGACAGTGCATGCATCAGTGACACTGTACCTCTTGTCCACCTCTTGGAGCATACGCTGCATGGAATAATGGACAGGACACTTGAGGCAGAACAGAGGCAGGAAGAGGAGGATTTCCATTCCTCTCAAGGCCCCCTTTATCCAGACAGTGTTCCTGATGTCCCACCCATCACACAGGAAGAGGAGGAGGAGGAGGATGGTTGTGTCAGCATGGAGGTGGAGCCTGCCACTCAGCATCAGCAGCAGCAGTCTTGTAGGGATGATTTACAGTCCCAAGAAACCCGTGGACTTCTACGTGGCTAGGAGAAGGTGGCTGCAGATCATGTTGTCCTTAGTGACCCAGAGGACTCCGGACCGAATGTCTCAGCTAACCTACGCTGTATGGCCTCCCTGATCCTGCAAAGCCTGAGGAAGGATCCTTGTATTCTTCGGATCAAGGAGAGGGATCATTACTGGCTGGCCACTTGATCCATGGTACAGGGGTAAGGTTGCCGACCTTATCTTGCTGTCGCAGAGGGAGCAGAGGATGAGACATCTCCGGGAGGCCTTGCAGAAAGATCTGTGCAATGCGTTCCCAGAGACTGGGAGGTTACAAACTCCTGGTCCTGGACAAGGTGTTGCTGAGGCTTCGGGCAGAAGGAGCGGTGGAGAAGGTGGCCGTCTGACCGATGCGTTCAGACAATTTTTTTAGTTCGCAGCCCCAAGGTATGATCGGTTCCAGCAACCATCGCCAGCGTCTGATTTACATGGTGCAGGAATACCTAGGGGCAAGGTCAGACTTGGATACCTTTCCCACGGAAAATCCTCTGGCTTACTGGGTCTTGAGGATGGATCACTGGCCAGAGCTTGCACAGTATGCAATTGAGCTACTGGGCTGTCCTGCATCCATTGTTCTTTCCGAACGCACCTTCAGTGCTGCTGGTGGCTTTGTAACCGATCACAGGGTGCACCTGTCCACCGACTCGGTTGATCGACTGACCTTCATAAAGATGAATCAGTCTTGGATCACCTCCAGCTGCCAAGCACCTGAAGCTGATGTAACCGAATAATTTTTTTTTAAATATCACATCCCTTGAAGACTGCCTATGCTGATGCTGAGTGACTGTCCTGTTATGTTGACTGTCTATCCTCTTCCTCCTCCACTGATATCTTGGAAGAACATTTTTGGTTCTGGGTGATGCCACCAGCCCAATTTTTCAGCCCCTGTTTAACAGGGGCGTGTAATTACAATTTTTGATGCAATGCTTTGCAGCAGGTCTCATTCCTGCACTACATATAGGGTATATGGGAGAGGTTGCAGTGTCGTGGCACCAGCACCAGTGCCTAAGGCCCAGTTTTTCAGCCCCTGTGTAACAGGGGTGTGTAATTACAATTTTTGATATAATATTTCACAGCAGGGCCCGTTCCTGTGCCCACCGAGAGTAACTGTGAGGACTTATAGTGCTGTGGCACTAGCACCACCACCACAACCACCAAAGGCCCAATTTTTCTACCACTGTTCAACAATGGCATGTAATTACAATTCTTGATATAATCGTTCACAGCAGGGCGCTCCAGCGCCCACCAAGAGTCACTTTGAGGGCTTACAGTGTTGTGGCAACACCAACACCTTAGGCCCCCATTTCTCCAGAGCATATAGGGCAGGCCCCTACTTTCAAACATCCAACTTACAAGGCATACTCCCTTGGGGCAGGACCCAGGTCCCCAAACACTTTTTTAGGACAATAACTTGCATATTAGCACTTTAGATTTCTCCCATAGACTTGTACAGGGTGTTCCGCGGATTTTTGAATTTGCCACGAACACCCCAAATTGTTCACTGTTCGCCGAACAGGCGAACAGGCAATGTTCGAGTCGAACATGAGTTCGACTCAAACTCGAAACTCATCCCTATTAAGCACCTACTAAAGGTGGAGGGCGCTCCAAATACACAATACATGACAAAATATCAATAAAATAAGGGGAAGAGAGGTTACGGTCCATGTGTATCACCAGGTGATGGGGAAAATCACAATGGGATAGTTGATCATGGACAATGTTTATACTAGTTTTGCGGACTAGGCCGATTCATCAGGAAAAATATCTGCAATTTAATTAGCACATGATCAAAAAACAATGCATTTAAATCACATACAGAGAAAAACAATGTTTCACACAATATATACAGTAACTTCGAACAATATACAACTGTTAGAAAAGGGGCAAATGGAGGGCTGCTTACCCGCATCCCTGCATACACAAGGTACAAAAACTTCACCAGTATGGGGGTCTCCCGTGGCAGATTAGAAGTTCAATGAGAAGTGATCCAAAAGAGGAGAATCCCCCCTTTTTCTCCTCTTTTGGATCACTTCTCATTGAACTTCTAATCTTTTTCCATTTCATCTTTTACTCATTTCCCCCCACCTTGTTTTTCACCCCATTTTCTTTTCCACACATTTTTTTTTTAAACCTTTCTTGTTTCTTTCCTTCCCTTTCTTCCTTCATCCCTCTTTTCCTTTCCACTCCCTCTCCTTTGGCCCCCTTCTTTTCCCCTCAAACTTTTCCCCTATCCCTCCTCTCCTTTTCACCTCCACTAATACAGGGGTCTTCCCATTCCCCACTTCTCTTGCTCTCGTTGTTTGTGGTGGTGTGTTCCATGGCTTATCACTGTTTTTTAACCACTTGCCGTCCTATAGGCAATTGACGGCTGCAAAGTGGTTGCATAATCCTGACCGGAACGTCATATGACGTGATCAGGATTATGAGCCGCTGCGCGCCCCCAGGGGCGCGCATCGCGGCGATCGTTGTTGCGGGGTGTCAGTCTGACACCCGGCAACTACGATCTCGGTAAAGAGACTCTTTACCACGTGATCAGCCGTGTCCAATCACGGCTGATCACAGTGTAAATGGGAAGAGCCGGTGATCGGCGTTCCCTCACTCGCGTCTGTCAGACGCGAGTAGAGGAGAGCCGATCGGCTGCTCCTCTGACAGGGGGGTCTGTGCTGATCGATTATCAGCACAGCCCCCCCTGAGGATGCCCACACTGGACCACCAGGGACGCCACCAGACCACCAGGGAAAAGGTAATCCTCCCTAGACCACCAGGGATGTCAGTCAGCACAATGGATGCCAATCAGTGCCCATAATGGATGCCAATCAGTGCCCACAATGGGCATCACTGATTGGCATCCATTATTGTTTGGCACTGATTGGCATCCATTACTATAGTATAACACCAATGCCGCCTATGAGTGCCCACCTGTGCCGCCTATCAGTGCCCACCTGTGCCGCCTATCAGTGCCCACCTGTGCCGCCTATCAGTGCCCACCTGTGCCGCCTATCCATGCCCACCCATGCCCATCTGTGCTGCCTATCCATGCCCATCTGTGCCGCCTATCCATGCCCATCTGTGCCGCCCATCTGTGCTGCCCATCCATGCCAATCCGTGCCAGCTATCAGTGCCAATTTGTGCCACCTATCAGTGTCCGTCTGTGTTGCCCATCAGTGTCGCCCATCAGTGTCGCCCATCAGTGCCGCCTATCAGTGCCGCCTATCAGTGCCACATATCAGTGTCCATCAATGCCACCTCATCAGTGCGACTGCATTGGTGCCACATTGGTGCCCATCAGTGCCGCCTTATCAGTGCCCATCAGTGTAGCCCCATCAGTGCCCATCAGTGAAGGAGAAAACGTACTTATTTACAACGTTTTGAAACTGAAACAAAAAAAAAAACATTTTTTTTTTCAAAATTTTCGGTATTTTTTTATTTGTAGCGCAAAAAATAAAAACCGTAGAGGTGATCAAATACCACCAAAAGAAAGCTCTATTTGTGGGAAAAAAATGATAAAAATTTCATTTGGGTACAGTGTAGCATGACCGCGCAATTGTCATTCAAAGTGCGACAGCGCTGAAAGCTCAAAATTGGTCTGGGCAGGAAGGTGTTTAAGTGCCCTGTATTGAAGTGGTTAACTATTGTGTTTGTTCTTGATTGATCCTTTGATCAATGTTAATTCACCTTGCACTTGGCACCCCCTGTTCACTTAATTAGTTCTGGTTTAACCACCACCTTGATATTTTCACCCCCATTTTCTTTACCATTTTTTTCTCTCCTTATTTTGCCCCCCTTCTCCTTTTTTTTCTCTCCTTCACATGTTCACCCATTCCATGCATCTCATGTCATTCAGATTCCAGCCTGTCGAATTGTAGTCTCCCCCGATTGCCGCGGGAGACCCCCATACTGGTGTGTGCAGGGATGCGGGTAAGAGGTCCTCCATTTGTCCCTTTTCTAACATTTGTATATTGTTGAAAGTTATATATTGTGTGAAACACTGTTTTTCTCTGTATGTGATTAAATGCATTGTTTTTTGATCATGTGCTAATTAAATTGCAGATATTCTTCCTGATGAAGCAGCATAGTCTGTGAAACTAGTAAAAACATTGTCTGTGATGGACTATCCCATTGTGATTTTCTCCATCACCTGGTGACCGAACCGCTGGGGTGTTCAGCTCATCCCTAGTCACCTCTCTTCTCCTTTTATTGATATTTTGTCATGTACTGTGTATTAATAAACTTTTGTGTATCTTTTTACATGATTGTCTCTTTACCTTACTTTACCTTTACTGTACTGTACCGAGATAGTCCATTTGTCCCCTAGCCCTTCTGGTGGGTACCTGATTTGGAACCAGGCTCCCACTCCCTTTATCTTTAACCTCCCTGGCGGTATGATTATTTCAGATTTTAGGTGCTGAAAGCGGTACCACTATTTTGCATGGAAATTTGGTGTTTTATATTGTAGGCCTGTAAATCTTAGAAATAATTCACTTGAATCCATCCAAACAAGAGTCTAATAGACATCCCGGGTATGATAAAATGTGAAATATGAAATCATAATTTATAATATAATATTATATATATATATATATATATATATATATATATATATATATATATATATATATATATATATACAGTGGTGTGAAAAAGTGTTTGCCCCCTTCCTCATTTCCTGTTCCTTTGCATGTTTGTCACACTTAAGTGTTTCGGAACATCAAACCAATTTAAACAATAGTCAAGGACAACACAAGTAAACACAAAATGCAATTTGTAAATGAAGGTGTTTATTATTAAAGGTGAAAAAAAATCCAAACCATCATGGCCCTGTGTGAAAAAGTGATTGCCCCCCTTGTTAAAACATACTATAACTGTGGTTGTCCACACCTGAGTTCAATTTCTCTAGCTACACCCAGGCCTGATTATTGCCACACCTGTTCACAATCAAGGCATCACTTAAATAGGAGCTGCTTGACACAGTAAGGTCCACCAGAAGATCCTTAAAAGCTACACATCATGCCGAGACCCAAAGAAATTCAGGAACAATTGAGAAAGAAAGTAATTGAGATCTATCAGTCTGGAAATGGTTATAAAGCCATTTCCAAAGCTTTGGGAATCCAGCGAACCACAGTGAGAGCCATTATCCACAAATGGCGAAGACATGGAACAGTGGTGAACCTTCCCAGGAGTGGCCGGCCGCCCAAAATTACCCCAAGAGCGCAGCGACGACTCATCCAAGAGGTCACAAAAGACCCCACAACAACGTCCAAGGAACTGCAGGCCTCACTTGCCTCAGTTAAGGTCAGCGTTCATGCCTCCACCATCAGGAAAAGACTGGGCAAAAATGGCCTGCATGGCAGAGTTCCAAGGAGAAAACCACTGCTGAGCAAAAAGAACATCAAAGCTTGTCTCAATTTCTCCACAACACATCTTGATGATCCCCAAGACTTTTGGGACAACATTCTGTGGACCGATGAGACAAAAGTGGAACTCTTTGGAAGGTGTGTGTCCAAGTATATCTGGCGTAGAAGGAACACTGCATTTCATAAAAAGAACATTATACCAACAGTAAAATATGGTGGTGGTAGTGTGATGGTCTGGGGCTGTTTTGCTGCTTCAGGACCTGGAAGACTTGCCGTGATAAAAGGAACTATGAATTCTGCTGTCTACCAAGAGATCCTGAAGGAGAATGTCCGACCATCTGTTCGTGTACTCAAGCTGAAACGAACTTGGGTTCTGCAGCAGGACAATGATCCTAAACACACCAGCAAGTCCACCACCGAATGGCTGAAGAAAAACAAAATGAAGACTTTGGAGTGGCCTAGCCAAAGTCCTGACCTGAATCCTATTGAGATGTTGTGGTATGACCTTAAAAAGGCCGTTCATGCTCGAAAACCCTCTAATGTAACTGAATTAGGACAATTCTGCAAAGATGAGTGGGCCAAAATTCCTCCAGGACGCTGTAAAAGCCTCATTGCACGTTATCGCAAACGCTTGGTTGCAGTTGTTGCTGCTAAGGGTGGCCCAACCAGTTATTAGGTTTAGGGGGCAATCACTTTTTCACACAGGGCCATGATGGTTTGGATTTTTTTTCACCTTTAATAATAAACACCTTCATTTACAAATTGCATTTTGTGTTTACTTGTGTTGTCCTTGACTATTGTTTAAATTGGTTTGATGTTCCGAAACACTTAAGTGTGACAAACATGCAAAGGAACAGGAAATGAGGAAGGGGGCAAACACTTTTTCACACCACTGTATATATATATATATATATAAATAAAAACTATAAATAATTATACAAAATAATAATATAATAATAATAAAAATTATTCAATAATGTAATCA
The DNA here is from genome assembly GCF_037356315.1 of Lithobates pipiens. Taxonomy (NCBI): domain Eukaryota; kingdom Metazoa; phylum Chordata; class Amphibia; order Anura; family Ranidae; genus Lithobates; species Lithobates pipiens. The sequence continues at coordinate 354,354,315 of NW_027507764.1, read as the reverse complement.
AATCAAAAACACTGAAATGTGCTGAGTTGCAGAATTGTTGCTGTCATTACTTTTAGTGTTTGATGATGAATTTCCCCACAAATTACTATTGCTCAATTCTGCGAGTGATTCTAATTTATTATCGCTGTTTTCTAGCTGGTCTATAACCACTTTTGATGTAAACAGAAATTTTTTTGGTTGCTATGGACAATCTCCAGTTTCCTGGCATAAAGAACAGTATTTATGATATAAAACTGCATGCAGGACACTGGAAAAACCACTAGGGACAAAGGGGATGTGTAATTATTTGATACAGTACTGTACTCTGTAAGAGTACAGTATACTGTATCTATACTGTGTACTTTTTGAATTTGGCGCCGAACTCCGTCCCCATGCGTCACAACGCTCGCAGGGAACAGAGCTCTGCGCTGTGACAGATCGAGCGAGACACAGCGGCTTGCTGATCACATTGGGGAGACATCGCTGGATCCAGGGAACAAGGTAAGTAACCCCCTACATGGATTCAGCGATGCGATCCCGAGTCTGGCTCGGAAATACCGCTTATGGTAATTAAATCTTACCCCGAGCCAGATTCGGGAATACCGCCAGGGAGGTTAATAAAATTTTGGATTATGATACTCTTTTTAATGGTTTCCATTTACTTATTTTTGTTTGGAGAGGTCATTTCAAATTTTAAAGTTCAGCAGGTACTTTTCCTTAAACTGCCAGAAACATGGATCTCAAACATGATATAGAATGGGAGTAATGTATCACAGACCCCCCCATTAGTAGCAACACACTTTTCTGTTGGGTCCCTGATCCCAGGGACTAACAGTTAAGCTGTATACGTGGCCAGTTTCAAACAAACACAGCCACACAAGTATGCAAGGGACTTATCACGATGAACCCTTATGATTCATCTCCCACTGCATAAAAAAAAAACCACATCTCAGTCTTTGTGGCAGGAGGCTGAGATTACTTTCCTCACCCATGGATAACAAAAAATGCTGACAATCCAGAGCAACAGATCAGCACTAGGGATGGGCGAACGGTTTGGCCCGAGCATAAGTTCGGGCAGAACTTTGGTAGTTCGGAGAACAATGAGCATTATGAGGTGTTCGCGGCAAATTCGAAAGCCGTGGAACACCATTAAAGTCTATGGGACACGAACATGAAGAACCAAAAGAACTAATTTTAAAAGGCTTATATGCAAGTTATTGTCATTAAAAAGTGTTTTGGGACCCGGGTCCTGCCCCAAGGGACATGTATCAATGCAAAAAAAGTTTTAAAATTTGACTTATTTGAAAGCAGTGATTTTAATAATGCTTAAAGTGAAACAATAAAAATGAAATATTCCTTTAAATATCGTGCCAGGGGGTGTCTATAGTATGCCTGTAAAGTCACACAGTTTTTCTGTGTTTAGAACAGTACCACAGCAAAATTACATTTCTAAAAGGAAAAAAAGTAATTTAAAACTGATCGTGGTTGTAATGAATTGTTGATAGATAAAACTCATTGAAAAAAATGACATGGGGTCCCTCCCAAACTCCATACCAAACCCTTATCCGAGCACGCAACCTGGCAGGCTGCAGGAAAAGTGAGTGGGGGGGAGAGAGCGCCCCCCTCCTGAACTGTACCAGGCCACATGCCCTCAATATGGGGAGGGTGCTTTGGAGTAGCCCCCCCAAAAAAAACCTTGTCCCCATGTGTTTCCTGTCTTTTACCATTTTTGACACTCTTTTGTGAAATGGTAGGGGTACAATGTACCCATTACCAATTCACATAAGGGGGGCAGGGATCTTGTGATTCCAATAAGCCCCCCCACAGACCCCCACAACCACCGGGCAAGGGTTGCGAGAATGAGGCCCTTGTCCCCATCAACATGCTTTGGGGGCTACTCCAAAGCACCCTCCTCGTGTTGAGGTCATGTAGCCTGGTATGGTTCGGGGGCACGCTCATCTCCCCCTCTTTTCCTGCGGTCTGTCAGGTTGCGTGCTCAGATAAGGGTCTGATATGGATTTTGGTGGGGACTCCTACACCATTTCTTTATTTGGCGCAGGGTTCCCCTTAGTAGTTTTGGGGGACCCCCACACAATTTTGTTTTTTAATTTTTGGTCCGGGGGTTTCCCTTTATATTGATACCAGACCCAAAGGGCCTGGTAATGGACTGGAGGGGGGGCATGCCATTTTTTTCAATGAGTTTTAGCTATATTGCTGAGACCTGACAATTCATTACAGCCGCGATCAGTTTAAAATTACTTTTTTTTCCTTTAGAAATGTAATTTTGCTGTGGTACTGTTATAGACATGGGAAAACTGCGCCACTTTACAAGCATACTATAGACACCCCCCAGGCACAATATTTTTCATTTTCATTGTCTCACTTTAACGATTAATAAAATCCCTGCTCCTGGAAAAACTGACTTTTTAAAACTTTTTTTTGCATTGATACATGTCCCCTGGGGCAGGACCCGGGTCCCCAAATACTTTTTATGATAATAACTTACATACCGTATATACTCGAGTATAAGCCGAGATTTTCAGCCTCTTTTTTGAGGCTGAAAGTGCCCCCCTCGGCTTATACTCGAGTCACCGCTGTCTGACTGCCCGAACAGCGTGTCGAGCAGACAGACAGCGGCCATTCTACCTTTCAAAAGCCGCGCCTCCGCCTCGCCGCTCTTCGTCGGCGCCCTGGCGGCCATTCCCCTGTTCAAAAGCCGCGCCTCCGCCTGTGATAGGCGGAACACTCAATTTCCCAGCAGTCAGTGTTCCGCCTATCACGGACATCGGCTCATCCTCGGATGAGCCGATGTCCGTGATAGGCGGAACACTGACTGCTGGGAAATTGAGTGTTCCGCCTATCGGAGGCGGAGGCGCGGCTTTTGAACAGGGGAATGGCCGCCAGGGCGCCGACGAAGAGCGGCGATCCTGGCATGGGACGACACGGAGGCTCGGGACGGGACGACACGGAGGCTCGGGACGGGACGACACGGAGGCTCGGGACGGGACGACACGGAGGCTCGGGACGGGACCGGACGGAGGCTCAAGAACAGGTAGGCTGGACACACAAGGCTGCACGGACACACACACACACACACACACACACACACACACACACACACACACACACGGATGGATGGACACACACACACACACAGGGATGGATGGATGGATGGACACACACACACACACAGGGATGGATGGATGGATGGACACACACACACACACACACACACAGGGATGGATGGATGGATGGACGCACACACACACAGGGATGGATGGATGGACACACACACAGGGATGGATGGATGGACACACACACAGGGATGGATGGATGGACACACACACAGGGATGGACGGACACACAGGGATGGACGGACACAGAGGGATGGACGGACACACACAGGGATGGACAGGCATATCTCACCCTCGGCTTATACACGAGTCAATAGGTTTCCCAGTTTTTTGGGGGTAAATTGGGGGCCTCGGCTTATACTCGGGTCGGCCTATACTCGAGTATATACGGTATATCAGCCTTTAAAATTAGCACTTTAGATTTTTCATGTTCATGTCCGTCCACATTTTTTGCCTGTTTGCAAGTTCTGGTGGGGGGTGTTCGGCTCATCCTTGGTCAGCACGTCACTTTCTCAGGGCAAGGAATACTGGCAAGCTGGAGCAGTAGGCCTGTATATCACCTTTCAGGGCACTTCCTACAACTGCTGGTATCAGGAGCACAACCCAGCAGCAAACAGCACAGGCAGGAGTGTCCCTGCAATACCACTTTTTTTTTCTCCAAATGCAGGGCAACTTCTTGTGGAACCAACACAGCCAAACTGAGCAACATAATTGTATTCCACACTGACCTTAAAGCGGGTTTCAATGACTTGTAGCATCACCAATAGTAATGAGTAGGGATGAGCAAAACCTGTGAACAGACCAAAAATTTGTGCAAACACCCGAACCCCGTTAAAGTCTATGGGACTTGAACGTGAAAAATCAAAAATGTGAATTTTAAAGGCTAATATGCAAGTTATTGTCCTAAAAAGTGTTAGGGGACCCGGGTACTGACCCAGGGGACATGTATCAATGCAAAAAAAGTTTTAAAAACGGCCATTTTTTTGGGAGCAGTGATCTAAATAATGGTTAAAGTGAAAAAATAAAAGTGAAATATTCCTTTAAATATTGTGCCTGGGGGGTGTCTATAGTATTCCTGTAAAGTGGCGCATGTTTACCGTGTTTAGAACAGTCCCTGCACAAAATTACATTTCTAAAGGAAAAAAAGTAATTTAAAACTGCTTGCGGCTGTAATGTAATGTTGCCCCCCCAACCCATTAATGGGCCTTTTGGATCTAGTATGGATATTAAGGTGAATCCTGCACCCAAATAAAAAAAAGGAGTGGGGCCCCAGGCCCTATATACTCTGAACAGCAGCAGTATACAGGCAGTCCCTGAGTTACAAACAAGATAGGACCTGTAGTTCTTAAGTTGAATCTGTTTGTAATATGGAACAGTTACATTTTCTAAGTGTAGCTCCAGACAAAAAATCTATTTAAAAACATAAGGAAGTGTTATCATCACCCCTGTAACATTTGCTATCTGTGCCCTTGTTCAGAAAATTTCACCTCACTTTCTGTCCCAATGAGAATTGGATTTTGAAAATGTTGGGTTGTTGTAGAAACAAGGATTGGTGATAAAGCATCAGTGGAGACCCCTTTTTCCCATATTAACTCTTACAGGAGAGAATTTCCCTTCCTAGGGGTAGATCTCCTCTCACTTCCTGTTGTTTCCCTCTGTTTGTAAGTAGGAATCATTTGCAATTTCAATTTTTGAAAATAGAGGACCACCTCTATATACTATACAGCCTGCCCTATACACTCTGCAGAATATTGGGCCTTAGATGTTGGTGGTACCAGAACACTGTAAGCCCTCAAAGTTACTCTTGGTAATGAGCCCTGCTGCAAAATATTATATCAAGAATTGTAATTACATTCCCCTGTTAAACAGGGGCAGAAATATTGGGCCTTAGGCGGTGCTGGTGGTGGCACAACACTGTAAAGCCTCACAGATACTCTTGTTGAGCGCAGGAACGGGCCCTGCTGTGAAATATTAGATCAAAAGTTTTAATTACGCGCCCCTGTTAAACAGTGGCATAAAAATTGGGCCTCAGGCAGTGGTGGTGGTGGTGGCACAACACTATAACCCCTCACAGATACTCTTGTTGGGCACAGGAATGGGCCCTGCTGTGAAATATGAAATGAAAAATTTTAATTACACGCACCTGTTAAACAGGGGCAGAAAAATTGTGTCTTAGGCAGTGGTGGCGGTGCCACAACACTGTATCCCCTCACAGATTCTGTTGCGCGCAGGAACGAGCCCTGCTGTAAAATATTAGAGCAAATATTGTAATTACATGCCCCTGTTTAACAGTGGCAAAAAAATTGGGCTTTAGGCACTGGTAGTGGTGCCACAACACTGCAACCCCTCACAGATACTCTAGTTGAGTGCAAGAATGAGCCCTGCTGTGAAATATTACAGCAAAAATTGGAATTACACACCCCTGTTAAACAGGGGCAGAAAAATTGTGTCTTTGGCACTGGTGGTGGTGCCCTGAAACAAAAATGTTCTTAGAAGCTATCAACATGAACATTGAGGAGGAATAGGATAGTCATTCAGCATAACAGGGTAGTCACTCAGCATAGGCAGCCTTCAAGGGATCTCACATTCATAGAAAAATGAATCAGTTACATCAGCATTAGGTGCTTGGTAGCTGGTGATCCAAGACTGATTAATTTTTATGAAGGTGAGCCACCGATCAACTGAGTCTGTTGACAGGCGCACTCTGTGATCAGTTACAAAGCCTCCAGCAGCACTGAATGTGCCTTCAGAAAGAACACTGGATGCAGGACAGGCCAGTAGCTCAATTGCATATTGTGCAAGCACTGGCCAGTGATCCATCCTCAGGACCTAGTAACCCAGTGGATTTTCGTTAGGAAAGGTCTCCAAGTCTGATCTTGCCCCTAGGTATTCCTGTACCATGTAAATCAGATGCTGGTGATGGTTGCTGGAACCGATCAGACCTTGGGGCTGCGGACTAAAGAATTGTCTGAACGCATCGCTCAGACGGCCACCTTCTCCACCGCTCCTTCTGTGACTGACAAAGCCTCAGCAACACGTTGTCCAGGAGGACCAGGAAATTGCCTCCCATGCTCTGGAAACGCATTGCACAAACCTTTGGCCTCCCTAAGATGTTTCAACCTCTGCTCCCTCTTTGAGGGCTAGATATATTCTGCAACCATACCCTTATAACGTGGATCAAGAAGGGTTGGCCGCCAGTAATGATCCCTCTCCTTGATACCACAAATCCAAGGGTCCTTTTGCAGGCTTTGCAGGAACAGGGAAGCCATGCAGCGAAAGTTTGCTGAGGTATTCGAACCGGAGTCCTCTGGGTCACTAAGAATGACATGATTCACAGCCCCCTCCTCCCAGACACGTACAAGTCCATGGGTTTCTGGGGACTGAAAACAATCCCTTGAAGACTTCTGCTGATGCTGAGTGCTAGGCTCACCCCTCCATGCTGACACAATCCCCATTCTCCTCCTCCTCCTCCTCCTTTTCCTGTGTAATTGGCGGGCCCGCAGGAATACTGTCAGGATAAAGGGGGCCTTGAGAGGTAAGGAAGTCCTCTTCTCCCCCCTCTGTTCTACCTCAAGTGCCCTGTCCATTATTCCACGAAGCATGTGCTCCAACAGGAAGACAAGAGGGACAGTATCACTGAGACATGCACTGTCACTGCTCCCCATCCTCGTGGCCTCCTCAAATGGTGACAGGACAGTGCATGCATCCTTGATCAGTAGCCACCGGCGTGGCAAAAAAAAAACAGACTCCCCTGACCCTGTCCTGGTGCCATATTCACACAGGTACTCATTGATGGCCCTCTGCAGCATTGCCAACATTGAGTTCCACCTGGTGTGCATGTCACAAATGAGGCGGTTCTTGGGCAGGTTGCATTCCAGCTGAGCACTGGCATTATATGACCGGCGGAAATGCCCACAGACTTTCTTGGCCTGCTTCAGGAGATCCTGTAAGCCCGGGTACCTGCACAAGAACAGCTGCACCACCAAATTAAGGACGTGAGCCAAACAGGGAACATGGGTCAAGTGTTCCTGTCAAAGGGTGGATAGGAGGGAGGATAGGAGGTTGGTGCCATTGCCACAAACCACCATTCCTGGCTGAAGCTGGCATGGCGTCAACCACCTTTGAGTCTGCCCCTGCAGAGCTGACAGAATCTCTGCCCCAGTGTGGCCCCTGTCCCTTAAGCAGAACAACTCAAGCACTGCATTGCATCTTTTTGCCTGAGTGCTTGCATAGCCCCTTGAACGCCTACAGAGCACCGCTGGTTCAGAGGAGAAATCTGCAGAGGAACAGGCCATAGAGGAAGAAGAAGAGGAGGGGGTGGAGGAGAGAGGTGTGGCAGAATCACTACTAGCATTTTGGAGACGTGGTGGTGGAACAAGCTCCAACAATACTGCACCCTGTCCTGCATTCTTCCCGGCTGCCAACAGACTTACCCAGTGCACTGTGAAAGAAAGATAATGTCCCTGTCCACGCCTGCTGGACAATGATGCATATTACCATCAGCGTTAGGTGCATATTACCGTCAGCGGTAATATGCACCTTACCGCTGACCGCCCTGTCCAACAAGGCCAAGACATTGCCTTCCACATGCCGATAGAGAGCCAGAATGGCCTTCCATGAAAGGAAATGGGGTTCGGGAACCTGCCACTGAGGTACTGCACATTCCACAAATTCACAAAAGGGGGCAGAGTCTACCAGCTGAAAAGGCAGCAGTTGGAGTGCTAGCAATTTAGCCAAGCTAGCATTTAGCCGCCAAGCATGTGGATGGCTAGGACCGAATTTCTTTCGAAGGTTTAGCAACTGGGGTAAGGAAATTTGCCTGCTACAATCGAATGTTGGTGTAGCGATAGCAGATTGCTCGCAACTACTTGGCACACCTAACTCTACACCTTCATTCCTCTCAGTGCAGGTTTTTGAGAGGACTGAAGGTATAGTGGAGTTGGAGATCCCAGCTGATGAGGAACAAGGACAAGTCCGACTTGTTCTTTGGTATGGGCCTTTTAAGTACTGTTGCCAATGGACTGCATGGGAGGTCATCATATGTCTGGTCAAGCATGTGGTGTTCAAGTGGCTGCTGTTTTGGCAATGCTTGATACGCTTCAGACATATGTTGCAAACAGCAGCAATGTGATCTGCTGCACACGTATCAAAAAAGACCCACACCAAAGAACTTTTCAAAATATGCAGGGAGTCAGCAGTGTCCTGCACATATGGAGCTCGGCGGTGTGATGCAGTCGGGTGGCTGCCCTTAAGCTGGCCCCTGGAGGGCATCCTGCCTCATTGGAGATGTGCCTCCTCCTCCTCCTCCTCCTTCTCTCTTCTATCAGGCACCCACGTAGAGTCAGTGACCTCATCATCCCCTCAATCCTTGTCACTGGAGCAAACCTGGCAGTATGCTGCAGCTGGGGGAACATGACTGCCAGTTTCTTGTCCTTCTTGGGCACCCACTTTCTCTGGGCTCACGTTACTGCCTTCCTCAACCTGGGTACCATCATCATAGCCTTCAAAACGCTATGCATCCTCCTGCAGCATGTACCCAACACTGTGGTCGAACAGTTTGGGGGACTCCTCCGTGCATGATGGTGGGGCTAGGAGAAGTGACTGATGACATTGAGCCGATGGAATAGGCCACTTTGGCAGCTGCATTGGCAGGCAAACTGCTCTAAGTCTGGGTAACAGAGGATGAGGAGGATGAAGACGGCTTAGTTATCCACTCTACCAACTCTTCTGCATGTTGTGGATCAACATGGCTAGCCCGTCCGAAAAAAAGGACAAGCGTGCCCCACAGCCAAGTGCTGAGGATGCACCGTGTCCACGACCAGCACTGTTGGCTGTAGACACAGAGCCTGCTTGCCCTCTTTTAGTGGCTGGTGAGCGCCTGCCTCTCTTTATTGGCCTTCCAGACATGCTGTAAAATTTTATTGGTAAGTTGAGCCGTGGTATCTTCTGTCTTTGTTTTTCATGTGTCTGCCCTTCCATGTGCTCCTTGCTGTGAAGGCCAGTTATAGGTGGGGGCAGGGACCTTTTGGTTGTTACTGGTATATAATATGGTCCGGGAACGCACTGTACACCTTTGCTGCCACTGTGCTCTTGCTGGGTGTGCAGTGTGCTCCTGGTCCTTTAACCACTTCAGCCCCGGACCAATAAACAGCCTAAGGACCAGAGGTCTTTTTACAATTTCACACTGCACTGCTTTAACTGGTAATTGCGCGGTCATGTAATGTTGTACCCAAACGAAATTTGCGTCCTTTTCTTCCCACAAATAGAGCTTTCTTTTTATGGTATTTGATTGCCTCTGCGATTTTTATTTTTTGCGATATAAATGGAAAAAGACCCAAAAATTAGAGAAAAAATTATATTTTCTACTTTTTGTTATAAGAAAAATCGAATAAACTCAATTTTAGTCAAACATTTAGGGCAAAATGTATTCAGCCAAATGTCTTTAGTAAAAAAAATGTCAATAAGCGTATATTTATTGGTTTGCGCAAAAGTTATAGCGTCTACAAACTAGAGTACATTTTCTGGAATTTACACAGCTTTTAATTTACGACTGCCTATCTCATTTCTTGAGGTGCTAAAATGGCAGGGCAGTACAAACCCCCCCCCCAAATGACCCTATTTTGGAAAGTAGACACCCCAAGGAAGTTGTGGAGAGGCATGTTGAGCCCATTGAATATTTTTTTTTTGTCCCAAGTGATTGAATAATGACACAAAAAAAAAAAAGTTTACAAAAAGTTGTCACTAAATGATATATTGCTCACACATGCCATAGTTATATGTGGAATTGCACCCCAAAATATATTCTGCTGCTTCTCCTGAGTACGGGGATATCACATATGTGGGACTTTTTGGGAGTCTAGCCGCGTACGGTACCCCGAAAACCAATCACTGCCTTCAGGATTTCTAAGGGTGCAAATTTTTGATTTCACTCCTCACTACCTATCACAGTTTCGAAGGCCATAAAATGCCAAAATAACACAAAACCCCCCCAAATTACCCCATTTTGGAAAGTAGACACCCCAAGGAAGTTGTGGAGAGCCATGTTGAGCCCATTGAATATTTTTTTTTTGTCCCAAGTGATTGAATAATGACACAAAAAAAAAAGTTTACAAAAAGTTGTCACTAAATGATATATTGCTCACACATGCCATAGTTATATGTGGAATTGCACCCCAAAATATATTCTGCTGCTTCTCCTGAGTACGGGGATACCACATATGTGGGACTTTTTGGGAGTCTAGCTGCGTACGGCACCCCGAAAACCAATCACTGCCTTCAGGATTTCTAATGCCCCGTACACACGAGAGGGATTAAGTCTGACAGACCTCCAAAGGAGTTCCGCCGGAGTTCCGCCGGAGTTCCGACGGAGTTCTGGCGGACTTTTCGACCGAACGGACTTGACCACACACCATCACACCAAACTCCGACGGAGTCGATCGTGATGACGTACGACTGGATTCGACGTAGGAAGTTCCTAGACAGTAGCCAATAGCTGCCCTAGCGTCGGTTTTAGTCCGTCGGAGTAGCACACACACGAGCGGATTTTTCAAAGGGGACCGGGTCCGGCGGAGTTCCGTCGGGAAAATTTAAAGCATGCTTCATTTCTAAAGTCCGTCAGACTTTAGCTTCGCTAAAGTCCGTTGCAGCCCACACACGATCGGATAGTCCGCCGGACTCAGTCCGTCGGAGTTTGGATGTCGAAAAGTCCGCTCGTGTGTACGGGGCATTAGGGTGCAAATTTTTGATTTCACTCCTCACTACCTATCACAGTTTTGAAGGCCATAAAATTCCAAAATAACACAAACCCCCCCCAAATGACCCCATTTTGGAAAGTAGACACCCCAAGCTATTTACTGAGAGGCATGTTGAGTCCATGAAATATTTTATATTTTGCCACAAGTTGCAGGAATTTTACAATTTTTTTTTTTTTTTGCACAAAGTTGTCACTAAATGATATATTGCTCACACATGCTATGGGCATAAGTCAAATTACACCCCAAAATAAATTCTGCTGCTTCTCTCGAGTACGGGAATACCACATGTGGGGGACTTTTTGGGAGCCTAGCCACGGACCCCGAAAACCAAGCACTGCCTTCCGGATTTAAATATAAAATGCTACCAAAACAACTGTTAGCGATCGCAGGGATCAGGCCTGACTCTGCGATCGCTGCAGTTATGTGTTTAGTGTTTTGTAAGTGACAGTGATCGATCGATACTGCACTTGGGTGGGCTGGGCAGAGGGGCAAAACGCAGGTGCTAGCAGGTATCTGGGCTGATCCCGCTAACAATGCGTTTTTTTGGAACCCTAAACTGCTGGGGACGCTAGTATAGATCTGATCAGATCAGATATTGATCTGTTCAGATTCTATACCACTACGGGAGGTTTATGCTTTGCGTGTGGGTGTTAGCAGTACTGGCACTAACCTAGCGCTGCCTGGGGCGACGCAGACCCTGACCCTAAAACCTAATTGATATCACCCGCCGGGTGATCAGCGGGTTAAACCTTTATTGGGTAATAAATGGTGGGTGCCCTGATGCTATAAAAAGCAAACTAACCAGAGTCACCCGTAACACTTATACGGTGATCACTGGTGAAAGGGTTAACTAGGGGCAATCAGGGGGTTCAAATTTTTATTAGGTAGTATATGGGGGTCCCTGGCGCTATATAAAAACCTGACGGGGAACCTAAATAACTAACTGGCTAACCAGCGTCACCAGTGACACTTATACTGTGATCGCTGGTGAAAGGGTTAACTAGGGGCAATCAGGGGGTTAAAACCATTATTGGGTAGTATATGGGGGTACCTAACGCTCTAAAAACCTGGCGGTGAACCTAAAAAAATAACTAGCTACCTAACGACACTAGTGACACTAATGCAGCGATCAGAAAAATGATCGCTTAGTGACACTGGCAAAAGGGGGTGAAAGGGTTAACTAGGGGCAATCAGGGGGTTAAAACCATTATTGGGTAGTATATCGGGGTACCTAGCGCTATAAAAACCTGGCGGTGAACCTAAAAAATAGCTAGCTACCTAGAGGCACTAGTGACACTAATGCAGCGATCAGAAAAACGATCGCTTAGTGACACTGGCAAAAGGGGGTGAAAGGGTTAACTAGGGGCAATCAGGGGGTTAAAACCATTATTGGGTAGTATATTGGGGTACCTAGCGCTATAAAAACCTGGCGGTGAACCTAAAAAAATAACTAGCTACCTAGCGACACTAGCGACACTAATGCAGCGATCAGAAAAATTATCGCTTAGTGACACTGGCAAAAGGGGGTGAAAGGGTTAACTAGGGGCAACCAGGGGGTTAAAACCATTATTGGGTAGTATATCGGGGTACCTAGTGATATAAAAACCTGGCGGTGAACCTAAAAAAATAACTAGCTACCTAGCGACACTAGCGACACTAATGCAGCGATCAGAAAAATGATCGCTTAGTGACACTGGCAAAAGGGGGTGAAAGGGTTAACTCTAGGGGCAATCAGGGGGTTAAACCTTTATTGGGGGGTGGTAGGGGGCTACCCTGGACCTAACACTAACTGCCCTGACAGTTTTTACTGTTACATGCAGTGATCAGTAAATAAATTATCACTGCAATCAGTGACACTGTGACTAGGGGGGGATCGGGGGGGGTTTGTGTGCCTGTGTGTGCCTACATGTCAGTGTAGTGTTGGTGCACACTTACTTTGTCTTCTCCTCGTAGTCCGGTCAAAAAGACCGCCCCGAGGAGAATGACATCACTTTCTCCCTGCCTGTGTATACAATACACAGTGGGAGGAAGCTTCTCATTCGCCAGGAGCGATCGAGAGGGGGTGGCCAGAAACCAACGGCCATCCCCTCATCTCGGATCGCTCCTGAAGCGAACCGGACCGCCGTATCCAGCGGAAGGGGGTCCGATCGGACCCCCCACACGCTGGAAGGCAGGCACGTACATGTACGTGCTTGTGCCTGCCTGTGCCATTGCGATGATGTACAATGGCAATACGGCGGTCCTTAAGTGGTTAAGGAAGATTGGGTTTCCTCCATGGTCCACCTGCCCCTCATCTATCCATTAATGCATGTGCTTCCATTGTGGAGATGCTTATGAACATAAATTCATTAGCGTTAGGACTGCAAGCATACACAGGGTGCCGTGAAGAGGCCTTGCATCTTATGCATGTGTTTGCAAATGTGTGCTAACCAAACCCCTGTTTTTAACGCAGACTGTTGGACAGGTTAATTTGGTCAGTTAGCAGACTGGTTGGTAAGTTGAGCCGTGGTATGTTCTGTCTTTGTTTTTCATGTGTCTGCCCTTCCATGTGCTCCTTGCTGTGAAGGCCAGTTATAGGTGGGGGCAGGGACCTTTTGGTTGTTACTGGTGTATAATATTTTCCGGGAACGCACTGTACACCTTTGCTGCCATTATGCTCTTGCTGGGTGTGCAGTGTGCTCCTGGTCTTTTAAGGGGGATTGGGCTTCCTCCATGGCTCACCTGCCCCTCATCTATCCATTAATGCATGTGCTTCCATTGTGGAGATGCTTATAAACATAAATTCATTAGCGTTAGGACTGCAAGCATACACAGGGTGCCGTGAAGAGGCCTTGCAGCTTAAGCATGCGTTTGCAAATGTGTGCTAACTAAACCCCTGTTTTTAGCACAGACTGTTGGACAGGTTAATTTGGTCAGTTAGCAGACTGGTTGGTAAGTTGAGCTGTGGTATGTTCTGTCTTTGTTTTTCATGTGTCTGCCCTTCCATGTGCTCCTTGCTGTGAAGGCCAGTTATAGGTGGGGGCAAGGACCTTTTGGTTGTTACTGTTGTATAATATGGTCCGGGAACGCACTGTACACCTTTGCTGCCACTGTGCTCTTGCTGGGTGTGCAGTGTGCCCCTGGTCCTTTAAGTGGGATTGGGCTTCCTCCATGGTCCACCTGCCCCTCATCTATCCATTAATGCATGTGCTTCCATTGTGGAGACGCTTATAAACATAAATTCATTAGCGTCAGGACTGCAAGCATACACAGGGTGCTGTGAAGAGGCCTTGCAGCTTAAGCATGCGTTTGCAAATGTGTGCTAACTAAACCCCTGTTTTTAACGCACACTGTTGGACAGGTTAATTTGGTCAGTTAGCAGACTGGTTGGTAAGTTGAGCCGTGGTATGTTCTGCCTTTGTTTTTCCTGTAAAATTTTATTAGCAAAACACTGCCTACACTATATATATATATAATGCACTGCAGATCACTGAATCACCTGCCTGCCTGCCTGAAGTATATTAGAAACAGTACACCAGGAACGGACCACAGTGAGATGTAGCTACACTGTATGCAGTGGATATATATATATATATATATATATATAATTCGCCGGAGCAGCAATGACGTCACTCCCGCGCATGCGCACGGGAGCCGACACTTGCGGCATATCGCCGCGATCTGTGGTGTGCCCCGTGCGCCTGCGCGCCGCTATCTACGGGGCATGCGCCGTAGACAGCGGTGGCTATCTTTTTGGAAATATCTCCTAAACCGTATAGGTTTAGGAGATATCTCTTGGACCTACAGGTAAGCCTTAATCTAGGTTTACCTGTAGGTCAAAGTGGTTTGTAAGGGTTTACAACCACTTTAAGAAAAGCAGTGTTATTTTAAGTGTGATTTTTCCATCTGTTTGCATCTCAGGCTTAGCAATGCATCTCCGGGTGACTGTTTAAAAAAAAAAGAAAAAAAAATGAAAAAAAAGGAGAAGGAAGATCAATCTATGGCCAGCTTAAGACAGGAGGATAAAGTGAGAATAGTGGAACTTGATCCTTTGACCTGTCTGTTCTATCATGTACTGTGTGAGGAATTAGCTCAGTAGTGGGTTGTGTGTGACTCTCTGGATAAGTCGCAGCACGTTGAAAAAGGCACAGCTAGACAGCAGGATCTTGATAAAACACAACTGTGGTTTATTTGCAATGTCTGTGTTTACAAAGTACAGGTATCAAAATGGCAAAAATAAAACAAAACAGAATGTAAACCCTTGCCTCCTTGGGTGTCTAACTACAAACACAGGAACCTAACTACGGTGCTTGTCCTGGAACAGCCTCCTGCTGGCCAGGCACCTGACTGACACACAATAAATCAGAGTCTTTAGTCACACAAACTTAATCCCACCAAACATAGAAGTTGATGTTCCCGGGGCGTGGCCTGACCTCGGCTCAAGATTGCAGCTTAGTCACAGAGCTCCCGCTGAAGAGACCCTTCCTCGGCTATATATAGAGGCTTCTCGTTCACTGATTCCTCCATCTATCATGGAAACTTCTTCCCGCAGCTCTTCGGCTTCCCGGTCCCGTTCCCCGAGGGAACAGGCAAGTCGGATCTCTCAAAACATCCCGGAGATGTTTTGCTCCTACAACTCCAACATGGCCGCTTCCCGAGACCTGAGACCTCCGACAGATTCCTCACAGACTCAGTCCTCAGGCGCGGGGATTGTTCTAACCCCGCACAATCAACCAAGTTTACAGGATCTACGATCGGTTGCAATGGATATCAAGGAGACCCTCACTGCCGCCCTCACCAACGCCATTTCAGATCTGAAGCTGGACCTCCAAGCTATCGCAAATAGGGTCCAAGATGTGGAAAAAATATCCTCAACCCACTCCTCTATTCTTAAAAAATAATGCCAGATTTTGGACACACACGCTACAATTAATGCCGCGTACACACGAGCGGACTGTATGGCGTACTCAGTCCGTCGAAACACATTTCAGCGGACAATCCGCTCGTGTGTGGGCTTCAGCTGACTTTTTCAGCGTGCAGTCTGGAGTACTAAGTATTTCAGGTTTTTTCGAAATTCTGTCCGTCGTACTTTGGTTTCAGCGGACAATACGGTCGTCAGTATGCTAGTCAGACGGACTAAGAATGACGCATGCCCAGAAAGGATTTACAGGGCGGAAGCGCTCGGTCTTGTAAAACTAGTGTTCGTATTGAAGCTAGCATATTCGTCATGCTGCTAATTTTGTGTTTTTTTTAATATAGCACATTATTTTCTTCTTCATAATGCAAGAAAAGTGAAGTAGCTTTGCTGCTTATATTCACACAGAGTTATCACAAATGTTTTTATTCATCCTCATCCTATGAATAATATTCCAATTTGAGAATAAATATATATATATATATATATATATATATATATATATATATATATATATATATATATAAAAACTTAAATAAAAAAAAAATAATATATATATATATATATATATATATATATATATATAATTTTATAATTTATCTATTACTATATATTTTTGGAACTACTATTGTTAGTTTAAAATTATTTATTTATTTATTTTGCTTTTTTTTTTTGTGGGGGGAGGGGGGGGTTAAACTAGATGGACTTGCGTTTTTTTTGTCCAAGCAGACTATGTAAGTAGAGATAGATAGATAGATAGATAGATAGATAGATACCCAAACCAGCATTTTAGCTTACACATGATTGAATGTTCTAAATCAGCAGAGCTTCCCCTCATTTCAAATGTTAGCCTCAAATTTACAGCGACTGCACTTCCAAGTGCACTTGCAGTGCTTTAAAAATTGCACTTGTAGTTAGCATATTTATATTAACATGAACGTGTGTTTTGTAAATAACCCCCATAGTCTTTTGACATGTACCTGCCTACTCACAAATAAACTCTGTTTTTTTATTCCAAAATAAAAAAAATTACAATATTTTTGGAAATAATAAATCTTTATTTTTAGTCTGTACAAAACAAAATCAAGAGGGAGGCAACACTGGAGACACTTTTGAAGTTTGTGAAGCCTTTTGTCCCCCAGGCACACATCAAGTCAGTGGCCACCAAAATTCAGATCCTGTGTAAACATGAAAATAGGGAGCACAACATGGTCCTAGAATCCCACAGACCAGGAACAGCAGCAGATGACATCTATGTCCCCAGACTGTGGTACTACAACAGCCTGCGTCTTCTGTCAGAGCAGACTGAAGCCAGGCAGTCACTTCCAACTCTTCCGTCTAGCCTTCCCTCCACGCTTCGCTGGAGGCTGTGCCTCTGGTGGTGGACTTGTGGTAGGAGGAGGAGGAGGAGGAGGAGCAGTAGGGTCTGTGTTGTAGAGTCTGGTGGTTGGTGTTAGCTCGCCCTTCAGACCCCGCTGAATACTGTCGAAGAAAATAGCCTCACACAAGTTGCGCTATCCCTTCTCCATTTCAAGCAACTTGCTGGCCAAATAAGTAGCGTAGGCCTCTTTAGGATTGGGGGGTTTACTAAGCAATTGGCTGGCTTGACGTATAAGCGCCAATGACTCCTCCTCTGTCTGTGTCATCCTCCTGGGCCTTTTGCTGGCTAGCCGGAGGGGAGGGACCTGACTTTCGGTCTGACTCCTGCTGGGCCCAGCTAGCTCCTGCGTGTGGCTGGTCCCGGCCTCCTCCTCCATACCACTGGTCCCGGCCTCCTCCTGGGTGAGCTCATCCTGTGTAAAAAATAAAGAAATAAATAAATAACATATGTCTATATTTTGAAATCATCAATCACTGACAATTTTACAGTTCTCACTTGCAAATACATTTGTCTTGAAATACAAAAGGCTATCATTTTGACACCATCATTTTTCCATCAGTTCACCAAGATTTTAGCCACATTTGTGGAAACTACTGTATCCTTATATCTAATTAAATTTGTGATGAAATCCTAGATTTGGAAGCAATTCAAACATTGAACTTTACATCATTAATATTTGAGCAATCCTAACTTTAGAAACTAAAATATACCTGGCTCCAGCTGGGCGCATCAACTTCGTCCAGCAAGGAAGGGTCTGGATCTTCCTGGGGTGGCTCACCTGAGGTGGAGGGAAGGGTGGAGGGAAGGGTAGACGGAAGAGTGGAAAGTGACTGCCTGGCTTCTGACGGGTCATCCAGAAAATGCAGCCTGTTGTAATACCACAGCCTAGGTACATATATCTCATCTGCTGCTGCTCCTGATGTTTGGGACTCTAGGATCTTGTTGCGCTCCCGCCTATACATGTTACGCAGGCCCTGAATTTTGGAGCCCACAAACTTAATGTCTGCCTGGGGGAGTTGGGTTTTCACAAACTTCAAAATTGTCCCCAGTGTTTTCCTCCGGCCAGGACGGCTTGAATATAGTGGGTGCTTGGAATCCCACAGGTTCCTGTGCATCTCAAACATATCAATGAATGTTGACAGGAATGCCTCCTCCTTAAAGGGGTCTGGAGTGTACTTTTGCATTTTGAGTTCTGAAAAAAAAAGAAAAGAAAAAAAAACATAAATACTAATGTCAGACCAAATGCACACTATTTATATTGTGACAATGTAGGCGAGACACACACTACACCCACACTACACCCACTCGCACTACCCCCACACACACACTACCACACACACTACCCCCCCACACACCCACCCCCACACACACACTACCACACACACTTCCCCCCCACACACCCACCACCACACACACACTACCACACACACTACCCCCCCACACACACCCACCCCCACACACACACTACCACACACACTACCCCACCCCCACACACACACACACACACACACACTACCACACACACTACCCCCCCACACACACCCACACAAAACACCAACCCACATTAAAATCAACTAACCATCCACAAGGTAAAATCCCACTATATACATTCCTAACGCAGGCCTAAAACCCTAAAAATAAAAGATAACCATCTTACCGTCGCGTGTATTGCTCGCTGCTTCCGTTCGGACAAATATACAGCGCATGCGTTCAAGCTCCGCCTGGGTCGCTCACGTTGCCCGCCCCTGACGTTCCTTGTGACCGTATTTCCCCGCCCCTTTTACCCGTTCCGCTGTGGGAGATTGAATAGATAAAGATGGCGGACGGATTTTCAGTTAGCAGCGCGGAGGAAAGCCCTGAACCCCATGCTTCCGGAGCAAGGAAGAGGTTTAAGGCCACAAACATGGCCTTTAAAGAGATGGTGGAGATGGTGGATATACTCCGAAGGGAGGATTACGATGGGGAAAATGGCCCGTATCCCAAACCCAATATCCGAAAAGATCGCATCATGACGATAGTTGTGAGCACTTTGGAGAGCAAATTTGGGGTCCGAAGAGCCAAAGATCAGCTCCGGAAACGATGGTCCGACATAAAATCCAGGGAGCCGGACCAATACAGGAGAATCAAAAAGGCACTGAAAAAAAATGAGTACTCTGCGCTTATCGTGACGGTCGGACATAATCGTTCGTATAGGTGTATACGATATATTTGTAAATCTGGCGAATTTGCTCGTTTGTGTGGTTAATCGTTCATGTAATGAGCGAATATGCTCGTTCGTATATGTGGACGTAAATAGCGTGAATTTGTATATGGTGTAAATTTATCTGGTGTTGGATTAGATTTTAATTAGTTATTAATTTTTTTGTATTGTTCATGATAAACTGAATTGTCACACTTAGTTTAGGATATCCTTGTGTACATATCTTTATAGCTGCAGCTGTTTCATAAATTTATTCAGTGTAATGTAGTCTAACTAAAAAAAAGAGATAGATAGATAGATAGATAGATAGATAGATAGATAGATAAAATGCTGGTTCAACATCTGGACTGGGAATCATTTAGTGTAGTTTGGGACATCATAGAACATTTTTTGACATAATCACACACAGGTACTCCAGGGGATGATTCGAGTGTGTCCGTCTGTGAAACTTGGACAAAAGATATAAAGTATCGCAGTTTGGTTAAAGGCTAGGTTCACATTGCTGCAATGTACGAGATCGAATGTGATTTGCACCGCACTCCAGTGCAAATCACATGTGATCTCTGTGTGATGCGATTTCAGCCATACATATAGTATGGCTGAATTCGCATCGCATCCGGCCCAAACTTGTACATGGCCCTTTTTTTAGTCCACAGCAGAATCGGATCACATGGGTGTTCACACCATGTGGTCCGATTCCTGTCCGAGTTTAAAGATTGCACTGTGATATGAGAAATAATTTGGATGTGTCAATAAAACTTTACACTGACACTCCCAGCAGGTCACATAGGGCAGTGTGAACTGCCCTGGGAGGCATGCGATGCGTGAAACCACAGTAGATTTGCAGCGTTCGCACATCGCAGCAGTCTAAACACAGCCTAACTAAAAAAATGTCATTTAAATGATGTATTAAACTAGGATCTTGTAACAACCAGCTAATAATTGTACACCACTTCAAACCAATGTTTCATATTCCAATTTCTGAACTCAAATATCACTGTGCTTAAAAGTATACCTTTTTTTTTGGTTTTTCATTCTCATAGGGGAACAAAGACTCAGACAAGAGTCAGAGCAGCCCAGGACCCCCCGACCTCACCAGCCTGACTGGGCAGTTAGCCCAAGCCCAGTGTCAGAGCTGGAGCAGCCCAGTCCATTGCCAGAGCTGGAGCAGCCCAGCCCAGGGCTAGATGTGGAGGAGGAACAGCTGGTGGAGATACGCACCCCACAAAGTGAGTGTCTGACAACCCAGCTTAAGGTAAACAATTAATGGCTGTATATTTTAACAAAATTTTTAGGTGATGATCTGGTTGTGGAAGGACAAGCCGCGGAGCCATTTTCCTCCGACAGTGCCCAGAGACTGATTGGTCAGATCATGGCCTGGAATGGCAAGATTGATCAAATGCAGAACAAGATGCAAATCATGCAACGACAACTGGACACTATGAAGCAGGAAATGAAGAACATGATCGATGTTTTAGGGAGAATCTAAGCCCCTTTTCCCTAAAACGAAAGATCATGTTCTTCATTCCTTGTAAAAAAGTTTTTAATGTTTTTATAACATTGTTTTTAGGTGTTTTTAGAGGCCAAATTTTGAAGATGCACACGGTGTGTCAACATGTGCTATGTGCCATCAGAGGATCGCAATGTACGCATTTTGTGTTTGCAAACCCTTCCTCATTCTAGTATGTGAGAGGAAGGGATTGCACCCACCAAACACGTCCATTGATCACTCATGATGGTAGATAGCACATGCTGACATTACCAATTTTTGGTGTGTATCTTCAAAATTTGGCTTTACCCCTTGTTTTCTGTAAATAGTTAAAAATTTGATTTTATTTATTTTTTTTTTTTATTATATATATATATATATATATATATATATATATATATAAAAAAAAAATATATATATATATATGTTTACAAAAAAAATTGTTTACCAAAACAAAACAAAACAAAAAGAAAAATACAAAAAAAAGAGGCACTTGTTGGAATGTGCACTATTAAAAATTAAAAAAAAAAGATGTGTGTGTGTGTATCTACTTCTTTCAATACTCAATACCAGTTTGGGAAGTCATTTTGTGTTTTCTGTCACAAAGGGCCTTATTTTCTATTGGCAAAAAACACTTTGCAATACAAATGCACTAGGACAGGAATATGCAATTAGTGGAAATCCAGCTGTTGCAGAACTACAAGTCCCATGAAGCATAGCAAGACTGACAGCCACAAGCATGAGACCCAGAGGCATGATTGACTTGTAGTTTTGCACCAGCTGGAGGTCGGCCAATTGCATATCCCTGAATTAGGAGAATGTAGGAGACAACCACCTTGAAAAGCAAACAAGAACCAAACTTAAAAATTTGATCAGACAATACATATTTAAACAAAAGGAAATCTTTATTGGTCAGCTGGCATTGGAATAGCCCCCCTACCATTAAAATAGGTGACATACTGGTCACGTACCTCATGTGCTGTTTGGGGGGCTAAGCCAGGATGGGCATGATCCAGCCTTGTGAGTTCTGGCATTAGTCCGGCCTCAGGCCCAATTGGCTGCAGGTAATGGGTTCCAGAAAGTTTTCTTAAAAAGTTGTGTAAAATGCAGCAGCAGAGAATGACATAGTTCAGTTTGTACTCTGCCAAGTTTATTGCTGTCAAAAACAGACGGAACCGGCTGGCCATAATACCAAAGGCATTCTCCACAACCCTTCTTGCTCTGGCCATCCGGTAATTAAAAACCCTCCTCTCCGGGGTGAGGGTCCTTTGGGGGAAGGGCTTCATCAAATGGTCACTCAGACCGAACGCTTCATCAGCGATAAAAACAAAAGGTAGACCCTCCACATTATCAGCATCTGGTGGCAAGTCCAGGCCACCAGTGATGAGACGGTGGCAGAACTCAGTCTGCCTAAACACTCCTCCGTCAGACATCCGGCCGTTCTTCCCCACATCCACATACAGAAAGTCATATTGTGCTGACACCACCGCCATTAACACCACACTATGGAACCCCTTATAATTCCAGTAGTAGGACCCCGAATGGGGTGGGGGCACAATCCGCACATGTTTTCCGTCGATCGCCCCTTCACAGTTGGGAAAGTCCCAACGGGCAGCGAACTGGGAAGCCACAGTCTGCCAGTCCTGTGGCGTGGAAGAAAACTGGGGAGTCAAACACAGGAAAAAAAAAAATTAGTCATTAAATCAATACAATTCATAACAAATAAAACTCAAAAACATTTTGGAACAGCAGTTAAACATAAATATTGAAAATGTTTTTCTGCAAAAAAAACAAATAGACGGCCCAATTCACAGATTACTCAGCCCTCTGATGGACCAGGGGACATAAGTTAGGTGGGTGAGTGGGGTGGGGGCCTAATTAATGAGTATACAATTCCTGCAACCAATTTGAGTGGGGTGGGGCCCTAATTAATGAGTATACAATCCCTGCAACCAATTTGAGTGGGGTGGGGGCCTAATTAATGAGTATACAATTCCTGCAACCAATTTGAGTTGGGTGGGGGCCTAATTAATGAGTATACAATCCATATATATATATATATATATATATATATATATATATATATATATATATATATATATATATATATATATATATACACAAAGGGTGTATACAAAGAGTATACAAAGGGTGGGGGCAGTAAAACAGTACAATGGAGCTGACAATATGAATTAGAGAAAAACAGTCTCGGCTGTGGGTGTATAGGGGCCCAGGATTGCATGCTGAGGACGTTAGTGAAAGCAAATATGCACGTGGGACACAAAAAGGTAAAAGCTCTAAAAAAAATGACAGAAAAAAAAAATATACATCAAAAAAACAATTGCATGCATTCATATAAAGGGGACATTCACAGCATATTCCTGTCATGGATATTAAAAGTCATGATGAAATTAATACAAACATACAATGCATATAATGCAATATTAAAAGAACAAACTTACCTTCATATATTCCTTCTGCAGGATCCGATGGCAGAACAGGTCTCTGGAATAATGATCCCCAGAGCCTGGTGGGAGATGCCTGTAGAGAACTTTAGGTCCTGAAGGCTTCTCCCTGTCGCCAAGTAGCGCAACGTGGCGACGAGCCTCTGCTCCGGAGTGATGGCTTGCCGCATGCAGGTATCCTGCCTGCTGATATAAGGGGTCAGCAAAGCCAGCAGACGGTGAAAAACGGGGTCCGTCATCCTGAGATAATTCCTGAAATCATCAGGATTATTCTCACGGATCTCACGGAGTAAAGGCATATGCGAGAATTGGTCGCGCTGGCGCAACCAATTCTTTGTCCATGAACTCCTCCTCGGCCTGTTCACAGACTAGGCTCGGGTCAAAGTATTAACCCCAACACCAAGCCCCCATATAGCACGAACTCGCGAATGAGTACGTCCACTCTCCATGGCTTTGAAACGGTCGGCTGGACAAACAAGCTTAAATGTAAACGCACTGAAGAACAGCCAGACCTATGAAGAACGACCTGAAACCCAGAAACGAGCGGACCAGAAGCGCCTAACAACAGGTACCAACTGATCCACGCGTACCGAAAGACAGATACAAACCTCACAGGCAGACTGCGCCGCAGAAAACGGACAAATTAAGCTGAAGTCTGAAAAGCGCGAATCGTCTCTAACCAGGGCTGGACTGGGACAAAAATTTGGCCCTGGACTTCATCCAGACCGGCCCACTCCAATTTTGCAAACACGCACAAAAACAGTATGCTGCGCACTTGCACGAGAGTGACGTCATCACGGCCCGGCTAGACACATAGCAGGAGTATGCAAACTCAGAAGCCGACAGCACACTGCTGGTGATCTTTTATTTTCCAGCCCCCCCCCCCCTCTACCCCCTGGTGTCCCCTTGTCACCTGCCCGAAGTCTGGCTCTGCATTATATATTTTAAAATAAACAACTAATGCGCACACTTATTTTTGATCAACCGCAGTAATGAGAAGCTGCCAACATCAAACAGGTTTAGGCCCCTTTCACACGGGACGGATCAGTAATGATCCGCCCCGTGATGATCCGCTCGCTCAGCGGGGATCGCTCCGTTGTCCCCGCTAAGCCGGCTGCGGACAGGGCGCTCTCCGCACACTGTGCGGGGACCACCCTGTCAGCTCTCCGCTCTCCTCTAAGGGGATCGGATGCGTACGGACCGTCTGTCCGTCCTAATCCGATCCGCTCTGCAGACGGATAGAAAAATAGGATTTTCCTCCGTCTGCAGAATCGGACTGTTGCGATGGCGGAGGAAATCGGGTGTCTGCGGATGCTCATCCGCAGACACCAGCTATCCCATAGGGATGAATGTATGTCCGTATTTCATCCGCAAACGGATGGATGAAATACGGACATATCATCCGCATGTGTGAAAGGGGCCTAACACAAACCCACAGATAAATTGAATATATAGCAAAGGATGTGATGCTAACCAAAATAACATTAAAAAAAAATCCATTTGGTGCAAATAATGATTCAAATAATACAAAAAATCCAATATAGCTAAAAGTACATCAAACGTGTCAATTAATATTGAAATGTGCATAAAAAAATATATAAACCATTCATTATAATTAAAACCATTTTATCCAAACTATGTCCTTGGTATTAAAGTGCAAAAAGAGTGCAAAAAAAAGGGGGGTTTTTAATAAGCATTTTTTATATATGATTTTTTTGCTGAAAATATTTTTATGCACATTTTAATATTAATTGACAGTTTTGGTGAACTTTTAGCTATGTTGGATTTTGCATATTATTTCAACCATTATTTTCACCAAATTGATTTTTTATGTTATTTTATTTAGCACCACATCATATATATATATATATATATATATATATATATATATATATATATAGCTGTATATAGAATATGGCTGTGTGTATGATATATATATATATATATATCATACACAGCCATATTCTATATACAGCTATATATATATATATATATATATATATATATATATATATATATATATATATATATATATATATATATAAAATATATAGCCATGTGCTATACACAGTATTCAATGGGCCGGCCGGTTACCTGGATGGGTTCCTGCAGCACCGCCATCCTCCAGGCTCCCTCGTCTGCTCCGGGGACTTCTCTGCCTGACGGCTGCTCTCACGGCGGCCCCCGGCTCATTTAAACTCACAGCGCCCGTTACCGCGGGGGCCGCCGGAGATAGCCGAGTTTTGTTCGCTGAAAAGCGCTGTCGGAGAGGAGCAGGGCGGGGGAAGCCGAGTGGTGGCGGAAAAGGACGACTGTGGGCCGGAGGTGGCCGAAGATGTGTGCAATACTATTGTTGTGAGAGCGCCGAGTGGGGGCGGAAAGAGACGAAGTGCGCGGCGCTGCGCTCGGAAGTACAGCGGTGCTCAAATGAATGGCTGTGCGAGTAGCGCAGCCATTCATTTGGCTAGGCTGTCACTGAAACCGGCCCACTGAGCCATCGGCCCACCGGGAATCTCCCGGTAGTCCCGATGGCCAGGACATGCCTGTCTCTAACCAAACTTCTACTAACGCAAAGTCAGCAGAAGGAGCCCAAAGGGTGCTTTGCTGTGTCTTGGACTTCCTATTTCTAGTCCCGTCGTACGTGCTGTACGTCATCGCGCAAGCTTTCGTCGGACTGTTTGGGTATCCGTGTGTGGTCAAGTCCGTTCAGTGGAAAGTACGACGGACTGTCCGTCGGATTGTATGACGAACTAAGTATGCCATACAGTCCGCTCGTGTGTACGCGGCATAAGGGATCTAAATCGGCATACAGAAGATCTCGATAGTCGTGGCAGACGCCACAACATCCGTCTGCGAGACCTTCCGAAGTCCATTGCACCAGGCCGTCTGGTGGCTGAGGTAACAGGCTTATTTAACGCCATCTTGGACAGGCCACCCGATTCCTTGATCGGAGTGGAGCGCATACACAGAGCCTTACGCCCTAGAGAAAAGGATTCAGATCCCCCCGTGATATAATTTGTTGTCTGCTTGATTATGCTTTGAAAGAGGAGATCCTTCACAGAGCAAGGGCGACAGATACACCGATCACATATAAAGTATCCTCCATTTCACTTTTCCAGGATTTATCTAGCATTACTCTGAGGAGACGCAGAGAACTCCGCCCCCTTTTGGATACTTTGCGCGCCAAAGGAATTCCATACCGCTGGAAATTCCCCTTTGCTTTATCGGCCTCTTCGGGTGGCAGAACAGCCCTGTTGCGGGTACCAGAAGATCTTCATCATTTCTGTTCTACATTGGAAATTCCCTTCACGGAGGTCCCTGAATGGTATGCGGAGTTCCGCCCGGCGGTCCCCAAATCCACACAGTTGTCCTCTGAACCCATGGAATACCAAGACACCCGCTTCCGGAGACGCCGCTCTCCCTCGGAACCTAGGATGCCGCACTCCCGACCAGGAATTGATCGTGGGGCCAGCCCACAGACAGCTCCGCAATCGAGGAGAGCTCGCCGCGATCGCTGAGCAAGGTCTAGTGCACGGACATTCTCTCTGCCCCTGTTTGCCATTAATCCCTCTACTATCTATGTCTCTCTTCTAAGTTCTTCTCCCCTCTTCTCCTTACCCCGCCTTACGGAGTAGTTCATGTGTCGACACTAAGACTGCTATGTTTCTGCTATGGAGAACGAACGGCAAATAGCCACGGACAGTCTCCACAATCCAACCTGTTTTATGTTCTAGCTCACGGGAACAGGTTCCAGTGTTTTGTACCGAACTTGAGCGTACATCGTTTATGGGCTGTTTTCATCTCGTTTGCCCTGTTTACGGGGCCATATTAACAGTACAGTAGGCTTGTTGTTGGATGTGGCACCTAACCGCACACCGGACTTTAACGTTATGTCGGAAGACTCAGCGGTTTGTATTTTTGCATCTCGGATTGCACTCTCACGGTCACCTTGCCCCTCTGAGTCATTCACTGGGGCACTAATAGTTGCTATGATTTAATATGTTCATTTCTCATGTCAGTATCCCATTAAGCTTGTAGCGGAGATTGGGGGATTGAGCTTTAACATGGGAGATGTTTCCCACCCTGTTCTTTCCCCTGTTATTATAGTAAATGACCCTCCGATTCTAGATGCATTTTCTGAATTTACTGGGATGATTTGCTCTTCCGTACGCTCTGCCCATTACACTGCGAACGGGTAATCTGAGGTGGGGTGGATGATCTCCTGATATACTTTTTTTCTTTGGCTCTCAATCTCCTGCCCGTATTCTTTGCCTCCCCCCAATCTCCTAAACAAGCTATTCCGTTTTATTACCGCACTGTTCTTCGGTCTCAGACGTAATTTACCAAATAGTTGCAATCATCTGTCTGTGGCTCTAGCGAGTGATGGGGCTCCTCCCCTCCGATTTTGGAGGGGTTCCGCTTTTTGGCCGTGAATGAACGTGTGTGGGGGAAAGTGAGATGTTGGTGTTAACCATTTTTCAGTTTATAAGTTCCATTTATTTTTTCCCTACAACACACACCTTCTCGCCTGTTGATCCCTGGCTTATATAACATATTGAGCCTGAATCAGCCAATCAGGCGACCAGGGGAATACAGTCCACGGTTCATATATCATTCATAGTTTAATAGTTTTAGACTGTTGTGGAAGGTCTGTATATGTCCACTAAGGAATGTGTGACCTTCTAATGTTTTATTTTGTGCGGAGTTATCTAATATCTATTTGAACTTTGTTTTTCAAACTTGGGTCTCCCTTCTCTAATCCTTGATACTATACCGGTTTGAGGTCTAGGCCTTATTTTTCAGTAGCTATCTTACCAAGGTTTGGGGGATATGTTTTAATCATATTACAACAATATTGTTTGATATGCTTGCTTGTTACTTCTTTCAAGTCCTCTCTGAATGCTGGTTCTACTGATAGTAGAGGACCACCGTTCTATAAGTCTCATAAAGCGGGTTTTGAATTTCAAGTTTTTTCTTTTCCTTTCTTCAGTTGTTTAGGGTCATATCCCCAAAAGGTGGTGTTGTCGTGTAGATCCCTTTTTTTTCTCTTACTTTTCTATACGTTATATACACAGACCACCCACCGATTTTTTTTTTGGACCCGGGTTGATCTCCTCAACCTACTTTTGAAGAACTAGCGGGCCTAGTTCTTCCCCGGATAAGTACACAACAGTTATACTCGTTTCTGTTACTATATTCCTGACCTCCTATATGCCGCGTACACACGATCAAACAATCCGGTGGAAAAGTCCGGCAAACTCAAGTCCGCCAAACAATCCCCCTGTGTGTAGCCTCCGGCATACTTTTTTGACCCGACAGTACGGCGGACTTAGAATTTCGATTTTTCCAAAATTCTGTCCGTCGGACTCGCATTTCGGCGGACAATCCGGCCGTGTGTATGCCAGTCCGCCGTACTTTAGAAATGAGCAGACTTTTCCCGCCCGGAGAAAAGTCAGCTCATTTCGAGCGGGTCTCCAGGTAGGCGGGGCCCACGAAGGAGACGTCGCTGGCCCCGCCGCCTGGTATGGACTTAAAGGGGAACCCCAACGCCGAAAAAAAATCGGCGTGGGGGTCCCCCAAAGTCCACAACAGACCCTTGTCCGAGCACGCTACCCGGCCGGCCAGGAAAGGGGGGGCGAGCGAGCGCCCCCCTCCTGAGCCGTACCAGGCCGCGTGCCCTCAACATGGGGGGGTGCCTTGGGGAAGGGGGGGCCCCGCGGCCCCTCCACCCCAAAGCACCTTGTCCCCATGTTGATGAGGACAAGGGCCTCTTCCTGACAACCCTGGCCGTTGGTTGTCGGGGTCTGCGGGCAAGGGGCTTATCGGAATCCGGGAGCCCCCTTTAATAAGGGGGCCCCCGGATACCGGCCCCCCGGCCTATGTGAATGAGTATGGGGTACAATGTACCCCTACCCATTCACCTGTAAAATAAAAGTACAAAAAAAAAACACAACACACAAGATAAAATAATTTATTGCACAGCTCCGGGGTCTTCCGTCTTCGGTGGTCTTCTCGCCGGACTCCTCTGCTATCTTCTTGTAGCTCTTTTGCTAGCGGAGGAGTCCGGCTTTCTTCCTTGCCGCCGGCCTCTTCTTCCGACTTCGGGGGTCTTGTCCCCCTCTTCGGTTCTTCTGCCGGCCCACCGCGCCTTCTTATAGCTCTTTTACAGGCGGTGGCCCGGTCTTCTGTCGCCGCCGCCGCCTTCCGTTCTTCTTCTTCTTCTTCTCCTTCTTCTCCTGGAGATGTTGACTCGACGCTCTCTCCGGCCACAATGCCAGGGACGCGCTGCGCGGCCACTTATATAGGCACAAGGGGCTTTATGTCACATGGCTTTATGTCACATGGGTTGGTGTCACATGGTGACCCCGCCCCCTTACGATGTCACAGTCCCCATGTGACATCAACCCATGTGACCAACCCATGTGACATAAAGCCATGTGACACCGCCCCTTGTCCCTATATAAGTGGCCGCACAGCACGTCCCTGGCATTGTGGCCGGAGAGAGCATCGAGTCAACATCTCCAGGAGAAGAAGGAGAAGAAGAAGAAGAAGAACGGAAGGCGGCGGCAGCGGCGGCGACAGAAGACCGGGCCACCGCCTGTAAAAGAGCTATAAGAAGGCGCGGTGGGCCGGCAGAAGAACCGAAGAGGGGGACAAGTCCCCCGAAGTCGGAAGAAGAGGCCGGCGGCGAGGAAGAAAGCCGGACTCCTCCGCTAGCAAAAGAGCTACAAGAAGATAGCGGAGGAGTCCTGCGAGAAGACCCCTGAAGACGGAAGACCCCCCGGAGCTGTGCAATAAATTATTTTATCTTGTGTGTTGTGTTTTTTTTTGTACTTTTATTTTACAGGTGAATGGGTAGGGGTACATTGTACCCCATACTTATTCACATAGGGTGGGGGGCCGGTATCCGGGGGCCCCCTTATTAAAGGGGGCTCCCGGATTCCGATAAGCCCCTCGCCCGCAGACCCCGACAACCAACGGCCAGGGTTGTCGGGAAGAGGCCCTTGTCCTCATCAACATGGGGACGAGGTGCTTTGGGGTGGAGGGCTCGCTCGCTCGCCCCCCCTTTCCTGGCCGGCCGGGTAGCATGCTCGGACAAGGGTCTGTTGTGGACTTTGGGGGACCCCCACGCCGATTTTTTTTCAGCGTTGGGGTTCCCCTTTAAGTCCATACCAGGCGGCGGGGCCAGCGACGTCTCCTTCGTGGGCCCCGCCTACCTGGAGACCCGCTCAAAATGAGCGGACTTTCCTCCGCGTGTGTGGGCGAGTCCGTTCATTTCAAAAGTACGGCGGAGTTAGTACGGCGGACTTAGTACGCCGTATTAGTCCGCTGAAAAAGTGCCGTGTGTGGGCAAGTAGCCGTTCAGAAATTTCGACGGACAGTCTGGCGGACGTCCGCCAGACTAAGTACGTCGGACAGACGGCTACGTGTGTACGCGGCTATAGACACTCATCCGAGCCTCCTTACCATTTATTCCACTAGGTACGCCTATATATTGCTACCAATTGCGCCGCTTGTCCAGGTTCTCCAGTCCTCGCTCTAGCAGCTCGCATCCCCGTCGGGCATCATCTCTTCCTATAATCCGCATTACTCCTGTAGAACAACCCGGGCTACCTCACGGTTTATGCTTCCGTTATCACCGATTCGTTAGACCAGTTGACCTGAGCTTGCTTCAACACCCCGAGTTACGGAAGTGATCTAATCTAAGCGCATTGCCCCCTCTTTTTCATTTGGGTTCGTGTTAGTGTATTTAGTAGCGAATATGGCTTCCAAACCGCTCCTTAAATCCTCGGACGCTCTGAAGATTGTCTCCCTGAATGTCTGCGGGCTAAACATTCCGGAGAAAGGGTCTCAATTACTCCTTTATGCACACAAAAGTAGAGCGGACATTGTTTTCCTACAAGAGACCCACTTCAAGTCCACCCATATACCTAAACTATCAAATTATAGATTTCCGATGGTTATCCATGCCACCAACACCTCGTCCAAATCCAAAGGAATCTCAATCCTTGTGGCCAAACATTGTCCACTTCAAATCGAGGAAACACTTGCAGATCCGGATGCTCGTTTTCTTTTTGTCAAAGGTACACTTAGAGGGAAAGATATTACATTTGCAAATATATATGCACCCAATTCAGGTCAAACTACATTTTTTAATTCCACCTTGTCGATACTCTCTTCATTTCAGAAAGGCATTCTCATCCTAGGCGGGGATTTTAATGTTCCTCTTAACCCGGTTCAAGATTCTTCCACGGGTACTTCATCCCTGCCTTATTCAGCGCTCCGCAACATTAGATTACGCCTGCAGGAATTGTGTATACATGATTCGTGGCGCACTCTTCACCCTCAGGGGAGGGATTTCTCTTTCTTTTCCTTTCCTCACAACCGATATTCGAGATTGGATTACATTTTCTTGACTCAAAAAGATCTCCCTTGCCTTGTAGAGGCCACCATAGAGGCCATGGTCTTGTCTGACCATCACCCGATCTCCATGACCCTACAGATAGCTAATAATCGCATCTCTACCCCTATCTGGCGGCTTGATCCCTCCCTATTAACTGACCCAGTTATTGCAGCTTCCGTACAGGAAAGTTTAACACACTATTTTTCAGATAACCAATCACCAGACACTGATCCTATGACACTATGGGAAGCACATAAGTGCACGATTCGGGGGGTGCTGATAGCGGCAGCAGCAAAAAGAAAGAAGGAACATAACAATCAAATTACACAACTCACTAATCGCATCAAAACCTTGGAAAAAACCCACAAACTCTCTCTTGCCCGTGATATTCTTTCTGATTTAACTCAGGCTAGACTAGAACTCCTACAATTAATAAATTCAAAAATTAAACGACGCTATGTTTTATCGCGTAAACTATTTTATAAATATGGCAATAAATCGGGTAAGCTACTAGCCAGAGCCCTCCGTAAACAACAGGCTTTTAAAACTATCCACTCTGTAACGGACCCCATAGTTGTATCGAACCACTTAATCGCCGATCAATTCGTCCATTATTATACCAAATTATATAATTTGAACGAGACTTTCGCGCACAGGGACACTACATCTAGGTCTCAACGAATCTCTGAATTTTTACAGTCTTACGCACCACACCCCATCACCTCCGATATAGCACTCCAGTTGGAGGCTCCTTTTTCGTCTCTCGAATTTTAAAATACCCTCAAACAAATGAAACCTGAGAAAAGCCCAGGCCCTGACGGCCTCACCGCAGGTTACTATAAATCATATGCAGCTACCTTAAAACAATATTTCTTGGCGGCGTTAAATTCCTTAGCGTCGGGTGCCCCCCCCCCCCCCCAGAGACCTATTGAGGGCTCACATAACCGTAATTCCGAAACCAAATAAAGACGAATCCCAAGTGTCAAACTACAGACCCATTTCTTTGCTTAACGTAGATTTAAAAATATTCGCCAAAATATTAGCTAATCGTCTCCTCCCTCTCATACCCCAGCTCATTTCTCTTGATCAGGTTGGTTTTGTCCCGGGGAGGGAGGGTAGAGATAACACGATTAAGGCACTCTCCATTCACCACTGGCTTTCCTCCTCCGAACAGAAGGGTTTCTTTCTTTCGTTGGATGCGGAGAAGGCGTTCGACAGAGTGGCCTGGGACTACATGGCCGAGGTTCTCCGGAAATTGGGCTTTCCGGACAGGATGTTTTCTTTTATTATGGCTTTATATGCCTCCCCCACGTCCCAGGTCCGCATTAACGGTCAGCTGTCGGACGCCTTCTCCATATCCAACGGGACGCGTCAGGGTTGTCCGCTTTCTCCTTTGATATTCATTCTTACATTGGAGCCCCTCCTCAGGAAAATTAACGCAAACCCAGATATCAAAGGTATAACGATTGGAGACACTTCACATAAAGTAGCAGCGTTTGCGGACGACGTTTTACTCTTCCTTTCGGAACCACATGTCACGATCCCTAACCTCCTCAAAGACCTTGATGACTTCAAGGTTCTGTCCAACTTGCAAATTAACTTTGCAAAATCTGAAGCCCTGAACATTTCCCTGAGTGCAGACACAGTAGCCACATGCCAACATAATTTTCCTTTCCGCTGGAATAACAGAGCTATAACTTACCTTGGTATCAAGTTACCTACACGATTAGACGATCTTTACGCCCTCAATTATACCACCCTTCTACAAACTATTCAGAAAGATCTTAAAGCTTGGTCGACAGGCATTTTTTCTTGGTTCGGCAGGGCTTCAATTATTAAAATGAATGTCTTACATTTTACAAACTGTCCCCATAAAACTTCCTCCCGCCTTTTTTAAATCTTACCAGTCCTCATGTTCCAATTTCATTTGGAGTGGTAAACGAGCCCAGATTAGCTTTACCAGATTGAGTTTACCCAAAACGAAAGGCGGCATCGGTTTACCTGACATCAAGAAATATTTTCTTGCCAGTCATCTGTCTAGAATAGTAGACTGGAATGTGCATGCCCACACCAAAGCCTGGACGCAAATAGAAAATACGTTTTCAAATATGCCGCTAAAATTTTTACCCTGGATAGAGCCTTTATATGTCCCGCCAAAGGACAAACAGAACCCTTTGATTGCGAGTACACTGTATGCCTTCCATTTAGCTTGTATTAATCATCATATTTCCTCTCACCACAGCCCGATGACACCGATTAAACATAACCCTGCATTCCCAGTAGGTCAATCGGATGCCTTTCTATCAGGTCTATGGCCAACACCGGACATTAGAACGATGCTTTTCTTCTCGAGCAATAAGCTTAAATCCCTCCTAGACCTTCCCCCCCAGCCCTCGGGACGCCCATTCCCTCAATGGGTCTGTTTCCAAATAAAACACTTTCTGTTTCATCATGGGGCAAGCTCAGACTTCGCCCGTAATCTTACACCATTTGAAGTCCTATACAATCAGACGGAACCACAACTACATGTCATCTCGATTATCTACGCCCTACTCTTTGCAGATATTAGCCCCAAAGCAAATATGGCAACAGTCAGCTGGGAAAATGACTTAGCCGTCTCCCTGTCGGACGATGATTGGTCACATATCTACTCCAACTTACATAAAGGCTCAGTTAATGTATCCGTACAAGAAAACAACTTTAAGATATTCTCTAGGTGGTATCTAACTCCTGAAAGGCTCCATCATCGTGACCCTAACGTACCCCCGACATGCTGGCGCTGTACGGAAAATGTAGGTACGTTCTTACACATATGGTGGTCCTGTCCGCGCCTTCAGCCTTTTTGGAGAGAGATTCACCACCTGATAAGACACATTACCACTATCCCCATTGATTTCTCCCCTGCCCAAATGCTATTGCACCACTCTTGTCTTCCCAGGAAGCTTTACCATCGCTCATTGGCACAACATCTACTCAATGCGGTGAAGATGTGCATTCCTGTGGCCTGGAAATCCAGCTCCCCCCCTTCCGTCGCTGACTGGATCAAGCGATCGTCTAAAATAGCTGAGATGGAAGAACTGATCCATCAATCAAATGATACCCCAACTAAATTTTGGGCGACCTGGTCTTGTTGGCATCACTTTCGAGGTTCGGATGAGTGTCTTCACCTGTTAACCGGTTCTCCACCGCCCTGAGGTGGGGAACCCGGTAATCCCCGATTTTTCTTTTTTCCTCTTTTTCGCTTACCGGTAACTTGCATACAGATTATCTTCCATAACGACCTGAAACTTCCCCTGCCATATTAGGAGATTTCAGGAAGCTTTTCTCCTTCCACTGACTCTTATTAGTTTCTTATCGTTTATTTAGATATGACTTTATTGTCTTCCCTACTTTTCAGTTTAATTTACGACCTGTGATTTCAATCCTCTGTTTGCCTATGTTTTTCAGTATATGGTTAAAATCTGCGATACTTAATTCATTGTATTTTGCTCTTCTATACGACCTTATTGTATACCATTGACTATTATCTTCAATAAAAGACTTTGGAAAAAAAAAAGAAGTTGATGTTCCCTAGTCTGTCACATAAATCTGGTTCCAGGAAAGAGCATCCTTCCTAAGCAGCCTGGAATTTTTATAGAGCCCAGAGTATTAGACCTGTTTCAGGTGAGCTTGTTACCCCTCAGTGAGCCAATTAACCCAGCACAAAAAGAAAAACAATCCCTGTATTGCTTGAATCTGGGACAAATATACCTCCCATCCTAGACACAAGCAGTGTTTGTTCCTAGCTTCCTGTTACAACTGAAACATTGGTGATAGTAATATGGTCCCTGTAATAATTGTAGGGTGGGTAAGGCTGGGTTCACATGTGAGAATGCAGCGGCTCACAGCAGCAGTCCAGTGTGTCTCCATTCACCGTTTCAGGTCCCATTTTTGCCCAAATTTTGGGCTGAATTTGGACCTGAAATGGACCAAAAGACGCACAGGGCTCCTGTGCAATTCACACAGGAGCTGCTGCTGAGATGTGTGAACCGGCTCCATAGAGCGCCAGTCACAATTTCCTGCTATGCGATTTCGATGAAAGCAGCATCCAATTCCTATGGGTGTGAACCCAGCCTCAAAGACTTATGGACCTGAACTCAAAAACAGAATATTTGGAATGTTATAGGAAACAACAAAAAAAAAATTAAATGTACCTGGAAAGTACCCTGAAAATTTCCTTTTTTCTTCAAATTCTTTCTAAAGTAACAGTATGCTTATCAGTATGTGAAAATGTCACTCCATTACCTGCAGCCTCCAATCTGTATATCTGTAGTGTTGTGGTATGCAGGACCGTTTTTAAGGCAGGGCAAAAGGGGCAGCTGCCCTGGGCCCTGTCATTGTTGTGGGGCCCAAAGCAGCTGCTTCATACTTGCCAACTATCCTGGTTTAAATTCCCTTGTCCCTTGAGGGAGCCTTGGCCTGGGCTAACCCTCTATATGAGACGCAAAAACCTGTTGTCTTGAGTTACCCTGACTTTGTGGCCTCCTTTAAAAGGGTATTTGACGTTCCCGCACGCTCCGCTTCTGCTGCCAAGTGCCTCATGTCCATCAAACAGAGTACGAGAATTGTTGCTGACTACGCCATTGAATTCCATACTCTGGCAGCAGAGGTTGCTTGGAACAATGAGGCCCTCGTGGCTGCTTTTTCTCATGGCCTCTCGGATTCCATCAAGGATGAGATAGCAGCCCGAGATATACCTACCGAGCTGGTGTCAGAAACCATGAATCAGACTGAGACAGAAGTACAATTAAATCACACTTGTTTATTAATAAAAATAAAAAGGTAAATATAAAAAGCATAGTCAAGCATAGCCAGAGTCCAGTAACCAGATTGCGTAATCAGCCAGGCCAGAAGTCAGGGATCCAAGTAGAGCAACAGCAAGTAGGATAAGGAGCCAGAAGGGACGTCAGCAAGCCAGTCTTTAAACAAACAAACAAACAGAAGATGGTTTCTAGTGATGTGACCAAGGCGAAGGTAGAGGTGAAGTGAGCTGGAAGACTTTAAATAGGCAGGTCAGACGAGCATCATCAGGAACAGCTGGTAACTGTGGAGAGAGAAGAGAGCTGGCAATTAGCCGACAGCTGAGCGGCCAGCCCAGAGAAAGAAGGGCTAAGCCAGCCCTGACAGCTGGAGAGCTTGATCTCGTTTGCCATCCTCATTGACTCCAGGCTCAGAGAAAGACTTTCTTTTAAGGAACGCTTGCGGAAGCCTCCTGTACGTTTGCCTCCAAACTTTGCAGTCCCACCCGTGCCTCCCTCACCTCCCATGCCTCCTGGTACCGAGTCGGCAGTGAAGATGAACCCATGCACCTGGGCTTCACACGTCTCTCCGCGGTTGAGAGAGCCTTTAGGAGGAGGGAGAGATTGTGCCTTTATTGTGGCCAGGTAGGTCACTTTTTGAAGTCTTGTCCTAATCGTCCAGGGAACGCCCGAACCTTGAGGTCCTGTCATAGACAGACCTTAGGTGGCGTTGTTTCGTCCCCAGTTATCCAGAAGGATAAGCCCCTGGTTTCGGTCACCCTTTCTTGGGCTAAGTCATCCATCGAGATACAGGTTCTAATCGACTCTGGGGCTGCAGGCCTGTTCATTGATGCTGCATTTGTTTCGCAGCACTTGATTCTGCTGCAGCTGCGTGACACTCCACTTGCTATTGAGGCTCTTGATGGGAGACCTTTACAGCCTGCCCATGTGACTCATGAGACAGTTCCGTTGTCCATGGCCGTAGGGGCTCTTCACCATGAGATAATCCAATTCAAAGTTATTTCCTCACCCAGGTTTCCGCTGGTTATTGGTTATCCTTGGTTACAACCCCTCTTTTGATTGGCTCTGTGCTGAGGTTCTCTCCTGGTCACCACAATGCAGTGAGACATGCTTCCTGAAGGTATCCAAGGTTCTGTGCACCTCTTCACTCTCTTCCCTGCTGGGAGAGTACCACAATTTTAGCGATGTCTTTGACAAAGGTCAAGCCAGTAGTTTGCCTCCACTCCAGTCTTATAATTGTGCAATGGACCTTCAACCTGGTGCCATACCTCCCTGTGGTCGGGTTTACCCGTTGTCGTTCTTGGAGGATAAGGCCATGGAAGAGTATGTTGCAGATGCACTTTCTCGAGGTGTCATCCGCAAATCCTCGTCTCCTGCTGGTGCTGGTTTCTTCTTTGTGAAGAGGAAGAGCGGTGAACTGAGACCTTGTATAGATTATAGGGTTCTCAATCGTGTCACGATTAAGAATGCCTACCCGATTCCATCGAATTACAGAGTTATTTGACAGCCTCAAGGGAGCAACGGTTTTCACAAAGCTTGACTTGAGAGGGGCATACAATCTCGTGTGCATTAAGGAGGGCGATGAGTGGAAAACTGTGTTTAATACCAGAACAGGCCATTATGGGTCCCCGGCAGTTTTCCAGGAATTTATTAACAATGTCCTCCGAGATTTGTTGCAGTTATGTGTGGTGGTTTATCTCGATGACATCCTCATATTTTCCAAGTCCCTTGAGAACCACCACACAGATGTCTGTCGGGTGCTTCAGAAACTAAGAGAGAACAATCTCTATTTTAAACTGGAGAAGTGTGAGTTCCATCGTGAACAGACTACATTCCTGGGCTATGTCATTTCCACTGCTGGTTTTTCAATGGACCCAGAGAAACTTTTGGCAGTCCTACAGTGGCCTCGACCCGTGGGTTTACATCCTCTGCAGCGTTTCCTGGGCTTTGCCAACTACTATCGGAAATTTATTCGGAACTTCTCGTCTCTGGTCAAGCCCCTGACTGATATGACCAGAAAGGCGCGAAGGGGCTCTTTTCTTGTGGAGCTTTAATTACATTGTTTCATTCTTACCCGGTACTAAGAATGTAAGGGCTGATGCCTTGTCACGACAATTTTCCTCCACTTCAAAGTCAGAGTCGGTTCCGGTTCCTGTGATTCCCCCTGATCGTATCTTGGCTACTGTTTGCACCAGTCTTACTTCTCCTTTGGGTGAAAAATTCTTGCTGCTCAGGTCCATGCTCCTCCTGAGAAACCTCGTGCCCGCTGCTTTGTTCCAGAGAGTCTCCCTACTGCCGTGCTCCAGGCTTACCATTCTCCCAAGGCAGCTGGCCATCCTGGGAAGAATCAACTCATTTGGGCCATTTCCCAACAATTCTGGTGGCCTAGTCTACGGGCTGATGTTACTGCCTTCGTAGCTGCCTGTTCCGTATGTGCTCAGAGTAAGACGCCACGACACCTTTCTGTGGGCCTCCTACAAACCATACCCAATGGAGAGAGGCCCTGGACCCACCTGTCAATGGATTTCATTGTGGAGTTGCCCAACTCCCAAGGCAACACTGTTATTCTTATGATGGTTGACCAGTTCTCAAAGATGTGTCATTGTATTCCACTTAAGAAGTTGCCTACTTCTAAGGAACTGGCTTCCATTTTTGCTCAGGAAATCTTTCGCTTACATGGGCTACCCAAGGTGATTGTCTCGGACAGGGGCAGTCAATTTGTCTGCCGGTTCTGGTGAGCTTTTTGTGCACAGTTGGGAATCCAGCTTGCTTTCTCTTCTGCGTATCACCCGCAGTCTAATGGGGCCTTTCCGTATCCTTCGCAGGATTAACCCAGTGGCTTACACGTTGGACCTTCCTCCTAGTATGCGCATCTCAAATGTGTTTCGAGGTGCCACATCCTCACCCTATTCAGGTTGAGAACCATGAGGAGTATGAGGTACAATCCATTGTTGACTCCCGTAGGTTCCGTGGGAGCATACAGTACCTGGTGCATTGGAAGGGGAACGGTCCGGAGGAACGCTCCTGGGTTTCATCCTCGGACTTACATGCCCCTGTCCTCCTCCATGAGTTCCATAGATGGTTTCCCCTCAAGCCCAGTGGCCCTCTGAGGGAGAGGGGTCATTGAGGAGGGGGTACTGTCAGGGCTAACTTAGCCCTTCCTTCTCCTGGTTGGCTGCTCAGCTGTCACTTAATTGCCAGCTCTCATCTCTCTAAACAGTTACCAGCTGTTCCTGATCATGCTCGTCTGACCTGCCTACTTAAATCTGTCCAGCTCACTTCACCTCTGCCTTTGCCTTGGTCACATCACAAGAAACCATCTCCTGCAGTTCTGTTTAAAAACTGGCTTGCTGACATCCCTTCTTATCCTGCTTGTTGTTGCTCTACTTGGATCCCTGACTTCTGGCCTGGCTGATTACTCGATCTGGTTATTGAACTCTGGCCTGGCTGACTACTCGATCCGGTTACTGGACTCTGGCTATGCTTTGACTATGCTTTCTCTATTTACCTTTTTATTTTTATTCAATAAACAAGTGTGATTTAATTGTACTTCTGTCTCAGTCTGATTCATGACATCTCTAACTTACTAACAGACATATCTGTATGGATGTCACACCACTTCCTCAAACTCAACTTGTCCAAAACCGAACTTATAATATTTCCTTCCCCCACGTGCCTCTTCCCCTGACTTATCTGTCAAGAGCAATGGCACAACCATCCACCCATCCCCACATGTCAGCATACTAGGTGTTATCCTGGACTCTGAACACTCCTTTCGGCCCCACATCCAATCACTTTCCAAAGCTTGCAGCCTCAACCTCCGCAACATCTCTAAATGATGTCCTTTTCTAACCAATGAAACCACAAAGCTCCTGATTCACTCCCTAGTTATCTCTTGCCTTGACTACTGCAATTCCCTCCTCATTGGCTTACCTTTAAATAGACTATCCCCCCTTCAGTCCATCATGAATGCTGCTGCCAGACTCATCCACCTTACAAACCGTACAGTGTCTGCTACCCCTCTCTGCCAATCCCTCCAATGGCTGCCACTTGCCCAACGAATTAAATTCAAAATACTAACAATAACTTACAAAGCCATCCACCACTCTGTCCCCAGCTACATCATTAGCCTAGTCTCAAAATACCAACCTAATCGCTCCTCCCAAGACCTCCTGCTCTTTAGCTCCCTCAACAATTCCTCCCATATCCGCCTCCAGGACTTCACCTATCCTCTGGAATTCACTACCCCAATCTGTCAGACTGTTTCCAAATTTATCCACTTTTAGGCGATCCCTGAAAACTTTACATCTAACAACTGCACTATTTTCTCCATTAGCTTATCCCCCACAGCTATTACCCTCTGATTCCCCCTGTATTAAATTATATTGTATTGTAATGTCTGCCCTAATGTTGTAAAGCGCTGCATAAACTGTTGGCGCTATAAAAATCCTGTATTATAATAATAATAATAATATGCAATTAGCAATGTGACTTAATGTGATTTAAGGTAGATATTAGGGCAAAAAACATATTATTTTATTTTTGATATAGTAAGTAAGTAGCTCAGGGACAGGACTCAGGAGGACAAGAAATTAGAATAGGAAGGCACACACACATGTTGTTGACTCTCTCAGTGACAATGACAGAAGTGTGCAGCAGCACAGATGATGCTGACTTCTCACCGGCACAATATGTCTACCTCCTGAGTCACAGTGGCAGTCTCTCTCCAAGCTAGGTGGTCCCTTCAGCCCACTCCATTCTAAACAGCACTGACAGTCTTGCTTCTGACCTGCCCTGCTCCTTTCCTGCAGACTCTCACACGAGGCTCTAGCCGCTCTGCTTGGCTCCCTTGCACCATGACATCACAAGACATGCTCGGGCACCGCCTCCACCAGAGCTGCCCAAACAGACTGTACCAGGCACTTGGATGGTCTCGGCTGGCTCTGGACTGGGCTGAACATCACAGCCATATTTTCTTACTTGCAACTTTTTCCTTTTACTGGCATTTACTGGCAGGAGAAAATTGCCCATTGTTTACCGGCTGCCAGTAAAAATACTGATGGTTGGCAGCACTGGTTACTGGCAGGACCATCAATTAAATACAAAGGCATTTTTAAAAAAACAAAACAAAAGAAATGTCACCAAAACACCTAGGGACTGGCAAGCTGTAAACTTACATTTTTGTTCTTGGGATCAGATATAGAACTTATGCACACCCTACCCAGTTTAGTTCTATTTCAGTAAAAGTCTGTTTATCTTATAGCAATAATGCCCCAAGGGACTGCTGGAAATAAACTGGGTCCCCCTTACCTGTTTCCAGTAGCACACCAACAAATTCAGGCTCCAGCTTAGAGGTCTTTTTGAGATTTATTGCAAATTGTGGCCAAAAATGCAGAGAGTGGGGTTGAGGGTGCATGATACCTAAGACAAATCTTGAGGACAGCTTCCTGATTATTTTGTTCCAGCAGTATTAGGCCCTATAGTAACAGTCTCAAAAATAATGCTGATAGAAGAGGGGATGACCAGAAAATCTGTAACCCTATTTGAACAGTCACAGTCTTTTCCCAACTTCTGGTGCCTCATTCTCAAAATGCACTTTCACACCTGGAGCTACAGGCAAAAGGGCCCCCACCTCTCCAGCCAGACTTCCACAGGGAAGTTTCCTTTAGGCCCTCAGCCTATAACAACTGCTGAGGCCTCAGGAGAGAAGCCCCAGGAG
Source organism: Lithobates pipiens (assembly GCF_037356315.1). Lineage (NCBI taxonomy): Eukaryota > Metazoa > Chordata > Amphibia > Anura > Ranidae > Lithobates > Lithobates pipiens. The sequence continues at coordinate 354,312,097 of NW_027507764.1, read as the reverse complement.
AGAGAAGGCTGATGAGATCCTCCCAAGCATTTACCTTCTCCCTATTCATAACTCCAGTGATTGACCCTCTTGCACTATTGCTGGAACATTCTTTCAGCAGCAGACAGGAGAAATTAACCATCAGGTTTTGTAATGCCTGAAAAATGAAAACTGAATTGCAGCTCAGCTAGCTACAGCAGCTAAGTATGTACTAAACTTAGCCAGCTCTTGGCGGGGGAACTATAGATATACTATTTAGAATACCTCAAGTAGGTAATATTAATGTACTTAGATGGGGGGGAGCATCATCCATAATTAATTCATCCAAATTATTGGGGGCAACCCCCAGAAAACCCAGCAAAATGGAAGGGGTCCCCTGTCAAAATAAATAGACTATCTCGGTACAAATTAACAAAACATTTAAAGTATAAATTTTTCAAATGTTTTATCAAATAAAAAGGTAAAAAGGAAAGCTTTTTTGAAATCATATACTGTATATAGATACATGATAAAAGCACATCAATCAGTTAGTGACTGGTTTATATAAACAGTATACAGTGGTCACCTATAGTATGACCCCCCTAAAGTGGTAAACCACATGGGGATGTCCAATTGCTCCTCCACATGTTTTGCGGATAGATCTGCTTCTTCAGGAGAAAAGGCAAATCAATATCTGTAACAAGATGGAATACCAGTCAAACACAAGAAAATATATAAGAAATACTTATAATAGTAGTACAATAAGATAGTCAGTTGCTTACCACTGTGTACTTGTGTACCTGAGAGATGAGTGCAAGGGTACAGCTTAATCTCCCCCACAGTGGACACGGGGGGGGGGGGGGAAGACAGGTGAAACCACAACAGCACAGTGCTCTCAGGACTATAACAAAGATATAGGGACTGTTAGGTCACTGACAAGAACCAGAATGAGTAGAGACAATAGGAAACAGGGGGCCTCAAAGGGGGAAGGAAAGGGGGGATGGGAGGGGATAAGGGAGAAAGGAAGGAGGGAAAGAGAGGGAGGAGAGGAAGGGGAAGAGGAGGGAGGGAAAGGGAAGGAATAAAAGGGAGATAGAGAAGAGGGAAGGAAGGAAGGATGGAAAGGGAAGGTGGAAAAGTGAAAAAGAAAAGGGAAAACGGGGGGGGGGGGGGCAGGGAAGGGGAAGGGAGAGAAGAAGGGGGGAAGCAGGAAAGCAGGAAGAGGAGGGCTATGTGAAAGACTGGTTTGCCAAGACTGACCTTAAAAGAAAACATATTGAATAAGAATTCCAGGGGATAAATAGGGTTAATATTTAGGTGGACATCATCCAGTGCTTCATATTGGGAGAGTGTTGACCATATCAGATTAACCGCTTTGCGCCCGTCCTATAGCCGAAAGACGGCTACAGAGCGGACGCTATCTGCCGGGAGGCCGTCCCTGGACGTCCTCCTGTTTACTTCCGCAATGCGCTCTCCCGGGAGCGCGCATCGGGGAAGTTCTGTGCTGGCCATGTCCCTCAGACACGGCCAGCCACAGATCGCTGTGAACGGCCAATCACAGTGGCCGTTTACGGCGCGATCGGCCTATCCAATGAGAGATGATCTCATATGTAAACATATGAGACCATCTCTCAGCGCCGCTCTCCCTCCTCACACAGACAGCGTGTGAGAAGGGAGAGATGAACGGCTGCAGCGGCCGTAAGTGAAAAAAAAAAAGTCAAAAAAAGTGCCATCCGCCCCAGTGCTATCCTCCCCCAGTACCATCCTCCCCAGTGCCATCCACCCCAGTGCCATCCTCCCCCAGTGCCATCCGCCCCAGTGCCATCCTCCCAGTGCCATCCTCGCCCAGTGCCATCCTCCCCAGTGCCATCCTCCCCAGTGCTACCTGCCCCCAGTGCCACCTATTAGTGCTATCTGTCCCCAGTGCCACCTGTTGTCAGTGTCATTTGTCCCCAGTGCCACCTGTCGTCAGTGCCACGTATAAGTGCCATCTGTCATCAGTGCCACGTGTCATCAGTGCCCCATAGTGCCATCTGTCATCAGTGCCACATATTAGTGCCATCTGTCATCAGTGCCACGTATCAGTGCCATTTGTCGTCAGTGTCACGTGTCATCTGTCATCAGTGTCACGTGTCATCAATGCCACTTATCAGTGCCATCTGTCATCAGTGTCACGCGTCATCGGTGCCACGTATTAGTGCCATCTGTCATCGGTGCCACGTATTAGTGCCATGTATTAGTGCCATCTGTCATCAGTGCCACGTATTAGTGCCACATGTCATCAGTGCCACGTATAAGTGCCATCTGTCATCAGTGCCACATATAAGTGCCATCTGTCATCAGTGCCACATATTAGTGCCATCTGTCATCAGTGCCACGTGTCATCAGTGCCACGTATAAGTGTCATCATTGCCATGTATTAGTGCCATCTGTCATCAGTGTCACGTGTCATTGTCCTGGTGCTCCAGGGCCTTCAAAAGTGTAATAGGCAGTCAACAAGTTAGATGTGTAATTTATGCTCCTAGAACACGTGATGGCGCTCCCTGCATGTTGGGCCTCTCTATGTGGCCAGGCTGTGAAAAAGTCCCACACATGTGGTATTGTAATACTCAGGAGGAGTAGCAGAATTTTTTGGGGGGTGTCATTTGTGGTATACACATGCCACGTGAGAGAAATAACCTATTACAATGACAATTTTGTGGAAAAAAATAAATCTTAATTTTGCAAAGAATTGTGGGAAAAAAATGACAACATCAAAAACCTCACCATGCCTCTTACTAAATACCTTGGAATGTCTACTTTCCAAAAAGGGTTCATTTGGGGGGTATTTGTACTTTCCTGGCTTGTTCGGGTCACAAGAAGCGAGATAGGCCACCAGTACATCAGATGTGATCAATTTTGTATGATTTGCACCACAGCTTGTAGACTCTAACTTTCACAAAGACCAAATAATATCCACTAATTTGGGTTATTTTTACCAAAGACATGTAGCCGTATAAATTGTGGGCAAAATTTATGAAGAAAAATTTATAATTTGCATAATTTTGTCACAGAAACAAAGAAATATGCGTTTTTTTTCCTAATTTTTTCAGTCTTTTTTCATTTATAGCGCAAAAAATAAAAACCCCAGAGGTGATCAAATACCACCAAAAGAAAGCTCTATTTGTGGGGAAAAAAAAGGACAAAAAAATTCATTTGGGTACAGTGTTGCATGACTGAGTAATTGTCATTCAAAGTGTGAGAGCACCGAAAGCTGAAAATTGGTCTGGGCAGGAAGGGTGTTTAAGTGCCCAGTAAGCAAGTGGTTAAAGATAAAAAGGTAGAGGCCCAGGTAGTTACCATGTGCCTAAGGCTAATTCCCCAGAGGGTAGATAGAAGTCTACAAATAAAAAGGTACAAGCCATATATCAAACACACAAAGGGAATATACATAACCAAAATTAGCTTCACCTCAGTGTATAGAGAGTAGCTAAAACAGTGCCACACAATAACAAGTTTCAGCAAGCACTGACAAGTATCAACATTCAAAGAAGCAAGAAGGACAATAGAGAGGCCATGTGGATGTGCATAAATCCCCCTGGCATCAAGTCTGCAATGGAGAGCACGCTGGGCCCACCTTATACTGTATGCCTCAATCTGGTGCATGCAAAATCGCATGCCATCACATTAGATTCCCCGAAATGCGCATATGCAAAGGCGCTGCCAAAAAATTAGCTGCAACTCAGCAAAAAGGGAGGCACAAGCCACGGTAGCATCACACTCTCCTCTCAGGGATCACGTGTCTGCCAAGGGGAAGGGAAGGTCTGAAGTGTCACATATCAAGTCTAATCAGACACTTGGTCCACTTACACTGGCAGTATTCAATAAATACAAGGGGTAATTAACCACCAGGTTTTGGAAAGCCTGTAAAATGAAAAATAAATTGCAGCTACAGCAGAACTATGTACAAAACTTTGCCAGCCCTTGCAGGGGCTCTACATATATAAGTTCTTAACAGGTTCTTAAAATGGATTTTATTCTAAGCAAACATCACTGTCTTCCCCATTTGAATAAATGTTATAAGCAATAATGCTTAGCGGATTGCAGATGCAGAAAGCTTCATTATTTGAACATTTTATGAAACGTAAACAATTTGAAGATTACAGTTATTACAGGGCCTGTTACAATGTGTCCTTTCAACAAAAAAGAAACATTAACCAAAGCAGAGAGATGAAGTAATTTAAGGGACCATGACCAATTATATGTAAATATAAGAACTAATAGTGTTCAGTGTATGAATTCCCTTATTTTTTATTTTACATGCCTTTATTTATAATTTTCCCAACATGTACATGCAGACCGAGCTGTCCATAAAAGTGACAGTGACGGTATCCCTGACGGTATTATTGTTTGGGTTGACTGCTTGGCTGCATGTGTGAAGATCCTGTCCAAACTCTAAGGCCGCGTACACACGCGGGGACTGTTCGCCCAACTTTGTCCGTCAAACAGTTTCGGCAAACAGTCCGCTCAAAATTAGCATGGACGGACATGGCCACACACGACGGACGAACAGTTTGCTGAAACCGTGCGCGATGACGTGAACGGCACGTACGACGGGACGAAAAATACGACGTCCTATACACTGCATTATAACTTTCGGCGTGAAAATCCTTTCTGAGCATGCGCGCAACTTTGTTTGACGAACAAGCCTACACACACGGGGACTGTCCGCTGAAACAAGGTTTCAGCGGACAGTTTTTCGGAATTTCCGAAAAACCTTGTTCAGCGGACTGTTCGCTGAAACTGTCCGCTGAAAGCCCACACACGAGCGGACTGTCTGCTGAAACTTGGTTTCAGCGGACAGTTTCAGCGAACAGTCCCCGCGTGTGTACGCGGCCTAAGCCCTTGTACACACGGTCGGACATTCAGACAACAAAATCCGTCAGATTTTGTCCAACGGATTTTGTCCGAAACTTGTGTTGCATACACATGGTCGGACAAAGTTGTTGGAAAATCTGATCGTACATAACGTGATGACGTTATTTCATTACGACGGGACTACGTTCAGGCTAGTAGCCAATAGCTTTGGTCTAGGAATTTGATTTGAGCATGCGTGGCACTTTGTCCGATCGGAATTCTCTACACACAATTGGACAAAGTCCGATCGGATCATGTTGTTGGAAAGTTTTATAGCCCAGCTCTAAAACTTTGTCCGTCGGAATATCTAAACAGTCCGATGGAGCCCACACACAGTCGGATTATCTGACAACATGGTCCGATCTGACATTTTCCGTCGGAATGTCCGACCATGTGTACAAGGGCTAAGACTATGTTCTCCTCTTCACCCATGGCACACACTCACACTCACAGAATTCCTTGCATTCTTTTCAAAAGGTACAAAATGTTCTGTAAAGGACAGAGAAGTAGATAAATGACAGAGATTAAAATATTTTGCGTAATATGTTGCAAGGTGGGATCGTATAGAAAAGTGGCCAAAGTCCTTGTGTGAAAAAGGTGGAAGTCCTGCATGGATTTCAGAAGTTAAATGCTTGCACCCATCGCAATGCCTACTCCTTGCCGCATGTAAACAAGGCAGACCACCATTCTGCCAGATGGGAAAATGGAGATCTTGTGTTTCTGCTAAGCAGAAACATGGATTTCTGTTTTCCTTTAGTCAAATCACTCTCCCCACAGTTAGAAAGCAGTCTCTAGGGACACATTTAACCCTTTGATTGCCCCTGATATTAACCCCTTCCCTTTTAGCACTGATCACTGTATTGGTATCACTTGCCACCAAAAAGTGTCACTTAGTGTCAGATTTGTCTGCCACAATGTTGCAGTCCCGCTAAAAAAACGCTGATCACCGACACTACTAGTAAAATGTAAATAAATAAATAGAAATTCCATAAATATACCCCATAGTTTGTAGACGCTACCAATCAATATAAGCTTATTAGGATTTTTTTTACCAAAAATATGTAGCATAACATATTGGCCTAAATTGATGAATAAATTTGATTTTTTACATTTTTTATTGGGTTTGTTTTATAGCAGAAAATATAAAATATTGTTTTTTTTTCAAAATTGTGAGTCTTTTTTTGTTCATAGAGTAAAAAATAAAAACTGCAGAAGTAATAAAATACCACAAAAAAAAACTCTGTTTGAGGGAAAAAAGGGACATAAACTTTATTTGGGTACAGCGTTGCACGACCGCACAATCGCCAGTTAATCAACGCTGTGCCATATCACGAAAAATGGTCTGGTCATGAAGAGGGTAAAACCTTCTGGGGCTGAAGTAGTTAATGGCCCTGGGACAAGCTTGCGACTTTTGGATCCAGCTACCGGGTACTGGCAGGTGCCCATTAAAGCAGAAGATTGTGAAAAAACAGCCCTTGTCAGCCCACTGGGGATTTTCAATTTTAACCGCATGCCTTTTGGACTAACCAATGCCCCTAGCTTTTTTCAAAGGCTTATCGAACAATGCTTGGGGGACCTCAACTTTAATGAAGAACTTCATTATCTTCTCTAAAACTTTGGAAGACCATCTCAAACATCTTGATTAGGTCTTCACAGCTGGCCCAATATAAACTTATGCTAAAATACAATTTAAACTAAAGCTCATGCAAAGCCAGATGCAGTAAATGGGTCATATGTAGGAAGGCGGAAGAGTATCTCCCTATCCCAGCAAGACCCAGGTGATACAGGATTGATCAGTCCCAAACAGAGCAACCAAACGTTACTTCTTTTTGGGGAAAGCAGGGCACTACCAGCATTTTATTACCAGTTTGGCCCAAATTGCTGCTACACACTTATTACCCTGTTTCCCCTAAAATAAGACCTAGCGTGATTGTCGGTGTTGGCTGCAATATAAGCCCTACCACACAAATAAGCCCTACTCTGTTTCCTCAAAAATAAGCCCTACCCTGAAAAGAAGACCTACAAGGACTTTAACTAGGGCTTATTTGGGGGGTAGGGCTTTTATTGCAGCTATCACCGACAATCACACTAGGTCTTATTTTAGGGGAAACAGGGTATGATGACCCAACTGAAAGTCTATCCGCCAATCATCCCACACAGAAGCTTTTGAATCATTCAAGGAATGCTTAACTAATGCACTACTTCTGGCATATGCAAATTACACCAACCTTTTGCCTATGTACACTGACGACAACTCTCAGAGACTTTGGGCTGTACTTGCTCAGGAACAGGATGGAATTAAATGAGTCATTGCCTAAGCCTTTTTAAAGTTTATGGCCATCTGAGTGCAAACTGCATAGCTATAGCTCCTTCAAGCTAGAGTTATTGGCATTGGTATAACCAAAAAGTTAGCAGAATACCTGGGAGGATAGGTTGACATTTATACCAACAACCCCTTAGCATACCTAGATACTACCAAACTGGGCACCTTAGAGCAATGTCGGGTTGCTCATCTGGCTTACTTAAATTATGCAGTTCTCTACAAGCTGGAAGATTTACACATGCTCTATTCCAACATCTGCAGGAACAACCACAAGGGAACATGTACCTGAAATATTCTCTCCAGCAAAATTGGCTGAATTGCAACAATATAAATCCAGACATATATCTCAGCCTGTCTAGGAACCAAAAGCCCACTTATCATGAACCAATTCAGCTTACTTTCTCAGATCAGCACCTGTTCCCACAATGGGACAAGCTAGAGAACTGAAATGGACTGCTACATTGTTGGGTTCCTATTCTCACCGAACAATGATATATATATATATATATATATATATATATAGCAAGCTTGTCGCACGAATGTTGATATATATGTTATATATATATATATATATATATATATATATATATATATATATATATATATATATATATATATATATATATATATATATATAAAACATATATATCAACATTCGTGCGACAAGCTTGTTATATGAGTAACATGGTAAAAGAAAGTCTGCACCACTCAAAGCATAGCTCATAAGTTATGTATAGCAAAATCAAAAAACAAGACCGTGCTCCATAGAAATCTCAGTGCTAAGTTTATTGTGTGTAGCTGGCTGCAGACACAGTCCCTGCCCTTGGGACAGCCCCCCCCCCCCCCCCACCGATATGTTTAGCTCCTTCTAGAGCTTAATCATAGAGGTCCGCTATGATTAAGCCCTAGGTGGGGTGAAACATGTTAGATGGGTGTGGCCTAAGGGTGGCAGCTGTGCTGATTTCTCTGGTTTGATTTATTCATTCTTTTCTTGGGTTTCACTACTTTTTGCTTTTTCATACTAAATCCTCCAAAACTCCAGTTTCCACTTCTAGATTCCTCCACCTTTTTTCCCCTCGTGTGTTTATCAGGAATTAATATAAAATATACAGACATATGTGAAATAATGCAGGAAAATAGTCTTAAAAGAAAAATAATGAGAAGAAAACGACATATTTTATTCAAGTGTATTTTATTTTATTCATCAACATGTTCATCTGAATATTTCCATTACATTTATTCTAAAACTGTCAATCACAGTATAAAGTTGCTATAATTCAGGAGAATTACATATTTATGGTACATAAAGAGACCAAAAGCAATGAGGTTAAGTTCTAACATTCTGGGGTTCCGTGACCTCTATTAAATGGCAGACCTTTAGAAAAGGGTCAGTGGACCCAGAAATCTTGTGATTAAGGATGAGCCGAACATCCCCCGGTTTGGTTTGACACCAGAACCTGCGAACAGACCTAAACTTCGTGTGAACTTTAGAACCCTATTAAAGTCTATGGGACTCGAACGTTCAAAATCAAAAGTGCTCATTTTAAAGGCTAATATGCAAGTTATTGTCATAAAAAGTGTTTGGGGACCAGGGTCCTGCCCCAGGGGACATGTATCAATACAAAAAAAAGTTTTAAAAACTAACGTTTTTTCGGGAGTGATGATTTTAATAATGCTTAAAGTGAAACAATAAAAGTGTAATATTCCTTTAAATTTCGTACCTGGGGGGTGTGTATAGTATGCCTGTGAAGGGGCACATGTTTACCATGCTTAGAACTGTCCCTGCACAAAGTGTAATTTCTGCAGGAAAAAAAGTAATTTAAAATCACTCGCGGCTATAATGAATTGTCGACCCCCCCGTAATACAGAGAACAGTCATTGAAAGTCATTGATAAAAAAAAAACCATGGGGTTCCCCCAAATTCAATTACCAGGCCCTTCAGGTCTGGTATGGATATTAAGGGGAACCCTTACAGCATTATTAAAATCACTGCTCCTGAAAAAACTTCAGTTTTTAAAACCTTTTTTCGCATTGATACATGTCCCCTGGGGCAGGACCCAGGTCCCCAAACACTTTTTATGACAATAACTTGCATATAAGCCTTTAAAATTAGCACTTTAGATTTCTCCCATAGACTTGTACAGGGTGTTCCGCGGCTTTTTGAATTTTCCACGAACACCCCAAATTGTTCTCTGTTCGGTGAACAGGCAAACAGGCTCATCCCTACTTATGATATGGTAGCCACAGTTGTGTTGTACTAACAGGATCAGACATCATAACCACACAAGACATGCCAATACTATTGGGACACAAAAACAGTCTGACAATTCTTAGTCAGTATAGCTTTAGCCCCGGTGCATGGGGCTTTAGCAGTAGGCAAAAGGCATATGTTTCCCATCCAGTCCTGCTGCTGGTAGCCTGTCAAACTCTATGAGAGACTGACAGTTGCTGCAGCTAGTCAGTACACTGGCCAGTACTTACATTTAGGGCAGAGCTTGACAAGTAAGGAAGCTAATGTTCTCTGTTGGACGATTGTGGGGTGGCAAAAATGGGTGGATAAGCTATGTTTTACCACCCTTTTTAAGCTGCAAAAGCAGCTCAGCCACCAAACATGGCCTATTCGATTGAATGGGGCTGTGCCACAACGTGAGCCAAAAACTAGGCTTGCAGTTACAACATTGTATTCCTATTAAAAGAAGCGCATTTGGCTGCCTAAAAAAAAGGTATTCAAGAACAGCAAGTATGTCCTTTTGAATGCCTGTCAGCTGCCCCTTGCCATAAATGAGCCCTCAGTTTGGTTATAGTGCACAGACTAGGAATGAGTGAAGTTGGGATTTTTATTTTTTAGAAGAAATATGGACATTTCCTGAAATTTGAGTGCGCTGAATATAGAAGTCTATATTCCTGGTGTCCATGCAATATTAATAAGCAGGGCAGACATAGAAATATATACTATATGTAGTAGGCTGGTGTTGGACCAAGCAAATCTTTCCCATCTCCTACTTTAGGTCAGAAAAATAAGTTTCACATTAAAGTGGTAGTAAACCGCAGAAAAAGAAAAAAAATTAGGCCCCAGGTTAAGTCATAATATGCTAGTATGCACTGCATACTAGCGCATTATTACAGACTTACCTGAAAACTAAGCCCTCCAGCGACACACTGTCACTGTTGTAGGTGCTTCCATCTTCACCATTCTTCCTTCTGGGTTTGCAGGCTTTGGCCATATGAATGGCTGAGCCAAGATGAAGTTACTCCCATGCATGCACGGTGCAGTCTATTCAGTGCTCCGAGAACATGCCCTGGTGACATCACTGGCCACTTCTAAAGTGAATATATTCTAAACGGTGCATGTTTATGAGATATTTACTGTCCCTTTATGTAAGCCTTATTATTGGCTTACCTATAGGCAGGGGTGTTGCTAGGTGGGAAAAAGACCAGGGGCTTCAGCCCAGAGGTAAAGTGGGGGGTGGGGGGTGGGATTGAGGTGGGGTGGTCGAGAAAAGTGATAGGCTCACTTGCTTAACACTGATCTACCTGACATACAATGACTTAACTGGCACATACACTGAACTACCTGACAGATACACTGACCTATATGACACATACACTGACCTACCTGACACATACACTGACCTATCTGACACATACACTGACCTACCTGACACATACACTGGCCTACCTGACACATACACTGGCCTACCTGACACATACACTGACCTATCTGAGACATACACTGACCTACCTGACACATAGACTGACCTACCTGACACATACACTGGCCTACCTGACACATACACTGACCTACCTGAGACATACACTGACCTACCTGACACATACACTGACCTATCTGAGAGATACACTGACCTACCTGACACATACACTGACCTATCTGACACATACACTGACCTACCTGACATACACTGACCTACCTGACATACACTGATCTACCTGACACATATACTGATCTACCTGACACATACATTGACCTACATGACACACACACTCTACTACTTGACATACATTGACCTACCTGACATACACTGACATACATGACTGACCTACCTGACATACATGACTGACCTGACTGACATACACGACTGATCTGATTGACATACATGACTGACCTATCTGACATACACAGATTGTTGCTGCTCAGTGCTCAGCCTTACCTGTAGTGTGAGAGTACACCCATCCCGGGCCCCAGAATTCACCACCACTCAGACAGCCCTGCAAGCACCAGGCAGCAAAAGCCAGGATAGAAAAGCCACCCACCCTTTTACAAAGAGCGAGCGGCTCAGCAGGGATCTCTCAGTGCCCAGTGCCCAGGAGGAGTGTCATTCCCGTCTCCTCTCCGTCTCAAGTGCCTATGATGGAAGTCACATGTCCCGTGGTCTCAGCATTGGACGAGTGTGACGTTCGTCATAGGTAATTGTCATACAATTGTCATTTGTACGTCACTTGGCCGCGCTGGTGGGAGATTGTTCCCTGTTGCCGCGGCTCAGGGCTAATAATGCATTTAGGGATTTTGAGACCCGAGGCTTTTTGGGGGCACACTTGGGGCTTGGATGCTACTGCCTTTAGGTAGAAACCAACAAAGAGAGTTTACTCCCACTTTAAACAAGTCCTAATGTAGATCTTTGGCAATTAGCATCCTGCAGTCCTGAACTAGGCCACACTAATGTTTTACAACAACCTGACCTGCAGTTTGAGTTACCTAAAGCCAAAATTCAGCATATATATATGTTTTTTTTTAATATTTATTTTGCATGCTTGTAAATGTAGCAAGGTCTCAGGCCTACTTTAGAACCTCCAGATCCAGGAACAGCTTACATCCTTCTGTATAGAGTTGGTTGCAAGGCATAGTGGGTGTGATGTAAGGTAGATTCATGGGTGCCAGACACATTTTGAATGCAATGATTTATTTTCTCTTGAACAGAACTGTATGAGAGTGGATTTAGGGCCAGGACACCCTTATGTATATGCAATGTCAATTGGCAGGCTCCGAGACTTCTATAGGTAGACAGCCATGCAAGGAAAGGCATCCAGAAAGGCACCACATCTGCATGTGTAGGAGCGCTGTCTCCTATGGTAATAGTCTAAGAACAGTTCCTAACACAAATCATAACGAACTCCTTTACTTTTTTTTTTTTTTTCAAATATAAATTTTTTATTTATTTAGATAGATACACCGGTGGAGAGTACACCACAATACAAACCGTAGGAATACAAAAAACAAGTAGAGCCCCCAATACAGAAAATAATGCGGTATCAAGAGCGCTTTGGCACTTGAACAGTAAAGTGAACAAAATACAATAAGCCAACAGGATATAAAGGAGATCCTTGCTTCCGCAAAGAGTAGGGACAGTGAACCTGTAAGCTCTGTGCAACGCAACAGAAGTGTGGTACAATTTCCGATCCCCCCCGACCAATCACCGGGAGGGGACCGGAGCCACCGGAGATGGATAAGGGTAGGGTTAGGAGGGTAGGAATGGGGGGTGGAGAGGAGGAGTTGGGGGAGGGAGAAAAGAAAGAATGGACAGAGAAGAAAAAGGAAAAAAAAAGGGGGGGGGGGGGGTAGACCGACAGACACGGCGGTGGATAGGGTCATCCGTTCCACAAACGGGGACAAAGGAGAATCAGGGCCTTAGCAAAGATTGGCCTTCCGCGGAGAATATAAACAGGCACCAGCTATCCCATGTTTTTTTTATATGTTTCTTGTTTGTGCTGAGCAGTAAGGATGAGGTCCTCCAACTTCCGTACGTCCTCCACCTTCCGCAGCCAGTGCGCCACTGTTGGTGGGGCACTGCGCTTCCAGTATAGAGGAATACACGCCTTAGCTGCATTGAGAAGGTGACATATAAGGGACTTCCTATACTTTTTAATGGGGACCACTGATAGATGCAGTAAAAAGAAAGCGGCATCGTCCGGGATGGGGTAGGCCGCGAACTGCTGGGTTACACGACGGACCTCCATCCAGAACGACCGCAGCCTGGAACAGGACCAGAACATATGGAGTAGGGTCCCCTTCTCCTCATTACAGCGCCAGCACCGATCCGAGGACGAAGGATAGCACCTGCTCAGCCTGGTAGGTGTTAGGTACCAACGGGTAAGGATTTTAAAATTGGTTTCCTGCATCTTGGTACAAAGAGAGGATTTGAGGGCTAGTGTAACAATACGGTTTGTTTGGGTCGGTGAGAATTTACGGTCAAGGTCCCGCTCCCAGTTAAGCAAACAGGGTAGCACAGGGGGGTTTACAGGTGAGGACAGCAGGGCATAGGTCTGAGAAAGCACATGGGTCATTGGGTCAGTCGTTGAGCACATATTCTCAAAGGGCGTCAGGGTAGGTGTGAAGTCCTGTGGATGTGGCAGTGAGTGTAGGAAATGATGTAATTGTAAAGCCGGCCAAAACGGTAGGCGGTATGTCCCTGATGCCACAGTGAGTTCCGTCAAAGAGGGCCATCTCCCCTCCGCCAGGAAACTGGCCGCAGTGTCATGGCCGGCCTCAATTAGAGATGCGTAGGTAGTATAACGCAGACCTGGTTCAAAGCTCGGATGACCTAAGATGGGGAGCAGGGGGGAGAGTTCAGAAATAAGGGCCTTCTTGGCGGCGGCACCATGACCATGTTTCAGCGTCGTGCCAATAAGGGGGTGTAGTTTTAGGGGTGCCGGGAGTTCCCTATAGCACCACAGCGCTCCTTTCAGGGGTATGTGGGTCTGGGCCTGCTCAAGCTGCACCCAGAGTTTGGTTGTTCCATTACGCCCCCAGTCAATGATCCTCCCCAAGTGGGACGCCAAATAGTAATTACGCACATCGGGGAGCGCGAGGCCCCCCCAACGCTTGGGGAGCGTCAGCTGCGCATAGCGCAGCCTGGGTTTCTGGTGTGCCCAGACAAATTTGGTGAAAAGGGACTGTACCTGTCTAAAAAAAAGAGGAGGTATATGTATGGGCAGGGCCTGAATAAGGTAAATAAACTTGGGTAGGATGTTCATCTTTAGGAGGTTACACCTCCCAAACCAGGAGTGGAGACCTCCCCGCCATTGTTCCAGAAGTAACCGAGATCTAGTCAGTAGGGGTGGGAAGTTAAGAGCAAATGTCTGGGCAAGGTTTGCCGGGATTTTCGTACCTAAGTATGTCAGAGCTGTGTCCGTCCATTTAAAGCTAAAATTGGCCCGTAAATCAGAGAGGGTCCGAGGTGGTATTGCTACGCCCATGGCTTCGGACTTAGTAAAGTTTATTTGCAGATGGGATATCGCCCCATAGCGCTGGAATTCTCTAAGGAGGTTCGGTAACGAGATTTTGGGATTAGTTAGGGAAAATAAAAGATCATCCGCATAGGCTGATATCTTATATTGAGAAGCACCAAGCCTTAAGCCTGAGATATCCGGGTTCCGTCGAACATGACAGAGAAACGGTTCCAAAGAGAGGGCGAAGAGCAAGGGCGAGAGGGGGCAACCTTGTCTCGTTCCATTCCCAATGGGGAATGGACTTGAGAGGACTCCGTTCGCCTTAACTTGAGCTGTAGGAGTAGAGTAGATATTAGAGATCCACCGCATCATTGTATTGCCCAAACCTATGTGGCGGAGGACAGAGAACATATAACGCCAATTGACCCTGTCAAAAGCCTTTTCGGCATCTGTATTCACCAACACACAGGGGACCTTTCGGGCCTCAGCAATATGAAGCAGGTTCAACACCTTAATGGTGTTGTCTCTTGCTTCTCTGTTGGGTATGAACCCCACCTGATCTAAGTTAACAAGGGACTGGATGTGGTGCGCTAGTCTAGTAGCCACAATTTTGGAGAAGAGCTTCAAATCTAGGTTTAAGAGCGAGATCGGCCGATAGCTACCACATTGGCTAGGGTCTTTCCCTTCCTTAGGGATCAGGGAAATATGGGCTCTCAGGGTATCTCTCGGAAAGGAAGTGTCTGCTCCTAGTGCATTGAAAAAGGTCACCATACGTGGGCCCAACAGCGGGAGAAAGGTTTTATAGTATTGGGCCGTAAAGCCATCTGGCCCTGGCGCCTTATCTGTCTTTAAAGCATTAACTGCCATTTGTAGTTCCGCCAGAGTAACGGGCTCCTCCAGAAGAGACCGCGTCTCCAGCGGGAGTGTGGGAAGCTGGGAACTGGAAATGTACTCGTCCATTTGAGACTGGCTACGGGTGGACTCGGGTAGGTTATAGAGACCCATATAGAAGTCTCTGAAGGCGCTAGAGATCTGCGTCGGGGTAGAGACCTTCAGACCCTGCGGTGTAATTACCTGCGGGATATAGGATGCCGATTTGACATCCCTGACCGCTTTGGCCAATGTTTTCCCGCATTTGTCGCCGCTTTCATATGATATGCGTCTGGAGAATTGTACCGCCGCTTTAGCTTTATACTGGAGAACCTCCGTTATTTGCGTGCGAAGAGTCAACAGTTCCGTCTCTAACTGCGGCGTGGGGATACGTTTGTGTTGGGCTTCCGCCGTGGCCAATTTGGTAAGCAAAAGGTTAAGGTGTTCAGCCCGCTTCCGTTTAATACGGGCTCCGTGCTTAATAAACACGCCCCGGATGACCGTTTTATGAGCCTCCCAGAGAATCCCAGGGTCGCAGCCCGGAGTGTCGTTGTCTCTGAAGTACAGGCCGAGCTCCTTAGTGATATCTGTGAGAATGTCGGGCACCTGTAAGAGACTCTCGTTGAGCCGCCAGAAAAGAGATCGCGGGGAGGGATGGTCAGTAAGAGAGTAGGTCATAGATATGGGAGCATGATCCGACCAGGTAATCTGCCCCAATGAGGTGGCGGATACCAAGTGGAGCTGGTCATGTGGCACCAGGAAAAAGTCTATTCTGGAATAGGTCTTGTGTGGTGTAGAGTAGAAAGTGTAGTCCTTCTCATTGGGGTGATGGAGCCGCCATACATCCCACAGCTGGTGGCCTTGGAGTGTCAGGGCAATTCGCTTCTGACAGGCGGGCGATAGGGAGGATTGTCCCGAGGACGTGTCATGGACGGGCGATAAAGGAACGTTAAAATCACCCCCCAGAATCAACTGGCCCGATTTAACAGTCATTAAGCGCGTCAGGGTACGTTTAAGAAACCTGTCCTGTAGGACATTAGGTGCATAGAGGGAGGCTAGGGTAAATTGCTGTTCCCCAATCAGGCCAATCAGAAAAAGGTAACGTCCCTCGGGATCTGCTGTAACCGCCTGGCATTGCCAAGGCAGCCTACTAGAGACCAGAATGGACACTCCTCTAGATTTTGAGGTGGGGTTTGTGGAGTGATATACCTTGGGGTAATGTCTGTTTCGGAGTAGGGGTAGCTTATCATCCCGAAAGTGAGTTTCCTGGACAAATACTATATCCGCATGGGCCCTTTTGAGGTCATTTAATAGCATCCGCCTTTTCTCAGGGGTATTCAGGCCCTTAGCATTCAGAGATACCAATTTAAGGGAATCCACCGCCATGTCTAGTGGAGAAAACTAAGCAAAATAGAAGGGGAAGGAAAGACAGAAAGAGGATGTGAGAGAAGGGGTAGAAAAGAGGTAGGAGGAGGGTAGTGTGTCAAAGAGGCGGAGGGTTAGGCCCCTGCAACGCCTCTGTGCTCCGCGTGGGAGACGGGGCAACAAACTAAATGGAAGACAATAGCTTCGTATGTGCACCACCACGGCTACCCGGGGGTACACGCTGGCCTATGTGGGGTGGGGGTAGACAGAGGACCGGTATTGAGGTCCCGGTCCCCCCGCCCAACCCGGCACAGAAAGGTAAAATTGTCAGCATAAAACATTCAAACAATACAAAATTGGACAATCAAGAGAGAGGTAACCTGTAAATAATGTGAGGTTAAAGGCAAAAAAGCATGCAGCAAGAAATAAACATTCAAACAATACAAAATTGAACAATCATGAGAGAGGTAACCTGTAAATAATGTGAGGTTAAGGGCAAAAAGCCTGCAGCAAGAAATAAACAATAGCACGGCCCGGCAGGCACCAAAATAATACAGTACATTCAAGTAAAGAACAGGGGTGTCCCGACCCCCACAACACCAGTGACACCGGCGGGTCATGTCCCATAAGAGGACAGTGGGAAGCACCTCCCTCTCTACCTCTCACCACCACAGCAGCCGCCTCCCGGGAAAGCAGTGTCAGGGGAAATCCCCAGTGAGTGAGCAGAAACTCCAGTATGTTGGGACGGTCAACACCCAGCCCCCAGACCCCCCCCCCCTCCGGCGGGGCGTCCCAACAACCCCGCCGATCTGTAGCGCAATATAGGACTCCCCAGGAACAGAAGTAGGTTACAGGCAATACCATAGTAACCATTCCCAGATCAACAGGCGAGGTAGGGCTGTTGAACAGGCCCAGGACCCAGCCCATCTAGAAGATACTGCGTGGCGCAGAGGAAAACCCTCCCCAGCCCCACCACCACCGCCCCCGTATCTCCCCCCCAGTTCCCCACAAAGTCCCCCACTTTCCCACATAAAACATAGGGTAATATAAAATCCAGGAAGGGGAACAAGGAGGGGCTCCCAGAAAAGGCAACAGGAGGCAGTCTAACCAACCGCATAAAGAGTCAGAGTACCTGTGGGGGGTGCCGAGGGGTCGTCCGCCGAGGAGGGGGACGGGCAGCCAGCAGATCCATCAAAATCGAGAAGCCTGTGCAGCGAGAGATCGGCCTCATAAGTCAGGGGGGAGACAGGAGCGACAGAGGTGGTGAGGGGGGAGAAAACAACAATAAAGTAAAATGACAAAATAACAAAAGTGTGGGGCCGAAGGTCCACCGCCCCACCGCCAAAGTCCATTCGCAGAAGGGGAGAGAGGCAGCCTCCACGGCGGCGGGTCTGGAAACACATACAACGGGAGGGACGTAGCAGCACAGTAGCTATAGAGGTCGGTCAGAGGTATGTCGCCGTGGGAGTAACAAGCCGGGACCCCCTAGACCTCACGGTCATCTTCTTGTGAGAGGGCTCGGGGACGCCTGCTCGCCCTCTGCATTCTCCGCGGCAGCGGGGCAGAGGATCCAGAGCCAGGCGGTCTTCCTTGCATGCGGGGGAGGTAGGCCAGCCAATTCGGGACTTCCACTGGGCCGGAGCCAAGAAAAGCAAAAAGCTCCGGGAGGGCCTCCGGAGACCGCAACAAAAAAGAGCGCTGGTTTTTGATAAAAGTCACCGAGATAGGAAATCCCCAGCGGTAGGTAGCATCACACTGCCTGGCCAGGGCCAGAAGGGGTTTCAGTAAGGCCCGACGGTACAGGGTCGGTCTTGAGATGTCAGGTAAAAGCTTGACACGAGCCCCATCAAAGTCAATGTCACCTGCCTCCCAGGATCTGCGTGCAATTATTTCTTTGTGCGTATAGTGGTGCAAACGGCACAGTACATCCCTGGGTCTGGCTGGATCTGAGGATTTAGGTCCCAGGGCCCTGTGGACCCTGTCTACTTCTATTCTGTCCGGTAGTTGGTCACCCGCGATTTGGCGAAATATCGCCGTGACCGTGGCCAAGAGGTCCCCCGGGCCCGTTGCCTCCGGAATGCCGCGGAGCCGCACGTTATTCCGGCGGCCCCGGTCCTCCATCTCCTCCATACGCAGCTGCATCTCCACTGCAGCGCGGAAGTGGTCTCTCTGATGTGACTCCAGCAAAGTCACCCTCTGCTCCAGGGATGTCACTGATTGTTCGCCCGCCACAACGCGGGTATCAAGACAGTGTACCTCTTGTCGGATGGCCGCCATCTCCGTCCTGTGCGCCGCCTCCACCCGGCCAACGATGGCTTCTATGTCTGCCTTGGTGGGTAGAGCTTGCAGGATGGCTCTCAGCTCCGGGTCTGCATGACACAGCGGCACGGTCCCGGGATCGCCCAGCCCCGCGGACAGCGCCGCCGGGGAGCCCGGGTATAATAGCGGACTCCTCGATCCCTCCGAGGGGGGCGGCTCCTCCATTACTCCCGGGGTCGGAGAGCCTGAGCCACGCGGCTCCGCCATCTTAGGTTCCGAGGGTCCCGCACTCGAGCGCTGGAACAGCTTCTGCAGATCGCCGGAGGTTTGAGAAGAGGCAGCGCGGTTATGCTGCAGTTTGGTGCGCTGGTTCGCCTTCTTCTTGGAGGACATTATGCTGTGTAGAATAGTAGGTATAAGCCGGGCTGGAAGCAGGGAGGCCGGGAGCTCAAGAGAAACACAGCTTCACCCGGCCATGTCCAGAACTCCTTTACTTTTATACAATCATTTCTTGTAGATTCTCAGCCCATTGAGCTCCCAGTCTCTCTCACTAGACTTGCTGATTCACTGCCAATGAATCCTGTAAGCTCTTCTAATCTTCTTACTTTAGTATCTCCCTCAAGCATCCAACCCGCTTCTCTGCTGGGTCCCTGGCTTGACACTCCAGATACACCTCAAGCGCCGCCCCACTGGCTAGGTCCCTGGCTTGGCACCTGCTGAAGTTTCCTGATTCTGCACCATCCCCGGTTGGTGAGAATACTGCTCCAGTACTTGCTTCAGCTGCTCACTGTGGTCCCTGGTAACAAGGTGGATGATCGCTTAGTGGCAACGGCTTCCCCTCTACCTCCGATCATGACAGGTTCTCCGGCCGGCAGAACCGTCACTCCTGGTTGGACTGCAAGCCGCAATCCCAACCCTACGCTGCTCTCTTGCTTCTGGATTGGCCCTCATACAGCCTAGCGGCTAGGGATGAGCCCAATGTTCGAGTCAAACGTAAGTGTTCGCCAGATACCGAAAATTATGGGGCATTCGCAGGAAATTTGTGCGCCGGCAAAATGCCCCATAATGAACGGCGAGACAGTCAATGTACTGCAAGTTTGCAGTGCATTGACGGCTGCTGATTGGCCAAAGCATGCACCTGACCTGCATGCTTTGGCCAATCACAGCATGCCCTGCTGTGAGAGCCATGACTGGCCAAAGGCAGGGAGCCTTTGGACAATCATGGCTCAGGGGGCTGAGTACACGCCCTACACTATGTACGGCTGCCATGTAAGAGCCGCAAGAGCAGCAAAATTACATTTGTAAAGGAAAAACTGTTCATGGCTGTAATATATTGCCGGGTCCTGGCAATATACATAAAAATCATTGAAAAAAATGGCACGGCCCCCCCCAGTCCATTGCCAGGCCCTTTGGGTCTGGTATGGATATTAAGGGGAACCCCGCACCAAAAGTTTAAAAACAAATGGTGTGGGCCCCCCCCCCCCCCAAAATCCATACAAGACCCTTATCCGAGCATGCAACCTGGTCAATCATGCTGCAGGAAAGGGGGGGGGGGCTATCTCTCATGGCAACCCTCCTGAACTGTACCAGGCCACATGCCCTCAACATGGGGAGGGTGTTTTGCCCCCCCCCAAAACACCTTGTCCCCATAATCCCTAACTTCCCTTCCTGTCCTTTGATTTATGTTTCAAATTTTCAGGGATGAGGTGCCATCTTTGTTAGGTGTTGTGTGATGCTGGACCATCAAAATTATTCCAACCTTGTCCCCATGTTGATGGGGACAAGGGCCTCTTCCCCACAACCCTTGCCCTGTGGTTATGGGGGTATGCAGGTGGGGGGCTTATTGGAATCTGGAAGCCCCTTTTAACAAGTGGACCCCAGATCCTGGCCCCTCCCCTATGTGAATGGATATTGGGTACATTGTATCCCTACGTCTGGGACAAGTCCTTTATTAAAAAAAAGTGTCCCGTGATGTAACTTCATCTTCGATGACAGCGCTGACAACCCGAGGAAAAAAAATGGAAAAACTCTGCCTCTATTGGAGTCATCCTGCAACTGCAGGCCCCGCCCACAGCTATATAACAGCTAGCATTGCAAAAAGCCTGCAGTGGCGAGACGCCTCCCATGGAGGCAGAGTTTTTCTCGGGTCGACGGCGCTGTCATCGAAGATGAAGTTACATCGTGGGACACTTTTTCTTAATAAAGGACTTGTCCCAAACTGTCTAGTGTAATTTTTACCATTTTGACACTTTTTTTGGTGAATGTGTAGGAGTACAATGTACCCAATACTCATTCACATAGGGGGGCTGGGATCTGAGGTCCCCTTGTTAAAGGGGGCTTCCAGATTCTTATAAGTCCCCCGCTCGCAGACCCTCACAACCACCGTGCAAGGATTACGGGGAAGAGGCCCTTGTCCCCATCAACATGAGTTTGCAAGAGCCTGAGCATGCACTTGCTGATTGTGGGTGCAATGCTGTGCAGGCTCCTAGTAAAAAAAATGACAAATGCATATTTTTTTTATTCCAAAAGGCGCATTTTTTTACCTGCAAATAGATGTGCATTTAATATATTTTTTACAAAGGTGAACTTATCCTTCAACCACTTAAAGAGCACCCACCGCATATAAACCTGTACATAATTTCTCGGAACAGTTACTGTGGGCGTGCGCACCTGCTGCATGGAGCGGGAGCCAAGCAGCGGGTCTGGCAGACTCGATGTCCCCCGGCCACCCACGATCATTCCACAGAGAGGCAGAACGGCGATCTGCCTATGTAAACACGGTAGATCCCCATTCTGACAGGGAAGTACACAGAGATCTTCTGTTCCTAGTAAGCAGGAACATGGATCTTTGTATTCTTCCTGTCAGTCCACCCCCACAGTTTTAAAACACTACCAGGGAACATACTAAACCCTGTGATCTCCCCTGATGTTATCCCCTTCCCTGTCAGTGTCATTTATACAGTAACAGTGCAATTTTTTTTCACTGTATTGGTGTCAGTGGTCCCCAAAAAGTGTCACTAATGCCGCGTACACGCGTAGCCGACTATCCGGCGGACTTAGTCTGGCGGACTTCCCGCCGGACTGTCCGTCCGACTTTCCGAACGGGCTACTTGCCCACACATGGCACTTTTTCAGCGGACTAATACGGCGTACTAAGTCCGCTGTACTATCCGCCGTACTTTTGAAATGAACGGACTCACCCACACACGCGGAGGAAAGTCCGCTCATTTTGAGCGCGTCTCCAGGTAGGCGGGGCCCGCAAAGGAGACGTCGCTGGCCCCTGCCACCTGGTATGGACTTAAAGGGGAACCCCAACGCCGAAAGAAATCGGTGTGGGGGTCCCCCCCAGGTCCACATCAGACCCTTGTCTGAGCACACTACCCGGCCGACCAGGAAAGGGGGGGACGAGCGAGCGCCCCCCCTCCTGAGCCGTGCCAGGCTGCGTGCCCTCAACATGGGGGGCACCTTGGGGAAGGGGGGCCGCGCGGCCCCCCACCCCAAAGCACCTTGTCCCCATGTTGATGAGGACAAGGGCCTCTTCCCGACAACCCTGGCCGTTGGTTGTCGGGGTCTGCGGGCGGGGGGCTTATTGGAGTCCGGGAGCCCCCTTTAATAAGGGGGCCTCCGGATACCGGCCCCCCACCCTATGTGAATGAGTATGGGGTACAATGTACCCCTACCCATTCACCTGTGAAAAAAAGTACAAAAAAAAAACACAACACAGGGTAAAAATAGTTTATTGCACAGCTCCGGGGGTCTTCCGTCTTCGGGGGTCTTCTCGCCGGACTCTTCCGCTATCTTCTGCTAGCTCTTTTACTAGCGGAGGAGCCCGGCTTTCTTCCTCGCCGCCGCCCTCTTCTTCCGACTTCGGGGGTCTTGTCCCCCTCTTCAGTTCTTCTGCCGGGCCACCGCGCCTTCTTCTAGCTCTTTTACAGGCGGTGGCCCGGTCTTCTGTCGCCACTGTCGTTGCCGCCTTCTGTTCTTCTCTTCTTCTCTTCAGATGTTGCCTCGTCGCTCCCTCCACTCACAATGGCTCCGACGCGACGCGTGGCGACTTATATAGGGACCGCCCATTATGGTGTCACAGTCCCAGAGGATGCTGGGACTGTGACATAATAATAGGCGGGGACATCATCCGGTGATGTTCCTATATAAGTCGCGGCGCACCTGGTCCCCGTCATTGTGAGTGGAGGGAGCGACGAGTCAACATCTGAAGAGAAGAAGAGAAGAAGAGAAGAAAAGAAGAACAGAAGGCGGCGACGACAGCGGCGACAGAAGACCGGGCCACCACCTGTAAAAGAGCTAGAAGAAGGCGCAGTGGCCCGGCAGAAGAACCGAAGAGGGGTACAAGACCCCCAAAGTCAGAAGAAGAGGACGGCGGCGAGGAAGAAAGCAGGGCTCCTCCGCTAGTAAAAGAGCTAGAAGAAGATAGCGGAGGAGTCCGGCGAGAAGACCCCCGAAGACGGAAGACCCCCGGAGTTGTGCAATAAACTATTTTAACCCTTTTGTGTTGTGTTTTTTTGTACTTTCTTTTACAGGTGAATGGGTAGGGGTACATTGTACCCCATACTCATTCACATAGGGTGGGGGGCCGGTATCTGGGGGCCCCCTTATTAAAGGGGGCTCCCGGATTCCCATAAGCCACCCGCCCGCAGACCCCGACAACCAACGGCCAGGGTTGTCGGGAAGAGGCCCTTGTCCTCATCAACATGGGGACAAGGTGCTTTGGGGTGGGGGGGCCGCGCGGCCCCCTCTTCCCCAAGGCACCCCCCATGTTGAGGGCAGGGCCGTCTTTAGCGCAGGGCAAACAGGGCACCTGCCCTGGGCTCAATGTTTGTAGGGGGGCCCACACTGCTACCCACAAATTGGGGCCCCGATGAAGGTTTTGCAGAGTGCGCAGAGGACACGGGACGGGAGGCTGTATTCCCGTGCTAGCCAGCTGAGAGGGGGCGGGGCCAGGAGCTCCACTGACGCTCTGACCCCGCCCCCGTACAGCCTGTATGCTCAGAACAGAGCTGCTGTAGTTAGAGCAGTGATCGGAGTGGGAGTGTCAGTGGAGCTCCCGGCCCCGCCCCCGGACCTCTTTATTCCCCAGCCAGTATAGAGGGGGCGGGGCCGGGAGCTCCACTGACGCTCCCACTCCGATCACTGGCTCTCACTACAGCCTCTCTGTTCCGAGCATACAGGCTGCACGGGGGCGGGGTCAGAGCGTCAGTGGAGCTCCCGGCCCCGCCCCCTCTCAGCTGGCTAGCGCGGGAATACAGCCTCCCGTGTCCTCTGTGCACTCTGCAACACCTTCATTTGGGGCCCCAATTCACGGGTAACGGGCCCCCCTACAAAGCATCAGTGGAGCTCCCGGCTGTTGTAGTGAGATCTGAGAATGGAAGCCCCGCCCACATACCTCTAAATGTGTTTGGCTGCCCAGGTATGTCCTTGCACCCATAAAATGCCTGACTGCTTAAACCCTGAGCTGTGTTATTCAACTGTCAAGCTGTGTGTTGCTGAAAGTTCTCTGACCATCACCTGTAGCATGTACACAGTCTCTGATTGTCTCCTGCAGTATGTATGCAGTCCCTGATTGTCTCCTGCAGTATGTCCGCAGTCTCTGATTGTCTCCTGCAGTATGTCCGCATTCTCTGATTGTCTCCTGCAGTATGTCCGCAGTCTCTGATTGTCTCCTGCAGTATGTCCGCATTCTCTGATTGTCTCCTGCAGTATGTCCGCAGTGTCTGATTGTCTCCTGCAGTATGTCCGCAGTTTCTGATTGTCTCCTGTAGTATGTCCACAGTCTCTGATTGTCTCCTGCAGTATGTCCGCAGTCTCTTATTGTCTCCTGCAGTATGTCCGCAGTCTCTTATTGTCTCCTGCAGTATGTCCGCAGTCTCTGATTGTCTCCTGCAGTATGTCCGCAGTCTCTGATTGTCTCCTGCAGTATGTCCGCAGTCTCTGATTGTCTGCTGCAGTATGTCCGCAATCTCTGATTGTCTCCTGCAGTATGTCGCCAGTCTCTGATCGTCTCCTGCAGTATGTCCGCAGTCTCGGATTGTCTCCTGCAGTATGTCCGCAGTCTCGGATTGTCTCCTGCAGTATGTTCGCAGTCTCTGATTGTCTCCTGCAGTATGTCGCCAGTCTCTGATTGTGTCCTGCAGTATGTCGCCAGTCTCTGATTGTCTCCTGCAGTATGTCCGCAGTCTCTGATTGTCTCCTGCAGTATGTCCGCAGTCTCTGATTGTCTCCTGCCGTATGTCCGCAGTCTCTGATTGTCTCCTGTAGTATGTCCGCAGTCTCCGATTGTCTCCTGCAGTATGTCCGCAGTCTCTGATTGTCTCCTGTAGTATGTCCGCAGTTTCTGATTGTCTCCTGCAGTATGTCTGCAGTCTCTGAACCTCTCCTGTAGTATGTCTGCAGTCTCTGAACCTCTCCTGTAGTATGTCCGCAGTCTCTGATTGTCTCCTGCAGTATGTCTGCAGTCTCTGAACCTCTCCTGTAGTATGTCTGCACTCTCTGACACTCTCCTGTAGTATGTGTATTAATGTGCCCCTTTACTTGCTCAATTATTTAGGATTGCTCCACTGCTCAGTGAGAGGTAATGATGTGTATTAGCCTGTAGCAACCAATCAGCAAACAGTAGTGATCTGCTTTAATCTCTAGCAGCCAATCAGTAAGTGGTAATGATGTGCATTAACCTTTAGCAACCAATCGGCAAGCAGAAATTATGTGTTGTAACCTCTAGCAACCAGCCAGCGAGCAGTAAGGATAGGCTGTAAACTCTGGCAAGCAATTTCAATCACTGCGTGATCTGCTGCAGTAAACTGATTTTGAGTCTACCTGCCATTTTTTGTATGTCTCAAAATGGAGGGGGTCCCCAAGAAAATGTTTGCCCAGGGCCCAATCAAAATTAAAGACGGCCCTGGTTGAGGGCACGCGGCCTGGTACGGCTCAGGAGGGGGGGGGGCGCTCGCCCGTCCCCCCCTTTCCTGGCCGACCGGGTAGCGTGCTCGGACAAGGGTCTGATGTGGACCTGGGGGGACCCCCACGCCGTTTTTTTTCGGCGTTGGGGTTCCCCTTTAAGTCCATACCAAGTGGCGGGGTCAGTGACGTCTCCTTCGCGGGCCCCGCCTACCTGGAGACGCTCAAAATGAGCGGACTTTTCTCCGGGCGGGAAAAGTCTGTTCATTTCAAAAGTATGGTGGACTGGCATACACACAGCCGGATTGTCCGCCGAAATGCAAGTCCGGCGGGAAGATTGGAGTGCAAAACTACTTTCTAAGTCCGCCATACTTTCGGGTAAAAAAAGTCTGCCGGAGGCTACACACGGGGGGATTGTCCGGCGGACTTGAGTTTGCCGGACTTTTCCACCCGATTGTTTGATCGTGTGTATGCGGCATTAGTGTCAGATTTGTCTGCCTCAATGTTGCAGTCCTGCTAAAAATTACTGATCGCTGCCATTACCAGTAAAAACAATAAAAAATTAAAAGTCCACAAACCTATCCTATAGTTTGTAGACACTATAACTTTTGCACAAACCAATAAATATACGCTTATTGGGATTTTTTTTTTTACCAAAAATATGTAAAAGAATACATATCTGCCTAAATTGATGAAGAAATTCCATTTTGTTTTTTACATTTTTTTTAATTTTTTTTTTGGAAATGTGTTATAGCAGAAAGTAAAACATATTGTTTTAGTTTAAAAAAAAATTGACTGTCTTTTTTTCTTTATAGTGCACAAAATAAAAACAGCATAGGTGATCAAATACCAAGAAAAGAAAGCTCTGTTTGGGGGAAAAAAAGGACATAATTTTTATTTGGGTATAGCGTTGCACAACCGCGCAATTGTCAGTTAAAGTAACGCAGTGCTGTATCGCAAAAAATGGCCTGGTTATAAAGGGATAAATATTCCAGGGCTAAAGTGGTTAAGAAAGGAATATAAGAGCTTGTGGTCCTTGTTCAATTCAGCTAACTACAAACTGTCCACTTGAGGGAGATGTCTTCCCACTTTACTACATAGCCCTCTCTCTAATATGTGACTGAACATTGACTATTGCCCAATTTTCTCTGGAAAAACGAAGACGTTTGTAAAGTGAATACACTTTTTGTTCTTTTCGGGAAATACATGCACATTTATGGGACAAGGGACTTTCATCAAAATAAAAAGAAAATATAGTATAAAATATATAATATAAAATAGAAAGTAGAAAATTATATATAATATATTTCAACTGGACTCCCTAGTCATGGCCCTGTTTGAAATGTGTGTTCCAAGAAAACGATGCCCCAGGGAATATTATGAATATTTGTTTTGGCATACAATATTACATGAATTTTTATGACTGCAAGCATACTATTAATATTATGTCTACTGATCTATGCACTTTCATCTAGCTATATAAACCTAAAGTAATCCTGTCGTATGAGAGAGGAGTTGCTATTGCTGACCTTGTGTTCAAAAATGTTAGTTGTCTGGCTGTTAGACCCCATACACACTATTCGATTTTCTGCAGATTTTTGTCTTCAGATTTACCAAAACCATGTAATATGAGGTCAAATTTTAAGAGTTTTAATGTGTATACAATCAGGCAGGCCCTTGCACTACATGGTTTTGGTAAATCTGAAGACAAAAATCTGCAGAAAATCTAAGAGTGTGTATGGGGCCTGAGATTAATCAACTGGCTACAATGCTTCCTGTGTCAATTAATTGAAATAAGTGTGGAGAACAAGAACTGTCAGAGGTCCCTATCCGTATGCTTGTTCTAAGCCTGAGCCTCAACCAACGTAAGCCTGAGGATCATTGTGATGTCAGTGCAACTAGAAAGATAGATTTAAGACCTGTGTCATCTGGCTTTTGTTCGTTACAATGGGTCTTGCATTTCCATACAAGACAATAAAAAGGCAAAACCCACCTAAAACAGACCAGAAGATGGGCAACTGCAGGTCAAATGCTTCATTAACCACTTCAGCCCCAGAAGATTTTACCCTCTTCATGACCAGACCATGTTTTGCTATTTAGCACTATGCTACTTTAACTGTAGATTGCACCGTCATGCAATGATGTACTGAAACAAAATTAATATAATTTTTTCCCACAAATAGAGCTTTGTTTTGGTGGTATTTGATCACCACAGGGTTTTTTATTTTATTGCGATATAAACGTAAAAAAAAAAAAAAAAAGAGCATACATTTTGCAAAAAAACGATTTTTTCTACTTTCTGTTATAAAACATATCCAATAAAAAAAGTATAAAAATCTAATTTCTACTTTCAAAAGATTTTATTTTACGATAAAGGCACTTACATACATATATCAGTATATAAACAATCTGCAGCAGGGAGGGCCCGCTGACACAATGTAAGTAATGAAAACAGGAGACATTAGTGAAAAAAAAACAATATCTAAAGGGTACAGTCAGCATGCCCCTCCTCAACGAGGGGCTAAATAAAAATAGAGGTAAACAAAGGGTGACCCCCCAGGGAGAGCCCACCCAATAGAACTGTTAGGGGTAGCACCCAGGAGCCCCCATCCCGACACCCCTAATAGGGAACTTGCTGTGCCAGGATGGGGGAGTATCCTCCCAGGCCCCCCCCTCTCAGAGGGATAAAGAAGTTGATGGACCGTCCGCAGTGGGCACCGCAACATTAAATTGGACTGTACGGCGAACCTGTCAATTACAGCTCTGTTGAGCAAACCAAAAACTTAGAACGTCTAGAAGGACAGAGAAAAGAAGAGAGGAGGAGAAGAGGAGGACAGAGGGGTAAGGGGATGTAAGCTATGTCCTGAAAGGGTGGAAGGTTATAGCGGGAGAATGTTTAGCATTCAATGTAAGAGGGGGCGCTTTAGGGGTGAGGTCTGGTCACTAGAGGAGAGCCTGGGGGTACCCCAGGCAGCAGAGAGATTCCCATGTAACGGGCCCAAGGGTCCCACACCTTTCGGAATTTAGGTGTGGTATCTGACAGAATACCTGACAGTTTTTCTTGGGACATTATCCACGATATCTTCCTCTTAACTGCGAGGAAGGAGGGTCTGGGTTGCTTCCATGCGGAGGCAATCGCAATTTTGGCTCCTAATAGGATAAAATAAGTTAGTTTCTGAGTGTTACCAGACAGCAAAGGAACAGGGGCATTGAGTAACGCAACCTCTGGAGTTCTCGGAACCCGGCAGCCTGTGACTAAGTAAATCAAGTTGAAGATTTTAGTCCAGAACGATCGAAGCCTAGGGCATTCCCACCAGATGTGGATCATGGAGCCACGAAGTTGGCACCCCCTAAAACATAAGGGGTTAGCCGTGGGGTATATTTTGGCTAGCCTGACTGGAGTGAGGTACCACCTGGTTATCAATTTGATGCTAGCCTCCATTAGTGAGGTGTTTTGGATCCCACGAAAGGATCTGGCTAGGGCCAGCTGCCAGGTTTCAAGACTGCCAGAGGTCTGGAGATCAGATTCCCATGCCGTCATATAGGGGGATTTGCCCGTTGGGGAAGTGAGAGCCGCATAGATCACTGAAATACCACCCCTCTGCTCCCCGATCCTACCACACCAGGCTTCATATTCAGTAAAGGGAGGAGGAAGGGGTTTGTTTTTCCAAAGTGAGTTCAAGAAGTGAGATATTTGTTGGAAGCGGAACCTCTCTGAGTCTGGTAGCTCTAAGTGTTCAATACAATAAGCCAGGGAAATCGGACCCCTTGAATTGAAAAAGTGACCTATCCGGTATAGTCCCTTGTCCAACCACCATCTGAAGGCCTCAATGTCCAGACCAGGGGGGAAGTCATGATTACGGAACATGTGAGCAAGGGGTCTTAAAGTGGAGACTAGGGAAGGCTCTTTGCGAAGACCGTCCCATAAGGCGCAGGAGTGAGATAGGGATGGGGACATGATGGGCGGCCTGGCTTTGGGCGGGCACCACAATAGAAAATCTAGTGTAAAAGAGGGTACGGAACAGCATTCAATGGACTGCCAATCCGGTTTCTCGTATTTGGAGTAGATCGAGGAGAGTTGGGCTAGGCGAGCTGCAAGGTAGTATTTGTGAAGGTTAGGTAAGCCCAGCCCCCCCCTGCGTCTGTGCAGGAAGAGCGTGTTTTGCGATAGACGGTACCCCTTATTACCCCAAATATATTTCAGTATTTTGCTTTGCAGAGAGCAAAGGTGGTCCTTCCGAACTGGTATTGGAAGGGCTCGAAAATAGTAGAGGATTTTGGGGAGAAGGGTCATTTTTATGGAGTTAATCCGGCCAAGCCAGGATAGTTCGTGTTTAGACCATGAGGAGAGATCAGTTTCCAGCTGTCTGTATAATTTGGGGTAATTGTGGGCATACAACATCTCTATTTTAGGTGTAAGGGAGATACCCAAGTATTGGATGGCAGTGTCACTCCATTGGAACGGAAAGGATTGTTTGAGTGAGAGGACTTGGTGGGTGGGGAGAGAAATATTCAAAGCCACAGACTTGGAGTAATTAACCCGCAAGCCTGAGACCTTGGCAAAGTCGTCCAGTACCCGGGATAAGTTGGGCAGGGTTGTGAGGGGGGAGGTAAGGAATAACAATATGTCGTCCGCGAAGAGTCCGCATTTGTGCGTTTGACTACCGCATTGGACACCTCCAATGTCTATGTTGTGGCGGACTGCGATCGCCAGTGTTTCAATGGCTATTGCAAATATGAGGGGGGATAGGGGGCACCCCTGTATGGTCCCCCTGGTGATGGGAATTGGAGCGGAGAGGTATCCCTGCATTCGAATTTGGGCCCTCGGCTGGGAGTATAAGGCCCGTAATAAGCCCAGGAAACGAGCCCCAAATCCCCACCTGTCAAAGAGCTGGAAGATGTACTGCCATGAGACCGAGTCGAAAGCCTTCTGAATATCTAAGGAAAGGAGGAAGCCAGATTGTTTGGGTCCCCCTTCCCAATTAGACTGCAGAATGGAGATAATATCGATCGCCCTCCGAATTTGATCAGGTCCCTGTCTGCCGGGGATAAAACCAACTTGGTCCTTGTGGACGTAGCGTCCGATGAAGGAAGCTAGCCTATTGGCCATAACTTTCGTGAGAATTTTGAGATCATTATTAATGAGGGAAATCGGTCTGTAGTTGCTGACATCTTCCAAGTTCTTGCCAGGTTTGGGGATGACCGAGATATACGCCGTGTTAAGGTGGGGATCCAGGGGGCCTCCATTAGCTTTATGATTACCGAGATTGGCCAGGTGAGGGGCTAGCGTGTTGGCAAAGGCTTTATAGTAAGGGATCGAAAGACCGTCGGGTCCAGGGGCGGAGCTTTTTTTAAGATCCTTTATGACTCCCAGTATCTCCTCTACCTGGAAGGGGCCTTCCATGACTTGTTTGTGAACGTCCGATAAGGCAGGGATGGGGAGTCCCTCCAAAAACTTTGGAAGGAGGTTATCTTTGGGAGATGGGGGGCTACTGTAGAGAGAGGTGTAAAAGTTCTGAAAGGCATTCAGAACTGTGACCGGATTAGACGTGGGCGGGTGTCCTGCACTTCTGATCCGAGGGAGGGTGCTTAGCTTGGTTCTAGGGGAGAGTCTATTAGCCAGGAGTGTGCCTATTTTGTCCGCCTGTGAGTAAAACTTGTGGCCAGACCACCTAACCGATTTTTCTGCTTTCGTGGTGAGGGCGAGATTGAGTTCTAAGCGAGTCTTGTCTAGTAGGGAGGTGGGGGTGCGGAGGGGGTCCTTTTTGTGAAGAGCTCTGAGTTTAGAGTATTCCTCTTCTAACTTCAGGATGGTTGATTGCCTTTCCCGTTTTATTTGAGAACCTAATTGCATGAGTTTTCCCCTAATAAACGCTTTGTGCGCCGCCCACAGGGTTTCGGGGGAGACATTGGGAGTCGCATTAATAGAGAAATATTCCTGCAGTGCTTTGTCGAGATCCATAACCCGTGATGGCTCTGAAAGGAGTGATTCATTTAACCTCCAATGCCTGGGGTGTCTCCCACTCGAACCCCCCAGGGTCGTCACAATTACCAGCGAGTGATCCGAGATCACTGTATCAGTGATGGAGGCTTTGAGCATCCTGGGAAGGAGCGAGGAGGGGACAAGTATGTGGTCTATCCGTGCATATGATTGGTGTGGCGCTGAGTAGTGAGTGTAGTCTCTCTTTGTGGGGTTTAATTCCCGCCAGACATCGGATAACCCATGAGCGTGAAGCAATTTGGCGATCCGTAGGCTTGCCTTTGTGGGCCTGGTTAAGCGGGAATGTGAGGGGGAGGATTTATCAAGTCCTTGATCAAAGGCGACGTTAGAGTCCCCTCCGACAATAACCGTTCCCTCCAAAAGAGGCGTTAAGGTGCGCAGCAGGGATTCGAAGAATTTGGCCTGACCCGTGTTCGGGGCGTAGTAGGAGACCAAGGAGTAAAGTTGGTCCCCCACAGTGCCCTTTACAAGTAAAAACCTGCCCTCCGGATCCGCTTTTTCAAAACTTTTATTGAATTTGCATGTTTTGGCAATCAAAATGGCCACCCCCCTGGTCTTGGATTCCGCGTTGGCTAAGTAGAACTGAGGGAAGTGGGCATGTAGGAACTTGGGACTATACCGGACAGGAAGGTGCGTTTCCTGAAGTAGAATTATATCTAGTTTCAGGGATTTGTAGTAATCAAGGGCTTTTCTCCGTTTGATGGGGGAATTAAGACCCTGAATGTTATGGGTGGCTATCTTAAGCCTAGCAGCCTGTGGATCAGCCATGGAGGAGAGGGGGAGCCCAGCTTCTGATAGCGACCTCACTTACCCAATCCATAGCGGGGTTCTCGGCAAGAGCATTGGGATCGGTGGCTCGTGGTTGTCTCCCAGGATACACTGCCGACTGGGTTCGCTCAGCCAGACCTGAGGAGAAAAAAAGTAGTGTCATGTAAACATTCAGCAGGGGTAGCTTACCATCAAGGGGGGAGAGAGGAGGAGAAAGGGCAAGGAAAGAAAGCGTTCCTGAGAAGAGAAAGAGGAGATCAGGGCAGGAGACACCCCCCGAAATCCCAAGAAAGAACAATGTAGACAACCGACCCATAAGGTCAGAAGTCCCGACCCTCAGGCGCCCGGGAAAGGCCGAGGGAGGGAGAGTAACACATGTGGTCCCTCGCGGAACTGGGGACCCCTAGTCGGGTAACTACCCGAACTGTTAAATCAACATTAAATAACAATAGAAGATAAGCAGCAATAAGAACAATGCTTAAGGCACGGCTAAACATAATGATTAGAAGACACTGGGGCTAAACAATGAATGCTGGTCATTAGGCAAAAGGTAGGATAGGATATCCAGGGAGGGTGCTGGGGAATGCAGCCCCCTGAAGAGTCCTCAAAGCAGCCCTAGGGCCCATTTCGAGGGGGTGCAAATAATATGAGGGGTTACTGGCAAACCAGTAGGTGGACGAAGTACTGCATAGCGTCCCGGGATATTGAAGGCAATGGGGAAAAGGGTAGCACAAGTCCCAGGTAAGGGGAGGGCAAAAAAGGGTGGAGGGCCAAACTTTCAATGTCTGGGGAGCAGTCCTCCGGCCCTCTCCAGGACCTCGGACGGTCAGTCACAGAATGGAGAGTCCGAAATGGGGTCTGAATGTTGCTCAGGTGGGTGCATTATCCTTGACCTTCTTGGCTCTTCCGGAGGTCCACAACGGGGATTGTGGGCTGTTAGGAGTTGGCCGTTTGTTGGAGCCTTGGCTAGGGTTAGAAGTGTCCATATCAGCTTCTTGAGAAATGATTTTCAGCCTGGTGAGGAGCTTTTCCCCCTCGGGGAAAGTGGAGAAAGCAAAAGACTTCCCTTTGTCCGTGAACCTGACCGCAAATGGGAATGCCCATTTGTATTTTATGTCTTTTTGCGCCATTGCAAGCAAGAGGGGTTTCAGAGCTCTCCGTCTCTGTATAGTGGAGGGGGAGAGGTCCGCAAAGATCTGAACCTGGTGGCCCTGGTATGTGACGTGTTGCAGGGATCTGGCTCTCTTCATAACTTCTTCTTTCACCGAAAAGTGATGTGGCTTGGCCAGAACATCGCGCGGAGTGCCATCCTTCCTAGGGGGGCTAAGGGTTCTATGGACCCGGTCAAGTTCAAGCCTAGTAGCTGGGATGTCAGGGATTAGCTGTGTAATGAGGTCTTGCACCGCCCTGGACACATCAGTTATTGATTCTGGAAGCCCGCGAATTCTGATGTTGTATCTGCGTGACCTATTTTCGAGGTCATCGATACGGGCCATGGCTAGGTCTAATTGCTCCTGTACTGAATAAATGTGCCTGGAGTTTTGGATGGATCTGGCTATGGTATCCTCCATTTTATGTTCGATCGTTTCGATCCGGGAGCCTAGGTTAATAAAGTCAGCTTTCAATTCCCCCGTGATTTGCAAGGCAGTTTGGGAGAGGCCCCTTTCTAATAGTTCAGAGAATTTGCCAAACAGGGCATCCATGTGGGAGACTGGGTCTGCATGAGCAGCCTCATGAGAGGCCATGGCGGCCTGGGTAGCCCTGTAAGTCCCCGCTGGGGAGGGGGAGAACTCCTGGATGGTGCGTTCCAGCAGGGAGACCGTGGAGGCCGGGGACGGTGTGGCTTCCTTGGGAGGACCCCTGGGGTTGCCTGGGGTGGCGTGGAGAGGAGGAAAGTCTGTATCTGACCTGAAATCCACTGTGCCTGCGGATCTGTGATCCTGAGATAGGAGCTGTGCTGCGGTGGCCATCTTGGATTTCTCCCACACGTCCAATGAAGCGAACAGCGGGCCCAGATTGCGTTTAGCCAGTCCACCGGTCATTCGGTAATGTGCCCCAACTCTTCGGGAGTCCGTCCCTATAGCTCGGGAAGCGGAAGGGTAGCCGTGTCGTGCGGTAGGGGTTCCGTCGTTCCGCGAGGCAGCGGAGCTTTAGATGATCGCGGCCATCTTGGAAGCCTCGCGCATGCGCTCCGCTAAAAATCTAATTTCTTTATACATTGTAGTACGGATCTATGTCCTAGTGATGGTCGCTCAGGATTCTCAAATAGGCAGGTTGAGGGGCTCCAGGAGGATTATTTAATTTGGAGGAAACTGTTTTATCAGTTTTCTCTGTGGTTGGTAAAATCCAGTTGGGGACCTGGAGCCTGGAGATTCCATAGCGATCTGGGTGGGATGGAATCTCCAATCCTGGGACCGGGTTTTGGGAACAGCCAGGAGTCTGGCTTGTTGATTGTACAGGTGGGTCCTGGGCTTATAGCAAAGCCAGGTCCATGGTTCTGGGCTCCACCCAGTCCAGGTGTGCAAGGGAGAAGTGTGTCTGTTGGCACAGGACAGTCTGATCAGATAGAGCATACAGAGGGCCCAAGCCGGTGGGCTGTAGCAGCCAGGAAGCTGTAATAGAGAGTGTCACCAGAGGTATAGAGTGAATACCAAACAGGGACATAGTTACAGGGTCAAGAGGACCGAGGTCAACGTCTGGACAGCAGTACTGACCAGAGAGCCAAGTGGCTCAGTATTTTCAATTTGTTATCTCATTATTGCTTTGAAGTTGAAACCCCTGCAGGGGAATACTGGATGGACTGTGTTTTCTTTTATGTCAGTAAACAGGGGCCAAAAAAGCCTTTAAACTGTATATCTGACGTAGACTCAGCTCAATGGTAAGTAGGGATGAGCTTCGTGTTCGAGTCGAACATACGTTCGACTCGAACATTGGCTGTTCGTCTGTTCGGCGAAGTCCGAACATTTTGGTCCGTTCGCGTCAAATTCGTGTGGCGCTCACGGCCCACAATGCACTGCGATGGCGCAGTGCATTGCTGGCTCATGATTGGCCAAGCATGCACTGTGACCCCGCATGCTTGGCCAATCGCAGCGCCAGCAGCGAGGAGAGCCATGATTGGCCACAGGCAGGATGCCTGTGGGCAATCATAGCTCAGGCTGCGCGGCGGCCTTGTGTAGTGTGTTGGCGTCTGAAGCAGTTAGTGGGTGTTCTGTGTACCTTCAACACAGTACACACCGATCGTTTTCGGCCGATTTTCGATCTTGCTGTTGTGTAGTGGTTATTGTCTGCGTGCCCTGACCGCAGTATACACCGCTATATTCACCTCACCTATATAGCTAGTGATCTATCTTTTATAATAGAGCTTGCAGTCAGTAGTGTTAGGAGATAGTGCGTGCTGTCTGCGTGCTCTGTACCCAGTACATACCGCTATATCCACCTACATAGCTGTTCTCTATTTGAGCCCACTTGCCATCTGCAGGAGTTATTGGAAGTTGTGTGTGCTTCTAGCACAGCACAGTATACATCTGTATATACCCCTTTATCTCTGGTGTTCTATAATAAAGGCATCTGCAGGAGTTAGTGGGTGTTCTGTGTACCTTCAACACAGTACACACCGATTGTTTTCGGACGATTTTTGATCTTGCTGTTGTGTAGTGGTTGTTGTCTGCGTGCCCTGACCGCAGTATACACTGCTATATTCACCTCACCTATATAGCTAGTGATCTATCTTTTATAATAGAGCTTGCAGTCAGCAGTGTTAGGAAATAGTGCGTGCTGTCTGCGTGCTCTGTACCCAGTACATACCGCTATATCCACCTACATAGCTCTTCTCTATTTGAGACCACTTGCCATCTGCAGGAGTTATTGGAAGTTGTGTGTGCCTCCAGCACAGCACAGTATACATCTGTATATACCCCTTTATCTCTGGTGTTCTATAATAAAGGCATCTGCAGGAGTTAGTGGGTGTTGTGTGCCTCTAGCACAATATACACTACCCAACTGCTTTTTTACCCAACTCCCTTCAGGCCATTACCATGTCTGGAAGGCCAGCAAGGAGAGGCAGACAGGCGCGAGCCGATAAAAGAGGGCAAGCAGGCTCTGTGTCTAGAGACAACAGTGCTGGTCGTGGACGCGGTGCATTGTCATCAGCACGTGGCCATGGGACACGCTTGTCCTTCTTTTCGGCAGCTGGACATGTTGAACCGCAACATGCCAATGACTTGGTAGAGTGGATGACCAAGCCCTCTTCATCCTCCTCATCCTCTCTCACCCAGTCTCAGGGTACTAGCAAAGCAGCTGCCAACGCATCGTCTTCCCTCCTCTCAATGTCATCATCAGTGACTCCTTCCCTAGACCCACCACGTCCTCCTGAGGAGTCTCCTGAACTCTTTGAGCACAGTGTTGGGTACATTCTCCAGGAGGATGCCCAGTGTTTTGTGGGCTCTGATGATGACACTCAGCTAGAGGAAGGCAGTAGCGTGAGCGCAGAGAGAGGGGATGCTCAAGAAGGACAGCAATCTGGCAGTCATGTTCCAGAAGCTGCAGCATATTGCCAGGTTTGCTACAGCGATGAAGAGGGAGGGGATGATGAGGACACTGACTCCACCAGGGTGCCTGGAAGGAGAGAGGAGGAGGAGGAGGAGGCACATGTCCAACGAGGCAGGATGCCCTCCGGGGGCCAGCTTAGGGGCAGCACACCGACTGAATCACACCACAGAGCTCCGCCTGTGCAGAGCGCTGCCTCTGCGCGTTATTCTAAAAGTTCTTTGGTGTGGGCCTTTTTTGAGACGAGTGCATCAGATCGCACCGCTGCTATTTGCAACATATGTCTCAAGCGTATCTCACGTGGCCAAAACATCAGCCGCTTGGGCACCACATGCTTGACCAGACATATGTTGACCTGCCATGCAGCTCATTGGCAAGCGTACCTCAAAGACCCACACCAAAGAACAAAGCGGACCTCTCCTTGCTCCTCATCAGCTGGCATCTCCAACCCCACTAGACCTTCAGTCCTCTCTGAAACCTGCTCTGAGAGGAATGAAGGTGTAGAATTAGGTGTGTCACAGCCAAGTGCTTCCGGGAACTCTGCTAGCGGTACACCCACGTCCGATTATAGAAGGCAAATGTCCCTGCCCCAGCTGCTGGACCGG
Source organism: Lithobates pipiens (assembly GCF_037356315.1). Classification (NCBI taxonomy): domain Eukaryota; kingdom Metazoa; phylum Chordata; class Amphibia; order Anura; family Ranidae; genus Lithobates; species Lithobates pipiens. The sequence goes on along the minus strand of NW_027507764.1, from coordinate 354,274,413 downwards.
TGAAAGAAGTTCACTCCCAGCCATCCACATGCCCACCGGTTGAATGCTAGCTTGGCTAAATTGCTAGCACTTCAACTGCTGCCTTTTCAGTTGGTAGACTCAACCCCCTTCCGTGAGTTTGTACAATGTGCGGTTCCTCAGTGGCAGGTCCCCAAACGCCACTTTTTCTCACGGAAGGCGATTCCGGCTCTCTACCGGCATGTGGAAGGCAATGTCCTTGCCTCGCTGGACAGGGCGGTCAGCGCTAAGGTGCATATTACCGCTGACTCATGGTCCAGCAGGCATGGACAGGGATGTTACCTGTCTTTCACGGCCCATTGGGTCACTCTTCTGGCAGCTGGGAAGGATGCAGGACAAGGTGCAGTAGTGTTGGAGGTTGTTCCGCCACCACGCCTCCAAAAGGCTACTATTGGTTGTGACACACCTCTCTCCTCCACCCCTCCTCTTCTTCTTCCTCCGTGGCCTCTTCCAGTGCTCTGTCCTCAGAACCAGCGGTGCTCTGTAGGCGTTCCAGGGACTACGCAAGTACGCAGGCAAAACTATGCCATGCCGTGCTTGCGCTGGTTTGTTTGGGGGACAGGAGCCACACTGGGGCGGATGTTTTGTCAGCTCTGCAGGGTCAGGCCGAGAGGTGGTTGACGCCACGCCAGCTTAAGCCAGGAATGGTGGTTTGCGACAATGGTACCAACCTCCTCTCCGCCCTCCGACAGGGACAACTGACCCATGTGCCCTGTGTAGCTCACGTCCTTAACCTGGTGGTGCAGCGGTTCTTGGGCAGGTACCCCGGCTTACAGGATGTCCTGAAGCAGGCCAGGAAAGTCTGTGTGCATTTCCGCCAATCATTTAATGCCTGTGCTTGGCTGGCTGAGCTCCAAAAGGAGTTGAACCTGCCCAAGAACCGCCTTATATGTGACATGCCCACCAGGTGGAACTCAACGTTGGCCATGCTGCAGCGGCTGCCCACGCAGCAGAGGGCCATCAATGAGTACCTGTGCGACTACGGCACCAGGACAGGGTCAGGGGAGCTCGGTTTTTTCCTCACCACGCCAGTGGGGCATGATCAGGGATGCATGCACTGTCCTGTCACCGTTTGAGGAGGCCACAATGATGGTGAGCAGTGACAGTGCATGCATCAGTAACACTGTACCTGTTGTCCACCTCTTGGAGCATACGCTGCGTGGAATAATGGACAGGGCACTTGAGGCAGAACAGAGACAGGAAGAGGAGGACTTCCTTGCCTCTCAAGGCCCCCTTTATCCAGACAGTGTTCCTGCTGTGCCACCCATCACACAGGAAGAGGATGAGGAGGAGGAAGAGGAGGAGGAGGATGATTGTGTCAGCATGGAGGTGGAGGATGGCACTCAGCATCAGCATCAGCAGCAGCAGTCTTGTAGGGATGATTTACAGTCCCAAGAAACACGTGGACTTGTACATGGCTGGGAGGAGGTAGCTGCGGATCATGTTGTCCTTAGTGACCCAGAGGACTCCGGACCGAATGCCTCAGCTAACCTACGCTGCATGGCCTCCCTGATCCTGTAAAGCCTGCGGAAGGATCCTCGTATTCTTCGGATCAAGGAGAGGGACCATTACTGGCTGGCCACTCTCCTTGATCCACGGTACAAGGGTAAGGTTGCCGACCTTATCTTGCCATCGCAGAGGGAGCAGAGGATGAGACATCTCCGGGAGGCCTTGCAGAAAGGTCTATGCAACGCGTTCCCAGAGACTGGGAGGTTACAAACTCCTGGTCCTGGACAACGTGTTGCTGAGGCATCGGTTAGAAGGAGCGGTGGAGAAGGTGGCCGTCTGACTGAAGCTTTCAGACAATTTTTTAGTCCGCAGCCCCAAGGTATGATCAGTTCCAGCACCCATCGCCAGCGTCTGATTTACATGGTGCAGGAATACCTAGGGGCTAGGTCAGACTTGGACACCTTTCCCACCGAAAATCCTCTGGCTTACTGGGTCTTGAGGATGGATCACTGGCCAGAGCTTGCACAGTATGCAATTCAACTACTGGCCTGTCCTGCATCCAGCGTTCTTTCGGAACGCACCTTCAGTGCTGCTGGTGGCTTTGTTGCAGATCACAGGGTGCGCCTGTCCACCGAATCAGTTGATCGACTGACCTTCATCAAGATGAATCAGTGTTGGATCACCCACAGCTACCAAGCACCTGAAGCTGATGTAACAGAATAATTTTTTTTTAAATATCACATCCCTTCAAGACTGCCTATGCTGATGCTGAGTGACTGTCCTGTTATGTTGATTGCCTATCCTCTTCCTCCTCCGCTGATATGTTGGAAGAACATTTCTGGTTCTGGTTGATGCCATCAGCCCAATTTTTCTGCCCCTGTTTAACAGGGGCGTTTAAGTAAAATTTTTGATGCAATGCTTTGCAGCAGGGCTAATTCCTGCAATCAAACAAGAGAATATGGCAGAGGTTGCAGTGTGGTGGCACCAGTGCCTAAGGCCAAATTTTTCTGCCCCTGTTTAACAGGGACATGTAATTACAATTCTTGATATAATATTTCACAGGAGGGCCCCTTCCTGTGCCCACCCAGAGTAACGGTGAGGACTTATAGTGTTGTGGCACAAGCACCACAACCACCAAAGGTCAATTCTTCTACCACTGTTCAACAATGGCATGTAATTACACTTCTTGATATAATCGTTCACAGCAGGGCGCTCCAGCGCCCACCAAGAGTCACTTTGAGGGCTTACAATGTTGTGGCAAAACCAACACCTTGTTCCGCCATTTCTGCAGAGCATATAGGGCAGGCCCCTACTTTCAAACATCCAATTTACAAACATCTCCTACTTGCAAACGGAAGGAGACAACAGCAAGTGAGATGAAAAAAGATGGACGACAAAACAAATTATACAGGGGTGATAACCCTTCCCTATGTTTTCCAAAAAGCTTAAAAAAAGTTTTTTTGACTGGAGCTACACTTTAAAAATGTACCGGTTGAAAATTACAAACAGATTCAACTTAACACAACAAACCTACACAGTCCCTGTCTTGTTTGCACCGCCTGTATACTGCTGTTCTGAGTATATAGGGCCTGGGGGCCACACGTATTTCCTTTTTTTAATATGGGTACAGGGTTCCCCTTAATATGCGTACAAGATCCAAATAGGCTGGTAATGGGAAGGGAGGGCTACCCATGCCATTTTTCTTAATGATTTTCAACCATATTGCAGGAACCAGATATAACATTAAAACCGCAAGCAGTTTTAAATGGTGTTATTTCCGTTTAATGTCATTTTGTGCAGGGACTGTTCTAAACACGGGAAACACGTGGCACTTCACAGGCATACTACAGACACCCCCCAGGCACCATATTTAAGGAATATTTCACTTTTTTTTTTCACTTTAATCGTCATTAAAATCTGTGCTCCCGCCAAAACGGACATTTTTAAAAACATTTTAGGCATTGACCCATGTCCCCTGGGGCAGGAGCCAGGTCCCCAAACCCTTTTTAGGACAGTATCTTGCATATTAGCCGTTAAAATTAGCACTTTTCATTTCGAACGTTTGAGTCCCATAGACTTCAATGGGGTTCTAAAGTTCGTTCGAATTTGGGGTCCGTTCGAAAGTTCTGGTGCGAACCGAACCGGGGGGTGTTCGGCTCATCCCTAGTGGTAAGCTCTACACTGAGCTAGACATCCCCCAATATCACAACATTTAGACCAAAATGTATTCTGTTACATGTCTTTGTCACACACAGGCATAAAAATAGTGACTTTTTTTTTTCTTTCGTTCAGCCAGATCGCAGAACTAACACAAGCGATAGTAGCACAGCAAACTGGCTATTGTGTTCTGACAGGGCACATTGCTCAGTGCTTGCAGCCATTGCATCACCATTGCGGTGTTTGGGGCAAATGGTGTTTGGGGAACACCGTTTAAGTCTATGGGACACTAACATGAAAAATCTAAAGTGCTCATTTAAAAGGCTTATATGCAAGTTATTGTCATAAAAAGTGTTTGGGGACCTGGGTCCTGCCCCAAGGGACATGTATCAATACAAACAAAATTTTTAAAAACTGACATTTTTTTGGGAGCAGTGATTTTTTTTTTAATGCTTCAAGTGAAACAATAAAAATGAAATATTCCATTAAATATCATGCCTAGGGGGTGTCTATAGTATGACTGTAAAGTGGCACATTTTTCCCGTGTTTAGAACAGTACCGCAGCAAAATGACATTTCTAACGGGAAAATTGTCATTTAAAACTGATCGTGGATGTAATAAATTGTCGGGTCTCCGCAACATAGATAAAACTCATTGAAAAAAAAAGTCATGTGTCCCCCCCAGTCCATTACCAGGCCCTTCATGTCTGGAATGGAAATTAAGGGAAACCGTGCACCAAATTTAAAAAACAAATGGCATAGAGATCCCCCTCAAAATCCATACCGGACCCTTCAGGTCTGGTATGGATTTTAAGGGGAACCCTGTGCCAAAATAAAAAAATGTCGTAGGGGTCCCTCCCAAATCCATACCAGATCCTTATCCTGGCAGGCCACAGGAAAAGAGGGGAGACCAGAGAGTGCCCCCCCTCCTGAACCATACCAGGCCACATGCCCTCAACATGGGGAGGGTGCTTTGGGGTCTGACCCCAAAGAACCTTATCCCCATGTTGATGGGGACAAGGGCCTCATCCCCACAACCCTTGCCCAGTGGTTGTGGGAGTATGCGGGCGGGGGGGCTTATTGGAAACCCCCTACATTGTACCCCTACCATTTCACAAAATAACGTGTAAAAAATTGTAAAAAAAAGGCACAACGTGGGACAAGTCCTTTATTAAAGAATAAAAAAAAAAAAAAATGTTCTGTGATGGTCCGTCAGGATTTACATTGTGGGACTTTTAATTTATTTTTTTTATAAAGTACTTGTCCCAAGCTGTCTCTTGTCTTTACCCTTTTTGTGAAATGGTAGGGGTAAAATGTACCCTGTTACCAATTCACATAGGGGGGCCGGGATCTGGGGGTCCCCTTGTTAAAGGGGGCTTCCAGATTCCGATAAGCCCCCTGCCCGCATACCTCCACAACCACCTGGAAAGGATTGTGGGGATAAGGCCCTTGTCCCCATCAACATGGGGACAAGGTGCTTTGGGGGGCTACTCCAAAGCACCCTCCCAATGTTGAGGGCATGTGGTCTTGTACAGTTCAGGTACGGTTCTTTTCCCGTGGCTTGCCAGTAGGGATGAGCCGAACACCCCCCGGTTCGGTTCGCACCAGAACTTTCGAACGGACCCCAAATTCGTACGAACTTTAGAACCCCATTGAAGTCTATGGGACTCGAACGTTCGAAATTAAAAGTGCTAATTTTAACGGCTAATATGTAAGATACTGTCCTAAAAAGGGTTTGGGGACCTGGCTCCTGCCCCAGGGGACATGGGTCAATGCCTAAAATGTTTTTAAAAATGGCCGTTTTGGCGGGAGCACTGATTTTAATGACGATTAAAGTGAAAAAAAAAGTGAAATATTCCTTTAAATATGGTGCCTGGGGGATGTCTGTAGTATGCCTGTGAAGTGCCACGTGTTTCCCGTGTTTAGAACAGTCCCTGCACAAAATGACATTAAATGGAAATAACATCATTTAAAACTGCTTGCGGTTTTAATGTTATATCTGGTTCCTGCAATATGGTTGAAAATCATTGAGAAAAATGGCATGGGTAGCCCTCCCTGCCCATTACCAGCCCCTTTGGGTCTTGTACGCATATTAAGGGGAACCCCGTACCCATATTAAAAAAAGGAAATCAGGACAGCAGTATACAGGCGGTGCAAACAAGACAGAGACTGTGTAGGTTTGTTGTGTTAAGTTGAATCTGTTTGTAATTTTCAACTGGTACATTTTTAAAGTGTAGCTCCAGTCAAAAAAACTATTTTTAAGCTTTTTGGAAAACATAGGGAAGGGTTATCACCCCTGTATAATTTGTTTTGTCGTCCATCTTTTTTCATATCACTTGCTGTTGTCTCCTTCCGTTTGCAAGTAGGAGATGTTTGTAAGTTGGATGTTTGAAAGTAGGGGCCTGCCCTATATGCTCTGCAGAAATGGCGGAACAAGGTGTTGGTTTTGCCACAACATTGTAAGCCCTCAAAGTGACTCTTGGTGGGCGCTGGAGCGCCCTGCTGTGAACGATTATATCAAGAATTGTAATTACATCCATTGTTGAACAGTGGTAGAAAAATTGACCTTTGGTGGTTGTGGTGCTGGTGCCACAACACTATAAGTCCTCACAGTTACTCTGGGTGGGCACAGGAACGGGCCCTCCTGTGAAATATTATATCAAGAATTGTAATTACATGTCCCTGTTAAACAGGGACAGAAAAATTGGGCCTTAGGCACTGGTGCTGGTGCCACCACACTGCAACCTCTCCCATATACTCTTGTTTTATTGTAGGAATTAGCCCTGCTGCAAAGCATTGCATCAAAAATTGTAATTAAACGCCCCTGTTAAACAGGGGCAGAAAAATTGGGCTGATGGCATCACCCAGAACCAGAAATGTTCTTCCAACATATCAGCGGAGGAGGAAGAGGATAGACAATCAACATAACAGGACAGTCACTCAGCATCAGCATAGGCAGTCTTGAAGGGATGTGATATTTCAAAAAAAAATATTCGGTTACATCAGCTTCAGGTGCTTGGTAGCTGTGGGTGATCCAAGACTGATTCATCTTGATGAAGGTCAGTCGATCAACTGATTCGGTGGACAGGCGCACCCTGTGATCGGTAACAAAGCCACCAGCAGCACTGAAGGTGCGTTCCGAAAGAACGCTGGATGCAGGACAGGCCAGTAGCTCAATTGCATACTGTGCAAGCTCTGGCCAGTGATCCATCCTCAAGACCCAGTAAGCCAGAGGATGTTCGGTGGGACAGGTGTCCAAGTCTGACCTTGCCCCTAGGTATTCCTGCACCATGTAAATCAGACGCTGGCGATGGTTGCTGGAACCGATCATACCTTGGGGCTGCGGACTAAAAAATGTCTGAAAGCATCAGTCAGACGGCCACCTTCTCCACCGCTCCTTCTGACCGATGCCTCAGCAACACGTTGTCCAGGACCAGGAGTTTGTAACCTCCCAGTCTCTGGGAACGCATGGCACAGACCTTTCTTCAAGGAGATGTCTCATCCTCTGCTCCCTCTGCGATGGCAAGATAAGGTCGGCAACCTTACCCTTGTACCGTGGATCAAGGAGAGTGGCCAGCCAGTAATGGTCCCTCTCCTTGATCCGAAGAATACGAGGATCCTTCCGCAGGCTTTGCAGGATCAGGGAGGCCATGCAGCGTAGGTTAGCTGAGGCATTTGGTCCGGAGTCCTCTGGGTCACTAAGGACAACATGATCCGCAGCTACCTCCTCCCAGCCACGTACAAGTCCACGTGTTTCTTGGGACTGTAAATCATCCCTACAAGACTGCTGCTGCTGATGCTGATGCTGAGTGCCATCCTCCACCTCCATGCTGACACAATCATCCTCCTCCTCCTCTTCCTCCTCCTCATCCTCTTCCTGTGTGATGGGTGGCACAGCAGAAACACTGTCTGGATAAAGGGGGCCTTGAGAGGCAAGGAAGTCCTCCTCTTCCTGTCTCTGTTCTGCCTCAAGTGCCCTGTCCATTATTCCACGCAGCGTATGCTTCAAGAGGTGGACAACAGGTACAGTGTTACTGATGCATGCACTGTCACTGCTCACCATCATTGTGGCCTCCTCAAACGGTGACAGGACAGTGCATGCATCCCTGATCATGCCCCACTGGCGTGGTGAGGAAAAAACCGAGCTCCCCTGACCCTGTCCTGGTGCCGTAGTCGCACAGGTACTCATTGATGGCCCTCTGCTGCGTGGGCAGCCGCTGCAGCATGGCCAACGTTGAGTTCCACCTGGTGGGCATGTCACATATAAGGCGGTTCTTGGGCAGGTTCAACTGCTTTTGGAGCTCAGCCAGCCAAGCACAGGCATTAAATGATTGGCGGAAATGCACACAGACTTTCCTGGCCTGCTTCAGGACATCCTGTAAGCCGGGGTACCTGCCCAAGAACCGCTGCACCACCAGGTTAAGGACGTGAGCTACACAGGGCACATGGGTCAGTTGTCCCTGTCGGAGGGCGGAGAGGAGGTTGGTACCATTGTTGCAAACCACCATTCCTGGCTTAAGCTGGCGTGGCGTCAACCACCTCTCGGCCTGACCCTGCAGAGCTGACAAAACATCCGCCCCAGTGTGGCTCCTGTCCCCCAAACAAACCAGCGCAAGCACGGCATGGCATAGTTTTGCCTGCGTACTTGCGTAGTCCCTGGAACGCCTACAGAGCACCGCTGGTTCTGAGGACAGAGCACTGGAAGAGGCCATGGAGGAAGAAGAAGAGGAGGGGTGGAGGAGAGAGGTGTGTCACAACCAATAGTAGCCTTTTGGAGGCGGGGTGGCGGAACAACCTCCAACACTACTGCACCTTGTCCTGCATCCTTCCCAGCTGCCAGAAGAGTGACCCAATGGGCCGTGAAAGACAGGTAACATCCCTGTCCATGCCTGCTGGACCATGAGTCAGCGGTAATATGCAGTAATATGCGGTAATATGCACCTTAGCGCTGACCGCCCTGTCCAGCGAGGCAAGGACATTGCCTTCCACATGCCGGTAGAGAGCCGGAATCGCCTTCCGTGAGAAAAAGTGGCGTTTGGGGACCTGCCACTGAGGAACCGCACATTGTACAAACTCACGGAAGGGGGCCGAGTCTACCAACTGAAAAGGCAGCAGTTGAAGTGCTAGCAATTTAGCCAAGCTAGCATTCAACCGCTGGGCATGTGGATGGCTGGGAGTGAACTTCTTTCGCCGGTCCAGCAGCTGGGGCAGGGACATTTGCCTGCTATAATCGGACGTGGGTGTACTGCTAGCAGAGTGCCCGGAAGCACTTGGCTGTGACACACCTAATTCTACACCTTCATTCCTCTCAGAGCAGGTTTCAGAGAGGACTGAAGGTCTAGTGGGGTTGGAGATGCCAGCTGATGAGGAGCAAGGAGAGGTCCGCTTTGTTCTTTGGTGTGGGTCTTTGAGGTACGCTTGCCAACGAGCTGCATGGCAGGTCAACATATGTCTGGTCAAGCATGTGGTGCCCAAGCGGCTGATGTTTTGGCCACGCGAGATACGCTTGAGACATATGTTGCAAATAGCAGCGGTGCGATCTGATGCACTCGTCTCAAAAAAGGCCCACACCAAAGAACTTTTAGAATAACGCGCAGAGGCAGCACCCTGCACAGGCGGAGCTCTGCGGTGTGATTCAGTCGGTGTGCTGCCCCTAAGCTGGCCCCCGGAGAGCATCCTGCCTCGTTAGACATGTGCCTCCTCCTCCTCCTCCTCTCTCCTACCAGGCACCCACGTGGAGTCAGTGCCCTCATCATCCCCTCCCTCTTCATCGCTGTAGCAAACCTGGCAATATGCTGCAGCTTGTGGTACATGACTGCCAGATTGCTGTCCTTCTTGAGCATCCTCTCTCTCTGCATTCATGCTACTGCCTTCCTCTAGCTGAGTATCATCATCAGAGGCTACAAAACACTGGGCATCCTCCTGGAGCATGTACCCAACACTGTGCTCAAAGAGTTCAGGAGACTCCTCAGGAGGACGTGGTGGGTCTAGAGAAGGAGTCACTGATGATGACATTGAGACGAGGGAAGACGATGCGTTGGCAGCTGCTTTGCTAGTACCCTGAGACTGGGTGAGAGAGGATGAGGAGGATGAAGAGGGCTTGGTCATCCACTCTACCAAGTTGTTGGCATGTTGCGGTTCAACATGTCCAGCTGCCGAAAAGAAGGACAAGTGTGTCCCATGGCCACGTGCTGATGACAATGCACCGCGTCCACGACCAGCACTGTTGTCTCTAGACACAGAGCCTGCTTGCCCTCTTATCGGCTCGCGCCTGTCTGCCTCTCCTTGCTGGCCTTCCAGACATGGTAATGGCCTGAAGGGAGTTGGGTAAAACAGCAGTTGGGTAGTGTATATTGTGCTGGAGGCATACAACACCCACTAACTCCTGCAGATGCCTTTATTATAGAACACCAGAGATAAAGGGGTATACTGTAATGGAGTCACACAACACCCACTAAGCCCTGCAGATGGCTCTATTAGAGAACAGCAATAAAGGGTAGATACAGGTGTATATTGTGCTGGAGGCACAAAACACCCACTAACTCCTGCAGATGGCTTTATTATAGAACACCAGAGATAAAGGGGTATATACAGATGTATACTGTGCTGTGCTGGAGGCACACACAACTTCCAATAACTCCTGCAGATGGCAAGTGGGCTCAAATAGAGAAGAGCTATGTAGGTGGATATAGCGGTGTGTACTGGGTACAGAGCACGCAGACAGCACGCACAAGCTCCTAACCCTACTGACTGCAAGCTCTATTATAAAAGATAGATCACTAGCTATATAGGTGAGGTAAATACAGCGGTGTATACTGCGGTCAGGGCACGCAGACAACAACCACTACAGAAGAGCAAGATCGAAAATCGGCCGATAACGATCGGTGTGTACTGTGTTGAAGGTACACAGAACACCCACTAACTGCTTCAGACGCCAACACACTACACAAGGCCGCCGCGCTGGCGGCCTTATATAGTGTGGCGCGTGTACTACACAGCCTGAGCTATGATTGGCCACAGGCATCCTGCCTGTGGCTAATCATGGCTCTCCTTGCTGCTGGCGCTGTGATTGGCCAAGCATGCGGGGTCACAGTGCATGCTTGGCCAATCATGAGCCAGCAATGCACTGCGATGACGCAGTGCATTGTGGGCCGTGAGCGCTACACGAATTTGGCGCGAACAGCCCATAATGTTTGGAATTCGCCGAACGGGCGAACAGCCGATGTTCGAGTCGAACACGAAGCTCATCCCTACTTGCCTGGTTGTGCGCTCAGATAAGGGTCTGGATTTTGGGGGGACCCCATGCCATTTTTTTTCATATTATTATATTATTATTATATAATATTTAAAGGAATATTTAATTTTTATTGTTTCACTTTAAGCATTAAAAAATCACTGCTTCTGTTTAAAAAAAAATGTTTGCATTGATACATGTCCCCTGGGGCAGGACCGGGGTCCTCAAACACTTTTTATGACAATACGTTCCATATAAGCCTTTAAAATGAACACTTTTCATGTTCATGTCCCATTGACTTTAATGGTGTTCTGAATTTTTTGCCTGTTTGGTATGTTCTGGAGCGAACCGTACCAGGGGGTGTTTGGCTCATCCCTACCCAAAACCTGATCTTGGGTTGCCCTTCTCATATCTATTACCACCAAGTTCCCAGCCACCTAGTGGTAAAAGAGAAAAGTGCAACAAGGCCAAACTTAGGGAGAAATCAATAGATCCCTAATAACGATCTATAGTAGCTACTCTTGACAAGGAATTTGGTGAGGAGCTCCCTGACTAATCCCCAGGTGCTACATTTGCCCCCTGCCCAATAAATTATGTCTCAGTTTGCAATTTGACAATTTGAGCGCTCATGAGAGCGGATGTCTTGGCAAAAACTGATAAAATGATTCTGGTGGCTTGTAATTTTAACATACATTTGTTATAATTTTCAACATAAAAATAAATGTTAATTAATTTACTTGTATAAATTTACTGATATATTAAAGTGGTTGTATAGTCAAAATTTTAACTTTTACCTACAGGTAAGCCTATAATAAGGCTTACCTGTAGGTAAAAAATATCTCCTAAACCTGTATGGTTTAGGAGATATTTTCCTTGCAATGAGCCGCTGACTGCAGCGGCGCATGCGCACAGGGGATTCTAGGCTGAAAGCCCGGCAGACGCCGGACCTTGCCGAAAATAAGTCTCCCACGCACATGCGTGGGAGTGACATCATTGCGGCTCCGACCACTCACAGTGCCGGAGCCGCGATACCCGGAAGACACACCGAGGAAACATGTCAGCTCCCTCTGCGTGGATCAGGCGAGATGTCGGGGCCTCATTCTAAGGTAAGTATTTCATAATGAGCTAGTATGCGGTGCATACTAGCTCATTATGCCTTTTGCCTTACAGGGGTATACAAAAAAAAGTGGCAGCGAGTATACAACCGCTTTAAGTACCTTACTTAATTTTAATTAGTTCTTAAAACACACCTTTTGCATTTACAAAAATATTGTATAATATTGAATAATCTAGACAAAATTGTTAAGGTATGTGCATTTCCATATTCTAATTTAGTTACATTTACTTAAAAAAATTATCTTTTCATTTGACTGAAATTGCAGGATGCATATGTTTGCCCAAGTTTTGATGCTGTTTATTTTAAAGAGTTTGACTTCTTTTGGAACTTTGAAAACCTGCACAAGGCAGTTCCCATATGTTTGAGACCCTTCAGGACAAAAGAGCACCACCAGTGACAAGAATTTTTCCAAGTCACTACAAAGCCATGCAATGCCATTGAAAGGTAAGAGTGAACATTGAACAAATTATCATTCACATGCTTTAAATGTTGCTTAACATACCATCCAAAATTTTTATTTTATTTGCAGATTCATATATTTATAATAAATGGCCATATGTTCGTTGTATACACCTATTGAGACAACTCGCTTGTACGCACTCAAAGTCTGCGCTTACTGCATGCAGCAGAATGCAACAAGATGCAGGGTGAGGGACCGCCAGCTGTTAAGCTTAAAACTATTTTGTGCCTCAAAAATTAATGTTTCAGCCGGTTCGGTTTTTGAGATATTGGAATTCAAATTCAGATTATGTAACATCAAGCCCCATCCACTTTGCACCCAGTGTTATTACAATTTAAAAACAAAGAAAGCATTTGTTTGCACTGCATCTGTGCCGATTTGTGCTGCAAAAATTACTGTATGTGCTGGTTTGGTTTCAGAGATATTGCGCATTATAGTTGATGAAACCTCTCCCACTTTGCACCACATGTTTTTACATTGTAAAAACAATTATACAATTTGTTTGTGCTGATTTGTAGCACAAAAACAAACTTTCTGTTTGTTCGGTTTTTGATATATTAGACATTTAACGTTAGATTATGTAACCTAAAGCTCCGCCCACTTTGCACTATGTTATTACATTTCAAAAACAAATCTACCATATGTATGCTGCAGTGGTGTAGTGTCATATTTTGCTGCCTATCACAGAATGCTACGGAAGTGATGTTGCCGCCAGAAATTTAGCACTGCGCATGCGCGATGCGTTCCAAATGATTTGCGACAATGCAGACCAGTAAAACCGTCAGATAATGTCAGAGAAGTGAGGGGAGGTAATCCCCTCCCTGAGCCACAGTTACCTGCTCTCTCTCCGCCGCTCTCTGCTCTGTTTAAAGTTAATGTAACGATTACCTCTCCTCACTCCCGTGACATTATCTGACGGTTTCACTGAACTACATTGTCGGAAATACTCTGGAACACATGGTGCAAGCATTTGGAACGCATCACGCATGCGCAGTGCTAAATGTCTGGCGGCAACGTCACTTCCGTAGCATTCTGTGATAGGCAGCAAAATATGACACTACACCAGCAGGAAAAACAACCATATTGGTAAAGTGTATTTTTTTTTTTTTTCATATAGCACTCTCATTTCGTATCAGAAAGAATGATTATGGGACTTATTTATGCTTTTAGCCTGAGCTACCCTGAAAATCTAAAATATACCTAGTTTCTCAGAAGATCATTTTAGAGCTAGATGTGGGAAATCTATCTTCAAAAGTGCACACTTTAACCACTTGCTCTCCTGCGCAAAAACTGCTGTAGGTGTACGTTGGTCTTTGCGCAGGAGTTGCCAGGGTGTGTGCACGCCTTCCGCGTGCCCATGGGTCAGGCAGATTCTATGTCAGCCGGCGACCCACGATCGTTATATACAGAGGCAGAACAGGGATCTGCCTACGTAAACAAGCTGCTTCTAGCTCGTCCTTGCTTCCGAGTATGCGTGTTTGTACTTTGGACTTTTGTCCGATGGACTTGTGTACACATGCTCGGAAAATCAGAAAAAATACATTTGTCTGCAGAAAATTTTAAAGCCTGCCATCCAATATCCACGGAAATTCCGACAACAATTCGATGGAGTGTACAGACGGTCAGATTTTCCAACAATGTTATCACCCATATCCCATCAGAAAATCCAATCGTGGCATTTTTTTCTTTTTTTTAAATGTTTACCCATGGGCAATAAGTTTAGAAGGCTAAAAACAAAACCTATGTGGCTCACAGCCAAAGTTAAAAAAAGCTATAAACTATAAGAGAAGAGCTTTTAAAAAATATAAAAATGAAGGATCACTAGTGTCATTTAAATGTTACAAAAAATTTAACAGAATATGTAAAAAGGAAATCAAGGATGCAAAAATTCAAAACGAACGACAGATTGCAAAAGATAGTAGGACAAACCCCAAAAAATTCTTCAAATATATTAATAGTAAAAAGGTCAAGTCTGAGCATGTAGGCCCTTTACAAAATAATCTAGAGTGGGTGCAAAAGAGCATGGGGGAGTGCATGTCCATAATGGGGGTGATAGTGACACAGCCCCAAATGATCCACAATGGCTCAAAAGTGATATGGTCCAGAAATATTTGGACAGAATAAAGGTGGATAAAGCACCTGGCCCTGATGGCATCCACCCACGGATCCTAAAAATTGAGCTCTGTAATTTCAGAGCCATTGTATCTAATTTTTAGGGACTCATTAATGACGGGAATAGTCCCACTGGATTGGCGCAGGGCGAACGTGGTGCCTATATTTAAAAAGGGATCAAAGTCTTTACCAAGTAACTATAGACCTGTTAGCTTAACTTCTATAGCTGGGAAGATACTGGAGCGTTTAATAAAAGACCACATCGACGAGTTCTTGCTGAACAAAAACACTTTAAGCAACAGACAACATGGATTCATGAAAGACAGAAGTTGTCAGACAAATCTGATTTCTTTCTATGAGGAGGTAAGTAAAACCTTGGACAGAGGGGTGGCGGTGGACGTGGTATACTTGGATTTTGCAAAAGCGTTCGATACAGTTCCCCACACACGGCTCATGTGTAAGGTAAAGTCTACAGGTTTGGAAATATCAGTTTGTAAATGGATAGAAAATTGGCTAAAAGACAGAATTCAGAGAGTCGTGGTTAATGATTCTAAGGCCGCGTACACACGGGCGGACTGTTCGCCCAACCTTGTCCGCTGAACAGTGTTTGGGCGGACAGTCCGCTCGTGTGTGGGGCTTCAGCGGACAGTTTCAGCGGACAGTTGGCCGAACAAGGTCTTACGGAAATTCCGAAAAACTGTCCGCTGAAACAAGGTTTCAGCGGACTGTTCGCTCGTGTGTAGGCTTGTTCGGCCAACTAAGTCTCGCGCATGCTCAGAAAGGATTTCCACGTCGGAAGGTTGCATTGCAGTGTATTGGACGTCAAAATTTTCGATCCGTCGTGCGTGCCGAAACGTCATCGCGCACGGTTTCAGCAAACTGTTCGTCCGTCGTGTGTGGCCATGTCCGTCCATGCTAAGTTTGAGCGGACTGTTTGCCGAAACTGTTGGACGGACAAAGTTGGGCGAACAGTCCGCGCGTGTGTACGCGGCCTTGGACGGACAAAGTTGGGCGAACAGTCCGCGCGTGTGTACGCGGCCTTACTCTGAATGGTCTAAGGTTATCAGTGGTGTACCCCAAGGTTCAGTGCTGGGACCCTTACTTTTTAACATATTTATAAATGATATTGGGTCTGGGATCAAAAGTAAAATTTCTGTCTTTGCAGATGACACCAAGATATGCAGTGGAATAACATCCTTACAGGATGTCTCCAATTTACAAGCCGACCTCAATACACTGTCTAATTGGGCGACTATGTGGCAGATGAGGTTTAATGTTGATAAATGTAAAGTTATGCACTTGGGGGCTAAGAATATGCATGCATCATACATGCTAGGGGGAGTACAACTGGGGGGATCCATAGTGGAGAAGGATCTGGGGGTTTTGGTAGATCATAAGCTCAATAATAGCATGCAATGCCAAGCTGCTGTTTCCAAAGCGAGCAAAGTCCTGTCTTGTATTAAGAGAGGTATGGACTCCAGAGAGAGAGATATCATTTTGCCCCTGTTCAAATCATTAGTAAGACCTCACCTGCAATATGCAGTTCAGATTTGGGCACCAGTTCTCAAAAAGGATATCGGGGAACTGGAGAAAGTGCAGAGAAGGGCAACCAAACTGATAAGAGGCATGAAGGAACTCAGCTATGAGAAAAGATTAGAGGAACTGCATTTATTCACTCTTGAGAAGAGGAGAATAAGGGGGGATATGATCAACATGTTCAAATATATTAGGGGTCCATATAGTGAACTTGGTGTTGAGTTGTTCTCTGTACGGTCAACCCAGAGGACAAGGGGGCACTCTTTACGTCTAGAGGAAAAGAGATTTCATCTTCAAGTATGGAAAGGTTTCTTCACAGTTAGAGCTGTGAAAATGTGGAATAGACTCCCGCCAGAGGTGGTTCTGGCCAGCTCAGTAGATTGCTTTAAGAAAGGCCTGGATACTTTCCTGAATGTACATAATATAACTGGGTACTAACATAGGTAAAGTTGATCCAGGGAAAATCCGATTGCATCTTGGGGGATCAGGAAGGAATTGTTTTCCCCTGCTGTAGCAAATTGGAGCATGCTCTGCTGGGGTTTTTTTTTCGCCTTCCTCTGGATCAATTGTGGGCATAAAATTGGGTATTCGGATTGTACGATTATTTTTTATTTTATTTATTTGTTTTTAAGATTGAACTGGATGGACTTGTGTCTTTTTTCAACCTGACTAACTATGTAACTATGTACATTTGTTACTGGTTGAGCCGCTTCGCGCCCGCCCTATAGCCAAAAGACGGCTACAGAGCGGATGCTAACTGCTGGGAGGCCGTCCCTGGATGTCCTCCTGTTTACTTCCCTAATGCACGCCGCCGCTGGCGCGCATCGGGGAAGTTCTGTGTTGGCCGTGTCCCTCGGACACAGCCAATCACAGATCGTGCTAAATGGCCAATCACAGTGGCCATTTAGCACTCGATCGGGCTTTCCAATGGGAGGTGATCTCATATGTAAACATATGAGATCATCTCTCATCGCCGGCTCCCCTCCTCACACAGAGACAGCGTGTGAGGAGGGAGAGCTTCCATGCTGCAGCTGCAGCGACTGACAGTGAGTGTACACACACACACACACACACACACACACAGTAAAATACACACACAGTAAAACACACACACAATGAAACACACACACACATGCCCACCTGTCCCCAGTGCCACCTATCAGTGCCATCTGTCCCCAGTGCCACCTATCAGTGCCATCTGTCCCCAGTGCGACCTGTCCCCAGTGCCACCTATCAGTGCCATCTGTCCCCAGTGCCACCTGTCAGTGCCATGTGTCCCCAGTGCCACTTATCAATGCCACCTGTCCCCAGTGCCACCTAACAGTGTCATTTGTTCCCAGTACCACCTGTCCCCAGTGCCACCTATCCATGCCACCCGTCCCTAGTGCCATGTGTCCCCAGTGCCACCTGTCCCCAGTGCCATGTATCCCCAGTGCCACCTGTCAGTGTGACATGTCATCAGTGCTATGTATCAGTGCCACCTGTCAGTGTCACGTGTCATCAGTGCCACG
This sequence comes from Lithobates pipiens, assembly GCF_037356315.1. Taxonomy (NCBI): domain Eukaryota; kingdom Metazoa; phylum Chordata; class Amphibia; order Anura; family Ranidae; genus Lithobates; species Lithobates pipiens. Next base: position 354,256,820 of record NW_027507764.1, on the reverse strand, counting down.
TATTAGTGCCATCTGTCATCAGTGTCAGGTGTCATCAGTGCCACGTATTAGTGCCATCTGTCATCAGTGTCACTTCAGTGTCACGTGCCATCAGTGACATGTATCAGTGCCATCTGCCATCAGTGCCACGTCAGTTTTACGTGTCATTGTCCTGGTGCTCCAGAGCCTTCAAAAGTGTAATAGGTAGTCAACAGTTTAGATGTGTAATTTATGCTCCTAGAACATGTGATGGCGCTCCCTGCATTTTGGGCGTCTCTTAGTGGCCAGGCTGTGAAAAAGTCCCACACATGTGGTATCGTAATACTCAGGAGGAGTAGCAAAATTTAATTTGGGGTGTCATTTCTGGTATACACATGCCATGTGAGAGAAATAACCTTTTACAATGACAATTTTGTGGGGAAAATAATAAAAAACAAAAAAATCTTTCTTTTGCAAAGAATTGTGGGAAAAAATGACAACACCAAAAAACCTCACTATGCCTCTTACTAAATACCTTGGAATGTCTACTTTCCAAAAAGTCATTTGGGGGGTATTTTTACTTTATTGGTCGCAAGAAATGAGACCACCAGTACATCAGATGTGATAAATTTTGTATGATTCGCACCACAGTTTGTAGACTCTCTAACTTTCACAAAGACCAAATAATATCCACTAATTTGGGTTATTTTTACCAAAGATATGTAGCAGTATAAATTATAGCCAAAATTTATGAAGAAAAATTAATAATTTGCATAATTTTTCACAGAAACAAAGAAAAATGAGGTTTTTTTTCAAAATTTTCGGTCTTTTTTCATTTATAGCGCAAAAAAAAAAAACCCAGAGGTGATCAAATACCACCAAAAGAAAGCTCTATTTGTGGGAAAAAAGGACAAAAAATTGATTTGGGCACAGTGCTGCATGACTGAGTAATTGTCATTCAAAGTGTGAGAGCACCGAAAGCTGAAAATTGGTCAGGGCAGGAGGGGTGTTTAAGTTCTCAATAGGCAAGTGGTTAATAATATTTCATGTGTAACACTTTATAAATAATAAATGTTAATTTGTTTTGAAAGCCTGTTTCATGGGACTATTCTTTGTTTTAAAAAAAAACATATTATTGTATTATTTTTATGTAAAAACCTTCAAACATATATCAAATACATTTGGAAAATAAGTTTGACCAACTTAAAAAAATGGAGTTAGTTACAAGTTATTATTACTTAAAACTAAATAACTAAGTAATAGGGCAGCACAGTGGTGTATTGGTTAGCACTTTCACCTAGCAGCAAAAGGGTCTCTGGTTTGAATCCTGACCATGACACTACCTGCCTGCAGTTTGCATGTGCACCTTGTCCCTGTGTAGGTTATCTCCCACACTCCAAAGACATGCTGGTAGGTAAATTGGCCCTAGTATGTGTATGTATGAATGTGAGTTAGGGATCTTAGATTAAAAGCTCATTGAGGACAGGGACTGATGTGAATGTATATGTAAAGCGCTCCGTAAATTGATGGTGCTATAGAAGTACTTGAAATAGATAAGTAAATGTATGTGTTCCTAACTTAACATTTTCTATAAACTAAAAAAATTTAGTTGGCTTTACCTATGGTCTATAAACTGGAAAAATTGAGTTGGCTTTACTTAAAACAACAAAGTTGAAAACATGAAAAGTCTAATGAGTCAGACAAAAATAAGTTTAGTTGACAGTACTTAAAAAGTTGATACAAATAGTTGCCTCAATCTTTTTGGAGAAGACCCAGCACAATATTTTTTACAGTGTGCGATGGGTAGGGAAATAGGGAAATGATTAACAGTAGGGATGAGCCGAACACCCCCCGGTTCGGTTTGCACCAGAACTTTCAAACGGACCCCAAATTCGTACGAACTTTAGGACCCCATTTAAGTCTATGGGACTCGAACGTTCGAAATGAAAAGTGCTAATTTTAACGGCTAATATGCAAGATACTGTCCTAAAACGGGTTTGGGGACATGGCTCCTGCCCCAGGGGACATGGGTCAATGCCTAAAATGTTTTTAAAAATGGCCGTTTTGGCGGGAGCACTGATTTTAATGACGATTAAAGTGAAAAAAAAGTGGAATATTCCTTTAAATATGGTGCCTGGGGGGTGTCTGTAGTATGCCTGTGAAGTGCCACGTGTTTCCCGTGTTTAGAACAGTCCCTGCACAAAATGACATTAAACGGAAATAAGATCATTTAAAACTGCTTGCGGTTTTAATGTTATATCTGGTTCCTGCAATATGGTTGAAAATCATTGAGAAAAATGGCATGGGTAGCCCTCCCTGCCCATTACCAGCCCCTTTGGGTCTTGTACGCATATTAAGGGGAACCCAGTACCCATATTAAAAAAAGGAAATGCATGTGGCCCCCAGGCCCTATATACTCAGAACAGCAGTATACAGGCGATGCAAACAAGACAGGGACTGTGTAGGTTTGTTGTGTTAAGTTGAATCTGTTTGTAATTTTCAACTGGTACATTTTTAAAATGTAGCTCCAGTCAAAAAAACTATTTTTAAGCTTTTTGGAAAACATAGGGAAGGGTTATCACCCCTGTATAATTTGTTTTGTCGTCCATCTTTTTTCATCTCACTTGCTGTTGTCTCCTTCCGTTTGCAAGTAGGAGATGTTTGTAAGTTGGATGTTTGAAAGTAGGGGCCTGCCCTATATGCTCTGCAGAAATGGCGGAACAAGGTGTTGGTTTTGCCACAACATTGTAAGCCCTCAAAGTGACTCTTGGTGGGCGTTGAAACCCCCCTGCTGTGAACGATTATATCAAGAATTGTAATTACATGCCATTGTTGAACAGTGGTAGAAAAATTGACCTTTGGTGGTTGTGGTGCTGGTGCCACAACACTATAAGTCCTCACAGTTACTCTGGGTGGGCACAGGAACGGGCCCTCCTGTGAAATATATCAAGAATTGTAATTGCATATCCCTGTTAAACAGGGGCAGAAAAATTGGGCCTTAGGCACTGGTGCTGGTGCCACCACACTGCAACCTCTCCCATATACTCTAGTTTTTTTTTTTTTTTTTTTTTTAAGTTTTCAAAAAGCTTTATTGAAAACAAGAAATGAAGTACAGAGTAGGGCATGAGAGGAAGAGAAAAAAATAAAAAATAAAATAGAGGAATACACACAAAAGGGATTACAGACATATCCCAGATAAGCTACAATGTCAATATACCACAGGAACAAGGGGCATAATAGTCATAGAAGTGCTTATAATTAAAGGTACATTCCAAGTCCCCAATCCAGTTCCCTATGTAGAAAGGGAGCTGAAGAGGGGAGGAAGAGGGAGGAAGAAGCGAGGAGAGGAAGAGGGAAGCAAGAGAGGAAGAGGGAAGCAAGAAAGGTGGGTGGCAGCAGAAAAGTATAGTTAGTACATAGTTAGTAAACATTTTTGTCTATCCGCGTGTCAATCACAACACAGTGGGTTTAGGTTATTTTAGTAGAGTGTAATTCAGTAAGGGTACTTCAGTATGGAGGTTAGCACCGGTGGGGAAGATTACAATTTAATCAGGTGCAGGATTTAGCTCTAGAGTCAGAGAGCCAGGGCTTCCAGTAAGTATGGAATTTACTCAGGGACATTTGCGATTTTGCAAAAAGGTGTTCCATCAGCAGGTGTTCATTTAAAATAATAATGACATTGCTGATAGTGGGAACAACGGGTTGTTTCCATTGGCGGGTTATAGCTAGCCGAGCTGCTATGAGAATTTGTGTAACAATAGGTCGGAAGGATGGAGGCCAGGTCAAGATGTCAAGGCCAAATAAGGCCATCTGCGGGGTGATGACACGCGACAAACCAGTTAAACCATTAATGAAGTTGGTAATGTCCGTCCAAAACACTTTTATGAGGGGACATCCCCACCAAATATGAAGTAAATGTCCGTCTGCATTGCAATTTCTCCAACATTTGCTGGAGTGGGTAGGGAAAATGCGGGCGAGTTTTACAGGCGTATGATACCAATTGTAGAGGATTTTAAGGACAGTTTCTCGTGGGATATATTCCTTGAATATCTAGTTGTTAGGTGGATCGCTCGATACCAATCCGTTGATGGAAGATGAAAGTTTAATTTGGTCTCCCAGTGGGAAATAGCCGGAGGGTTGACGGGTTGAGATTGCTGGACCAGGAGGGTATAAAAGCAGGAGATGCCTCGGATTTTGATGGTGGGCGAGGAAAGATGCTGTATGATGGACTTGGTGGAGGTGCAGGTGGACGTTGGTATGGAGGTGAGAATGTGACGTACTCTCAGGTAAATGTAGAAGTCTTTGTGAGGGAGAGAGAATCTGCTTGTGAGTTGTTGAAAGGAGAGGAGCTGGGAGGCCTGAAATAGGTCTCCTATAGACTGAATGCCATGCTTTATCCATCTTTGTAGAGGTAAATCTGGAGAGAGGAAGGAGATCACTGCTAAGGGTAGCTGGTGAAGAGCATGAGGGTGAATACCCCCTGCGGTTTGTAGCAGGGATTTCCAGTTGGTCAGAGTTGCGTTCACAGTGGGTAGAGAGGATTTATTGGGGTGATAGCCCAACCATACAGCAGCCAGAAGGTGTGAAGGCTCTTGTAAAAGATCCGTTGCTTCAATGAGAGTCCAAGGTAGTAGTGAAGACATATTCCAGAGTCTCCTGGATTGGTCGAGCAATGTTGCTTTATAGTATAATTTAAGGTTGGGCACTCCCATGCCAGCAGTCTTCGTCGGTGTGTAGAGCGAGGAGGCTTTAACCCGTGGTTTGCGGCCCGACCATATGAATTTGTTAATCAGTCGTTGTAGACCAGCTATGTCGGATTGAAGCATCGGTATCGGCAAAGTTCTGAACATATAAAGAATATGTGGTAATAGGAACATTTTAGTAAGAGCTATTTTGCCTGTCCATGAGGTCTGTACCTGTAGGAGCGAAGTAGAAAGGTCTTGTAGTTTCTGGGTGAGCCCAGCTAGGTTAGTACGCAGTAGTAGAGAGGTGGAGGAGGTCAGCTGAATACCCAAATAGGTCAGAGAGGAGTTGGGAGCCCAGGAAAACGGGGATATCGAGGAGATATTGAGTTTGAGCTGTGGGGATAAAGATATCCCTAGCATGGCAGATTTAGAGTGGTTTAGTTTGTATAGGGAGATAAGGCTGAATTGTTGTAAAAGATCACAGAGCGGGGGCAGAGAGCATAGGGGATCAGTGAGCCAAATGATAATGTCGTCAGCGTATAGCCCAATTTTGTGTGTAGTGGGACCTATCTGAAGACCGGCTATGTTCGGGTGTGTTCTGATTGCTTGTGCCAGTGGTTCAATGACCAGCGCGAAAATGAGTGGGGAGAGGGGGCAGCCCTGACGAGTCCCGTTCGTGATGGGGAATGGGGAAGACAATAGTCCCGATGTTAAAACTCTTGCACTTGGGGAGGAGTATAGGCCTAGGATGGCTTGCTTGAAGGATCCATGGATGCCAAATTTTTGTAGGACAAGGTCTAGGTAGAGCCAACTAACCCGATCGAATGCCTTCTCTGCGTCAAGAGAAATCAGCAGAGAAGGCACTCGACGGTGCTCCGCCCAATGTATCATGTCTATAAACCTGCGGGTGCCATCTGAGGCTTGTCGTAGGGGGATAAAGCCCACCTGATCAGGGTGTATCAGGTTGGGGATAAATGATGCTAGACGGGAGGCTAGTAATTTGGCATATAGTTTCGTGTCCGTGTTTAGGAGCGAGATGGGGCGATAATTCGCTGGATCATGGGAGGGTTTACCGGGTTTGTGGATGGTGGTTATAGTTGCTTCAAGTGATTCTGATGGGATCTGTCCGGTGGATAGGAAGCTATTAAAAGTGTTACAGAGGTGGGGTGAAATTTGATCCCTATGAGTTTTGTAGTATTCATTAATGAATCCATCTGGACCAGGGGCTTTATGCAAAGGAAGCTCGTTGATCGCTTTAAGGATTTCCAGTTGAGAGAATGGTTTGGCCAGATCTTCAAGTTGGGAGGGGGTTAGCGTGGGGAGTTGTAGGGGGGCAAGGAATGTCTGGATCAAGTGTGCTGAGGGCTGCGGAGCAGAAGTAGATTTAGAGAGGTTGTACAGTTTGGAGTAAAAGGTTCCGAATTCATTCGCGATGTCTTTGGGATTGGACAATTTGTGGCCCTGCTGATTTAGTAGGAATGGGATTTTATTCTGAGCTGCTTTTTTCTTGTACTGTTGGGCTAAGTGTTTCCCCGCTCTGTTGCCTTGAGAGTACCAGGTTAAGCGAAGCCGTCTGAGATAGAAGTCATGACTTCTTTGAAGGAGCGAACTTAGTTCATTCCGCAGAGAGCTAAGATTGCCTGCATTAACCGTGGTAGGTTGTTGTTTGTTTAATTGTTCAAGAGTCTGGATGCGTTGCAGCAGGGCATTGATCGCAAGTGATCTTTTTTTCTTTTCCTGGGCTCCCAGCTTGAGGAAAATACCCCGAATGACCGCTTTGTGTGCGTTCCAGAGAGTGGCTGAATTGGAAACAGAGCCTTCATTAGAGGTAAAGTAAGAGGTTATTTCGGACCCAATCTGTTCCTTGATCTCTTTAACATTGAGTAATGCTGCGTTCAGACGCCAAATCGTGTGTCTAGAGGCAGGGGGCGACAGGGAGATGGAAATAGAGACTGGCGCATGGTCCGACCAGGTGATAAGACCAATAGATGCTTTGTCAATTTTTTGTAGCAGGATCTTAGAGACCAGGAACAGATCGATCCGAGAATAAGATCTTTGTGTGTGGGAATAGAAGGAGTAGTCCCTCTCCGTACCATGCAGACATCGCCATGGGTCATAAAGGTCCTCTTTGGAAACAAAGGAGGACAGTGCAGTGGATGATTTACGGTTTGGGTTGGAGGAGTCTACTTGGTGGTCTAAGATTTCATTGAAATCTCCACAGAGTACAATTTCATCCTTTGGATAAGGTTGAAGCTTGAGGAGCAGTGTTTTAAGGAAAGATTTCTGGTGGGTATTAGGCGCATATACGTTAACAATAACCATCGGTAGGTCATTGAATGTAGCCGACAGAATGATAAATCTGCCTCCAGGATCAACTTCTACATGTCTCAGGGCAAAAGCTACCGAAGAGCGAATTGCAATCATCACCCCCCTCGTTTTAGTTTCAGCGCGGGCATGGAAGTAATGGGGGAATAATCTGTGAGTGCACTTGGGGGAATTAGCCTCTGAGAAGTGGGTCTCCTGTACACATAATATATCTGCTTTCTGATTTAGAGCTTCACGCCATAGGAGAGACCTTTTAAAGGGTCTATTGAGGCCCTTAGCATTAAGGGATACAATCTTGAGCGGCATTTCATAGGTGTGGCAAGGTTATATAGCGATGATCTGCACAATATCAGAGGGGGACAGTCTCGAGGAACAAGAGTAGATGGGGAGCCAAAAGCAATAGAAGGGAGAGAGGAAATAGGAGGGGGAGGGACGGGCAGAGAGGGGGGGGGGGGGGAAATAAGCGTTGCACAATTTATTGCAATATACAGTAGTGAATAGGCAGTAAGCTGGATCAGAACAGGCAAAACAGGCCCGATCTGCGCCAGCAAAGTTAAAGCTATGAAAGCAAAGCAGTAATACAATGTCGTATTTTATATAGGAGAATCAGGTAGAACTGCAAAATATGCAAAAAATAGAAACCAAGAAATGTGCTTAGCACATCAACAATTGTGGAACGTGGAAGGGACAAACATCTACTTCCACTCCTCCACACCATGACAAAAACTGTAAAACTTATTATAAGTAAGGAACCGTCTAAAAAAAGTAAGAACAGTCAACAAATAACAGAGTGCTGCATGTTACAGGCAAGCGACTTGTAGTTAGGCCAGAGCGTGGGGCTCCCGCAGATTAGCTATCTTTGAGGACGGCCGTACAGGTGGAGTGCGGGAAGGCGCCTGAGTTATCAGGCCCCAGTTGAGAAGCTGCTTGAGGCCCTCCTTAGGCGATAACATAGCAACTTGTTGATTGCGGTGAGAGACAATGAGTTTAACAGGGTATCCCCATTTGTAGGGAATTTTTTGTTCGTTGAGAACAGAGGTAACTGAGGAGAAGGCCCTGCGGGCTTGGGAAGTAGTCGCCGAAATGTCATTGAATAAAGACACTCCATGGAAGGGGTCTGGAAGCGAGCGCAGGGCCCTCGCTGCTCGCATGATCTCCTCCTTTACATGGAAAAAATGCACCCTGGCTAGGATGTCTCTAGGGACAGAGTCTGGGAGGTGCTGCGGTTTGTGGATCCTGTGTGCTCTGTCTATAAGCATGTCTTGTGTCGTCAGCGTAGGCACTAGTTTGCGGAACATTTGATGTAAATAAGGCACAATTTCTGAGGCTGCAAGCGATTCAGATACCCCCCTCACTTTAATATTGTTTCTTCTCGAGCGGTCCTCAAGGTCCGCGATTTTAAGACGGAGCTGGGTGACCATGGCAGCTTGCTCATCCTGTACATTCACCATACTATTGTGAGCTGCAGTGGCTTCTGACAGATGGTGTTCTATGCGGTCAGTGCGCTGCTCTAGTGAGGTGACTTTTTCTTGCATATGGTCAAGAGAAATTTTTAAGTCTCTGTGTAGCTCAGTCTGTAAAGACAGCAGCATTGCTTTAAGTGAGTGTTCAGAGGCTGGATTATCTGAGGTGGGGTACTCAGCAAGGGATTGTGTAGCTGGATTGTCAGGACCTGTGGTACTACATGTCCCAGCGCCATGCTGCTTCTTATTAGGAGGCTGTTTGTCAGGGGAGAGTGAAGGAAACTCTGCTAGCCTCTTACCTCTGTCCCCAGGGGAGATGGAGTGAGCTGTGGTCTGATCCATCCCTTCGTCCAGGGCCTGGAACGATGGAGGAGCTTCCGCAGGGCAGCCATGAGGGAGCCTCAGGTTTCCCGGGTCCCGGTCGGCGCCATTTTGGGAGTCCTGCCGCATGTAGAAATCTAGGAGTCTGCGGGGTCCTTTGAGCTTGCCCTTCTTCTTGGACATACTCCGGAGACTTTCCGGTATTCGTCTGTTCGGGCAGCAGTCCGTTCGGGCAGCGGGAGACGGCGGTAGTCGCTGTATTGTGGTGTGGAGGAGCGGAGCCGATCGTTCAAGCGGCCATCTCACTCAGCGGCCAGGCCACGCCCATACTCTAGTTTTATTGCAGGAATTAGCCCTGCTGCAAAGCATTGCATCAAAAATTGTAATTAAATGCCCCTGTTAAACAGGGGCAGAAAAATTGGGCTGATGGCATCACCCAGAACCAGAAATGTTCTTCCAACATATCAGCGGAGGAGGAAGAAGATAGACAATCAACATAACAGGACAATCACTCAGCATCAGCATAGGCAGTCTTGAAGGGATGTGATATTTAAAAAAATATTATTCGGTTACATCAGCTTCAGGTGCTTGGTAGCTGTGGGTGATCCAAGACTGATTCATCTTGATGAAGGTCAGTCGATCAACTGATTCGGTGGACAGGTGCACCCTGTGATCAGTAACAAAGCCACCAGCAGCACTGAAGGCGCGTTTCGAAAGAACGCTGGATGCAGGACAGGCCAGTAGCTCAATTGCATACTGTGCAAGCTCTGGCCAGTGATCCATCCTCAAGACCCAGTAAGCCAGAGGATTTTCGGTGGGAAAGGTGTCCAAGTCTGACCTTGCCCCTAGGTGTTCCTGCACCATGTAAATCAGACGCTGGCGATGGTTGCTGGAACCAATCATACCTTGGGGCTGCGGACTAAAAAATTGTCTGAAAGCATCAGTCAGACGGCCACCTTCTCCACCGCTCCTTCTGACCGATGCCTCAGCAACACGTTGTCCAGGACCAGGAGTTTGTAACCTTCCAGTCTCTGGGAACGCGTTGCACAGACCTTTCTGCAAGGCCTCCCAGAGATGTCTCATCCTCTGCTCCCTCTGCGATGGCAAGATAAGGTCGGCAACCTTACCCTTGTACCGTGGATCAAGGAGAGTGGCCAGCCAGTAATGGTCCCTCTCCTTGATCCGAAGAATACGAGGATCCTTCCGCAGGCTTTGCAGGATCAGGGAGGCCATGCAGCGTAGGTTAGCTGAGGCATTCGGTCCGGAGTCCTCTGGGTCACTAAGGACAACATGATCCGCAGCTACCTCCTCCCAGCCACGTACAAGTCCACGTGTTTCTTGGGACTGTAAATCATCCCTACAAGACTGCTGCTGCTGATGCTGAGTGCCAGCCTCCACCTCCATGCTGACACAATCATCCTCCTCCTCCTCTTCCTCCTCCTCATCCTCTTCCTGTGTGATGGGTGGCACAGCAGGAACACTGTCTGGATAAAGGGGGCCTTGAGAGGCAAGGAAGTCCTCCTCTTCCTGCCTCTGTTCTGCCTCAAGTGCCCTGTCCATTATTCCACGCAGCGTATGCTCCAAGAGGTGGACAAGAGGTATAGTGTCACTGATGCATGCACTGTCACTGCTCACCATCCTTGTGGCCTCCTCAAACGGTGACAGGACAGTGCATGCATCCCTGATCATGCCCTACTGGCGTGGTGAGAAAAAACCGAGCTCCCCTGACCCTGTCCTGGTGCCGTAGTCGCACAGGTACTCATTGATGGCCCTCTGCTGCGTGTGCAGCCGCTGCAGCATGGCCAACGTTGAGTTCCACCTGGTGGGCATGTCACATATAAGGCGGTTCTTGGGTAGGTTCAACTCCGTTTGGAGCTCAGCCAGCCGAGCACAGGCATTAAATGGTCGGCAGAAATGCACACAGACTTTCCTGGCCTGCTTCAGGACATCCTGTAAGCCCGGGTACCTGCACCACCAGGTTAAGGACGTGAGCTACACAGGGCACATGGGTCAGTTGTCCCTGTCGGAGGGCGGAGAGGAGGTTGGTGCCATTGTCGCAAACCACCATTCCTGGCTTAAGCTGGCGTGGCGTCAACCACCTCTCGGCCTGCCCCTGCAGAGCTGACAAAACATCCACCCCAGTGTGGCTCCTGTCCCCCAAACAAACCAGCGCAAGCACGGCATGGCATTGTTTTGCCTGCGTACTTGTGTAGCCCCTGGAACGCCTACGGAGCACCGCTGGTTCTGAGGACAAAGCTCTGGAAGAGGCCATGGAGGAAGAAGAAGAGGAGGGGGTGGAGGAGAGAGGTGTGTCACAACCAATAGTAGCATTTTGGAGGCGTGGTGGTGGAACTACCTCCAACACTACTGCACCTTGTCCTGCATCCTTCCCAGCTGCCAGAAGAGTGACCCAGTGGGCCGTGAAAGACAGTTAACGTCCCTGTCCATGCCTGCTGGACCATGAGTCAGCGGTAATATGCACCTTACCGCTGACCGCCCTGTCCAGCGAGGCAAGGACATTGCCTTTCACATGCCCGTAGAGAGCCGGAATCGCCTTCCGTGAGAAAAAGTGGCGTTTGGGGTCCTGCCACTGAGGAACCGCACATTGTACAAACTCACGGAAGGGGGCCGAGTCTACCAACTGAAAAGGCAGCAGTTGAAGTGCTAGCAATTTAGCCAAGCTAGCATTCAACCGCTGGGCATGTGGATGGCTGGGAGTGAACTTCTTTCGCCGGTCCAGCAGCTGGGGCAGGGACATTTGCCTGCTATAATCGGACGTGGGTGTACTGCTAGCAGAGTGCCCGGAAGCACTTGGCTGTGACACACCTAATTCTACACCTTCATTCCTCTCAGAGCAGGTTTCAGAGAGGACTGAAGGTCTAGTGGGGTTGGAGATGGCAGCTGATGAGGAGCAAGGAGAGGTCCGCTTTGTTCTTTGGTGTGGGTCTTTGAGGTACGCTTGCCAACGAGCTGCATGGCAGGTCAACATATGTCTGGTCAAGCATGTGGTGCCCAAGCGGCTGATGTTTTGGCCACGCGAGATACGCTTGAGACATATGTTGCAAATAGCAGCGGTGCGATCTGATGCACTCGTCACAAAAAAGGCCCACACCAAAGAACTTTTAGAATAACGCGCAGAGGCAGCTCCCTGCACAGGCGGAGCCCTGCGGTGTGATTCAGTCGGTGTGCTGCCCCTAAGCTGGCCCCCGGAGAGCATCCTGCCTCGTTGGACATGTGCCTCCTCCTCCTCCTCCTCCTCTCTCCTACCAGGCACCCACATGGAGTCAGTGCCCTCATCATCCCCTCCCTCTTCATCGCTGTAGCAAACCTGGCAGTATGCTGCAGCTTGTGGAACATGACTGCCAGATTGCTGTCCTTCTTGAGCATCCCCTCTCTCTGCATTCACGCTACTGCCTTCCTCTAGCTGAGTGTCATCATCAGAGCCTACAAAACACTGGGCATTCTCCTGGAGCATGTCCATGACCAGCACTGTTGTCTCTAGACACAGAGCCTGCTTGCCCTCTTTTATTGGCTCGCGCCTGTCTGCCTCTCCTTGCTGGCCTTCCAGACATGGTAATGGCCTGAAGGGAGTTGGGTAAAACAGCAGTTGGGTAGTGTATATTGTGCTGGAGGCACACAACACCCACTAACTCCTGCAGATGCCTTTATTATAGAACACCAGAGATAAAGGGGTATACTGTACTGGAGGCACACAACACCCACTAAGCCCTGCAGATGGCTCTATTAGAGAACAGCAATAAAGGGTAGATACAGGTGTATATTGTGCTGGAGGCACAAAACACCCACTAACTCCTGCAGATGCCTTTATTATAGAACACCAGAGATAAAGGGGTATATACAGCTGTATACTGTGCTGTGCTGGAGGCAGACACAACTTCCAATAACTCCTGCAGATGGCAGATGGCTCAAATAGAGAAGAGCTATGTAGGTGGATATAGCGGTGTATACTGGGTACAGAGCACGCAGACAGCACGCACAAGCTCCTAAGGCCGCGTACACACGGGCGGATTGTCTGCCCAACTAAGTTCGTCAGACAATCCGACAGACAGTCCGTTCAACTTTTGAATGAACGGACTTGACCACACACGATGAACAGACAGTCCGCTGAAAGCTTGCGCGATGACGTGTACAGCACGTACGACGGGACTAGAAATACGACGTCCAATACACTGCAATGCAACCTTCGGCGTGTAAATCCTTTCTGAGCATGCGCCATACTTAGTCCATCCAACTTGCCTACACACGAGCGGACTGTCCGCTGAAACCAAGTTTGGACGGACAAAATTACGTAAATTCCGAAAGACTAAGTCCGTCAGATTCTCCGCTGAAAAAGTCCGCTGAAGCCCACACACGAGCGGATTGTCCGCTGAAACACGTTTCCGCGGACTAAGTTGGGCAGATAATCCGCCCGCGTGTACGCGGCCTAACACTACTGACTGCAAGCTCTATTATGAAAGATAGATATATCGCTAGCTATATAGGTGAGGTGAATATAGCGGTGTATACTGCGGTCAGGGCACGCAGACAACAACCACTACAGAAGAGCAAGATCGAAAAATCGGCCGATAACGATCGGTGTATACTGTGTTGAAGGTACACAGAACACCCACTAACTGCTTCAGATGCCAACACACTACACAAGGCCGCCGCGCTGGCGGCCTTATATAGTGTGGGGCGTGTACTACACAGCCTGAGCTATGATTGGCCACAGGCATCCTGCCTGTGGCCAATCATTGCTCTCCTCGCTGCTGGCGCTGTGATTGGCCAAGCATGCGGGGTCACAGTGCATGCTTGGCCAATCATGAGCCAGCAATGCACTGCGATGACGCAGTGCATTGTGGGCCGTGAGCGCCACACGAATTTGGCGCGAACGGCCCATAATGTTCGGAATTCGCCAAACGGGCGAACAGCCGATGTTCGAGTCGAATGTATGTTCGACTCGAACACGAAAGCTCATCCCTAATTAACAGTATAACAAAATGCATGTGGCATGCCACATGAACAAGCATTAGTATAACATGAAAAATAGTCACGTATGACATTCAAGTACCAAAAATAGTTATGTACATCTTGAAAGCAAATAAGCAATAACACTATCACCTATCTGTCTAATAAATAACAGTCGTAGCAATATCTAGATGGTTAGGGTTAGGGTTGTCATCCAGCTAGATCCCTATCTCTACTTAGCCAAGGAAGATGCACTGACACAGCAACACCTGAAAGAGAGAAATCAGAACAATGCAAAATGCATCCTACCTTATAAACTTAGTGCAATATGTACACAGTGGGGGTTATTTACGAAAGGCAAATCCACTTTGCACTGCAAGTGCGCTTGGAAGTGCAGTTTCTATAAATCTAATGCCGCGTACACACGATCGAATTGTATGACGTACTTAGTCCGTCATACAATCCGGCGGACAATCCGGCGGACTTTCTACCGAACGGACTTGGCCACACACGGATACACAAACAGTCCGACGAAAGCTTGCGCGATGACGTACAGCACGTACGACGGGACTAGAAATAGGAAGTACAAGACACAGCAAAGCACCCTTTGGGCTCCTTCTGCTGACTTTGCGTTAGTGAAAGTTTGGTTAGAGACGATTTGCGCTTTTCAGACTTCAGCTTAATTCGTCCGTTATTTATTTTTTATTCTCGAATTGGAATATTAATCATAAGATGAGGATGAATAAAGACATTTGTGATAACTCTGTGTGAATATAAGCAGCAAAGCAACTTCACTTTTCTCGCATTATGAAGAAGAAAAGAATGTGCTATATTAAAAGATCACAAAATTAGCAGCATGACGAATATGCTAGCTTCAATACGAACACTAGTTTTACAAGACAGAACGCTTCCGCCCTGTAAATCCTTTCTGGGCATGCGCCATTCTTAGTTCGTCGGACTAGCATACTGACGACCGTATTGTCCGCTGAAACCAAAGTACGACGGGAAGATTGGTGTGCAAACCGACCTTCTTAGTACTCTGGACTTCACGCTGAAAAAGTCCGCTGAAGCCCACACACGAGTGGATTGTCCGTTGAAATGCGTTTCAACAGACTAAGTACGTCATACAATTCGATCGTGTGTACGCGGCATAAGGGGTAGATCTGAAATGAGTGGAAGCTCTGATGATTTTATCATCCAATCATGTGCAAGCTAAAATGCTGTTTTTTATTTTCCTTGCATACCCCCCTCGGATCTACAGTGACTTTACTTCCAAGTGCACTTTCAGTGCACTTTCAAGTGCACTTGCAGTGCAAAGTGGATTTGCCTTTAGTAAATAACCCTCAGTGATTTGAACTGCTCCGCGGCTGAGGGCAGCATGAAACATGAGAACATCTTATGCATGTCTACATTTTTTTACATTTTTTGAAAGCAGGCCCCATTATCTTCAAGCATGCCACCCCCTTTCATAATCAGTATAAAACTATAGACCTCAGTAATACTCTGATGCAAACAGTCCTGACAGATGTATATGAGTCCATTATTTGATGAAATAGGCAATCATTTCTCTAAAACAGCCTATTCTAACTAACTACAGGCTCAAAGTCCATGACTAGTTACTGTCCATTTTGGCTTCACTTCAAATGGACTACATTTCCCAGTAATTCCCTTTCTTCTTTAAAAGGAACTCCGGGCAAAGGGCATGACTGCATTTCAAGCAACAAAGTAGTCAGGCCAGATTGCAAGGGTCCACACTTCGGGACACAGATCCCCATGCAAGAGTATCTTAAGTCTGCCCACATGGCAGTCAGACAGAAACTTTCTTCATTCTTTTGCAACCAACAACCTGCTGAAGTTCACAGATCGCTCTTCAGGGTGAAACAACTTTAATCTTTTAGCCAACAGGGCTCAAATGATTGTTCCCTGTAACTGCAGGCAGCATTCAGTACAACTTTCTGAAATGTTGCCATTAGTAACCCTTTTAAATGGTTGCGCAAGGTAACTGTCAGCATGGCGTCCTTTGCATCACACAACCCATATTTGTAATCCACAAGGCAATAGCATCACTTCAATGAGACTTCACCAATAATATTAAAATAAAAATATCAAATAAAATCTGGGATCTGGCTTACGGGTGGTTACACTGTCCAGATCACTTTTTCGGCCATAGACCCAGACATTTGAACGGAAGGGTACAGTGGGGATCGAAAGTTTGGGCACCCCAGGTAAAAATGTGTATTAATGTGCATAATGAAGCCAAGGGAAGATGGAAAAATATCCAAATGGCATCAAATTACAGATTAGACATTCTTATAATATGTCAAAAAAAGTTAGATTTTATTTCTATCATTTACACTTTCAAAATTACAAAAAACAAAAAAATGGCGTCTGCAAAAGTTTGGGCACCCTGCAGAGTTAATATCTTGTACTGCCCACTTTGGCAAGTATCACAGCTTGTAAACGCTTTTTGTAGCCAGCCAAGAGTCTTTCAATTCTTATCTGAGGTATCTTTGCCCATTCTTCCTTACAAAAGTGTTCTGCCCCGTACACACGAGCGGACTTAAGTCCGACAGACTTCCAAAGGAGTTCCGTCGGAGTTCTGCTGGAATTCCGACGGAGTTCTGACAGACTTTTCGGCCGAACGGACTTGGCCACACACAATCACACTAAACTCCGACGGATTCGAACGTGATGACGTACGACCCGACTCGAATAAGGAAGTTCATAGCCAGTAGCCAATAGCTGCCCTAGCGTCGGTTTTAGTCCGTCGGAGTAGCATACACACGAGCGGAGTTTTCGAAGGGGACCGGGTCCGGCGGAGTTCCTTCGGGAAAATTTGAAGCATGTTCCATATTCTAAAGTCCGTCAGACTTTGGTGAATCAAAAGTCCGTTGCAGCCCACACACGATCGGATAGTCTGACGGACTCGGTCCTTCGGACTTTGGATGTTGAAAAGTCCGCTCGTGTGTACGCGGCATTCCAGTTCTTTGAGATTTCTGGGCTGTCTGTCGCGCACTGCTCTTTTAAGGTCTATCCATAGATTTTCAATAATGTTGAGGTCAGGAGATTGTGAAGGCCATGGAAAAACCTTCAGTTTACGCCTCTTGATGTAATCTCCTGTGGATGTTGAGGTGTGTTTAGGATCATTATCCATTTGTAGAAGCCATCCTCTCTTTAACTTCAGCTTTTTCACAGATGGCATCAAGTTACCATCCAAAATTTGCTAAACTTTTATTGAATCCATTTTTCCTTCTACTCGTGAAATGTTCCCTGTGCCACTGGCTGCAATACAACCCCAAAGCATGATTGATCCACCCCAATGCTTAACAGTTGGACAGAGGTTCTTTTCATTAAATTCTGTGCCCTTTCTTCTCCAAACGTACCTTTGCTCATTCCGGCCAAAAAGTTATATTTTAACCTCATCGGTCCACAGAACTTGTTTCCAAAATGCCTCAGGCTTGTCTATATGTTCATTTGCAAAGTTCAAACGCTGATTTTTGTGGTGAGGACGTAGAAGAGGTTTTCTTCTGATGACTCTTCCATGAAGACCATATTTGTACAAGTATCTCTTTATAGTGGAATAGTGTACCACAACTCCAGTGTCTGCCAGATCTTTCTGGAGGGATCGTGCAGTCAAACGTGGGTTTTGAATTGCTTTTCTCGCAATCCTGCGAGCTGTTCTGTCTGATATTTTTCTTGGTCTTCCAGATCTTGCTTTAACTTACACTGTTCCTGATGACTGCCATTTCTTAATTACATTCCGAACAGAGGATATTGACATCTGAAAACGCTTTGCTATCTTCTTATAGCCTTCTCCAGCTTTGTGAGCGTCAACTATTTTCAGTTTCAGTTTTCTAGACAACTGCTTAGAAGAACCCATGGTGCTGATTGTTGGGGCAAGGTCAGATGAGTCTGGCCATTTAAAACCTTTGAGATTGACATCACCTGGTCTTCCCAGGCGATGATTGAGAACAATCCATGACACTGGCAGGTCTCAGCTTTGCAAAGGGGGCAGTGCATGTTATAAATTCTGCAGGGTGCCCAAACTTTTGCAGAAGCCATTTTTTTGTTTTCTGTAATTTTGAAAGTGTAAATGATGGAAATAAAATCTAAATTTTTTTTGACATATTATAAGAATATCTAATCTGTAATTTGATGCCATTTGGAGATTTTTCCATCTTTCTTTGGCTTCGTTATGCACATTAATGCACATTTTTACCTGGGGTGCCCAAACTTTCGATCCCCACTGTATTTCCCCTTCCGAAGAACTGGACACAAAGGGACTGGGGTAACTTCAGCAGAGCGTCCTTTACTCCACAGTGCACATTTATAATTCCCCAAAAGAGACAGCTGTGGCATCTCCTTGACAATTTCCTATAATGCCCAGGATCGGGCAGGATCAAGTTCCTCTTGTAGCATTTACCGTAGTGATAAACAAGTAAAAACTACTTGTGGAACCGACAAGGCTAATTTCAGTTCAATGAGTAGACTCGACACAGTAACAATGGGGCCTCTGACCCCCGATTCTTCTCATGTTTTGGGTAATGAGAAGTTGGATTACCCTATTCTTAAGACAGTGGAACTTTTGTAACTCCATCAACAGTGAAATTTTTCTCCCTTAACATTAGCAGCGAACAATGCGAGATACAGTCTTTAAAGTTCAGCACATCGTAGCAACCACACATCACTGACACTTTAATCATCACGGGCTTCCCCCATCCCTTCTTCACTTACCAGCTTCAAGCACCACTGGGGAGGGACACAAACCATTCTCCTTGCTTCATCTGTGATGAACGAATGTACTGAGCCAAACGAGTAATGACCGTGGGGCCGCCTCCTTCCACAACTGCGACACTCAAATTACTAGCCAAGGTAGATGTTTGAGCCTCCTGAATAGTGGCAGGGGATACCGGCACCACCTGTTCCGGACTATCATTCACTGTGGGTGTCTCCGAAGGAGTGATGGCAGCGGGAACTAACACTTTTGCTGTAGTGTCTGCAAGCTTGCCCCAACACGTCCAGTTCCTTGGAAGAAGAGTCAGTCTGGGCCAAAGTAGGACTGCCTGACTTGGCAGCTTCGGTACTGGAGGTGGGTCCCTCCACAGAGGCATACCTACAGGCCCAATCCAACGGCGGTGGCGGTCTGGCAGCTATCAGCAGCAGTTCTCCACATTGACAGCACCAGGTCCAAGGGTGCATAAAGAGAGCAAACCCAGAACACTGCCGGCAAACAATCCACATTGCTGTGGAGCTTTGAAAGATGTACAGAACAATCTTGCCCTTCAGAGCTATCCGAATACCAGTGTCAGTAATCATGGTTCCAGAGGCAAAGAAACTGGTGAACTCTCGTGGGTCGTATTCAGCTGACATGGGTTGAGGAACCTCCAGTCTCGGAGGTCCCAGATGCGCCATGTTTCCTTTCAGGCCACAAGGTCTCAACATGCGGATCCAAGATGGTGACCCCAACAGCAATGCTTCCTCCTCTGCAAAGTGGCAAACTCCTCCCCCTGCCAACGGATAGGTGCAAATGGTTTTTGTGAACTGTGGCATCTGCCTCCTCCTTGCTGCGGCATGCCAAAACTGTAATGGAGTCAATTTTGGGGTCTGTTTTAACCCTTATAGCACTGGTGGGAAGTGTCAAAGGACCAGGCTGATTCTCTCCCATGAGCAGTGAGACTTGTTGGTTCCCCCCACTTAATGGATATCTAAAAACTATCTATAGTAGCTACTCCTCCTGACAAGGAATTTGATGAGGAGCTCCCTGACTACACCCCTGGGTGCTACACTCACTAAGGGAGGAGAGACATTTCACTTAGAAGAATGTTCACTTTGAAAAGTGTATGTTCACTGGGTAAAATTGGAAGAAAAGCCTAACACTACTCTTAAAAATGCCCCCCCCCCCTACCTATCTTGTTTAACCTGTGTAAAAATCTGTACTGTATACTTAGGTATTTTTAGCCTACTCTGGTCTGGTCACGTGATCCTGCAGCTCTGACTCCCCTGTCTGCAGAGAAAAGAAGGGAGTGCTGACAATGCCCCCCCCCCTTTTTTTGGGGGTTTTGTTTTAGTTTGGTAAAAATATTAAAATTTATATTTTTCCTCCTCCCTCCATTTTTTTTCCCCCTCTCCCCTCCTTTTTTCTCTTGTTTTTAAAGAATTGAGATTTATGGTGCATACTTTTAAAGAGATTAAATTTTAGATATAGATTGCATATGATATATCTAAATTAAATTTACCTTTCTATGTAAAGAAGGCTGTTGTTATATGTATAGTAACTTTATATTATCTAATAAAGTTTATGTACCATGGTCTTTAGAATTATCATGAATTTTTATTTAAATTGTATTTATATTTTTTACCTAGATCCAAATTTCTATTTGTATTTTATAATGTACTTTTAATGTGATGGTATTTTATAATGGATAAGTGATTTGGTGACACATACCTAGGTAGGGATACATACAGAGGATTGTTTTTTACGTAATTTGTTTTCAGTTTTTTTGTATGGATTATAAAATCTTTTGTATTCTGTCAGTAATGCACTAGATGGCACATAAGGGAGCTCTTTGGTGATACTTCACTGTGTTTCACACATTATAGAGTGAAGGGCCAAGTCCCACCCAATGCCAGCTGGTCTAATTATGATTTGAGTATTTGTGCTTGTCCATATACAGTATATAGCTGTGCTCATAAGTTTATATACCTTGGCAAAATTTGATTTCTTGGCCATTTTTCAGAGAATATGAATGATAACACAAACTTTTCTTTTACTCATGGTTAGTGTTTGGTTGAAGTAATTTATTATCAATCAACTGTGTTTACTCTTTTTACATGACAAAAAGTTCACTTACACAGCAACTTAAGTGTATTCTGAGCACCTCTTTACTTCTGGGTTTGCCATCTTTGGCAACCGTGATTGGCCAGCTTGGGATAAGGTAACTCCTACACATGCAAGCAAAAGTTTATTTATGTTTTTGTAAAAGAATTTATTGCAGAAAAGACATACTGGGGGTTATTTACGAAAGGTAAATCCACTTTGCTCTGCAAGTGCACTTGAAAGTGCAGTCGCTCTAAATCTAAGGGGTAGATCTGAAATTAGTGGAAGCTCTGCTGATTTTATCATCCAATCATGTGCAAGCTAAAATGCTGTTTTTTCTTTATTTACCTTGCATATCCCCCTCGGATCTACAGCGACTTTACTTCCAAGTGCACTTGCAGTGCACAGTGGATTTGCCTTTGGTAAATAAACCCCACTGTGTCTGCGGAAAAAAAATCTTTCTGCTCACAAATTTTTATTTATTAATCAAGAAGTGTATCTTTAAGTGTTTTGGAACTGTGGATGCTGCAAAGTAGAAACTGGAACCAGGAAAATTAAATTAATTGACCGTTCTTGTGAAGTTCAAAATGTGGAATTTCATGCAGCAAATGTCATATGGAGGGAACATTAAAATGTATTGTTTTTTTGTCTAGCCTAAAAATAATGATAGAAATGTGGATACAAATCAAAGAGTTCCATTCTCTGAAGTCTGTCATCAATTTATTGATTTTTCCACTTTAACAAATGGGATAAATCTGGAAGCCAGAAAACTTGTGAAAACTAAAGTATTTGCCAAAGGACACTGGGTCATTTTTATTGTCACTGTAATAAAGCAGAGGCAGTAAAGAACTAGCAAGTTTTGTACATAGATGCATACATAAATGAAAGTTTACCCATAACAAGTTGATTTAAAGATAGTTTTTTTTAGCAAGGAGTAGTGATGGACGAACTTCAGACGGGACGTTTCGGGAATGCGGACCGCGAACGCGGCCGGTAGTTCGCGAGCCGTAATGGCGGGCCCCATTGACTTCAATGGGAGGCGAACTTTGCAAACCTACAGGTCAAATTTGCAGCCACAAAATAATTACTAGCTGTGCAAACATAGTCCCACCACATGGCCAATGACAAAAACACATGTATGAGGTGAATCTGGGATCGACAACTACAAGCATTCTTTTTTTATATGTGAAATTGTTGTGACAATTCAGGACTGTGGAGCGCATGAAGGCAATGGAGGAGAGGGAAGGTCAGGGTAGGCAAAGAAGAGGGTGCAGGAGATGATCACCAGCAGCGTGACATACAGCAATGACACCTGAACCGTGATAGAGTGATCTGACACCAGCACCGTGATAGAGAGCACTGACAACAGCAGCGTGACATACAGCAATGACACCTGCACCGTGATATACAGCACTGACAGCAGCACCGTGATAGAGAGTACTGACATCAGCAGCGTGACATACAGCAATGACACCTGCACCGTGATAGAGTGATCTGACACCAGCACCGTGATAGAGAGCACTGACATCAGCAGCGTGACATAAAGCACTCACACCAGCACCGTGATATATAGCACTGTGATATACAGCACTGACACCTGCATCGTAAGCAGCCCCAGGAGGAAGTCAGCATAGCACAGGGATGGTGGGAGCCCCTCATAATGAGCATAGCACAGGGATGGTGGGAGCCCCTCATAATATGCACAGAAGAGGTACAGCCCCAGGAGGAAGTCAGCACAGCACAGGGATGGTGGGAGCCCCTCATAATAAGCAGCCCCAGGAGGATGTCAGCAAAGCACAGGGATGGTGGGAGCCCCTCATAATAAGCAGTCCCAGGAGGAAGTCAGCACAGCACAGGGATGGTGGGAGCCCCTCATAATGAGCATAGCACAGGGATGGTGGGAGCCCCTCATAATATGCACAGCAGAGGTACAGCCCCAGGAGGAAGTCAGCACAGGGATGGTGGGAGCCCCTCATAATGAGCATAGCACAGGGATGGTGGGAGCCCCTCATAATATGCACAGAAGAGGTACAGCCCCAGGAGGAAGTCAGCACAGCACAGGGATGGTGGGAGCCCCTCATAATAAGCAGCCCCAGGAGGATGTCAGCAAAGCACAGGGATGGTGGGAGCCCCTCATAATAAGCAGTCCCAGGAGGAAGTCAGCACAGCACAGGGATGGTGGGAGCCCCTCATAATATGCACAGCAGAGGTACAGCCCCAGGAGGAAGTCAGCACAGGGATGGTGGGAGCCCCTCATAATGAGCATAGCACAGGGATGGTGGGAGCCCCTCATAATAGGCACAGCAGAGGTACAGCCCCAGGAGGAAGTCAGCACAGCACAGGGATGGTGGGAGCCCCTCATAATAAGCAGCCCCAGTAGAAATATGACACCGCTCAACCTCTTCAAAGAGGAGGGTACGGGCATATAGTACGGTGTGCCTTTTTTTGGACAAGGAAGTGAGCCAAATGAAGAAAGAAGGTCTGTGTGCTCGATTTAAAAAAATTGTTTCTAGACATATACATGGTCTACTGGTCACATGTGTTGAATTCCTCCGAGATCCATGCCTCATTCATTTTTAGAAATGTGAGGTAGTTAACACTGTTGTGAGCTAGGCGAGTACGCTTATCGGTCACAATCCCCCCCCCTGCTGCGCTGAACGTCCTTTCGGACAGGACTCTGGACGAGGGGCAAGCCAACAGTTTGATTGCAAATTGGGCAAGCTCTGGCCAGAGGTCAAGCCTGCCCACCCAGTAGTCCAGGGGTTCATCACTCCTCAGAGCGTCCACAACGGCCGTTAACCCGATGTAGTCGGACACCTGGCGGTCTAGGTGTTCCCTGATGCTGGATCCGGATGACACCTGTCGATGGGTCGGCTGAAAGAATGACCTCATATCCGAAGTCACCAACACATCTTCAAACCGGCCTCTTCTTGCAGGCGCTGTTGGATTGGTACCCGCAACTCCTTCTCTGGGAGTGGGAATTGCTCCTCTGCCAGCGCACGCAAAAGCTGAATGCAGCATTTCTCGAAGCAAGGCCTGGAAGTGCTCCATTCTGACAGCCCTCTGTGACGGCGATAACATTTCCGCCATTTTGTGTTTGTACTGGGGGTCTAAGTACGTTGCCACCCAGTACTGGTCCTTGACCCTTATGCTTTTTATACGGGGGTCCCTATTAAAACACTGGAGCATGAAGGCCCCCATTTGCACTAAACTGGAAGCGGTGTGGTGGCCTGGCTCCTGCTCATCATCCAGGATAATGTCGTCCTCTTCATTCTCCTCTCCCCATCCACGCACAACAACAGGGATCCCAGAAAGGTTTAAAGTATGCTCTTCTTGCTCCTCCTCATCCGCCCCGGCACCATCCTCCTCTGACTGCTCTTCAGACTCCTGTTGTTGACTTGTCTCAGATAGAGTAGCCCCCCTGGGAATTTATCCAGCATTGCTACTTCCTCATCTTACCGCTCCTGCTCCTCCACAGCTTGATCAATGACACGACGCAATGCACGCTCCATAAAGAAGGCATAAGGTACCATGTCACTGATGGCGCCATGGCTGCCGCTGACCAGTTTGGTGATCTCCTCAAATGGCCACAGAAGTCTGCATGCGTCGTGCATGAGCAGCCACTGGCGCGGTGAAAAAAACCCAGCTCCCCAGAACCTGTTCTGCTGCAGAGTTCATACAGGTAGACGTTAACTGCACATTTCTGCTGAAGCAGCCTATCAAGCATATAGAAGGTTGAGTTCCATCGCGTCAGGCAATCGCAAATAAGACGTCTGACCGGCAGATTGTGTCGCCGCTGAATGTCAGCAAGGCGAGCCATGGCCGTGTAAGATCTTCTGAAATGGGCCGAGATTTTCCTTGCCTGCCGCAAGATGTCCTGGACCCCAGGGTATTTGATGCATGGCACGTGCTTAATTTTGCCCTGTTTCAATGTGCTAAGCAGATTGGCACCGTTGTCACACACCACTTTACCAACTGTCAATTTGAGCGGTGTTAGCCACTGATCTGCCTGTGAACGCAAAGCTGAAAGGAGTGCCGGGCCAGTGTGGCTCTTGACTTCCAGGCACAACAGACGCAGCACGGCATGGCAACGTCTCACCTGGCATGTTGAATAGATTCTGGGGAGCTTGGGCGGCGCAGCGGAAGAGACGCTAGCAGCGGAAAAGGAGGAGTCAGCCGAGGAGGAGAGGGAGGAGTATGGAGTAGGAGGAGGAGGAAAAGAGCCAGGCCTGCATGCAATCCGTGGCGGCAAAACCAAATCTACATGGGTGCCACGGGTTACATACTTGACGGCCGTCAGAAGGTTCACCCAGTGGGCAGTAAAAGTGATATACCTTCCCTGCCCGTGTTTGCTAGACCACGTGTCTGTGGTCAGATGTATCTTGGCACCGACACTGTGTGCCAGAGATACATTCACTTGCCGCTGAACATGGCCATATAACTCTGGGATGCCCTTTTGTGAGAAATACTTCCTTCCTGGGACCTTCCATTGTGGTGTTCCAATGGCCACAAATTTTCGAAAGGCCTCCGAGTCCACCAGTTTATATGGCAGTAGTTGGCGGGCTATCAGTTCTGACAAGCCAGCCGCCAACCGTTGGGCAAGAGAGTTATCCGGCGTCATCGTTTTTTTACGCTCGAACATTAGGCCCACGGAAGACTGCCTTTTTGCAGAAAAACGTGAGCTTGGCGTGATGGAAGGTGGAGTGGAGGGCAATTGTGAGGAGAGAGGAGAAGGAGAAGTAGAAGACGAGGCTGGACGGTGAGAGCCTGGCGTGTGGCTTTGTGTGTTCCGTTGCTCCCACTGGGCTCGGTGATGGCTGCTCATGTGCCTTCTTAAGGCGGTCGTCCCTAGGTGAGTGTTGGGCTTACCGCGACTAATGCGTTGACTGCAAAGATTGCAGATGGCAACGCTATTGTCAGCAGCGGACACGTTAAAAAAAGCCCATACTGCAGAGCCATGTGCCGGTGTCATGGGAGCGCCAGATGTGACTGTACATGGTCGATGACTCGCTCCTGATACATTTGCAGTCTGCTTTGTCCCTCCTGTGCAATGTAAGTTATTCCTGCTTCTCCTCCCTATCTGCGGGTCCATATCTCCCTCTGAACTCCCCTCCTCTTCCTTTCTTGTGGGCACCCACGTGACATCACTAGACACGTCATCATCGACGTCACCTTCCCCACCGCTATAAGTAGAGACCTCGGAGTAGGCAGCAACACCGGGGACCAACCTCCTCCTTGGGCTGATCTGGGTACTGTCGTCAGACTGCTGAGTGGTGGTTGTTGCTACCTCCTCTTCCTGATCCAATACCAAGATTGGTTGCGCATCAGAAATGTCTTGATATGGATCGTAAAATAATTCCTGTGACTCAAGCGGAAGGTATGTGGTGGTGGTGTTGTTGGTGGTAGTGTCTTTGGGGGTGCACATAGCAGAGAGTGAAGAAGAGGGTGCAGATCGAGAGGATGAGGAGGGTGCAGAAGAGTGAGGCCGCGTACACACGGGCGGACTGTTCGCCCAACTTTGTCCGTCAAACAGTTTCGGCAAACAGTCCGCTCAAAATTAGCATGGACGGACATGGCCACACACGGCACTTTTTTGAGCGGACTGTTTCAGCGAACTGTTTGCCAAACAGTTCGCTCAACTTTTGAAATGAACGGACTCGCCCACGTAAGGCGGAGGCAAGTCCGCCCATTTCGAGGCCGTGTACAGGTAGGCGGGGCCCGCGAAGGAGACGTCGCGGGCACCGCCGCCTGGAATGGACTTAAAGGGGAACCCCAACGCCGAAAAAAATCGGCGTGGGGGTCCCCCCCAAGTCCACAACAGACCCTTGTCCGAGCATGCTACCCGGCCGGCCAGGAAAGGGGGGGCGCGCTCCCCTGAGCCGTACCAGGCCGCGTGCCCTCAACATGGGGGGTGCCTTGGGGAAGGGGGGGCCGCGTGGCCCCCCCACCCCAAAGCACCTTGTCCCCATGTTGATGAGGACAAGGGCCTCTTCCCGACAACCCTGGCCGTTGGTTGTCGGGGTCTGCGGGCGGGGGGCTTATCGGAATCCGGGAGCCCCCTTTAATAAGGGGGCCCCCGGATACCGGCCCCCCACCCTATATGAATGAGTATGGGGTACAATGTACCCCTACCCATTCACCTGTGAAATAAAGTACAAAAAAAAACACAACACAGGGAAAAAATATTTTATTGCACAGCTCCGGGGGTCTTCCGTCTTCGGGGGTCTTCTCCGGACTCCTCCGCTATCTTCTTGTAGCTCTTTTGCTAGCGGAGGAGTCCGGCTTTCTTCCTCCCCGCCGCCGGCCTCTTCTTCCGACTTCGGGGGTCTTGTCCCCCTCTTCGGTTCTTCTGCCGGGCCACCGCGCCTTCTTATAGCTCTTTTGCAGGCGGTGGCCCGGTCTTCTGTCGCCGCCGCCTTCCGTTCTTCTGTCGCCGCCTTCCGTTCTTCTGCCGGGCCACCGCGCCTTCTTATAGCTCTTTTAGAGGCGGTGGCCCGGTCTTCTGTCGCCGTCGCCGCCGCCGCCGCCGCCGCCGCCGCCGCCGCCGCCGCCTTCCGTTCTTCTCCTTCTTCTTCTCCTGCAGATGTTGACTCGACGATCTCTCCGGCCACAATGCCAGGGACGTGCTCCGCTGCCACTTATATAGTGACAATGGGGCGGTGTCACATGGTATATGTCACATGGGTTGGTCACATGGTGACCCCGCCCCCTTACGATGTCATAGTCCCCATGTGACATCAACCCATGTGACCAACCCATGTGACATATACCATGTGACACCGCCCCATTGTCACTATATAAGTGGCAGCGGAGCGCGTCCCTGGCATTGTGGCCGGAGAGATCGTCGAGACAACATCTCCAGGAGAAGAAGAAGGAGAAGAACGGAAGGCGGCGGCGGCGGCGACGGCGACAGAAGACCGGGCCACCGCCTGCAAAAGAGCTATAAGAAGGCGCGGTGGCCCGGCAGAAGAACCGAAGAGGGGGACAAGACCCCCGAAGTCGGAAGAAGAGGCCGGCGGCGGGGAGGAAGAAAGCCGGACTCCTCCGCTAGCAAAAGAGCTACAAGAAGATAGCGGAGGAGTCCGGAGAAGACCCCCGAAGACGGAAGACCCCCGGAGCTGTGCAATAAAATATTTTTTCCCTGTGTTGTGTTTTTTTTTGTACTTTATTTCACAGGTGAATGGGTAGGGGTACATTGTACCCCATACTCATTCACATAGGGTGGGGGGCCGGTATCCGGGGGCCCCCTTATTAAAGGGGGCTCCCGGATTCCGATAAGCCCCCCGCCCGCAGACCCCGACAACCAACGGCCAGGGTTGTCGGGAAGAGGCCCTTGTCCTCATCAACATGGGGACAAGGTGCTTTGGGGTGGGGGGGCCGCGCGGCCCCCCCTTCCCCAAGGCACCCCCCATGTTGAGGGCACGCGGCCTGGTACGGCTCAGGGGGGGGCGCGCTCGCTCGCCCCCCCTTTCCTGGCCGGCCGGGTAGCGTGCTCGGACGAGGGTCTGTTGTGGACTTGGGGGGGACCCCCACGCCGATTTTTTTCGGCGTTGGGGTTCCCCTTTAAGTCCATTCCAGGCGGCGGAGCCCGCGACGTCTCCGTCGCGGGCCCCGCCTACCTTCACACGCGCTCGTAATGAGCAGACTTTCCTCCGAGCGGGAACAGTTTGCTCATTTCGAAAGTAGCCTACACACGGGCGGACTGTTCGCTCAAACACAGTTTCAGCGGACAGTTTTTCGGAATTTCCGAAAGACTTTGTCCGTCAAACTGTCCGCTGAAACTGTCCGCTGAAAGCCCACACACGGGCGGACTGTCCGCTGTAACACTGTTCAACGGACAAAGTTGAGCCAACAGTCCGCCCGTGTGTACGCGGCCTAAGCCTGAGTGAGCCACTCAACCAAGTCTGGTGTGTCCTTTAAATTAATTGAACGCACCTTCTGCAACTTCCCACTTTGGCTCAAGCCTGTTGCTCCTGCCCTACCCCTACCACCCCTGCGGAAGGGCCTGCCTCTTCCTCTGCCTGTCATTTTTTAAATGACCCTGTGACAAAACTCTCAGTCCCTATACTGATAAAGGACTACTGCAGCAGCCGTGTCTTTAATTATAATATCTGCAGTGTTCATGGCACACCAGGTGGAGTGGCCCCTTACCTTACTGCTGTAAGGTAAACAGCAGAGCAACCAAACGGCAAGGTCCAGGGGTTGTGACCTTATTCCTGACAGGTGAGTACTGGCCCCCTCAGCTGGAATTTTGCACCTCAAATAGTTTCCACATAGATCTTAAGGCTCAATATTATCCACAAGGGTCTGGTTGATGCCGCCTTCAACTGTTTCTCCCTTATTCTCTGTGTAACAATTTGGAGGTTGAGAATGTGCTAAACAGTCAGTGTTCTCTCACCAGTCCTTATAAGGACTTTTGTGGAACAAGTAGGTTGTGAATGATTAGCAGACTGTACCTCAGTCCCTAAACTGATAAAGGACTACTGCAGCAGTAGGGCAGCAGTCAGCAGTAGTGCACCTCAACCCTATGTATTGTGGACCTATACCAGTCCTTAAGGAATAGCAGACTGTACCTCACTCAACCCTATGTACTGTAGTACCCTAGACCTTACCAGTCCTTATAAGGACTTTTGTGGAACAAGTAGGTTGTGAATGATTAGCAGACTGTACCTCAGTCCCTATACTGATAAAGGACTACTGCAGCAGTAGGGCAGCAGTCAGCAGTAGTGCACCTCAACCCTATGTATTGTGGACCTATACCAGTCCTTAAGGAATAGCAGACTGTACCTCACTCAACCCTATGTACTGTAGTACCCTATACCTTACCAGTCCTTATAAGGATCTTTGTGGAACAAGTAGGTTGTGAATGATTAGCAGACTGTACCTCAGTCCCTATACTGATAAAGGACTACTGCAACAGTAGGGCAGCAGTCAGCAGTAGTGCACCTCAACCCTATGTATTGTGGACCTATACCAGTCCTTAAGGAATAGCAGACTGTACCTCACTCAACCCTATGTACTGTAGTACCCTATACCTTACCAGTCCTTATAAGGACCTTTGTGGAACAAGTAGGTTGTGAATGATTAGCAGACTGTACCTCAGTCCCTATACTGATAAAGGACTACTGCAGCAGTAGGGCAGCAGTCAGCAGTAGTGCACCTCAACCCTATGTATTGTGGACCTATACCAGTCCTTAAGGAATAGCAGACTTTACCTCACTTAACCCTATGTACTGTAGTACCCTAGACCTTACCAGTCCTTATAAGGATCTTTGTGGAACAAGTAGGTTGTGAATGATTAGCAGACTGTACCTCAGTCCCTATACTGATAAAGGACTACTGCAACAGTAGGGCAGCAGTCAGCAGTAGTGCACCTCAACCCTATGTATTGTGGACCTATACCAGTCCTTAAGGAATAGCAGACTGTACCTCACTCAACCCTATGTACTGTAGTACCCTATACCTTACCAGTCCTTATAAGGATCTTTGTGGAACAAGTAGGTTGTGAATGATTAGCAGACTGTACCTCAGTCCCTATACTGATAAAGGACTACTGCAACAGTAGGGCAGCAGTCAGCAGTAGTGCACCTCAACCCTATGTATTGTGGACCTATACCAGTCCTTAAGGAATAGCAGACTGTACCTCACTCAACCCTATGTACTGTAGTACCCTATACCTTACCAGTCCTTATAAGGACTTTTGTGGAACAAGCAGGTTGTGAATGATTAGCAGACTGTACCTCAGTCCCTATACTGATAAAGGACTACTGCAGCAGAAGGACAGCAGTCAAGTATAATATTCTTTCTATATTTGGAAGAAAGAATATTATACGTGTACAAGCCTATTACCATACCAGTCCTGAAAAGAACCTTTGTGGACCTAATAGTAACAGCTACTGATTAAACTGACTGTCCCTCACTGCATCACACACAGCTTCCTGCCTGTCCCTATTTAAACTGACAAAACAGAGGCTGCTGGAACAATAACTTGAATAGCACTTTTGTGGACCTAATAGTAACAGCTAATGAT
The DNA here is from genome assembly GCF_037356315.1 of Lithobates pipiens. NCBI lineage: Eukaryota > Metazoa > Chordata > Amphibia > Anura > Ranidae > Lithobates > Lithobates pipiens. Next base: position 354,226,253 of record NW_027507764.1, on the reverse strand, counting down.
TAAACTGACTGTCCCTGCAGCACACAGCGTCCTGTCCCTTTCTCTACACTGACAAAAGACACTCAGGCTGCTGCAACAATCACTAGCACAGCACTGCCTCAAACCTATATCCTGAACTACACCTAACACCTATACCATGATACCAGTCCTTAAAACAACTTTTGTGGGCCTAATAGATAGCGATTTGGGTCACTGAAGTCTCTCCCTGCTCCACACAGCAACCTCTCCCTATAGTGACAGAAGAAAGAATGTAAAATGGCCGCCGGATCGGGCCTATTTATAAGTTAGGGGGAATGTCCAAGTGTCCATATGCTATAATGTCTCAATTGGCTGTCCTGTACCCCATGATGGATGTGTCATCATAGGTCAAAGTTCTTTTACACAGTAAACACGGAAGTCCGCCGGACGAACGGCGGCAATAGTCCGTCGATCGGGCGGACGGCGAATAGCCGAAATTCGCCGCGAAACGACCGCCGGGTGAACCATTCGGCCATCCCTAGCAAGGAGCATACATTCCACATTAATAATTATGCTACCAAAATTTGTGTATGCTGTAAATTGCCTCCAGCATTGCTCCTGTTTCTTCTTTCCAGAGGCTGCCATTTTGCTGAAGCCCAGAGCCCCAGCAGTAAATCGTAAAGAAGAACTAATCAAACTCCTCAATTTAACAGTTTCAAAAAACAGTTATATTCCTGGAATACTGGGATTGCTAACTGTCACATTTGCTTGTGTCTTTAAACAAACTATCAAACTATCAAATGGCTGGTGCCATTACTGATCACATGTGCAACACCATGGCAATTGCAGATCAAACAGAAGCAGCTTCCTTAGCTGTAAAGGATAGGAAGGTTTAATTCCTCTATAAGGCTGTTAGCAGATCGGCCTCTACAAATTTGTCACGGTGCCTAAAAATGGAGAGCAACTGAGCATGTGCAGAGCAGAGTGACACAGTGTATTACTGGATTTTAAACAGTATAGTCACTTATTTTTAATGTCTTACATAGCTGGACCTACAGGTGATACAATACCAGCTTAAAGCTGCAGCCTGTCTTCAATTTGTACATGCAGCTGTAAGCAAACACCTGTACTCCGGGTGCAGAAATGTATGCCTCTGTTCTAGTTTTATGGCCCCCCGTGGCCTTGTACAAAAAGTATAGCTGCTGACTTTTAATAATCGGACACTCATCTGTTCCACAGTCCAGTGATGTGGACGAACAAAGCCCCACTCCTCTCCCCCTCCTCTTTGCGGCACCCGCATTGTAACTGTGGGCATCCGACTGTGGCTTCACAGCAGACGTGAGCCACGATGTGTGCTGTGATTGACCAGGCAATCTTCTGGGACCTGTGGCATGTCCCAGAAGATTGCAGGGAGGGGGGAGAGGTGAACTTCCTTCTGGAGCCGCGGAGCCCCAGGAGGAAGTGGGAGCTGGATGCCTCCCCCCAAAAAATGACATGCCAAATGTGGCTTGTCAGGGGGTCACCATCACTTAAAGAGGAAGTTCCATTCTTGGTTGGAACTCTGCTTGACCTTTGTAGGACTTAGGCCCAGTGACCTAATACCTTTTCATCCATGACCTAGCACCACCCTCCAAACCCTCTTCACAAAAGACTCAACTAGGTTTTTGAGTAAATGGCCAGCCGGCCTTATTTTATTAAAAAATATAAAATTATAATAAATAACATAATTTAACATTAACATCAACTTTCAACTTATTTAAACTGGGTCATGGGTAGCAGGAAACAACCAACCACTGGTCACTGCTAACACATGTTTTAACTTCAAACCTTCTGCCTCCAGTTGGAATCCCCTGACTCTGAGGCGTTACCAAACCTAGCAGTGACCTACCCCTTTTTAACCCTTCCAGGTACCCCCTGTAACCTGGAAGTAACATAAACTACTCCCATCACATGGATGGGTACAGCATGTTTTAAACATGTACCTCTCAGATCTCTTCTTCCAGCAACCATAATAGCTGCCATACCAGCCTAACCCTTTAATAGGGCGGGAGGGTGGGAAAAGCTTCCTCCTCCGCTCTGTGACTGACGCCACTTCCCCTTTCTCCTTCAGTATTACTCCATATAGGCTCTGCCCACCTACACCTCCTCCCTATTTCTTAAAGCATCCTACACACTTAAAGTGGCAACTGTACAGTCCAGCACAGTCATGCCGTCCCTGCACTTATTTCTTTTTGTCTTTGCTGCGGGACTCCCTTTAAGGTGTTAAATGGGAGTGGAGGAAATTTACTAAAAAATGGTGCACACAGGATCTGGTGCATGGTGCATCTGTTCAAAGTATCGGCTTTTAACTTTAGCTTGTTCATTTAAACTTTGACAATAAAACATGGAAGCTGATTGGTTACCAGGGTGGATAAAGAGCGATGATTGATTTAAAAAAAAAAAAAAGTTTTTTTTATTTCAATCTGATTTTTTTTTTCTTTTTTTTTTTTTTAGATTTATTAAATTTATTTTAAGAAATTTATTTTGGAGTAAAAATCTATCTAAAGATAGTTTTCTATTTAAGATACATTAATAATTTGTATGAAACTGAGCTTAGTTATGTAATATGAGGCTGTATATTCGACAATATTAAAATTTTGGGTAAACTCATTCAATGAATCCAAGCTCTGCAAGCTGAGATAACATGCACTGCATTGATGCATTCACACAATTTTACAGTAACTGCTAGCAAGAATGAGTCCTTACATTTAAAGAGCACCTGTTATTTCAGATCCATCATGGCAGCGCCTGTTAGCGGGCATCCACTCACCTGCTGCCGCTAACGTCCCTCACCTTGTTGTGTCACTGCTGCTTTACCAGCCATCCCATGAAAGTGAATGGGACTGTCAGTGAGTCAACAGCAGGTCAAAGGAGGAGCCGCTGCGTGACAGATGACAGTGGCTCTTTAGAAATTATGATTAAATCAAGTTGATTTAAATTAAGTCTTTGTACTAGCGATTTAAATCATGATTTAAATCGTGATTTAAATTGACTTGATTTAAATCATATCCACCCTGCTTTGATCAAAGATTGTATGGCCCAGAGCAGTGGGAAACAATGTCTTAATTTGGACGTTTGCAGTCACGGTGTCCAAGCTGAGGTGTCCTCCCACACACCAATAGACAAACAGTCATTGAATAAAATAAGCATCCGGCAACTCCATAACATTAAGCATATTCATTTTAAAGCCTTCACAGCGGGTCCAGTCAGCAGCAGACTAGTTTAGGCAATAAGCCATGTTCATAGCACTCAATATATGTCCACCCTGTTAGTTACTATGTGCAGCTCAGTGGCGGCCCATCCATAGGGGGTGCATGGGCGCCACCCCACCCAGCAGTCCCAACATTTTTTTTAAAAAAAGGCCCCTTAAAGAACTTTTTTTGTATTTTTTTTTTAAGTGCGCTGTGTTCGGGCGCTACATCAATGCAATCACGAGATTGCAGACGAGGTGCTTCATTTGTAGGCTTTTGACCTGCTTTGAAGCGCAATCCAAAGCGCCGAACAGCTTCCGCCTGTAGTGTTACTATGAACGGGAGCTTTGTTATTCAAGTTAAGAGGTTACCTATACGGTAAGTATGGGGTACAGTGAGTCTGCATATGGGCACAGTGAGGCTGCATTTGATGGGCCACAGTGAGGCTGCATTTGATGGGCCACAGTGAAGCTGCATTTGATGGGCCACAGTGAAGCTGCATTTGATGGGACACAGTGAGGCTGCAATTGATGGGACACAGTGAGCCTGCAATTGATGGGACACAATGAGGCTGCATTTGATGGTACAGTGGGAGCATTTTATATGGCACAGTGGCTGCATTTGATGGGCACATTGAGGCTGTATAAGATGGGCACCATGGCTGCATTTGATGGGGCACAGTAGCTGCATTTGATGGGCACAGTGGCTGCATAAGATAGGCACAGTAGCTGTATTTGATAGCACAGTGGCAGCATTTGATATGGCACAGTGGCTGCGTTTGATGGGGCACAGTGAGGCTGCATTTAATGGGGCACAGTGAGGCTGCATTTGATGGGGCACAATGAGGCTGCATTTGATGGGGCACAGTGGCTGCATAAGATGGGCACAGTAGCTGTATTTAATGGGGCACAGTGGCAACATTTGATGGCACAGTGGCTGCATTTGATGGGCACAGATATGGCACAGTGGCTGCAATTGATGGGGTTTTTGTTTCAGAATTTTTCAGTTTGTTTGCGCCCCCCCCCCCCCCCACCCCCAAATTTGTGAGCACCAGCTACCACTGCTACAGCTGGACCAGATTTTGTGTGTACCAATTTTAGTAAATCTCCCCCAATGTGCCTAACAGCACTGGTCTTTTTGTTGTAAGGTGGAGGACATAACTTTTATAGTCCCTGTCCTTTATAAAAACACCATCAAACACCCTAATGGCATATCGGTATATATTAATACAGAAGAGTCTCACACATTTGTAGACTCTCTAGCTATAGAAATATGTACCAATATGCTAAAACACATAGCTGGTATTACTTTCGGCAAAACTATTTTACAATATATGTTTAAATACCTTTTTAAAATCATTTTGTGGATATTGGGTTTTCTAAATAGTGACAGTAATGCCACATACACACGATCAGACTATCGGGCAGCGGAGGTCCGCCGGACTTTTTAAATGAATGGACTTGCCCACACACGGAGTAAAGTCCGTTCATTTTGAAGTGACTCTAGGTAGACGGGACAGTGTGGGGGTCCCCCCAAAGTCCATACTAGACCCTTATCCGAGCACGCAGCCCGGCCAGTCAGGAAAGGGGGTAGGGACGAGCAAGCACCCCCCCCCCCTTCTGAACCGTACCAGGCCACGTGCCCTCAACATGGGAGGGTGCTTAGGGGAAGGGGGGACCTGTGGCTCCCCCACCCCAAAGCATCTTGTCCCCATGTTGATGAGGACAAGGGCCTCTTCCCGACAACCCTGGCCGTTGGTTGTCAGGGTCTACGGGCAGGGGGCTTATCGGAATCCATGAGCCCCCTTTAATAAGGAGGCCCCCAGATCCCGACCCCAACCCTACGTGAATGAGTATGGAGTAAAAAGTGTTAATAAAAAAAAAAACACAACACGGGTTTTTAAAATACTTTATTAGACAGCTCCGGGAGTCTTCTTCTGTCTTCGGCGGTCTTCTCGCCGGGCTCCTCCGATATCTTCTGCTCTTTTACCACTCTTTTACTAGCGGATGAGCCCAGCGTTCTCCTTCATCGCCGCCGCCGTCCGGGGTCTTCTTCCGACTTCGGGGGTCTTGTCCCGCTCTTCGGTTCTTCTAGCCTCCGCTATCTTCTTCCAGCTCTTTAACTAGCGTTGGCACGGTCTTCGGGGGTCACCATGTGACATTACCCAATAACCCCGCCCCTTATGCCTATATAAGTCGCCGCACAAGGCGTCACTGGCATTGCGGCCAGAGAGAGCGGTGTGTCAATATTGGAAGAAGAAAGAAGAAGAAGGCGGCGACAGCGACGAGACCGGGCCAACACTAGTTAAAGACCTGGAAGAAGATAGCGGAGGCCCGGCAAGAAGAACCGAAGAGCAGGACAAGACCCCCGAAGTTGGAAGAAGACCCCCGGACGGCGTCACTACGAAGGAGAAAGCCGGACTCCTCCTCTAGTTAAATGGGAAGACCTGTAACCTCCAAATGACATGACCACCTGAACCACTACAGCCACACTAAGCCACATACCTAGTCCTGGATTGCTGACCAGAGATTAGCTTGATTGTTACTAAACCCCAAATATTTGACATGTTAGTAACCACACAAGTAGAGTCCTGCTATTTTAACGTTCCGTTACAGAGTCACCGGCTCTTTCTTCTACACTGTTGAACACTTTACAGCTACAATTCTTCTTTCTGTTTTCTTTTCTCCTCGGGCTCATTCCCAGATCTTACAGCCTAAAGAGACTGAACAGTAATATCCCATACACAGGGTTGGAAATTCCGACGGAAAAAGTCAGATCGGATTATGTTGTCAGAAAATCCGATCATGTGTGGGCTCTATCAGACTTTTCTGACAGAATTTCCGACGGAAAAAGTTTGAGCGCTGGATCTAAAATTTTCTGACAACGGACTTCGATCAGACTTTTTCAGATCGCGTGTAGAGAATTCCGACGCACAAAGTGGCATGCATGCTCAGAAAAAATTTGGAGACGAAAGCTACTGGCTACTGGCCTCTACGTAGTCCTGTCGTACGTGTATAACGTCACCTTGTTCCAAACAATCACATTTTCCGACAACTTTGTGCGACCGTGTGTATGCAAGACAAGTTTCGGCCAAAATCCGTTGGAAAAAATCTGACGGATTTTGTGGTCGGAATGTCCGACCGTGTGTATGGGGCATAAGTAAACACACAAGCAAATGACATCTGTATATACCCAGGTCCCCCTGATTGGATCCCTCATCCATTCGGGAAGAACTGTAAGCAAATCTCTCTAATGCCGCATACACACGATCAGACTTTCCGACGGGAAATGTTCGATGTGAACTTGTTGGCGGAAAGTCCGGCCGTGTGAATGGTCCATCGAACATTTGCTGTCGGAATTTCCGCACACAAATGTTTGAGAGCAGGTTCTCAAATTTTCTGACATCGAGATCTCCAGAAAAATCTTTTTTTGTTTTTATAGTGATCTCTTTTTACTAGTGACCTCCATAATATTTTTTTTTTGTTTTGTTTTGTGTGTCAAGTTATCACAATACCATTATTATCTTGTATTTCTTTACCTCAAATAGGTTGGTTGGTGTTGGTGTCCCTTGTTAATTTGACATTGTATTTTTGAAATGTACCTGCCTACTCACAAACAAACCATCCTTTTTGAGGTAAAACACATAGCCAAGTATTTGTCAAAACAAAAAATTTCAATTTATTAGGGGTCCAAAAAAATAAAGAGGAAGGCAATGCTGGAGAAACAGTTGGAATTGGTGAAGCCTTTGTACCCCAGGGCAGACTTCAATTATTCGACAGGCTAAATTGGTAACCTGGGGAGTCCAGGACTATAGGAGTAGCAGCAGATGATATTTATGTCCTGAGGCTGTGGTCTTACAACAGCCGGTGTCTTTTGCCAGACCACTCTAAACCAGGGCCATCACTCTCAAAACTTCCTTCCATGCTTCCTACCAGGCTGCTGTGGTGGGTTGGGTGACTGTGGTGGTGGTGGTGTCACTGGAGGTGGTGGAGGAGCATGGTCCAACTAGCACACTTGGCTTTTATTTGTGAGTTGGCCCCTCATCCCCTTGTTTAGGGCCTTACGTATTTCCTTCTCACAGATGAAGAGTTAGCCGTCCTCCATTCCTTCCAGTTTACTGTCCGCCACTAGGGATGAGCTTTGTGTTTGAGTCGAACATACGTTTGACTCGAACATCGGCTGGTCGCCCGTTCTGCGAATTCCGAACGTTATGGGCCGTTCGCGCCAAATTCGTGTGGCGCTCACGGCCCACAATGCACTGCGTCATCGCAGTGCATTGCTGGCTCACGATTGGCCAAGCATGCACTGTGACCCCGCATGCTTGGCCAATCACAGCGCCAGCAGCGAGGAGAGCCATGATTGGCCACAGGCAGGATACCTGTGGCCAATCATAGCTCAGGCTGTGTAGTACCCGCCCCACACTATATAAGGCCACCAGCGCAGTGGCCTTGTGTAGTGTGTTGGCGTCTGAAGCAGTTAGTGGGTGTTCTGTGTACCTTCAACACAGTACACACCGATCGTTATCGGCCGATTTTCGATCTTGCTCTTCTGTAGTGGTTGTTGTCTGCGTGCCCTGACCGCAGTATACACCGCTATATTCACCTCACCTATATAGCTAGTGATCTATCTTTTTATAATAGAGCTTGCAGTCAGTAATGTTAGGAGCTTGTGCGTGCTGTCTGCATGCTCTGTACCCAGTACACACCGCTATATCCACCTACATAGTTCTTCTCTATTTGAGCCCACTTGCCATCTGCAGGAGTTATTGGAAGTTGTGTGTGCCTCCAGCACAGCACAGTATACATCTGTATATACCCCTTTATCTCTGGTGTTCTATAATAAAGGCATCTGCAGGAGTTAGTGGGTGTTGTGTGCCTCCAGCACAATATACACTTCCCAACTGCTGTTTTACCCAACTCCCTTCAGGCCATTACCATGTCTGGAAGGCCAGCAAGGAGAGGCAGACAGGCGCGAGCCGATAAAAGAGGGCAAGCAGGCTCTGTGTCTAGAGACAACAGTGCTGGTCGTGGACGAGGTGCATTGTCATCAGCACGTGGCCATGGGACACGCTTGTCCTTCTTTTTGGCAGCTGGACATGTTGAACCGCAACATGCCAATGACTTGGTAGAGTGGATGACCAAGCCCTCTTCATCCTCCTCATCCTCCTCATCCTCTCTCACCCAGTCTCAGGGTACTAGCAAAGCAGCTGCCAACGCATCGTCTTCCCTCGTCTCAATGTCATCATCAGTGACTCCTTCCCTAGACCCACCACGTCCTCCTGAGGAGTCTCCTGAACTCTTTGAGCACAGTGTTGGGTACATGCTCCAGGAGGATGCCCAGTGTTTTGTAGCCTCTGATGATGACACTCAGCTAGAGGAAGGCAGTAGCATGAATGCAGAGAAAGGGGATGCTCAAGAAGGACAGCAATCTGGCAGTCATGTTCCACAAGCTGCAGCATATTGCCAGGTTTGCTACAGCGATGAAGAGGGAGGGGATGAGGAGGGCACTGACTCCACGTGGGTGCCTGGTAGGAGAGAGGAGGAGGAGGAGGATGCACATGTCCAACGAGGCAGGATGCCCTCCGGGGGCCAGCTTAGGGGCAGCACACCGACTGAATCACACCGCAGAGCTCCGCCTGTGCAGGGTGCTGCCTCTGCGCGTTATTCTAAAAGTTCTTTGGTGTGGGACTTTTTTGAGACGAGTGCATCAGATCGCACCGCTGCTATTTGCAACATATGTCTCAAGCGTATCTCACGTGGCCAAAACATCAGCCGCTTGGGCACCACATGCTTGACCAGACATATGTTGACCTGCCATGCAGCTCGTTGGCAAGCGTACCTCAAAGACCCACACCAAAGAACAAAGCGGACCTCTCCTTGCTCCTCATCAGCTGGCATCTCCAACCCCACTAGACCTTCAGTCCTCTCTGAAACCTGCTCTGAGAGGAATGAAGGTGTAGAATTAAGTGTGTCACAGCCAAGTGCTTCCGGGCACTCTGCTAGCAGTACACCCACGTCCGATTATAGCAGGCAAATGTCCCTGCCCCAGCTGCTGGACCGGCGAAAGAAGTTCACTCCCAGCCATCCACATGCCCAGCGGTTGAATGCTAGCTTGGCTAAATTGCTAGCACTTCAACTGCTGCCTTTTCAGTTGGTAGACTCGGCCCCCTTCCGTGAGTTTGTACAATGTGCGGTTCCTCAGTGGCAGGTCCCCAAACGCCACTTTTTCTCACGGAAGGCGATTCCGGCTCTCTACCGGCATGTGGAAGGCAATGTCCTTGCCTCGCTGGACAGGGCGGTCAGCGGTAAGGTGCATATTACCGCTGACTCATGGTCCAGCAGGCATGGACAGGGACGTTACCTGTCTTTTACGGCCCATTGGGTCACTCTTCTGGCAGCTGGGAAGGATGCAGGACAAGGTGCAGTAGTGTTGGAGGTTGTTCCGCCACCACGCCTCCAAAATGCTACTATTGGTTGTGACACACCTCTCTCCTCCACCCCCTCCTCTTCTTCTTCCTCCATGGCCTCTTCCAGTGCTCTTTCCTCAGAACCAGCGGTGCTCTGTAGGCGTTCCAGGGGCTACGCAAGTACGCAGGCAAAACGATGCCATGCCGTGCTTGCGCTGGTTTGTTTGGGGGACAGGAGCCACACTGGGGCAGATGTTTTGTCAGCTCTGCAGGGGCAGGCCGAGAGGTGGTTGACGCCACGCCAGCTTAAGCCAGGAATGGTGGTTTGCGACAATGGCACCAACCTCCTCTCCGCCCTCCGACTGGGACAACTGACCCATGTGCCCTGTGTAGCTCACATCCTTAACCTGGTGGTGCAGCGGTTCTTGGGCAGGTACCCTGGCTTACAGGATGTCCTGAAGCAGGCCAGGAAAGTCGGTGTGCATTTCCGCCGATCATTTAATGCCTGTGCTTGGCTGGCTGAGCTCCAAAAGGAGTTGAACCTGCCCAAGAACCGCCTTATATGTGACATGCCCACCAGGTGGAACTCAACGTTGGCCATGCTGCAGCGGCTGCACACGCAGCAGAGGGCCATCAATGAGTGCCTGTGCGACTACGGCACCAGGACAGGGTCAGGGGAGCTCGGTTTTTTCTCACCACGCCAGTGGGGCATGATCAGGGATGCATGCGCTGTCCTGTCACCGTTTGAGGAGGCCACAAGGATGGTGAGCAGTGACAGTGCATGCATCAGTGACACTGTACCTCTTGTGCACCTCTTGGAGCATACGCTGCCTGGAATAATGGACAGGGCACTTGAGGCAGAACAGAGGCAGGAAGAGGAGGACTTCCTTGCCTCTCAAGGCCCCCTTTATCCAGACAGTGTTCCTGCTGTGCCACCCATCACACAGGAAGAGGAAGAGGATGAGGAAGAGGAGGAGGAGGATGATTGTGTCAGCATGGAGGTGGAGGCTGGCACTCAGCATCAGCAGCAGCAGCAGCAGTCTTGTAGGGATGATTTACAGTCCCAAGAAACACGTGGACTTGTACGTGGCTGGGAGGAGGTAGCTGTGGATCATGTTGGCCTTAGTGACCCAGAGGACTCCGGACCGAATGCCTCAGCTAACCTACGCTGCATGGCCTCCCTGATCCTGCAAAGCCTGCGGAAGGATCCTCGTATTCTTCGGATCAAGGAGAGGGACCATTACTGGCTGGCCACTCTCCTTGATCCACGGTACAAGGGTAAGGTTGCCGACCTTATCTTGCCATCGCAGAGGGAGCAGAGGATGAGACATCTCCGGGAGGCCTTGCAGAAAGGTCTGTGCAACGCGTTCACAGAGACTGGAAGGTTACAAACTCCTGGTCCTGGACAACGTGTTGCTGAGGCATCAGTCAGAAGGAGCGGTGGAGAAGGTGGGCGTCTGACTGACGCTTTCAGACAATTTTTTAGTCTGCAGCCCCAAGGTATGATCGGTTCCAGCTACCATCGCCAGCGTCTGATTTACATGGTGCAGGAATACCTAGGGGTAAGGTCAGACTTGGACACCTTTCCCACCGAAAATACTCTGGCTTACTGGGTCTTGAGGATGGATCACTGGCCAGAGCTTGCACAGTATGCAATTGAGCTACTGGCCTGTCCTGCATCCAGCGTTCTTTCGGAACGCACCTTCAGTGCTGCTGGTGGCTTTGTTACCGATCAGAGGGTGCGCCTGTCCACCAAATCAGTTGATCGACTGACCTTCATCAAGATGAATCAGTCTTGGATCACCCACAGCTACCAAGCACCTGAAGCTGATGTAACCGAATATTTTTTTTTTAAATATCACATCCCTTCAAGACTGCCTATGCTGATGCTGAGTGACTGTCCTGTTATGTTGATTGTCTATCCTCTTCCTCCTCCGCTGATATGTTGGAAGAACATTTCTGGCTCTGGGTGATGCCATCAGCCCAATTTTTCTGCCCCTGTTTACAGGGGCATTTAATTACAATTTTTGATGCAATGCTTTGCTGCAGGGCTAATTCCTGCAATAAAACTAGAGTATATTGGAGAGGTTGCAGTGTGGTGGCACCAGCACCAGTGCCTAAGGCCCAATTTTTCTGCCCCTGTTTAACAGGGACATGTAATTAAAATTCTTGATATAATATTTCACAGGAGGGCCCGTTCCTGTGCCCACCCAGAGTAACGGTGAGGACTTATAGTGTTGTGGCACCAGCACCACAACCACCAAAGGTCATTTTTTCTACCACTGTTCAACAATGGCATGTAATTACAATTCTTGATATAATCGTACACAGCAGGGCGCTCCAGCGCCCACCAAGAGTCACTTTCAGGGCTTACAATGTTGTGGCAAAACCAACACCTTGTTCCACCATTTCTGCAGAGCATATAAGGCAGGCCCCTACTTTCAAACATCCAACTTACAAACATCTCCTACTTGCAAATGGAAGGAGACAACAGCAAGTGAGATGAAAAAAGATGTACGACAAAACAAATTATACAGGGGTGATAACCCTTCCCTATGTTTTCCAAAAAGCTTAAAAATAGTTTTTTTGACTGGAGCTACACTTTAAAAATGTACCAGTTGAAAATTACAAACAGATTCAACTTAACACAACAAACCTACACAGTCCCTGTCTTGTTTGCACCGCCTGTATACTGCTGTTCTGAGTATATAGGGCCTGGGGGCCACACGCATTTCCTTTTTTTTAATATGGGTACGGGGTTCCCCTTAATATGCGTACAAGACCCAAAGGGGCTGGTAATGGGCAGGGAGGGCTACCCATGCCATTTTTCTCAATGATTTTCAACCATATTGCAGGAACCAGATATAACATTAAAACCGCAAGCAGCTTTAAATGACTTTATTTCCGTTAAATGTCATTTTGTGCAGGGACTGTTCTAAACACGGGAAACACGTGGCACTTCACAGGCATACTACAGACACCCCCCAGGCACCATATTTAAAGGAATATTTCACTTTTTTTTCCACTTTAATTGTCATTAAAATCAGTGCTGCCGCCAAAACGGCCATTTTTTTAAAACATTTTAGGCATTGACCCATGTCCCCTGGGGCAGGAGCCAGGTCCCCAAACCCTTTTTAGGACAGTATCTTGCATATTAGCCGTTAAAATTAGCACTTTTAATTTCGAACGTTCGAGCCCCATAGACTTCAATGGGGTTCTAACGTTCATACGAATTTGGGGTCCGTTCAACAGTTCTGGTGCAAACCGAACCGAGGGGGTGTTCGGCTCATCCCTATCCGCCACACAGCCAAACGACTCGGCCCACCAGGGGTTGTTGTGAGGACCGCAGTAGCCTGCCGAATCAAAGTAGTCGCTGACTCCTCCAGGTTCCTTGTCTTCCTCGTCCTTTTTGTTGGAAGGCGGAGGGAAGGAACCTGGGATTCGGTCAGGCTGCTTTCCACAGCCAGCTCCTGGCTGAGACTTTCCACAGTCAGCTCCTGGCTGAGACTTTCCACAGTCAGCTCCTGGCTGAGACTTTCCATAGCCACCTTCTGGCTGAGACTTTCCATGGCCACCTTCTGGCTGAGACTTTCCATGGCCACCTCCTGGCTGAGACTTTCCACGGTCTCCTCCTGGCTGAGACTTTCCTGTGTATGAAAATGGGACATCATTTTAGTTTTTTGGTCATCAATAACACACAATTCTTGAACTCATGACTGTTGCAAGTTGATTGTTAACAAATAGAAAAGACTATCCTTCTAACCCCAGCATTTTTCATTCTTGTCCCAATCATTTTTGGCTACTACTGTCTATTGATATGTAAACCATTTTGTTAAATCAGAAATTGGTGATCAATAACATCTAGTTAAGCTCATTCAATATTTTACAAGAAATATGTTCAATAATGCTATACCTGGCTCAAGCTGGGCTCCACCACATCTTCTTCCTTTCTGCAGCGGGTTTAAATAGGCCAGAGAGCGGCAACAATTGCCATGATGCTCACGTGAGTGTCGATCCGCACCCGCAGCTGCGCACCTGCATGCACCCGTCGTCATGCACCTGTGTGTGTGCATGAGCATGGGGATTTGCCCAGCGTGACCATGATGGATGGCAGGACTGCCCGTCCTACGGCCATTACCCCGACACTTTACTTGTCTATAAAGTTTGGCAGGAAGTCTGGGTCAGTAAATGTATCCATTTTCTCTGCCAGAGACAACACAAGACAAACCCTAATGTCGGGCTAAACTCTCCTAATCTTGTCCCAATATAGGCCTCAATCTATAAGCAGTAGTATAAGCCACTAACCACTGATGCCCCAAGTTAAAATTGTACCTTTGTTTGCCCGATCGGCACTTGCACTCAGATCGTACATACGACGCACTCGTGTTATACTTTATATACACTGCGCATGCGTGAAACTCCAACCCTGACCTTCTTTCTAGTGTATTCTCCACCCCTTTTCTTTCAGCACAGTGGGAGAACACATGGCGGAGACAGAGCAGGAGCATGCAGAGTGCAGCAACGAGGTGGACGAGGAAAGACCAGAGCAAGAATCGTCCCAATGCAGGACAAGATATAAGGCCTCAAATATGTCCTTTGTAGAGATGGTGGGCCGACTATAATGGGAAGCATGGAGCTTACCCAAACCCAAATGTGAGAAAGGCCAAGATCATGACTAAAGTTGTGAGAAGTCTGCACAGGAATTTTGTGGTATGACGAGCAATTGAGGAAACGCTGGTCAGACCTGAAATTGAGGGAGCATGATCAGTACAGAAGGATCAGGAAAGTGCTTAAAAAAAGTCAGAATAAACTCTGATGGTCTTTTCGATGGAGTTCCGCTGAGACGGACTTGCCTACACACGATCACACCAAAGTCCGTTAGTTTAGAACGTGATGACGTACGACGGGACTAGAAAAGGAAGCTTAATAGCCAGTAGCCAATAGCTGCTCTTGCGTCGTTTCTGGTCCGTCCGAATTGCATACAGACAAACGGTTTTCCAGATAGGAATGATTCCGTCGGAAAGATTTAAAACATGTTGTATTTCTAGGTCTGTCAATTTTTGAAAAAAAGTCAGCTGAAGCCCACACACGATCATAATATCAGATGAAATGATTCCGTCTGACCTTTTTTGTCGGAAAGTCCGGTCGTGTGCACGCGCCATTAGTGCTTGTCCTGTGTTCATATTATTATTATTAACATTATTATTATTATTATTATTATTATTATTAATAATAATATTACTTTCGTGCTGGTACATGTGATTTTCTTTACTGTTGTACAGTTTAAAATGGCAAGTTTGTGGTTCGCGGGCACAGTAATCGTTCATATTAAACATCGTTCGTTCCACCACTAATACAATGTTTTTGGCAGATGCAGGTTAACTACATTTGCTCATGCCTATTTCTATGAAAAGAAGTTTAGTACATTGTTGTCTAGATGTATTTGTAATATAATGAAATGCAAACTTAATTCAGTGTAAGGAGAGGAAACTCACCAGCAGTTTACACATCTAGATGCAGGAGCACTAGTGTGGGACACCAGAACACCCTTTTTATGGTATCCCATGCAGGGGCTCCAGTGGATACTAGGGGTCTCTCCATGTGTGAAACTTTAACAGAACAGGTAAGTATTGCAGCTTTGGAAAAAAATCATGTCTTTAGTTTGGAACTCTGCCAAAACAGACAATTGGACCCTACTTCCAAGCAATGTTTTATATTACTATTTCTTGCCACAAATATCTGTGTGCTAAGTATACCTTTTTTGTATTCACATAGGGGAGAAAAGAATCTGGACATCTTAGGGCACCAGGAACCCCACAACTCCTGAAAAAGGGGAAATCCCCACACACCATGAAGATGTGGATTCCAAGGTACATGAAGTGGGTGAAATAGTGACCACAACAGGTCAGTGTCTGAGACCACAGCTTCAGGTAATAGATGTATGCCTGCATATTTATAATGGTGTGTATTTTTTTTTTTTTTTTAGGTGATGTGGATGTTGTGGAAGAAGAAACTCACTTCAACAGTGCAAGTGCACAGATCCTAAATTTCAAACTAACGTTACGGGTACTTTACTTTGCTCACGTATATATATATGCCGACAGCAGCCGGCAAGTGGTTAAACATTTAAACTGTTGGGATTGGTTGTTTTCTTACCACTCCCACTCCTGGGCTGTTTAACATAGGCATGTGCAACACATTATTGCTGCACAGCCAAGGTGGTCATTACCATTGCAAGAACCTGAGAGGAATATCTTTGGAAAACACTTTTTTTGTCCCCTTCGTTATATATATAATTTATCTACTTTTTGATTTACCCTCTACCTCTTGCTATATGGTTTTATCTCCCTGACTACCCCTGAGGGACCTTTTCTGAATTTTTTTTTTTTTATATATTTTTTTATTTAGTCCTGGGAGATGATCGTTTGTTCATATCCCAGCAGTTTTTTGTATACATACATACTCATTGTATATATGTATATCTTTTTTCTTTATTTTTTTGCCTGTTATATTCACACCCTCCTTGCCTTTTTGGTGGTTCCTGTGAGCCCTGACCTGCTGCTTCACTATAGAGGCAGAGTTCATTCTCAAACCTCAAATAAAGATCCATTCTACACCTGTTTTATTTTATATTGAAGAGGGTAATGAGACCCCTTTGATTGGGATCATCTCATGGTTGCATTTTAATCCAGTGGACCTCCAGACGTGGGACTCCATCTACCTGCAATGTTGCTGTGCACCTTCTCTTTGTAAAGAAACATGTGATTTGTGAGTACCTAACTGTATATGCCATGCCGTGCTTGCGCTGGTTTGTTTGGGGGACAGAAGCCACACTGGGGCGGATGTTTTGTCAGCTCTGCAGGGGCAGGCCGAGAGGTGGTTGACGCCACACCAGCTTAAGCCAGGAATGGTGGTTTGTGACAATGGCACCAACCTCCTCTCCGCCCTCCGACAGGGACAACTGACCTATGTGCCCTGTGTAGCTCACGTCCTTAACCTGGTGGTGCAGCGGTTCTTGGGCAGGTACCCCGGCTTACAGGATGTCCTGAAGCAGGCCAGGAAAGTCTGTGTGCATTTCCGCCGATCATTTAATGCCTGTGCTCGGCTGGCTGAGCTCCAAAAGGAGTTGAACCTGCCCAAGAACCGCCTTATATGTGACATGCCCACCAGGTGGAACTCAACGTTGGCCATGCTGCAGCGGCTGCACACGCAGCAGAGGGCCATCAATGAGTACCTGTGCGACTACGGCACCAGGACAGGGTCAGGGGAGCTCGGTTTTTTCTCACCACGCCAGTGGGGCATGATCAGGGATGCATGCACTGTCCTGTCACCGTTTGAGGAGGCCACAAGGATGGTGAGCAGTGACAGTGCATGCATCAGTAACACTGTACCTGTTGTCCACCTCTTGGAGCATACGCTGCATGGAATAATGGACAGGGCATTCGAGGCAGAACAGAGGCAGGAAGAGGAGGACTTCCTTGCCTCTCAAGGCCCCCTTTATCCAGACAGTGTTCCTGCTGTGCCACCCATCACACAGGAAGAGGATGAGGAGGAGGAAGAGGAGGAGGAGGATGATTGTGTCAGCATGGAGGTGGAGGCTGGCACTCAGCATCAGCAGCAGCAGCAGCAGTCTTGTAGGGATGATTTACAGTCCCAAGAAACACGTGGACTTGTACGTGGCTGAGAGGAGGTAGCTGCGGATCATGTTGTCCTTCGTGACCCAGAGGACTCCAGACCGAATGCCTCAGCTAACCTACGCTGCATGGCCTCCCTGATCCTGCAAAGCCTGCGGAAGGATCCTCGTATTCTTCGGATCAAGGAGAGGGACCATTACTGGCTGGCCACTCTCCTTGATCCACGGTACAAGGGTAAGGTTGCCGACCTTATCTTGCCATCGCAGAGGGAGCAGAGGATGAGACATCTCCGGGAGGCCTTGCAGAAAGGTCTGTGCAACGCGTTCCCAGAGACTGGGAGGTTACAAACTCCTGGTCCTGGACAACGTGTTGCTGAGGCATCGGTCAGAAGGAGCGGTGGAGAAGGTGGCCGTCTGACTGATGCTTTCAGACAATTTTTTTAGTCCCCAGCCCCAAGGTATGATCGGTTCCAGCACCCATCGCCAGCATCTGATTTACATGGTGCAGGAATACCTAGGGGCAAGGTCAGACTTGGACACCTTTCCCACCGAAAATCCTCTGGCTTACTGGGTCTTGAGGATGGATCACTGGCCAGAGCTTGCACAGTATGCAATTGAGCTACTGGCCTGTCCTGCATCCAGCGTTCTTTCGGAACGCACCTTCAGTGCTGCTGGTGGCTTTGTTACCGATCAGAGGGTGCGCCTGTCCACCAAATCAGTTGATCGACTGACCTTCATCAAGATGAATCAGTCTTGGATCACCCACAGCTACCAAGCACCTGAAGCTGATGTAACAGAATAATTTTTTTTGAAATATCACATCCCTTCAAGACTGCCTATGCTGATGCTGAGTGACTGTCCTGTTATGTTGATTGTCTATCCTCTTCCTCCTCCGCTGATATGTTGGAAGAACATTTCTGGTTCTGGGTGATGCCTAAGGCCCAATTTTTCTGCCTGTTTAACAGGGGCGTTTAAGTACAATTTTTGATGCAATGCTTTGCAGCAGGGCTAATTCCTGCAATCAAACAAGAGTATATGGGAGAGGTTGCAGTGTGGTGGCACCAGTGCCTAAGGCCCAATTTTTCTGCCCCTGTTTAACAGGGGCATTTAATTACAATTTTTGATGCAATGCTTTGCAGCAGGGCTAATTCCTGCAATAAAACAAGAGTATATGGCAGAGGTTGCAGTGTGGTGGCACCAGCACCAGTGCCTAAGGCCCAATTTTTCTGCCCCTGTTTAACAGGGACATGTAATTACAATTCTTGATATAATATTTCACAGGAGGGCCCCTTCCTGTGCCCACCCAGAGTAACGGTGAGGACTTATAGTGTTGTGGCACCAGCACCACAACCACCAAAGGTCAATTTTTCTACCACTGTTCAACAATGGCATGTAATTACAATTCTTGATATAATCGTTCACAGCAGGGCGCTCCAGCGCCCACCAAGAGTCACTTTGAAGGCTTACAATGTTGTGGCAAAACCAACACCTTGTTCCGCCATTTCTGCAGAGCATATAGGGCAGGCCCCTACTTTCAAACATCCAATTTACAAACATCTCCTACTTGCAAATGGAAGGAGACAACAGCAAGTGAGATGAAAAAAGATGGACGACAAAACAAATTATACAGGGGTGATAACCCTTCCCCATGTTTTCCAAAAAGCTTAAAAATAGTTTTTTTGACTGGAGCTACACTTTAAAAATGTACCAGTTGAAAATGACAAACAGATTCAACTTAACACAACAAACCTACACAGTCCCTGTCTTGTTTGCATCGCCTGTATACTGTTGTTCTGAGTATATAGGGCCTGGGGGCCACACGCATTTCCTTTTTTTAATATGGGTACAGGGTTCCCCTTAATATGCGTACAAGACCCAAAGGGGCTGGTAATGGGCAGGGAGGGCTACCCATACCATTTTTCTCAATGATTTTCAACCATATTGCAGGAACCAGATATAACATTAAAACCGCAAGCAGTTTTAAATGGTGTTATTTCCGTTTTAATGTCATTTTGTGCAGGGACTGTTCTAAACACGGGAAACACGTGGCACTTCACAGGCATACTACAGACACCCCCCAGGCACCATATTTAAAGGAATATTTCACTTTTTTTTCACATTAATCGTCATTAAAATCAGTGCTCCCGCCAAAACGGCCATTTTTAAAAACATTTTAGGCATTGACCCATGTCCCCTGGGGCAGGAGCCAGGTCCCCAAACCCTTTTTAGGACAGTATCTTGCATATTAGCCGTTAAAATTAGCACTTTTAATTTCGAACGTTCGAGTCCCATAGACTTCAATGGGGTTCTAAAGTTCGTTCGAATTTGGGGTCCGTTCGAAAGTTCTGGTGCGAACCGAACCGGGGGGTGTTCGGCTCATCCCTAGTCTTGAGGATGGATCACTGGCCAGAGCTTGCACAGTATGCAATTTGCGTCTACTATTTGAGCTACTGGCCTGTCCTGCATCCAGCATTCTTTCGGAATGCACATTCAGTGCTGCTGGAGGCTTTGTAACCTGTCCACCGACTTGGTTGATCGACTGACCTTCATAAAGATGAATCAGTCTTGGATCACCACCAGCTACCAAGCACCTGAAGCTGATGTAACCAAATAATTTTTTTTTTAAATGTCAGATCCCTTCAAGACCGCCTGTTATGCTGACCGACTATCCTCTTCCTCCTCAATGATCCTGCTGATAGCATGGAAGAACATTGTTGGTTCTGGGCGCCGCCACCAGTGGCTGAGGCCCAATTTTTCAGCCCCTGTTTAACAGGGGCATGTAATTACAAATTTTTGATGCAATACTTTGCAGCAGGGCTCATTCCTGCGCTCAAACTAGAGTATCTGTGAGGGGTTGCAGTGTTGTGGCACCAGCACCAGTGCCTAAGTCCTAATTTTAAGCCCCAGT
This sequence comes from Lithobates pipiens, assembly GCF_037356315.1. Lineage (NCBI taxonomy): Eukaryota > Metazoa > Chordata > Amphibia > Anura > Ranidae > Lithobates > Lithobates pipiens. Next base: position 354,206,118 of record NW_027507764.1, on the reverse strand, counting down.
TTAACAGGGGTGTGTAATTCCAATTTTTGATGCAATACTTTGCAGGAGGGTTCCTTGTTGCCCTCAACTACAATATTTGTGAGTGGTTGCAGTGTTGTGGCACCAGCAACAGTGGCTAAGGCCCAATTTTTCAGCCCCTGTTAAACAGGGGCGTGTAATTACAATTTTTGAAGCAATACTGTGCAGCAGGGCTCATTCTTGCGCTCCAACTAGGGAATCTGTGAGGTGTTGCAGTGCTGTGGCACCAGTGCCTAAGGCCCAATTTTTCAGCACCTGTTTAACAGGTGCATGTAATTACAATTCTTGATATAATATTTCACAGCAGGGCCTGTTCCAGCACCCACTGAGAGTAACTGTGAGGACTTACAGTGTTGTGGCACCACCACCAAAGGCCCAATTTTTCTACCACTGTTCAACAATGGCATGTAATTACAATTCTTGATATAATAGTTCACAGCAGGGCACTCCAGTGCCCACCAAGAGTCACTTTGAGGGCTTACAGTGTTAACTTGTAGCAACACCAACACCTTAGGCCCAAATTTCTACAGAGCATATAGGGCAGGCCCCTACTTTCAAACATCCAACTTACAAATGTCTCCAAACCCGTTTTATGACAATAACTTGCACATTAGCCTTTAAAATTATTTACTTTTTTTTATTACTTTTTTATTTTGAACGTTCGAGTCCCATAGACTTTAATGGGGTTCTAAAGTTCGCCCAAACTTTCAGTCCGTTCGCAGGTTCTGGTGCGAACCAAACCGGCTCATCCCTAGTTGTGAGGAAGGGGTTGCACCCACAAAACGTGTACATTGATATCCCATGGTGGCAGACAGCAGAGGTTGATACACTGGGGGTTATTTACTAAAGTAAAATCCACTTTGCACTGCAAGTGCACTTGAAAGTGCACTTGGAAGTAAATTCACTGTAGATCCGAGGGGGACATGCAAGGAAAATAAAAAAAAAACAGCATTTTATCTTGCACATGATTGGATGATAAAATCAGCAGAGCTTCCACTCATTTCAGATCTACCCCTTAGAGTTAGAGCAACTGCACTTCCAAGTGTACTTTCAGTGCAAAGCGGATTTGCCTTTTGTAAATAACCTCCACTGTGTGTCTTTTCCCTACATCTATCAAAATAGATGCAGGGAGAAGACACACATTTTAGGCATAGGATCATGATGGAAATCCACATTTTCACACAATTTTGACACTCCTTCCCTTCTTGCACATGTAGCGCCGGCTCCTGACGAGCATGCGCTATGTTTTTGAAAATTAATTAGGGCTGCAACTAACGATTATTTTCATAATTGATTAGTTGGTCGATTATTGTTTCGATTAATCGGTTAATAACCTTTTAAAAAAAATGTGGTGTATAATTTAGTTAATATGTAAAGTTAAAAAAAAAGCAATTCATTCCTAAATATCTCTATACGCGGGGTAAATATAAATAACCAACTATATGGTTAGGGAGTAAAATCTTTAATCCACTCCGAGAATAAGACAGAAGAGATATATATACTCTATATACTATTAGAGGTTGAATCTGGTAAATATAATCAGACTCTGATCAAAATTTTTTTATTTAAAGAAAAAAATTTAGACTGTTTTGCAGATTTTCAAACAGAACTGTAATATTATATGCTGGCCATACAAAAGCAATGTCTTCCTTGAAAAAAAAAAAGAGTCATTTTAAGAACTTTGTTAGATTTTCTAATCGTTAGTGTGGTCAAATCGAAGTTTATATTCAACCACAGTGACGGGAAAATTTAGAAATAGAAAACTTCTTGGTCATAGATTTTCATACAATATATGTGGTTTTCGTTCAGAAATTACGTTAATTTTAAAAGTGAGCTGGACAGCTTTACTTAGGCAGGTCAGACGAGCAAGATCAGGAACAGCTGGGTAACTGTGGAGAGAGATGAGAGCTGGCAATTAGCCAACAGCTGAGCAGCCAGCCCAGAGAAGGAAGGGCTAAGCCAGCCCTGACAGTACCCCCTCCTCAAAGACCCCTCTCCCTCGGAGGACCGGACTTTAGGGGAAAACGTCTATGGAACTTGCGGAGGAGGACAGGGGCAAGTATGTCCAAGCATTAAACCGAGGAGCGTTCCTCCAGAACGTAACCCTTCCAATGCACCAGGTACTATGTGCGCCCACGGAAACTACGGGAGTCAACAATGGATTGTACCTCATACTCCTCATGGTTCTCAACCTGAATAGGGTGAGAATGCGGCATCAAGGTGGTAAATCAGTTGCAGACCAACGGTTTCAGTAAGGAGACATGAAACACATTTGAGATGTGTATACTAGGAGGTAGGTCCAACGCGTAAGCCACTGGATTAATCCTGCGAAGGATATGGAAGGCCCAATAAACCAAGGTGCAAACTTCAGTGAGGGAACACAAAGCCGGAGTTTGCGAGATGACAGCCAGACCCCGTCCCCAACCTGGTAGGAAGGCGCAGGCAGGCGCCTGCGGTCAGCATGGAGTCTGTACCTATCATTAGCAAGACGCAAAGCCTCCTTGACTTGTACCCAAGTGGAATGAAGACCACGGAGATGCTCCTCTAAAGCAGGAATACTCTGTGGAACAAACGAGTCAGGCAACATGGAAAGTTGGAAACTATAATTCGCCATAAATGTAGACAATCGGGAGGCAGAATTCAAGGCACTGTTGTGAGCAAACTCTGCCCAAGGTAATAGGTCTGACCAGTTGTTATGGTGGTCAGAAATATAGCAATATAGGAATTGCTCCAAGGACTGATTGGCTTGCTCTGCGGTCCCATTAGACTGCGGGTGATACACAGAAGAGAAAGCAAGCTGGATTACCAACTGTGCACAAAAGGCTCGCCAGAACCAGGAGACAATCTGACTGCCCCTGTCCTAGACTTTGGGTAGCCCATGTAAGCGAAAGATCTCCCGAGCAAAAATGGAAGCCAGTTCCTTAGAGGTAGGCAACTTCTTAAGTGGAATACAGTGACACATCTTTGAGAACCGGTCAACCACCATAAGGATAACAGTGTTGCCTTGGGAGTTGGGCAACTCCACAATGAAATCCATTGACAGGTGAGTCCAGGGCCTCTCTCCATTGGGTATGGTTTGTAGGAGGTCCACTGGAAGGTGTCGTGGAGTCTTACTCTGAGAACACATGGAACAGGCAGCTACAAAGGCAGTAACATCAGCCTGCAGACTAGGCCACCAAAATTGTTTGGAAGTGGCCCAAAAGATACGATCAGGAGGAATCACCGGAACCGACTCCGACTTGGAAGTGGAGGAAAATTGTCATGACAAGGCATCAGCCCTTACATTCTTGGTATCGGGTAAGAATGAGACAATGTAATTAAAACTCCATAAGAAAAGAGCCCATCGTGCCCTTCTGGGAGAGAGGCGCTTAGCCTCAGACAAGAATGTAAGATTCTTATGGCCAGTAAGAATAAGAACCTCCATTCTTTCAGGGCTAAAATGATAGCCAACAGCTCTCTGTCACCAATCTCATAATTGCACTCAGCAGGTGACAACTTTTTAGAAAAGTAGCCACACGGATGCATAGTGCTCTCAGAGTTAGGACGTTGAAACAGAAGGGCGCCAACTCCAGTCTCAGAAGCAACTTCTCAACTTCTAGGATAAAAGGTAATGTAAGATCAGGATGTGCCAACATAGGAGCAGAAACAAAGGCAGCCTTGAGAGTCTCAAAGGCTTTAATGGACTTGGGAGACCAACTATGTGGATTACCGTCCTTTCTGGTCATATCAGTCAGGGGTTTGACCAGTGAGGAGAAGTTACGAATAAACTTCTGATAGTAGTTGGCAAAGCCCAGGAAACGCTGCAGAGGATGTAAACCCATGGGTGGAGGCCACTGTAGGACTGTCGAAAGTTTCTCTGGGTCCATCGAAAAAACAGCAGTGGAAATGACATAGCCCAGGAATGTAACCTGTTCACGATGGAACTCGCACTTCTCCAGTTTACAATAGAGATTGTTCTCGCTTAGTTTCTGAAGCACATGACAGACATCTGTGTGGTGGCTCTCCAGGGACTTGGAAAATATGAGGATATCATCGAGATAAACCACCACACATAACTGCAACAAATCTCGGAGGACATCGTTAATAAACTTCTGGAAAACTGCCAGCGCATTACAAAGGCCAAAAGGCATTACCAGGTACTCATAATGGCCTGTTCTGGTATTAAACGCAGTTTTCCACTCGTCGCCCTCCTTAATGCGCACAAGATTGTATGCCTCTCTCAAGTCAAGCTTTGTGAAAACCATTGCTCCCTTGAGGCGGTCAAATAACTCTGTAATCAATGGAATCGGGTAGGAATTCTTAATCGTGACACGATTGAGACCCCTATAATCTATACAAGGTCTCAGTTCACCACTCTTCTTCTTCACAAAAAAAGAAATCAGCACCAGCAGGAGATGAGGATTTGCGGATGAAACCTCAAGAAAGTGTGTCTGCAACATACTCTTCCATGGCCTTATCCCCCAAGACCAACAAAGGGTAAACCCAGCCACGAGGAGGTATGACACCAGGTTAAAGGCCAATTGCGCAATCATAAGACCGGCGTGGAGGCAAAGTACCAGCTTGAACCTTGTCAAATACATCGCTATAATAATGGTACTCCTCCGGCAGGGAGGAGAGTGAAGAGGTGCACATCACCTTGGATACCTTCAAGAAGCATGTCTCACTGCATTGTGGTGACCAGGAGATAACCTCAACACGGAGCCAATCAAAAGAGGGGTTGTGCCTCTGTAACCAAGGATAACCAATAACCAGTGGAAACCTGAGTGAGGAAATAACTTGGAATTGGATTATCTCATGGTGAAGAGCCCCTACAGCCATGGACAACGGAACCGTCTCATGAGTCACATGGGTAGGCTGTAAAGGTCTCCCGTCAAGAGCCGCAATGGCAAGTGGAGTGTCACGCAGTATAATCGAGTGCTGCAAAACAAATGCAGCATCAATGAACAGGCCTGCAGCCCCAGAGTCAATTAGAACCTGTATCTCGATGGACGACTCAGCCCAAGAAAGGGTGACTGAAAGTAGGGGCTTATCCTTCTGGATAACTGGGGACGAAACAAAGCCACCTAAGGTCTGTCCATGAAAGGACCTCAAGGTTCGGGCGTTCCCTGGACGGGTAAGACAAGACTTCAAAAAGTGACCTGCCTGGGCACAATAAAGGCACAATCTTTCCCTCCTCCTAAAGGAGAGAGACGCATGAAGCCCAGGTGCATGGGTTCATCTCCACTGACATACAGGAGGCTTCCGCAAGTGCTCTTTAAAAGAAAGTCTTTCTCTAAGTCTGGAGTCAATGAGGATGGCAAATGAGATCAAGCTCTCCAGATCAATGGGTATATCTTGGGCTGCTATCTCATCCTTGATGGTATCTGAGAGACCATGAGAAAAAGCAGCCATGAGGGTCTCATTGTTCCAAGCAACCTCTGCTGCCAGAGTACAGAATTCAATGGCGTAGTCGGCAACCGTTCTTATACTCTGTTTGGTGGACATGAGGCACTTGGCAGCAGAAGCGGAGCGTGCAGGAACATCAAATACCCTTTTAAAGGAGGCCACAAACTCAGGGTAACTCGAGACAACAGGTTTTTGTGTCTCCCATAGAGGGTTAGCCCACGCCAAGGCTCTCTCAGAAAGCAGAGATATCACGAAACCTACTTTGCTTCTGTCCATGGAAAACGCCTTGGGCAGCATCTCGAAGTATAATTAAACCTGATTGAGAAACCCTCTGCATTGAACTGGATTGCCCCCAAATCGCTGGGGAAGTAGAGCGGAACCAGAGGTAATACTCGAGGCGGGTGCTTGCACAGAGACTGGCGCAGCAGGGATGGCCTGCGACTCAGGTTGTACCAGGGCAGCCACAGTGGGGGATTTCAGGTGAGCCGTGTGACTCAGGAGCGTTTGTAATGCCAAGGCAAACTGATCCATGCGATGATCTTGCTCATCCAATCTGGAAAAAATATTACCAACAAGTGGATTGACTGTATCTTCTGAATTCATTGCATTCGCCTACTGACAGAAACCATGAATCAGACCGAGACAGAAGTACAATTAAATCACACTTGTTTAGTAATAAAAAATAAAAAGGTAAATAGAGTAAGCGTAGTCAAAGCATAGCCAGAGTCCAGTAACCAGATTGAGTAGTCAGCCAGTCCAGAGTTCAATAACCAGATCAGGTAATCAGCCAGGCCAGAAGTCAGGGAGCAACAGCAAACAGGATAAGGAACCAGAAGGGATGTCAGCAAGCCAGTCTTTACGCAGAAGATGGTTTCTTGTGATGTGACCAAGGCGAAGGCAGAGATGAAGTGAGCTGGACAGCTTTAAGTAGGCAGGTCAGACGAGCAAGATCAGGAACAGCTGGGTAACTGTGGAGAGAGATTAGAGATGACAATTAGCCGACAACTGAGCAGCCAGCCCAGAGAAGGAAGGGCTAAGCCAGCCCTGACACAAGTCTGTGGCAGAGACTTTTCTCAAGTAATTAACATTCAAATCTGTGGCAGAGACTTTGCTTTACTTAACACCCAACCGGCTGCTAGGCCTAGTGAGAGAAGAGTGAGATCTATCCGAAAGGTTGTGAGAATCCAGCTGTGAAACGGTTATTCTCTGGATTTCTTCTACAAGAGATTTTCTATTTTTGAAGTCCAAAAGTACTTGAACTTTCTCTTAACCCTCTACCCTTCATTAAGAGACTGTTTTATCTTCTAAATAAATAACCCAAAAGAGGATCCAGTGTCAGTTCTGCATTTCTTTGGGCCATCTACCACAGGAAACCCTAGACAGAGACGAGCTAAAGAAGGTAACGGCAAGCCCAATAAAACCAGCAGCTCCTTCGGGGGTCAGTGCTACACATACAAATACCCTTTATGATATTTGGAGATGCCAGTATTCCACAGAGAGGGATTTTACATTTTTCAAAACCGCACCATACATACTGTATATCAGAATTGACCTATCCATAGGAGTTAAACTACTACTCCAAGATATTCTTGAGTCAGAGATTCACACAATCACCTGATCAGACCATGTGCCCATCTCGCTAACTCTGGGGGAAAAACCAGAAAGCACGTCCTTCAATAACTGGCGCAATGATCCACACAATGATCCATACTGAGAAGATATATTTGGTTAAGTAAAAGACCACAATGCCCCCTTCTGTTACTAGACTAAAGAAAGTGGGTGGAATGGGTCTCCCAGAAGTATAGTGGTATTGCTTGACCAATCTATACACTGGCTCACCCCACAATGGGTAAACAATGGAGACGCATAGAACAAACGTTCGTACCCAAAGGGGATCTAGGCTCATTACTTTTAGCAAGTGGGTTCCCATTTGTCGACTATCAAACAAAACATCCAATAGCAGCAACTCTCAGGACATGGAAGTACTTTTGTCTAAAATATTAATGCCAAAATCTTAGACACATATCCCGATAAAACTGGAAATTTTCCAATTTCTACTCCCGAAAGTTTCACTGAATCACTGCTCCTCCCTCAAACACAAACTAATGTCTACTGTGCTTGCAGCTGGTAAACTTATTCCGTACCATTTGCTGCAAACCGAACATAATTTACCCCCACAAAGCCTCTTTACTTAGGCAACTGGTCTCATACCTAGAGAAAAAACCCACCCCGATCATTCATCTACTGGGGAAAGTGTGGGCCTTCTTATCCTCTGATCTGTTTAAAACTAAAAGGTATCTCATTACTCTATAGCTACCTACCAGTGGCGGAACTACCGCCATAGCAGCACATGCGGGCGCTATGGGGCCCGCAGTCAAATGGGGCCCGGTGAGGACAGGCGCTATGGCTCCGCGGGAGATAGCGGGCGGCTCCGCGGGTGGCCCGCGGGCAGTCCGCGGCTCCGCGGGTGGTCCGTGGGCGGCTCCGCGGGTGAGAGCTGGCGGTCCGCGGGCGGCCCGCGGGTAGTCCGCGGCTCCGCGGGTCCGCGGGTGGACCGCGGGGGGGGCTCCGCGGGTCCGCGGGGGGGGCTCCGCGGGTCCGCGGGGGGGCTCCGCGGGTGATAGTGGGAGGCAGATGAGAGTGGCCGGTCCGCTGGTGAGAGTGGGCGTGAGCGGGCTGGCCAATCAGGGAGCTGACAGGCGAGGGAGCATAGAGATGACATCATCTCTCGCTGCCCTCTCATCCCTGCAGTGCAGTTCCCCCCTCACTGTGCAGGCAGCCAGGAAGCAGAGAGATGACATTATCTCTCTGCTGCCTGACTGATAATCTGCTGGCTGACTCTGTGACACAGCAGGAAAGTGGCAGAGCAAGTGACAATCCATAATGTGTGGCAGGCGACGTGGCAAGTGACAACCCAGGACGTGGCAAGTGACAATCCGTAACGTGTGGCAGGTGACGTGGCAAGTGAAAATCCATGACGTGGCAAATGACAATCCATAATGTGTGGCAGGCAACGTGGCAAGTGACAACCAGGGACGTGGCAAGTGACAATCCGTAACGTGTGGCAGGTGACATGGCAAGTGACAACCTGGATGTGGCAAGTGACAATCCGTAACATGTGGCAGGTGACGTGGCAAGTGAAAATCCGTGACGTGACAAGTGACAATCCGTAATGTGTGGCAGGTGACGTGGCAAGTGACAACCCGGGACGTGCAAGTGACAATCCATAATGTGTGGCAATCTAGGATGTGGTAAGTGACAATCTGTAATGTGTGGCAATCTAGGACGTGGCAAGTGACAATCCGTAATGTGTGGCAGGTGACGTGGCAAGTGACAACCTGGATGTGGCAAGTGACAATCTGTAACATGTGGCAGGTGACGTGGCAAGTGAAAATCCGTGACGTGACAATCCGTAATGTGTGGCAGGTGACGTGGCAAGTGACAACCCGGGACGTGCAAGTGACAATCCATAATGTGTGGCAAGTGACGTGGCAAGTGAAAATCCGTGATGTGACAAGTGACAATCCGTAATGTGTGGCAGGTGACGTGGCAAGTGACAACCTGGATGTGGCAAGTGACAATCCGTAACATGTGGCAGGTGACGTGGCAAGTGAAAATCCGTGATGTGACAAGTGACAATCCGTATTGTGTGGCAGGTGACGTGGCAAGTGACAATCCGTAATGTGTGGCAGGTGACGTGGCAAGTGACAACCCGAGACGTGGCAAGTGACAATCTAGGACATGGCAAGTGACAATCCGTAATGTGTGGCAGGTAATGTGGCAAGTGAAAATCCATGACGTGGCAAATGACAATCCATAATGTGTGGCAGGCGACGTGGCAAGTGACAACCCAGGACGTGGCAAGTGACAATCCGTAACGTGTGGCAGGTGACGTGGCAAGTGAAAATCCATGACGTGGCAAATGACAATCCATAATGTGTGGCAGGCAACGTGGCAAGTGACAACCAGGGACGTGGCAAGTGACAATCCGTAACGTGTGGCAGGTGACATGGCAAGTGACAACCTGGATGTGGCAAGTGACAATCCGTAACATGTGGCAGGTGACGTGGCAAGTGAAAATCCGTGACGTGACAAGTGACAATCCGTAATGTGTGGCAGGTGACGTGGCAAGTGACAACCCGGGACGTGCAAGTGACAATCCATAATGTGTGGCAGGTAATGTGGCAAGTGACAATCCGGGACTTGGCAAGTGGACAATCCGCAACATGTGGCAGGTGACATTCTGCAACGTGTGACAAGTGACAATCTGCATCTGGTGGTAGGCGACGTGGCAAGTGGACAATCTGCAATGTGTAGCAGGTGATGTGACAAGTGACAATCCTTAATGTGTGGCAAGTGACAATCCTTAATGTGTGGCAAGTGACAATCCCTAATGTGTGGCAAGTGACGTGGCAAGTGACAATCCAGGACGTGGCATGTGACAATCCATAATGTGTGGCAAGTGACAATCCAGGACGTGGCAAGTGACAATCCATAATGTGTGGCAAGTGACAATCCAGGACGTGGCAAGTGACAATCCATAATGTGTGGCAGGTGACTTGGCAAGTGACAATCCGCAACATGTGGCAGGTGACATTCCGCAACGTTTGACAAGTTACAATCTGCATCTGGTGGCAGGCGATGATGGCAAGTGACACGCTCAGGGATCCCACTGATTTTGCATTATGGTGAGTTGAACTATTTCATTTTATATAACAGAACAGAAATTGGTTAAAAGGCCTGGAGGTCAGCAATGTGTTCCCTTCAGGGGCTGCATAGAGTATACTGCATACTTTGTTGTTCAAAATTAATATAAGCCGTTGCCTGGGTACTGTGCCACATGGGTGTGGTAGTCTGTTGTTTAATGGCATTAGTTCATTTTTTTTGGTGGGGGGGGGGGGGGCCATACAACATTTTGCTATGGGGCCCTGTGATTTCTAGTTACGCCCCTGCTACCTACACAATAAAGGTACATTTGTTAAAGACTCAGCAACACTCAGATGGGAAAGAGACATGAAATAATCCTTCTCTGAGATACAATGGCAACAAGCCCTCCACCATAACCAAACAGCCTCCAAAAGCGTTAACTACTGGGAGTTATCTCAAAAACTCCCCCTTAGAAGGTATCAAACTCCTGTCCAAATGCACACATTTTCAAATCTGGACTACAATAAATGCTGGTGAGGCTGTTTGCAAAAAGGCTCGTTAACACACATTTTATGGGAATGCCCACATATTTTCACATTTTGAAAAAAAGGCTTTATATGCATACCTGAGTTTACCGGTATACTAACTAAACCATCTTTACCGATGGCGATCCTCCGCTTAGGCATCACCTTCTTCCCCTCCCAGCTCAGGATCATAGCTCTACACATTCTTTTTTGCTGCCAGGTTAATGATCATGCGAAAATAGAGACAATCTATTGTCCCAAACATAACTGATGTAAAAGCACATCTCATCATGATTAAGAAATATGTACATAACATAGCCATACAATCTGACTCACTTAAGAAATTTAGACTTTCATGTAAACCGTGGCTACAAATTCAGTGAAACTAAGAGTGTGAACAAATAAACAATGCCACATCCAGCTGCATTTATTTCTTCTTCTTTTCTTCTTTACAACAAAAACCTTACTTCCTCAGTGAACATCTGCTGTAATGGAAAATAATATATATCTTGGAGCACCGTGTCTTTAAACATTTGTAATGTTGTGTTACCAATTTATTATACAACTCAAGCTACTGTAATAGTTACTTTCAATATTTGTTAAACCTTGAAAATGTAATAAAAAAATTACAACCCTAAAAAGAAAAAAAAAAAGATTCTGTGGATATTATGAGCAAAAAGTGGACATAACAACATAAACAGATAGAGAAAGTTAGAACAATTGTAACAGGGAAAAAATGTCATCACAATGATCCTGGCCTACATGTTTCAATGTGTCATTGAAATTCAGAGAAAGAGAGGAACTGAGTACAAAGTGCAAAGGAAACTACTCCACCCCTATCCTATGCAATTCCAGTGAAGACTTCTATGTGCTTTTCACGTATGACAGAGTAGTTAGGACACTAGAACAACACATGCTCTTTCCTGCTTTTGTGGCACAAGACTAAAATAGCTAGTTTAAAAAAAAAATTACAAAAAATGATCATCTCTTTCTTTGGGTGTATTTCACACAAACGTATATAAGGAACTCATTCTAAAAATATGAATACAGCAGCTGATTATACATTTGTATAACCAGTTTGAAGAAGTGTTCAAAGTGAGGGTGTTGAGAGAGATACTATTAACAAATACAACTTGCTATCATGTACCCCTAGTTATAATCCTTCTCTGACTGTACATATAAGTTTAAGACCCCTGTATACAGGCTTTAGGCTCAGAAGCTAGTCAAATTAAATTGCTTTTGTGTTGCATTGACTTGAAATTGAGTTGTTTGCCCTGCTTTTGGCTCATTTTGAGGTGCTTATTATTAGCTTATAAATTACTTAAGACTGTTTTTGAGTTTCTGCAAGAGGAAGGAGGTCCTAATTTCCCTATAGAGATCTTTAGTGAGACTTAATTTATAATACTGTGTCCAGTTCTGGAGACCTCACTTACACAAGATATTGTTAACCACTTGCCGCCCGCCCTATTACAAATTGACGGCGGCAAAGTGGTTTCATAATCCTAACCGGACGTCATATGACGTGATTAGGATTATGAGCCGCTGCGCGCCCCCGGGGGCGCGCATCGCGGCGATCGTTGTTGCGGGGTGTCAGTCTGACACCCGGCAACTACGATCTCGGTAAAGAGTCTCCGACGGAGACTCTTTACCATGTGATCAGCCGTGTCCAATCACGGCTGATCACAGTGTAAATGGGAAGAGCCGGTGATCGGCTTTCCCTCACTCGCGTCTGTCAGACGCGAGTAGAGGAGAGCCGATCGGCTGCTCCTCTGACAGGGGGGGTCTGTGCTGATCGATTATCAGCACAGCCCCCCGAGGATGCCCACACTGGACCACCAGGGACACCACTAGACCACCAGGGAAAAGGTAATAAAATCCATAATCCTCCCTAGACCACCAGGGATGCCAGTCAGTACAATGGGTGCCAATCAGTGCCCATAATGGATGCCAATCAGTGCCCACAATGGGCATCACTGATTGGCATGCATTGTTTGGCACTGATTGGCATCCATTACTATAACACCGATGCCGCCTATGAGTGCCCACCTGTGCCGCCTATGAGTGCCCACCTGTGCCGCCTGAGTACCCACCTGTGCCGCCTATGAGTGCCCACCTGTGCCGCCTATGAGTGCCCACCTGTGCCGCCTATCTATGCCCACCTGTGCCGCCTATCCATGCCCACCTGTGCCGCCTATCCATGCCCACCTGTGCCGCCTATCCATGCCCATCCGTGCCGCCCATCCGTGCCGCCCATCCGTGCCAGCTATCAGTGCCAATTTGTGCCACCTATCAGTGTCTGTCCGTGTTGCCCATCCGTGTCGCCCATCCGTGTCGCCCATCCGTGTCGCCCATCCGTGTCGCCCATCAGTGCCGCCTATCAGTGCCACTTCATTGGTGCCCATCAGTGCCACCTTATCAGTGCCCATCAGTGTAGCCCCATCAGTGCCCATCAGTGAAGGAGAAAACGTACTTATTTACAAAGTTTTGAAACTGAAACAAAAAAAAACTTTTTTTTTTTCAAAATTTTCGGTATTTTTTTATTTGTAGCGCAAAAAATAAAAACCGTAGAGGTGATCAAATACCACCAAAAGAAAGCTCTATTTGTGGGAAAAAAATGATAAAAATTTCATTTGGGTACAGTGTAGCATGACCGCGCAATTGTCATTCAAAGTGCGACAGCGCTGAAAGCTCAAAATTGGTCTGGGCAGGAAGGTGTTTAAGTGCCCTGTATTGAAGTGGTTAAGATAGAACAAGTCCAGAGACGGTAAACAAAATTGGTGAATGGTCTGAGGGATAAAACCTATCAGGAGAGACTTCTGGAACATAATGTTTACAGTCTGGAGAAAAGAAGGGAAAGGGGAGATATGTTTGAAACCTTTAAATACATTAAGGGTCTGAATAAGGTTTAGGAGGACTCCGTGGTCACCCTAGCAGTCTGGGGTGGCAACCACTGTAGCACTTCTGCTAAGGCCTGTCGGTCTTTCTCGGTTGCCTGGGCCAAAGCAGCCACTTGTGCTTCTGTTGCTTGAGCCAGGGCAGTCACCTGAACATCCATGCTCACCAGCTGGGTGACCAGCAGTCTGTTAGTTTCCTGTTGTGCAGCAGCATTTTTATTATAAAGCTAACAAGAACACATGGACATGATCTCAAACTAACAGGAGGAAAGTTCAAAACTAATCTTAGAAAGTAGTTTACTGAAAGGGTAGTTGATGCTTGGAACAGACTACCAATGAGCTATATTTACTAGCCAGGAAACTTAAAACAGTTTTTGGACTTTTATTTTTTGACAGTGCGTTTCTTAGGCCGCGTACACACGGGCAGGTTGTCTGCCCAACTTAGTCCGCTGAACCGTGTTTCAGCGGACAATCCGCTCGTGTGTGGGCTTCAGCTGACTTTTTCAGCGGACAGTCTGACGGATTTAGTCTTTCGGAATTTCCGTAATTTTGTCCGTCCAAACTTGGTTTCAGCGGACAGTCCGCTCGTGAGTAGGCAAGTTGGACGGACTAAGTATGGCGCATGCTCAGAAAGGATTTACACGCCGAAGGTTGCATTGCAGTGTATTGGACGTCGAATTTCTAGTCCCGTCGTACGTGCTGTACACGTCATCGCGCAAGCTTTCGGCGGACTGTCTGCTCATCGTGTGTGGTCAAGTCCGTTCATTCAAAAGTTGAACGGACTGTCTGTCGGATTGTCTGACGAACTTAGTTGGGCAGACAATCCGCCCGTGTGTACGTGGCCTTACTCCTGCGCTGGAATTCTTTTGTTTTCTGTACACGCTGACAAATAAACACAGGCAGGAAACCCTTTAACCTTGCATGCGGCTTGGATTACCTCTCTGCAAGCAAAGTAGTGTTCCACCAGCTCAACTAGATCATCCTTTAAATTTGAATCAGTTTGGCTCACTCACCTTTGCTATTCAGGAGGTAAAGCTCTCAGAAACCAGTCCATCACAACTCTCTCTACTATTTTGGGCCCTGTGAGTAATTCAGGTTGCATCCACCATTTGACCAGGTTGATTAGGTCATACATTTGGAAGTGGGGAGATCCATCTGCCTTGAAACTCCAGCTGTGTACTCGCTGCACTCATAATCTTGGGCATCCTCAGCTGTCAAGTTGAAGTATGCCTTTTGGGAGTACCCTGCTAATAGTGGTGCCACAAGAGCAGCCCAACACCCTTAGGCCAGACCTACCCCTTTTTTGTAGAAGGTGGCTGTCAGGAACAGTGTTATTGCTATCGCCTGCTGGTGTCACTGTTTCTTTCGCCATCAAAGGTTGCAGTTCTGGTGGTCACCAGCGGGTGTCTTCCAGCAAATGGACATTCTAGTGATCTAGCTGCACCTGATGTGGAATTGCTGGGAGTATATAAGCCCGCCCTTCACTGAGGCTCAGTGCTTCAGAATTCCGTCCTGCAAGCCTTGTCCCTGCCTGATCTGATCTGTTGCCAGAAACCTGATCCTGATCTGCTTCCTGCCCTGTCCTGGACTCTGTTTCCTGTACCTGGTTCCTGAGACTTGTCCCCTGATTCCTGCCTTGGCTCCCCTTGCTTCTGCTTCGTTCACCTGGCCTCCTGTTCCCCTTGTCTCTCATCCCTGCCTTGTTATATATGTGTTCCCTTTCCGTGTGTGTATATATAGTTAGTTAGTTAGGTTAGGGTTTTGGGGTTGCTGTGTATTATTTGCATTCTTGCTTGTTCATGGTTTGCTGTGTTTGATTTGCACGTGTGTCTTTATCCTTAATAAATATATGTATATATTTTCACTTACCTTTGAGTCTGATTCCTTTAGTGCAGCCCATTGATCTGTTTACTCTGTGCTGGATGCCTCTGTTAGGCATCCCTTCCATGACCGAATTCTGAAGCCCTACTAACAGATCGGCTGCACTTGGGAATAGGGTCTGGACACTTGCTATTGCCAAGAAAAATGCATCTGGAAGATATCCTGTATCTTTCGATTCTGGAAACAGATAACAAAGATTCTTGTCATCAGACATTAGGTGAATACACTAGAGAGCAACTGCTGGAATGTATCCGTATAGCCCATGTTTTTGTTGATCAGGGCAGTTTTCTGTTTGAGGACATGCAGCCATTGATTCGGATCTGTACGGAGTTGGCCCTGTATGATGCCTCTAGTGGAGGTGATGACTATACACCCCCTTTTAGTGCAGCTCAGGTAGATTCTTTGGTGTGGCTGTTGGAAGATGACTCGGCTTTTTTCTTTGAGCAGTACTCAGCTTGTCCTAAACAGGTGCTTGCAGCACGTATTGATTCAGTGCAGTCTCTGGTCAGACAAACAGTGTGCAAACCTGATTTTGTGCAACCATTATTACAGGCCTGGTCAAGCTTGTTGTACTCAGCTTCTGTCAGCTCCCAACCACCCATTTCTGTGTCCAGATACCAGCCTGCTGGGATATCTTCCTCTCTATTACCCCCAACAACCACAATTTCCGACCAATACACCCTGCTACCAATGAAGTACCAGTACCCTGGTTCCTCCTGCTATACCTACCCAGCCTTTTTTTTTTTTTTTTTAATTTGGTTTTACAAATAAAAGGTTACAAAATATAGCTGTACAGTACATAAGTTTACAGATACAGGTTCCTGCGCAGTAAACAGGAAACAATAGACTACATACAGTCCTCTTGTTCCGTAAGAAGCGGACCCGAACATGTCCTAGTAATCTAAACGATCTAAGTATACCAGCTAAGTAATCACATTCCGTAGCCCTTGAGTCCTACCCAGCCTTTAACCCCTCTGCTACTTCTCGGCTGCCTCCATCAGTTCCAGTGAATCTCCCCTCAAAATCTGCTCCCTCTGTTTTACCATCCTTCTGCTCTTTGCTCTTACCAGCTGCATCTACTACCTACAGCCCTGTACCTACATACAAATCTTCAGTTGCTAAAACCAAAAAGAAACTGAAGTTTTTCCCAACCCATACCATTCTGTCATCACCCACTCCTGCCTCCACGCCTGATGTTCCAATGCCTGCTGTTAAGCCTGTTGTGCCAGTGTCTCTGCCTGTTGTCCAGTCTGATGTCCTGGCCTTCCAGTCTGATGCCTTCCAGTCTGATGTCCCGGCCTTCCAGTCTGATGCCTTCCAGTCTGATGTCCCAGCCTTCCAGTCTGATGCCTTCCAGTCTGATGTCCCGGCCTTCCAGTCTGATGCCCCGGCCTTCCAGTCCGATGCCTTCCAGTCTGATGTCCCGGCCTTCCAGTCTGAGGCCTTCCAGTCCGATGTGCCTGAAGTGCCCGTGCCCGCTGCCCAGCATGAAGTGCCCGTGCCTGCTGCCCAGCTTGATGTGCCCGCTGTGCTTGCTGCCAAGCCTGCTGCCCAGCCTGATGACCCAGTGCTTGTTGCCCAGCCTGATGACCCGGTGTTTGCTACCCAGCGCTTGCTGCCAAGCCTACTGCCCAGCCTGATGACCCGGTGTTTGCTGCCCAGCCTGGTGACCCGGTGCTTGCTGCCCAGCCTGATGACCCGGTGCTTGCTGCCCAGCCTGATGACCCGGTGCTTGCTTCCAAGCCTACTGCCCAGCCTGATGACCCAATGCTTGCTGCCCAGCCTGATGACCCGGAGCCTGCTGCCCAGCCCGATGACCCAAAGCACGTTGCCCTGCCTGTTTTTATTTCCAGATCTAAACTTCCAGACCCTGGTGGTGGGATACATGTCCCATTGTCGGACTTGGGTGGCACGCCTCCCAGTAGGTTAATTGACTCTGGCTGGAGGGCGCAAAGAAGTCCGCAATCACAGGGGAGACTTTTCGGGACTCTTCCACATTTACATGTACTGTCAGGTCAAGGGCAGAATGGAGTGTCTGGGGGCCACTCCTTAGGGGGGGGGGGGGGACTGTCAGGAACAGTGTTATTGCTATCGCCTGCTGGTGTCACTGTTTCTTTCGCCATCAAAGGTTGCAGTTCTGGTGGTCACCAGCGGGTGTCTTCCAGCAAATGGACATTCTAGTGATCTAGCTGCACCTGATGTGGAATTGCTGGGAGTATATAAGTCCGCCCTTCACTAAGGCTCAGTGCTTCAGAATTCCTTCCTGCAAGCCTTGTCCGTGCCTGATCTGATCTGTTGCCAGAAACCTGTTCCTGATCTGTTTCCTGCACTTTCCTGGACTCTGTTTCCTGTACCTGGTTCCTGAGACTTGTCCCCTGATTCCTGCCTTGGCTCCCCTTGCTTCTGCTTCCTCCACCTGGCCTCCTGTTCCCCTTGTCTCTCATTCCTGTCTTGTTATATATGTGTTCCCTTTCCATGTGTATATATAGTTAGTTTGTTAGGTTAGGGTTTTGGGGTTGCTGTGTATTATTTGCATTCTTGCTTGTTCATGGTTTGCTGTGTTTGGTTTGCACGTGTGTCTTTATCCTTAATAAATATATATATATTTTCACTTACCTTTGAGCCTGATTCCTTTAGTGCAGCCCATTGATCTGTTTACTCTGTGCTGGATGCCTCTGTTAGGCATCCCTTCCATGACAGTGGCTCTTGGTGCCTGGCAGGATTTCACCAGGGGACTCAGTGGAAACACTTGCAGTCTAGAGTGGCAGCCACTGTAGCACTTCTGCTAAGGCCTGTCGGTCTTTCTCGACCGCCTAAGCCAAAGCAGCCACTTGTGCCTCTGTTGCTTGAACCAGGGCAGCTACTTGAGAATCTGTGCTCACCAGCTGGGTGACAGTCTGTTAGTTTACTGTTGTGCAGCAGCAGTTTGCTTGCTGGTTGCTTGGGCTTGCTGCTGCTGGCCAGCCAGCATGGTATTGATTTATTGTTGCTGTGCAGCAGCTTGCTGCTTCTGAGCGTGGACTTTCTGAAAAGTCTTTTGTTGTGCTGCATTACTTTGGAGCAAGGCCTTTATCAAGTCCTCCATGCTACAGATTCACATTTACACTGACAGATGAAGGAGGGGAATGTCAATGAAATCCTGGTAGCGCATAAGCCACTGTTGGTCAATGAAGGCTTATTAGAACAGATGTGTTAGGTACAGAACTTTATAATTTATTAAAGTTTAAAATACTGCTGAGAATAATGATATATTTTGTAAACTTATTCCCTCTGTTTTCTCTTTTTTTTTTTTCTGCAAAACAAAACTTTCTAATTTATCTTAACACAATACAACACTCTGCTGTTGTTAATTGATCTACCAAAAGATTTTATAAAGATGTGCCTGGCTGTGTCTCTCAATTTGGCTTTGAAGGAATAAAGTTCCATAAAAGCTCCATGAGTCATCACCGAATACCAAAATCATTGAGGGAGTGTGCCAAGTGTGAGATGGCGTATTTGCTAAGTGCAACTAGACAGATAAATCCATCATTTGCTGCAGCAGCCAGCTCAGCATATTTCATTACTGCATAGCAAAATACAGTAAGCAAAGTGAACTGTTATGCATTAGGTAAACTGACATGCACTGAGCTCTATTCAACAGTTCTTACTTTAAAAGTATATCTAAAGGCACAACTTGTATTCTTCTGTAAAACCAGGTAATAATAAAAACCCATATCAGATATTCCTTTTTTTTTTTTTGCTGTGTCCCATTGTTGGGGATTTACCTTGGGACTCACCTTATCTGGGTTATGTGATCAGCAGCGGCCACTCAGTCCATTTAAACTTATGGCACAGCTGACTGCATCCAGGCTCTGACATCTGTCCCTAACTGCTCTGTATGCAGTTGCATGCAAACAGCTGTTGATTACATAACATGGTATTTTCAGCTGGAAATCTGCTGATTCTTGCTACAGGAGTCCAGCAGCTGTAGTAACTTGGTAGGGTTGCCAACTCACCCCTTTAAAACCGAACACATATTAATCACACAGGTTCTGTGACTAATTAAGGTGCTAATTAAACTCACTTGGTGTCTTATCTGCATTAAATTAGCCACAGAACCTGTGTAATTCATATGTGTTAGGGTTTTTAAAGGGATGAGATGTCATCCCTACTATACGGCAATGTAAAGGAGGCCTGAGTGCTAATTCTTTAGTGCAAGATTCTACTTGTCTTGATATTAACTGAAAGGCATAAATGACCACTGCTACACTCTCTGTTCCACAGAGTCAGTTTCATCTGCATCACAAAGCCTTAACTGTACAGCCCGCTGCATCCTGGGTCACAGTAAGGTACTCAATAACTCATAATTTTCCCTTCCTGGCACCAATCCATGGCAGCATACTAACACATGTATGCTGCCATGTTGGCACCAGAAAAAAAGAAAACTGTAACATACTTAGCTTGTAATCTTTCTTTCCCGGCACCGATCCATGGCAGCATACATGTGTCAGTATGCTGCCATGTTGGCACCAGGAAAGTCTTTTGTGTATTTTTTTAGGGAATTGTCTGTGTAATGATGGACTCAAGATTCTCTGAACTGACTGTTTATCCTTACCAGAAGATAGCAACAAGAATCTTTTTCTTTTAAAGAAGTACAGTCAAAGCTCGTTTGTCTGTGGATCACAGGAGTGCAGGACGTTATGCACTCCTCTGAGCTGTTTTCAGCAGACAGTGGGTTGAAGCCCGCTGTTGGCTGGTGTCACAGAGCAGGCTCAGGAAAGATCATAGGGTCAGGATCCACCCACGTGCCTGGACAAGCACCTGGCTCAGGCTCTCAGCGATCTGCTGAGAGCCTGAGCCATCTTCTTCCACCCCCTACACAGTCCAGCACTCCAGTAAGTATGCGAGGGGGGCAGAACAGAGAGCAGTGACTGACAGTCACCAGCTCTCTGCTCAGGGAGCCTTGAGAACCGAGCATTCAGCGTCCGGCGGGGGGACAGATGCAGCATCGAAACAATGCTGTATCCACCTGTATGGTTCATGTTGTACTCCTTGACTTGTTCAGTTTGCATTGTTTGTTTATAGCTTTTACGCTTGAATGCTCGATTAATATTTTGTAATTAAGGAAATAAACTTAAAGCACTTGTTAGACACTTTCTGCATATGGAACATCATTGCCAAGGTCTGCTCCAGTAAAAATCTCAATGTTAAATATGAGGTTTGTAGACTAAGAGCACCTGAAGTCTAGCTCCTAAATTGAATTCAGCTGAACAAGTCATTTAAAAATGCTGCCTGGAAACAAAAAGCTTATTAAGCAAGACTAAACTGTATCTGAGCTCTGCAAATTGAAAACGCCATAGAATTCATTTTTAATATCCCAAGCAAACTTACCCATCCATCCATGTCTCTGTTCTTTGTTTTGTTGAGAAATCACTTGGAAAAACACTACCCTAGCATTTCTAGCCATATCCATTTTAAGTAAGGGCAGATGATTCCTGGAGCATTTTTTTTCCTGGAATCCATCTGCCTTTAGCTTAGAAATGCAAGCAGAGCGAAATTTCTGCATCCCTTGGGGGTGACCTTTTCAGTTGACACTATTTCTTAAGAACTGTTCGGGCTCCACTTGTCCCCCCTGGCTCCCCCTGTTACCCCCTCTCCTCCCCTCTGTGTTCTTCCTATCTAAAACCTCCTTACCCTCTCTCTTCTTCTTCTTTCTTTCCTTCTCTTCGTGCTTTCATAAGAGTAGTTGATGGTGGTGCCAAACCTGAGCCGAGTCATTTTGGTTGACCCAGAAGGGGCCCCAGTTGAATACCAATTTTTTCACTCATCTGAACTGGGGGGCCTCTCCAGGAAGCTTTAGACAGGTGCACATAATTCTTTACCGCCCTGTGCCTTTCCTAGTTTTGCATCGGGAACAGGGTGTATCGGGGGGTTGGGGGGGTGACGGCCCGACACAGCGAGCTCCCATTAGGGGTGTTGGGCTGCTCTCCCTGGCTCCCAGGTATCCGCCCTTCTTCCTTCCCCCTTTTCATGCTACTTGTTACAATATTGATCGAATGCATGCTGTTCCCTGTGGTCACAGGCTATGGGTATAGATTGTCAACCGTTTATAGTCCAAGGGGTTCGTAAGGTTTTGCATATATTGAAGATATTCAGAAGTCTGTCTATTATGGAATATTGTCATGTTCTGATGTTGGCACCTGAATTGTTTATGGATTTATTTGTATTTTGTATTTTGAAAATAAAATTCTTTGAAATTAAGAAATGCAAGCAGAGGTGTGTGATTAACTAAGAAAGCCCTTCCTCTAGATCAGGGATCACTAAACTACGGCCCTCCAGCTGTTGCAGAACTATACGTACCATGAGGCATATAAAACTGTCACATTCACAGAAATGACTAGACATGATGGGAATTGTAGTTCCTGAACAACTGGAGGGCCATAATCCGGAGACCCCTGCTCTAGATGAATGGAAAAAAATGCCATTAAAGACTCCTGAGATGTATGACATCATTTTGGCCTAGGCTAGAAATCAGGAAGTAACTGAAATGTAAAAAAGTTTAATATAATATAACTTTCTATATATTTAGCAGCATAAGTAATAAAATAGTTGATGTTGACTGACAGAATTTAGTTCCACTTTAAACAAAACATTATAACAAAAAGCTTATAAAGACAGTACAATTTAGATCTAACTCCCATGAAGTAGTCTAATGCCACGTACACACGATCGGATTATCTGGCAGACTTAGTCCGGTGTGTGGGCTCCGGCAGACTTTTTCTTCCCAAAAGTCCAGTGGACTTTGAAAGAAGTCTTGACTCAAAATTGTCCGCCGGACTCGGCTTTCCAGCGGACAATCCTCTTGTCTCTGTGCTAGTCCGCCGGACTTTCCAAATGAACGGACTAGACCAGACACGGACTAAAGTCCGTTCATTTTGAACGTGACTTCAGGTATGACGGGACTAGCGAGATTGACACCTCACGAGCCCCGTCGCCTGGTATGGGTTTTAAGGGTAACCCCTACACCGAAAAATGGCGTGGGGGTCCCCCCAAAGTCCATACCAAACCCTTATCCGAGCACACTGCCTGGCCGGTCAGGAAAGGGGGTGGGGACGAGCAAGTGCCCCCTCCTGAGCCGCACCAGGCTGCGTGCCCTCAACATGGGGGGGTGGGTGCTTTGGGGAAGTGGGCCACCCTGCGGGCCCCCCACTCCAAAGCACCTTGTCCCCATGTTGATGAGGACAAGAAAGAGTTTGGTACCTAATGCGTCCAACTAGACTGCATTCTAAGACCTCTCACAGGTGCAAACCCCACCTATGACCAGGCAGAACTTCAATACAGCCCAGCCAAACAGATGCCAAAGCATAATTTAGAAGAATTAACCCCAAACTCAACTACAGTTTTGGGCAAAAACTAAATTTAAAGACAGCGCGTACTCATCAGGAGTACCGGTGCTACACAAGCAAACAACTATTGGTGGCAACACACTGTCAGAAGATTGTTGGGATCAAGTTGTGGACAGGCATAAGTCAGGAGATGGGTACAAAATAATTTCAAAGGCTTTATCAATACCTAGAACCAAAGTGAAGTTTACTATTAAAGTGGGGTTGCACACAAAAAAAAATCATTAATATTCCTAAAAAAAAATTGGATTTTTTTTTATTTTTAACTCGCCTCTAAATGGCTGTTGCTAGGGGGTCCCTTGTAGTCTGCCTCCTTCAGTGCCTGGTCTGGTGACATCACTTCCCCTCAGCGCAGGAAGGGCTTAGCTCTACTCCCTCCCTCTTCTCAATCATCTGGGACATGTGACAGGTCCTAGATGATTGCGCAGCCACTCACGGCGCACGACTCATGTATGCGCAGTGGGTGCCCAGCTGTGAAGCCACAGCCGGGTGCCCACAGTTACAATGCCGGTGCCGAAAAATGGAGGGGGGGACGAGCGGGGCTTTGATCCTTGGCACAGGTAAGTGTCCGATTATTAAAAGTCAACAGCTGCAGCATTTGCATTTTTTTTTTTTTAAATGGGCACCCCACTTTAAGAAGTGGACGGTATTTGGTACAACACAGACCCTCTCTGGATCAGGATGTCGCTACAAACTGGATGAGGGAGCCAGGAGGAAACTGGTCATAAAGGCTACAAAGAGGCCTACAGCAACTCTGAAGCAGTTGCAGGAATTTCTGAGAATGGTCATTGTGTGCATGTGAAAACAATATCTCAAATTGGGCTTGTGTATAGGGTTGCAAGAAAAAAGCCACTCTTCAAGAAAGACCACATGCAGTCACATTTGAGCTTTGCTAAAATGCACCTTGAAGATTCTGAGGCCACATGGAAAAAAGCGTTATGGTCAGATGAGACTAAACTTGATTATTTGGCCTTAACACCAAATGATACAGTGCCTTGAAAAAGTATTCAAACCCCTTAAAATTTTCCACATTTTTTCATGTTACAACCAATAATGCAAAAGTATTTTATTGGCATTTTATGTGATAGATCAACACAGAGTGGCACATAATTGTGAAGTGGAAGGAACATGATAAATGGTTTTCAAAATGTTTTACAAATAATTATGTGAAAAGTGTGGTGTGCATTTGTATTCAGCCCCCCCTGAGTCAATACTTTGTAGAACCAACTTTTTCTGCAATTACAGATGCAAGTCTTTTTGGGTATGTCTCTACCAGCTTTGCACATCTAGAGAGTAACATTTTTGCCCATTCTTCTTTGGAAAATAGCTCAAGCTCTGTCAGATTGGATGGAGAGCGTATGTGAACAGCAATTTTCAAGTCTTGCCACAGATTCTCAATAGAATTTAGGTCTTGACTTTGACTGGGCCATTCTAACACATAAATATGCTTTGATCTAAACCAGGGATCTTCAAACTACGGCCCTCCAGCTGTTGCGGAACTACAAATCCCATGAGGCATTGTAAAACTCTGACATTCACAGACATGACTAGGCATGAAGGGAATTGTAGTTCCTGAACAACTGGAGGGCCGTAGTTTGAAGACCCCTGATCTAAACCATTCCACTGTAGCTCTGGTTGTATGTTTAGGGTCATTGTCCTGCTGGAAGGTGAACCTCCGCCCAGTCTCAAGTCTTTTGCAGACTCTAACAGGTTTTCTTCTAAGATTTCCCTGTATTTGGGGCCATCCATCTTCTCGCCGACTCTGACCAGCTTCCCTGTCCCTGCTGAATAAAAGCATCCCCACAACATGATGCCGCCACCACCATGTTTCACAGTGGGGATGGTGTGTTCAGGGTGATGTGCTGTGTTAGTTTTCCGCCACACATAGTGTTTTGTTTTTAGGCCAAAAAGTCAAATTTTGGTCTCATCTGACCGAAGCATCTTCTTCCACATGTTTGCTGTGTCATGGTTTTTTGCAAACTGCAAATGGGACTTCATATGACTTTCTTTCAACAATGGGTTTCTTCTTGTCACTCTTCCATAAAGGTCATATTTGTGGAGTGCACAACTAATAGTTGTCCTGTGCATAGATTCTTCCCACCTGAGCTGTAGATCATTGCAACTCCTCCAGAGTTACCATGTGCCTCTTGACTGCTTCTCTGATTAATGCTCTCCTTGCCCGGACTGCCAGTTTATGTGGACAGCCATGCCTTAGTAGGTTTGCAGTTGTGCCATATATTTTCCATTTTCAGATGTTGGATTTAACAGTGCAGTGCAGTGTGAGATGTTCAAAGCTTGGGATCTTTTTTTATAACCTAACCCTGCTTTAAACTTCTCCACAACTTTATCCCTGACCTGTCTAGTGTATTCCTTGGCCTTTATGATGCTGTTTGTTCACTAAGGTTCTCTAACAAACCTCCAAGGGCTTCATAGAACAGCTGTATTTATACTGAGATTAAATTACACACAAGTGGACTCTATTTACTAATTAGGTGACTTCTGAAGGCAATTGCTTTCACTAGATTATAGTTAGAGGTATCAGATTAAGGGGGGCTGAATACAAATGCACATCACATTTTCAGATATTTATTTGTAAATAAAAATGTGAAAACCATTTATCATTTTTCTTCCACTTGCCACTTTCTTTTGGTCTTCCCCCCTAGAAGTCATCATTGGTTGTGAAAATAAACCATTTGCACAAAGAACTGATCTTGGTTGTAGTTTAGTATGTTCAACCAATCGCCATCTGAATAGACAGTAAAGCTAGAGTTTTGTACATCGAGTTGTGACAAAAGCGATAACATTCTCATCTACCTCTGACATTCTAAAAACCCTAGGGTCAGCCTTCAATGGGAACAGCTATGAGGATAAATACGTGTCCCAGATCAATGAGTTAAATGGCATCCCATCAATAGAAATAACCAAGAAACTGATTCCTAAAGGTAACAAAATATGCAAAAGAGAAGGCCTATGTCTTAAGTTCAACTCAAATGAGAAAGAAATACTTCACTGTGTACACCCCTCAGAAATCGCAACAATCACTAATTCAAAATTATATTGTTAAATTCTATATCAATTTATAAACTGGTTAGACGAGTGGTTTTAACGGCTGCTATGTGCTTGACAGCACTGAAATAGAAGCAACAGCTACTTCCTTCTCTCACTGATCTTTATAAATGAATCCATGATGTCTACAATATGGAGTACTTGGCAGCTCGTCTTCATAGCAAGTTTTCAAAGTACAATTATATCTAGCGCCCTTGGCACCTCTTAGAATTACACACATCCCATTGACATTGCACTCATGACACAGGGCCGGTTTGGGGTTGTATGACGGTGTTCAGTAGGGTAGGTTTCGTCTTGTCCTCTACATACTCTTTTGTCTCGCCCTCTCTTTCCTTCCTCCATTACTCCCTTTTCTTCTTTTCTATCTTTTTAGGGTTTTCGTACCATTTTAGATACAGCAGATTCCCCTACTTTACATTTCTTTGTATACAGTACTTATATGTTGAATGATATGGTCAGATGATTCTCCGACACAAAATTTCACAGGTTTCACAGGTTCTAGAAAGTATACTTATTATACTATTCATGCCATGAGGTTGATGTCTTTATTCTACTTAATTACCTTGGAACACTGCTAGTCATCTTGATGGGTTTTTGTTTTCATTTTTAAATACTGCTATAGGAATTGTATTTGACTCAGGTACATGTACTACTATAATTTCGGATGTTTCATCCAATCGAATTTTGTTACTATATATGTTTTTTTTTTCTTTTTTCTATCCTTTTCTTTTTATTAAACTTTAAAAAAAAATTATAAAAAAAAAATCAGTTTACATGATTAGCCTTCAACATGCTGTGGTATCCATTACGTTATTCCTGCTGTACACATTCTACTTCAGCTTGTAGCTCTATGCACTCTGAGTGGAAAGTGTATCCTCTGGGAACTGTGCCCCATAGACATCAGATTGGATGATCCACTCTCTAGGAACCTACATTTATGGTGGGAGAAGAGGAAGAAAGATCTTCAAAGGGTCAAAAGAAGGCCAATATCTCATTGAATAGTTCAAGAGTCACCTCAAATTGGACAATACAATGTATTTAAAACCATGTGAAAGAGTGATGGTTTCATTTGTTGAGTCAAGTAGGTGAGTAGACACTAATAAGGACAGAAGATCAACCATCAAAACGTTAATGGCATCCCAGTCTTAGTCCGTAGGGTTCAATATTGACTTGGCCCACCATTTGCAGCTACAACAGCTTCAACTCTTTTGGAAGGCTGTCCACAAGGTTTAGGAGCGTGTCTGTGGGAGCCTTTGACCATTCTTCCAGAAGTGCATTTGTGAGGCCAGGCACCGATGTTGGGCGAGAAGGCCTGGCTCGCAGTCTTCACTCTAATTTATCCCAAATGTCAGGTCACCTGAGTCCAGTTGACAGATACAGACCATTGGATTCAGGAGTGCACCTCTAAGATGGTGGACCCTACGACTGACTGCTGTGTAAGGAACTCTGGGTGGTTCAGGAAGACAGGTCTACTGGAGCACCAACATGGATCTCACTGGGAGCTAGAGCATAAGATTCCCCAGGGCGTGGAGTCTAAGAGTGGGTTTCCTCCGGGTACTCCAATTTTCCTCCTACACTACTTACACACAAGACACACTGGTAGGATAATTGACTCCTGTCTAAATTGGCCCAAGTATGTTTGTGCATGTGCAAAAGTGAGTATACCCCTCACATTTTTGTAAATATGTTATTATATCTTTTCATGTGACAACACAGAAAAAAATACACTTTGAGTGAGTGTACAGCTTGTATAAGTGTAAATTTGCTCTTTCTTCAAAATAACTCAACACACAGCCATTAATGTCTAAACCGCTGGCAACAAAAGTGAGTACACCCCTAAGTGAAAATGTCCAAATTGGACCCAATTATCAATTTTCCCTCCCGGGTGTCATGTGACTCATTAGTGTTACAAGGTCTCAGGTGTGAATGGGGAGCAGGTATGTTAGATTTGGAGTTATCACTCTTGCTCTCTCATACTGGTCACTGGAAGTTTAACATGGCAGCTTATGATAAAGAACTGTCTGAGGATCTGAAAAAAATAATTGTTGCTTTACATAAAGATGGCCTAGGCTATAAGAAGATTGCCAAGACCCTGAAACTGAGCTGCAGCATGGTGGCCAAGACCATGCAGCGGTTTAACAGGACAGGTTCTACTCAGAACAGGCCTCACCATGGTCGACCAGAGTTTGAGTGCACATGCTCAGCATCATACCCAGAGGTTGTCTTTGGGAAATAGATGTATGAGTGCTTGAGAAGGTTGAGAAGGTGGGGGGTCAGCCTGTCAGTGCTCAGACCATATGCCGCATCAAATTGGTCTGCATGGCTTTCATCCCAGAAGGAAGCCACTTCTAAAGATGATGCACAAGAAAGCCTGCAAACAGTTTACTGAAGACTAGAGATGGGCTTGAACATCAGCTGTTCGTTGTTCGTAGATATAGTGCGCTCGCGGCAATTTTGCAGTGCATTGATGGCTGCTTATTGGCCAAAGCATGCTCCTTACCTGCGTGCTTTGGCCAATCACAGCGCAATGTGTTGTGAGAGCCATGATTGGCCAAAGGCAGGGTGCCCTTGGTCAATCATGACTCAGTCCACGCCTCACACTATATAAGGCTGCTACTTACAAGGCAGCTGTATATAGTCAATGAATAGAGGTTAGGGAGGTAGTTAGTGTTTAGTGCAGTCTGTGCAGTATATATATAATACAGTTGAGAGTATATAGTGCAGTCCATATAGTATATATATATATATATATATATATATATATTATAATACATTTCAGCATATTTAGTGCAGTCCGTGTAGTATATATAATACAGTTCAGAGTATATAGTGCAGTTCATGTAGTATATATAATACAGTTCAGAGTATATAGTGCAGTCATTGCAGTATATATATAATACCGTGCAGAGTATATAATGCAGTCTGTGTAGTATATATAATACAGTTTAGCGTATATAATGCAGTCAATGTAGTATATATAATACAATGCAGAGTATATAGTGCAGTCCGTGTAGCATAGATAATACAGTTCAGAGTATATAGTGCAGTCAATGTAGTATATATAACACAATGCAGAGTATATAGTGCAGTCGGTGTAGCATAGATAATACAGTTCAGAGTATATAGTGCAGTCAATGTAGCATATATAATACAGTTCAGAGTATATAGTTCTTTGTTTTTTTAAATCAAACCTTTATCCTTTAAAGTGTTACTAAACAGCAGTAAAATATGTCTGTATGTACAGCATAGCATGCTTGTTATACTCACAGTGGAACTTAAAGTGGTTGTAAACCCTTACAACACACTTTGACCTACAGGTAAGCCTAGATGAAGGCTTACCTGTAGGTCCATGAAATATCTCTTAAACCTACACGGTTTAGGAGATATTTGCCGCAAGACAGGCACCGCTGTCTACGGCACATGCGCCCTAGACAGCGGCGCGCAGGCGCACTGAGCGTGGCACCGTCAACGGCGAAGATGCCACGCGTGGCGTCTCCTGTGCGCATGACAGTGGCGGAGCAGCGAGACCCACAAGAAGATGGATGCGCCGGACTACAGGGGACAGTGGTGACATCGCTGGCTCCTGTGTCAGGTAAGTGACACATAATGGATTACTATGCGATGCATAGTAATCCATTATGCTTTGCCTTTGCAGGGAATGAAAGAGGAAGTAAACTCATCAGGGTTTACTTCCTCTTTAAGGGGTTAATCCTCTGCATTGTGTAAAAAGGTTGTTTTATCCTGTGTGCATAGATCATCCCCTCCTGCACTGTCTATCTGGGGAAAGCCAGTTAACACAGGCAGGGTAGCCAACCTGCACATGCTCAGTTGTGTCTTTTATGCTGGAGAGATCATTTACTTGTTCTTACTTGTTCTCATAGATAGCCAGGTCACATGATATTTGCATCACACATGTGGGCATGTATACAGGTTGCAGTGGAAATCTCCACCTTCCTGAACTCTCAGCACTGGAGAAACTTTGCAGTTTATCACGGACCATGGTATACAGATCAGCCAAAAAGATATATAGTGGCAATATGTTATTGTAAAAAGAAGATTTATAAGCTGTGGGCACTGTGGGGGCAGATGAAATATTTTCATATTACTGGTGTAGCACTAACCCCCGAAAGGAGCTGCTGGTTATTTTTGGGCTTACCGTTACCTTCTGTTCTCCTTGTGACACGTCTAGGGGATGTCCCGTGGTAAATAGCCCAGTAACTTGAGACTGACAATAGATCCACTTTGAATGGATTTTATTTGCAAAACTCAGTCAATTGAAGTCTTTCAACTTGGGATCAGAGGGTTGGGAAGGAAGTTCAGGTACTCTTAGTGTCAAAGTAAAAAAAAACATTAAAGAACTTGCTTACTTTGACTGCATCCAGAGAATAGCCAGTCGCAGCTGGATGGTCACCCAGGTTGGACAGTCCCTCTCTCACAAGGCCTAGCAGCCAACAAGGTGCTTACTCAGGAACAAGTCTCTGCCACAGACGTTGTAGAACATGTACGGAAACTAAACTTAAAACACTTGTAGGATACCTGGATCTTTCAGCTTGCTTGGGATTTCCACAAGACCGGATTCTCTCGGTTACTTCAGCTCTTCCAGGCTCTTGTTAAGAAAACCAACCCGCACGTGGTGTTCTTATAAAGAGTCCTCCCCTGGAATGCTCAAAGTACTCTGGGTCTCTCCCAAACCAGAGACGGCACACCAACCACCTCAGAATCCTCCTTTAGTTTCCTTGCCTCGGGCTAGCCAGCCCCGAGGCATCAAAGTCGGGTGGATCCACACCCCAGGCCATAGCCTTCCTGGGGGCTGGTCAGGAGGACCAGGACCATGAAGTCAGCACATCATACTGGACCAGAACCCCGAACCATGTGATGTCTGCATCTTAAATACGCTCTCCCAGAGGGCACAGCAAGAGAGCCACTCCCACTGACCTGGGTCCAAAAGAGAGTAACTTAAGCACCTAACCAGACCATAGTTCCATGCCTGCCACAAGAAACAGTGCCCCCTGTGGCCAGGCTGAACATCTCACAGTCCAGTCAGACTGATGCAGTGGTCCAATTTAGACAAATAGACCCAAACCAAACTGCAGTTTAGACAAGGTTTAACTGTGAAAAACGCATATAGTGTGCTCTTCAGGAGCCGTCGCTACACTGGGTTTAGTAACACTTTAAGGTATGCTCCTAATTATGGCATAAGTCAGTAATCACAACAGGGCAGGCTGACAGTTTCACTATCTGTGCCCTGAATAGCTAAAGGCAGGGCCATCTTAATAGCATCATGGGCCCCTGGGCAAAGTAAAGCTCTGGGGCCCCTACAATGGAGACAGCGCAGGTAAACAGACATCAAGTAGGTAGGAGGCAGACAAGTGGACTTTCCCCTTTTGAATGGAGCTCCGCTTTAACTACATGAACATTCATTCTGTACATTATGTAAAAGAGTGCTTTGAATGGCCCACCTAAAGAAGCACCACTAAGCACCCTGGAAGTATGTTTGAGGTTTATACTAGAGTGAAACTCACAAAAAATGCAGAAATGTAAATGATAGTGTGACTTACATCATACAATCACAAAAAAAGCAGCCGCTCAAAATAAATATAGAGATAAATAAAAACATATCACATATCAAGCAGGGATCTCATTTAGCCATATACAGCAGGTTTCAACCTGCTGTATATAGCTAAATGAGATCCCTGCTTGATACGTTTTTAGTGTGGTGGGTGTTCTTTCAGAGCGGTGGAGAGCCATTGTGTATATTCAAGGCGTATTTTCTCTGTATATGTGGTAAATGTGCATCCCCAAAGTGGGGACCATTTTACGTGGTGGAGTGTGTGGTGGAAGGTGTTTCTTCACGATCAAAACTGACTTATGATACTACTGAACCACATCGCAAATTTCCATATATGAACAGTATATTGAAGCTTGCCACTTTTTAATATGTTGCTGCTGCTGCAATATTATAAGGGACTCAGCTAACCAAGAGTGTTTTTAGTATTGTTTTTATATAATCATTCTGTACAGCAAAGAAAGTGGGAAAATACTACATACATAAAGTAACAAAGCTGTCCTGTGCATATATTATATCTGCCAGAATGATGCTCAGGACAGTTGTAACAAGTATAGACACGGCCACCAATAAAAAACATTAGGCACTATCCAGCCTGGCTGGGCCTGATACCCCCAACATTGCAACCCCTCTACATCTTATATACATCCAGCACTCCTAACTCCACCCAACCACCCCCCCCCCCCCCACACACACACACACGCACCCGGTTTCCCCCTACCATTGTTATGCTGTTACCACCTCCACACCCCTGGGTTCTAAACCCCAAATAAATAACTCCCCAGCACTCTGACCCCTCTACACCCTAGATATCTCCCAGCACTATGACCCCTCTACACCCTAGATATCTCCCGAGCAATGTGACCCCTCTACACCCCAGATATTCCACCAGCACTGTGACCCCTCTACACCCCAGAACTCTGACTGCTCTACACCCCAGCACTCTGACCCCTCTACACCCCAGATATCCCCCTAGCACTCTGGCCTCTCTACATCCCAGATATCCCCCCAGCACTCTGACCCCTTTACACCCCAGATATCACCCTCAGCACTCTGACCCCTCTACACCCTAGATATCCCCCCAGCACTCTGACCGCTCTACAACCTAGATATCCCCCCAGCACTCTGACCCCTCTATATCCCAGATATCCCACCAGCACTCTTACCCTTCTACACCCCAGATATCCCCCAGCACTCTGTCCCCTGTACAACCTAGATGTCCCCCTATCATTCTGACCCCTCTAAACCCCAGATATCCCCCCAGTACTTTGATCACTCTCTGCACCCTAGATATTCTCACAGCACTCTGATCCCTCTCTGTTCCCCAGATATCACCCAGCACTCAGACCCCTCTACACCCCAGACATCCCCCCAGCACTCTGACCCCTCTACGCCCCAGATATTCCCCAGAACTCTGACTCCTCTACAACCTTGATATTCCCCCAGCACTGTTACCATATACCATAAGATACCCCTTGTATTGTTACCCCACTACATCACTAATATCCCCTACGCTGTGGCCTCTCTACATCCCTGATACCTCTAGCACTATAGCCACCCAAGATACCCCAAGCATTGCTACCCCCTATACAACCCAGATCCCCCCTCAGCATTGTTTTCCCCCATATATCCTTCATATCCCCCAGCACCATTATTCCATCCATGTAGTACCCCCTTTTCCAGTTGAGATACAGTGCCCATTTCCAGCACTGGTACAAGGACTTGCCTATACCAATCAAGTCATGCAGGCAGAAGGAGGGGTGGAGGAAGGAGCATCCCTCCAGACATTCCAAGCCCTTCAGTGCAAACAGTGCTAGACAGCTGGGCTCACCATGACACCATCCACAATGCCACTTCTGCAGACAGGCTCTCAGTGCTTCCGAGTCAGCAGCTCCCACTCCAGCTCCTACCCTGCGACCTTCTAGTCCTAAGCATCCAAGCTGTATGGTGTGGGGTCAGAGCACCACTGGCGCTCCAGCCCCACCCCCCGTTGGCTATGAAATAGGTATCGTTCTGCACAGCACGGCACACTGCTGTCAGCTGCCTCCCCTGTGTATCTATCACTCTCGGTGCCATCATGGGGCCCCCAATTTCTGGGCAGTGTGGACTCAAGGGTCAGCTTCTTTGGGGAAAGTGCAAGGGCCCCCCATGCAGCTGGGGCCCCTGGGCAGTGCCCAGGTGTGCCCTCTCATTAAGACGGCCCTGGCTAGATGCAGGTCCAAGCTCAGTCTGCAAAAAACTGGAGAGATGTGAAGGCAAAAAGCAGAATGGAGAGGAGGCAAGGCTCAGTGCTGGCTGTACCTACCATATAGGAACACCCGTATTTGCGGCTTTGGGGGGGTGGAGCTACAGCTATCACTGACTAAAAGATAGTAATTTTATTTCTAATCCACAGCACATATTTAAAACAGAGGCAAGTTGCACGTGCACAGGGTCTCCTGGGAGATTTAATTGCCTTTTTTTTATTTCTGGTGAGATAATAACAAGGATACTCGGCATAAAGCTGAACTTTTCTGTTTGGAAGAAAATTAATGACATTCCTGAACAAGTTCTTATTGGCCCCAAACAATTTCAAAAGTTGTTTAATATAGGGCCAAGATCCTTTGATTTTAGAAGCTTAAAAACTATGTGAAAAATGTTCTAAGTAAATATTGCAATGGAATTAATTACATATATAATCATTTTTCAAGAAGCACTCAACTTAAAAAAAAAAAAGAGAAAGCTATATTTCATATTTTCCATCGCTTTCTCCAACATTCTGTATCTATTTGGCTTACTTTATAATAGAAATGTGTGGTAGGTCTACACTGTATGCAAATTATAAGACTTATAAAGCCAGACACACTGACTGCTTCTTATTAAACATATAATTGCCTTTGATGCTTGATCCAGTATTGCTCCTGCCCTAGTTGGATAGCATTTATTTTCTTGATTTAATGGAAAACTTAGGTAGACTATACAAAGTTGTGCGCGTATTAAAGTGGAACTTTATTCTCTCAATCAACTGACTATTTTTAATTTTTATGCTGCAAGCGTTAGTAAATAGATCGGAAATTACATCATATTTACGTTTTTAACTTTGTTTTTTTACAATTCTTCAGTTTTTTCCTGGTTTCCAGGCCTAGACAAATAATGGCATACATCCCAGGAGTCTTCAGGGGGAGGAGGGGTTATTTCAGATAAACACACCCTCCTGTCTGCTTGAGCTAAGGGCAGCTGGATTCCAGGAAGTAAATGCTACATGAATTATCTGCCCTTACTTCAGATGGACATGGACAGAAATTCAAGAGAGTGTTTTCAAAGTGATTTCTCAGCAAAATAAAGCATGGAAACATGGATGGGTTGGTGAGTTTGCTTTGAATATTATACATTTATTAAATAGTGTTTTTGGTTTATGGTGCTCAGATGCAGTGTATTTCTGCTTTAACCACTTGCCGACCAGCGCACGACGATGTACGTCGACAGAATGGCACGGGCAGGCAAATGGGCGTACATGTACGTCCCTTTAAATTTGGCGCCCTGCCATCGGGAGCGCGCCGCCAGCGGCACGCTCCCACGCTGGTCGGGACCCCCGTGAGTCCAGTCGCGGGACCCGCGGACTCGATCGCCGTGGGCATCCCCGCGATCGTCTCACGGAGCGGCCAAATGAAGAAATGCCGTTCTTCTTCATTCTGCCTAGCAACTAGTGACGCTGATCTCTGCTCCATGTGATTGGAGCAGAGATCAGTGTTCACTAAATGAAAGCCCAACCCCCCCACAGTTAGTAACACACCCCTAGGAACACTTAACCCCTACACTGCCACCCACTGGTTAACCCCTTCACTGCCAGTGTCATTTACACAGGAATCACTGCATTTGTATAGCAGTGATTACTGTATAAATGACAATGGTCCCAAAAATGTGTCAAAAATGTCAGATGGGTCCCCCACAATGTCGCAGTCACAATAAAAATCACTGATCGCCGCCATTACTAGTAAAAAAAATAATAATAAAAAATTATTAATAAAAATGCTATAAAACTATTCCTATTTTGTAAACGCTATAACTTTTGTGCAAACCAATCAATAATCGCTTATTGCGATTTTTTTTTTACCAAAAATATGTAGAAGAATACATATCGGCCTAAACTGAGGGAAAAAAATGTTTTTTTATATATTTTTGGGGGATATTTATTATAACAAAAAGTAAAAAATAATGCGTTTTTTTCAAAATTGTCGCTCTATTTTTGTTTATAGCGCAAAAAATAAAAACCGCAGAGGTGATCAAATACCACCAAAAGAAAGCTCTATTTGTGGGAAAAAAAGGACGTCAATTTTGTTTGGGAGCCACGTCGCACGACCGCGCAATTGTCACTTAAAGTGACGCAGTGCCGAATCGCAAAAAGTGGTCTGGTCTTTGACCAGCAAATTGGTCCGGTCTGAAAGTGGTTAATTGAAGGAAAAATGTACCTTCGCTTTGCAGAATAAGTCAAAGATAACTGTAGTATTTTAACTTGGATGTAATTTTAAAAGAAGGGTGTCTTCTTATGTTCCTATGATTAAACCCAGTGGGCAGGGCTAAATGCATCAGTGTGTATCGTGTGGTGGAGACATATAGACTGAGGCTGCTTCTTAATGTTTATTAACCTGGGCTGGTTAGGAGTAGAGACAATCCTTTCCTCTTTACACTTACTAGCCCTCCGCATTGGTATAAGGATAAGCCTGAACCCCATGCTCTGGCACATAATGATATACTTTGATCTGTTGTAACTACTCCAGGTTTTCCATAACGTTTCAAATTATACTGTATGTGTGAGTTTTTGGCCTACTGATTCCTACATATAGGCCTGAATTTATCATTAGGCACAGCGGGCCTTTGCTTATAGGTGGCATAGGGAAAGGTGTGACTTTCCAATGTATAGTTATTGGCAACACAATTTATCCATTATCAATGCAAATACAGTCATTTGATATATGTTTATTTACAGAGTTATTGCAGCAGAGTTGGATTTTTGAAGCAGTGATGGATTTTTCCTGTGTAAGTGACCACAAATTTGTTCTATCATTCATAGAAATAGTGATATGGCTCTGTGTTGGCATCCATTTTTGTTAAAGTGTGTCCATAGCCAAGACTTTTTTGACTAGTTTAGGGTTTGTCATCTAGTGGGTATTTTACTGGCCTGGCTGAGAAAAATGGGACTCGTACCCATTGTTTTAATAGGAGTGACTGCATTTTTCCCAGAAAAGGTGGAAACCCTAGCCTAGTTTAGTAGAAAGTAAATAAGGGCTAAAACATTTGTCAGGTTTTTATTGTTGTGCCCACTAAGGAGATAAAGATAAGGTTTGCCACTATGGGTTTGCGGCTGATCCAGTGGTTTGAAATTTGTGGTCACGGTGTATTAATGTGGAAATTCCCAGACCAAATTCTTTGCAACTATAATGCACTGCCTAACCTTTAAACTGCGGTCAGTAGAGTTATAATAGAAGCTTTATGTGCTAGCTCTCTCACTATAATAAAATAGGTTCCCATCAACCATTTGTTAGGGTCTGTGGGATTGGCAGTCTGTGTAGGGACATACTATATTGTGCTAGATTGCGCTAAATTACTGTGGATTGCAGGATAATGGGCTACATATACTTGTGTAACCCTCTTCCCCCTATGTTCAGAGCTAGGAGGCATAAAACTAATTTTTATGACTATGTTTGTGTGTGTGTGCATTTTTGTGAGTTATTAGAGTGGGACAATAAGTCCCTGCAATTTTGGAGGCTGTGCTCCATTGACTTTCATTGCCCACTCCAGATCGGCCAGTCTAATGCCCCGTACACACGAGCGGACTTTTCGACATCCAAACTCCGACGGACTGAGTCCGGCGGACTATCCGATCGTGTGTGGGCTGCAACGGACTTTAGCGAAGCTAAAGTCTGACGGACTTTAGAAATGAAGCATGCTTTAAATTTTCCCGACGGAACTCCGCCGGACCCGGTCCCCTTTGAAAAATCCGCTCGTGTGTGTGCTACTCCGACGGACTAAAACCGACGCTAGGGCAGCTATTGGCTACTGTCTAGGAACTTCCTACGTCGAATCCAGTCGTACGTCATCACGTTCGACTCCGTCGGAGTTTGGTGTGATGGTGTGTGGTCAAGTCCGTTCGGTCGAAAAGTCCGCCAGAACTCCGTCGGAACTCCGGCCGAACTCCGGCGGAACTCCTTTGGAGGTCTGTCAGACTTAATCCCTCTCGTGTGTACGGGGCATTAGACTGCAGGGAGGTGGAATTGCTCAGGCAAGGATTATGGGAGATATAGTTTTGTTGAGGACAAGTGACAATTTCCCCCACTTTGAGGAAACTACAATCCCCAGGGAGCTAGGTGGCCTCAGAAGGAGGAGCAGAGGAAGCACAGTGGGCTGCTCGGGAAGGATTGGGGACTTTTGCACCAGACCAGAGAAGAAAGTAGATGTCCAGGGAGAGTGTTGAGCTCCAGGTCACTCCTCCAACAGTGCAGCCCTCTTGTTGCACCTACAGCCCTACAGAGTGGGTTTGCCAGTCATCATCGGCCACCTTCAGGCTTACAGAATGGGTATGCCAGTTAGCAGCTATAACCATCCGGCATAGGTTTGTCAGAGCACATGCCACAATTCCACAAGGGGCCCCTTCACCGTTGGAGCTTACCACTGAAGCATAAGATTGGTAAGAGGGTTGCAACCCACCAAACAATCTGCACCATAAAACTAAGCAAGAGATCAATTACACAGCTTGCCATTAGGCTCTTCAGACACTACCATACTTCTTCTAAACATCACGGAGAGGTGCCATATTACTTGTCTTGGATTACTTTAACAACTAGGATCATTGCACTTGTTACTGACATTACTGCTAAACCCTTTTTATGTTCCTCCTAGCAAAACTCTTTGTTAAGCCTTCTAAACAGAAGAAAAAACAGCGCCAATCTAAGTGCAGTATTGTTGAATCAAAGACATTTAATTTGTGAAGTTATGCACTCACACTCTACCAGAAAGTT
This sequence comes from Lithobates pipiens, assembly GCF_037356315.1. Taxonomy (NCBI): domain Eukaryota; kingdom Metazoa; phylum Chordata; class Amphibia; order Anura; family Ranidae; genus Lithobates; species Lithobates pipiens. The sequence continues at coordinate 354,167,760 of NW_027507764.1, read as the reverse complement.
TCAGGCACATCATGTATCTAGAGGGCATCGCAGGGCTCTCGAGGAGAAGCGGTAACTCGTTCGGCTGTATCTCTCGTCCGGTGGCGCCGGTGGTTCCCAGCGTCGCACGGCTTGGTGTAACAGCGTCAGGGAGGTCCGTTCGTCCGTTCGTTGTTACGTTGAGGGGCGCACTGCGATGACGTTTCGTTGTGGTTTACGTTGCACGCGTTCGGAGCATGCGTGCTCCTTCATCAGAGATGCCTGATGAAGGAGCACGCATGCTCCTTCATCAACGAACGGACGAACGGACCTCCCTGACGCTGTTATACCAAGCCGTGCGACGCTGGGAACCACCGGCGCCACCGGACGAGAGATACAGCCGAATGAGTTACCGCTTCTCCTCGAGAGCCCTGCGATGCCCTCTAGATACATGATGTGCCTGAAACTTTCTGGTAGAGTGTGAGTGCATAACTTCACAAATTAAATGTCTTTGATTCAACAATACTGCACTTAGATTGGCGCTGTTTTTTCTTCTGTTTATATGTCTTTTACAAGGTACCTTCTACCCTTGAACATGCTGCCTACCTGCCTGTGCTAAAGAAATCATCCCCTTTCTATGACTATTTTCCACAACCAGTAACTGTGGACTATAATTTGTGATCCTGCCAGCTATCCATTACTTCTGCTGCATTTACTGACATACACAGCAAGGATTGCAAAACTCTGTGATAAGCAGACTTGACATCCCTAAATCCGCCACACCAATTTACCAACTTCAGCGTTTTTTTTCCCCCAAACCTTTTCCCCCTCCCCCATAAAAAACCCCCCCTCTTTTTTCCTTCCTCACTCCCCCCATCCAGGACATATATAATCCAGCAGCGCAACGCACAAAAAAACAATTTTTTGTTAAGCCTTCACCTTCCTTAACTGAAGGATCATCAGGAAACCATTCAGCAAGATTACTAGTGCACCACCATACTGGCCCCACTCCAGCCAGTAGAAACAACTCTAATTTTGTTTTCTCCTTTTTTTCTAGTTGGAGGATATTCCTTCCAACTTACAGTATTTCCACAGACTTTAGCTGTTTCTGCACATTCTGGTACACCCAAGTACTGGAGGAAGATTTGGGCCTAACAAAGTCACCCCCAGGGCCCAAGGTAGCATAGCCTTCAGGGGGTTATAGTGTCCGCCCATGCAGCAGTTCATTATGAAGTAGCCTGGTTTTCAGAAGGTCCTCTAAAAGACCAGAATGGTTTGAGGCCAGTCATAGCAATGTAGCACCCACCTAGTGTAGAATACTAAGTAAATCTAGTTCTTGGCTCCTTCTGTAATCAGGAGTGCAGTAATCATTTGCTCTGATCTGTGCATGGTTTCACAGGTCGGGAATTTAATTGTTTCCCTCTTCCTCTGGGAGCTTCTCTTTATGGTGGGAAATTCAAATAATTGGCCTGAATATATGCTATGCCCTGGCCAAGCCTCAGAGAGCTGTGCTCAGAAAGCGGTCTAAGAGGTGGTATCCTGGAGCCCGGAGGAGACTTTTTTCCTCATCGTGGAAGGTTCTGAGAGCTTCTGGGGGTTGCTTCCCCTGAAGCAACTTTTGGACTGAGTCACTTTTTCTGTGTCTTAGGTCTAGAAGGAAAATGTCACTCATTGGGCCACGTTCAGAGGAAACTGGAAGGAGATAGCTGTCCTGGGGTCTTGTGAGCAAGAGACCCTGACTAACACCTTGATCGTGCAGCACCCCAAAAACTGCACTGGTAACCTATGGCTGTGAAGTTGTGCCGGGTAACCAGATGCTAAGAGACTTACCTCATCTTCAGCTTTGAGGCCCTAGACTGATTCAAGACTACCACATGGTCCCCAGCTGTGAGGGTTTAGACTGTACTTCATCCACAAGTGAAGAGTGCCCTCTGCTTAATGTCACTGAGCATTTTGGAGTATCCCATGCCCGAATCCCTATCCTGTTATGCCGTGTACACACAATCGAATTGTCCGGCGGACTTAGTCCGCCGGACCACAGTACGCCAGACAATCCAATCGTGTGTGGGCTCCAGCTGACTTTTTCATCGTAAAAGTCCAGCGGACTTAGAAAGTAGTTTTGACTCAAAATATGTCTGCCGGACTTGGCTTTCAACGGGCAATCCGTTCGTCAGTGTGCTAGTCCGGCGGACTAAGAATGACGCATGCTCTGAAGCAAGTACAAGAAGGAAGATATTGGCTGCTGGTTATTGAACTTCCTTTTTCTAGTTCAGTCGTACGTGCTGTACGTCATCGCGTTAGCAATCGCCAGACTTTCGGAGTGTCAGTGTGTGGCCAAGTCCGTTCGTTATAAAGTCCGGCGGATTGTTTGCCGGACCAAGTCTGCCAGACAATTCGATCATGTGTACGCGGCATTACTGCAAACAATACATTATAAAAAGACAAACCCCTAGACTGATTATTAGAGTCAGAAAGAGTGGATTACGGAGGTATTGCTACACTTGGCCATGATGTTTCTGGCAGAACTACCATAAGCTGCCTGCCAACTGCTTCATCAGTGACACCCCCCACACTGTTACTGTTTTCTCCTGGAGAACACACTGCATGGCCTGATGAGTTGACCAAACAATGGAGGCACAGCAGCTGGAGGAAAAGGATGACTTGCTACTGTCTGTGGGTCAGCAGAAACCTTTGTCTACTGCAAGCGAACTCCACTGAAAATTTGACTACCCAAATTTGTCATTGTTTCACAGGTGCACACAATTTTAAGGCTTGAAAGGCTGGGTATCTTTTTATTCAGCACAACCTAATCTTTTATATTGAAAGAATACGTTCACCTTTACAGAAAAAAAATGTGCATTTATATTTTTTCTGTAATGGAGCAGTAGATTGTGGGTGTAATGCCCCTTTGTATTTGTCTAGCCATACCTCCGATACAGCCAGGCAGTTACATTGTGACAGGAAGACCTAATGAATTATAACAGTGCCTTGGTAGTTCATTTAGAACTACAAGCTCACAGCCTCAAGGCCTGTCGGACCTTGTAGTTTTACCATTCACAGAGCACTGTGATTGAATGATGTGACCAGATGGGCAGATTGTGACAGCTAATTGGAAGAAGTAGATGTCCTGCTAACAGTTAGACTGGGGGTTCGGGGGGGGGGGGGGGCTGGTGCATCTGTAACATGTTACATGTTAACCCCTGAGTATGGGAACTTATCCTTTAACATAGGGTGTTTTTACTGAAAACTTGCAATTGATAAACTGTTTCGCTAATATCATGTCAGAGAAAAAAAATGGAACTATTACCATTTTATTCTCCAGTGTCAGAAAATATATACTATTTGTGCATTTTAGCTAATCAGCAAGCCTTAAATAATTTTTTAACATGTTCAAAATGTAAAAATGGCTCTGGCAGCGAAAGAGTTAATTGTGTTGTTCCTGACCACCACTAGAGGGTGATGTTTGTAAATGGGAAATCTGCTTTGTATTGAGATGAATGAGCAATTCTTTTGCAGCAGCTGATTTTTCAGAGCACACCAGATACACTCCGAGACAGGAGACTACAGGAAATAGTTCTAGAATTAGAATTTATTTTGAGCAAAGATTTTTAAGAAACCTGCTTCCTATACTTTAATTTTGTACAGTATGTACCGTAATAATCATTTTAGTTTTTTCCTTTTGTACTAATTGGGTTTGACCTCTATATACATGTAGAAAAATCTAGTAACCAGCAGTGCACTCCCTTAAACGTACAAAACAGTTGAGTATTGCCCATGATACTTTTTTTTGCACTAACAGTTATTTTTTTTCGGACAAGCTTTCAGGTGACTACCCTCTTTTTCTGGATCCAAGCAGTCCTGATACACAAAGGTTTAGCTAAACTGCAAAGATACACAAAGGTGTTTTTTTTTTCAGAGATTGCTGTCTATGCTCATTTGCTAAATCTTTGTGTATTATTATTATTATTATTATTATACAGGATTTATATAGCACCAACAGTTTGCACAGCGCTTTACAATGTGAATCACTACTGCTTGGACTCAAAAGAAGCTTGTTCTGAAAAATGAACAGCGCAAAAAGTATCATAGGCAGTACGTAACTGTATTATTGCTAGTGTTCTAATACAAGCTGATCTTCAGGCACCCATAGTATAAAAGACACCAATACAGCTGAGTATTCAATAAAGTGGAAATAAAGTCTGCCGTAGTTACCTCTCCCCAAGCGATAAGATGTGTTGCAATCTACTTCACCACCACTGACATCTTCGCCCAGTCTTCTTCTTCGACCATCTTGGTTAGCCTGCTTGGATTATTGTTACTCCTGCACATGTGCACAGAAGTTATTTAATCCCAGGACATGAGGCATGATGTGATTGTACATTGAACTGCATTTACAGAGCAGTTACAGAGCTTAGTGTAAAATTTAACCACTTCAATACAGGGCAATTTCACCCCCTTCCTGCCCAAGCCAATATTGAGATTTCAGCGCTGTCGGACTTTAAATGGCAATTGCGCGGTCATGCGACGCTGTGTCCAAATTAAATGTTATCATTTTTTTTCCCCACAAATAGAGATTTCTTTTGGTGGTGTTTGATCACCTCTGCGGTTTTTATTTTTTGCACTATAAATAAAAGAAGAACGATAAGTTTGAAAAAAACACAATATTTTTTACTTTTTGCTATGATAAATATCACAAATTAAAAAAAATAAAAAAAACAATTTCCTCAGTTTAGGCTGGTAGGTATTCTACATATTTTTGGTAAACAAAATCGCATTAAGCGTATATTTATTGGTTTGCGCAAAAGTTATAGCGTCTACAAAATAGGGTATAGTTTTATGGCATTTTTATTATTATTTTTTTTATTACTAGTAATGGCGCCGATCTGCAATTTTTATCGTGACTGTGATATTGCGGTGGACACTTCAGACACTTTTGACACCATTTTGGGACCATTGACATTTATACAGCGATCCATGCTATAAAAATGCATTGATTACTGTATAAATGTCACTGGCAGGGAAGAGGTTAACACTAGGGGGTGATCAAAGGGTTAACTGTGTGTCCTAGGGAGTGATTCTAACTGTAGTGGGAGGGGACTCACAAGGAGAGGAGACCGATCGGTGTTCCTCTGTACTATGATCACATTATCGGTCTCCTCTCCTCTGACAGGACGTGGATCTGTGTGTTCACACACAGATCCATGGTCCTGCTCAGTTAACAGGCAATCACGGGTGCCTGACGGACACCGTGGCCGTCGGGCACGCTCATTGGGTCCCGAGTGACACGGCGGGGCACGTGCGCGCTGCTCAGATAGCCGGGAAGCCAAGGACATCATATGACACCTGCCCAGGATGGGAGATCCCATCTGTAGACGTCATATGACAATGGGCGGGTATTGAAGTGGTTAAAGAAACTTTTTAGCAGGCAGGTAAAAAAACACTTATTGCAGAAGAGGCTTTAGTATTTTTTTTTACAATATAGTTCCACTTTAACCCATTATTAAATGTATTTTTTTTAATTCAAGCAGTGTAAGCATGAATTTGTGTATATCAGTATATATTTTATATTATGACATAATATCAGGCTCTTGCAACCCACTATACAACACAGCTCAGACTATGAAAGAGGGGGCAGAGAGCAAATCAGGTGTTCTGCAATACTCAAAGAGCATGCCGATAGGAGGAGAGAGCATAGTGAGAGACATAAGCGTTCTTTAGCTCATCATTCTGCTTTTTTTCTTTTCACTGTCCAGTCACAGGCTGGGAAAAGATACGACTTGTGAGTGTTACTGAACTGACAGGGCTGTGCTGTGTTGCAAAGCTGCATACATTTCAGGACAGTATGGACAAAAATACAATTTAGGCAAAGCATCTTCTTTAAATGTATTACGTCTGTATATTTATATGTTTCACTGGGGTTCAGCTAAAAATAAAACATTGGGAATGCCTGGCTAACTGAATCAAAGGGATGGTGTTTGGCCAGCTACTACAAAAACCGGAAATGTTAACACATTTGTAATGCTCTGGAGTTCTCCCACTCTTGCGAAGGAAACAAAAATGGAAGAGAAAAAAAAATGGAAGGGTCAGCTCAGGTTAAGGAAGCATTATTTGTCATATGCCTCTTCGAGCTGTTAAATTTGTGATTATGGGTCATCATCCCCTGAACTACAATCCTCCTGGCATTACATGAACTGTGCCTTATTAAGGGAAGACTATCACATTTCATAGTGATTCAAATCTTAACTGCTTATATTTATTTTTGTAGTTGTTTTACTGATATTTATAGATGTGGGGTTTTTCTGCAGCACTATACAGAGAACAGTGAAGCATTCAAATCAGGTCCTGTCCAAAGAATCCTACAATCTTTATGCTATGTTCAGATATTTAACATTGGGAAACTGTGTATGCATGATTTATATAATGAGAAATCTTTCTGGCTAAAGGTATTAATATTTACACGAACGTTTGGTAAATCCGCGTGCTTGTGTCAATGGATGCAGTAGACACCAAGTTCAATCCAACACAGCTACCTAACTCAACCCCAACAAAAATTGGAGCATGGGATATCTGCCATCATCAGGTAGAGCCTGCAGACATATATATACATATATATATATATATATATATATATATATATATATATATATATATATATATACACATATATGTAAGAAGGCCAGTATGGTGGCCTGAATTTATGGGAGGAGCCCGGGGGGTATTTAACCAGCCCACTCGCCTGTGGTCTTTGTCGGTTTCCTGTGCGCAATACTACGTCACTAGGCCGACTACTCGAATTTCGTTGCCGTTCGGAAACTTCTCTCTACCAGAAGTCTCGTGGTTTTCGTTCCCGTTCGTGTTTTGTACAACGTCTCTGGCTCGACTGCCGCAGGTAAGGGTCTTGTTTGACCTTCCTTTACTAAAACGTTTCATTTTTGAGTATCGTAAAAATTGAAATATCTCGAGTCATTCGTTACGAAACCGGGTTGTTTATCACTCAAAACGCACCATTTTCGCAGCGCCCTTCATTTCACGGGCCTCATTTCAGTAGGAATTGCTCGAAGGAAAATCTGCACTGTTTTCGTAAATTGTTGTGTTATCTGCCTCATCACCGTGTTCCACAGACTAATCGTTGCCAGCCGCAGTAGATCCAGTAATGCTTTATTTCTAGTTGGTGCGTCTACCATCTGAACCATGAAATTGTCCTGCAAGACATTTAGGAACTGGCAAGCCTAAGCCCTTGTACACACGGTCGGACATTCTGACGGAAAATGTCCGATCGGACCGTGTTGTCGGATAATCTGATTGTGTCTGGGCTCCATCGCACTGTTTCCGTCGGAATATCCGACAGACAAAGTTTTAGAGCTGGGCTATAAAGCTTTCTGACAACATGATCCGATCGGACTTTGTCCAATCGTGTGTAGAGAATTCCGATCGGACAAAGTACCACACATGCTCTGATCAAATTCCTAGACCAAAGCTATTGGCTACTAGCCTGAACGTAGTCCCATCCTAACGAAATAACTTCATCATGTTACGTACGATCGGATTTTCCGACAACTTTGTCCGACCTTGTGTATGCAACACAAGTTTCAAACAAAATCCATCGGACAAAATCCGATGGATTTTGTTGTCAGAATGTCCGACCGTGTGTACAAGGGCTTAGACAAATGCGTGATTTCCTCCACCCAGTCTATATCTGGATAATTAAAATCCCCCATTATGATAACACTTCCCATCCTTGCTGTCAATCCAACTTGTGATAGGAGATCTGTCTCCCCTTCCTCCCTTAGGTTAGGGGGCCTATAGCATACTCCCAGTATTATTTTCCCCTTAGCTTCATCCCTTTGGAGCTTTACCCATAAGGATTCCACCTCCTCCCTAGCTCCCTTAGTGATGTCATCTCTCACATTCACATATTCTTGATATATAGAAATACCCTTCCCCCTTTTTTTCCTTCTCTGCAATAAAGGATATATCCTTGAATGATTGCCAGCCAATCATGAGAGCTATTGAACCAGGTCTCTGAATTTCCCAAAAAATCCAAATTCTCCTCATACAACAGTATCGTACAACAGTATCTCTAGTTCACCCATCTTGTCCACCAGGCTTGTGGCACTGGTGAACATGCCACGTAGTTTAGACCATTCACATACTATCCTCTTATTGGGTGTTCCGAGATTGCAACTAGGACTTGTTACTATACTTACCTTGGGTTTAAGTGCTTTACTTAACCTACCACTAATGCACCCAATACTATCCTCTGGAATATGTTCTGCTCTGACTATGTCTACCTCTGGGCCCCCCCCCCCCCCCGGCCTAGTTTAAAAACCCCTCTAACTTTTTGGACATCTTTACTCCCAGCTGATCTGCACCCTCCACATTTAGGAGCAGTCCGTTCCTTCTATAGTACTGGTGATTGACTGAGAAGTCGGCCCAGTCCTCCAGGAACCCAAACCCCTCCTTAATATGCCAGCTCCTCATTCACTTGTTTACTTCCCTAATCCCCCCCCCCCCTTCCTTTCTGGTGTGGCTCGATGTACCAGTAGTATTCCTGAGTAGGGATGAGCCAAACACCCCCCCCCAGTTCGGTTCGCACCAGAACCTTCGAACGGACCGAAAATTCGTTCAAAATTTAGAACCCCATTCAATTCCAGTTTTCCTAAGCAGAGGAGGAAGAACTCAAACTAGTCACCTCAATTGATGTGTCTATTCGGGGCCCGACCGGTGGATACGCAGCTGCGTTCCACATGCTCGAGGTGACCCGGAAGTGACGTAGTGTGCGTGGCTCCATCGTACGCGTTTCGTCATAGACGTCTTCAGTGACGATCACTGTGATACAGACCTAGTATAGGTATATGAAGGGAGTTTATTACATTATAACAAATAGATGAGTCCCTTAGACCCTTAATTACACTTTGGTTTTTCTAAAAAGTTTATGACTTAAAACTTAGAAATATTTATGAGGTAGCACACAAATTACCCCACTCTAACATAATACCAATCTCTTGCAGAAACTCCATTGGCGGTTTTTGCATTGGGGAGGCTGCAACCAATTTTGTGTGACCTAAGCGCGGCTTTATATAATATTAAAATCGCTGGACCTCTTAATAATTTCTCTAGAAACGTAATATGGATAGGGCTATTCAAGGAGCCAAATTGCACATGTACAGCATGACGAAGTTGGTAGTAATAAAATAGGTAGGTGCGTGGTAAATTGAAGTCCATGCACAATTGGTAGAAGGACCAAAGAGATGACAAAGATATTTAACCCCTTTTAGAGGACCACCTTTGCGGATCAGGTAAAGAATATAGTTCTAGAAGATTAGGGTTAAACCACAAGGGGTTATTAGGGTATGACAACTATGAATCCATAGAGATTTTAGCAACTATGGAGTTAAAAAGGGATGAGCGTAAAATAAATGTGTCCGGACGAGCCGAGGCACAACCCCTATAAACAATATTGTGAAGGGTCTCCAAGGAGGAAGCAATAGTGTTACTGCAGGCATTGACAGACAGATTGCAACCAGTCGTGACTGTGAACTAACTGTAGCTAAAAGTAGAAGTTAGGGAATGCTAGTCCAGCTAAATGGGTCAGAAGTCTCAATAAGAATGCCATGCAAATGGTGATGAATCGGAGAACTGCAGACATACCTAGGTCACAAAGGGCAATTATTTGCTGGTACCTTTAGGTGCCTTAATTTCCTATCACAATCATACATGCATGTGCACTAGGGAAGATCAGCTTACTTTGCTAAATTAACAAATAACATTTGTTTTACATATGTAGACTTAAAATACTGATATACAGCGCTAATCAGAGAGTACATAAAACATATAAAGTCCATATATTTGGTATTGGAGAGACACACCAGCCTTATAGTGAGGTAAATGGTACACACAACAGCGTAGTGTTTCCAGCAAGTCTCCCTACTAGAGGGGTTGGACCCTCAAGTTATAGAGTGATCATATAAGCATATGACACAGGTCTAATTCAAACTCAAAACTGGAACATTTGGGGAAGAAGGCTCATATCAAAGATCTATGGGCTGTTATGCAGGCTTAAAATCAAGGAGGACTCAAGCAAATATCGTTATGACCTTATACGCACTCAACTCTTGGATCAAATGAGGCTCATCAGAATGATAAACATAAAGAATGCCATAGTGAAGCATGTTCTGATGATATCTACTAATGACGAAACATGTTGGTCGGGACCTGACATATGGCGCAAGCACGCTACTAGCTGTGGCAATTTTGATCAATCTGTTTTGATGCCTGATTTCATCAGATGTTTGTTAGTCTGTTTCTCAATAAAGATACTTATTATGGTTTTAACGTGCTTCACTATGGGATTCTTTGTTTATCATTCTGCTGAGCCTCATTTGATCCAGGAGTGTGGTACATCAGGAGGAGGAGTGCATACATCAGGGCCTCATATGATGCTCAGATGTCAGGCTACTAGCTAGCTATCCTGCTAACTTCTATTGGGTACAGTCATATCTGCCTGGCCCTGTATCATAAGTATACCCTGGCCACCTTTCACCAATCCACTGCCTAATGACTACTAGAGGTGATATAGCATAACATCTGATGCCCTTGTGCTGTCAGTCAATCCTCAGAATCCACTTCTTGTATGGTCACTCTCCCACGGGTCGGTGGGAACAGATCCATATGGTTTCTTCTTACTACCATGCTCTAATACCTTTGATCTGAACAGCGGGATTTCTCTCGTGCACATTTATATTCTATTTAAAGAGTTGTTGATCCTCTTATGCACATGTAAGAAACAGGAGGTCCTGAGGAAGATTTAACCTCACAAAACATGGGGACCTTACTTCTTATTTGTTTCAACCTAAACACCATGGTCCATATCCCTCTTGGTGGATAACATTCGAGGGTAGGAATGAACAAATGTATACAGGAAACGTATGTTTTTAATATAAATGCTTTTATTGGTTAAAATAAAGTTTTGTTTAATTTTTTAATATGAGTCATGGAATCTGTGCTGTACTGGAAGGGTATTTAAAATCATATTGTATACAGCCATACTACTTGTTGATTTATACATTATACTACACACATTTCATACTTTGTTACTGTCTAGGTGTGCATACATTTGATCACCTGGCCTTGAGCGGCAAACCACTCCTCCTCCTTACTCCCATGATCTTTAGAACTTATACTTCCTTCCTCCTTTGCCCTGTGTGCACCCTTCAACCTATCCATACGTTTGTGAAGTGGGACTCTTTGGAGGGGAGTAAGTGGTGGAGTAGATTGTATGCTATGTTCAGCTTGGGCACACACTGGTGCATTTATGTCTGTTAGCAGCATATTAATAAAAAAATAACTGAGAGTTTAGTACTACTTTAAAGAGGAACTTTAAAGAGGAACTTCACCTTTATCACAAAAATTTAAATAAGGATACTTTTAGAGAAGTTTGGTAATGGCAATCTACAATCAGATATGTAGGGCGGCACAGTGGTGTAGTGGGTAGCACTCTTGCCTAGCAGTAAAAAGGGTTGCTGGTTCGAATTCCAACCACGACATTACCTGCCTGGAGTTTGCATGTTCTCCCTTTTCCTGTGTGGGTTTCCTCCCACACTCCAAAGCAGGGCTGGACTGGGACAGAAATTTGGCCCTGGACTTCATCCAGACCGGCCCACTTACATTTTGAGTGTCCCATTACCAGCCACTTACAACAGAGTGTCCCATCAGCACCACCTTACATCAGAGTGTCCCATGAGCAGCCCCCTTACATCAGAGTGTCCCATGAGCAGCCCCCTTACATTAGAGTGTCCCATCACCAACCCCCTTACATCAGAGTGGCCCACTGAGCCATCGGCCCTCCGGGAAACTCCCGGTAGTCCCAATGGCCAGTACATGCCTGCTCCAAAGCCATGCTGGTAGGTTAATTGACTTCTGTCTAAATTGGCCCTAGTATATGAATGTGAGTTAGGGACCTTAGATTGTGAGCTTCTTGCGGATAGGGACTGATGTGAATGTACAATGTATATGTAAAGCGCTGCATAAATTGACGGCGCTATATAAGTATCTTAAATAATAAGAATGGGTAACTGCAGGCTTTCTATTGTTTGCATACCTTTTCCTCCCCATTCTCCTGACTGTGGCCATTTTTTTCTAAGGTCAAATTAATCCATCTCCCTTTACTTTCTGGAACCTTGGTTTTGCCTTCTGGGACACGTGAGAGGAACTTCCCAGGATGCAGCTATGAGGCCCTGGTTATGTCACCAGTGCCTCACTCAACTAGGAAACGTAAACTCAGTGTTTATGATAAAACACTTGTAAAACCAAAAAATGTTTGTTTCACTAATGTAAGATTATTTCATTTAAGTCTGCAGATCAGATTTTTGGTGAAATGGTGGATAGATCCACAGAGAGGTCTGTGGCAAGGTGCTGTTTTTATTTATTTTGAAATTCCCATACAGGTTAGGTAGACAGTACATTTCATAAGTCAAAATGATTCTACCCATCTGTGGTGACTATCAGTTGTATCTATGGAATTGTTTGCACAGAAATATTTTTCAGCGGTAACTATAGCGAACAAATTAAAAGGTGATATAACGGACAAAAATCTGTTTACAGAAGATAAGGCTGACAAGGATCCCTGTTAGAATACGGGCTACAATTTGTATACTTGTGTCATTATCTAAAAGTAACAATACCACCATGATTAGGATTTGCTGTGTTCAGTTGTCCGCACATCTGATTTCAGTATGTTGATTCATATGTTCCTTTTGTCCCCTTTCCTGTAAACCATGAATGTTTATGTCCCAAGCCTGGGTCTGTTTCTCTATGCATTCCAGGCATTCCTTTAACTGTTCTGGCATGTACCTTAATTCCAGGGCTGACCTCTTACATTTCCTTTCCTCCCTGCAGGACCAACATTCCAGTCAACCTGCACTTTTTGTTTTTTATTTTGTATAACATGTTGTAGAAATGCGTGTTTACTGATTTCATTACACGTTTATTAGTTTAAGATATAGTTACCGGAATACAGAATTTCTGGGAATTGCATGCAGCATCACTGAGCGGACCCTAGCCTTAAAGGTGTCAGGGTTGATCTGCCCATAAAAGGACACTGCTGTCAAAAAAAAACCTGGAATGAAATATACATCGACCTCCATAATTACTAACACACAGCTAGAGCAAGCATGGTGGGAGGAGGAGCTCAGAAATAAGCTTGGTGCTTAGGATCAATTTAAGAATAAGGTTTTAGTAATTACGACAATTAATATACATTTTAGAATGCTTATATTTACACCCTTTACATTAATTGGCTAACCCAACACTAAAACAGGTTTTATGGTTGTGTGTAGAAAGATTTGTATGTCCTATAATTCAAATCTACCCTATATGTGGTTATTGCTAATATTTTTAAAGTGGTGGTACACCAAAAATTTGTTTTTGAGTATGTTTGGCATCATGGCTCACTGCATATAGGGGGTTATTTACGAAAGGCAAATCCACTTTGCACTACAAGTGCAAACTACAAGTGCAACGTGCACTTGAAATTGCACTGAAAGTGCACTTGGAAGTGCAGTCGCTGTAAATCTGGGGGGTAGATCTGAAATGAGGGGAAGCTCTGCTGATTTTAACATCCAATCGTGCAAGCTAAAATGCTGTTGTTTTATTTTCCTTGCATGTCCCCCTCGGATCTACAGCGACTGCACTTCCAAGTGAACTTTGCACTTGTAGTTTGCACTTGTAGTGCAAAGTGGATTTGCCTTTCGTAAATAACCCCCATAGTGTTCTTAAAGTATAACTAAAGACAAGACTTTTTTTTTAGTTCTGGATAGAGTGGAGATGGATTGGAACACCTATTAGGTTGTTATTGCTGCCTGTGCCCCCTTTAGAGAGATGTGTCCTCTGTATTTGTCCTGTTTACAATTATCATCGAAAGTGAAAGTAAAAAAGCTCTAATTTTGGGTTGCCCCCAGAAAATGTATAGAGGGAAAATCTTCCAGTGGGGACACTAGTTCTGTTGACCAGGGAGTCTCCAAGGAATTTCCATAATATGTAGGTGTTTATCTCACTTCCTGTTTTGGCTAGGGGGGCAGGAAATGAAGGTAAAGCTCCCCAATGGGATGCAGATGCCAAAATGTAAACTGACAGGGGTTTTGTCCCTCCCTACATTAAGTAAATAGTTATTGTGGTTCTTTTGCAAATTGTCTTATCTGAGAACCTTCAAGTAATAGCCCTTCTTTTTCTTTTTTCTTTTTTTTCCCCCAAAAGGTTTTTATTTGCTTAGTCAAACAGGTTAACATATGGTATTGCACAGAATAATTGAACATACACAGAAAGTGAAATTTCATGAATAACAGATTAAAGTACATGCTTCTTTTTCTTATCTGAGATCCTGCCAGTAATAGCCCTTCTTTTTCTTATCTGAGATCCTGTCAGTAATAGTCCTTCTTTTTGCAGGCTGACAACACAAAACCACTGCCTCACGATTAAGAACAATGTTGTCAGCTTGCCATATGCACTCCTCCTGCTGGTTATTTGGCAGCTCATCTGATAGGCCTTATGGCCAAATCCCCAAGGTGTTGCATGCAGCCATGCTGCATTTTTTTTTTTACTGAGTCCGCTGGCGGCTGCATCCTCCGCTCTCTCCTCTGGATCACACAACACTGGCTGGCTCTGTGTTCAGCGGCCGCTCTGTAACACAGTCCCGCCCCCCCCAGACCTGCTCGCGTGATAGTAGAGAGAATCAATTTTCCGCCTATCACACAAGCCGGTCTGGGGGGCGGGACTGTGTTACAGAGCGGCCGCCGAACACAGAGCCAGCGTTGTGTGGCTCTGTGTTCGGCGGCCGCTCTGTAAGGAGGAGGAGATGCCCATCTGTGCAGCCCGCCCTGTGTGCCACAGTCCCTGGATAGGAGGATCGAGGGGGGATGGGGGCTGCAGTGCTCTCCTCCACCACCACACTCTCCTGCCCCCCCATGCTCTCCTCCACCACCACACTCTCCTGCCCCCCCCCCAGTGCTCTCCTCCACCACCACACTCTCCTGCCCCCCCCAGTGCTCTCCTCCACCACCACACTCTTCTACCCCCCCCAGTGCTCTCCTCCACCACCACACTCTCCTGCCCCCCCCCCCAGTGCTCTCCTCCACCACCACACTCTCCTGCCCCCCCCCCAGTGCCCTCCTCCACCACCACCACACTCTCCGCCCCCCCCAGTGCTCTCCTCCACCACCACACTCTCCTGCCCCCCCCAGTGCTCTCCTCCACCACCACACTCTCCTGCCCCCCATGCTCTCCTCCACCACCACACTCTCCTGCCCCCCCCAGTGCTCTCCTCCACCACCACACTCTCCTGCCCCCCCCAGTGCTCTCCTCCACCACCACACTCTCCTGCCCCCCCAGTGCTCTCCTCCACCACCACACTCTCCTGCCCCCCCAGTGCTCTCCTCCACCATCACACTCTCCTGCAACCCCCCCAGTGCTCTCCTCCACCACCACACTCTCCTGCCCCCCCAGTGCTCTCCTCCACCACCACACTCTCCTGCCTCCCTCCCAGTGCTCTCCTCCACCACCACACTCTCCTGCCCCCTCCCCAGTGCTCTCCTCCACCACCACACTCTCCTGCCCCCCCCAGTGCTCTCCTCCACCACCACACTCTCCTGCCCCCCTCCACCACCACACTCTCCTACCACGCCCAGTGTTCTCCTCCCCCACCACACTCTCCTGCCACTCCCCAGTGCTCTCCTCCACAACCACACTCTCCTGCCCCCCCAGTGCTCTCCTCCACCACAACACTCTCCTGCCCCCCCAGTGCTCTCCTCCACCACCACACTCTCCTGCCCCCCCAGTGCTCTCCTCCACCACCACACTCTCCTGCCCCCCCCAGTGCTCTCTCCTCCCCTGTTCTTGCCGCCCCCCTGCTCTCCAGCTCTCCCCATACTTCTCTAGCCACCATCCCAGTGCTCTCCACCCCCCCGTTCACCCCCCCAGTGCTTTCCCCTCCTGTTCTCCCCCCAGTGCTCTCCACTCCCCCCAGTGCTCTCCCCTCTGTTCTTGCCCCCCCATGCTCTCCACTCCCCCCAGTGCTCTCCCCCTTGTTCCCCCCAGTGCTCTCCTCCACCACACTCTCCTGCCCCCCCCCCCACAGTTTTCTCCTCCCCTGTTCTTGCTGCCCCCCCTGCTCTCCAGCTTTCCCCATCCTTCTCTAGCCACCATCCCAGTGCTACCCCCCCCCAGTGCTCTCCCCCCTGTTCCCCCCAGTGCTCTCCACTCCGCCCAGTGCTCCGCCCCTGTCCCCCCCACAGTCCTCTCCGCTCCCCCCAGTCCTCTCCCCTCCGCGCTCTCCCCCCCTGTTCTCCCCCCTGTTCTTCCCCCCAGTGCTCTCCACTCCCTCCAGTGCTCTCCCCCCTGCTCTCCCCCAAAGTGCCCTGCTCTCCCCCCTGTTCTTTCCCCCCCCCAGGGCTCTTCAGCTCTCCCCATCACTCTCCAGCCCCCACCCCAGTGCTCTCCAGCCCCCTATTCTCCCCACCCCTGTTCTTTCTGCCCCCCTGGTGCTCTCCAGCCCCTCCAGTGCTCTCTACCCCCCGTGTTCTCCACTCCTGTTCTTTTTGGCTCCACCCAGCACTCTCCACTCCCCACCCCTGTACTCTCCACTCCCCCCTGCAATTTTCCCCCACCCATGTGCTCTCCAACCCTACCAATGCTCTCCACCTCCCATAATGCTCTCCCCGCCAGTACCCTTTTCTCCTCCTTCTCTCCAGCTCCCACCCAGTGCTCTCCACTTCGCCAGGACTAGAGGACAGGCTGACTGGGGCCGGAAAATGGGTACGGCTGAAGGTGCAGGTGGCCAGGGACCACTTCATCTCACAGCAAACAGATCCTCTGGAAGGAGCATCATCCCCATCCAAAACGAGAACAGACTCTGCCTGCTGCTGCCCGTCATGGATATCCTGCTGGCATGCAAGGTACCATACCAAGCATCAACAAAACACCTTCCCACAGACAGGGACTGCAGACTGGGACATGGGGCACAGGAGGGGCTGCATGCATGGGCACAGTGAGGCTGCATTCACGGCACAGTAAAGCTGCATTTGATGGGCACAGTGAGGATGCAATAGTGGGGAAAGTGAGGCTGCATTCACGGGCAGAGTAAAGCTGCATTTGGTGGGCACCCACCCCATTACCTTAGTGTATTCTTTCTGTGGAAGGTGGTCACCTCCCACGTTCTGAGTTCCTGGGGTCCCCCTTGATGATTGTCCACTTACCACTTTTAACTGGAATTTGCATATATATATATATATATATATATATATATATGCCTATGTGATTTCATATCTATATATAATACATTCTTCATCAAATGTGCTTTAAAATGTAGGGTTTTCCCTTTCATGAACAAGAAAATAATGATGTTATGCTGTTGGGCTGGTATAATAATGCTGTGGGGCTGGTAGGAAATTTTTTCCAGCGCTGGTTTTTATTCCCAGTCCAGCCCTGCTTGCATACACACGGTCACACCAAAGAATGTGGTGTCATACAACACATATGACGGGACTAGAAAAAGGAAGTTCAATAGCCAGTGCGCCACCCTTTGGGCTCCTTCTGCTAATCTTGTGTTAGTAGAAGTTTGGTGAGAGAAGATTCACGCTTTTCAGCTTGAATGCTTTTCAGTCCGTTAATGCTCTTCAGTTTGTGCTTGTGGGTTTGTATCTGCTTTTCAGTGCGTGTAGTCAGTTTGCATCTGTTTTTCAGTGTGTTCTTGTCTGCTCGTTTCTGATTTTTAGATCGCTCTTCACAGGCCTTGCTGTTCTTCAGTGTGTTCTGTTAGTTCATTCTGACCAGCCAACCGTTTTGAAGCCATGTTGCGGGTATGTACTGGTCGCAGAGTTTGTGCTGTGTGGGGGCTTGGTGTTGGGGTTCTTACTTTGACCCAAGCCCAGTCCATGATCAGGGTGGGGAGGAGTTCATGGACCGAGAATTGGTCCAGTATGACCAATTCTCTCATATGCCTTTGCTTCCTGAGATCCAACAGAATAATCCTGATGATTTCAAGAACTTTCTCAAGATGACGGACCCCGTTTTTCACAGTCTGTTGGCTTTGCTGTCCCCTTTTATTATGAAGCAGGACACCTGCATGTGGCAAGCCATCACTAGTCTTGCGGTACTTGGTGACTGGGCGAAGTCTGCAGGACCTCAAGTTCAACAGGCATCTCCCCCCAGGCACTGGGGATAATTTTTCCAGAGACCTGTTCTGCCATCATTCAGGTTCTGCAGAAGGACTGCATTAGGGTAAGTTTTCTCCTTTAACATCACATTCTATGTATTTAATGTTTGCTAATGTCGTGTATTTCTTTCATCATTCCCTAATTACCATGATTGGAATATGCTGTGAATGTACCCTTTGTCCTCATGCATGCTGTAAGCTTTTAATGCTCCTTTTTTGGCCTACATGCATATTTGCCTCCACTAACCTCCCCAGCATGCTATCCTGGGCTCATATACATCTAGCCTAGTCACTTAACAATGAATTTTGTGAGCTCCGTAGTAGTGATTTTTTTGGGGTCCCAAACTCAGCTTAACCCCCCCCCCCAATTTTTTTTATTGGGCCATCAGAGGGGGTGAGGAATCTGATAAGTGGACCTTATATTTTTGTCTTGAAATATTCCTTAAAATAAATGTTATACTGATGTTGGCCAAGAATGTTTGTGTCTAATCTGCTTGCAATGTTATGTGCAAAAGTACTAATATTTTTTTTTCTATTTTGACTCCACAGTTTCCTTCAACACCACAGGAATGACAGACTTTGGCATCCCATTTTGCCAACCGTTGGGACTTTCCCCAGGGGCTATAGATAGGAAGCACGTCCACATCGTGCCACCACCCCATTCGGGGTCTTACTATTACAACTATAAGGGGTTTAATAGTATAGTGTTAATGACGGTGGTGTCGGCACAATATGAGTTCCTCTATGTGGATGTGGGGAAGAATGGCCAGATGTCAGATGGAGGAGTCTTCGCCCCAGATGGAGTTTTACCAACGTCTCCAGACTGGTGGCCTGGCATTGTCACCTGATGCGGACAGCGTTGAAGAACTCCCATTCGTCTTTATTGCTAAGGAAATGTTCAGTCTGGGTGTGTTTTCCTGATAGGAATTGGTTCCATCAGAAAAATATAGAACATGTTCTCTTTCTAGGTCTGTCAGAATTTTCAAAGTCTGATGGGGCATACACACAGTCAGAATATACGATGAAAAGCTCCCGTCTGACTTTTTCTGCCGGACATTCCACTTGTGTGTATGCAGCATTAGTGTGTATCAGGCTTTAGCATTGATATTCTGCAACATGAAGTGCTATTATTGGCAGGACATTTTGAAGGGACTCTTGTGTATGCTTAGTGTTGGGTGGTGTCAGAGCTTACACAAGATTACTTTCCTCCCTCATGTGACAGAGTTTGTGTCTGGCAATTGGTTGCTCAAACCGAGCTCCAAAACCAGGGAGGAAGTCACATGCAGTCCTATATCAGTTATCACTAGCTGTTTACCAAGAACTTGTCAGAGCAACAGAGCAATGGTGGTGAAGGTAGGTGTTGGTAGGAATGTGTTTCTTCTACAAGAGGACCTGTCCTAAATAGTAAAAGGAAATAATGGAATCCAGTTGCTATTGTTGTTTAGGAGCAGTTATAGAAAATTCAAAAGAAAGTTGATAGGTGATTGTTTCCTAAAGGTTCTACCCTGTTTCCCTGAAAATAAGACCTAGCGTGATTGTCGTTGATGGCTGCAATATAAGACCTACCCCCCCAAATAAGCCCTATCCTGAAAATAAGACCTTTAACTAGGGCTTATTTGGGGGGTAGGGATTATAATGCAGTCATCACTGACAATCACGCTAGGTCTTATTTTCGGGGAAACAGGGTATGTATAGTGTGCTGTAATAAGCATAGATGTAATAGTATATTATATAACTACTGCACAAATTAGTGTTATCACACGCACACACATAATTATTTTATTGGTCTCATTTTCAGTCCACTGAGAATTATTTGGTGACAGCTAGATATGTTGTAGATCCCACTGGATCCTGAGTTTGAATGTACTTTGCTATCTTGCAAACATAAATTACCATCAGTGAAATCATAATGCCTTAGGAATGAAATGATGTAGCAAATCAATACGTGACAATTCTGGAAATGGATAAATAATCGAGCAATGTCTATACCCTTTGGGAAACTCCATTGTTTGAAGACTTTTTAGAAAATAATGTTTTTATAGCAGATTGGACAGGTTAAAAAAAGAAATGCAAAGATCAGTTGCTTGCAAGAAAAAAATATACAGTATATTGTATTGTATTAAGTTATTTCCTATACAACGTGCAACATACAATTAGGATAATAAAAGCAATACAGTTTACTTACTGAAGTAACTGATCAATTCACTCTATTCTTATTATTATCAGTTATGTATTCCTTTGTTTAGTCCCTATAGTTTAGCTATCAATCAATATGCCAAGCACATGTTATTGTTACTATCACAATGCTATCACCCTTGGCTATGAAATCAATACACGTTTAAGGTCAATTAAATCTCATTTATTTCCCAAGGAAATAAGGAAAATGTGCATCAAGTATCAATAAAGTTACAATAATATACATAGCATACAATCACAGTGCAATCTAAGCCATACTTATCCGACCTTCGCAGCCACACCTCATGACTGGATCTCCTGATGGAATACAGAGGGACAGAGAGAGAGCTCAGGTCACAACCTTTTTTGTCAAACATACCTCAGCCATACCACACCCTACTGCCAGTCCCATTTGGTTTGGACCAATCAGTGTTCACATGACAGCCCTCCTAATATTACTGACTGTTCTGCCATATTTGGCTTTGTGGCCAGTCCCATCTGATGTGCCCTGGGCCGTCTTTGTCATCAATCTCTTTGAAGCTTGTGTGCACCATTTGGGCTGAAGGTAACTCCTTTGATATGCAGATTCTGCCACATTCCTCTACACATTCTAAACATGTGTCATGCAAACATCAACATGGCTGAGTTCGGCTGTACAAACAGCGGTGTAGATGTATAATAATAATTCCTGTCTGATTCCAACATATGCCGCTTTGCGCCTAAACACGGCGCATACCACCCTTCTTCAGACACGGCTCCTTTTGAACAGTCCATAACTGTCTTAACGTGTGTGGTTCCCCAACATGTGCTTCCGAACCAGTACCTGTGGCCTTAGCTTGTGTAACGCGTGGTTGTCTCCAACGAGCGCTCCAGAGACATCTCTTATGGAACAGTACACAAGTGTCTTACCACGTTGTGTTTTCAACGTGTGCAGAAACAGGTCCTATGGAGCAGTCCATAATTGTTTTACCACGTGATGTTTCCCAACACGTGCCGCTTTGCCACTGAGTGACACATCTCCACCATTCTTCAGCGCCAGCTTCCATGTCACCATTCTGCATCTTGGGTATCTTCAGGATGGCAGTACAGGCAAGGGGTGCCCATTCATTCACCATTCACCAGCACCCATTCAGAGCAACATATCACCCAGCTTTCAGACCCAGAGTCTTGAGGAGGGCCTTCTTGCCCATATTACTAGCCTACAATACCCATAGGTCATACTCTACCACAAACATAAATCAACTTATTACCATAATATATACTTATATATGTATTACGCACCCCGCTCCCAACCTCCTATAACCTTTTACTGTAAATACGGGTCGGGATTAGGCAGGCTTGCTCGCAGCGGCGTTGCAGGGCTCTGACTTGGCAGCAACGTCTCCAATTTGTACACAGAGAGCTCACTGTCAAATCGTCCCTCAACTTGCATAGACAACTGGGAGACCCTTCTAGATAAATATCGCTTAACTACACATATAAGTTTACAACAATTACCAAACCCACACAATTCCACCCCTGTACCTGGATTTCAGAGATCACGCCCATTGTGTACCATGCACCTCTACCTACGGTTAGGTTCAAGGAACCCTCGAGTCCCATGACTAACACTACACCGGTATTCTTTAGGACAAAGAAACAAAAACTCGCCTATGTCCTAAATAATACCTGGGTGCCTTCTTCCCAGCAATGACCTCTCCATCCAGAATACAGAGAGAAATAACTTCCCAACATTATTCGTTCATCCCCATGTATTGACCTGGCCTACCAAGGACATCATGGTCATGCTTCCGACAAAGGGAAATATCAACCTGCCTCCAGCGTTCATCTTCTCTGATCACATGTGTGATATAGCCTCAAATGCAACAAGATAGAGTCCCCAGTCAGTAAGCCCATTGCTGCCACCAAATATACAGACCAAGTCTGCACTTCTGTATATGAGAACATACAGCATAACTCCTTTCACAATCCAACTTAGTACCACCCATACAGGCATTCGACCACTATTTTGGATTAGTGTAAGCAACGTGTTTTGGCAAAATCTTACTGAGCGGTGACGCTAACTCATCAGGCCACTGCCCCTCATACAGAGACGGTATAGTCAGCTTGATGTTGGCTGATATTTCCACCTGCCACAGAGTGCGCGCCAGAGCCAATGACAGGTTTCTGTCTTCCCTACCAACCTCTCAACATGGTTGACAAAATCCGGAGCCACTCTAACCTGAGTGCTTCTGTGATTTCATTGAATGTTATCAAGGATACCACCAATCTCCCGGGGTAACAAAGTCACGCTCCTTCTCTGAAGCTATGGCTGTGAGTTTGTTCCTCAGGAGGCTGATGTCCCCTCCATTAACAACACCCATCCCAGCTATTGTTCCCCCCCAATATAGTGCTGAATACATCCCTCCTCTTTCGGGTTACTCCTCAGAAATAAGCATCCTGCATGGACCTCATTCTCATCTCTGGGAGTAAGTCACTGGTACAATAACCGCACCTGATTCAGTGTATACTCAGCACATATAGGGTGATAGGTTTTGTCAACCACCATGAGATGTTGCAGCACCATGTGGTGACGTCCTACGGTACCCTGGTAGCCAGCGTTTGTTCCCTTTATTTTAACGGAGCATGCTCCTGTGTGTATTCACTGGCATTATCTGTGCAGGGTTTCAACCTCTCAGGTGAGACACCAACCGGGCGTATCTTCCTCGTCTCTAGTTCTGGTGTCCCGCATGTCCTGTAACCGAAAGCTTCTCTCTAGGACCGCTAGGATTGAGACACCACCCCTACGAGGAAGTTTTCCCCCATTGATGTGTCACCTGGCACCCTTTAGTCTGATCCACAGCTACCTTATTATGCATAAGCGCCAGTATGCCTCCTGGGTACCTGCACCATATTAACTCCCTTACACCAATACATGTAATACATTAAAACCTTTCTTCTTTCAATTCCTCCTTCCAACAAAAAACCACATATTTTACATTTTCATGTTTTGACGGATTGGATGTGTCATAACTCTTCCCCAACCTCCAACCCATTGCACATGTATAAATAACATGTTTGCATTCATCAGGAGAGACTTCAGCAAAATATTTCACAAGTTCTCTTGCTAGGCACAGTCTTTCAGATTCAGCATTAGCACCAAATTGTCCATACCAAAAAAAACAAGTATATTCTGAATCTTTCAAGTTTTTCCTTTTTTCCTCTCCTGATGTTTATCAGAACAAATTTGTGGTATGGTGTGGCACAGACAAACTGCCAACCAGATGATCATCTGTCATCCATCTTCCAGAAGCCTCTCCAATTCTCGCTCCACTTGGATTCTGGAAGTGAAAACAAGAGCAGTATCAAATTTTTATCCACAATATCTGATCGCTTACCATGTTTACTTATAGTTCCCTCCTTGGAGCCCAGGACCTCAGTATTCCTGGCTTCTGCAACTCTGACCAAACTATCCAAACAACCATGACCTCTTTAGGCTACACCCGCTGTAAAATGGATCCCCATGGTATGATCAAAAACCGTTTAAAACTGAACGTCAGTGTTGCTTCTCAAAAACTTCAAATTTTACAAACTAAAAAAAAACAATGCATCTATCTGTATCTTTACGATGTATGCACTACCCCCTTTCAGGTGACTGGTTCTAACTGAGGGCATTGTCCATTCCCCCCCTTTCAGGTGGATTAGACCTACTACTTTTCCACCTGAATAAAAATATAACTAACATAGAGGACTAAACCAATATCAACAAAAAATTTTTTTAGAAGAAAAAAAAAATAAAATAAAAAAATAAAAAATAAAAAAAAAATAAAAAATAAAAATGAAAATAAAAATAAATTTAAAAAAAAAAAAAAAAATCTGGCCATGATCACACAAACAACATGACAAGACAACCATCATAAAACAATGACAAACACTCAACTTTTAGTTAACACCATCCATGGACTTTTCTCCTGCAAAGAGTGCTTATTCCAATCTGAAATACAATTAGTTAATGGGGAAAACAAAAACAAGACAAAGCATATGTATCATCACAACATTTTAGCTTCATTTGTAACTCTTTTTAGTACTATTTATTTTTCATTGTTTGCAAACAATTACTAACTAATGAGCTCATGGTACCATGTGATAATCGATTATGCATTTACAATAACCTAACCCATGTTCTGCTATATTTTCCCATTGTTCTCACTTTGAGAGACCTGCAAACAAATGCAAATATCTGTATACGAACCAGTTTAACTCCTTCCTGGTCTCTGGAAAAAGGAACACACAAGTGATTACACCCAATTCTTATGTTAATCAGCAGTATTGGATACTCAGGAAAAGTTTACAAAGACTGACAATAAGAGAAGAATAAAGAAACATAAGATTAAAAAAAAACTCATAACAGAAACATCTTTTAACCACACAAAAGGAAAACCATAATACCAATTCAGGGGTTTATCCCTAAAAGTACAAAAAAAAAAATGTATATCTATATGCAGGTCCTCTATCATATTCTGAACTTGAAACTTACATCAAACCTTTTTCATAGCCGGGAAACATTGACCAGAATATTCTTACCATGCTTGCAGCTCACTAAGTTCTGCTAACATTGTTTCCCCCAGTGCTATATTTGAGTAACCATGCGTCTATCTCCATTTTGACTCTACACAACTGTCCTACATATTGCTTTTTAGTTTCTAGACCCCGCATTTGCGTTTTACACAGGAAATGGGTTTGATTACTATTGGTTCCGTGCTGTGGATGGCTACCCCACCTGGCTGAATAACACACACGAAGCCTTGGGGTCGTTTTCGGGTATAATTTCCTTTCGATATCATTATTCGCCGCCCGACAATATTTTGAAGTGTGACCCCCCCTTTTACACAAAAAACATTTTAGTTCTGGTTTCCCTGCATAGGCCAGTTTTTTAGCATATGGCGCTGGAAATCCACATTGCTGGATAATATTACTGCGATTGGAATGCACAGACTTTACACTTTCGTTGTCTGAGGAGTCATCCGAAGTGTCAACTCCTGAGTCAATTTCAAGTGCAGTTATCCCACCTTTATTTGCTTCTTCCACATCGATTCCCATCACATTACTATCATCTGCAGTGATAATAGCATACGGGTTTTCTTCATGTTTCACTTCTAGCTTTTCTCTACCCTGAGCATGTGTGGAGGGTACCTCCACTATTGCACACTTGGAGGATAATTCCATTATGGCTGCTTGTGCCTTAAGCCTTGTGATAACCTGCAAATTCTCAGCCTCCCTTTGATTCAAAGAGGCAATGCAACTTTCTCTCAATTTACACGTTTGTTCTAATTCATCTAATCTCTGTTGCAATACACATTTCTCAGCCACTAATTGTTTAATCCGACTACAAGCATCCGCATCAGCCTTTTCAATCCTGATTGATATATCACTTACCTGTTCCATCACTTTTTCTCTATCAGCAAACCATTCTAATTCTTTTTGTTCCGCAATTTCTTTCATTCTCATTAACATGCATACGGCATTGGCCATTCTCTGTTTCCTGCCTTTTTTTGATGTATTAAATATGCGACTGTTATGTGCATTACATTGTTTTAAAAGTTCATTAAACTGATATGTTAATTTACCTTTGTGAGTAATTTGAAATCTAATCCCACCATGCTTGCTAACGAAACCTTCAATGGCTTCCATTGATATGCTAATTAGCCTATCCACACCAACTGGTTGAGCAATCTTGCTTAGACAAAAGAAAACAGATAACAAATGGACAACAAAAAAAAAAAAAAAATACGAACCGTTTAAATTTCCAGTGACTTGTGGTTCTACAGCATACAAGACACAAGGCACACTCTTAATCAATGCCTTGGTCTTCTATTGGACCAGAGCTATTTCACTCTCACGTGTGTAGAAATAAAAACCTATACTTCTCCCACTTTTTCCTCAAAGATGTATGGTAATTCCTGCCACTCTCTAACCAACACTGTGCATTAGCAATACACTAAACAGTCAGATACCAAGCACACAACGACATAGAGGAAGCTGTTTAGAAGCTAGCTTTGACCTGTAGTCCCACTCCAAAAAAAAAAAACAACAACAACAAATACAAATCCGTTTACCCACGAATTTCTGTAGGAGAACACACTCTTATTCAATGCTCTTCTACCCGATAGCAGGTCATAGGGAATTTCTATTGGGACAGACCGCTTTTTCACAATCACGTGGATATTTCCACTTTTCCCTCAAAATTGTATGATTTATCCTGTCAATCTGCGGTTATATCACATAACCAGGGATGATCAGTCCCTTATCTCGCCAGTGCGCCAATTTGCCCTCTGGTTACAGTTTCTGCAGCAAACACAACAATAATGTACATATATATATATATATATCAGTCACAATTCTCACCAGGTTTTACGCGTCCGTTCTACCAGTGGAATATCTCCCAGAATCCTCCTGCTCATCCAAGCGTGGTTTCAGAATTCGCGAGCCAGCGCTAATCTTGTCCACACTAAAGATGACTTCCAGTTCTGGGTGGCTTTGAGCATCTGTGCTTACAGGGACTCAAACAAAAATACCTTAGATTTTTGTGGATTCTGTGTAAAAATACGTTTTACACGCCTTCTGGGGTGCCAAATGAAGTAACTGATCAATTCACTCTATTCTTATTATTATCAGTTATGTATTCCTTTGTTTAGTCCCTATAGTTTAGCTATCAATCAATATGCCAAGCACATGTTATTGTTACTATCACAATGCTATCACCCTTGGCTGTGAAATCAATACACGTTTAAGGTCAATTAAATCTCATTTATTTCCCAAGGAAATAAGGAAAATGTGCATCAAGTATCAATAAAGTTACAATAATATACATAGCATACAATCACAGTGCAATCTAAGCCATACTTATCCGACCTTCGCAGCCACACCTCATGACTGGATCTCCTGATGGAATACAGAGGGACAGAGAGAGAGCTCAGGTCACAACCTTTTTTGTCAAACATACCTCAGCCATACCACACCCTACTGCCAGTCCCATTTGGTTTGGACCAATCAGTGTTCACATGACAGCCCTCCTAATATTACTGACTGTTCTGCCATATTTGGCTTTGTGGCCAGTCCCATCTGATGTGCCCTGGGCCGTCTTTGTCATCAATCTCTTTGAAGCTTGTGTGCACCATTTGGGCTGAAGGTAACTCCTTTGATATGCAGATTCTGCCACATTCCTCTACACATTCTAAACATGTGTCATGCAAACATCAACATGGCTGAGTTCGGCTGTACAAACAGCGGTGTAGATGTATAATAATAATTCCTGTCTGATTCCAACACTTACTGTTCAGTTTCAGTTGGTGAATAATATTATATAATAAATAAATTGTATGTTACTCTTACAGATTTACACCCATGTGAAACTGGTCTCCTTTATTTGCACATAATGGATATGTGACAACATGATGTATATATCACTGCTATTTTAAACGCCTCTTTGTTTTCACCTAGGCACTTTGCTGCTAGGTGGTGAATATAATGCATTTCCTGTCTCACCTGACTTGTCAAATACTGCATATGTAAAGCTTCAAAGCATGTTGCAAATTGATTTTCCAAACACTTAATCATCATGACTTGCATTAGGGTTGATTTACTAAAGGCAAATACACTGTGTACTTTGCAAAGTGCAGTTGCACTCTGCAAGAGCAGTTTCTCCAGAGCATAGTGAATGAGCAAAAGCTCCGTTTACTTCCATCATCCAATCATGTGCAAGAAAAAAAAAGCTTTTTTTTTTAAAATTTTCATTGCACATGATTAGGTATTTTTTGCAAAGTAAAGCTTTACCTCATTTACTCTAAAAGACATGCTGGTAGGTTAATCAGATCCTGTCTAAATTGCCCCTAGACAGGGGTTTTCCCCTGTGATCTAGTTAGTAACACACCTCCTGTATCAGAGTACCTTCACTCACTAGATGAAGAAACACAGGGGACACAACAGACAGCAGCAATATCAGTCTGGGGGAAGAGGAGTGTTATGTGTACTAGCTGATTTAGATATACTAATAAACTGAAGCTGAATTCCAGCTAACAGTTTATGAGCAGTTACAGCCAGCAGTTTTTTTTTCATTTTTTTGGGATAAAGATTTTACATAAATAAATAAAAGCTGGCCATTGTAAGCACCCCTGCCGGTGTTAAATGGTTCGTCTCAACCCTCTAACTGCTACTACCTGGCTGCAAATGGAGATGGAGTGTTTAGTTCCTCTCTAAAGCTCCCTTTATACTGTTGAGACCCAGTTCACTATTGCAATATCAAGTAACACATACTGCAACATACAACCTGCCATGTCAATTTTTTTAAACATTAGGATGTGTTGTGCATCCATTGAAAATGAATGGCTTGTTGTAACACAGCACACCTTCACACAATGCATAATGTGGATAGGGCCTTAGGGATTTTAGGATTTATCCCAATAACAGTGATCCTCAGGGTGATTACAAAGGAAGAATCTCCCCTTCAGGACACAGGTAGGAAATCCAACTCTTCTCCACTCTATCAAAAAAGTTTAGGCTATAAATACTTTTAAAAATAAAAACGTGCTGCGCTGTCATATGAATGGTACAGCAATTTTCACATTTTTGATAAATCGTTCAAATGTCCAAAAAAGTTAAATTGGTTAATACAGTGTCTAGTAACCACAAAAAAAGTCAATAAAGTGATATACAAAAAAAGGTGCAAATGTCCAACGGTTCTTATTAGGTGCAACACCCAGTGCCCCCTATAGGAAAAATCAGGGCAAATATATCTTCTTACTAGATCAATAGACCTATCAAGGTCTATATTTTCACCTGTGAGCTTTACCCCTCACACTAGGTACAGGCCAACTCTGCTTATCCAGCCGCCTTTGGAAACCAATGATGGAAGTCATCAAAGACATATGCCCTTAACCCCCCTGGCGGTATTCCCGAGCCTGGCTCGGGGTGAAAATTTTGTACCATTAGCGATAACCCCGAGCCAGACTCGGGACCGCATCACTGAATCCAGGAAGAGGTTACTTATCTTGTCACCTGGATCCAGCGATGTCCCCCCGCTGTTCGAGCAAGCCGTCCTCCGCTCGATCTATCACGGAGCCGAGCTCCGTTCCCTGCGAGTGCTGCAACGTACGGGGACAGAGAACGGAGCCAAATTCAAAAAGTGAAACACACACTTTGCTGTATGTAATTATTTCACATCCCCTTTGTCCTTAGTGTTCTGTCCAGTGTCCTGCATGCAGTTTTATAATATAAAAACTTTTCTTTATGCCTGGAAACTGGAGATTGTCCATAGCAACCAAAACTGTCCCTTTACATCAAAAATGGTTTCAAACCAGCTAGAAAACAGCGATAATAAATTAGAATCACTTGCAGAATTGAGCGATAGCGATTTGTGGGGAGATCCATCATCAAAAACTGAAAAGTAATGACAGTGACAATTCTGCAACTGAGCAAATTTCTGTGTTTTTGATTTGATTACATTATTGAATATTTTTTTATTATTGTTATATTATTATTTTGTATAATTATTTATAGTTATTTATTATATTATAATTTATGATTTCCTTTTTCAAACTTTATCATACCCGGGATATCTGCTAGACTCTGGTTTGGACAGATTTAAGAGAGTTATTCCTAAGAATTACAGGACTACAATATAAAACGCCAAATTTCCATGCAAA
Organism: Lithobates pipiens; assembly: GCF_037356315.1. NCBI lineage: Eukaryota > Metazoa > Chordata > Amphibia > Anura > Ranidae > Lithobates > Lithobates pipiens. The sequence goes on along the minus strand of NW_027507764.1, from coordinate 354,137,742 downwards.
ATAATGTACCACTTTCAGCACCTAAAATCGGAAATAATCATACCGCCAGGGAGGTTAAGGAATCTGCAAGGCAAGGCAAGGAAATAACTTTGACGTTGTGATGCCCGAGGAGGGTGTGGGACGAATGTTTCATTCTTTTTGTTACAACTCCTTGTTTTGTTTGGTTTTGCTGTTTTGTATATCTTAAGCTTTGAGGACATGTGCAAAAATATTAGTCTAAGTACTTAATCAAGTGTACAACAAGTAGCCATTTTATAACGACAAAGCTTGGGGAACTTGAATATACAAGTGTTATATAAAAGACATAGAAACCTTTGTAGAGTAGAGGGACACTGAACCTTACTAAAGGACACCTGTTGTCATCATGATGACCAACCCTGGGACAGTCAATTATGAGCTAACAGATGTAGAAAAAGGTAGACAAAAGGCCCATAAAAAGCACAATTAAAGGCATGTTTTCAATCACAGATGTCATCCATATGTCATTCTGGACAGAGCACAGTTAGGAGGTTTTTTTTTTTTGTAATTTTAAAGATCATTGTTTCCAATAAAATACATGGCACTGAAAAACAATGTTAAACACTAATATATGATATTATTTATATGATAAACAAAAGGCCTGGTGGCTCTTAAAGTTATTGTAAAGGATACTTTTTTTTTTTTATCTTAATGCATTTACAATCACTTTATGCATTAAGATAAAAAAGTCTTTTATGTGCAACAGCCCACCTCGCCCCCCTAATACTTACCTGAGCCGTATCTAGAACCAGCGATGTTGTAGGATTGTCTCGGCTGTCCAGGACTCCCCTCCTCATTGGCTGAGACAGCAACGCCATTGGCTCCCACTGCTGTCAATCAAAGTCAGTCAGACAACGAGGAGAGAAAGGGGCGGGGCCAGGTCCCAGCCCCGTGTGTGAATAAACACAGGGAGCTGTGGATTGGCTGCTTGCTGTGGGGGCACTCGGCGGGAGGGAGGGGCCCAAGAGCGCAGACGAGGGACCTAAGAAGGGGAGGATCTAGGCTGCTCTGTACAAATCCACTGTACATGACAGGTAAGTACACATTTGGTGTCGTATAACATCTTGAGCCGCAGCTTGTAATTTCATCAAATAGCGCAGTATATTTTTCTAGCAAGTATACACGTTTGTTATTTTCAAAAAAAAAATAAAAATGAAACTTTACAATCACTTTAATCTTTCCATCAAAATAATGGTATTATTAGAAAATCACTTAGAATAATAAAAACAGTTGCAACGTGTCTATATTTTTTGAATAATGTAAGTATAAAATTCAAAATGATTAAATGTGTTTAGCTTATATTGTTTTCATAAAAGCTTAAAAATAAAATGTTTCAGCAATTGTTTTCTCTATATATACGTTAAACAAAGGATAACTCATTTTTATATTATTGGTTGTTAACCTATGTTGCAGTTCGCCACCAAGTGCTTTCCATTACCAGGAAAATTGTGAGTTATTGCCTAGATAAATTCATACTAAGTGCAGCGTTTATTATAAACACATAAAACATTAAATATAAAAGAATTAAATAAGATCATAAACAGTCCTTTCAAAAAAGTTCATGCATAGGTGATGATGTTTATAGAAAAATATGAAAAGTCCAAAAAAAATGTGCTTCCTATAATCACAAGACAGAAAACACAGTTCTGGAATAACTCCAAAAGAGAAGACAGGAAAAGGCCTCCCAAACATACAGTAGAAGTAAAGGTGAAGGTTGCTGCTTACTAGAGGTTATTGAAACCACAAATGGATCCAATTAATTAATAAAGTACCGTAATTGAATTTAGATCAGCTGGAAATTTTGATTGATTCCTACTGATTCAACACTAAATAAGTTGGTGTTGTGGTCGACTACCTGGATCTGTCCTCCATGCTACAGAAGTATGCTCACCCAGGCTTGCTTATATGATTATACATGTACTGTATACAGTATGTGACTAATGCTGTTATCAAAAATAATCTTCCAGTTGTTATATCATGCCTTGATAATACCATTAATGTCAGGTACCATCAGAAAAACAACATCAAAGTGAACTTCAAAAAATATTTGCACTAAAGAAAACCATGTAGATCATCATACTACTTTTTGAGACTTATTTGGAAGAAAAACATCTTTATTAGATTTTTGGGTCAATATAATGTATTGCCACAAAGTATTTGATCTTGTTACTGTACAGATAAAAGTCATGGGAGAATGGGCAGTTATAATGGTTCATACTAAAGTTGAAAATTGTAGTGTATCACCTGCAAACATAGAATTTCTGTAGAAGGCTGCTGTACAAATATCTGTTAAAAATAGACCATCTGCACACAAATATATCTTTGTCTCAATACAATCAACACATGGTTGAAAGAGACCCATGGAAACCTCTTCAATCATTCCTGCTTTGAGCCTATTGGGATTGCAGTGTTAGCTAAAGACACGGCATGGTCTTTTGAAACTGTGGACACACCCCACTAAAATACCAGACCTGTAAAGTCACTCTTTGAGAGTCCCACTCAAATCTGACCTTCCCAGTGCCTGGAATAACAACCTGGTATTAGTGACACTGACACCCTTCTTGAGCTGTTCGTTAAAGTGATTCCTCCGAGACATACAAGCAGAATTCTATGAACAAATTATCCACTATTCAGTGAAAGACCCCCTTTAGGGAATTTAAGACATAAGGTCATATACAGACTGTAGATATTTCCATCCTGGCTTAACCTCAGTTCATGATACTGTAAATGCTTTGTGTACCGATTGTCCCATAGATTAGTACTTTGTTTTTCTTGGGTTTTTCAAATCAAAACTTCACCTTTACTCTGTAGTGCCACTCATATTACCATATCCAACATACTCTTTAAAGCTTTTAATACTGAGCGTCACATTTTCTGTTTTATTTAAACTTTTACCTAAGATGGAACAAAAATTTTGCCTAAAAGCCTAAAATCATAGCAATACTATAAAAAATATTTTGTCTGTATTGAAATTAATAAACAATGAATAACAATATCAGTGACATATCAATATATTTCGTTTCAATAGATGTTTATTATTTTGAAAATAAAGGTTGACATTACATGGAAATACTGTAATACAATGGGGCACATCGCCCCTATGAAAACACAAAACATCATGAGGATGAGAAGACAACGTAACAAAATAATAAAGCCAACTAATGACCAGGGTAAGGCTAAAAAATGTGGTTACGCGACACGATTTAAAAGAACGACATCAGGGCCCCAATGCAGAATAGGCACCCTATTACCCTTTGTCAGTGTCCCACTCCTGGAGGTGGGATTAGCCAAAGGGGGGAATTACCTGCCGCCCCAAAAGGGAACACACTGCGGCCGGGCGACTCCCCCCAGCTCCCCAGCCCCACGGGGGGAGGAGTAGCACCATAACCCTTTCCGAACAAGACTAATAAACGCAAAAAGTTTGAACGAGAAAACACATCCCTGAGTTCCCAGCAAGTGCCAGGCGTGGGCTATCAAGGAAACAAAGTATTATATAAAACTCCCTCGCAAGGAAGAAACCAGTGGAAATTTACTTATAATGTATTCTCTACCCGAGGGACTTAATCGTCGAGGAGTAGCGCCCACACCTGGTTGTAAGAGGAAAAAATTAAATTTGTAAACCCTGTTCGTGGGTGAACTGCTTCTCGAGAGTGCCTCAGCCTTGTGTTAAGCCAAGAAGAGGAAAAGGAGAGCATCCAGAGAGGGAGTAAGAAGAAGTGTAGAAGAGATGAGAAAAAAGGGGAAAAAAGTGAGAAAGTCGTCCGGAGAAGTAAGGATCAAACTAGGGTGATTAGGAGGTCAGTGTGGGAGTGTGATTCCAACAAATGAAGCCCAAGGTTCTCAAGTGTGGTAGAATTTCTCGGAACGGTCCAAGATTACACTAGCCATCTTTTCTTGGTTCATGATCCAGGAAATCTTTCTTCTAGCTAGTCTGGGTGAAACCGATGTCTTCTTCCAGGCTTTAGCCAGGGTGACATATCAATATTTTTAGCATACTGTCTCTGATACAAATGAAAACATATAAATATTGTGACGCTTATGAACTTTTGACAGATTATAACATGTACATTGAACGGTTTAGTTCTATTTATAGTAAATAAATAAATGTAGCACTATGTGTAAAAATATATATAAATGTTAATGGGCAAATCTCTAAAATAAATAAATCCTACATATAAATGAATAGTCCATAAAATGAAAAAATTATGAAATGAAACATGAAAAACTCTTCTTATAATTTGTTTAGTTCTATTGAGAGCACATGCTCTTGATTAATAATGAGCAGATAATATAACATTTTCTGATGCACTGTATACACAGTCTTAAAAGAAAAAATACCCTCTGCACTCCTAAAATATAACGAGCCTAAATTACATTAACAAATTATCCCCACTGCTACTGCAATGAAACCTCAAAAAACAGAATCAGTAAAAATGATTAAAACCTATCAATATTATATTATACTGCAGCACTGTGTGCAATAGATTCAATCTCCAATATTATAACAAACTGATCTTATAAAAAGCAAGCAAGCCATTAATCAAATAATAACAAAACCATCTAAAATAGAAAAGTTATTTAAATGAAACAAGAGACAACCATTTCTGAAAATATTAGGCCACTGCCCTTTGTCGGGGGTTAAATATATATAAGCAAAATCATTAAAAACCTTCTTTAAACTTTATAACCATAAGCAAACAAATAATTATTTTGAAATAAAAATCAAACACAAAAGCTCAGCCACAAAGACTGGAGCTGAATGTAAAGTCTTTCAGAATATGTATAAATAACTTTGCACTCACCCACTCACTTTTGAAAAATAAAGCTGCGGCACTCAGTGCTATTAAAAACCTTCAACAAACGAATTGCCCAATGTGCCACACAAAATAAATCTTAATCAATAAGAATTTACAAAAAATAAATATCGCAAAAGTATTAACGTGAAAATATACAGTATTTCCTTAAATACCAGTTCTTGATAAATATATACAGTATCTCACCCCTCACATTTTTGTAAATATTTTATTCTATCTTTTCATGTGGCAACACTGAAGAAATAACACTTTGCTACAATGTAATGTAGTGAGTGTACAGCTTGTATAACAGTGTAAATTTGCTGTCCCCTCAAAATAACGTAACACATAGCCATTAATGTCTAAACCGCTGGCAACAAAAGTGAGTACACTCCTAAGTGAAAATATCCAAATTGGGTGCAAAGTGTCAATATTTTGTGCATGGAGTTCCCCAGAGCTTCACAGGTAGCCACTGGAGTCCTCTTCCACTCCTCCATGATGACATCATGGAGCTGGTGGATGTTAGAGACCTTGCGCTCCTCCACCTTCCGTTTGAGGATGCCCCACAGATGCTCATTAGGGTTTAAGTCTGGAGACATGCTGGGCCAGTCCATCACCTTTACCCCCCCACTTCTTTAGCAAGGCAGTGGTCGCCTTGGAGGTGTGTGTTGGGGTCCATATCATGTTGGAATACTGTCCTGCAGCACAGTCTCCGACGGGAGGGGGATCATGCTCTGCTTCAGTATGTCACAGTACATTTTGGCATTCATGGTTCCCTCAATAGACTGTAGTGCCCCAGTGCTAGCAGCACTCATGCAGCCCCAGACCATGACACTCCCACAACCATGCTTGACTGTAGGCAGTGATGTATTTAGGTTATGTGCTGCCCTAGCCCTGACTAAACTCATGCACCCCCTATCCTCTAAATACAACCCTACACTGCCCCACCCCTAAACATGCCCTCATGAATCATCTCATTCAATTACACTGTTAAATGTTTTATGCAGAATTAAGTTCCAAAATTAAATAACAACAACTTTTGAACAATATCAACATAAACCCATCAGTGCAGCCTTATCAGTGCCCAACAGTGCGGGCTTATCAGTGGCCACCAGTACAGCCCATCATTGAGACCTTATCAGTATCCATCAGTGCGGCTTTATCAGTGCCCATCAGTGCAGCCCATCAGTGCGGCCTTATCAGTGCCCATCAGTGCGACCCATCAGTGCCCATTAGTGCAGCTTCATCAGTGCAGCCTCACTCTGCCAGGGACAGAGATGGATGCTGGGGAAAGACAGAGAGGGATGCAGTGCGATGAGGACAGAGAGGGACACCCGGGACAGAGAGGGATACAGTGTGACGAGGACAGAGGGGGACACCAGGGACAGAGGGAGACTGGGAACAGACAGAGAGTAATGCAGTGTGATGAGGACAAAGAGGGACACTGAGGACAGAGGGATGCAGTGGGGACAGAGAGGGATGCTGAGGGCAGAGAGGGATGCAGTGTGAGGAGGGCAGAGAGGGATGCAGTGTGATGACAGAGGGACACAGTGTAATGACAGAGGGATGCAGTGCGATAACAGAGGGGGACGCAGTGCGATGACAGAGGGGGACACAGGGGGCACAGTGCAATGACAGGGGGATGCAATGCGATGACAGAGGGCGATGCAGTATGATGACAGAGGGGGACATAGTGCGGACAGAGCACACAAGGGACACCGTGGGGGAGGATTAGGAGAATATTATGGTTCCTCCTGAATCTGTACTTGCTCCCCCCTTATGATGGTGACCCTGGTGTCTCTAGACCCCTGTAACAAATAAAGTACAAAACCTCACCCCATGACTGTGATGACACCACTCACGGCGTGCTGCTCCCCGATTTCCTCCTCATCACAGACCCCGGGCCAGGGAGAAAATGGTGTTGATGCCGTATGGAGGAGTGTAGGTGGAGCATTAGTCTCCACCCACCAGAAGTTACGTGCACCCGGTCTGGCCAGTGATCAGCCATCTTATGGGGGTGCTAGTCGCTCCCCTCCCCTGGCCAAGTATGCCCAAAGACTTCCTATTAGCAGGTGCCACGCTACAGCAGGCCGGTGTTGCTGTATTTGTATGGGAGGTGGCCGCGGGAGGATGGGTCGGGGGTTTTGTGCAGGGGTGGCTTTTTTTGCCACCCCTGCAAAGTGCCGCCCTAGGCCTGGGCCTTGTTGGCCTAGGCCAAGAAACAGCACTGACTGTAGGCAAGACACACTTGTCTTTGTACTCCTCACCTGGTTGCCACCACACATGCTTGACACCATCTGAACCAAATAAGTTTATCTTGGTCTCATCAGACCACAAGACATGGTTCCAGTAATTCATGTCCAAGGTGTGTTTGTCTTCAGCAAACTGTTTGTGGGCTTTCTTGTGCAACATCTTTAGAAGAGGATTCCTTCTGGGATGACAGCCATGCAGACAAATTTGATTCAGTGTGTGGCGTATGGTCTGAGCACTGACAGGCTGACCCCCCACCCCTTCAACCTCTGCAGCAATACTGGCAGCACTCATACATCTATTTCCCAAAGACAATCTCTGGATATGACGCTGAGTACATGCACTCAACTTCTTTGGTCGACCATGGCGAGGCCTGTTCTGAGTGGAACCTGTCCGCCTAAACCTGTGTATGGTCTTGGCCACTGTGCTGAAGCTCAGTTTCAGGGCCTTGGCAATCTTCTTATAGCCTAGGCCATCTTTTTGTAGAGCAACAATTCTTATCTTCAGATCCTCTGAGAGTTCTTTGCCATGAGATGCCATGTTGAACTTCCAGTGAGCAGTATGAGAAACTGAGAGCGATAACACCAAACTTAACACACCTGCTCTCCATTCACATCTGAAATACATCACAGGTGATATCATTAGCTGTTCAGTGATTACAATATTCTATTCTGCATCTCCCCAAGGTAATACTTACAATCTGGCCTGTTAGTGGGTCCTGAGAACAGGAGTTGAGAACCACTGCTCTTAATGATTATTATTATTTTTCCTTTGCCCTGGTGTTCTTGGATGTTGGATGTATCATACTGTACATACAGCATTTCACAAAAGTGAAAGGTCTCAGGTGTGAATGGAGAGTGGGTGTGTTAAATTTGGTGTTATCGCTCTCACTCTCTCATATTGGTCACTGGAAGTTCAACATAGCACCTCATGGCAAAGAACTCTGTGAGGATCTGAAAAAAAGAACTGTTGCTCTACAAAAATATGGCCTTGGCTATAAGAATATTGCCAAGACCCTGGAACTGAGTTGCAGCATGGTGGCCAAGCCCATACATCAGTTTAATAAAACAAGTTCCACTCAGAACAGGCCTTGCCATGGTCGACCAAAGAAGCTGAGTGCTCAGAGTCATATCCAGAGGTTGTCTTTGGGAAATAGAAGAATGAGTGCTGCCAGCACTGCTGCAGAGGTTGAAGGGGTGGGGGGTCAGCCTGTCAGTGCTCAGACCATAAGCTGCACACTGCATCAAATTGGTCTGCATGGCTGCTGCCCCAAAAGGATGCTTCTTCTAAAGATGATGCACAAGAAAGCCCGCAAACAGTTTACTGAAGACAAACAGACTAAGGACATGGTTTACTGGAACCATGTCCTGTGGTATGATTAGACCAAGATAAACGTATTTGGTGCAGATGGTGTCAGGTGTGTGTTGTGGCAACCAGGTGAGGAGTACAAAGACAAGTGTGTGCCCACAGTCAAGAATGGTGGTGGGAGTGTTATGGTCTGGGGCTGCATGAGTGCTACCGGCACTGGGGAGATATAGTTCATTGAGGGAGCCATGAATGCCAACATGTACTGTGACATACTGAAGTAGAGCATGATCCCCGTCCTTCAGAGGCTGGGCCGCAGGTTCCAACATGATAATGACCCAAACACACCTCCAAGACAATCACTGCCTTGCTAAAGAAGCTGAGGCTAAGGCTTGCAGTCAGCTGTCCACTAAGGATGAGCCGAACACCCCCCGGTTCGGTTCGCAACAGAACCTGCGAACAGACCTAAACTTCGTGTGAACTTTAAAACCCTATTAAAGTCTATGGGACTCGAATATTCAAAATCTAAAGTGCTAATTTTAAAGGCTAATATGCAAGTTATTGTCCTTAAAAGTGTTTGGGAACCTGGGGCCTGCCCCAGGGGACATGTATCAATGCAAAAAAAAGTTTTAAAAGCAGCTGTTTTTTCGGGAGCAGTGATTTTAATAATGAAACGATAAAAGTGTAATATTCCTTTAAATTTCGTACCTGGGGGTGTGTATAGTATGCCTGTAAAGGGGCGCATGTTTCCCGTGCTTAGAACTGTCCCTGCACAAAGTGTCATTTCTGCAGGAAAAAAAAATAATAATAATTTAAAATCACTTGCGGCTATAATGAATTGTCGGCTCCCGTAATACAGAGAAGAGTCATTTAAAGTCATTGATAAAAAAATAAAATAAAATAAAAAAGTGTGGGGCTCCCCCAAATTCAATTACCAGGCCCTTCAGGTCTGGTATGGATATTAAGGGGAACCCTGCATCAATTTTTTTTTTTAAATGACGTGGGGTTCCCCCTAAAAATCCATACCAGACCCTTTATCCCAGCATGCAACCTGGCAGGCCGCAGGAAAAGACGAGAGAACGCCCCCTTCCTGAACTGTACCAGGCCACATGCCCTCAACATTGGGAGGATGCTTTTGGGGTCACAGACCCCTCAAAGCACCTTGTCCCCATGTTGATGAGGACAAGGGCCTCATCCCCACAACCCTGTCCGGTGGTTGTGGGGGTCTGCAGGCGGGGGGCTTATCAGAATCTGGATGATGGATGATCATCTCTCCGGGGTCCAGCGATCCGCCAGTGGAGACAGAGGAAGGATGGATGGACTGCGCTGCGCTGGACGGAGAGATCACACGTCGCTGGGTCAGATCAGCCATCCTTGGACCCCGGATAGATGATCATCCGTCGCTGGATAGCAAGAGTGGATTACCACCGCTGGAATCTTTTTTTATTTATTTTTTTATTTTTAATAAAGGACTTTTTCAAAAGTGTGTTTGTCTTTTTTAACATTCTTTTACAATTACTTTGTACCCCCTTATCATTTCAAACAGGGGGGGCCAGGATCTGGGGGTCCCCTTGTTAAAGGAGGCTTCCAGATTCTGATAAGCCCCCCGCCCACAGACCCCCACAACCACCGGCCAGGGTTGTGGGGATGAGGCCCAGGTTGTGTGCTCGGATAAAGGGTCCGGTATGAATTTTTTAATTTGATGCGGGGTTCCCCTTAATATCCATACCAGACCTAAAGGGTCTGGTATGGATATTTAGGGGGAACCCCACGCAATTTTTTATTTATTTTTTGACGCGGGGTTCCCCTTAATACCCATACCAGACCCAAAAGACCTGGTAATTGAATTTGGGGGAACCCCACGCTTTTTTTTTTTATCAATGACTTTCAATGACTGTTCTCTGTATTACGGGAGCCGACAATTCATTATAGCCGCAAGTAATTTTAACCACTTGCAGACCGGACCATTTTGCTGGTCAAAGACCAGACCACTTTTTGCGATTCGGCACTGCAACGCTTTAACTGACAATTGCACGGTCGTGCGACGTGGCTCCCAAACAAAATTGACGTCCTTTTTTTCCCACAAATAGAGCTTTCTTTTGGTGGTATTTGATCACCCCTGCGGTTTTTATTTTTTGCGCTATAAACAAAAATAGAGCGACAATTTTGAAAAAAACGCATTATTTTTTACTTTTTGTTATAATAAATATCCCCCAAAAATATATAAAAAAAATGTTTTCCCTCAGTTTAGGCCGATACGTATTCTTCTACATATTTTTGGTAAAAAAAATCGCAATAAGCGATTATTGATTGGTTTGCGCAAAAGTTATAGCGTTTACAAAATAGGGATAGTTTTATAGCATTTTTATTAATAATTTTTTATTATTTTTTTTTACTAGTAATGGCGGCGATCAGCGATTTTTATTGTGACTGCGACATTGTGGGGGACCCATCGGACATTTTTGACACATTTTTGGGACCATTGTCATTTATACAGTAATCACTGCTATATAAATGCAGTGATTCCTGTGTAAATGACACTGGCAGTGAAGGGGTTAACGAGTGGGTGGCAGTGTAGGGGTTAAGTGTTCCTAGGGGTGTGTTACTAACTGTGGGGGGGGGGGGGGTTGGGCTTTCATTTAGTGAACACTGATCTCTGCTCCAATCACATGGAGCAGAGATCAGCGTCACTAGTTGCTAGGCAGAATGGAGAAATGCTGTTTACACGCCATTTCCTCCATTCGGCCGCTCCGTGAGACGATTGCGGAGATGCCCGCGGCGATCGAGTCCGCGGGTCCCGCGACCGAACTCACGGGGGTCCCGACCAGCACGGGAGTGCGCCGCCGGCGGCGCTTCCGATGGCAGGGCGGCATTGAATATTGGACGTACCTGTACGCCAATATGCCTGCCCATGCCATTCTGTCAACGTACATCGTCGTGCGCTGGTCGGGAAGTCGTTAAATGACTTGTTTTCCTGCAGAAATGACACTTTGTGCAGGGACAGTTCTAAGCATGGGAAACATGCGTCCCTTTACAGGCATACTATACACACCCCCCAGGTACAAAATTTAAAGGAATATTAAACTTTTATTGTTTCACTTTAAGCATTATTAAAATCACTGCTCCTGAAAAAAACGGACGTTTTTAAAACTTTTTTTTGCATTGATACATGTCCCCTGGGGCAGGAACCCAGGTCCTCAAACACTTTTTAGGACAGTAACTTGCATATTAGCCTTTAAAATTAGCACTTTAGATTTCTCCCATAGACTTGTACAGGGTGTTCCGTGGCTTTTCGAATTTGCCACGAACACCCCAAATTGTTCACTGTTCGCCGAACAGGCAATGTTCGAGTCGAACATGAGTTTGATTCGAACTCGAAGCTCATCCCTACTGTCCACGTTCTAAAACTGTGACAATGCTCCTCCAGATGGGAAAAATAAATCCAACTTGTGTTTGTGAAAATCACCACCAAAAGAGGCTATAGATGGGTTCTTACCTTAATTTGAGGTCTTTAACCACTTCAATACTGTTCACTTTTACCCCTTTCCTTCCCAGTTCTAAAAATGTATCAATCCTGATGTACTGACAGCCTATCTAATTTCTTAAGCCCCAAAAGCCAAGACAGTACAAATACCCCCAAAAGACCCCTTTTTGGAAAGTAGATAGTCCAAGGCATTTAGTAAGAGGCATGGAGAGTTTTTGAAGCGGTAATTTTTTGTCACAATTCTTTAGAAAATTAAGAAATTTAAAAAAAAAATGTTTTCATACTTTTTATTTTTTACACACTGTTGCCAGTGCAGTACAGTGTTATTATATACTGGGTGTGGTGGTGATCAGGGACACTGTACCACTCTGGGGAAGTGATCAACATTTTTACATAGGTGACATAAAGGGAAATTTGTGGGCCAAACTGAAATTGGCTTAGATCAGTGGTATCCAAAAGAGCCCAAACACGTTATTTGTATCCACAAATCAAATGGAGGGGCACATCTAAAATAACAAAGCAATACATGGCACAAGGCCACAGGAAGTGAGCCCACGTATGAGTAGGTGGTGTGAGATTTCTTGGGACGTTGGCTCCAAATAGCAGCCTGTTTTCACCAGAGCTCCAGATGGTAGAGATAGATTTCACTGCATGGTGGTGCCAGGATGTGACCACCACGTTCACCCAGCTCAGGGTTCAGATACTAACCTATGCATGCAGATAGGAACTGAAGCAGAAGTGCTGGTGAATCTGAAGAAGGCAGTGACAATAAGGAAACAGGCCAAGGGTCAGGGCAGGTAGAAGAAAAGCAAATCTAAGAGAGAAAAGTCAAAATCGGTACTTGGAAAAACAATCCTGGGAGAACAGCCAGGGGAAGCAATCAAAAGTTGAAGCATAGAAGCAAATAGAATGCTGTCTGGGTGCTAAAACCTGGACTTAATTTCTTTTAAAAGTTACTAAACCCACAACAGTAAAATCAATCTGTATATGCAGTAAAGCTTGGTTGTCATAATCACTGTGGAACCTAAGGGGTTAATCCTCTACATTTTGTAAAAAAAACTGTTTGATCTTGTCTTCTCTGATCCTGCCCTTCTTCCACTGTCCTCAATCCATCTCCTGATAAGATGGAGCCTTTAGAGTCACTCTGCACATGTTCAGTTTGGTGTATATTGCTAGAGAGTTTTTATTTTTCTTGGGAGGGTGCATGTAATCCGCACAGGGCCAATCAGCACTGTCCAGACAGAGGGTCAGGGGTCCTGCAGCCTCTTAGGACAGTCAGAGTAAAATGAAAATGCCTCCTACAAGCTTTAACCAGACACTGATAGAAGTCACAAGACTGCTACATACTACTGAGGAGACTAGGTATTTAGCTGTTTATATTTGCTAAAACAATTGCATTTCAATGTTCTGTGCACTGTGGGAGACCAGATATAGTAAATGCAGGGCCTTGGGTTTAGTAACACTGTAAGAGGGACATGTCAATGACAACATTGGCTGTGTCAGTGGGTGTGAAACCTGCAAGCACCAATGCCTGAGGAGGAAAGAAAGTCTGGTGGCACAGGAACAAGGAACATAAGAGACAATAAGATATATACAGTGTGTATGTGTATATATATATATATATATATATATATATATATATATATATATTGTAAGGGATCTTCCCGGGGTAGGGTGTGTTTGGACACAGTTCACAGCAGACTTGGAATTTATAAAGCAGATCTTGGCGTTTATTCGTGGTACAAACAGTCCAGCAAACAAAATATACAGCAACACCGTGCTTTCTAAGTACAACAAAAATAAAAGTCCTAGCCCGGCTGGGCGCTTACTAACAGGTTCTGCTCACCTATCTGACACTTACAAACACAGCGTCTTTCGCCTGGATATCGCAGGGTGAGTTTTAGCTCCAGCAGTGGCTGTGCTTGCAGCTTCCTTCAACACACAGATTGTTCATTCCCTGGCTGAGAGCAACCACCTGCAGACCCTGCAGTGCCTTTAGCTTCCCAGGCTAATTAGGATCAAAGCTCACCTGATCCCAAACCCAGAACTGGATCGGGGGATGTGGAATGACAGGTCCCTCTACCAAACCTACCTGCCATTCCATATAAACCCAGGCCCGGCAAAATTAAATAACAACTCAGCAGCATATCGCTGCTGAGAAACTGATCCATCCTGGATTTACCATCTCACACTGTGTAGCAACCTAGGTGAGATGTACACCCCCTCGATCACTTCTCCAGTGACATGTCTACATATCCCCCCCCTCTTTTTCAGACCGGAGGGCTGAGCCTTTTGTCCCCACAGACAACTTACCCTTGACAATGCGTCAGCATTTGCCTGTAATTTCCCTGGCCTGTGTTCCACAGTGAAATTAAAGTTTTGTAGGGAGAGAAACCATCTAGTCACTCTTGCATTTCTCTCCTTGTTTAACTTCATCCATGTTAGGGGGGCATGGTCTGTCACCAACTTGAATTTCCTGCCTAGCAAGTAATACTTTAACGATTCTAGGGCCCACTTTACTGCCAAACATTCTCGCTCCACAATGGCATAATTTTTCTCGGCCGGGGTTAGTTTTCTACTCAAGTACGTCACTGGATGCTCCTCACCATTCACTACTTGTGAGAGTACTGCACCTAAGCCTGTGTTAGAGGCATCTGTCTGGACCAGAAATTCTCGCCTGAAATCGGGGGTAACTAAGACAGGTGGTTGGCACAAGGCCGACTTAAGGCTTTGGAAAGCCTTCTCGGCCTCTGGGGTCCACGTGACCATTGCTGTCTTTCCGCCCTTTGTCAAGTCAGTTAGTGGAGCAGCAACTGAGGCAAAGTTCGGCACAAATCTACGGTAATACCCCGTAATACCCAGGAAAGCTCTAACCTGTTTCTTTGTCAGGGGTCTAGGCCAATTCTGTATTGCCTCAATTTTATTTAGCTGTGGCTTAATCAACCCTCTCCCAATAATGTAGCCTAGATATTTGGCCTCTTCTAGGGCTAGAGCACACTTCTCGGCATTTATGGTCAACCCCGCATCACTTATGGCATCCAACACGGCCTGTACCTTACAGAGGTGACTTTCCCAATCAGGGCTAAAAATGACCACATCATCGAGGTAGGCAGCTGAGTAATCACGATGTGGTCGCAGAATCAAGTCCATCAACCTCTGGAAAGTTGCAGGCGCTCCATGCAACCCGAATGGCATCACTACATACTGGAATAGCCCATCAGGGGTGGAGAATGCAGTTTTCTCTTTAGCCTCACCAGAAAGTGGAATCTGCCAGTAGCCCTTTGTGAGATCGAGGGTGGTTATGTACCTGCGTTACCCAACTTCTCAATCAACTCATCTACCCTGGGCATAGGATACGCATCGAACTTGGAGATCTCATTCAACTTTCTGAAATCGTTACAGAACCTCCAAGTTCCATTGGGCTTTGGGATTAGCACAATTGGGCTGGACCATTCACTCTGTGACACCTCAATTACCCCCAGAGCAAGCATACGTTTTACCTCGGCAGATACGGCTTCCCTACGTGCCTCGGGTATCCTATAGGGCTTAAGGTTTACTCTGCTTCTAGGCTCAGTTTCAATGTGATGATGGATGAGGTGTGTACGCCCTGGGAGGTCAGAGAACTTGTTTTTGTTTTTCTGTAAAAATTCCTGAGCCTCCTGTTTCTGTGACACTGATAGAGTATCACCTACCTTGACTGGAGGGATTGGTGGTGACAAATTATTAACAGTATTTGTCGCCACCAAGGATTCCCTGTCTTTCCAGGGCTTGATCAAGTTTATGTGATAAACTTGGAAAAGCTTCCTTCTACCTGGTTGGTGCACCTTGTAGTTCACCTCACTGACCTTTTCAACAATTTCATAGGGACCTTGCCACTTCGCCAAGAATTTACTCTCAACAGTGGGGACTAGTATAAGGACCCTATCGCCTGTGTTGAATGTCCTGATTCTTGCGGACCGGTTGTAAATTCTACTTTGGGCCTCTTGAGCCCTCTGGAGGTGTTCCCTTACCAGGGGCATTACAGTGGCTATACGGTCCTGCATTTGTGCTACATGCTCAATAACACTCTTGTATGGGGTGGACTCATTCTCCCATGTCTCTTTTGCAATGTCTAGTAGACCCCTAGGGTGATGACCATAGACCAACTCGAATGGTGAGAACCCTGTGGACGCTTGGGGCACCTCCCTAATAGCAAACATGAGGTAGGGTAATAAATGATCCCAGTCACGCCCATCTTTTGCCACCACTTTCTTCAACATATGTTTCAAAGTTTTATTAAATCTCTCCACCAATCCGTCCGTCTGGGGGTGGTATACAGAGGTACGGATGTGTGAGATTTTAAATAGTCTGCATAATTCCTTCATTACTTTCGACATAAATGGCGTACCTTGGTCAGTTAGGATTTCTTTGGGGATCCCAGTCCTAGAGAACATATAAAACAACTCACGTGCAATTGTTTTAGATGCAGTGTTTCTTAAGGGTACAGCCTCAGGATAGCGGGTCGCATAATCCAGGACTACCAAAATATACTGGTGTCCTCTAGCTGACTTTACAATGGGACCCACTAAATCCATGGCAATACGCTCAAAAGGCACCTCTATAATAGGGAGCGAAACCAAAGGACTGCGAAAATGTGACACTGGGGCACTAACCTGACATGTGGGGCACGACTCACAGTATTTTTTAATGTCATCATATATGGCCGGCCAAAAAAACCTCTGGAGAACCCTCTCTCGCGTTTTGTCAGTCCCCAAGTGTCCCCCAAGAACATGGTTATGTGCCATGTCAAGCACCTGACGCCGGTACGGCTTAGGTACCAGAAGCTGTTCCACAATCTCATCCTTAACCTTATTGACTCTATAGAAAAGATCATTAGTCACCGAAAAATGTGGAAATCTTTTTTCAGCATCTGGTTCCTGAGGTACCCCGTTCATAACAGCAACCTGCTCTCTCGCATTTTTGAGAGTGGGGTCCTGTAATTGTGCAGCCCCAAAATTATCGCTAGACACCTCTAAGTCTAGTATATTTTGCTCAGTGGGAGGAGCCTCCTCCTCCCCAGCCAGGACCTGCAAAGGAAAACAATCATTTTCATCCTGTACACTTTTATCATTCACAGTGGACAAGGCAACCCCCTTAGAGGTATCCTCACTCCTTTTGGGGATTTTTCTTTTTTCCCAGAGAGCCCAGAATAAAGGAAAATCGCGCCCCAATATTACATTATGCATGAGGTTTTTAACCACCCCCACTTCATATTGTACTGTGCCTTGTTCAGTCCCGACTTTAGCCAGCACTATAGGGTACACTTTTGTATCACCATGTATACACACAACGCTCATATGCTTTTTAGACTCTAAGTCCCCAGTCACCAGGCTAGCATGCACCAAGGTTACGAGGCTTCCTGAGTCCATTAACGCTTTAACAGGACAGTCATTGATTGTGATGTCGCAGATTTGCGGTTCAGTCTCTAGTCCAGGAACTGCAGCACAAGATGGTTCCGCAAATAGCGACTGACGCCGGCTAGCGTCACATTCCATGGGTTCAGAGGTAAGAGGGCAATGGGCCGACACGTGTCCCGCCTCATGGCATCTCCAACACTGGATAGGGCCTGGTCTCTTTGGCAAGGAGTCCTTTTCAGAGCCCCTTAGCCACCCGGGACCATCACCAGTCTTTTGTCCCTGAGACACCACTTGAGCCCTTTTCCCTCCATCAATTGTAAGGGATCTTCCCGGGGTAGGGTGTGTTTGGACACAGTTCACAGCAGACTTGGAATTTATAAAGCAGATCTTGGCGTTTATCGTGGTACAAACAGTCCAGCAAACAAAATATACAGCAACACTGTGCTTTCTAAGTACAACAAAAATAAAAGTCCTAGCCCGGCTGGGCGCTTACTAACAGGTTCTGCTCACCTATCTGACACTTACAAACACAGCGTCTTTCGCCTGGATATCGCAGGGTGAGTTTTAGCTCCAGCAGTGGCTGTGCTTGCAGCTTCCTTCAACACACAGATTGTTCATTCCCTGGCTGAGAGCAATCACCTGCAGACCCTGCAGTGCCTTTAGCTTCCCAGGCTAATTAGGATCAAAGCTCACCTGATCCCAAACCCAGAACTGGATCGGGGGATGTGGAATGACAGGTCCCTCTACCAAACCTACCTGCCATTCCATATAAACCCAGGCCCGGCAAAATTAAATAACAACTCAGCAGCATATCGCTGCTGAGAAACTGATCCATCCTGGATTTACCATCTCACACTGTGTAGCAACCTAGGTGAGATGTACACCCCCTCGATCACTTCTCCAGTGACATGTCTACAATATATGATGTGTATGTGTGTGTATATATATCTATCTATATATAATTATACATTTTTTGTTTTTATTTGAGACAGACAAGGCTTTCTTTCGGTGATGTTGTCTAGAAGAAAAAAATATATTTTAAAAACAATCTATAGACAAATAGATATAGCATTAAAACACTTTTTCTTAGCCTGACCAGTGTTTCAAAATAACTAGTGCCACTGTTAATAAAACGTATATGTTTTGATGCCTTTGATTCTGGAATAAAATGTGGCAAAATTATTTACAAATGAATTAAAGACATATCTTTCTAAATCTGCTCATTTTTAATGTGAGGCAAATAATATTATTAATAATAATAATAATAATAATAAATTGGCAACAAACAAGCAAAATTATGAATACTGGACAAGATTTTAAAACCCTCATGGTTTTTCACCTTAATGCATACTATGTATTAAGGTGAAAAACCTTCTGTAGTGCTGCAGCCCCCCAGCCCCCCCCCCCTCCCCCCCCCCCGACCGGGAATGAGCACACCAGATCTAGCTGGTGTCTCGTGTCCTAATTGGATAGATTGATAGCGGCGCAGCCATTGGCTCCCACTGCTGTCAATCAAATCCAATGATGTGGGCGCCGGGGGCGGAGCCAAGTCCTGCTTTCTGTGTGAATACATGCAAAAGCAGGACTCGGGACCACGCCTACATGGGTGTCCACCAAGAACAGCGCTTCTCCAACATGGACACCCGATGCAGGGAGGAGCTAACAGCACTGCTGGGGACCCCAGAAGAGGTACTGCACAGTGGAGGTAAGTATGACATGTTTGTTATTTAAAAAAAAACAAAAAACAAAAAAAAAAAACAGGGTTTACAATCCCTTTAAATCTTTATTGTTAATCTTCATTGTGTACTTAAAAGTGGTGTATGCCTGTATATCGTGTTTCTAAATGAAACTTCTGAACAGTGTTCCAAACACCCCTCATAAGCTTTGTGCCGCATAGTAGCAGTTGCAGTAGTTACACACACAAAGGAGGTCCTGACATGTTTTAATAGCCAGGAGCTGGAAAGCAGCAACTCCAGCTGATAGCAAAAAAATGTGCAGTTCAAGAAATATGCTTTTGACTTTCATAATAAAGTAATATCATAATTAAGCAGTTTCCGACCGGCGCACGCCGTTATACGTTGGCAGAATGGCACAGGCAGGCATATTGGCATACAGGTACATCCATTTCTATATGCCGCCCTGCCATCGCGTGTGCGCCACCGCCGGCGCACTCGCGTGCTGGTCGGGACCCCCGTGAGTCCGGTTGCGGGTCCCGCAGACTTGATCACCGCAGGGATACCCGCAATCATCTCACGGGGAGGCTGAACGGGGAGATGCTGTTTTCTGCCTAGCAACAAGTGACACTGATCTCTCTCCATGTGATTGGAGCAGAGATCAGTGTTCACTAACACAAAGCCCAGCCCCCCACAGTTAGTAACACGCCCATAGGAACACTTAACCCCTACACTGCCACCCCTGGTTAACCCCTTCACTGCCAGTGTCATTTACACAGGAATCAGTGCATTTGTATCGCACTGATTGCTGTATAAAGGACAATGGTCCCAAAAATGTGTCAAAAATGTCCGATGTGTCCGCCATAAAGTCGCAGTCACAATAAAAATCGCTGATCGCCGCCATTACTAGTAAAAAAAAATATTAATAAAAATGCCATACAACTATCCTCTATTTTGTAAATGCTATAACTTTTGCGCAAACCAATCAATAATCGCTTATTGTGATTTTTTTACCAAAAATATGTAGAATAATACATATCGGCCTAAACTGAGGGAAAAAATTGTTTTTTATATATTTTTGGGGGATATTTATTATAACAAAAAGTAAAAAAAAATGCCTCTTTTTCAAAATTGTCGCTCTATTTTTGTTTATAGCGCAAAAAATAAAAACCGCAGGGCTGATCAAATACCACCAAAAGAAAGCTCTATTTGTGGGAAAAAAAGGACGTCAATTTTGTTTGGGAGCCACGTCGCACGACCGCAATTGTCAGTTAAAGCGACGCAGTGCCGAATCGCAAAACGTGCTCTGGTCTTAAGCCAGCAAAAAGGTCCGGCCTAAGAGTGGTTAAACATAGCACTTGAACTTTTAATTGCTGGGTGTCAATTTTTGTCGACTTTAGCTGTACGCATGGATGGATTTTTTGCTGCTACTGTAAACTTTGCTATTTAAACAACATAGTATCAACCAATTACAAAAGAATGAGCATTCAGACTAATCCATAAATGAATCCTAACATGTTTCTTAACTAAAGTACATTTAAATGCATTATTCTTATTGAGCTGAAATAATTCTTTAGTAAATATTGTTTTGAACTGATCTTACAAAATAGCACTAGGAAACATGTAATCGCTAGTACGTTAATCCCACTTCATATATCAATACAAAGGCCTAATAGCAAATGCCAGACAGGAAAACAAGTAAACATCGGTGACATCATCCCTGCTGGTGTGTGTTAATACCTGAAATAGAATCCTCCCAGTGACTATACCTCTTCTACCGAAATTCATGCCAAATGTTCACTAAAAGGTAGGGCAGATGTTTGCAGAATCCCATTAGCTAATACATCCTGCAGCTAATCAAAAGCATCTCTGTGCAGGATTAATTAACTTAATTACTCTCCAACGTAGTTCCTTATTCAACAGTCGTGAAACCTTCAAATAGAGATTATTCTAAAACAACCAAAAGCACTTTAGTATATTCTAATGCATGTACTGGTGAAGACACTTCAATCTCCTAGCCAAGCTTTCTAACTACCTAATAACTTGTTGATAGCTATTTAAATGATACAAAGTGATAAGCACTAGGAGCACATTATGCTGTACAATGTTACTTTTCTCATAATGGCCCAATATAACATGTTGTGGTCAAATAGACTGATCAGGAATTTCCTACAGCTGATTGTAAAATGACAAAATAAACCCAGACACAGCTAAAGATGCAAATTATTACAACAGAGATGTACATTCACATTATTATTATTATTATTATTATTATTATTATTATACAGGTTTTATGTAGCGCCAACAGTTTGCGCAGCGCTTTACAACATTACAGACATTACAGTTACATTACAATTTGGTACAAGAGGGATCAGAGGGCGCTGCTCGTTAGAGCTTACAATCTAAAGAATAAAACATATCTTACACAAATGTTATCAGTAGACCTCAGAAACATTAAATCCATAAAATACCCATAGTATCTCTTCTGCCGTGGCTATAACTAGATTACATAATAAATAACTTAGGTCAGAGAGAGTAGATAATGGGTCAAAATCTTAATTATTATTATTATTATTATACATTTATATAGCACCAACAGTGCTTTACAATATTAAAAGGGACTACAGTTACAATACAATAAACTAGAAGAGGGTTAAGAGGGCCCTGCTTATAAGAGCTTACAATTTAATAGGGTGAGGCAAGTGGTACAGAAGTTTGTATCTGTAGGAGACGAGCTAATGGAAGTGATAAAAGATCAGTTGGAGGTGTGATAGGCTACCCTGAAGAGATGAGATTTCAGGGATCGTCTAAAGGCAGCCAGAGTAGGAGATAGCCGGACAGATTGAGGTAGAACGTTCCAGAGGATGGTGGAGGCTCTGAAGAAATCCTGGAGACGAGCATGGGAGGAGGAGACAAGGGAGCTTTAGAGCAGGAGGATTTTGAGAGGAACAAAGAGGACAATTTGGGTGATATTTAGAGACAAGATTGGTGATATAGCTTGGGGAAGAGTTAAGAATGGCTTTGTATGTTGTTGTTAGTGTTTTTAATTAAATTTTCTGGGCGATTGGAAACCAGTGTAGGTATTGGCAGAGAGGGTAGGCAGACAGTGAACAGTTGGTAAAGTATATGAGCCTGGGAGCATCATTCATGATAGACTGAAGAGGGGATAGCCTATGGAGAGGTAGGACTATGAGAAGGGAGTTGCAATAGTCAAGGTAAAAGATGATAAAGTAGCAAATGAGTAGCTTGGTTGATCCATTAGTTAAATAGGAGCAAATTTTAGAGATGTTACAGAGGAGAAGTCTACAAGCTTTTGACAACTATTGGAAATGGGGCTGAAAGGACAGATCAGAGTCTAGGATTACATCTAGTACTCTGACGTAGGGGGAGAGATTGATGGTTGCATTATTGACCTTGATGGAAAAATCATGGAGGGGGGCACGGGTGGGGGGATATTAAAACTATAAAACAACTTACCTGAGCCCCATCGCAATCCAGCACTGTGCATGAGACCTACGGCTTCCCTTATTTTGTCCCTCCTCTCTAGGCAAATTGATTGCCAACGGCTACAGCTCCTGTCAATCAACTCCAGTGATGAGGGATTGGGACGGGCCGAGTCCCGTTTCCTGTGCCAATGGATGCAGAAGCAGGTCTTGGGAACAAGCCCACATGAGTGCCCCAATGGGAATCTGCAAGAAAGGAGGAGCTAAGAGTGCCTCTGGGGGACCCAAGAAGAGGAGGATCAGGGCTGCTCTGTGCAATTCTTTTGCACAGAGTAGGTAATTATAGCCATGTTTGGTATTTTTTTAAAATATTTTTTTTTTCCTTTACAACCATTTTAGGCCTTTGTAAAAGTGGGCTTTGACTGAAGAAGCATGGCTCTTTATAAGAGATGTTGCTGTGTTGTTCAAATTTTAGATATTTATCATTTGAGCAGGCCTGCCTGGCCTTTACATTTGGAGTGTGGGCCTAAGCTCTTTTTTAATGTTGGATTTATCTTGAAGAACTGCCAATCTAAAAAGGAAGGGTCAATTGATACAAAAGGTAATAGCTGTGGGGGGACGATAGAGGAAGTAAAACAGGGTTAGTTAGAAGCAGGATAGGCTTCTTTGAAGAGAAGGGTTTTCAGGGATCGTCTAAAGATGGATAGATTAGGGGACAGTGAGACAGATTGGGGTAGGGAGTTCCAAAGAATGGGAGAAGCTCTGGAGAAATCCTGGCGGTGACCATGGGAGGAGGTAACAAGGGAGCTAGAGAGCAGGAGGTCTTGGGATGACCGAAGCGAGCGGCTTGGTTGGTATTTTGGGACTAGGTTAGTGATGTAACTAGGGGCAGAGTTATGGATGGCTTTGTAAATTATTGTTAGTACTTTGAATTTTATTCGTTGAGTGAGTGGAAGCCAGTGGAGGGATTGACAGGGAGGGGAGGAGGACGCTGAATGGCTGGTAAGGTGGATGAGTTTGGCAGCGGCATTCATTATGGACTGAAGTGGGGATAGTATATGTAAAGGTAATCCAATGAGGAGGGAGTTGCAGTAGTCGAGGCGAGAGATGACCAGGGAGTGAATTAGAAGCTTGGTGGTGTCTTTAGTTAAAAAGGGGCGTATTCTGGAAATGTTGCCGAGGCTAAGGCGGCATGATTTGGACAGGGCTTGTATGTGGGCCTGAAAGGACAGTTCGGAGTCTAAGGTTACCCCTAGCACCCAGGCATGTGGGGACGGACTGATAGATGCGCCATTGATCTTGACAGAGAAGTCAGGCGAAGGGGCACGTGGGGGAGGAAATATTAAGAGCTCAGTTTTAAATAGATTAAGTTTGAGGAAGTGGTTTGACATCCAGGCTGATACGTCTGTTAGTAAATCAGTGATGCATGAGGAGATTGATGAGGTGAGCTGAGGGGCAGAGAGATAGATTTGGGCGTCATCAGCATATAAATGGTAGTGAAAGCCATGGGAGGCTATCAGCTGACCCAGGGAGGACGTGTAGATCGAGAATAGTAGAGGTCCAAGGACAGAACCTTGGGGGACCCCAATGGAAAGGGGAGTTGGAGAAGAGGAAGTGGAGTTGTAAGTGACACTGAAGGTACGATGAGATAGGTGAGATTCAAAGCAACGGAGAGTGCAGCCATGGAGACCAAGCCCTGGCAGCAGCTTCTTTGGAGCGGTGAAGGAGCGGTGTGTTTACCGCTCCTCCACCGCTGCTCCCCATTGAAATCAATGGGGCAGCGCTATATTACCGCTGGCAAAACGCTGCTAATGCGGTGTATTGCGGGCGGTTTTAACCCTTTCTCCGCCGCTAGCGGGGGGTAAAAGAGCCCCGCTAGTGGCCGGAATGCACCGCAAATCTGACGGTAAAGCGCTGCTAAAAATAGCGGCGTTTTACCGCCGACGCTATAGGCTCGGCGGTGTGAAAGAGATCTAAGAGTATAGAATAATGACCGTTGTTTTTGGCTGTTAGTAAGTCGTTTGTGAGTTTTAGGAGGGCAGTTTCTGTGGAGTGCTGTGGGCGAAATCCAGACTGAAGGGGATCAAGAAGGTTATTTTCAATGAGTTGGTTGCTCAGTCGGTTAGATCTAACTTGTAAGTATTTTTTTCAAAAGAACAAGCTCTCTTGCAGTTGCAGGGAATAGATAAACTATTTGCCACTAACAGTGGTGCTTACAATGTTCAGATGGCTTGGTTTGGCTCCAAATTATTTGTGTATTTAAATCTGCTAGTACATCTAATACTACCCCCCTCCCAGACTGGCAATGCTGCTGTTCAAAGGTGCAATACAAGAGGTGTGTTACTGGTCAGATCCTCAGGTGAAAACAGCATAAAAAGGGAAAAAAGGAATGCAACCACCATATCTAATGATTGGTGAGCTGTGTACATTTTTTGTTTAATACCAAATTACAGGGTAGTCATAATGGAAAGGACAGGCATTTAGGCTATGTTCATGTTGTTGTTCACAGTATATCACACAGTACATCTGTGACCAGAACAAATTGCATTACTGATTGTTATTATGCTGGAGAATTTAATTTACTGGTACTTTAATTTGGTAAAGCTGTGGCCTAGCCCTTTCCATGTTAATTTGCTTTTGTATTATATTTGGGTTAGGGTCCTTTCACACGGGGCAGATCAGTGATGATCCGCCCCATGGATATCGCTCAGTCGATTCCCGCTGAGCAGGCAGAGGACGGGTCCGTCTCTGCACACTGCACAGGGACGGACCTGTCACATCACCACTCTGACCTATGGGAGATTGGATGACGACTGACCTTAGAGTCCATCATCACCCAAACTGCAGACGGATTGAAAAATAGTTTTTTTCCTCCGTCACACTTTTTTGGATCGGAGCAGGTCGGATGTCAGTGGACATGTCACCGCTGACATCTGATGCTCCATAGATGTCTATGGAGCATCCGTTCAGGTCCGTCTGAAAAACTGACAGGTGGACCTGAACGGATCGGCCGTGTGAAAGAGGCCTAAGGCTCTATTATTTGGTTGAGGGTTGTCCATTGTCTAGCTTCTTAGCAGTCATGGTAAGCTCTAACGAGCAGGGCCCTCTGGTCCCTCCTGTATTGATTTGTATTGTAAATGTACTGTCTGCCCTCTTGTTGTAAAGCACTGTATAAATCCTGTATAATAATATTAATAATACTGCTCAGTGCATGACATGGCTTAGCTGCTTTCCCAGAGGCCACTTTCTGTTGTGGATAGTCTACACACAGCAATTAAAAGTCAATTTTTGTACATTGAAACTATTCCTCTGGTCAGTTGTGTATAGCGCAAGGAGTCTTTACAATTTACTTGCTGCTGTCTCTCTTTAGGTGAAAACATTAGGTAGATTTACTAGGCAAATAGGTTGTTTACTTTGCAAGGGCAGTTGCACTTTGCATGGCAATTTACCCCAGAGCTTAGTGAATGTGGTGAAATTTCACTTTGCCAAGAGTGCCTAATCACATGCAAGGAAACAATTAGCATGGCTAAATTGTACATGATTGGATCACAGAAGTCAGCAGAGCTTCACCCCATGCATTAAGATCTGAGGAAAATGTCCTTACAAAGTGCAACTTCCCTGGTAAAGTGAACAGTATATATACTTTTAGTAAATCAAACCTTTTGGCTATAAGGGGCAAATACAAAATACAAAAAGCAAGAATTCCCCTAATATTGGGACTTTTCAGGCACCTCAGTCACATAATATATAGAGAGTGAAGTTCATAAAAAAATAATTTAATTGGTATGCCACTAGATAAAAGAAACACAAAAACAGTGTATACATGGTATGAACAACTATTTATACACCAACTGAGAGAAATAATGATGATACAGTATGGCTTCCTCCACTGACGTGTTTCAGAGACTATACATCTCCTTAATTAGGGATATGAAAGGTATCATTTATATTCAATCAAATGGTGTTATAGATAGACATTCCATGTTTCTATTAAAAAGAGAGTTTGAAAATTCTGCTCTTCTGCCAAAACCTTAAGAGTAGTGTGTATCATTGTGATTTAAAGACATACTGGGGGTGCTCCACCCATAGGAGGGAAACAGGTAGCACTGAGGCTTTGAAGACTCAATCCTGCACCCAGAAATCAGTTTTGGGCAATGAAAGTATGAGTAAACAGAGAGGGCCTCAATTCTGTAGGGACAAAGCTATAGTCAGGCTCGCAAGGTGGGAGAAGAGTGTTGTGTGTTCCAGTAAGGATACATGGCAGAACTCGGTTATAAGGGGCTTCAGGCACTGTACATGAAAAATACTTTTTCCTCTTTTATACCTTCCCATTTGCATTTATTTTTATCACCTGGTGAAAAACAGGCAAGAGAATGAAGCTTGCGGAATGTTTGGTGATCTATGGGTTAGTGAGCACTGAGTAAAGATTTGTATCTTTAGGGCATGCATTCAAAAGTTAGGTTTTCCTTAATCAGACATTCAGTAAATAATTTGCTATTGACTAAGGACCTTGCTATTTTAAGCATTCCTATTAACTGCCACCCACATCTTCTGGTTTTATAACCCATAGCACCTCAGGATAGGCTTACTAAAAGTGACATGTAAATTTATTATACATTTTCATATCTCTCTAATGTCTCCCTGATTACCTTAAAACTCAAAAAACTAAGTTTTTTTTAATTTCTGCTGTTGTTATAACAAGCCATAGCTATTGATTAAAAATAGCAGGATGGTTGAAGTATTTGCAAAGTAATCATGTTAGATGTATTTATAGACTAATAAAGCCATCCACAAGCTCTTCGATTGTGATTTACTTAGTGGTAATGAGTTTCGGTCATACTTCCATGCTTGACATTTGGAGCAGTGTGAGTAGTGGTTGCTGTGCTATAAATCCTTAAGCACCTTCTTCTCATGCTAATTACAAAGAACTTAACATAATCTCAAGAATGAATCATCAGTGAACACCAGCTATGTGAAGCTGCTCATTGTCTCAGAATAGTATATTCTATCAACGTGGATATTTCTGAAATACTAAGTAAACCATAAGAGTAGAAACTATCTGATGGCACTAATTTCGATGAAGAGTCCTAAATATATTTCAATACATTAAAAAGATTGATGTAGTATTTTTCCAGCAGTTAGGAGCATTATTTACCATGAAATTAGCTTTACCAAGTTTTTAAGCATTTTCATCTGGATCATCAATCATACCAAGGGCAATGAATGCCCAAGTGGGAGCAAGTGGAAGCAAATGGAAGCAAGTGGGAGCAAAAAACATTTACTAGCCCCCTATAGGAAGCATTAGCTTACATGACATTATTTATCACATCTAAATCAACATCCTACTGCATGGTGACTTGCAGTATGCTTCAGTACAAGGGTATTATTCAAAACACATAGATTTCCCAATTTCTTAATTGATCCCAGGAAATTTAACTTTTTGGATGTTAGATGGTAAAGGGAGAGTTAGTGTAGATTCTTAGCACCTGGTGATGTAGACCAAATGTTCCACACACCGTCTTCGAAAAAGTTGCCAGGATAATGGAAATAAGGACAAATATGGAACACATACAGTCTACTTGTAAGGTGGAAAGTATCTTAATTTGCCAGATATACCTAACCTTGGTAAAAGTAACTTTTGGCTATTTTGAGTTCTGTTGTTAACCAGGATAAAAAGAACCATAGAATAGATTTTTTACCTAACTTTGTCCAGTTACAGTATATCATATTATAATCATTTTAAAGGCTATTAGCTAAATATAAGTCATATTACGACTTTTGTCTAAAAATCCATAAAAAACTCACTGTATAAAACCCTGATCAGGCTAGTTTTAACCCTGATCAGGCTAGTATTTACTGCACAGTGCACTCCCAAAACAATATGAAGTGCAAATTTAGCAGTAAAGAAAAAGCCCTCTGTAGCATGTAAATGTACACTGCAGCACTGGAAGGAGAAAGGTGGTGCCACAGAACCAGCTGTGAGAATTATCTTTTTTTTATGCCTTTGTTGCAGAATTTATTAAGTTAAGCAGGCTTAGTTGAGCAGGTCATGTTATACAATAAGACGAAAATGAGACCACCAAGAAAATTATGATTACTGAGCTTGAAGAAGGATGCCTGAAGGAAGACCTAAACCAAGATAGGAATGTCGTGGACAAACTGTATAGTGGACAATCTGCACATTTGGAGAGGGTGTGGGCCCTTTCTAAAAAAGGACCAATGTGTAGAGTTGTCTACAAAACTGAAGGAAAAATGCCCCAAGAACAAGCAGGAACTGAAGACAGTTGCAGTAGAGGCCTGGCAGAGCATCATCAGGGATGAAACCCAGCATCTGGCGATGTCTATGCGTTCCAGACCTCAGGCTGTAATTGACTGCAAAGGATTTGCAACCAAGTATTAAAAAGTGAAAGTTTGATGGATGATTGTTAAACTGTCCCATTACTTTTGGTCCCTTAAAAAGTGGGAGTGTTGTAATTCCTACACCGTTCACCTGATTTGGATGTAAATACCCTCAAATTAAAGCTGAAAGTCTGCAGCTAAAGCACATCTTGTTAGTTTAATTTCAAATCCATTGTGGTGGTGTATAGAGCCAAAAAGATTCGAATTGTGTTGATGTCCCAATATTTATGGACCTGACTGTAAATCTGCATAGATGCATGCATCTGCAACAATTTCTGTCATGTTGAGCTGAGGCTGTCTTGTTCTGACAAAACAATGATTCAGGTAGGGAGGGGGTAGAGCAGCAAGATCCATGTTTGCACAGTCAAGGGGAGATGAGCCATTTGATCAATGGAATGCAATATTTGTGCCAGAAAAATCAGGGAATGTGTCAATTGCATGTGTAGTATGTAGACTTGTACAGTCCAGCATATTTATATATGCTTAGTAAAACAGTATTTTGTCTTTGATGCCATTAGTTTATAGTACATGCAGTTCTGATGTTATTCAGATTTATCAAATTGCCAGAAGGGCTTAAAGCGGTAGTAAATTGCAGCAAAAAAATTGGGCCCGGGCGAGTATGCACCACATACTAGCACACTATGACAGACTTACCTAAAAATAATGCCCTCCGCAGTGGCCGCACGGTCACTGCTGCAGGAGCGTCCATCTTTACCTGGTCTTCCTTCCGGGTTTGCGGGCTTCGGCCATATGAATGGCTGAACCGTGATGACATCACTCCCACACATGGTCTATTCAGAGCCCAATATGCATGCACTGGTGATGTCACCGGCCGATTCTAAAGTAAATATCTCCTAAGTGGTGCACGTTTAGGAGATATTTACTGTACCTATAGGTAAGCTTTATTATAGGTTTACCTATAGGTACAAATCATCAATGGGAGTTTACTCTCACTTCAAGCAGAGGCAGAACATTTCACTAACAAACGAAACTTCACCATTGCACGCACCTCTCAGTCTTGTAGAATCAAATTTTGTATGAGATCTTTCTAAACTGAGAAAACATGAAACTTTAAAATAAAATATTGTTTAACAAAGAAGGGAACATCTTCCAGGTTTTTATTGTTGTCTACATATTATCGGGGCGATACCCTCATTTTATGTTGCAGTGCCACTGGGACAATGCAAATTTTCTGGAATAGAGGCCTTGACAGAGGCTCTAAACCTAACTGAGTGTATTTAAAACTAAAATAAAATGACACAAGTTAATTTATTTAGGTATTATGGTAAATATGATTAATGTTACTGCCAATGAGAAACAAAATTTCAGACCTGTATTCATAAATTTTTATTTTTCCACTACTTTGTCCAAAAATATAACTGTAGACCTCTATTTAGATTTAGTCCAGGCCCCATTTGTCTCTGTGTACCTTTTTAACTCTTCTACTACCTAGCCTGTCTATACCTGCTATAGACTCCTCACTTTCTGTGTTGTGTGTATCTGTCTCCTAGTTTGTGTATTGGCTTGCTTATTTATTCCCTTATGACCTGATTCCTATATTCTTAGCACAGTGTCGGTCTATTTCATCTGTTACCCTCTCTAGTATAATCAGCCTTTCTTCTTCTTTTATTCCCTGTTTCCTAATCGGAAGTCCATCCATCTACATTCATTCCAGTTTCTGCTACCCTTGTGTACTCCATTGTTGCATCTT
Source organism: Lithobates pipiens (assembly GCF_037356315.1). Taxonomy (NCBI): domain Eukaryota; kingdom Metazoa; phylum Chordata; class Amphibia; order Anura; family Ranidae; genus Lithobates; species Lithobates pipiens. Next base: position 354,107,270 of record NW_027507764.1, on the reverse strand, counting down.
TCAGATTCTGGTATCTTCAGTAGGGATTGGCTGAACTCACCCCTGTTTGGTTCGCACCAGAACTTCCGAATACCGCAAAAGTTTGGACCTGAATAATGAACCACATTAATGGGACCCATTTTATAGGAATGATTATAGGGGTCCGGGTCCTGCCCTGGGGGACTTGAATCAATAAAAAAACGTTTGCGACAAACGTCTTTTTTAAATGAGCAGTGATTTTTTGATTTTTAAAGTGAAAGACTAAAAATTTAAAATTAGATAAAGTGGGCCTTGAGAGGAAAGGATGTCTTCCTCTTTCTCCTGCTGCTCTGCCTCCAGTGCCCTGTCCATAATGCCACGCAGACTCTGCTCGAGCAGGAACACAACAGGGATTGTGTCACTAATGCATGCACTGTCATTACTCACCATCCTTGTGGCCTCTTCAAATGGTGACTATACAGTGTATGCATCCTTAATGATCAGCCATTGGTGTGAGGAAAAAAAAGCGAGAGGCCTGAGCCTGTTTTGTTGTCGGAAAATTTGAGAACCCGCTCTAAAACATTTGCATTTCGACAGCATACACACGGTCGGACTTTCCTGCAACAAGCTCACATAGAACATTTCCCGTCGGAAATTTCGATTGTGTGTACGTGGCATTAGACTACAAATCCTTTCCTAGAATATTCAGTGTGTGATGGCAATCCCTTGGCTTCTTGTATCTATCTCATTGTCCTGTGCTATCTTGGCTTGATTGTGAGCGTGTGACTATGCTACTTTGCTGACTATTCTCACTTTTGACTCTCAGACCCAAAATCTGACATTGTTATCAACGGCCTATGATGTCCCTAACTGTATTCCTTTGGCTTCAGTACAAGGAGTCTCCAATTCCTCCATCTTTGGCCAACAGCCCTCTGCCAGTCTTGAAAGTAATTGATATACAATGTAATACTGACATATAATCACACACATAGGTTGAAAAATAATTCTAATCTTTATTCATTTACAATGTTTTCCCCCATTTTATGTTTAATTTACTAGCTTTAAAAATTAAGATTTACATTTTTCTTTATTTTTTGAGAAATATTGTATATATAAATGTGGATTGTAATTGGATTAGTTAAGCTGTGAAAAAATGAACAGCTTTAAAGCTGTGAAGATATAAAAATCCCCTTACAATTTTAGAAGAAAGGCCACATTCAGTCATTTGATTTTCAGTTACATACTTATGGTATATTATTTGATATTACTAATGGCTTTACAGAGAAAGGGGTTTCCCAATAAGCAATGACCTCACACTGATATTGTCAGAAAATTCACATTAAACACATTAGTCTAATGTGTTTGGCTTTCAAAAGCTGGTCATAAGCAAGTTTTATCAAGAAATGTATCTGTGCAAATGTGATTTAGGTGTTTAACTGCAGAGCTTAAAATAAAGCAACAAAGTGTATATGCTTACTGTGCAGTAACTGGTTTTGTATCAGATGTTTTTGGTTCTGTTTGAGTATGACAGGGATTGAAGTTGAGAACGGAAATAAAAAAAGGTAAAAAAAACAAGAAGAAATTTGCTCACTCTCTTTATTACCTCAATGGTGGCAGTGCTCCTAAAAGTGTAAATTTGTGCAATTGCAAGTAATTTGTCCCGAACTAAAGCAAGGTTTATAATGTATGTGTGCAACTGTGATTTTGCAAAGTTTAAAGCCAGAGCAAGTGAAAAACACACTGGCTTTATAATCACTGTCTGGTTGCAGCTTATCAATTTAGAAGCCTGGCCAAAATTCTTCCAATGTTTACATTTCTATGTCCTAGCTTATTTCTAAAACGGGGGCTACAACAAAATGGCCACTGAGCCTTCTTTTTCGAGGACAACTAAAGTGATAATCTCTTTATATAAAATAGTATATATATAAAAAAACAGATAAAACTTCAAAAAGTCCACTAATTAAATATATATATATAGCAGCGCTCAATATGCAAAATCTTGTTCAGATGTTGTTCATATGTGCTCTTGAAAGAATGGTGATAGAGTCCAACACATGAAAAGAAGAAGAAAGATCGAAACCGCCTTCCACCTGGCATTTTCCACCTTATGTGCTCTCCAAATACAAGCCCCCCTTGGGGATGCACTCACCAGAAAATCAAGGATATAAGAGCCTTCAATATACCAAACCACTATGTTCTTTGGTCGTGGGAAATCAAGGATATAGGAGCCTTCAAACCATTACATTCTTTGGTCGCTAGATGTCACCATAATAGGGTGGTCCAAAGCTCATAAAGGAAACAAGATCATACTGACATAGCATAATACTGTTTAAAAAACCTTTATTATAGACCCCCCATACAAAATAGGCGTACCAAATATATTAAAACAAATCGTATTAGATAAGTGTACTGTGCCTTGTTTCTCGTGGTGAGCCCCTTCGGTACCTGCGAACGACCGCTCTGTCCATTCAATTTACTTCCTGGTACCTTGGTTAGTTCACGATCGAGTAACTGGAACGCACACGTCACTTCCGGTGTGTGTTACGCCCTGACGCGTTTCGTCATTTCCGACTTCATCTGAGGGCGTAACACACCACACCGGAAGATAGTAAATATACACAATGGGAGCCAATAATAGCGGGTATTCGCTGAGAGTGACAAGAGCGAAATCCCGCCCAGATCAACATATACTGTATACCGTAAAGAGGATAAACTTGAAACAAAAGTTTTCTTTAAGAAAACAGATCGGAACAGTTATCTGCCCATATCCAGTGGACACCATCCGAATTGGTTACGAAACATTCCTAAAGGCCAAATAATGAGGGTCCGCAGGAATTGTACCGATTTTGATAATTATGTATCTCAGGCCACTGTTCTGAGTAATACATTTATTACTAGAGGTTATAATCCCCAGGACATGCAAAAAATTATTGACGATGTGGGTAAGATCCCAAGAACAGAATGTCTACGAGAACATAATTTAGTGATGCCATTAACGGTAGACAATAAGAAAAAAAGCCCTATGAATAATAAAGAATGGGGTTTCATTTCTAACTTCCACATACAATATAAAGAAGTGGAAAATATTTTTAAAAAACATTGGCCTGTTCTTTTGTTAGATAAAAAGTTGAATCCAAAGTTACCGACTCGACCACAATTTATTTACTGGAAGGCGCCGAGTTTTGGTTATAAAATAATAAAAAAAGTTATAGATCCACCGGCCCCTCCTCGTACATTCTGGGATAAAAACGGTTTCTTTGCCTGTCGTAAGTGCAAAGCATGTCGAGAAATCAGGAACCTTGATAAATTTACCTCATCTTCGAATAAAAGAGAATTTACCCTGAAGCAGTTTATTACATGTACAGTGGTGTGAAAAAGTGTTTGCCCCCTTCCTCATTTCCTGTTCCTTTGCATGTTTGTCACACTTAAGTGTTTCGGAACATCAAACCAATTTAAACAATAGTCAAGGACAACACAAGTAAACACAAAATGCAATTTGTAAATGAAGGTGTTTATTATTAAAGGTGAAAAAAAATCCAAACCATCATGGCCCTGTGTGAAAAAGTGATTGCCCCCTAAACCTAATAACTGGTTGGGCCACTCTTAGCAGCAACAACTGCAACCAAGCGTTTGCGATAACGTGCAATGAGGCTTTTACAGCGTCCTGGAGGAATTTTGGCCCACTCATCTTTGCAGAATTGTCCTAATTCAGTTACATTAGAGGGTTTTCGAGCATGAACGACCTTTTTAAGGTCATACCACAACATCTCAATAGGATTCAGGTCAGGACTTTGGCTAGGCCACTCCAAAGTCTTCATTTTGTTTTTCTTCAGCCATTCGGTGGTGGACTTGCTGGTGTGTTTAGGATCATTGTCCTGCTGCAGAACCCAAGTTCGTTTCAGCTTGAGTACACGAACAGATGGTCGGACATTCTCCTTCAGGATCTCTTGGTAGACAGCAGAATTCATAGTTCCTTTTATCACGGCAAGTCTTCCAGGTCCTGAAGCAGCAAAACAGCCCCAGACCATCACACTACCACCACCATATTTTACTGTTGGTATAATGTTCTTTTTATGAAATGCAGTGTTCCTTCTACGCCAGATATACTTGGACACACACCTTCCAAAGAGTTCCACTTTTGTCTCATCGGTCCACAGAATGTTGTCCCAAAAGTCTTGGGGATCATCAAGATGTGTTGTGGAGAAATTGAGACGAGCTTTGATGTTCTTTTTGCTCAGCAGTGGTTTTCTCCTTGGAACTCTGCCATGCAGGCCATTTTTGCCCAGTCTTTTCCTGATGGTGGAGGCATGAACGCTGACCTTAACTGAGGCAAGTGAGGCCTGCAGTTCCTTGGACGTTGTTGTGGGGTCTTTTGTGACCTCTTGGATGAGTCGTCGCTGCGCTCTTGGGGTAATTTTGGGCGGCCGGCCACTCCTGGGAAGGTTCACCACTGTTCCATGTCTTCGCCATTTGTGGATAATGGCTCTCACTGTGGTTCGCTGGATTCCCAAAGCTTTGGAAATGGCTTTATAACCCTTTCCAGACTGATAGATCTCAATTACTTTCTATCTCAATTGTTCCTGAATTTCTTTGGGTCTCGGCATGATGTGTAGCTTTTAAGGATCTTCTGGTGGACCTTACTGTGTCAAGCAGCTCCTATTTAAGTGATGCCTTGATTGTGAACAGGTGTGGCAATAATCAGGCCTGGGTGTGGCTAGAGAAATTGAACTCAGGTGTGGACAACCACAGTTATAGTATGTTTTAACAAGGGGGGCAATCCCTTTTTCACACAGGGCCATGATGGTTTGGATTTTTTTTTTCACCTTTAATAATAAACACCTTCATTTACAAATTGCATTTTGTGTTTACTTGTGTTGTCCTTGACTATTGTTTAAATTGGTTTGATGTTCCGAAACACTTAAGTGTGACAAACATGCAAAGGAACAGGAAATGAGGAAGGGGGCAAACACTTTTTCACACCACTGTAACAGTACTCATGTTGTGTATGCCCTTATGTGCCCGTGCGGCCTAATGTACATTGGAAGAACAAAGAGGAAATTAAGGGTTAGGATAGCAGAGCGCATACATAACATTAAGATAGGTTATAAAGACCACAATGTATCCGTCCATTTTAATCTTCAACATAACAGGGACCCAACTGAATTACGTTTCTGGGGGATTGAGCAGGTTAGACCCCATTGGAGGGGAATTAATAGGGTCCGTGAACTTTCAAAACGGGAAACCCAGTGGATATTTTTAACAGACGTTTTGAATCCAAAAGGCTTAAATATTGAACTCAATATAAATTGTTTTATTAGTGATACTTAACCTTCTTACTGTATGACTCTTTTAGACATTGATATACATTTAACATGTTTTGTACTTTTCTCCCTGTGAAGTTCCATCCCTTTCTCCTTTTCTCGCATATTTTTTCTATGTTTCATTCATTTTTTATTTTTATTTTTATTTTTTATTTTTAGTTTATATTTATTTTTATTTTCATTTTCATTTTCATTTTTATTTTTATTAATTTTCATTTCCGTTCTTTATATATATAGTTTTGTCAGTTTTATTTTTTTATTTTTATTTATTTTTATTTTACATTTATATCTAAAGACAATTTAAATGTTAAGATTGAATATTCCCCACACACAATAAGATTCATATAAGATCAATTAGATTGTCCCAGTAGTTAGATATAGGGATATTAATTGGCACATATATATATATGTATGTATATATACATTTTTATACATTCATTATGCATTGCTGGATGTTTTAATAATTCTTGGTTCACTTAAATTTATTTTATATGTTATGAAATTTGCATATAATATATTATGTTTTTATCTGTTAGTTTTTATGCTGATAGGCATGGTCCTGTTAATCTGTTCACTGTGCTCACGAGATGTAGATGTATGTGTAAAGTGATTTTCGCGTATATATACACTCGTAAGATTGCATTGATTTCATACTATTTAGTTACACATTGGGTCCATGGATTGTATTTGCGGCGGCTGTAGAGTGGCGAAGGACCCGGATTACAATATGTTGATCTGGGCGGGATTTCACTCTTGTCACTCTCAGCGAATACCCGCTATTATTGGCTCCCATTGTGTATATTTACTATCTTCTGGTGTGGTGTGTTACGCCCTCAGATGAAGTCGGAAATGACGAAACGCGTCAGGGCGTAACACACACCGGAAGTGACGTGTGCGTTCCAGTTACTCGATCGTGAACTAACCAAGGTACCAGGAAGTAAATCGAACGGACAGAGCGGTCATTCGCAGGTACCGAAGGGGCTCACCACGAGAAACAAGGCACAGTACACTTATCTAATGCGATTTGTTTTAATATATTTGGTACGCCTATTTTGTACGGGGGGTCTATAATAAAGGTTTTTTAAACAGTATTACGCTATGTCAGTATGATCTTGTTTCCTTTATGAGCTTTGGACCACCCTATTATGGTGACATCTAGCGACCAAAGAATGTAATGGTTTGAAGGCTCCTATATCCTTGATTTCCTACGACCAAAGAACATAGTGGTTTGGTATATTGAAGGCTCTTATATCCTTGATTTTCTGGTGAGTGCATCCCCAAGGGGGGCTTGTATTTGGAGAGCACATAAGGTGGAAAACGCCAGGTGGAAGGTGGTTTCGATCTTTCTTCTTCTTTTCACGTGTTGGACTCTATCACCATTCTTTCAAGAGCACATATGAACAACATCTGAACAAGATATTGAGCGCTGCTATATATATATATTTAATTAGTGGACTTTTTGAAGTTTTATCTGTTTTTTATATATATATACTATTTTATATGACGTATGTTTTAAACAAGCAGCAGCTATCACTATCATTCTTCTGATTTAATTGAATTTCTTAGTGATCATAAGTATTGGTCCAAAGATTACTATTATTTTTCCTTTTGAATCGGAATCCTGAAGCGCTGAGCAGTGTGCTATTGCAGTTAGGGACGATAAATTTTCAGCACGCAGGCTTGGGATAATCTCTTTATATTGGAATTATATTGCTAATCTCTTTAGTTGCCTTCAAAGAAGGAGGCAATGAGGCCATTTTGTTATAAACCAGAGTATGAGATGGAAAAGAGGTACAGCAGTATGAGAACTCTGGCAGGAATGTGTGACTGGAGAATCTTTTCTGAGATAAGAGAGAGTATACTGCACATGTGCAGCTATTGAATCGGGAATGGCATTCATTCTTGCAATACTGGGGACAAGCACCAATGACTGCTATGTCCTGGAAATAAGCCATGATGTTGGAATATCAAGATTGGGAGTATTTTAGGCAGACTTCATGGGTAACAAAAAACGACAGGCACACCATTTGATCTAATAATAAATAAACAATATTTTTAAAAATTGCACAGTGAATTTTAAACTACTAGAGGCCCTTTTTCCACATGGGCCAATTTATGTTAATGTCAGGATTCAGGGAAGAGGCCGATCATTGAGAGGTCGTCCCTTGCGGTTAGGTGCAGTGCTGGAATTGATACAGTGAGAACAGTGCCCCAAAGGTGCACAGTTTGCCAGGTGTTTCTGGTGATGAGCCAGCCACTTGGAGAGAACTGAGAGTTACTGGGATGGTCCATAGGGGCACTGAGCCCCCGGTTCAGCTAGATATCTCCAGTAGGGCAAACCGGGAACGGAAGGTGGAGACAAGCCAGGAGTCACACACGGGAGATCAGTCCACGGGTATCAGATGCGAAGTACAGATGAGGGAGCAGACAAGAGTGTAGACAGTGGAGCAAGCCAGGGGTTAATCAGGAGAGGATCCGAAGCAGAGGTCAGAACAAGCTGAATCAGAATCACAAAAACACAGGTACACAGGAAAGAAGGGGTGGCTCCAACAGCAGACTTAATTAGACCCGGAAGTACTGCCCACATCAGTCATACTGTGTGCAGTGGCGGCCATGATTGTCTTGGGCTGGATTGCCAGTCCTTCTTTGGCCATTTCCTGACAATAAAATGTGAATTTAGTTGCTTTTAATGAAAACAAATGTATATAAACATTTAGCATGTGCTCCATGTTCACTAATGCTGTCCTGTGTACGTCAAGTGCAACATATGCAATACTGGAAGAGCCACCTAATGGTAAAACTTTCTGCATTAGGTAAAAGAGAATTAAAGTCAGCTGCTTGATTTTAATAAATGGCTTGCAACACAGAGTTTGCTGTTCAGCATTCAGATTTGGGGACCTGGGATACAGTTAGAAAAAGGGGATACAAGAAAAACAGGAAGCATAATTCTAAACTGACACACCCAAATAAACATGCAGATTTGGTCGATATTCAGAATGTACTTTTGGGAGTAGCAATGCTGCCGCAGGGTATGTCTACTAGCTACCTGGGGAATAGGTATAGCAAAAGCCATAAAGGTTTGTAGGGAAACCTGTTATTAGTTGGAAAAATTAGTTTGTTGTCTGTCTCTGAATGCCTCTGCGTTTTCAAAATATTGTGGATCAGATTGACACCAATAACAATGAGAACGTTAGAAGTAAACTGAAACTAAAAATGTGTATATCAGGTTTGCTGGAGAGAAATAACACAGCTTCCTGGTGAACCCCAGACTCCCTCCCTAGTAAAATGTCTTCCATAAAAATGTAGCAAACTGGGATCAAAGCTGACTTTATGCAATGGGAATAATGGAAATATAGGGCACAAGTTATAGCTGAAGCAAGCCAAAAGGAAAATCTGTAAGATCTGTTATTTCTAATGATATATAATATGAAGGTCCAGGAGTATCTGGGTCACCATATGTAGCCAGGTGCTGGGCTAGATACAGAAAGCAATTTAGGACACTGTGTTGCAGTGCTTTCTGTGTCAACCAATGGACTTCAGCTGAATAAGTTAACACTACCTCACCTCCATTCACCAGGTTAGTTGACAAACAGAAGGAGCTAAATAAACTTGATGCTTGACAGCACTGAATCATGGGAGATGAAGTTTTGGAAATAAAAATTACTATGGCAGTTAATGGACTATTAGTTACAATTACGAATGCAAGCCAAGTATAAAGAGAGAGATCTGAATTTTCACAGGCTGATTACCAAGGGATTCCCTCTCTGTTGCAAGAAGACTGAGGTGTGCATTTTGGTGCTCCTGTGTACATCAACCTGCTATAAACCTGTGACAATGGACTGAGGACCGGAATTACCCCAGGCAGACCCAAAAGTCTGCGAACATCAGAACAGTGGGGCTCTTGTTGCTGTATTGCAGGGACTGGTGAGAATACACTGCTGCCATTAAGCTATTGCTGCTAGCAGAGACTGGGCACGTAGGGACTGGCCATCTAACTATAAGCATTATTTACTGCATGCAGACTTTACTGGGACTGTACTCATATGCACCACTGTAAAGACTGGCCCCCAACGCTAGTCGACTGAAGAACTAGGGCTAAAGGCTGCTCATCAGATAGCTGTTTCACAAGATCTATGCCTATTGTCCATAGTGAGAGGTGCCTCTTTAGGGAGTTTTAAATTTCATTGCTGCCATTCAAATAGAGTTCAAGCTAAATTGGATATTGCCCACTGTTTACCGTAGTATTGATTGTTATTGCTGTTACTGTTTTCTAATGCCATTACTTATTGCTGATTTTTGTGGATTACCAGGTTTACTGTAATTTAGATACATATAATTACATTCTATTCTGCTATAACCAAATAAACATATTGTCTAGTAAACTGTGATTGACTAAATATTTTACTTATTTATGTGCATACTGCTATTTACTTCAACCCATGGCACTATATTGCCACTAACCAGTATGATGTTTGCTTTTTAAAACTGAACCTTAGTTGTGTGTAGGATATCTATATTTGTGCTCCCAGTAGCAGTGCAGTATACATTTAGTTAACCTGGTGTATCAGTGAGGCTGATGTTGGCCTCAGAGTCAAGGCAGAAGAACAGAGAACCCAATCTACAAAGTGACTCCTGCAGGGGTAGTGCTACACATAAACGTACATTTGAGTTGGTTTTTAATAAAGTGTTGGTCAAAAACTGCAAATCAAAGTTCAAAGCTGAATGCCATACAGACATAAAAGACAGATAGCTGCAACTATTTATTCATAAATATTGTGCACAAAAAAGTACTTTCATTTACATCCACTTACATCAAAGTCTGTTTATGTCCACAGAAAAAAAATGAAAAAGATCTGCATCCTTTTGTGTTTATGTGGGCATATTTACATGCAAACTCATGTAAACTAAACTGACCTGAATTGATTTGCAAACTGATGTGAACCACCTAAAACAAATTCAGTATTTATCTTTTTTTTTCTTAGCAAAACACATACAGGTATCTGAGCTGATGACATCCATGTAAAAGGACCCAGAATATAGGTTTTAGAGCAGTCTTTAGCTGCTCAGCAGCTCCAGTTCAATCAGGGTACCATGGAGCCCTTGGGATTCATCTTGAGGTTGCAATGGATTGTTAAAAGTGTATAAAAAGTATGCAGTACATTTTTGCAATACATGCATATTTCCACAATAGACACTGCAAGTACAAAAAAATAACGGTTGAGCTGCCAGACATGCACACAGAGTGGTGTTAACTTGCACCTTCTTTTGCTGAACTACTGAGACCTGCCCACTCACAGATCTCTACATAATGGTTAATCATTCTGTAGATCCAAGATAAGAACTAGGAGGGCTCTTTGAGATAACACAGGAAGTATGCAGAAGACAAAGGACAGATCTGAATTTCTAACAAATCAACATTTTATTTTTATTTTTTGCACAAAATTCATAATTCATATGGAAAACAGTTTTGTCATTTTACAGCCCTGGGTTTCATATACTCTGGGACACCACATTCCTTGTTTTTTTATTTATTTAACCCTTTCCACAAATTACTGTTATGCCGCGTACACACGACCGGACTTTTCAACATCAAAAGTCTGACGGAATGATTCCGGCAGACTATTCGATCGTGTGTGGGCTGCAACGGACTTTTGATTCACAAAAGTCTGACAGACTTTAGAAATGGAACATGCTTCAAATTTTTCCGCCAGAACTCTGCCGGACCCAGAAATCCGCTCGTGTGTGTGCTAGTCTAACGGACTAAAACCGACGCTAGGGCAGCTATTGGCTACTGGCTATGAACTTCCTTATTCTAGTCCAGTCATACGTCATCACGTTCGAATCCGTCGGACTTTGGTGTGATTGTGTGTGGCCAAGTCCGTTCATTCGGAAAGTCCGTCAGAACTCTGTCAGAACTCTGTCAGAACTCCGTCGAAAGTCTGCAGGACTTAAGTCCTGTCGTGTGTACGCGGCATAAATCATTGTATGATAACTGTTATCAGGGGGTTCCTAAATGTTATTTTAAGGGTTACATGGGGGTTAAAGGGTTGAGAAAGACCGCATTACAGAATCCCTGGCAAGGATCACTTGGGGATTCTTTTTTTTTAATAAATTTGCTTTCCATAGCTAAGTAAAATTCAGATCTCAAGTCATACCCGTGCTATACCACACAGGCATCAAATCTGACAACTCAGCCTCATCCTAGGTAGCCTATGTCTACTATGTCTTCCTTCCATGTGACTGAGAAGCTGTCCTAAACATGTACACCTGTCTCCATTAATAGTGTAAATTTACATGGTGGCTTAGTGGTGAACTCTTGCCTTAGAAGTGCTGAGTTTATCTAGCACCATGGAAACTATCTATATGTGATTGTGTGTATATTCTCCTGTGATGGTAAAGTTAACTGCTTACAAACCAAACAAATTAAATCGTATGCTCTTTTGATATACAGTAGGGGCTGAAGTGAATGGTGCATTTCCCTGTAAAGAATGTGTGAGCACTATATAAATAGGTAAAATACAGTAAATAGTCTGGATATGTGCATCTCTAAAAACTGCACTTAATGCTAAAAATAAACTCAAAAATCATAAAAAATACAAATTCTCCAAAACATAAACCTAATATTGTTGCACTGTGTGTCAATAGCTGAAAATTATGGAAACATATATATAAACCAATGTCTCAATCAAGTGCAAATTATTGTAATCACAATAACTGTGAACCAGTGAAAACAATGATAAAGTCCATATAAATTAAATATAAGCATATATTCAAGAAAAATAAATTGTGTCCATCTGATCCTTAAAACTCCATTTTGTCCTAAAACCCAATGGTGTATAATCAGTGCACCCCGCACCGCTAAAACCACAGCCTCTTACCAGATTAACCACTTCGCATCCAGGCCAATTCTGACATTTCTCTCCTACATGTAAAATTCATCATTTTTTTGCTAGAAAATTACATAGAACCCCCAAACATTATATATGTTTTTTTTTAGCAAAGACCCTAGAGAATACAATGGCGGTTGATGCAACTTTTTATCTCTCACGGTATTTGCGCAGCAATTTTTCGAACGCGTTTTTTTCAGAAAAAAAAGTTTTATGCTTAAAAAAAAAAACAGTAAAGTTAGCCGAAGATACGCCGAGTAAATAGATACCCAACATGTCACGCTTCAAAATTGCACACGCTCGTGGAATGGTGCCAAACTTTGGTATTTAAAAATCCCCATAGGCAACGCTTTAAAATTTTTTACTGGTTACATGTTTTGCGTTACAGAGGAGGTTTAGTGCTAGAATTATTGCTCTCACTCTAAAATTCGCGGCGATACCTCACATACGTTTTCATATGTGGGCGGGACTTGCGTATGCATTCTCTTCTGCGTATGAGCTCACGGGGACAGGGGCGCTTTAATTTTTTATTTTTTTATTGTTAATTTTACTTTTATTTTATTGTAAACATCCCTTGTAATAGAAATAGAAATAGAAATAGAAATATGGCACGATCTGACCTATTTACAGTGAGATATGGGGTCAATAAGAAAATAAAAAAAGATCACGGCTTCCTAGCCAAATCGGCGCTGTTATTTTGAATGCAGAGGCCGGGCATGACGTCATAACATCGTGCCCGGCCTCTGAACGATCATAGAGACTCCGGGGACGATCTGGTCTGCCGGAAATCTCTATGGTATTATCCGGTGGCCGGCGGATCCTGTGACCAACTCACCGATGGAAGCAGTGAGTCGGTAGATGCACCGGAGGGCGGCGGGAGGGGGGGATGTCCCCTCCCGTAAGAACGATCAAGCGGCGGAACAGCCACTATGATTGTTCTAATGATGCAGGGAATCGCCGGGTTAAAACGCCGATATCTGAATGATGTCTGTGGCCCCAGGCATCATTCAGATATAACCACAGAAAGCCGAGGCCGTCCCTGGACGTCCTACCAGCGCGAAGTGGTTAATATACCACAAATTATAGGTGGTCTACCAAGGCATGAAGCTGCGTAGATCTTGCGTCAAGGATTTTATAGCATAGGAAACACAAGCGGTATTCCAATGTGAGACTTAAATTCAGTCCCTTTTCCTGTTCCAAAACTACTTACAAAAAAATTACTTTTGTAAGTAGTTTTCAGTTTTGTTTTTTTTAAATAAACAATTGATGGTATTACACTATTGGAGCCTAGTTTTTCCTGGCCGAGTTTTAACATGGAGCATGAAGGAGGACTGAACTGGAGTCTCACATTGAAATACCGCCTGTGTTTCCTATGCCATAAGTTCCTTGATGCAAAATCCATGCCGTTTCATGCCTTCTTAGACCACCTATAATTTGGGGTCTAACGATCTGGTAAGAGGCTGTTGTTTGAGCGGTGGGTGCACTGATTATACACCATTGGGTTTTAAGGACAAGATGGACATCATTTCTTTTTCTTGAATATACATATATGCTTATGTACAGTTCATTTATATGGACTATTATTGTTTGCAGTTAAGGAGAAGCACCTGATTGAGATATTGATTTATATTTGTTTGCATATTTTTTAGATATTTACACACAGCCCAACAATGTTAGGTTTAAATAGTCTGGATATGCAATAAAAGAAAAACAGCAAATATAGTTCGAGCATTTATACCAAAATAACAGTATACTTCATAATACAGCTAATTCAACAAAAAACATTTGTAAATGCCCATGGGACTTTTTTGAGGCACATCAAAACAAACAAAATTTATAAAAAGTTTTTTATTATTGCATACATCAATAAAAAAAAAATCTACAATAAGCTAATTTACTATGAACATAGTCATATTCAAGTTTTCAATCTTGTTTACAAGCATTTTTCTTACGATTCCACAAATGTATCAATTATGCATCATAAATCTCGACATGTTTCATAAATATGTATTAACTTCATCAGGAGTAGAAGCTACTGACTAATGGTGTCTTCAAGCTGGGAAATACAATTTTAAAGATGTAAAGGTGCATCTAAAAAAATTTGAATATCATCAAAAAGTTTATTTATTTTAGTAATTCAATGCAAAAAGTTAAATGATTCATATGCAATTTGTTTCCTTGCAAAACAATTGTGATTTACATTTTCAAAATTGCAGCTTGCTAATGAAAAAAAAATGTGTATAGTAGTTTTTCTTTAGGGGACAATGGTGTTACTTTTTAATATATCTACACAGCCCAACACTGGAGAGCTATGTGCTGAAGACTGGAATTTCCTAGGTCAAGTGTTGGAATGTAGTTGTCCATTAGACATGTGGTAAATTTTAGGTAAGAGAGACAGAGGGAAACATACAGCTGTTTTCTCTTTGCTGTGACATCGATGACAAACAAACTGCATTTTAGTGCCTTAAAATATACATTTGATAAAACACAGCTAGGACTACCCAGGGGGAATATTGAAGTTGTTCACTTTAGCTCATATTTATCCAAATGAACTCTGTCAGCCCGAAGGACAATGTGAAAAGTAAAAATTTTCATTACTATCTGGTCACAATGCTGCTAACTTATAAGTACAGAAGTTAACTCATTTAGAGTCAAACACAGTCATGGTTTCCTGTAAGGGGCATTTACACCTTAATGTCAATTCATATGGGGCTGTTGATAAATAAGGAGGTGACAAGAGCTCTCTACATGTAAACATGACATTCATGTCCAGGATTGATTCCCCTCCCTTGTTTTTAAAGAATATGCTTTGACAAAGATTGTTTTTTGGGGTTCTTTAGAACAGAGCCTAGATAGCAGATGGACACTGAAGTAAGGAAAATGCATGTGTCTGTCAGACGCGAGTAGAGGGGAACCGATTGGCTGCTCTTCTGACAAGGGGGGTCTGTGCTGATTTATTATCAGCGCAGTCCCCCCAAGGTTGCCCACACTGGACCACCAGGGATTCCACCAGGACCACCAGGGATGCCCACCACTAGTCCCCACCAGGTATGCCACCCATGGCCACCAGGGATTCCAATCAGTGCCCACAATGGATGCCAATCAGAGCCCACAATGGATGCCAGTGCCAAACAATAATGCCTGCCAATCAGTGATGCCCATCAGTACCATCCATTAGTGTACATCAGTGCCACTTATCAGTGCCCATCCATGCCCGTCCATGCCGCCTATCAGTGTCCATCCATGCCGCCTTTCAGTGCCCATCCGTGCTGCCTTTCAGTGCCTCATTCTTGCCCATCAGTGTTGCCTTATCAGTGCCCGACAGTGCAGCCCCAGTAGTGCCCATCAGTGAAGGAGAAACCATACTTATTTACAAAGTTTTGTAACAGAAACAAAAAAAACATATTTTTTCCAAATTTTCAGTCTTTTTTTTTGTTTAGCGGGAAATAAAGCTCCCGAGAGGTGATCAAATACCACCAAAAGAAAGCTCTATTTGTGGAAACAAAATGATAAACATTTTGTTTGGGTGAAGTGTAACATGACCGTGCAATTGTCATTCAAAGTGCGACAGTACTGAAAGTTGAAAATTGGTCTCGGTAGGAAGATGTAGCCAGCCTTGATCTGAACAATGTTGAAGTTTGTAAACTTACTTTGCAAAGATCTCCACAAATTTACTTCCTTGAATTCTGTGACACATATTCACTATGCCCTGTGAGTAGGCACTGCTGTGTCACACATTTCACATTGCCTGCCTCCTGAACTACAGAGGTACTAAGAGTGCTAAGAAAAGCAGTTTTAGGAGGCAATGTGAGTACATGAATCACTGGATTCACTGCTTGCAAGGTACCATGGGATATGTAAACAGCAAAGGAGAAGCTGCAAAGCTAGCTGGAAATCCAGAACATTTTGGAAAAAGATGGCCAGCAGACAGGCAGCAATCATAACATGAAAGGTTAGTAAGTTAGTAAGCTATGTGTAGCACTGACCCCCGAAGGAGCGGCTGATTTTTATGGGCTTACCGTTTACCTTCTCCACCTCGTTGTTCTTGTCTAGGGGTTCCCGAGGTTGATGGCCCAATAACTGCAGAGACTGACACTTGAATCCCTTTCGAGGAATTTTTATTTGCATAAAACGTTGAACAAAACACAGTCTCTCAGTTGGGAATAGAGAGTATGGGTAGGAAAACTCAAGTTACTTGTTTGGAAACTGCTGACACTTGAAATGTCTCTCTCTAGATGATCGAGGGAATAGCCACTTGCAACTGGATACTTCAACTTCACTGTCGGATAAATCCTGGTTCATGAATTTAGCAGTCGACAAATGATTCAAACTTAGCAAAATCTCTGCCACAGACTTGGTTGTGAAACTTTAAATGAACACAGAAAGTCTCTCACAAAAACTTAGTTGTAACCGAAGGATGAAATTAGGAACTTTCTTGCAGCCGGTCCGGCAATACCATAAGAATGCGGATTTACTTGGTTTCCTTACAGCTCAGCTTCCAGGGTCTTACCGAGCAGCCAGCCTTGTGCATAGCCCTCTTCTGAAGAGTCCTCCCCTGGTTGCGGTTTTGAGTTGCTGGGCCTCTCCAAAACCCGAGACAGCACCAGACCACCTTGAAATCCTCCTTCCAGTTGCTGCACCTCGGACTAGCCAGCCCGAGACTCGGAAAATGGATGAATCCGCACCCCAGGCCATGAGGGCCTCTGGGGGCTGGTCAGGAGGACCAGGACCACGGAGTCAGAACATACTTTTGGACCAGAACCCAAAACCACGTGACTTCAGCACCTTAAGTACCCTCTCCCGGAATACACCACGGGACAATGCACCCACTGATTGGCTCCGAGAGAGAGATTTGTACCCAATGTGTCCAACCAGACTGCTTTCCAATGCCTGTCAGAGGTGATACATGCACCTATGACCAGGCAGAACATAGTACAGTCCAGCCAAACTGATGCCAGACTCGGAATTTTGTGAAATTAACCCCAAGACCAAACTATAGTCTAGGGAAAATTTTTTATTTACAAACATAGCGCATACTCTTCAGGAGTACCGGCGCTATACACTCCCCCAGGTCATTTAGACGATGTCCTCATCGTCTAGCTAAAAAAAACTTAACGCTACAAAAATGTTTAAGTACCTGAGCTTTTGGAGTTTTGGGAAAAAAGGGAATGAAGGAAAATAACAAACGCATTTAAGATTTGTCACATAACACAGTTTGCATTAACAGACTACGCACATACCACTCAATCCTGGCTATCTACACCACCCACTCCAGTGGCTTGACAGACGATCTCGTGCATCCTGAAAAGAAGACACATAACAGCGATACAAACATATTTTACATATTTGTAGAAGGCAGAACTTTATCCCAATCTCAATAAAGTTCTCTCCTCCAAATCCAAAACCTTTTTCTTTCCTAGAACGACCTATTGCTTATTTATTTTTCTTAAAACAGGAAAACCACTTTGTTTTGCGCCGACCCATGCCACCTAGTGGTCAGAGTCACTGTAACTGCAAGTCCTTTCCTGAAAGTAAGTACTGCGACCCATACGGTAGTCTTGACACGCAGTTCTCTATCAACTAACCTGTCTTTCTACCCACAGTTCTTGTACTTTCAGGAAGAAAAGCAGGAAAAGAGAAAACCTCTTCTTGTATCAAAAAACTCAGTTCAAAGAACGGTTCACCAGTAGAATCGTGGATCTGGCAAAACGAAGTCTCTTCCATGCTCATCCACAGTTGCGATAAAGTACACTGCACTGTCTTTATCTAGCTTACAAATAACGACTTTATCTGCGTAGATATGTCGTCCGTAGCTCCAATGCTGTAGACACCCCAGAAAGCGTTCATACATCTCCGGACAGAATGCCTTCTTTTACGAAGTGGCTTTGGAACTTTAAGGTAGTCCCAGATGTCTTCTGCATACCACTTCTCATGATTTTCCTCAATAATGCCCATTATCTCCCTGGGCACATACGGAAACTCTAATCCATACTCAGTTGCCACCCGTTTGTTCAAGAGTCTCTGAGACCTTGCGAGTCTCGGCAGGTTTCCGGAAGTTCCATCCCCAGGGGGTATACATGAATTTGGGTATTTGTGCGCCAGAGCAGTAGCTTCTCTTTTAAGCGTTGGCAAGTTTACGGGTTTTGGCAAAGTCACATTAGTAGTGGCTGGTTTTTCCGCTCGTGGCATTGAGCTCCCTGAAGTAAGGTCTAGCCAGCCCAAAATGTCAGCACAGGTAGCGACCACATCATCCCCACAGCCCCATAACAGTTCTTGGGACATTGTGTCAAACAGCTCATCAACATCCCCAATGTCAGAAGAAGAAGAGTCTAAGCGCAGTCTTACAAGCGCACTTTTTTTTCTCCAAAAAAAGTGCGCTTGTAAGACCGCTGCACAAATATGGTGTGACAGAAAGTATTGCAACAGCCGCCATTTTATTCTCTAGGGTGTTAGAAAAAAAATGTATAATGTTTGGGGGTTCTAAGTAATTGTAGAGAAAAAAAAATGTTTTTAACTTGTAAACAACACATCTCAAAAAGAGGCTCGGTCCTTAACCACTTGCCGACTGCCGCACGACGATGTACGTCCTATTTTTGAAGAGGGATATCTCGGTAACGGAAGCAGCTGCTGCCACAACCGAGGTATCCATCTCTTCAGGCGGCGGTCGGCTGTACAATAACAGTGGTGTCCGTGGCGGATTCGCCGCAAGATCACCGCTATCGGCGGCGGGAGAGGTGCCACCCCCCCTCCCGCCGCCCTCCCGCACCTTCCGCCGGAGCCGTCGGTAGCGGCGGAGGCGATCGGGTCCTTTCATCTGCTGGGCATAGAGACAAGTGAGGCTAAGATGGCCCCCACTCGTCTCTATACCATAGGAGGGCGGAAGCGACGTCAAAACGTCCCTTCCGCCCATACCTCTTAAAGGTATATTTTTTTTAAATGTCAGATTTTCTTTTTTTTCTTTTCTTTTTTTTGTTGCATTTTAGCCCAAATATGAGATCTGAGGACTTTTTGACCCCAGATCTCTTATTTAAGAGGACCTGTCATGCTTTTTTCTATTACAAGGGATGTTTACATTCCTTGTAATAGGAATAAAAGTGATCCATTTTTTTTTTTTTAAAAACACCCCGTCACGACGAGCTTGCGCACAGAAGCGAGCGCATACGTGAGTAGCGCCCGCATATGAAAACGGTGGTCAAACCACACATGTGAGATATTGCCGCGATCGGTAGAGCGAGAGCAATAATTCTAGCCCTAGACCTCCTCTGTAACGCAAAAAATGCAACCTGTAGAATTTTTTAAATGTCGCTTATGGAGATTTTTGAGGCTAAAAGTTTGACGCCATTCCACGAGCGGGCGCAATTTTGAAGCGTGACATGTTGGGTATCAATTTACTCGGCGTACCATTATCTTTCACAATATAAAAAAAATTGGGCTAATTTTACTGTTGTCTTATTTTTTTATTCAAAAAAGTGAATTTTTTCCAAAAAAAGTGCGCTTGTAAGACCGCTCCGCAAATATGGTGTGAAAAAAAGTATTTCAATGACCGCCATTTTATTCTCTAGGGTGTTAGAAAAAAAACAATATAAAATGTTTGGGGGTTCTAAGTAATTTTCTAGCAAAAAAAACAGTTTTAAACATGTAAACACCAAGTCTGAAAAAGAGGCCTGGTCCTTAAGTGGTTAAGTGGTTAAGGCTAGTTATGCTAGTTAAAATGCAATAGGGGTATCGTGATCTCGGGTCCATGTGCAGGGGCAAGTCATTACTTATACAGAGCTGCTCCTCCAGGGATGACACTACACCATTTTTTGTGATGAGTTTAAGCATAGTGTAAAGTTGGGGGAACCAGCTAGATCACAGGACAAAGGCTTCAGTCAACTGCTATTGCAGTTAAACAGTTCTTGGTTTTTGTCACAGGTAACTTCCCCTGCCAGGAGGCTTCCAAGCAGGACACTGCCGTTCTCTTTTATTGCTGTACACAAAACCACCATCCACGATCTCCTCTACACTCCTCCACACCCACCTACAACTTCCTGTCTTGTTTTAAACCCACTTCCTCTGACAGGTGAGTTAACCCTTTTTGTTCCCTTAAAGGGACCACAGTCCAAACAAAGGGGAAATATAACATCCTTTCAGGACCCAGTCATAGCGTCCTTTACATATCCCCCCTGTGCCCCAACGCCAAGGAGGTGGAGGCAACAGTGGAGCTAAAACAATGGACTCGGGAGAGGGCATCTGCATTTTGATGCAGTCTCATGGGCCTATGCTCCACTACCAATTTAAATTCCTGGAGTGCCAAGAACCACCAAGTAATCCTGGCATTAGTCCCTTTACCTTGTCTCAGCCATGTTAAAGGGGCATGGTCAGAAATCAGCCTAAACTTCCTTCCCAAGAGGTGATATCTGAGGGATTCTAGAAGCCAATTAATGGACAGACACTCCCATTCAATTATAATGTCGATTTTCTCCACTGGTGTCAACTACCTACGGAGGAATAGAAATAGGGGTGAGAATACTGCGCCAACCTCAAAAGTGAGCAGCCAAAACAACAATAAGACTTATTGTAGAACGATGTGTGAGGTAAATGTGTAGCACTAATAATATGTATTAAGCACAGGTATGAAACAAAACCGCATGGATTTGTGAATGGAAGTGAAACACAACTAATGACGTGAAAACTTCAATGCTAGCAAGTACTAAGATGAGAGTAATCCATGTAACTTAAAAAAGGTTAAAAAAAAAACACTAATGTTGTATTCAAGTGGTAAGACCAGAAATAAATTTCATCAATGTATAAAAACGTAACAAATATAGAAATGTTTGTCCAAATATAAGTGGGTGAACACAAATATATCGCTGTGAATAAAAATATCATAAACTCCCAATATGGTTAAGGCAAATCGCATGAGTCTTATAGTTCACAGCGATAAAAATCACACAAAATAAAATAAATTTTGCAGTAAATCTATATCGCAGGCTGTAAAGTAGGTACTTCAATGTGAATAAATGATGAGTGTATGACTGGGGGAGATAGAGGAATACAACATACAAACTATATACACTAACTAGATGTAAATTCCTTGAGTGTGATCTAGGATATGCAAAACCAAAGTGATAAGTGTCAACACTAAAAGTATAACACTATAAGTGATAAATCAATAGCATGAAAGCATCACATGTTGGTAAAAGCAATAAAGTGAGTCCATGATTGTAAGCCACTATAACATATATGCAAGATAATCGAAGACAGGTCAGCATTTCTTCTTATCTTCTGTGCAATACAGTTATTCATACAATAACACCTGGGGAAGTGCCTCCACCCTCTGAGGGTAGGGGGGGTATGGGGTACTCTTACCCTATGTTGCGAACCCACTCGCCAGCGGCGGTGAATCAATCGAGCATGAACCAGAATACGGTAAATCTGGAATGATTGCAGGGACTGGGTGTTCAATCTTCTCCCTTGCTGATCAGCTGCAGATCCCAGGCTCAACTCACCAGAGTCATGTGATAAATTGTCACATGCCTGTGGTGAGTTGAGCCTATGATCTCCTACTGAGGAAGACTACCTAGTGCTCCTCGCTATGAACAACACTGCACCCAATCCTACATCGTAAGCATCAGTCTGGACAACAAACCCTTTTGAAAATGTGGGTGCTACCAGGACAGGGTGTTGGCACAGTGCCGGCTCCAAAAAAGCCTTCTCAGCGTCTGCATTCCACTCCACCATGAGCGATTTCCGACCCTTAGTCAGATCGGTCAATGGAGCTGCCAATGTGGCAAAGTTGGGTACAAACCTCCTGTAATATCCCACCATGCCCAGGAATGTACATACCTGCTTTTTTGTGAGGGGCGGGGCCAATTCTGTATAGCCTCTATCTTGCTGACCTGAGGTTTCACCACCCCTCTACCCCTGATATAGCCCAGGTATTTCACCTCCCCCATTCCTAAAGCACATTTTTCAGGGTTTATTGTAAACCCCTCCTTCCAAAGAGAGTCCAGCATTGCCTGGACTTTGGGCAAGTGTGATTCCCAGTCTCTGCTAAAAATGATTATGTCATCCAAGTACACTGAGGCATACTCCTGGTGAGGTAGCATAAAATCGTATCCATTGCTCGCTGGAACGTGGCTGGAGCATTTTGCAATTCAAAAGGCATTCTTTTGTACTGAAAACTCCCCTCTGGGGTAGAAAAAGCAGTTTTCTCTCTTTGCCAATACCCCTTGGTAAGGTCTAATGTAGTGATATACCTGGCTGGACCTAGTCTCTCAATAAGCTAATTTACCTGGGGGGATGGGGTAGGCAAATCATTGCAGAACCGTAGAGTCCCATTAGGCTCCCAGGTGTTCTCCTAAAACATCATCATGGGCCAGGTCCAGGACCTTGCGTCTATACTGTTGGGGTACCAATAATTGTTCGACAACATTTTCTTTCACTTTGGTAACCCAATAAAGCAATATATTACAAATTGTGAAGTGTGGCCACCGCTCATTCACACCTGGCTCTTGGGGAACCCCATTTACTACTACAACCTGTTTCCCTGCACGGTCCAAAGTGGGGTCCTGCATCTGGGCAGTACCAAATGCCCCCTGGGGAACACCCACATCTGGCAGGGCAGGGGTAAAGGCCACTTCCTCATCCTCTTCCCCCAGCATTACCTGAAGTGGGGAAGCACCCCCCCCCAGTGTTCAGGTAGGTCAGTGAACCACACATCTTGACATTCTTAACAGGATCAGCACTACTTTCATCAGCATTAACCAAATCATTAGCATTTTCATCAACTGGATCCACATTAAGAACATTTGGCATTTCAGGGTTATTCCTCTCAACAGCCGGAACAGGGGGACTAGTTTCTCCCCAGCCTCTGGACCGTTCTCCTTGTCCCCACTGTTTTGCAAATAATGGATAGTCTCATCCTATTATAACATCATGTACCAAGTTCTTTACCACCCCCACCTCTTGAGTACTGGTGCCACATGCTGTGGAGATGGACACCGAGATGAGAGGGTACTCTCTAGTATCCCCATGAATGCACAGAACCTGTAAAGTTTTGCTTATGGGACCGATCTTCCCAGTTACTCTAGGATGAACCAAGGTTACCATGCTTCCGGAGTCCAACAATGCCCGGGCAGGGAGGTGGTTAATTTGGACTTCACGCTCAAACTTGCAGTGGGCAGTGTGCCCTGGTATGGCCCCAGGAATAACATTGCCAACATTGTAGATCCCTTCCTCTCCGAACAGTAACAGAACGATGAGGAGGTACCGGGAGTGACTCTTGGCCTTCGGGGCGTTGTTTTCAGGGCTCCATAGGACATTCTTTCGAGGGGCAGCAGTCGATCGAATAGGCCGTGGCAGACTGGGCCCTTAGCACTTGGTAGGGCCAAGCAGATCCTCCACCAATGTACATCGTTCCATCATCTCGACAAGGAGGTTCACTGTTTTGGGGTCTCCGAGGCTGACCCACTGTTGAAGGTCTTCTGGCAGTGACCTTAGGTATCGGTCCAGCATGACCCGCGCCACAATTTAGGGGACCAGACAACACTTCGGGCTGCAGTCATTTTTTTTACCAGTTCCACCCAGTCATGGATTAGAGACCGGGGTGGCCGATCTGGACAATACTTCCATTGGTGCACTCATTGGGCTCAAACTGCTGTAGTCACCTCCACTGGTCCTGGGGCCACCGTTCTCTCTCTGCCGTCCTCTCAAATGTAGCAAGAAATGCCTCTACATAATTACTCAGGGACAACTTCTGCAAAAAATGGCTTGCCCTCAGGGTCACCTGGTTGCCAGGAGCAACAGCCAATTGCTCACGGCCCTGAGAAAGCTGCTGCACTGCCTCTTTCAAGGCATTCACCTGAGCTTGCATAACCCCTTGCTGGGTCACTTGCTGGGTTACTTGCTGGGCTGCCAACTGGGCCACCAACAGGCGAGAATTTTCTTGCTGCAGAGCCAGCGCCTCTTTGTGGTAGGTTTGCTGTTCCTCCAGCTTGGTTGCTAAGCGCTTATTAGCTTCCTCATGGCGAGTCTGCACTTGCATATTAGCCAGGGACAGCTGTTTAATTAGCTCCTCCATTGCTTCAGCTTTCAGGATTTGTGTAGCTTTAAATCCAGGACATAAATCCAATGTACTGTCCCTTTAAATGTCAGTTTAAGTCCAATACCAAAACAGCAAGAAAAATGCCTGTTACCCTGTTCTGCCCGCATTCTCCACCAGTTGTAAAGTTCAGGGAACCAGCTAGATCACAGGACACAGGCTTTTCAGTCAAAAGGAGGTTTATTAAACTTAAATAGCTTCACAGCAGAAAAAACAAAAGAAAGAGATTTCAGTCTCACCGACTTGCTGAGTCCAGAACTGCTATCGCAGTTAAAGAGTCCTTAGTTTTTGTCACAGGTAACTTCCCCTGCCAGGAGGCTTCCAGGCAGGACACTGCCGTTCACGTTTATCACTGTACACAAAACCACCATACACCATCCACAGTCTCCTCTACACTCCTCCACACCCACCTATAATGTCCTGTCTTGTTTTAAACCCACTTCCTCTGACAGGTGAGTTAACCCTTTTTATTCCCTTAAAGGGACCACAGTCCAAACAGAGGGGAAATATAGCATCCTTCCAGGATCCAGCCACAGCATCCTGTGCAATAGTTATAGTTAAACTGTTAAAAATGGAGGTGAACATGAGTGAGTCTGCTTGGTCCCCAGTTGCTTGTGGTTGCAATTGGCCTGTTTTGATTTGAGGCCAGAGGTGGCATTCAGTATGTATTACTTATTCTCTTATAAATGTGAGAATCAATATGTCTGTGGTGTTCTAACCCTGACTTACTTGATTTATGGTCACTTTTAAAACCTAATTGCTTATAGTTTTCCTAAATGTATTGGTTTGGTTGACTACATACACTAAATTTACAGGCAATTTTGTATTTTTACTATTTGTCGCTCTGTTCTTTTGTTGTTTATATGAAAATTGTCGATTGAGTTATTTGTTCGGCCACAGCAATGTTCTTGCATTCACCACAGCAACAATACATCATCACATGCTGGTTTACATACTTAGTTGACTGCACATGTGCCAGGTGCCTTAGTACTTCCTACCTGATTGGTATCCCTGAAAACATAGAGGTGTTTAAATGTGACCTGCAAGTTGCCCACAAGTGATAGGCAGTGTTAATCTATGGATGGGTTTGGATTTCTTTCATTGACAGCGGTATGTTCAGGATCTTTTCCCTTTTAGTATTACAATACATTGTTATATATTCTTTTGTATGCTCTTCTGAAAATCATCAGTTGTTCATTTTAAACATTATTTGCCTTTGTTTGTTATATTATTAGCCATTGCGTAAATGTTTGACTTTTTACTGTATTTATGTTGATGTTGATAGTGTTTTTCACAGCTAACAAGCTATTGTGTTTTGACTGTGGGTGGTATTATCACATGTAGGGCAGGGGATATAGAAGTGTTAAGCCTAGTACACACTATGAGTTTGTATTGAACAAAACAAAACTGTCAGCTCTGGACGGGCCTTTCTCATAGAGTGCTGATCGGAAGCTGATCGGCTGCTGCTGGTTTTCCAGCATGCTTGTCTGACAGAAGTCGCACAAATGCCCAGCTTCTGTTGGACCGGCTGGCATGCACACGGACCGAATTCGGTCACTTTTTTTGAACTGTCCGATGTTGTCTGGCATTCGGCCCGGGGGGCTTTAGTGTTAGGATATTTACTGAGCATTACCATTCCTGGGTGTCTTGATATAGGTAGGGTTCGTCCCAACAAAAAAAAATTATTGTATCAAGTCCTGTGAGTGTCTTATCCATCATATACTGTAAATATTTATATAGTGTCCAAAGCAAAATTACTAGTAATTTTATTATCATTTTTTCATAGATAGTAGCTGCCATGTATTGGAAAAAGAATGTATCACAGCAATTGCATAATTGCATTCCTTATTCCCGTAGTTTGCTCTAAGAAAATAAACCACAGACCATTTTGTTGAATAATTTGTCAATTTAGGAATGAAATGGCCTGGATGTTACCAAAATTAGAACTCTGTGTTCTTTCCTTTGGAACATTGCTCGGTTTTGGTTGTGTCTGCAGCGGTCAATCCCAGGAACATTTACACAGCAGGCAGGAAGCTAACATATAATTGGCAGTAATGTAATACATCTATGTGCATGCAACAGTAGCCAAGAAGAAAGTTAAATGTACAGTACCTTATGTGAAAAACTCACATTTTTGTGTTCTTACTGTTAGAAAAAAATTACCTGGAGGCCATTAGACAGAATTGAACATGAACTGGGTTACCTTTCCTTGGTTATATGTTG
This sequence comes from Lithobates pipiens, assembly GCF_037356315.1. Classification (NCBI taxonomy): domain Eukaryota; kingdom Metazoa; phylum Chordata; class Amphibia; order Anura; family Ranidae; genus Lithobates; species Lithobates pipiens. The sequence goes on along the minus strand of NW_027507764.1, from coordinate 354,080,796 downwards.
GTTGGAACTGCATACCCAATCAGTGATGTCGTATTGTGCAAAAAGCATATCGTGCTTCGTTTGAGGTTTTTTGTTTTGATGTCATCTATTTGTACTTTTATATCAATAGAAAGTGTATATGGACCATGAAGTAATCTCCCTCTGGATTATATTACCCTGACAACTAACAATATTTCATTTCTTAATATTTTTTTTAGATAGATGGGGAAATATTAAACCCCTGCCAGATGTTAATTTATTTGTGTAGAATAGTTTAGAAAGTGTATTGGGAAGACAGTGGACCTCCCATATTCCCTAATTCTAGATTGTAAGCTCTAATGAGCAAGGCCCTCTGATCCCTCCTGTATTGATGTATTGTAACTGCACTGTCTCCATTCATGTTGTAAAGTGCTGTGCAAACTGTCGGCGCTATATAAACCCTGTATAATAATAATTCAAGTCAGTCAATTCTACGGAGCTCACTTGCTCTGGTGAGGCTGCTCTCATAAATCAGGGTTCCACTACCTGGGAAACAGACTGAACATCCAAAAGGTATGAAATGCAACAAGAGAGCTGGGTCCTTAAAAATGAGTCCAAATCAGCTTTACCTGATGTGCCACTCCTCCCCGCCTTTATTAATGCTTGGATTTTTCATGAATTTAAATACTTTTCATGAAAGGAAAAAGCATTTGGTTTGGGAACTAAGAGGAAGAAATCCTCAATCTGACACCATTCTGATGTAGTTAGCTTTTGGAGCAGCATAGGTTGACCCTTGCTTTCTGTCTCACCAGTGACTGGAAATGACCACAGAATGAACAACAAACAGCCATTTCTTTGGAGGGGCCCATAGATCTTCTTGCTGGGGGCTTGAAGCTGAACTCCAGGAATTCAGACACTTTTTAAAAATGCCTGGGATTACTATAGGTTAGGTTAGGTCCTTGTGGACTTATATCCTTCATTTAGGATTTAATTTTACTGAGCACCAGGAGCATAGCTGGAGCTATACTACCGAAACTCCAATGCTGGACCTTCTAGTCTCAGCTTCCGCAACTGTAAAATCATATGCAGCCTTTCTTCCCACTCCTCCCATACTCTTGCCCAATTGCAGCATCTCTCTTTTCAGAGCACCAAAAGATTAGTACAGGGGGTCCCCGAGTTACGAACCTCCGACTTGCGAGCAACTCCTACTTACGAACAGCAGGTGGCGCCGGCGGGCACATCGGAAAACAGCGGAAAATGTCATTGGAACACAGCGGAAAACATCCAATGTTAAAATTAAAGTGATAGACCCAGGAGTCAACATTTATGGACTTAACCCATAATAAGCCAGTACATTTCAGAAAAAGGCTGAATTCCTGGAATTTAGCTTTAGGTACAGTGAAATGGTTTAGGGACTCAGAAGTGGCACAGTCAACAGAGTATGATTGCTTACTGTGTGAAAAGCCAGATATCACCAAAATCAAATGAATCGAAGAATTTGCATTGATCACTGATTCCCTGATTCTAGTTATATCAATCCATGTGTCCTTGTGAAGCCCCTTGGGTCCTAAATTAAAGCTATAAACGCATACTAAAGTTCTGCGCCAAATCAGGGTTGCCATCCTTCCGTTACATTTTTTACTGACAAAACATGGGAAATGGAGCACATTTTTTATTGACAACCTGAAAAATAACAGAACTCCTATTAAAAATGAAAGCAATTGATATTTAAAGTATAAATATTGTAGACATGTCACTGGAGAAGTGATCGAGGGGGTGTACATCTCACCTAGGTTGCTACACAGTGTGAGATGGTAAATCCAGGATGGATCAGTTTCTCAGCAGCGATATGCTGCTGAGTTGTTATTTAATTTTGCCGGGCCTGGGTTTATATGGAATGGCAGGTAGGTTTGGTAGAGGGACCTGTCATTCCACATCCCCGATCCAGTTCTGGGTTTGGGATCAGGTGAGCTTTGATCCTAATTAGCCTGGGAAGCTAAAGGCACTGCAGGGTCTGCAGGTGATTGCTCTCAGCCAGGGAATGAACAATCTGTGTGTTGAAGGAAGCTGCAAGCACAGCCACTGCTGGAGCTAAAACTCACCCTGCGATATCCAGGCGAAAGACGCTGTGTTTGTAAGTGTCAGATAGGTGAGCAGAACCTGTTAGTAAGCGCCCAGCCGGGCTAGGACTTTTATTTTTGTTGTACTTAGAAAGCACGGTGTTGCTGTATATTTTGTTTGCTGGACTGTTTGTACCACGAATAAACGCCAAGATCTGCTTTATAAATTCCAAGTCTGCTGTGAACTGTGTCCAAACACACCCTACCCCGGGAAGATCCCTTACAATTGGTGGAGGTAGCGGGCAACGCGGTTGCTAGGGGCAACGGTGTGGACAGACTTGGCTACAGCTGCTGATGTCCTGGGTGAAAGCTGCAACTACACTCCAAGAACAGTCCAGCAACATGGAGGAGATGCTGAAGCAGTTTATGCAAGTGAGTTTGCAACAACAGCAGGCTCAGACAGAGGTCAATAGACGACATGAACAGTCCATGGCTGCACAACAACAACTTATCGAGCACCTGATAGCAAATCGAGAGGCGCCTGTGGTGATGGGAGCCGCTCCAGAGATTTTTTTTGGGAGAAGGACTGTGCAGAAAGCGCTGCAAAAGATGACTGCTGAGGACGATGTTGAAGCCTATCTAACAGTATTTGAGCGCGTGGCTGAGCGAGAGAAGTTACCAGCCGCTGAGTGGGCAGAGGTAATTGCGCCCTATTTAACAGGTGAACCTCAAAAGGCCTACTATGACCTCAGTGAGCAAGAGGTTAAGGACTATACTCGGCTAAAAGAGGAGATACTTGCCCGACTAGGAGTTACTACTGCAGTCCGTGCCCGGAGGGTACGCAACTGGAGCTACAGTCTGGACAAATCAGCGAGGTCCCAGATGTATGACCTAATCCATTTGGCAAGAAAGTGGTTGGAGCCAGACACTTCTACTCCTGCACAAATCCTAGAGAAGGTCGTGATGGATCGCTACCTCCGAGCACTTCCTACTGACCTGCAACGCTGGGTGGGACAGGGTGATCCTAAGAATGCCAACGAACTTGTCAACCTTGTGGAGAGGTTCCAGGCGACTGAGGACTACCTCCGCGATGTTCCTGCAGAATCTTCACCTCCCCGGAGCGCCAGATCTGTGCCGTCAGCTGGTAAGAGACTTCCATCTATTGGGGGAGTGTGGAGGGGTGCTGATGGAGGGAAAAGGGCTCAAGTGGTGTCTCAGGGACAAAAGACTGGTGATGGTCCCGGGTGGCTAAGGGGCTCTGAAAAGGACTCCTTGCCAAAGAGACCAGGCCCTATCCAGTGTTGGAGATGCCATGAGGCGGGACACGTGTCGGCCCATTGCCCTCTTACCTCTGAACCCATGGAATGTGACGCTAGCCGGCGTCAGTCGCTATTTGCGGAACCATCTTGTGCTGCAGTTCCTGGACTAGAGACTGAACCGCAAATCTGCGACATCACAATCAATGACTTTCCTGTTAAAGCGTTAATGGACTCAGGAAGCCTCGTAACCTTGGTGCATGCTAGCCTGGTGACTGGGGACTTAGAGTCTAAAAAGCATATGAGCGTTGTGTGTATACATGGTGATACAAAAGTGTACCCTATAGTGCTGGCTAAAGTCGGGACTGAACAAGGCACAGTACAATATGAAGTGGGGGTGGTTAAAAACCTCATGCATAATGTAATATTGGGGCGCGATTTTCCTTTATTCTGGGCTCTCTGGGAAAAAAGAAAAATCCCCAAAAGGAGTGAGGATACCTCTAAGGTGGTTGCCTTGTCCACTGTGAATGATAAAAGTGTACAGGATGAAAATGATTGTTTTCCTTTGCAGGTCCTGGCTGGGGAGGAGGAGGCTCCTCCCACTGAGCAAAATATACTAGACTTAGAGGTGTCTAGCGATAATTTTGGGGCTGCACAATTACAGGACCCCACTCTCAAAAATGCGAGAGAGCAGGTTGCTGTTATGAACGGGGTACCTCAGGAACCAGATGCTGAAAAAAGATTTCCACATTTTTCGGTGACTAATGATCTTTTCTATAGAGTCAATAAGGTTAAGGATGAGATTGTGGAACAGCTTCTGGTACCTAAGCCGTACCGGCGTCAGGTGCTTGACATGGCACATAACCATGTTCTTGGGGGACACTTGGGGACTGACAAAACGCGAGAGAGGGTTCTCCAGAGGTTTTTTTGGCCGGCCATATATGATGACATTAAAAAATACTGTGAGTCGTGCCCCACATGTCAGGTTAGTGCCCCAGTGTCACATTTTCGCAGTCCTTTGGTTTCGCTCCCTATTATAGAGGTGCCTTTTGAGCGTATTGCCATGGATTTAGTGGGTCCCATTGTAAAGTCAGCTAGAGGACACCAGTATATTTTGGTAGTCCTGGATTATGCGACCCGCTATCCTGAGGCTGTACCCTTAAGAAACACTGCATCTAAAACAATTGCACGTGAGTTGTTTTATATGTTCTCTAGGACTGGGATCCCCAAAGAAATCCTAACTGACCAAGGTACGCCATTTATGTCGAAAGTAATGAAGGAATTATGCAGACTATTTAAAATCTCACACATCCGTACCTCTGTATACCACCCCCAGACGGACGGATTGGTGGAGAGATTTAATAAAACTTTGAAACATATGTTGAAGAAAGTGGTGGCAAAAGATGGGCGTGACTGGGATCATTTATTACCCTACCTCATGTTTGCTATTAGGGAGGTGCCCCAAGCGTCCACAGGGTTCTCACCATTCGAGTTGGTCTATGGTCATCACCCTAGGGGTCTACTAGACATTGCAAAAGAGACATGGGAGAATGAGTCCACCCCATACAAGAGTGTTATTGAGCATGTAGCACAAATGCAGGACCGTATAGCCACTGTAATGCCCCTGGTAAGGGAACACCTCCAGAGGGCTCAAGAGGCCCAAAGTAGAATTTACAACCGGTCCGCAAGAATCAGGACATTCAACCCAGGCGATAGGGTCCTTATACTAGTCCCCACTGTTGAGAGTAAATTCTTGGCGAAGTGGCAAGGTCCCTATGAAATTGTTGAAAAGGTCAGTGAGGTGAACTACAAGGTGCACCAACCAGGTAGAAGGAAGCCTTTCCAAGTTTATCACATAAACTTGATCAAGCCCTGGAAAGACAGGGAATCCTTGGTGGCGACAAATACTGTTAATAATTTGTCACCACCAATCCCTCCAGTCAAGGTAGGTGATACTCTATCAGTGTCACAGAAACAGGAGGCTCAGGAATTTTTACAGAAAAACAAAAACAAGTTCTCTGACCTCCCAGGGCGTACACACCTCATCCATCATCACATTGAAACTGAGCCTAGAAGCAGAGTAAACCTTAAGCCCTATAGGATACCCGAGGCACGTAGGGAAGCCGTATCTGCCGAGGTAAAACGTATGCTTGCTCTGGGGGTAATTGAGGTGTCACAGAGTGAATGGTCCAGCCCAATTGTGCTAATCCCAAAGCCCAATGGAACTTGGAGGTTCTGTAACGATTTCAGAAAGTTGAATGAGATCTCCAAGTTCGATGCGTATCCTATGCCCAGGGTAGATGAGTTGATTGAGAAGTTGGGTAATGCCAGGTACATAACCACCCTCGATCTCACAAAGGGCTACTGGCAGATTCCACTTTCTGGTGAGGCTAAAGAGAAAACTGCATTCTCCACCCCTGATGGGCTATTCCAGTATGTAGTGATGCCATTCGGGTTACATGGAGCGCCTGCAACTTTCCAGAGGTTGATGGACTTGATTCTGCGACCACATCGTGATTACTCAGCTGCCTACCTCGATGATGTGGTCATTTTTAGCCCTGATTGGGAAAGTCACCTCTGTAAGGTACAGGCCGTGTTGGATGCCATAAGTGATGCGGGGTTGACCATAAATGCCGAGAAGTGTGCTCTAGCCCTAGAAGAGGCCAAATATCTAGGCTACATTATTGGGAGAGGGTTGATTAAGCCACAGCTAAATAAAATTGAGGCAATACAGAATTGGCCTAGACCCCTGACAAAGAAACAGGTTAGAGCTTTCCTGGGTATTACGGGGTATTACCGTAGATTTGTGCCGAACTTTGCCTCAGTTGCTGCTCCACTAACTGACTTGACAAAGGGCGGAAAGACAGCAATGGTCACGTGGACCCCAGAGGCCGAGAAGGCTTTCCAAAGCCTTAAGTCGGCCTTGTGCCAACCACCTGTCTTAGTTACCCCCGATTTCAGGCGAGAATTTCTGGTCCAGGCAGATGCCTCTAACACAGGCTTAGGTGCAGTACTCTCACAAGTAGTGAATGGTGAGGAGCATCCAGTGACGTACTTGAGTAGAAAACTAACCCCGGCCGAGAAAAATTATGCCATTGTGGAGCGAGAATGTTTGGCAGTAAAGTGGGCCCTAGAATCGTTAAAGTATTACTTGCTAGGCAGGAAATTCAAGTTGGTGACAGACCATGCCCCCCTAACATGGATGAAGTTAAACAAGGAGAGAAATGCAAGAGTGACTAGATGGTTTCTCTCCCTACAAAACTTTAATTTCACTGTGGAACACAGGCCAGGGAAATTACAGGCAAATGCTGACGCATTGTCAAGGGTAAGTTGTCTGTGGGGACAAAAGGCTCAGCCCTCCGGTCTGAAAAAGAGGGGGGGGATATGTAGACATGTCACTGGAGAAGTGATCGAGGGGGTGTACATCTCACCTAGGTTGCTACACAGTGTGAGATGGTAAATCCAGGATGGATCAGTTTCTCAGCAGCGATATGCTGCTGAGTTGTTATTTAATTTTGCCGGGCCTGGGTTTATATGGAATGGCAGGTAGGTTTGGTAGAGGGACCTGTCATTCCACATCCCCCGATCCAGTTCTGGGTTTGGGATCAGGTGAGCTTTGATCCTAATTAGCCTGGGAAGCTAAAGGCACTGCAGGGTCTGCAGGTGATTGCTCTCAGCCAGGGAATGAACAATCTGTGTGTTGAAGGAAGCTGCAAGCACAGCCACTGCTGGAGCTAAAACTCACCCTGCGATATCCAGGCGAAAGACGCTGTGTTTGTAAGTGTCAGATAGGTGAGCAGAACCTGTTAGTAAGCGCCCAGCCGGGCTAGGACTTTTATTTTTGTTGTACTTAGAAAGCACGGTGTTGCTGTATATTTTGTTTGCTGGACTGTTTGTACCACGAATAAACGCCAAGATCTGCTTTATAAATTCCAAGTCTGCTGTGAACTGTGTCCAAACACACCCTACCCCGGGAAGATCCCTTACAATATATATAAATAAATATAAGTATAAATATGATATGGAAGCACTGACAATACACATCACAAGTAATTTGCCTGGTTTACACTTACAACTCAAAACAGAATTTCAAGTCAACACAGAATGACAAATTATCAGCCCCTGATAATTACAGACAGTTGTAAAGGTCACCGATTTTTACAAACTGTCAGTACATTTACTTATGGTTGGCAACCCTGACCCAAATTTAGATGAAGCCATTCCTTCTACTGGCACTAACTCTACCTTCACCATTCAACTATCAAATGCTAGAGCCTCTACTGCTCACTGAGGATATAGCATTTGGCACTTGAATGATTAAAGCAGGACAGGAGGGCCAGGGATTAACCTTAGCTTGAGGGAGAAGTCAAATCTCTATTTACAGATTTGGCCTGGGATCCAAGGGGGTTAACATGGGCACTGGGATTGACCTGAAGACTAACATGAGTACTTGAAGACATCACAAGGTGCCTGCTCTTTAGCGCCTTTTAGGACAGAGTAAGTTCATTTTAAAGAGTCTCTCCCTGAAAAACATTTCTGCAACTTTATGATTGAGCGGGGAATCTAAATATATATAGGGATATTGTATGATGCTTATATTTACACTGAAAGAGGTTGAGTTAAAAAAAAAACAACTGATCACAAACCAATTAGCTTGGATTCCTGAAAAAAGCAGGAATTTTGTATTTAGTCGTTAAAATAGCATTAAACAGAAAATAAGACAGAAGGTGAGGAGAAACGTTTGGGATATAAATACACTTTAAGACAGCATTAAACTCTCAGAGTCTTTTAGCTTAACATATTAGGCACAATCAAATTAATTATTCTTTAAAATTCTTACCCCAACACTTGCAGTTTACAACTTTCAATGCTTCCGGCTCTGCTTTTTCAGGACCACTTCCTAAACCTCTGGTGTTCACAGGAAAACGTTAACAGGGGACAATGCAGTCTGAAGCCATTTTTTTATATTGGTGAAAAGAAAAGGTAGAAGGAAGAATAATTAGAGAATCTCCTTGCCAACCTAGGCCATGGGGCTGTGTGTTTCTATTGATGTACGCAGTGTAGGGAGACATAACTCTAGTCCCTGCATGCAAGGTTGGCTCCATAGGACACTGCAAGAGAAAAGACCAACCCCAAAACAGGAAACCTAGGGCAGCTATCATGACACCAGCTTAACCTGAAACATAGTAAGGATTAAAAGATAAAGAAGCTGCAAGTTCAGTAAGTGATGTCATCTGCTGAAAGTACCTAAAAATTTAGGGTTTAATCTCACTTTAAGTATTTGTATGTGATACCACTACAGTTAAAGTTGATTAAATAATCTGCACGAGTGACTCATAATAAAACAAAAACATCTGTCTGGGACGATTAACATTTGGAAATGAAGAACAGCAAAATGTTTTTTTTCCCTTCAAGTTATTTGAACTGAGATTAATAGATTCCATTTTACATTTATCTTTGATTTGTATCATATGATAAAGATGCATCATTTTCATTTATTTTTATTTTTTTATAGGTGTATTTTATATTCATAAGTTTTCCATTAATGTAATTTTTTTATAATTGAGTCATAGGGCTAGAGTTAAATACAGTAAAATAAACTGAATGATAATAGGATGGACACAGATTTTATTCATTCCAGCAGTGTGGCTTCTTCAAGTAACTCTATAATTATTGTATTATTGTATTGAATTGTATTTTTGCCAAAGAGAAGCGAATCAATAAGCCAGCATTGAGCAATGATGTGCAGAAACCCATAGCAACCAGAAATAGGAAATATTAGTTGACTCCAGCAAGTTGAATTCTGGGTGCTATGCTTTACTGTCCACTGCATATACTGTTATCATTTGTACTGAATGTGCAAACTGAATCTGTAATTTTTTTTTTTTTGTACAATGTATTCCTTTTTTGGGTTTTTTTTATGGAGGAGGGGTTTTCTAAGCTATGCAAGCCCTCTTGTCTGAATGCCTAGGCTATGGGCATATAGATGCTACATGAATCATCTGCCCTTACTCAGTATGACCATGGCCAGAAGTGCTAAGGGTCTTCTATATCTCTTGGGCTTTTTACTCTGGCCTTGGAGACCCTTGTGATCCAGATTCAAACTGATACCTCTATTTGGGGATTGCCGTTCGGGCTGTGGGAGGAGATGACACCCTTTTATATCTTAGATACCACTTCATCCTTGCAATCTGAATTGATGACTATTAACTCCTTTGGGGGCTTCTCAAGTATAAGGATTAACTGGGAGAAATCTCTATTATTCCTCCTTGGTCCCTCACCTTGAGACTGATAGATCGAGTTAATCTCCTTAACCACTTCAGCCTCGGACCATTTTGCTGGTCAAAGACTGACAATAACAATCTGTGTCCATCGAACCTGTGGTCGAATGTGCCTAACCTTAGCTCTATTAGTCCAAGATTATTCTACATAGAGAGAAAAGATTCGACATAGAGAGAAAAGATTCAACATTATAGCTAAAAAGGTAGAATGTGCCTAACCTAACTCTATTAGTCCAAGATTATTCGACATAGAGAGAAAAGATTCGACATGAAGATTGGACAAAGCAGGCGCTGCGAGTGGACATTTATGGTCATATGCTCCTCCCATGGCCTATAGAAGAATTGTAATGTTGGTTGACTAGTGATAATAATTAATAAATATAATTATTACTAGTGTCATACAACATTAGAATTCTACTATAGCTTGCAGGCGGAAAATTCGACTGGAAATGTGTGATTGCAGCATTGTACAGTTTAGCTGCCCCCTCTAATCTTCTTAGAACATTTGACAGACACCATAAGCCTTCAATGACAGATTCAACCTTAATTTTATCGTAGTTTCGGACTAATACATTTTTTAACAAAACTAAATAAATAAAATTAATTTCGGGAGTAACTAAATAAATGTATTTTTCAGACGAAAACAAAATTCCTAAACAAAATATTTCAGTGTGCACATGTCCAGTAATCTGACATTTAGAGGCACCTGCTCTAATCCAGTAGTTATCGTCCCCATACACACTACTCTTATGCCACGTACACACGATCGTATTTTCAGACAACAAAACCATGGATTTTTGTTCGAAGGATATTGGCTCAAACTTGTCTTCCATACAAACGGTCATACAAATGTTGGACAAAAATTCCGAACGTGAGAACGTGACGTGCAACACATACGACAAGCCAAGAAAAAGGAAGTTCAATGGCCAGTGCGGCTCCTTCTGCATGATTCAGAGCATGCATGAACTTTTGTGCGACGGACTTATGTACACACTTTCCGACAACAAGTTTTGATGGCGGAAAATTTGAGAACCTGCTATCAAACATTTGTTGGCGGAAATTCCGACAGCAAATGTTCGATGGAGCATACACATGGTCGGACGTTCCCACAACACGCTCACATCAAACATTTTCCATTGGAAAATACAACAATGTGTACGCGACATTAGAGTTTGAAAGCAAGCTGGGCTGCAATTTAATCTTGAGGGCTCTTTTTTGTCTGCCTCTCTGGGGAAATCCAAATCTTTCTCACATGCACATGGTCCCGGATTCTGATTTTTAGTCCAAAGATACGGATTTTTCACATTGCCCAATTTAAGGTTCTTGCTTTCTACAGTTACAACATGCTTTTTCAAAGACAGCTGATGCTATCATCTGATCCTGTTGAACAACTGCTGAGTAGGGATGAGCTTCGTGTTTGAGTCGAACATACGTTTGACTCGAACATTGGCTGTTCACCCGTTCGGCGAATTCCGAACCTTATGGGCCGTTCGCGCCAAATTCGTGTGGCGCTCACGGCCCACAATGCACTGCGTCATCGCAGTGCATTGCTGGCTCATGATTGGCCAGGCATGCACTGTGACCCCGCATGCTTGGCCAATCACAGCGCCAGCAGCGAGGAGAGCCATGATTGGCCACAGGCAGGATGCCTGTGGCCAACCATAGCTCAGGCTGTGTAGTACACGCCCCACACTATATAAGGCCGCCAGCACGGCGGCCTAGTGTAGTGTGTTGGCGTCTGAAGCAGTTAGTGGGTGTTCTGTGTACCTTCAACACAGTACACACGGATCGTTATCGGCCGATTTTCGATCTTGCTCTTCTGTAGTGGTTGTTGTCTGCTTGCCCTGACCGCAGTATACACCGCTATATTCACCTCACCTATATAGCTAGTGATCTATCTTTTATAATAGAGCTTGCAGTCAGTAGTGTTAGGAGCTTGTGCGTGCTGTCTGCGTGCTCTGTACCCAGTACACACCGCTATATCCACCTACATAGCTCTTCTCTATTTGAGCCCACTTGCCATCTGCAGGAGTTATTGGAAGTTGTGTGTGCCTCCAGCACAGCACAGTATACATCTGTATATACCCCTTTATCTCTGGTGTTCTATAAAAAAGGCATCTGCAGGAGTTAGTGGGTTTTTTGTGCCTCCAGCACAATATACACCTGTATCTACCCTTTATTGCTGTTCTCTAATAGAGGCATCTGCAGGGCTTAGTGGGTGTTGTGTGACTCAATTACAGTATACCCTTTTATCTCTGGTGTTCTATAATAAAGGCATCTGCAGGAGTTAGGGGGTGTTGTGTGACTCCAGCACAATATACACCTGTATCTACCGTTTATTGTTGTTCTCTAATAGAGCCATCTGCAGGGCTTAGTGGGTGTTGTGTGACTCCATTACACTGCTGTTTTACCCAACTCCCTTCAGGCCATTACCGTGTCTGGAAGGCCAGCAAGGAGAGGCAGACAGGCGCAAGCCGATAAAAGAGGGCAAGCAGGCTCTGTGTCTAGAGACAACAGTGCTGGTCGTGGACGCGGTGCATTGTCATCAGCACGTGGCCATGGGACACGCTTGTCCTTCTTTTCGGCAGCTGGACATGTTGAACCGCAATATGCCAACGACATGGTAGAGTGGATGACCAAGCCCTCTTCATCCTCCTCATCCTCTCTCACCCAGTCTCAGGGTACTAGCAAAGCAGCTTCCAACGCATCGTCTTCCCTCCTCTCAATGTCATCATCAGTGACTCCTTCCCTAGACCCACCACGTCCTCCTGAGGAGTCTCCTGAACTCTTTGAGCACAGTGTTGAGTACATGCTCCAGGAGGATGCCCAATGTTTTGTAGGCTCTGATGATGACACTCAGCTAGAGGAAGGCAGTAGCCTGAGCGCAGAGAGAGGGGATGCTCAAGAAGGACAGCAATCTGGCAGTCATGTTCCACAAGCTGCAGCATACTGCCAGGTTTGCTACAGCGATGAAGAGGGAGGGGATGATGAGGGCACTGACTCCACGTGGGTGCCTGGTAGGAGAGAGGAAGAGGAGGAGGAGGCACATGTCCAACGAGGCAGGATGCCCTCCGGGGGCCAGCTTAGGGGCAGCACACCGACTGAATCACACCGCAGAGCTCCGCCTGTGCAGGGCGCTGCCTCTGCGCGTTATTCTAAAAGTTCTTTGGTGTGGGCCTTTTTTGAGACGAGTGCATCAGATCGCACCGCTGCTATTTGCAACATATGTCTCAAGCGTATCTCGCGTGGCCAAAACATCAGCCGCTTGGGCACCACATGCTTGACCAGACATATGTTGACCTGCCATGCAGCTCGTTGGCAAGCGTACCTCAAAGACCCACACCAAAGAACAAAGCGGACCTCTCCTTGCTCCTCATCAGCTGGCATCTCCAACCCCACTAGACCTTCAGTCCTCTCTGAAACCTGCTCTGAGAGGAATGAAGGTGTAGATTTAGGTGTGTCACAGCCAAGTGCTTCCGGGCACTCTGCTAGCAGTACACCCACGTCCGATTATAGCAGGCAAATGTCCCTGCCCCAGCTGTTGGACCGGCGAAAGAAGTTCACTCCCAGCCATCCACATGCCCAGCGGTTGAATGCTAGCTTGGCTAAATTGCTAGCACTTCAACTGCTGCCTTTCAGTTGGTAGACCCGGCCCCCTTCCGTGAGTTTGTACAATGTGCGGTTCCTCAGTGGCAGGTCCCCAAACGCCACTTTTTCTCACGGAAGGCGATTCCGGCTCTCTACCGGCATGTGGAAGGCAATGTCCTTGCCTCGCTGGACAGGGCGGTCAGCGGTAAGGTGCATATTACCGCTGACTCATGGTCCAGCAGGCATGGACAGGGACGTTACCTGTCTTTCACGGCCCATTGGGTCACTCTTCTGGCAGCTGGGAAGGATGCAGGACAAGGTGCAGTAGTGTTGGAGGTTGTTCCGCCACCACGCCTCCAAAATGCTACTATTGGTTGTGACACACCTCTCTCCTCCACCCCCTCCTCTTCTTCTTCCTCCATGGCCTCTTCCAGTGCTCTGTCCTCAGAACCAGCGGTGCTCCGTAGGCGTTCCAGGGGCTACGCAAGTACGCAGGCAAAACGATGCCATGCCGTGCTTGCGCTGGTTTGTTTGGGGGACAGGAGCCACACTGGGGCGGATGTTTTGTCAGCTCTGCAGGGGCAGGCCGAGAGGTGGTTGACGCCACGCCAGCTTAAGCCAGGAATGGTGGTTTGTGACAATGGCACCAACCTCCTCTCCGCCCTCCGACAGGGACAACTGACCCATGTGCCCTGTGTAGCTCACGTCCTTAACCTGGTGATGCAGCGGTTCTTGGGCAGGTTCCTCCGGCTTACAGGATGTCCTGAAGCAGGCCAGGAAAGTCTGTGTGCATTTCCGCCGATCATTTAATGCCTGTGCTCGGCTGGCTGAGCTCCAAAAGGAGTTGAACCTGCCCAAGAACCGCCTTATATGTGACATGCCCACCAGGTGGAACTCAACGTTGGCCATGCTGCAGCGGCTGCACATGCAGCAGAGGGCCATCAATGAGTACCTGTGTGACTACGGCACCAGGACAGGGTCAGGGGAGCTTGGTTTTTTCCTCACCACGCCAGTGGGGCATGATCAGCGATGCATGCACTGTCCTGTCACCGTTTGAGGAGGCCACAAGGATGGTGAGCAGTGACAGTGCATGCATCAGTGACACTGTACCTCATGTCCACCTCTTGGAGCATACGCTGCGTGGAATAATGGACAGGGCACTTGAGGTAGAACAGAGGCAGGAAGAGGAGGACTTCCTTGCCTCTCAAGGCCCCCTTTATCCAGACAGTGTTCCTGCTGTGCCACCCATCACACAGGAAGAGGATGAGGAGGAGGAAGAGGAGGAGGAGGATGATTGTGTCAGCATGGAGGTGGAGGCTGGCACTCAGCATCAGCAGCAGCAGTCTTGTAGGGATGATTTACAGTCCCAAGAAACACGTGGACTTGTACGTGGCTGGGAAGAGGTAGCTGCGGATCATGTTGCCCTTAGTGACCCAGAGGACTCCGGACCGAATGCCTGAGCTAACCTACGCTGCATGGCCTCCCTGATCCTGCAAAGCCTGCGGAAGGATCCTCGTATTCTTCGGATCAAGGAGAGGGACCATTATTGGCTGGCCACTCTCCTTGATCCACGGTACAAGGGTAAGGTTGCCGACCTTATCTTGCCATCGCAGAGGGAGCAGAGGATGAGACATCTCCGGGAGGCCTTGCAGAAAGGCCTGTGCAACGTGTTCCCAGAGACTGGGAGGTTACAAACTCCTGGTCCTGGACAACGTGTTAATGAGGCATCGGTCAGAAGGAGCGGTGGAGAAGGTGCCGTCTGACAATTTTTTAGTCCGCAGCCCCAAGGTATGATCGGTTCCAGCAACCATCGCCAGCGTCTGATTTACATGGTGCAGGAATACCTAGGGGCAAGGTCAGACTTGGACACCTTTCCCACCGAAAATCCTCTGGCTTACTGGGTCTTGAGGATGGATCACTGGCCAGAGCTTGCACAGTATGCAATTGAGCTACTGGCCTGTTCTGCATCCAGCGTTCTTTCGGAACGCATCTTCAGTGCTGCTGGTGGCTTTGTTACCGATCACAGGGTGCGCCTGTCCACCGAATCAGTTGATCGACTGACCTTCATCAAGATGAATCAGTCTTGGATCACCCACAGCTACCAAGCACCTGAAGCTGATGTAACCGAATAATTTTATTTGAAATATCACATCCCTTCAAGACTGCCTATGCTGATGCTGAGTGACTGTCCTGTTATGTTGATTGTCTATCCTCTTCCTCCTCCGCTGATATGTTGGAAGAACATTTCTGGTTCTGGGTGATGCCATCAGCCCAATTTTTCTGCCCCTGTTTAACAGGGGCGTTTAAGTACAATTTTTGATGCAATGCTTTGCAGCAGGGCTAATTCCTGCAATAAAACTAGAGTATATGGGAGAGGTTGCAGTGTGGTGGCACCAGCACCAGTGCCTAAGGCCCAATTTTTCTGCCCCTGTCTAACAGGGGCGTTTAAGTACAATTTTTGATGCAATGCTTTGCAGCAGGGCTAATTCCTGCAATAAAACTAGAGTATATGGGAGAGGTTGCAGTGTGGTGGCACCAGCACCAGTGCCTAAGGCCCAATTTTTCTGCCCCTGTTTAACAGGGGCGTTTAAGTACAATTTTTGATGCAATGCTTTGCAGCAGAGCTAATTCCTGCAATAAAACTAGAGTATATGGGAGTGGTTGCAGTGTCGTGGCACCAGCACCAGTGCCTAAGGCCCAATTTTTCTGCCCCTGTTTATCAGGGACATGTAATTACAATTCTTGATATAATATTTCACAGGAGGGCCCGTTCCTGTGCCCACCCAGAGTAACTGTGAGGACTTATAGTGTTGTGGCACCAGCACCCCAACCACCAAAGGTCAATTTTTCTACCACTGTTCAACAATGGCATGTAATTACAATTCTTGATATAATCGTTCACAGCAGGGCGCTCCAGCGCCCAGCAAGAGTCACTTTGAGGGCTTACAATGTTGTGGCAAAACCAACACTTTGTTCCGCCATTTCTGCAGAGCATATAGGGCAGGCCCCTACTTTCAAACATCCAACTTACAAACATCTCCTACTGGCAAACGGAAGGAGACAACAGCAAGTGAGATGAAAAAAGATGGACGACAAAACAAATTATACAGGGGTGATAACCCTTCCCTATGTTTTCCAAAAAGCTTAAAAATCGTTTTTTTGACTGGAGCTACACTTTAAAAATGTACCAGTTAAAAATTACAAACAGATTCAACTTAACACAACAAACCTACACAGTCCCTGTCTTGTTTGCACCGCCTGTATACTGCTGTTCTGAGTATATAGGGCCTGGGGGCCACACGCATTTCCTTTTTTTAATATGAGTACAGGGTTCCCCTTGATATGCGTACAAGACCCAAAGGGGCTGGTAATGGGCAGGGAGGGCTACCCATGCCATTTTTCTCAATGGTTTTCAACCATATTGCAGGAACCAGATATAACATTAAAACCGCAAGCAGTTTTCAATGATGTTATTTCTGTTTAATGTCATTTTGTGCAGGGACTGTTCTAAACACGGGAAACACGTGGCACTTCACAGGCATACTACAGACACCCCCCAGGCACCATATTTAAAGGAATATTTCACTTTTTTTTCACTTTAATCATCATTTAAAATCAGTGCTCCCGCCAAAACAGCCATTTTTAAAAACATTTTAGGCATTGACCCATGTCCCCTGGGGCAGGAGCCAGGTCCCCAAACCCTTTTTAGGACAGTATCTTGCATATTAGCCATTAAAATTAGCACTTTTAATTTCGAACGTTCGAGTCCCATAGACTTCAATGGGGTTCTAAAGTTCGTTCGAATTTGGGGTCCGTTCGAAAGTTCTGGTGCGAACCGAACCGGGGGGTGTTTGGCTCATCCCTACTGCTGAGTAAAGATGACTTGACTAAACTGCTTTCCTCTTTACACAATGATTTACCCTTTACAGACATACCACATACGACATCACTTTATAATACATTTTCTATTAACATCCCATCAGTAATTAGAGAAGTCTAGGGTTAAATGTTTACAACATTTCCTGCCTGATATGATTGAAATTCTCCTACACTGGAAGTCTGTAAACCCACCCACTCTTAGTGCCTGGAAATTATCTCTACTCTACTCCTTTATAAGCTTACGTATGCTAGTAGGAACTGCCCTAAAAAACTTCCAAAATTTGGCCAAACTGGATTGATGCCAAAGGTATAATGCTGTTCAGTTATTTGTAAAATTTTTATTTTCATTTTCAAGTTTTGAACAAAAAAAAAACGTCACAGGAAAGCAACAAACAAGAAGGAAATAAGGGGAGGGAGGGAGGGGAGGTGAGGGGGTGGGGTAGACCGTAGGGGAGGGGGGGGGAGGAGCGGGGAATACATACAGTGTGGTCCAAGTACAGGTGAACATACATGGTGACAGAGAGTCATTTCCATACAAGATACCCAGAACAACACCCCTCCTGCCCCAGACATTCGGTCCACATGAGCGGGCCCTTCCCCCATATTGGAGGAGGGTGGGGTGCCCTTCTGTCGCAGTTTAAAAGGCTTTTACAAATGACTCCCACCTTATCTATAACAAAGATGGACTCGAAGTACCCAGAATGGTCAAGAAACCACTGACCAATCATGTGATACTTAAAGCGTATAGGAGGGAGAATAACAAAAAACCCAAACAAAACATTAACCAATAGAGTCTAGGGAGTAGCAAAGGAGGAACAAAAAGAGAAGAAAGTTGGGGGGGGGGGGGGGAGTGTAATCATTGTGTCTCACCGGATTCACTGATGTTTACTCACGAGAAGAGGCTGTAGTTGGTGGAGGAAGGTTCTGGACATGGGTTTTCCAAGCTGTGGTCTGGACATGGGTTTTCCAAGCTGCCCATGTGTGCTCGAATTTCTCCCTGGTATCTCTACAGGTGGCCAGCCAACTCTCCGCCTCCATAATCTCTCCCACCTTCCCCAACCAGTCCTGCTCGCTTGGAATCCGTGAGCTTTTCCAATGTAGTGGTATTAAACGTTTGGCTGCATTGAGGAGGTGGGGGAGTGCACTCCTTTTATATTGCGATATAGGCATAGGGGGCATGTGGAGCAAGAAGTGCTTAGGCAGGGCCCGGATGTCTATACCCAGACTATCTGAGACATGTCTGTGGACCATAGTCCAGAATGGCACTAACACAGGGCATTCCCACCAAATATTTAGGAATGTGCTTTCCATTCCACATCCCCTCCAGCATACATCTGAAGTGTTTGGGAAAATTCTGGCTAAGGTGACGGGCACCCTGTACCACCTCGATAGAATCTTATAATTATTTTCTTGGGTCTTAGAGTCTATCGAGCTGGTATGAGTCAGGCGGTATAAATGACGTAGCTGGTCATCTGTGAAATCATGTTGGAGATCTTTTTCCCAGTCTGTAATGTAGTGTGGCTTAGGATTGGGTGTGGTGGACTCTAACAGTCCATACATCGCCGAAATTGTGTCAGTGGCTCTGTGGATGTCCACATGTTCTCAAAGTCTGTCAGTGTCGTTCTGAGTGGTGTTTGTCTGCGGCATTTAGCTATGAAGGTTTCCAGTTGGCGGTGTCTCCAGAAATCAAAGGGGAAGCTACCATGTCGCTCCTTCAGGGTAGAAAGCGGTATCACCGCCCCCCCTTCTACAAATCTTTCCAGGCTAACCTTCCCATCCCTTGTCCAAGGACCAAACGCGGCCATCTGTTCCCCGGGGGGAAACCACGGGTACCCACTCACTGGTGTCAAAGGGGATAACTGTGGTGCCAGTGTAAGGTGTGTGTTCACCCTATCCCATGTTTCCAGGGAGTGAACTGTTAATGGGGAAACCCACATAGAGAGCCCCCTGGCCCCCGCAGGTCTGCATCTCCCCAGGGTAATACATAAAACCTGTCCTGTTAGTGGGTCCTGAGAACAGCCAATGCTCTTTATTATTATTCTTATTTTTCCCTTGCCCTGGTGTTCTTGGATATTGGATGTATCATACTGTACATAGAGCATCTCACAAAAGTGAGTACACCCCTCACATTTTTGTAAAAAAATTATTATAACTTTTCCTGTGACAACTCTGAAGAAATTACACTTTGCTACAATGTAAATTAGTGAGTGTACAGCTTGTATAACAGTGTAAATTTGCTGTCCCCTTAAAATAACTCAACACACAGTCATTAATGTCTAAACCACTGTCAACAAAAGTAAGTACACCCCAACTGAAAATGTTCAAAATTGGGCCCAAAGTGTCAATATTTTGTGTGGCCACCATTATTTTCCAGCACTGCATAAAGCCCCGGGCCCTGATGGACTTCCCAGTGAATACTATAAACAATTAGCAAAATATCCATATACAAGCTGAACCACAGTAAATCCCTTATGCTCAATCTTGGCCTAGACCTACAAACATCTAAAACAATCTCCTCCACCTTCCCCTTTGTCTGGGCCCCTTACTCCTTTCTTCCTTACTTGGGGATTTACTTGACATCCCCTAGCCAAATGCTAATTAGAACCAACTTGGAAGACCTTGTGGGCAAGCTTACCAACCTCACAAAGGATCTGAGCCGAATTCCGGCCTCTTGGGCTGGAAGGATAGCTCAGGCTAAAATGTATTTACTCCCGCATGTTCTACATTTTTTTTGAACCATACCCCTTCCATTGATGCAAAATCAAATAAAAAAACTCCAGGGACTTATTAACAACTTTATTTGGCAACAAAAACGCCCCAGAGTGAAAAAAGCTACGTTATTAACTCCAGTTCTATCTGGAGGCCTGGGCACACCAGACATCCAAGCTTACTACCGAGCATCCATCTTGGACCAATTAAAAACCTGGTGGTCGGACAAGCGTCAGACAACTTGGAAATAGATAGAAGCCACCATACTACGCACAAACCCTAAAATCCTCTTGGCTGCCACATGGCTCAATCTCCCACCTAAGCGCTACCCACTCGATACCATCACAGCCTCCACAAACGCCTGGACTGCAATAACACAATCTATGCAAGGGATCTCTGCAGAAACCCTGACCAAACTACCCATTGAAGCACTCCAGCTTATCTCCCCGGACTTACCCCTATCAGAATGGACCAAACAAGGCATTACCAACATTGGATCGCTCTTCTCGGAAACAGTTCTAAAGTCTTTCACCCACCTAGTAGAGCAGTACGACCTCCCCAAACAAACTTTCTTCCTTTACTTGCGGATCAGATCCACCCTCTCAAAGATCCGTTGCTCAACTTCGGACTGTCTCTCACTCCCCCTGATTACACACTATAATCTTGATGTATCCAAATGCAAAGGGATCTCTCTGATATATAAACTGCTCACTAAACCTTCTCTGGACTTACTCTCCCCCATTATACAATATTGGTCCTCCTTGACAGACCAACCATCTACGAAGATACAATGGCAAAAGGTCCTCTTACTACCCTTACGCCTATCCCACTGCATTACCCACTGAGAATCAGCGCAAAAACTATTTCATAAATGGTATTTCACCCCAGAAAGACTGGCAAGGATATACTCGAATACTTCACCCAAATGTTGGAGAAATGGCGACAAAATATTACTACATATTTGGTGGGAATGCCAATCGATTAGAAATTATTGGGAAAAAGTGAAAGACCTAATCTTTTCCGTATCTGGGGTAACCCTCCCTATGTCCCCACTGGATCTACTCCTGGGACTGGATATTCCCACCTGGCCTAAACACTTCCAGACCCCGGTAACCCACATACTTATTGCAGCGAGACTGGCGATCACAAGAAAGTGGAAATCGACACACCCCCCTCTACTGAAAGAAACCATCCAGATACTCAATCAGAACTTCTTGTTGGAGTACTCTTTTGCTAAAGCTAACATCTCCACAAATCATTTTCAAAAGACTTGGGAACTCTGGATCATAAACGCTAGAAGTGCGCCTTTACATTAAAAATATCCCACCGGTAAACTCCAGTACATTATCTACACACTCTCTCATAGATGATACCTTGTACCTTATAGTTATTTGTAGTCATGTACTTCCGCCCTTTTTTTTTTGTTTTCCTTTTCCTCTTCCCCTATCCAGCAATGTCTACCCATTGTCAACCTTGTAAGTCTTTATTGTAACTATTCAGATACTACAGGTTTCGACACCTCACTCCTGTTATCATTTACCCTTTATATATGTTCAATGATGCCTGGGTATGCCCACTTGGCGATGTCTCTATTTTGCTGTATCGAATAGTATAAAAAAAAAAAAAGGTCCTCATGTGCACACTATGCATACAGCCCCAATAATGGTTAAGCATATGTGTTCCTGACTAAGGAGTACCCCTGAAGCTGTCTGAAAGTACCTGGTGCATAATGTCTACTTTATTGCATTTTTTTGTTGGGGCCCCTCTGTAGGTGGTGCACCTGTAGTTGTCCCTTTCAGACTGTACGCAATGGATGGCTGATAGGCTTCTAGATAAAAATAGGTAGTGCGTTAGTCAACTGTATCTGTACTCAGAACTATACAAAACACAATAAAAAATAATTAAAACATGTATAAATGTGAAATAAATGGGTAGGGGGGGGGGGGGGGGAGGGGCAGACTAGATGGACCACTTAGTCTTTTTCTGCCGTCAGTTTCAATGTAAGGGGCAGTGTCAGTTGGCCTTAACTATTGGCAGCAAGGGTTTAAGTTTGTTAAATCCATTCATCACTCCCAGTATGCAGCAGATCAGGTCCAGTACACTTGCCGATCGGTTGTACTAGAAGTCTCACAATTAGGTCCTCTCTAATGTGGTGGCACATGGCAACAGGTTTTCCCAGCTCGGGTTCCAAGTCTTACCGCTTTGTCCTCAATGTAGGCAAGCTCAGCACAGATCTGCTCACACTGGTTTTCCCACACTGTCTGCCTGGTGTCCTGAACAGACCCCAGCAACAGGTCTGTACTATCTGATGTGCTGATATGTGTGAGCTTTGATAATTTTGCCTGAGAAAACACTATATTTCTACTCCCCTGTATGCAGGGAATTGTGGGCCTTTAGTTCTGCAGCCATTAGCCTCCACTCACTTTTATTGTGCAGTGCCCTTTTTAAGCACTACATATCCCATGGTCCTTAGGGGCAGCTTCACACTTGCCCATTACTGGAGCCGATCTTCCATTGCTAGAAAGGGAGGGAGAGCAGGGAATCCACCCAGAGCCACTGTGATCCCAATGCAATGACCAGAAGACGGAGGGGAAAAAAGGCAGACATGAAGCTTCACAGCCCGCTCTGAACTTTACACATCTGGCAGCCTAGCAGTACAGTGGTGGGGGGTGAAGGAGAGTGGGCACAGGAACACACTCACAGCCCACTACTCCAGCCGGCTCTGTCCCTGCTCACAGCGGCATAGGGCAGCAAGCAGGGGATGACACAACCAGGCTACATTTTTCTGAAGAAAGGATCATTTTCAAAATGGTGCCAATATGTGCAATCATAATACACAGACTGTATTGTATTTGCATAATTTGACTACCTTATTAAATAAAATACAATTTCAACAATTGAAGGAGTTTTATTCTCAACTCTGACAGATTGAAAGGATTACTTATTTTCAACAAACAGAATGCAGCGCAGACAGCCAGAAATATCAACACGATGAATCACCTACACTTCTTTAGTAGAATATGTGTACAATGAGCTCATGCTTTACTGGCAGAAAGGAAACCTAGAAAAATGAAGCCACTGCTGCAGGCCATTAAAAAGAAAGTTGCTAAATCAAGGAACTTTTAAATAAAGATGTGGTAGAAAGTATAATCACTAACAAACAGAGAACTATCTTGATGATAGATCTGGGAGTTGTTCACTTTATTTGTGTATTAATACATACATACAAGGCTTAATTTAACATGTATAGGTTGCCAAAACAAACATTATTTTGCGTGACTTAATTTTTTTAGCTTCCTTTGGCTCTTGATGATGAAAATAATGGCGGTTATAGTGAACAGCAATTATTATAGCTTAGTGAATTGAGCTTACTGTCTCTTTCAAGTATTTTCTGATCATGTTACACAAAATTCATGTAGTATTGTAGGATTATTTCTACACTCTTAAAGTAATAATAAAAGTTTTTTTTTTTTTTATTAACATAAAAAAAAAAGTTATACTTATCTGCTCTATGCGTCGCTTTAACTGACAATTGCGAGGTCGTGCGATGCTGTACTCAAACAAAATTGACGTCCTTTTTTTCCCACAAATAGAGCTTTCTTTTAGTGGTATTTGATCATCTCTGCGGTTTTTATTTTCTGCGCTATAAACAAAAAAAGAGTGACAATTTAGAAAAAAAACACAATATTTTGTACTTTTTGCTATATTGACCACTGCCCACCCGCGCTATAGCCGAAAGACGGCTACAGCGCGGATGCGACCTGCAGATAGGGCGTCCCTGGACATCCTCCTATTTACTTCCACAATGCGCGCTCCTGAGAGCGCGTATAAGGGAAGTTCTGTGCTGGTCGTGTCCCTCGGACACAGCCAATCACAGATCACTGTAGGCGGGCAATCACAGCGGCCGTTTACAGCACGATTGGTGTGTTCAATGAGAGATGATCTCATATGTAAACATATGAGATCATCTCTCAGCACCACTCTCCCTCCTCCCACAGACAGCGTGTGAGGAGGGAGAGATGAACAGCTGCAGCGGCCATAAGTTGCAAAAAAAAGTAAAATAAACTGCCATCTGCCCCCACTGCCATCTTCCCCCACTGCCATCTGCCCCCACTGCCATCTGCCCCCAGTGCCACCTGTCCCCAGTGCCACCTGTCAGTGCCATCTCTCCCCAGTGCCACCTGTTGTCAGTGCCATTTGTCCCCAGTGCCATCTGTCATCAGTGCCACATATAAGTGCATCTGTCATCAGTGCCACATCAGTGCCACGTGTCATCAGTGTCACATAGTGCCATCTGTCATCAGTGCCATAATCAGTGTCATGTGTCATCAGTGCCACATATTAGTGCCATCTGTCATCAGTGCCACGTATCAGTGCCATTTGTCATCAGTGCCACCTGTCAGTGTCATGTGCCATCTGTTATCAGTGTCACGTGTCATCAATGCCACGTATCAGTGCCATCTGTCATCAGTGTCATGTGTCATCGGTGCCACGTATTAGTGCCATCTGTCATCAGTGCCACGTATTAGTGCCATCTGTCATCAGTGCCACGTATTAGTGCCACGTTTCATCAGTGCTACGTATAAGTGCCATCTGTCATCAGTGCCACATATTAGTGCCATCTGTCATCAGTGTCAAGTGTCATCAGTGCCCCGTATTAGTGGCATTTGTCATCAGTGCCACATCAGTGTCACGTGTCATCAGTGCCACGTATCAGTGCCATCTCTCATCAGTGCCACATCAGTGCCACGTGTCATTGTCCTGGTGCTCCAGGGCCTTCAAAAGTGTAATAGGTAGTCAACAATTTAGATGTGTAATTTATGCGCCTATAACACATGACGGAGCTCCCTGCATTTTGGGCCTCTCTATGTGGCTAGGCTGTGAAAAAGTCCCACACATGTGATATTGTAATACTCAGGAGGAGTAGCAGAATTTATTTTGGGGTGTCATTTGTGGTATACACATGCTATGTGAGAGAAATAACCTATTACAATGACAATTTTGTGGAATAAAAAAAAAAAAAAAAAAAAATCTTCATATTGCAAAGAATTGTGGGAAAAAATGACAACATCAAAAACCTCACCATGCCTCTCACTAAATACCTTGGAATGTCTACTTTCAAAAAAGGGGTCATTTGGCGGGTATTTGTACTTCCATGGCTTGTTCGGAAAAGAAATGAGATAGACCACCAGTACATCAGATGTGATCAACTTTGTATGATTCGCACCATAGCTTGTAGACTCTCTAACTTTCACAAAGACCAAATAATATCCACTAATTTTGGTTATTTTTACTAAAAATATGTAGCAGTATAAATTGTGGCCAAAATTTATGAAGAACAATTATTAATTTGCATAATTTTATCACAGAAACAAAGAAAATTTTGTTTTTTCATTTATAGCGCAAAAAAAAAAAAAACCCAGAGGTGATCAAATACCACCAAAAGAAAGCACCGAAAGCTGAAAATTGGTCTGGGCAGGAGGGGTGTTTAAGTGCCCAGTAGGCAAGTGGCTAAATATTCCCAATTTAAAAAAAAAAAAGAAATCTCACTTTAGGCTGATATGTATTCTTCTACATATTTTTGGTAATAAAAATTGCAATAAGTGTATATTGATTGGTTTGCACAAGTTATAACATCCACAAAATAGGTTATAGATTTTGTTATAGAGTTATAGATGCCATTTTTATAATTTTTTTTTTTTTTACTAGTAATGGCGGCAATCTGCTATTTTTATCGGGACTGCGACATTATGGCGGACATATTGGACACTTTTGACACATTTTTTAAACCATTGACAATTATACAGCGATCAGTGCTATAAAAATGCACTGATTACTGTGTAAAAGGCACACTGACATCACCCAACACAAGATTTACATGTTGGGAGATAAGCGGTGACCTACCTTCATCTCCAATGGCGGCCAATAAGGGAAATATTCATCTTCTAGATGGTGCCGGGCAATGAGCGGTGTGGCCGTAGGATCTTTCCAACCACCTGAACTGAGTGCCTAATAGAGATATATCCCCCAGGCGGCTCATTTGCAGAAGGAGCGTTTCATTTGTGGCGATATCTGGTCTCTGTGATGGGACCAGTCTAGCTGGTAAGCGGCAGTAGTGTTGGTGGTGGAAGCCTGTCTCTGCAACTTTGAGGACACTTTTCCTTTACTGGTGTGGTGTGTTACACAGTGGAGACTACAATTAGAAAATTTCTGATGGGGATATGGACTAATATTTGAACACATACACTTTTGGATTATATTTTGTCTAAATGTTGTTTGATATATTCATTTATTTTATATTTTTTTTCACAAGTATTATTAGATCATTTTAGCGCAGCTTTTTTTTGGAAAATAACTAGGATTTGATTTGTGGGTATCTCACTTTTAAAGTTGCTGCTGCACTCACGGTATAAGTTTCACATAATTTCATCTGTTATGGTTTTTTTCATTAATCACATTTAAGAATAGCGCTGTATTTTTTTTGGGTTACATACTGTGTAAATGTCACTGGCAGAGAAGGGATTAACACTAGGAGGCAATCAAGGGGTTAACTCTCTGTGTTCCCTGACTGTGTGTTCTAACTGTGGGGGGGCTGACTATAGGAGTTGACAGATCGTAGTTTCTAGCTGTTAGGAACTCACGATCAGCCTCTCCTCTCCCCACAGAACAGGGATTTGTGTGTGCACACACACGTCCCTGTTCTGCCTCTTGTGCCCGCGATCGCGCATGGCCAGTGGTCATCGCGACCCCCGGCCACGAGCATCGGCAACCCCGAAATGCCAACCTGCCGCAGTATAATGACAGCAGCTGGTCAGCAAGTGGTTAAAGGATATCTAAAGTCTCCTTTTTAATCACTTTAATACAGGGCATTTTCACCCCTTTCCTGCCAAGGCCAATTTTCAGCTTTCAGCGTTGTCACACTTTCAATGACAATTGCACGATCATGTGACGTTGTACCCAAATTAAATTAAACACAATATTTATTATTTTGCTATAATAAATATCCAATTTTTTTCCTACGTTTAGGCCAATATATATTCTTCTACATATTTTTGGTGAAAAAAAATCCCAATAAGCGTATATTGATTGGTTTGCGCAAAAGTTATAGCGTCTCCAAAATAGGGGATAGATTTGTCATTTTTATTATTTTTATTTTTTTACTACTAATGGCGGGGATCTGCGATTTTTATTGTGACTGTGACATTGCGGCAGACAAATCAGACACTTTTGACACTATTTTGGGACCATTCACATTTATAAAGCAATCGGTGCTATAGAAAATGCACAGATTACTGTATAAATGTGAATGGCAGGGAAGGGGTTAACACCAGGGGCACATCACACAAGCCAAAAGGTCATCAACAGCTGGGCAGTGAGATACAGGAACATCAGGCAGAGTCAGGAACAAGCTGGAATTGGTACACAGCCATACAGCGAGTTACAGGAGTGCAAAACAGGAGTGGATTCAGTGTTAAAGCCAAATTCGCAGCAGGCAGACAGGAATCCAGAGAAATCTTAGGGGCAAGCCAGGTCATGCACGCATTGGTGGGTATAGTAGGTCAAAGTGCAGAATAAACAGGAACTAGCTAAAGACCACTCAGCAATCTATTAATGTCATAGGCCAGCTTAAATAGGCTGTTTGGTGCCAGTGCCAGTACTGGGCATGCGTGTGCATGTGCACATTCTGTTTCGCGTGGATGTAAATACATTTATGCGTGCGTACTAATGCCTGCTCTGCAGTGAGCCTTTGGTCAGAAAAATTAGCATGCGCATGAGCATGTGGTAGCCTTCTGGTTAGAAAACATACTGAGCTTCTCTTACAGGATAGAAGCACCATGGAGGAAATTGGAATACCTGACAAGCTGAATGTATCTTGGGCCTTGACCAAAGTGTGGTGGCCTCTCCCCAATGATTTGGTAGCTGAAACAACTAGTGTCTTTCAGTCAGGAGCTGATTTCACAGAAAGCTGGGTTGGCTTGAAGGTCATCTATTTGGGAAGACTGTAAATATTTATTTTTTTACTCATCCGATGCCTGCCAAGTTCATTGGTGTCCTGTGCCCTAACCCTCTCTCCTAGGAGTGTTGAGTTAGAGCTGGTGACTGGCACCCTGCTCACATTGCTCCACTATGACAAGCACTAGACCCTGAGGTGTAAATTTTAGCCCACCCTGCATCTGAGGTTCCTCATAAACCTTTGAGGTTCAGGTGGTTGTTGGATATGACTCCAAGCAAACAATGTTGCTGTATAAATTCATATTCTTGGCACAGAGATTTGATAAAGAGGTAGAAATTGCTTTATAAAACTTTGGTAAAAATACATTAAATATTAAAGCATCAGTAACCCACCACTTGGTTTTCATTTGTTTTATGTCTGTTTTTCTCAATTCAAGAACAGAAAAAAGTAAATAGGGATGAGAGCTGAAAGTGTGAAAGGCTTGATTGGAGTCAAGCTTTAATTCAACGGTTAATCATGTTTGTGTAACTGCTTTCCTCTATTATTGTTTTTATTTTAATACAAGAACAAATATTCTGTTAACATATGTAAATGTGTGTTTTATTTATGCTGAATTATATTATACTTTATTGAAAGTCATTGCTAAATAATAAACCTCATTATAAAAAGTAGGCAGAATGCCATTTGCTTAAAGGTCAGATGTAGAGTGAAATGTGGCCGCTATCTGCTTTTTCCATGACATAAGTAACAGGATAACTAAGTTAATGGCAGCCTTGTCCCTGCCCTGAGGCTTTTGGATTGCCACTGGAAAGTGAGCTGAACAAAAAAAGAAAGCAAATAGAGAATGCTGACATCAGCACTTTCCTGGTTCTCTTGTCTATGTCACTGTATGATGCGCTCCCTGTTCCTAAGACATTCTGGTTTAAGAATAGTAAGGTGACTTTCACAATATTAGGCACATGACTGCTATGTTTAGCCATGTTAACCTCACCAATGTAATAATATCTATAAGGAAATACAACAATGATCTTATGACTTCCGTTGACTAAATAACTAAGTAATAACATTACTAAAGCAGCGATGTGCAAACTATAAAAAGAGCAATTTGCTGCTCTTGCAAATCCAGTATGTATTATACACACAGTTATGGAATAACTAACTTTAAAAATAAATTGCCAAAGACCTTTTCAGTTTGGCTTTATCCATAAACTTAACAAGCTTTTATAAAAAGCCTGGAACAGGGCCAAGTAACCCCCTGTTCCAGGGGGTGATTCCCTGTTCCGTGTTAAAGGGTGTGATTCCCCCTACAGGAGGTTCAATGAGTGAGGGGGGGGGCAAGACGCTCTAGGGCGATTAAAGCCTTCACCAAGTATGGAAATACGGTGGGAAGTAGAACCCTCATTAACGGAAATATTGCAGGCGATTAACTCCTGCAAGGTCTCCATAAATTAAATATCTATTCAGCTTAATACGGTACGGGAAGAACTGTCTTTTGTTAGGCATGATATGCAAAAAGTACAGCAAAGGACCACTCTTGAAGGGAGGGTTAGCTCAGTGGAGGATGATCTGAGCCCTATGAAACAGCAGATGAGCTATATAAAGGAACAACTGGCTAGCTATCAGCGTAAGACTGACGAAATGGACAATAGGATGCGCAGAAAGAATGTACGGATAGTGGGGCTTCCCGAACGTAGCAAGGGATCAGAGCCAAATGTATTCCTGGAAAAATGGTTTAAAGATCTGTTTGGAGACCAGTCTTTTTCACCCTTTTTGCTCTGGGGGTTCCCCCCAGACCCCCTCAATCAGGTTTCTGAAGAATCAATAGAGCTTGGGGAGCGCAATCAT
The DNA here is from genome assembly GCF_037356315.1 of Lithobates pipiens. Lineage (NCBI taxonomy): Eukaryota > Metazoa > Chordata > Amphibia > Anura > Ranidae > Lithobates > Lithobates pipiens. The sequence goes on along the minus strand of NW_027507764.1, from coordinate 354,051,266 downwards.
CCAGTGGGGTGGAGGTTAAGCCCCATTTGGATTGTACTGATGGGAGATCCGAATGAAATTTTACTGCCCCAGGGTGAGTTTATTGACCTAAATCGGGGACTGCCTCAGGGGGAATAGTATGGGACACTACGAAGGCCTTTTTAAGAGGCCTAATGATATACCAGATCTCAAGAATTAAAAAACAGACTAATGCCCCATACACACGGTCGGACATTCTGACCACAAAATCCATCGGATTTTTTCAGATGGATTTTGACCAAAACTTATATTGCATACACATGGTCGCACAAGTTGTTGGAAAATCCGATCGTTCTGAACGAGGTCACGTCAAACACGTACGTCGGGACTATAAACGGGCCAGTAGCCAATAGCTTTCGTCTCTTAGTTTATTCTGAGCATGCGTGGCACTTTGTCCGCCGGAATTGTTTACACACGATCGGAATTTATGCGATCACATTTTGTTGTCGGAAAATTTTAGATCCTGCTTTCAAATTTCGATGGAGCCCACACACGGTCGGATTTTCTGACAACATGATCCGATCGCACATTTTCCGTCGGAAAATCCGACCGTGTGTATGGGGCTTAACCACTTCAATACAGGGCATTTATACACCTTCCTTACCAGACCAATTTTTAGCTTTCAGCGCTCTCACACTTTGAATGCCAGTTACTCAGTCATGCAACACTGTACCCAAACAAAATTTTTATCATATTTTTCATACAAATAGAGCTTTCTTTTGGTGGTATTTAATCACCACTGGGTTTTTTATTTTTTGCGACATAAGTGAAAAAAGAGCGAAAATTTTGAAAAAAAAACACTTTTTTTTTGTTTCTATGATAAAATTTTGCAAATAAGTAATTTTTGTTCATAAATTTGGGCCAAAATTTATATGGCTACATCTCTTTAGTAAAAATAAACCAAATTAGTGGATATTATTTAGTCTCTTTGAAAGTTATAGAGTCTACAAGCTATGGTGCAAATCATTGAAAATGTATCACATCTGATCACACCTGATGTACTGACGGCCTATCTCAATTCTTGAGGCTCTGAAATGTCAGGAAAGTACAAATACCCGCCAAATGACCCCCTTTTGAAAAGTAGACAGTCCAAGGTATTTAGTAAGAGGCATGGTGAGTTTTTTGAAGTTGTAATTTTTTCCCACAATTCTTGGGAAAAAGAAGAATGTTTTTTTTTTGTTTTTTACAAAATTGTCATAATAACAAGTTATTTTTCATACACAGCATATGCATACTTCCAACTACACCCCAAAATACATTCTGCAACTCTTCCCGAGTATGGCAAAACCACATGTGTGGGACTTTTACACAGGCTGGCCACACAGAGAGGCCCAACATGCAGGGAGCATCGTAAGAGGTTCTAGGAGCATAAATGACACCTCTAATTTCCTAACGACCTATTACATTTGTGAAGGTCCTGGAGCACCAGGACAGTAGAATTACCCACAAAATGACTCAATTTTGGAAAGCAGACACCCCAACATATATTCTATGAGGCACAATGAGTCTTTTGAACAGTTCATTTTTTTCCACGAGTCTTCGGAAAACGTGGAAAGAAAATGAAAACATATTTTTTTTTTTACACAAAGTGGTCAGTTTATAAGATATTTTCTAACTCAAAGCATGTACATAGCAAAAATTATACCCCAAAATACATTCTGCTACTCATCCTGAGTATGGAGATACCACATGTGTGTGACTTTTACACAGCGTGTCCACATATAGAGGCCCAACATGCAGGGAGCGCCGTCAGGTGTTCTAGGAGCATAAATGACACCTCTAATTTCCTAACGACCTATTACATTTGTGAAGGCCCTGGAGCACCAGGACAATGGAATTACCCACGAAATGACCCCATTTTGGAAAACAAACACCCCAAAGTATATTCCATGAAGCATAATGAGTCTTTTGAACGGTTTATTTTTTTACACAAGTCTTCAGAAAACGTGGAAAGAAAATTAAAATCTTTTTTTTTTTACACAAAGTTGTCCATTTATAATATATTTCTCACACATAGCATGTATATAGCAAAAATTACACCCCAAAACACATTCTGCTACTCCTCCTGAGTATGGCGATACCACATGTGTGACACTTTTACACAGCCTGGCCATATACAGAGGTCCAACATGGAAGTGGTACATTCAGGCGTTGTAGGAGCAAAAATGACACATCTCATTTCGTTCCTACCTATCACACTTTTGAAGGTCCTGGAGCACCAGGACAATGGAATTACCCACAAAATTACCCCATTTTGGAAAGCAAACCCCCCAATGTGTATTCTATGAGGCATGGGCTGCAAATAGGTACTCGGGTACTCTGACAGGCTGGTGACAGGTACTCTGTTACTCCGACGGGCTGGTGACAGGTACTCGGGTACTCCGACGGGCTGGTGACAGGTACTCAGGTACTCCGACGGGCTGGTGACAGGTACTTGGGTACTCCAACAGGCTGGTGACAGGTACTGGGGTACTCCGAAGGGCTGGTGACAGGCATTCGGGTACTCAGATGAACGTTGACAGGTACTCAGATAGACCAGATAGACTGTGACAGGTACTCAGATGAACTGTGACAGGTACTCAGGTACTCAGATGGGCTGTGACAGGTACTCAGGTAGGCTGTGACAGGTACTCAGGTAATCGGGTACTCAGATGGGCTGTGACAGGTACTTAGGTACTCAGATGGGCTGACAGGTGCTCAGGTACTCGGGTACTCAGATGGACTGTGACAGGTACTCGGGTACTCAGATGGGCTGACAGGTACTCAGGTACTCGGGTAATCAGATGGGCTGACAGGTACTCAGGTACTCGGGTACTCAGATGGGCTGACAGGTACTCAAATGGGCTGTGACAGGTACTCAGGTACTCGGGTACTTAGATGGGCTGTGGTACTCGGGCACTCAGATGGGCTGTGATGGGTGATGACAGGTACTTTGATGGGTGGTGACAGGTACTTTGATGGGTGGTGACAGGTCCTCTTTATTGGGGGGGGTGGGTAATCAGTGTGTGATTGGTGTACACTGAGTGGTAACGATCAGTGTGTGAGGAGGAGAACCCGGTAACATCTCGTTACCGCGGTTTGGTTACATTCTGTGACCGGCTGTGATTGGACACAGCCAGTCACGTGGTAAAGAGCCAATTCCATTGGCTCTTTACTGCAATCGGGGTTGGGCTGTGTCAGGGTGACAAGCCGCATCCCCGATCGCCGCTCTGCATGCACCCTAGGCGCGTGCACAAGCTCTGTAACGGCGCAGTACATGTGACCAGCTGTGATTGGACACGGCCGGTCACATGTATCGGGGGGTGTGGATGGGGATGGAAACCACACAGATTGGGGATGGGCTGTGTCCGAGGGACACACCTCATCCACAATCGCCGCGGGCCCCCGCATGAGTGGCGATATACCGAGGCCGTCATATGACGTCCACCCAGGATGGGAGATCCCATCTGTGGCCGTCATATAACTATGGCCGGGTATTGAAGTGGTTAAGGAGTGGGAGAGACTAATGGGGGAGAGAGTAACAATAGCAGAAGAACACTCTATTAACAACCTGACACTTGATACACTCAGGAACTGGACAGAGGAGAAAAACAATTACCGGTTAGTGAAGATAGAGAACAAGCACCTTTTCAAGAGACAAGCGGCCTTTGGAGAAGGGGAAATGGTGGGAAGCATGCTGGCCCTACTGGTTAGGGCAAACTCTCCCACCTCTGTGGTACCTTCAGTTACCACAGAGGTTGGGAAATTGTCCCCTTATACCCCAAAAATAGTGGATACATTTAAAGAATACTATGGTGACCTGTATAGATCTCGCCAGAACGAAATGAGGGAGTGAATGGACAGTTTCGTTAGAGGAGTTGCAGCAGATCAGTAACAAGATGGCGAACCAGAAATCCCCAGAAAGGCGGTCTTCCCCCATCAATGATGGAGTCTACCATAATTACCATACATAAGGAGGGTAAAGATCCACTCGATGTTGCTTCATATAGGCCTATTGCCCTATTGAATACAGACATGAAAATCCTTGGAAAGGCCTTGGCGGCTAGGCTGAATAAAGTTATATCGAAACTCATCCGCCCTGACCAAACTAGTACAAATATAAGGCGGCTATATTTGAATTTACAGGTCCCCACAGACATGGATGGGGAGAGGGCTATTCTTTCGCTGGATGCAGCCAAGGCCTTTGATGGAGGCCCTTCAGCTCAGACCAGGGTTTATTAACTGGGTTAAAATGCTTTATAAAACTCCAGAGGCCAGAATAAAGGTAAATAATGAACAGTCCGACAAATTTGGACTGGGGAGGGGCACGAGACAGGGTTGCCCCCTGTCACCCCTCCTCTTTGCCATTGAAATTGAGCCTCTGACTATTGCTCTTAGAGCCTCGGGAACAGGTGAGGGGCTTTAGACGAGGTGACATGAGGAAAAACTTGCATTAAATGCAAATGACCTTCGGCTGTTTTTGGGAGACATGCAGGAGTCTCCTCAGAAAGCTATGAACATTATTAATACCTTTGGTCAAATCTCCGGGTTAAAGATAAACTGGGTAAAACCATGTTTGTTGCCTGTAGACCCCTGGGGGACCCCTTGCCTGAGTAGGTGGCCCAGATACCAGTGGTAAACAAATTTAAATATCTCGATATAAACATTTCTAGAGACCCTCGTTCTTATTCCTTAGACAACATTGACTCGCTATTAGTTAAATTCAGGAGCAAAATAAAAGTGTGGAAAAGCCTGCCATTATCTATGGCAGGTTGTTGCAATTTAATTAAAATGATCTGGATGCTGCAGCTCTTCTATGTATTACATAACTCTCCAATATGGTTGTACAAAAAGTGGATATGTAAGAAGGAGTAGGAAGATGCTCCTACAAAACACCCCACATGACTCCTTAGTTCAAGCTCTGGAGTCAGGGTCCTTCCCTTCAGGATTACCTACCCTGAACCTTATGATGAGAGTATGGGATACAGTGAAAGTAATACTGAAGTATGATGGTCTCACAGAGTATACCCCTCTGTGGGAGAATATTAAATTAGGAGAACTACAGAAGATCGGGGTAATAAAGGATTGGAAGAAGTGTGGAATAAAATATATCTCCCGGTTATATGTAGATGCATCCCAGAAAATTTTTCAGGACTTGAGAGCCCAATATTCCCTTTTGAACAAATCTTTTTTTAGATACCTACAGGTTAGGCATGCTCTGGGGGAACGGTTTAGAGGTAAGACTTTAAAATGGAGCAATATCCCTGAACATCAAAAAGTAATTAATTCAGAGACAGGAAAGGGCCTAATTTCAAAAATATACTCACATATCAATAAGGGGAGAATGAGAGGGAAGGAACCCCCTTTGTATAGGATAAAATGGGAAAAAGATGTGGGAGACATCTCAGAAACGCAATGGACCAGTATCTTGGAACTGGCTCCACTTGTCTCTCTGTCCCCCTCCCAGAGGATGTCACACCTGTTTTTGCTTTATAGAACTTACTATACCTCTTGTAGACTTTTTAAGTTTGGCTGTCGGCCAGACGCAAGATGTCCTAGGTGTGGGGATCCAGAAAAGGATATGCTTCATATGTTTTGGAGATGTTTGAGGCTGATTCGCTACTGGATGGGGGGTGATGGTAATTATTGACCGGGCGTTCATTACCTCCACCGAGTTGGAGGCAAAACACTGCCTACTGGGATTGGTGGAGGGAGTGGGAATACCAGGAGGTCGGCAGGTAGCAGTTATGAGATGTTTATTTCAAGCAAGGAAGCTGATCGCCCAGAGATGGCAGTCAGCAATGCCTCCGTCCTGTAAAGAAATGGCTGAATAGTATGAATGTGGTAATCCTTAAAGAGAAAGCGGTGTATATAAAGCAAGGGGTGCTAAGGAAATATGAAATGTTTTGGAAACCTTGGTGGGAGGCAAGAGGGATCGATATGTAAACCTTACTGGTGTGGTTAAATAATAATGTGTTGGGAAGTGACCTAAAAGTAAACTGACTATGAAAGCCTGAAGGACGAATGTGTGGTTGGTTTAGTCGGGTGAATGTAGCAGAAGGGTGAGTAGTCCGACCCAAATAGAATACAGGCCCTCTATGAGTTGCCAACTCACACCTAGGCAACACTCACACTATGTGTATTAAATAATCCCCCCTTCTTTTTTTTTTAAAGGGATATAATGTAGTTGGGGGGGGGGGCTGGGAGGAAATGTTGATTTTTGATACTGTATGTAAAAAAAATATAAAAAATTGTGAATAAAGAAATAAAGTAAAAAAACAAAAAAAAAAATCTTTTATACCATGTTTCACAGTAACTTCAAATTTTGTGTTGTGCGAGATCACTAAGCATTAATATAATCTCAAAGTGCACCTGCTGTCAATACTTTAATTGTGGGGGGCGTGGCTACCATGCTGCTGGATGGACGTCTGCTAACACAGCTCCACTCCAGCAACGGGAACCAAACAACTTACAGACATCATCGCTGACCCGAACACCCATAGCCAAGCACCTGAAGCTCCGGGTACCCCTGCGGGATGTCCAGGAAGCGGAGGGGAGTGGCAGCTCCGCAGAAACTGGACAATTTCTTCCGACGAGAAGGCCGCGATCCGTGGCAAAATGGCGCCCCAGCCCCTACACTCAGACGGCTTCCTCCTCATACAGCTCTAAAGCAACCAGCCCTGGGAATCAAGAGACGGACTCCCGCCGGTCTCCGGATGCCTCCACGCCACTCTCCCGCAGTCCGGATAAATCTAAGCCACGGATGGCTTCAGACATCACTCAGGTGAACACAGGCAGGGACCCATTGGAAGACACGAGGGAGCTGATTGACCCCTTCACTGCCTTCCCCACCACTGACAAGCCTATCTCTGATACCATGTTGAAGGAGATGCTTCTCTCCCTCCGCACCTCTATGCATAATGACATGCTACAATGCCTTAATAACTTTAAAACCGAGGTAGGAGAGTTGGGCATATGAGTTGACCATATTGAAAGTAAAATGGGGGAGTTTGCCACCTCACATAATACCCTGATTGACGCACATAGCGATCACGCTGAGGAAGTCGCATGGCTTAAGGCTAAAGTCGCGGACCTGGAAGATAGGTCGCGAAGAAACAATATAAAGTTAAGGGGGGTTCCGGAGGTTGTCCTCCCCACACAACTCCAGCAATATGCCCAGGACCTGATGAAGGCTTTTCTCCCCTCCCTTTCCCAATCCGAAATGCAAATAGATCACATTCATAGACTGCCAAAACCTACTTTTCTCCCAGATAACATTCCACGTGATGTTTTGATGAGAGTCCATTTTTTTCAAACGAAAGAGCAACTTATGTCTGCTTTCCGCAAACACCAGCACCCGACTGCAGGATACGCTCACATCCAACTATTCACGGACCTCTCACAGTTTACCATGCAGAAGCACAAATCCCTTCTTTCTGTGACTAAAGCCCTACGCAACCATAACATCCCATACCGTTGGGGATACCCCGTGAAGCTAACAGTCACCCACGAGGGCAACACTTTTACGCTCACTGGACATTCTCCCTGCCCAGTCATCAGAGGGCACTTCTCCCTCTTCAAGTGGGCACCTACAGCTGGAGTGGCAAAAGGTGGCACACAAGAAAAAGCCCAAGCAATGTCAGTCTTGACTGCACAATAGTATGATGCGATTATATCTTTATATGATAATGTTCCTGTTGCACTGAGGACCCCACTCAGTGTTTCTGTTCTCTCCCCCCCCCCCCCCCCCGAAGATATGGGCAGCTGCTCTGCCTTCGAGTGCAGGATTGTACTCATCTTTTTACAGCACTATGTTTGTTTTTTTGGTTTTATTTGCTCTCCCCTCTATACCCTCTCTACTCTCCTCCATACCCTCTCTACTCCCCTCCTAGAAGGTCTGGTCTTTCCGTACAACTCCAAGCTTGTCACTCTGGAAGAGTATCTTCAAGGGACACCCGGAGACAACTCGCAAGAGACTTTGGTGATCTGCATGAGGTACTCTCACTATCTTCCTTCAGTGCTCATTTATGGCTATTAATATAGTCTCATTTAATGTTAATAGTCTCAACCATCCTGCCAAAAGGATTTCTCTTTGGAAGGAAGCTATCAAATTATGAGCAGATGTTCTCTGCATTCAAGAGACCCCTTTTGCTGCTGACTGCACACCCCAAATCCGACACAAGTTTCCCACATATATTCTTGGCCTCTGGCCCTATGAAACAGAGAGGTGTACTTATCACCATCGAGGACTCTGTTGCCTTCACCCTGAAGGAACTACATGCTGACCCTGATGGTCGCTACATTATTCTTCTCTGTGAACATAACAACAAACCCTACACTATGGTGAATCTTTATGCACCCAATTCCCATCAATTGCGTTTCCTGAAGCATCTGCACAGTAAAATATCTGCCATAAAATGGGGCTCCTTGGTGATATGTGGAGATCATAACCTGTCGCCAGATTATTCTATGGACACTACCTCCACAGCTAGATGACCACCGCCTTCCCTTCAATCTCATCTCCATGCAGAGGACATATATGACGTCTGGAGATGTCAGCATGCAAACTAACGCGATTATACCTACCTTTCTTCTAGGCACAACTCATACTCTAGAATTGAACTGATTCTGGTTGACAAACTTCTTCTGCAGGCAGTGTCCTCCTCCACCATACATGATATCACGTGGTCCAACCACGCTCCTGTCTCTATTAATGTGGTGGAGGGGCACACTACAGGTCCTGCATATATTTGGAGGGCTAATTCTCGTATTTTTCAAAGTCGTGCGCACACCGCTAGCATAGCTAACAACCTTTCAGAATTTTTCTCTTTAAATAACCAATCGGTCTCTGACCCAATGATGCTGTGGTGTGCGCATAAGGCATACATAAGAGGAGTCATTTTACAAATCTGTGCAAGGGAGAAAAGGCAGAGGACACAAAAAATTTACCAACTTCTCACTAAGATTAAATCACTGGAGACTCTTAATAAAAATAGTGCTACTCTACATCTAGCTCAAAATCTAGCCCAATATAGCTCTGATCTCAGTTTCCTATTAATAGAACAATATGACAAACACGTCAGATCTCTCAAAATATCCCCCTATGCCTCAGGCAATCGGGCAGGTAAATTCCTAGCTCAAAGGCTTAGAGCTGCAAGGCTCAAATCTAAAATTTCATATCTTATCCAGATAATATGAAACTTTACAACCCCAAGGAAATAGCAGACTCCTTCGCTGAATATTATGCTTCACTTTACAACCTAGAGAAAGACCCTGACACCCCGCAACCGAATGAGCAGAATATACAGGAGTTCTTAGCAAAACTTAATTTACCCTCCCTTACCCCAGACCAACTTGACTCTTTAAATTCCCCTATTACGGAGCCTGAGATCAGGAAACTTATAAAGACCCTTCCATTGGGAAAGTCTCCAGGCCCAGACGGGCTTCCCAATGATTACTATAGGTCCTTCCAGGACAATCTTATACCAACACTTCAAAATGTTTATTCAGCGGCAATGTCCTCTGCCTCATTTCCCTCGGAAATGCTTAAGGCTTATGTGGTTACGATCCTGAAACCAGGAAAAGAACCTACATTACCAGCCAATTTTAGACTGATTTCTTTGCTTAATTCTGATGTTAAGTTGTATGCGAGGATCCTTGCTCATAGACTGCTTCCGATACTTCCCGTGCTGGTCAAACCCGACCAGACAGGCTTTACTCCGGGCAGACAGGCTTCTGACCCCACGAGGAGAGTCGTTGGCATAATGCAATATGTGAAGACCTGTCGGGTGCCTTCTCTGCTCCTCTCTTTGGATGCGGAGAAGGCATTCGACAGGATCCATTGGGGCTACATGAGACTAACCCTGCAAAAGTTTGGATTTTCGGGTCCTATATACTCGGCTATAATGGCCCTTTACTCGTCCCCTTGCGCCCAGGTCTATACGTCTAACATGTTGTCCACCACGTTTTCTATATCCAACGGTATGAGACAGGGGTTCCCCCTTTCCCCCTCCATTTTTAACTTACTCATTGAACCGCTAGCAGAAAGAATTAGGACTCACCCCCATATTTCTGGATTTGGCCTTCCAAATAGCTCACATATTATAAACCTTTTCGCAGATGATATCATCCTGTTCCTAACTTCACCACAAACCTCCCTCTTCCACATGCACATCACGCTTGCAGAATTTAGCAATGTATCTTATTATAAGGTCAACTGTACAAAATCTCTCATTCTCCAACTCGGCCTCCCCCCCCCCCCCCCCATGTGAGACACTACAGAAAACCTTCCCCTATACCTGGAGCAAGGATAGTATAACATACCTTGGCTTAAAACTAACGACTGATATCAAACGCTTAGTGGACGCCAACTACATACCTCTCATAGACAAGCTCAACAACGAAGCCAAACGTTTAGCCAAAAATGAATTGACCTGGTCGGGCCGACTTGCTACATTTAAAATGCTACTTCTCCCTCAAGTGCTGTATGTCTTCCGGACCCTGCCAATCCCCTTAAGTAAGAAGTATATCAAATCTTTAAATTCTTTACTAACGAAGTTCATCTGGAAAACTGCGAGACCTAGATGTGCAAAAGTTTTATTAATCAAACATAGATCAGCAGGGGGAATGGGTCTAGTCGACATACAGGACTGCTATAAGGCTTCCATCCTCACCCAACTTAAAAATTGGTTCAACCACTGCCCAGACATTCTCTGGTACAGTATTGAACAAGCCCTAAGCCCAACTAAGAATCTCAAACATCTCTTGCTCATAGATGCTCTACAACCGATCCCCATTCATAAACTACCTCCTACTCTTCATGCCTCACTGGCTGCCTGGAGAGATCTTCAGAAAGTCTCTTTTCCTTCCTCCAGTCTAATTGCCATCCCAATACCCATATCGACTCTAGAACAGGCAATTCCCAATCTCTCAATTATGGGCTGGCAGGAAAAGGATATTCAACTGATCACTGACTTATATGGTGAGAATTCCCTTATCCCATTTGATGTCCTTCAGCTCCGATTTAATTTCTCACCCTCAGATAAATATAGATATAACCAAATTTACCACTTCCTTAGGTCCATCAAATCGCCCACCATTCGCTTTCCAAAAGTGGTTTGGCAGTTCTATAATACTGTCCCCTCGTCTTGTAAAGGTATCTCCTTATTCTACAACCTATTTCAACAGAAATTGGACTTTGTTAAATCGCCCCCTTATGAAAAATGGGAAGCTGACCTTAAAATAACTTTTACCACCTTGCAGTGGAAGGAGGCTTTCAGATGGATATATAGAGCCTTAAAATGCATTAACCATTGGGAACTGTCCCAAAAGATAGCCCTTAGATGGTACCTTACCCCATATAGAATTGCTAAATTTGGTAAAGATGGTTCCCCGCTGTGCTGGAGGAAGTGTGGAGAGGTAGGTAACTTACTCCATATGTTTTGGACATGTAAAAATCTTACTAGCTACTGGAATTCTGTCTTCCGCTCGCTCTCCGGCATCACAGGAATTATCACACCCCCTAACCCTAACTTAGCGATATTGAATATAGGCATAGACTCCTTCCTGCCGGAGTTCAGAGTAGTGGTCACACACATACTCCTGGTAGCCAGATCCCTGATAACAAGACATTGGAAAATGGACAAAGCACCTGCTGTGGCTGAAGTGTTTACTACTACTCAGACCTATTATGTATATGAGTCACTGCTAGCTACAGCGGGTGGAAATAAAAAACACTTTGACAATAAATGGAAAATTTGGACAAATTGGTACAAAGCTATTAACTGACCCTTAACATATCCTCTAAATAGATCGGCATACCCCCCGTCTGGATCAGACCTATTCACCTATACCCTCCCCTCCCCCCTGTTTCCCTTCTCTTCCTTCTCCGTCCCCATATTACCGTTCTCCTGTTTACACACTCACCCGCAGTGTATTTTTGCAGTTAATAGTGGTATGGTTTTAGGCCTCCTTTAATTGAGGCCCCTACAGCTCCAAGGGAGTTGGATCTACAATGTTGCAAAATTTTAGCTATAAGGCATGGGTATACATCCTACTACTCTTGATGGCTGGATTTTCCGCAATATGTACTTATTAGTTTACCCAATGTGAGTGTACGAATATCCTTACACTGTATTTTTTGTTTTTCCCCATCCCTGCTACTATGTTTGACTTTTTGTGGCTGTCGAACTCTGTAATTTGCAAGAAAATTTTATTTTCTATGTTTTCTTCTTTGTTTGTTTATATCTCAATAAAAACGATTTAAACAAAATACTTTAATTGTACTACATTGCATACATATGCACATACTGTAACTGTAAATACCTTCTTGTTGTATAATTAACACATTTTAGCACTTACTGGTAGTGTTGATTACTGACCCTGCCCATTCTGACAGGTGTTTTTAGGCTTATCCTCAAGATTGAGTGCTCTGCCAAAAATATATTAAAACTACCTACATCAAAAGCTGCAGCAACCACTAAATGTGACGCTGACCACATGCACTCAACTTCTTTGGTCGACCATGGCGAGACCTGTTCTGAGTGGAACCTGTCCTGTCAAACCGATGTATGGTCTTGGCCACCATACTGCAGCTCAGTTTCGGGCAAACTTCTTATATTCTAGGCCATCTTTATGTAGAGCAACAATTCTTTTTTTCAGATCCTCAGAGAGTTCCTTGCCATGAGGTGCCATATTGAACTTCTAGTGACCAGTATGAGAGAGTGACAGTGATAACACCTAATTTAGCACACCTGCTCCCCATTCACACCTGTGACCTTGTGACACTAATGAGTCACATGACACCGGGGAGGGAAAATGGCTAATTGGGTCCTATTTGGACATTTTCACTTAGGGGTGTACTCACTTTTGCTGCCAGCAGTTTAGACATTAATGGCTGTGTGTTGAGTTATTTTGAGGGGACAGCAAATTTACACTGTTATACAAGCTGTAAACTCACTACTTTACATTGTAGCAAAGTGTCATTTCTTCAGTGTTGTCATATGAAAAGATATAATAAAATTGTTACAAAAATGTGAGGGGTGTACTCGATTTTGTGAGATACTGTATAAATAACGAATACCACTAGCCTTTAGTTTAATAAGGATAATTTCACCAATTATTCTATGAAAAGTCCCCAAACAGCCCAAAAAAATTATAAAGTGTATTCCTGTGCTCCACCACCAGCTGAATAGCGCACTCAACTTGTTAGTGGACCCATATAAACATACAGCTCTAAAGTGTTACTAAACCCAGGACCCTGCATTCACTATATCTGGTCTCCCACAGTACACAGAACATTGAAATGTAATAGTTTTAGTAAATATAAATCACTAATACCTTTTTTCATCAGCAGTTAAAGCAGTCTTGTGACTTGTATCAATATCTAATAAAAGATTGTAGGAGGAGTTTTCATTCTACTCTGACTGTCCTATAAGGCTTTATGACCCCTGACCCTTTTTCTGGACAGTGCTTATTGACCCTGTGTTGATCACATGCACTCTCCGAAGAAAAGAAAAACACTTTCTAGCAATACACCAATATGCCAAACTGAGCATGTGCAGCTTGTCCCCAAGGCTCTGTTCAATCAAGAGATGCATTGGAGTCAGTGGAAGAAGAGGAGGATCAGAGAGACAGGATCACACAGCCTTTAATGTTGTGGGTTTAGTAACACTTTAAATAAACCAAGTCCTCAGTGGAGTGTCATGTCCCAAGGATCAATCTTCCGCTTGGATCAACTTTACCACAGGATAATTTCCTTTAAGAGCGGTATCTCTAGATAGCTCATCATAGAGAAGAGAGGAGAGAGGCGTGTTACAGCACCCACCCATGTGGCTTTGTGGGTGTGTGGCATAGTGCGTGAAGGTAGAGCCAAGTGTCATCGTATCTAGTTCAGAGTCTAATGCTGGAAAAATCCTACTCATATGTGTTATCCGGTGATGGCACTTTCAAGACTCATATTTCCTGTATTTATGTTAATAGATCTTTAGTGTTTTCATTGTACTAAGAAATTAGATATACTTCTCTGTGGTGAGATATCTAGAAGCGCCTCTCTTAAAGGGAATTATCCTGTGGTAAAGTTGATCCAAGCGAAAGATTGATCCTTGGGACATAACACTCCATTGAGGACTCCATTTATTTAAGCGCTGTAGACCTGTATGTTTATATTGGTCCACTAGCAAGGTGAGTGCACTATTCAGCTTGGTCAAAAAGAGTTGTTTTCTAGAGAGACTGATTGTTCACTTTGTCAGATGAAAACTGTGCACAGAGCAAATGTGTTTCAGGTGCTAAAGTTTGATTCTTTCATCATGTCCTAGAACTATGGTAAATAGTATATAGACTCTGTGACCAACTGAAAGGTATTTTATAAGTTGTGCTCATAAGGAGCAGGTTGTCGCTGCCTCCTGTTAGGTGAACCTTGTGCTTTGCCTACTTTGTTATAGAACTTAAGATTCAAAATTAATTATAACCTCTCACCGATTATAAAACTTTACCTAACCCATAACATTAACAAAAAAATACCTGATGACTAGGGATGAGCTAAACAACATGCGAAAACCAACCAAAACATGCAAATCAACACAAGCACCGCATGGCATCTTTTAGCCTGACTGCTTGTGTAGGCCCTTGAATGCTTACAGATCACCGCTGGTTTAGAGGACACTGAACCCTGTCCTGTATCCCATTATATGTCTGGTCAAGCATGTGGTACCCAAGCGGCTGCTGTTCTGGCCATGCTTAATCTGCTTCAGACATTGGTTGCAAACAGTAATGGTGTGATCTGCTGCACATGTGTCGAAAAAGGCCCACACCGAAGGAACTTTTAAAAGTCAGTGGGGAGTCAGCAGTGCACTGCACCTGCGGAGTTCTGCGGTGTGATGCAATAGGGTGGCTGCCCTTAAGCTGCCCCCTAGAAAACATCCTGCCTCGTTGGAGTTGTGCCTCCTCCTCATCCTCATGTACAGTCAGTGACCTCATCATCCCCTCCCTCCTCATCCCTGGAGCAAACTTGGCAGTATGCTGCAGCTGGGGGAATATGACTGCCAGTTTCTTGTCCTTCTGTGGCACCCCCGGTCCAGGCTCACGTCTCTCCCTTCTTCAACCTGGGAACCAACATCAAAGCCTTCAAATTGCTGCTCCAGCAGCATGTACCGGACACTGTGGTGGAATAATTCTGGGGTTCTGGGGACTCCTCTGTCCATGATGGTGGGGCTATGGAAGGAGTAACTGTTGACAAGGAGCCAGTGGAATAGGCCACTTTGGCAGCTGTGCTGAAAGAAAAACGACTCTGAGCCTGGGTGACAGAGGATGAGGATGGCTGTGTTATCCACTCCACCATCTCTTCTGCATGTTGTGGCTCAATAATATGGCCAACAGCAGCAAAAAAGGACAAGCGTGCCCTGCTGCCACCTGCAGAGGATGCACCATGTCCATGACTACCACTGTTGACTGAAGACAAAGAGGCTGTTTGCCCTCTTTTAGTGGCCTGTGAACGTTTGCCTCTCCTTGATGGCCTTCCAGACCACGATATATATATTTTTTGCAACACCTGTATTATATACTGTGCACACCGCCTAGAGTGTAATCGAAACTATACACCATGGAATGCACTGTATATATGGGCTACACTGAATGCAGAGTATATATATATATATATATATATATACTAGACTGTACATATATCTTAATGCACTGCCTGAAGTTTATTAGAAACTATACACAAAATATTAGATACTGTGTACACCACCAGAAAAGTAGTAGAAACTGTACACTCTGTATTAGATAAAGTGTACACCTCCTTAAATATATTAAACAGTAATAAACTGTACAAGGGCTGCACTGCATTGTGTATTGTGTACACCACCAAAAGTGTAGTAGAAACTGTACACACTGTATTAGATACTGTGTACACCCCCTGAAGAGTATTAGAAACTGTACACACTGTATTAGATACTGTGGACATCACCAGAAAAGTAGTAGAATCTGTACACACTGTATTAGATACTGTGTACACTGCCTGCACTGTATTAGAATTGTACTACAGCTGCAGTTTATTGTGTACTGTGTACACCACCAGAAGTGTAGTAGAAAATGTGCACACTGTATTAGATACTGTGTACACCGCCTGCACTGTTTTATAAACTGTACTACGGCTGCACTATATTTTGTACTGTGTACACCACCAGAAGTGTAGTAGAAACTATACACACTGTATTAGATACTGTGTTCACCACTTGCACTGTATTAGAAACTTTACTACAGCTGCACTATATTGTGTACTGTGTACACCACCACAAGTTTAGTAGAAACTGTACACACCATATTAAATACTGTGTACACCACCAGAAAAATAGTAGATGATAGGCTCAGCAATGGCATGCAACAGAATAATGGCATGTATTAAAAGGGGATCAACTCCAGAGATAAAATGATGATTCTCTTGGTCTACAAGACTCTGTTCTGGCTGCACCTAGAGTATGCTGTCCAGTTCTGGGGAAGGATGTATTGGAAATGGAGCGAGTACAAAGAAGGGCAACTAAGCTAAGAAAGGGTCTGGAGGATATTAGTTATGAAGAAAGGTTGTGGGCACTGAAATTCTCTCTAGAGAAGAGACGCTTGAGAGGGGATATGATTTTAATTGATAAATACCGTACTGGTGACCCCACAAAAGGGACAATAGGGATAAAACTTTCACAGAAGGCAGTTTAACAAGATACGTGACCACTCATTGAAATTAGAAGAAAAGAGGTTTAACCTTAAACTACGTAGAGGGTTCTTTACTGTAAGCAAGGATGTAGAATTCCCTTCCGCAGGTGGTGGTCTCAGCGGGGGCATCGATAGTTTAAAAAAACGAGAGATAAGCACCTGAATGACCTCAACATACAGGGATATACAATGTAATACTGACATATAATCACATACAAAGGTTGGTCTTGATGGACTTGTGTCTTTTTCCAACCTCACCTACTATGTACAGTGCCTTGCAAAAGTATTCACCCCCTTGGCTTTTTACCTATATTGTTACATTACAGCCTTTAGTTCAATGTTTTTTAATCTGAATTATATGTGATGGATCAGAACACAATAGTCTAAGTTGGTGAAGTAAAATTAGAAAAATATATACATAAAACTATTTTTTAGAAATAAAAAACTGATAATTGGCAGGGGCGTATGTATTCACCCTCTTTGTTATGAAGCCCATAAAAAGCTTTGGTGCAACCAATTACCTTCAGAAGTCACATAATTAGTGAAATGATGTCCACCTGTGTGCAATCTAAGCCCTTGTACACACGGTCGGAGATTCTGACAACCAAATCCGTCGGAGTTACTCCAACGGATTAATTCTGGACCAGGTCCGGAAGTGATGTTGCATACACACGGTCGGACTAAGTTGTTGGAAAATCCGATTGTACATAACGTGATGAGGTTATTTAGTTACAGCGGGAATATGTTCAGGCTAGTAGCCAATAGCTTTGGTCTAGGAATTTGATCTGAGCATGCGTGGCACTTTGTCCGTCAGAGTAGGCTACACATGATCGGAGTATGTCCGATCGGAGCATTTTGTTGGAAAATATTTCCAGTAAGTTGGAAAAGTTGGTCCGACGGATATTCCGATGGAAACAGTCCGATGCAAACCACACACAGTCGGAATTATCGACAAAACGCTCCGATAGGAAACATTCCGACGAAATCTCCGACCGTGTTTACAAGGGCTTAGTGTCACATGATCTATTCATTACATATACAAACCTTTTTGAAAGGCCCCAGAGGCTGCAACACCTAAGCAAGGGTCACCACTAACCAAACACTGTTATGAAGACCAAGGAACTCTCCAAACAAGTAAGGGACAAGTCAGGGTTAGGTTATATAAAAATATCCAAATATTTGATGATCCCTTGGAGCATCATCAAATCTATAATAACCAAATGGAAAGAACATGGCACAACAGCAAACCTGCCAAGAGACGGACGCACACCAAAACTCATGGACCGGGCAAGGAGGGCATTAATCAGAGAGGCAGCACAGAGACCTAAAACCTAGTCAAAGCCCAAACCTCAATTCAATAGAAAATCTGTGGTCAGACTTATAGATTGCTCTTCACAAGCACAAACCATCCAACTTGAAGGAGCTGGAACAGTTTTTCAAAGAGGAATGGGCAAAAATCCCAGTGGTAAGATGTGGCAAGCTCATAGAGACTTATCCAAAGCGACTTGGAGCTGTGATAGACAACATTAGGAAAAAAGTAGGGACTTTCAGGAAAACATGACAGGGTAAGGTCATGTGTCACCATCCCTAGGGACTTTAATTGATATCGTGGTCTGGTAAGATCATGAATATCCATCCCATATACATTAGGCAAAGAAGGTGTATAAAACACCAGAAGGAAATTGGGACTTTATTTGAAGCACCGGACAGCAATAAATATAATTGGATGAATAAAAAGGAAATGTTATTGAAGGACTAGGTAAAAAATATATCTATAAATATTGATAATAACAATGGTACAAATTGTATAAATATATAGACTGAGGCATGGTAATGCAGTCGCAGTGCAATATATAACAATAACAATAATATGCTATACAGTATGTTGAAGACAATGATAATCTCACATGATATAAAGCATTCAATTCCTTAATTCATCCAAAACAATACAATATATGCAATGGTTCATCTATTATTACTTGCGGGGTCTATGGTCTCATTGAGCCTGGAAAAGTAGAAGATAGATACAAGATGGTACATAAATTTGTGAAGTCTTTATAATGATAAGAACACGGTAGTCGGTAGCTCGACGCGTTTCGTGGCTTTAGTGCCACTCATCAGGAGCAAACACGTGTAATAATCTGAAAAATTGAACATAATTGTAAAAGGAAAAATGGTAATAACTAGGGAAGGTAGAGTAAGGAGAGGGGTATCAACCCCACAACTTAAACTTACTTATTAAGGTCTAATGCGGTGCTCATTTGGTAATGGTTTAGGAAGAGCAATCCGGACATGGCTCCAAATGGGAGCTGAGGTGGAAAGTCTCGCGGACCGGGAAGGGGCGATACCCAAGGCAGCCCCGGCAGTCAAAGGCAGACTAGGGGGAAAAAATATATAAAATGGGTGTGTGTAAAGCGTGATACGATAATATGAGATCGGGAGTGTGTAAACAAATGGAAGAGGGAGAAAGAAGGGGGAGAAGAAGGGAGGGAAAGTAGGAAAGGGGGATGAAGAAAAGGGGGGAGGGTAATGAGGGAACAGGGAGAAGGGAAAGATGGAGGGGCAAGAAAGCGGTAGGAAGCAGAAAAGAGAAGAAAAAAGAAAGGGGGGACTGAAGTGAAAGGAAAGGGGAGGTTAAAGAGGGGGGGCAACAGGGACAAGTGGAACAAGGAGGAATGTGGGGAATGTGAAGTGCATGAAGGACGAGTGTCCAAATAGGGGGAAAAAGGAAGGGGAGTAAAAAAAATGTGATAAACGCCAAAAAGTGAAAAATGTGAGAATAGTGATAAATGGACAAAATACCTAGTGAGTATGAGGGACCCTGGAGAAAGGGAACCAAGGAATTTGTGGGCTGCCAATCCTGTAGGGAGATCTGTGTATTAAGAGCCTCGAATGCCGAGACCGTCCAGGGACCGCCCCTATAAATATACCAGCCGCGGGAAAATCCACCAATGGCACGCCACCTTGGAGCTGTGATAGCTGCAAAAGGTGGCTCTACAAAGTATTGACTTTAGGAGGAAGAAAAGTTATGCACATTGACTTTTTCTGTTATTTTGTCTTATTTGTTGTTTGCTTCACAATAAAAAAAATTCCAGGTTGTGAGGCAACAAAACACGAAAAATGCCAAGGGAGGTGAATACTTTTGCAAGGCACTGTAGCTATGTAACTATGTACCGTAATATTAATAATTTTAATAATAATATCAAAATGTTTGTTCTTGGGTTTGGATATGATTTAGCTATTGCAAACTTTCACTTAGGTGCTGAAACTACCAATGCTGAAGGCTTCTGTTCCTTCACCAAGGTCTTGTGACAGGTCTCCAATTATTCACAATTTTTAAGAATCTTAAATGTCTTCCAGAAAATAAGGTTACACTGCGCTGCCATGTTGTAACCACTTAGAAAAAAAATTACATGATCCCTAAGTATGTCTATGAAGCTTCTAAGGTATAACTCTTGGAAGGATCTCAGTGGAAGGTTGAAAGATCTCTCAATGTTACAAGTTAGCAAATATCTGTGTACACTGATGGAAGATAAACAGTATGTCAGGGTGTTTTTGCACATACATTTAAATACAGCTTTAAAGCGAGGGCCTCTTAAAATGTTATTCAATGCATTGCAGTTTTCAAAGTACGATATAATCTAAGATTTGTTAGTAAGACAAGGAGAGAAGCTATAGCTGTCTGTCAGCACTCTGAAGAAAACATCTTTTATCAAGATCACATTGTAATTGGAAACATTATTTTCAGAAAGTTTCAATTGTTCAGTTGTGGACAATTGCAGGGATCTGTGCTATTGAATTCTGATAGTGAGAATACACTGATTAGCTTGGCAGCCATTGGCTGCCAGCGCTGTTTGAATGCTGTGCTGTCTTTCAAACAGGACCATTCAACAGAAGCCGGTTGTTAGACCAGCTTCTTTTGAACAAAGCGGGGTATGCACAAAATTTGGCTAGTTCCTGCTGGACCAGCTAAAGTTCTGTATGTGTGTACCGGGCTTAAGGCTTTGGCTGAAATGTGTTAGCATTCTGATGAGTTTGTTTTGATGTCCCAGATCACATATCTTTTACCAAATAAAGTACTGTGAAGCATTGTTAAAGAAATTGGACTCCATTTCAATCTTTGAATTTAAGATTTAAATGGATCAGTCAGTGACTACTGCATGAGGTTTAGAGGCAAGTGAGGCTTGGTGGGACAAGCTGGTCTTTCCCTTGTCAAAAGCACACTATTAACGTATCATAGGGTTTCATTTAGTAAAACTGGAGAGTGCAAAATCTGGTGCAGCTCTACATAGAAACCAATCAACTTCCATTTTTTTTTGTCAAAGCTTAATTGAACAAGCTAAAGTTAGAAGCCGATTGGCTACCATGCACAGCTGCATCAGATTCTGAGTGCTCCAGTTTTAGTAAATTAACTCCAAGCTTGGCCCCTGCAGTGTTGCATTTACTGAAGGCTCTGACAGTCCATGGATTTGCTATGGAGCCTATATATTGACAGTGTACATCCTTCAGTTAGTAATACATTGATGAAAGTCAGTGTTATCATTATTCTCAGTGCTGCAAAAGCTGTCTTGGAGGTTTGTAACCATACTTTTTGGTCTTGCCATGTATTGACATGTTTCGCCACAGGGAGAAAAGGAATGGTGTATACTTTGGGTCCAGACAGAGCTTATTATGCCCATGTCAAATGGGCTATGCTTTAAATGGGCTTGATATTGAAAAGTTAAAATGGGTATAATTGGGAATTATTCTTCCAGCAATTAAATTTGATTCTCACATTAAGATGTTATTGCAAACTGCTAAACAATATTTGTCATGTTTTCAAAGCTGTATGGTATCTGTGGCACCATGGTTCTATTATGTAATAGTGGTTTATCTTTTGTATTTAGCTTGGCAGTGTGCATTAGTAGCTTGTCTTCCAGGGGATTTGCGTACTCAGTGATTGACATATATATAATTATGTTTTTGTGGGCTTTGTGTTTCAACATATGTTTTTAAAGAGCTGGTCTGCCAGCTCAGTAATTCATGTACAAAAACAGCTGAGCATATCACGTGTATTTGGCAGATTACCCAAATACCCAGAAGCATTTCATGTCAGCTCAGTTTAAACATGTACTTGCAGATTCAAAAAAATAACTTATTTAATCTGTTTTTCTGTGTCCTCCCTCCACCTTTTTTTGCCTGAGGGGAAAGTATTCAGTTTTATAAGAAATGAATTGAAGCCATGGTGAGTCACTTTTATCTCTTCCCACTATTGCTTTTATCTTGAGGAAATTATACTGACTTTGAACAATATAACAATGGCATCAGTTACTTTTACATGAAGAAATTCCATCTTACTAATTAACTACTGTAAGAGTTGCTTTGTGTTTACATACTGTTACGGAAAACTATTTCCCGGACTCAACAAATGCCTGCATATACATCAATGTGGCTGACGTCATATTGGGTACTGATAACTTACAATATGTCAACATTTAATCTTCCCTCTATGTAAAGTATGAAATGAGGGCACTTCACCTAAAAGAACTATTGTTTAGGCAGAAATGTTTCCATAGTTGTTAATGGAAAAGCCATTTAGATTCCAGTGTATAAGCTAAAAACTATTTTTTCTTAGATTCAGAATTTAGGAGGCTGCTAGTATGGAAACTAAACTAGACGCTCAGATAAAATGTGACCTGTGGCCACCCAACTTTAGCACCATATAACAAGAAGGAAGAAGGCTTAGACATGTGCAATTCGTTTTGTAAAGGAATATAAATTTGCCCGAATTTTGCATCTTTCGGGATGCATCCGAATAAAAAAATTATGAATTGCAACTAATACGAAATAAATTACGATGAAAATAACAAATGAATTTGCATTGATTTGTGAATTCATTAAAGGTCTAATTGAAACAAAAAGCCAACTCGGAATAAATCTTACAGTCCAATAAGCTGAGTGAGAAGGGTGTTGTATTGTATTTTAGCATAGGAGAAGGGATATTGTCATTGGGTATGTTAATGGATTCAATAAACAAACGACTTTCCAAACTATGAATCATTATTACAAATATATATATATATATATATATATATATATATATACATACATAAATAACAAATTATTTGAAAGCAAAACAATTAAACAATAAAACAAATCGATTTGTTATAACAAATATCTATACTCTACAGAAATAACGAATTATCCGAAAACAAATTAACGTAACATAACAAATCTATATAACAGAATGAAATGATGTATTTTACAAATGAAACCGAAACAAAACTAAACTAAATTTTCTGTCTTGCACAAGTCTAATTGTTCCTATGTCTGGTATTGTTAGGGATGGGGTACCCATGTAAACAATAAACTGTTTTAATGACAGTGAGTTTTTTTCTAAGGTTTTCCTATGTTTACATTGTAAAGCAAACTCGGGCAGACATATAAAACAATAATTATGTAGCTGTGTAGTCATTAAAAATATCATAAATGTGTTTTTCATTGCAGCTAATTCGAAGGCCAACTCCAGGGAAAAATGAAGTGTAATAGTGCATTATGCATCAGGTTCCATACTCCGCAGTCTTGGTTTTAAAAGCCTCTTCCTAAGCCACACTACAGTGTAAGGGATCAATGTCAGAGTTCCTCTGTGAACAAATAACAAGGCATTTTTCCCTGCTTGTTATCTTCTTTGGCACTGGCCCCCATCATTGCCCTCATAAGTTATCCTGCCTTGAATCTTATGAGAGATGTTGGAAATATTGCCACCAAAAAGGACCGCAGGAAATAAACTGAAGAAGACTGAAGAATCATCATATGACATCAGGTAAGTAACATGATTAATTCAGGTAATAGTACAATTGATTACATAAATTTTTCTTCATGTATTGTTCTTTAGCCTTCTGTACTCCTTATGCAAATTTTGCCTTTGTCCATATAAGTCAAATACATGCTCACTATTCTTTCTCTCCCCCATGCTCTGCGTGGTAGCTGGTGGCAAAGAAAACTTCCAGCACATCTAGATACGGAGGGGCACATGACTCTCCTTATTCCACTGATTGGCCCAGCACTGTGAGTGAGAGATCTCTTAGGCCTATGTAAGCTCCAACTAGTGCAACATTAAAGCTTGCACAGAGCTTACTAACCTTACTTCTGGCAACTGAAGAAAGAGTCAGGTGAGTAAAAACTAAGACAGTATATGCTATGGAATTTACTGTATATCATGGTTAGCAAAGTAACTTTTCAGTCATGATATTTTAAACACACACAGTCTGTTTGAATAACAGATCCGTTTAAACTGACATTACATTTTATATTTTGATGAGAACATCATCTGACTTTTATATGGAGTCGT
This sequence comes from Lithobates pipiens, assembly GCF_037356315.1. Taxonomy (NCBI): domain Eukaryota; kingdom Metazoa; phylum Chordata; class Amphibia; order Anura; family Ranidae; genus Lithobates; species Lithobates pipiens. The sequence goes on along the minus strand of NW_027507764.1, from coordinate 354,027,235 downwards.
GTATCTAGTGTGAAAATCAAACCCACTTTCTTGATTCCTATTCTACTGATCCAATAGTATACATTTAGTAATATGCACTGGCAGATTCTGCTATCCATTTCTACTGTATTTTTATCATTTTCTCAAATATTTTAAAATTTGCTTTATTTGGTGGCTCATCATTGCTGTCCTGGGTCCAGCTACGCTATCTAATTGGGACAAATGTTTAAGAAGGGAATTACCACCAATAGTATGGGATTGCCACCTAAATTAGCTATGCCACTCCAAATTTGCTTCTTTCCCTTCTCCTCCAGCTCTCATCAGCTGCACACCCAGGAACACATTAGTGATTCACTAAAGGCAAATAGATGGTGCACTTTGCAAGTGCTGTTATGCTCATTTTCCCTAGAGCTTAGTGAATGTGGTGACATTTCACTTTGTAAAGGTTACCCAATTAAGTCCAAGAAAAATATTTAAAAAAAAATGCATTTTTGCTTGCACATGATCAGATGATGCAGATCAGCACACCTTCACTGCATTTACTAAACTATGGGGAAAATGAGTGAAATTGAATTTGGCAAGTACACAGTATTTTTGCCTTTAGTAATTCAAGCCTGTAAGCCTGCTTGTCCACTTTCTGTTCCAATGCGCTTCACTACACAAAGGGCTTATTCAAGGAGACATTGGAGTGGGAGGAGGACAGCCAAGACTATTTTGTTGTGAATCCTTTACTTATTATATTAAAGCTGGCTTTGCATTAATGGTGGCATCAGTGTATGTCCTCTCCTGGACGTGAACCTGATGGAAGCTGGAGGTACAGTGATAGAGGCCTCCTGTTCAAGAGATGTAGCAGAAATAGGGGAACTTTTCAAAAAGAGGGGTATAATTCACATCTAATGCCGCGTATACACGACCGGACTTTCCTGCAGAAAAAGTCAGACGGAATAATTTCATCGGATATTCCGATCGTGTGTGGGCTTCATCTGGCTTTTTTTTTTCAAAAATTCTGACAGACCTAGAAATAGAACATGTTTTAAATCTTTCTGACGGAATCAATTCCTATCGGGAAAACCGTTCGTCTGTATGCTATTCCGACGGACCAAAAACAATTCAAGGGCAGCTATTGGCTACTGGCTATTGAACTTCCTTTTTCTAGTCCCGTCGTACATCATCACGCTCTAAACAAACGGACTTTGGTTTGATCGTGTGTAGGAAAGTCAGTTTCAGCGAAACTCCGTCGGAACTCGTCGGATAGATGGTCAGAGATTATTCTGACAGAAAAAACGTGGTGTCGTGTGTACGCGGCATTAGACAGCTGTCACTGGAACATTTGTCCAGTTTGAATAATTTACCATCACCTCTTGCTCTGTTGACAGCTCTATTTTTTTAAATTTACACTGACTTTCTGTCTTGGTAACAAGGGTCACAGGACAAAAAAAGCACTTTATCTTCCCAGCTGGGACAAAGACAGCAATAAAAACTTGACAGAGGGTCTAGCCCTTTCCTGACTCTGTTAAAAAACAAAACACAAGTTTTGCCTTTACATACATTTCACAGCTTAAATCCTTTTATAGTCTGGTATCCCTCATATGTTATGATCCTAATTGATTTTCACTTGGAAATGCCTTAGCCAGTTCAGCTGTCACACCTGTAAACCCCCCAATGGACCTAAGCAATTTTTACACTTCTGCTATGGGCATACTGATTTGGCAATAATTTTGTCACTACTTAGAATTAACAAAGTAATACATATATTTTTTTACAACAAACACTTCTGAATAGGGTAGGACTTCATTCCCAAGTGGGGCTTTAACCCCTTCCTGCCAGCGTACCACAAATATGCAGCCCCACTGCACTTTTTTTTTTTCTGTGAGGCCTTATATATGCACTTCTCCCTTTGTGCTGGGAGCATGCCACACAGCACACTCCCAGCACAGAGACTGGGTCTCAACTAGAGCCCGGGGGCCCTGTACTAACAATCAAACTGGGAACTCTCGATTTTGGGTCACCTGAGTGCTCTGGTAGCCTCTGATTGGCTACCACAGTGATCAGTCATTGTGAAGTAGGACCCTGTGTTTCTCTCTCTCTGTGAATGGAGAGGAAAGATGCAACAGGGTTGATTTACTAAAGGCAAATAGGCTGTGCACTTTGCAAGTGCAGTTGCTCCAAGGCTTAGTAAATGAGATAAAGCTTCACTTTACAAAGAATAGCCAATCACGTGCAAGGAAAATAAAAAAAACAGCATTTTTGCTTGTACATGATCGGATAGAAGTCAGGAGAGCTTCTGCTCATTTACCAAGCTCTGGAGCAATTGCTCCTGCAAAGAGCACAGCCTATTTGCCTTTAGTAATTCAACCCCAACCCCTCTGCATCTCTTTCCTTGCAGAGAGGAAAAAAAAAGTGTGTGTAAAAATATTCATTAATGAATAAATAATAAAAAAAATTATCTATTTTAGTAACAGGGTTAGTGTTTGGGTCGAGTAAGGGTCAAAAGTTAGGATCAGGCTGAGTATATTTTGGGCAGGATTTTATTTTTTAATTGCATCACTGTCAGTAAGTGTCAGTGTGTTTTAGGTAGGACAAAAAAAAAAAAGAAAAATGCACACTATTGATTCTGGGCTGTACTACGGATATAAACAACAAACAACATACACATACCTGGTATCACTGTGATCATCAGGAACAGGAGAACGAATTTTGGGTTGTTGTTTTGTGCTAGGTTATAGTAGTAACAAAAAGTAGTAACAAAAAATATACAGCTAAATAAAAAAATATATATATATTTTTTTTCTTACTATTTTTGGCCATGTTTCCTTTGATAATAAAAAAAAGAGGCGATATCTATAACCATTTACGACCAAATGAATGTGTCATGAACAAAACAAGGTATAATCCACCTGGATGCACAAAGTAGTTGTGATGATATGTATGTTTTTACTAACATGTCAAAGTTGCAAAATTGTGCTTAGGCATTAAGATTTGTTTTATCCTTAGGCATATCGGGGTTCAACATCTCCCAACTGACAAGCAAGTGTGAGAGGGGAGCGACAGAGGGGCAGAAGAGAAGGACAGGACTTACCATACACTTGCTGTGTACTTCAGTTACATTTTTGGATGCATGTAGGATGTCCAGTGTCCACAACTAGTTGAAATATCTCCAGTGAGCGCACGGGGGGGGGGGGGGAGGGGGGCAGAGCAGAGAGCTGTTGACGAACAGTCACCAGCTCTGTGCACGGGGAGCTTTGAGAGCCGAACGATTGACAGTGTTAGATCAGACCGATGCTGGATCCACCTAGGTAAGTATAATTATTAAATAAAGAAAAAAAAACATACTTCTCCTTCAAACTTTAACAGTGAACATCCTCCCGACCCATACATGAACATTTAACACTATTTCAAACATTTAACCCTTGACCTTTAACACTTATTGTAGCTTATTGCTACCAATCCTTGGTTATGGTGGCTGCTTTAGTTTTCTGTTTTAAGCGTCTTTTCTTTATTTTCATTTGGTGATTTGGCTAGCAACAAACTTCCTGTCTTAGGGTGTCTCCTCTATCTGTGGAGGGTCAACAGAGGCATCATTGTACTGCAGTAGTGTCTAGAGAGAGTAGTGATAGATGGACTAGTAGACTAAGTTTTAGACAGTTGCAAGAGCAGTTTTATTTAATTTCTATTTTGAGATAAAGGTTTTACATAAATTAATAAATGCTGACCCCTGTCATTGCCACTTTTGCTAGACCGCTTGGTCTGTTAAAGGAAGTTAGTCACATCCAACCATAACACCTTTTCCCCGGTGGCCTCAGAATCTTCAAGGTGCGTTTAAGGGGGTCAGAGGAGACTAAAATTTAATTATTTGGCCTCAACACCAAACGATATGTCTGGCGGAAATCCAATTCAGCTCACCATCCAAATAACACCATTCCTACAGTAAAGCATGGAGATGATAATATCCTGTTATGAGGGTGTTTCTCTTCAGCAGGGACTGAAGCACTTGTCAGGATAGAAGAAAAATGGATGGGGCAAAAAAACATAATATTCTTGACGAAAATCTGCTGCCCTCTGCCAGAAAATTGTCAATGCGAAGAAGGTTCACCTTCCACCATGACAATGACCCAAAGCACACAGCAAAAATGTCAGGGCTCAGACTCAAACCCAATTGAAAGTCTGTGGAATGACTGAAAGACTGCAGTCCTGCAAAGAAGAGTGGGCAAATATTGCAAGGTCTATATGTATAGTTAGTTTGAGAGTTAATAGAGACATATCCCAAAAAACTGTAATTAAAACAAAAGGTGGTTCAGCAAAATACTGACACAAGAGGGTGATCCTTTTTCCAATTCAGTGATTCTGTTTTTGATTTATTTTTATTTTTTCTTACATGTTGGTGTTATATCTTTCATTTGGATGTTATAAGTTGCCATAGTTACATAGTTAGTCAGGTTGAAAAAAGACACAAGTTCATCTAGGTCAACCAAAAAAAAAATCATACAATCCCATATACAGAATCCTTCACCCACAGTTGATCCAGAGGAATGTGAAGAACCCCAGCAAAGCATGCTCAAATTTGCTACATCAGGGGAAAAAAATCCTTCCTGATCTCCCAAGAGGCAATCAGATTTTCCCTGGATCAACTTTACCTATAAATGTCAGTTCCCAGCTATATTATGTACATTTAGGAAAGGCCTTTTATAAAAAAAAAAAAATCGACTGAGCTTGACAGAACCACCTCTGGAGGGATTCTATCCCACATTTTCACAGCTCTTACTGTGAAGAAACCTTTCCGTATTTTGGAAATTAAATATTTTTTCCTCTAGACATAACGTGCCCCCTTTTCCTCTAGTAAATGCAGCTGCAAAACAAAAACTGTGTCTGTCTTCATTTCAGGCTACAAAGCAACAAAATTGGATTATTTTAAAGGGGGGTAATTATTTTCCATACCCACTGTATATATTCTGAACAAGCAGTAAAAACGCTTTAAAACAAAACCATATTAATCTCTGCATCTATAAGCTGTAAAACATATTTGTTTTAAATTCACAACACAGGTAGTGAAGTTTTCTTTGAGAGCAGAATCTTGGCAGGCTGACACCCTTCTAATATTAACAACCAGCAGGTGATTCTAAACTGTTATGCCCTGTACACACGACCGGACTTTCCACCAGAAAAGGTCAGATGGAATCATTCTGTCGGACATTCCGATCGTGTGTGGGTTTCATCTGACTTTTTCTTTCTAAAATTCTGACGGACCTAGAAATAGAACATTTAAAATCTTCCCACCGGAACCAGTTCCTATCGAGAAATCCGCTAGTCTGTATGCTGTTCCGACGGACCAAAAACGACGCAAGGGCAGCTATTGGCTACTGACTATTGAACTTCCTTTATCTAGTCCTGTCGTACGTCATTGCGTTCTAAATGATCAGACTTTGGTGTGATCGTGTGTAGGCAAGTCCGTTTCGCCTGAACTCCATCGACAAGTCCTTCGGAGTTCAGTCCGAGGAGAAGTCTGCTCGTGTGTGTACGTGGCATTAGAAACCCTCTAAAGTTTGACCGTAGAGACGCTTTGTTATATTTTAGGCATCTGGAGAAAGAATAACTTTATTAAACACAGCTAGAGTAGTCAGGGTGCCATTTTTAAAACTATTTTATTGCTTGTTAAGAATACGTAAATAGTTTATTGTCCATGTTTTGGACACAGTTGTACTTAAAAAACTTTGCCAAAAGAAATTTGGAATTTGCTATTGTTGCCCTTCTATTAAAAATGATAGTTGTCTGCCTGTGGCGCTTGATTCTCTCACTGCAACACATTTTAAACCATTTAGAATAAACAGGCAGCAAATGAAATCAGATTGCAAGTAATCTGCATACTTATTTCCAGGTCAGAGCCTTAAGCCTCATACACACGGTACGATTGTTGGCAGGGGATTGTCTGTTGACAGACTGTTGTCCTAAAATCTTACCGTTAGTACGCTCCTTTTGACAATTGTGTTCCAACTTTTGGCCAACAAATGTTGCATGACAGGCTAGTAAATTTTCGACGGACAACAGTTTGACGTCAAATTTTCAGATGGTCAATACACAAATCCGTCACACAAAAGTCAAAAGTACAAACACGCATGCTCGGAATCAATGCTCACCAAACACGAAATTAGCAGAAGGGGCCCAAAGGGTGGCGCTTAAGAGCTGAAATTCCTGGTAGTGCATTACTACATTCATGTTTGTTGCACAACAATTGTGTATCGATAGTATTCAAGACAAGATCCTGGCACACGCCCTTTTGAAAAAAAATCAGATGCTCGGTTGGCCAAAATCCAACCATGTGCACGAGGCTTACAGCCGGCCATAGACAGTTCGAATCTCAATCGGTTCAGCAGGGACTGGGGGCCGGTCGAGATTTGAACAATGTATGGGTAGGCTGATTGCACCCAAGTTGATTGAGCAATCAACTTGGGTACAACCAGCATGTTGAAATGTTCATACTGCTGCAAATAATCGAAAGACCAATAATGATTTGTGTAAAACCAAAAGAGGTAGGCCACCTTTCCTTTCTAAAGTCGACACTGACATAACTTTTGGGGTAACGGGTCACAGGAGAATATTCACAGGTAACTGTTTATAGCAACATACATTCTTGATGCCAGTTTGGTTATTACAGCACATTTGTACGTTAATACTGTCAAACCATATGCACAAAAACTAAAAATAAAGCTTGAATCTTGGTCTGTATATCATTACCATCTCTGCCTATTTTCTTGTGACTCTATTTATAAAGATAATACTGTCGTGCGAAGAGCAGGAAATACTCACACGATTTAAAGCTTTTTGGATCAGATAAGCACACAACAAAAGCTGTGTTTTTTACATTTCAGTGCCATGTTCTTTTAGCAAAATATGGATTTAGAAGATGTGACAACTATACATAAATTATAGACATGGCCAATGAAGTTTAGTAGCTGAACTCCAGATAGTTTTAAAAAACCCTATTAATGAATGCAGTATTGCTTTTTTTTTTTAATCATGAAACTTTTTTTCATGAACTAAATGTAATTACCTGAAACTGCCATAATACTGCTCTCCTGTAATCCACTTTATTGAATCACTTAAATTGTAAGAGGGAAGGTTAGCACTAGGAGCCAATCATAATCTGCAGAAATGCACATGTGCTGATAATACATATGCTGAAATAAGGAAAGAACGGAATCAGCAGGGGGATGTTAACTTCAGTGTGCTGTAACAGCAAAAACAGTGTAAAAAAAAAAAAAGAGTGGTACGGTGTCACTATGGTGATACTAAAATACTCTGCTGAACGTATTCAAAGGGAAAAAAAAATTGTTAAAAAAACTGAAATAGTTTTTGTTTTTTTCACATACTGTCACCAGTCAGTATTCCTGATCACCGCCACGACAGTCATATGATGACATTGTCTGCACTTCTGACAGTATGTAGAAAATAAAATTGTGAAAAAAAAAAACGAAATCTTTATTTCGTTTCTTTAATTTCCAAAAAATTTTGAAAACAAATTGCTACTTCAAAAAACTCACCATGCCTCTTACATATTACCTTGGACTGTCTACTGTCCAAAAAGATGTCATTTTTGTAAGCTCTAATGAGCAGGGCCCTCTGATTCCTCTTGTACCAAATTGTAATGTAACTGTAATGTCTGCCCTCACGTTGTAAAGCGCTGAGCAAACTGTTGGCGCTATATAAAACCTGTATAATAATTTGGGGGAAACTTGTACTGTCCTGGCATTTTAAGGGCCTCAAGAAAAGATATTTTGCCATTAAGATTTAATGACTGATCAATTTTCAAATGTATATACCATGGTTTGTAGACGCTATACCGTAATTTTAACGCAAACCAATTAATAAACACTTATTGGGATTTTTTGCCAAAGACATGTAGCAGAACATACTTTGGCTTAAACTGATAAAGAAATTAGATTTTATTGGATATGTTTTATAACAGAAAGTAGAAAATATTTTTTCAACATTTTAGTTTTTTTTTTTATTTATATCACAACTCAGTAAAAGAAAGCTCTATTTGTGTGAAAAAAATTATATAAATTTCATTGCGTTGCATGACCGACCAATTTCCAGGTAAAATAGCACAGTGCTGAACAGCAAAACGTGCTCTGATCATGAAGGGGGAAAAACCTTTCTAGAGGTCAAATGGTTTAAGCTGAACTCCAAGGATGATATATTATATTTATTTAACTTTTTTTGGACCAGCTTTGTATGCATATGTAATACCTGATTGGCCTTCTGTAGAAGTCATAAATCAATGTAGTAGCCTGGAGTACCCAGAGAAAACTCATGCAGGTACAGAGAGAATATGAAAAGTCCAGGGAGGTAGTGTCATGGTTTGGATGTAATGAATTTAAAAGCTAGCAGGCAATATACCGCCATGATAACGATAGATTCTACATATTGGTTTCCACCACTGAAACTTGTCCTGGTGACACCCAGTCCCCTAAATTCTTGCTTTTTTGCCTTGTGGTTATAGAGACAGGAAATGAGGGGATATCTGAAGAAATTCAGACAGCCGTTGGAACCTAACAGAAGATTTTTGTTGAATTGTACTTTAAGTGAGTAGAAATTTCAGAAAGTACTAAGTATTTGTTAGGCCGCGTACACACGGGCGGACTGTCTGCCCAACTTAGTCCGCCGAAAAAACACATTTGAGCGGACAGTCCGCTCGTGTGTGGGCTTCAGCGGACTTTTTCAGCGGACAGTCTGACGAACAAAGTCTTACGGAATTTCCGTAAGATTGTCCGTCCAAACTTGGTTTGAGCGGACAGTCCGCCCGTGTGTGTGCCAGTCCGCTGTACTTTCGAAATGAGCAGACTTTTCCCGCCCGGAGAAAAGTCTGCTCATTTCGAGCGGGTATCCAGGTAGGCGGAGCCCGCGACGGAGACGTCGCGGGCCCCGCCGCCTGGTATGGATTTAAAGGGGAACCCCAACGCCGAAAAATTGGCGTGGGGGTGCCCCCCAAGTCCACAACAGACCCTTTCCGAGCACGCTACCCGGCCGGCCAGGAAAGGGGGGCGAGCGAGCGCCCCTCCTGAGCCGTACCAGGCCGCGTGCCCTCAACATGGGGGGTGCCTTGGGGAAGGGGGGGCCGCGTGGCCCCCCCACCCCAAAGCACCTTGTCCCCATGTTGATGAGGACAAGGGCCTCTTCCCGACAACCCTGGCCGTTGGTTGTCGGGGTCTGCGGGCGGGGGGCTTATCGGAATCCGGGAGCCCCCTTTAATAAGGGGGCCCCCGGATACCGGCCCCCCACCCTATGTGAATGAGTATGTGGTACAATGTACCCCTACCCATTCACCTGTAAAATAAAAGTACCAAAAAAAAACACAACACACGAGATAAAATATTTTATTGCACAGCTCCGGGGGTCTTCCGTCTTCGGGGGTCTTCTCGCCGGACTCCTCCGCTATCTTATTGTAGCTCTTTTGCTAGCGGAGGAGTCCGGCTTTCTTTCTCCCCGCCGCCGGCCTCTTCTCTCGACTTCGGGGGTCTTGTCCCCCTCTTCGGTTCTTCTGCCGGGCCATCGCGCCTTCTTATAGCTCTTTTACAGGCGGTGGCCCGGTCTTCTGTCGCCGCTGTCGCCGCCGCCTTCCGTTCTTCTTCTTCTTCTTCTTCTTCTTCTTCTCCAGGAGATGTTGCCTCGACGATCTCTCCGGCCGGAATGCCAGAGCCGCGCTGCGCGGCCACTTATATAGTGACAATGGGGCGGTGTCACATGGTATATGTCACATGGGTTGGTGTCACATGGTGACCCCGCCCCCTTACGATGTCATAGTCCCCATGTGACATCAACCCATGTGACCAACCCATGTGACATATACCATGTGACACCGCCCCATTGTCACTATATAAGTGGCCGCGCAGTGCGGCCCTGGCATTCCGGCCGGAGAGATCGTCGAGGCAACATCTCCTGGAGAATAAGAAGAAGAAGAAGAAGAAGAAGAAGAAGAACGGAAGGCGGCGGCGACAGCAGCGACAGAAGACCGGGCCACCGCCTGTAAAAGAGCTATAAGAAGGCGCGATGGCCCGGCAGATGAACCGAAGAGGGGGACAAGACCCCCGAAGTCGGGAGAAGAGGCCGGCGGCGGGGAGGAAGAAAGCCGGACTCCTCCGCTAGCAAAAGAGCTACAAGAAGATAGCGGAGGAGTCCGGCGAGAAGACCCCTGAAGACGGAAGACCCCCGGAGCTGTGCAATAAAATATTTTATCTCGTGTGTTGTGTTTTTTTTTGGTACTTTTATTTTACAGGTGAATGGGTAGGGGTACATTGTACCACATACTCATTCACATAGGGTGGGGGGCCGGTATCCGGGGGCCCCCTTATTAAAGGGGGCTCCCGGATTCCGATTAGCCCCCCGCCCGCAGACCCCGACAACCAACGGCCAGGGTTGTCGGGAAGAGGCCCTTGTCCTCATCAACATGGGGACAAGGTGCTTTAGGGTGGGGGGGCCGCGCGGCCCCCCCTTCCCCAAGGCACCCCCCATGTTGAGGGCACGTGGCCTGGTACGGCTCAGGAGGGGGGGCGCTCGCTCGCCCCCCTTTCCTGGCCGGCCGGGTAGCGTGCTCGGACAAGGGTCTGTTGTGGACTTGGTGGGCACCCCCACGCCGATTTTTACCTGAAGACGCGCTCGAAATGAGCAGACTTTTCTCCGCGTGTGTGGGCGAGTCCGTTCATTTCAAAAGTAGAGCGGATTGTATGGCGGACTTAGTCCGCCGTATTAGTCCGCTCAAAAAGTGCCGTGTGTGGGCAAGTCCGTTCATTCAAAAGTTTGGACGGACTGTCTGTCGGATTGTCTGACGAACTTAGTTGGCCAGACAATCCGCCCGTGTGTACGCGGCCTTATTGTTATTTCCAATAGCATAAGTTTACTCATATAACAACTATTTCCAAGACTTAAAATACTTAAACTGATGACTCTGTTTGGTTATTTATCCTCAAATGTACAAAAAGAATCATTCTTATACACATTCGCAATTATACTAATAGCATAAAAAAATAATACATAACATTTGGGTGAATGTAACCAAACTGTTGATTTTCTAATGTTATTTACCTTGAAAAGTGCCATAACTTAATAATCAGTGGTGCACCAAATCTGCATATCAAAACATCTAGCATATTCAGTGACCTAATTTTAATGTTTTTATTATATAAAATTGTCACTTTATTACATTATGTCAACTTCATTAGATATTTAATTATCATGAGGTTCCTTTGGAATGCTCAGGAAATGGGTTTGTAATTGAATAGCACTAATTAGACAGTTTTATGCCCTTAAAAATTAATAACTCCTAGCAGTGCATGACAAAGCTAATTTTTAGCCTCATTTTTGTTTTTAATCAGGATATACTGACACAATACAGAATGTATATTATTATTACAGAACTACTAATACAATTTCTGGGAAAACGAATGTTTTTAAGGTGTCCCTAGGCCTCTAACAGTCATTTACACATAATGATTTTTTTTTGCTTTGTATAACCAAAGTGCCCTCCCTCAGCAATTCATAGCCAATTATTGGGAACTAGGCTGCTTTGAAATATTCCTTTGTTCTGTTCTATGTAAAGATGAACTGTCAATAATTGTGTTGTAAAAAAAGAGGCTGAGCAGAAAAAACATATTTTTCATGATATCAGGGACTCTACTTCATATTATCTGCTTTTAAAATACCATATGTAAATGTTTAAATTGAATGTCCAGCCAAAACTTTTTTTAAACAGCTTATGGATGATACATTTTTTTTTTCACTCAATGGAGTGAGTTGATTTAGAAAAAAAAAAAACTGACTTGATTCCCCCATCCACTTACTTGATGTGTGATTTGCTTCCCAATGGTGTCTCTAGAGTCCTAGCCATGATATCGTTGACAGAGAGAGACAGGACATGAAGCTAGGCATGAAGGTAGGTACCTACTAAAAACAAAAATGGGGCATTATTTCGACTGTCACAGGGGCACCATTCTGACCACTGATGCAGGTGCATGTATTATTACCCCTGACCACAGCAGCAGGGGCATTTCTTTCTCTGACATAGGGTTGATAATTACTAACACTGATGTGGGTATAATTATTATTGCCATGGAGACAGGGCATTTATGACTCCCACTGACACAGGAGCATTTTTTTTCTGATCACTGAAGTTGTGGTATTTTTTACTTGCATCACTGATGCAGGGATAGTTATCACTGCCATTAAAGCATTGGGACTTTTTTACCCTCCTTTTGACCTCTGACGCAGGGGCATTTATTATTCCTACTGACACAGGGGGGTTATTACACCTTCAAACCACTGATGCTGGGCATTTTGTTTTACTGCTCACTGAAGTACAAGCATTTTTTGCATGCATTAAAGCAGAGGCATTTTTTACTCCCGCTTACCACAGATACAGGGGCATTTACTCCCACTGACCTATGACCCTGGGGCATTTTTTACTTACACTGATCAACAACATAGGAGCATTTTTTACTCCCACTGACTATTAATGTAAGGGTATTTTTAACTAACACTGACCACTGATGCAGGGGTATTTAATACTGACACTTGGATTCTTCATATATAAATTGTGTTATATATCCCAATAATGAAATAATAGGTATCAGGCCTGGATTTACTATTGGACACAATAGGCTTATAGGCTGTTGATGCAAGATGGCAGCTTTTTCCTGTAAAAAAATATTTTGTGCAAAAGGAGGTGAACCTAGCAGTGAAGTATTCTTTTGGGTGCTGAAGGTTGTGTGTCTATAGACTCTGGTGATGGAAACTCAGCCCTGCTAGAAAGGACATGATTCCCTTTGAACATCTTGCCTTGTCACTAAAAAGGGGAACAAATGCAGAGACCAATCATCTTTGGCAACCAAGGCAACCTAGGAATGAGTCTAGGTCCAAGTGGTTTTCCAGATGACCCAGCTATAACCTTAATGCTCATTTAGTAAACCAGGGCAATAGCATTGCTGGTTAAATCTGTGAATCTGCCTATTACTGCTCAAGGAAGGATGTAGTTGATAGGATGATGTCAGTACATGCAAAAAGCCTATTGCAATGATTATCAATGGCAATCAAGAGGATGAGGGTGGAGGGAGGGATGGCTGCTATCTAGGGGTGGCCAATTTCTGCCTTAACCCAACTCTGAACCAATGTATTTGTTTTAACCACGTAACGAGTATGTCTAATCAGTTACATCTATTCTCTGCAGAGTATTAGAGTGAACCTGTGTTTACTTCAAATACCCAAAAGGCAAGTGATCCTGCTTTCACTTGCTAGATTCAGTTTTGTAATTACCCCAAGCATTTTACCAATCTCCTTCAAGTGATTTTGATTGACAGTCCCGTAACACAAAGCATCTCATAAAGGTTCTTGATGCATTATCACAGCAGCTTTTTTTTAAATCCAGACAAGTTTAGCTATTATTACATTGCTACCAACCCTGATAATTCACCTTTTCACCTGGTACCTTATTTGGTAAATATGGCACAGATAAACCATTTCTTAATTAACAAATATATCTCTTGGACAATTGTCCTTTAATCACTTCCTCCCGCTCACCTTTTAAAATACGTACCTTCCAACGCGATACTATATCTATATGGCAATATTTACTGTGCTTGCCTGCTTGGTGTCACACAGCGTTTCAAGCAAAAGCATTCTCCTGGATCTTCCTCTTAGTTTGCATGCACACCAGTGGCCTATCCATTTCTTTGGACAGGTTAAACATGTAGTGGCCAAAAAAGTGGAAATAACTGAGACTGACACCAAGCAACATTGAATGGTCATGTCATTCTTTATTGGAGTTAAAAAATTAAACATCTTTATTCAACCAAAAAATGTACACTTGTTATGAATTAACCGAAATGTTTACCACATAAACTTGAGCACTCATCAGATATTAAAATTAAAATAACATTTCATAAATATATTTAATCTCTTATAAGTGTTAAGAATGTTTATATATTTACAAAAGTAGTTGCCATTCTTTTTAAATCTGGATATTTCATTAAAAGAATACCTTGTGATCCTGCCACAAAGAGTCCTTGCACATGCACTTCCTGTTACAGGGTTACAGCTTTCTCCTGTTTGTGCTCCTCCTTTGGAGACCACAAGTGGCTGTGCCAACACCTATTGTGCAGGTATGGTCCACCATTGTCACGATCACTGAGATGTCAACCTAAGAGAACAGTTCTAAGGGTGATAAGCTAGTGGAAAATTGGATGTGGCTAAATGGTGGTGTGGAACGTGGCTTTAAAAGCAGTAGAGTTTCAAGTTTATATACACAGGACAAAAAAATAGTTTTTTCCACGATGTTTAACAAAATAAAAGTACTGCACAGTGTTAATTTAAAAAATAGTCCACATTTTGTGAGTAGTTGCCAAAATAGCAAAATAAACTATTAATGTATTTTACATATGAAAATATCAGAAATGTTGTAGAAATGCGTGACACCTGGCAACTAGGAAGGGTGGGCCTCTGTGAAGGAGAGAAATCAAGGGAGATTCATACATCATGCAGGGGGACTTTCTGAATGTTAGGGTGAGTTGACATATCTGAGATCAGAAGAATTAGTTTAGAGCATTCTTTGCCACCGAGGCTAGAACAGGTACATATAAACAGGGAGCTGTTGAAAAAATACTGGAGGAGACCAGGAGCACGGAGATGGAATATTCTATGAAAATATAAAATGGCAATTACTTATGATACCCAATTCTTTAACCAACTAAATGTTATCAAGTTATGGGCAAATTAATTACATTTTGCTCTCAGCCCACAAAGTAAGTAACGATTCTCCCAATAAATGAATGTCCATCCAGTTACAATAGACCCTGGAGGGTGTTGCAGATCACAAAATGGTTCCACAAACTATGCAAGTCCATACCCAACCATCAGATTAATAAAACTACCCCTGGCCCATTATGGGCCCTCAACTTCCAATGACCTTTAACAGATGGTAATACTGGTAAGTGACAACTTTTTTAGTCTTCCTAGCAACTGCAGACTTTAGGTTAAGTCTAAACAGCTATGAAAGAAAAAGGCCAAACATCCTTTAGCAAATAAATACATTCGTTTCAGTAAATACCCTTTCATTAAATGATTGAAAACAATTAATTCAAATGCATGAGACCAGTGGGTTCCCAATATAAATTTCTGTATCTCTGCCACGAGCTAAAGTTAGAAACAGAATATAAAATTCTAATTTTGTACAGGGTTCTTCCTGGGAACCACAGGTGTAGTAATACCATGAAAATACAATACATATAGCGCCTTAAGGAGTTTGTTAAAGTTATTGCATTAGTTTTGTTTGCAATGAAGAAAGATTTTGATTTTCAGATGCATTGAAAATATGTAGAGTTGCCATGTCTGTGCAGGCTTTTCTTACACCAGTGAGATGTTTCAGATAGACAAGGCTTTTCATGCGCTGCTTGTCTAGACCTTCCCACACACATTTCTTCCCATTGTATGATTAAATGGGATTTTCCAGTGACATGTATATGTGTGTCATTTGCTCATATTTCACCTGTATGCTTTTTTGAACAGTTTGTATGAAATTAGGCAATGGCTTATGTGAAATGACAGCTACCAGAGCTTTAATGTAATCTATCAAATCTTACAATATTGTCTACTTTTTTTTTTTGGTGAGCTGTAATTTTACAACAAACGTATAATTAGATATAATTATCAGAGGTGCCATTCAATACAACAATTTGATAAAAAATATGATAACACATACATTTTATTTTAAAGCATGTGCTGTAGTGCCTTAGAAATCCATCTTATCATTTCTGGCAAAGTTTAAAGTAGGACAGTAAAATAATCCCCTTTTCCAAACAAGAGTAAAAAATATAAATATTACAGTTGACATCCCTGGCAGGAGACATAGGCTTACGCAAAGAATGGAGTCATAAGCATAAACTTGGTCTCCACCAGAGCACCCCATACAGAGTGATGGGCCAGTGACCCTAGTGGCCCCCAGACTACTTTACTGCAAGATGACACAAGGTTGTGGCCCTCAAAATAGATCAACCAATGGGTCACAGAAACAAGATGGATATGCTGTAGCATCAGAACAGTAATATTGTCAGAGGTAAGGATTTAGGCTGAGGTTGAGGTAGGCATCAGGCAAGAGAGTAGTCAGTATCTGGGCACAGGTTGAATTAGGCAGCAGGATAGAGAGTGTTCAGTGTCCAGGCAAAGGTTAAAACAAGCTGGCAGGCAACAGAGTAGTCGGCGTCCAGGCAGAGGTCAAAGCAAGTAAAAAGCAAGAGAATATCAGCAACAGATTAAGTAACAGGAGAAGGAGACACAGGCAAAGTCAGGCAATCCGGGACAATAATGAGCATGACAGAACAATGATAAGCCACCATATGATGGAGAAAGGAGTTTAAATGCCCTCTTTGGTGTGTGTGAATGCCATGCGCCATGGACACATTCCAATGCACGCTAAAGCACATGCGCTAATACAATGCATTCACGTTTGTGGCGCATTCCTATTCATTTGAATGGTTTACACTCAGTGTGGCAAGAATGATAACTTTTGACATGCACGTGAAGCAAAGCATTGCAATCTTGACACCCTGCCTTTGCAGATTAAGGGGAGCAGATGAAGGAGGCTAAAACGCAGCTCAACCGTATGTTTTAATGGCCCCAAATCACAAATCCAGCCAACCTTTAAAGAGGAAGTAAACCCTGATGAGTTTACTTCCTCTTTCATTCCCTGCAAAGGCAAAGCATAATGGACTACTATGCATCGCATAGTAGCCCATTATGTGTCACTTACCTGACACAGGAGCCAGCGAAGTCGCCGCTGTCCCCTGTAGTCCGCCGCATCCATCTTGCTGGTGGCGTCTCGCAGCTCCGCCGCTGTCATTCGGCGGAGCCGCGATGACGTCACTCCCGCGCATGCGCACGGGAGCCGACACGCGTGGCAGATCCATTGTTGGATACGGTTTAGGAGATATTTGCCTGAAGACAGGCACCGCTGTCTACGGCGCATGTGCCGTAGACAGCGACGCGCAGGCGCACTGAGCGCGGCATTTCTAACAATGGATCTGCCACGCGTGTCGGCTCCCGTGCGCATGCGCGGGAGTGACGTCATCGCGGCTCCGCCGAATGACAGCGGCGGAGCTGCGAGACGCCACCAGCAAGATGGATGCGGCGGACTACAGGGGACAGCGGCGACTTCGCTGGCTCCTGTGTCAGGTAAGTGACACATAATGGGCTACTATGCGATGCCTGTCTTCAGGCAAATATCTCCTAAACCGTATAGGTTTAGGAGATATTTCTTGGACCTACAGGTAAGCCTTAATTTAGGCTTACCTGTAGGTCAAAGTGGTTTGTAAGGGTTTACAACCACTTTAAGGGTCAGGGAGATAAGGGAGACTCAAAAGTAGAAAGAGTGGTAGCAAGTGATTTCATAGAGTAGCATATGAATACACTTTTAACCTGTATTTGACCTCTGCATTTAGTGGGCCTTTTTCTTAAAACATGACTGTAGGGATCAATGCATACATTGCCACAAACTGGATGAATCACAGAATGTGGGGCAACTGACATTCCCTCCAAGTGAAACATTATTAAATTATTATTCTACACATGTGTGTGCCAGCATGCCCACCCAACAGATTGGATTACGAATCCAAATAATCAGGAGTCATACTTTGCAGGACTCCCCATGGCTCTGGCAAATCCCATTCACATATACAGAATAAATGGAGAGTTGTAGTTTGCTTATAGCACTGGTCTACGAGGAGAAAGCCTCGGAAATGAACGTAGCTAAATTTTATCAGAATTGGGTCACTAATAAAGGGAAAATTTAGTCCTGGGTATTAACTGGCTCCAGTTTCTTAGATACAGCTTCAGGTCAAAATCGCATCAAAATAATTCAAAATTCCGAGGGGGATGTGTGATTATGCTCCATAACTTTTCTTCAAAATGTGATATAGCAATGAGAATGGTACCACACCAATCATCATAAATGTATCTTTTTATTGATAACAAAAGTTAAAGTTTGGGTCCGCTAACATCGACAGGTCCAGAACAGCTGAAGCCTGCTCATCGTATTTCTCAACATCTGAGTCTAGATAGTAGGATTCTGGTGGATCTAGAATTGGCAAGTCCTCACCATTGGGGGAACCATGCAAAAATAGCAGTCGCTATTATGATTGGTGGGTTTTTCTTCTTGTTTAGCCAATAACACAGATAAGTTGCACATGTAATGCAACAATAATGAGGCTCCCAACTCTTGTCCTGATCCCTTATTTTGCATCTGAAATATATAATATTTGCCGGCATATAAGGCGATTGGGCATATAAGACGACCCCCTAATATGCCAGCTAAAACTTTGGTTTTGGGATATACTCGCCGTATGAGACGGCTCCCTTTCTGACTAGTCTGTCTAGTAGCTTCGGAAACATACTGAAGCAGCAATAATAAATCTGTGCAACTTGATCACCAGCTTTGTGAAGCAATGCTGTGGTGTTAAATACCTCATGTGCCTGGCAAAATCCCCTGCAGGGGGAGAACCAATGTGTGCAGAGCCAAATGGAGGGTCAGGTGCTTCAAACCAAAGCACCGGTGGTGGATGGCGAGTTGACCATGGGGAGCCGAGGGGTAGCTGGAACAACCGCTGACAGGAACAGGCTAAAACTAAAACGAGATGGTTTCGATCAGTGCATTCGTATTCGGTATACTGTATTCAGTATACATACAGTATACCACACTGAGCCAATTACGGTGAGCGATGTATTCTATTAACCATCTCAATACAGTGCATTTTCACCCCCTCCCAAGCCATTTTTCAGCTTTCAGCACTGTCACACTTTGAATGACAATTGCGTGGTCATACAACACTGTACCCAGATGAAATTGTTATCATTTTGTCCCCACAAATAGAGCTTTCTTTTGTTGGTATTTGATCACCTCTGCAGTTTTTATTTTTTGAGCTATAAACAAAAGAAGAGTGACAAGTTTGAAAAAAAACAATATTTTTTTACTTTTTACTATAATAAATATCCAAATATTTTTTTTTAAACAAATTTTTTCCACAGTTTATGCCGATACATATTATTCTACATATTTTTGGTAAAAAAAATTGCAATAAGCGTATATTGATTGGTTTGCGCAAAAGTTATAGCGCCTACAAAATAAAGGATAGATTTATAGCATTTTTATTATTATTTTTTTTTACTAGTAATGGCGGTGATCTGTGATTTTTATTATGATTGTGACATTGCGGCGGACATATCAGACACTTTTGACACATTTTTGGGACCATTCACATTTATACAGCGATCCGTGCTATAAAAGTGCATTGATTACTGTATAAATGTGTCTGGCAGAGAAGGGGTTAACACTAGGTGGTGATTAAGGGGTTAATATGTTCCCTGGGAGTGATTATAACTGTAGGGGGAGGGGATTCACAAGGGGAGGAGACTGATCTGTGTTTTTCTGTACTGAGAACACACCATCAGTCTCCTCTCCTCTGACAGGACAGTGGATTTGTGAGTTTACAGACACAGATCCATGGTCCTGCTGTGTTACCAGGCAATTGCGGGTGCCCGGCGGACATCGCGGCCACCGCGCGTGCGCATTGAGTCCCCAGTGACATGGCGGGGGCCTCATGTGACGCCCTCCCACAACGAGAGCTGCGCCGCCTGGCCGTCAATTGATAGCCGGCGGTGGGCAAGCAGTTAATGCATACAAAACCTGTTCGAATTGGCATTGAGAATCAGAGAGGCACGGGCTGATGATGTTATAACCTCTGCCAATCTGAGCAGGCTTTGTATTAATAGAATACATCGCTCGCCGTGATTGGCTCCGCACGATATACTGGTATACTGTATGTAGCCGAAGCTACATACAGTATTACCGCACATCCAGAGGGCGGCATTTTATGCTGGCATATAAGATGATCCCCAATTTGGGGGATATTTTTAAGTATAAAAAGTAATGTTATACGCCGGAAAATATGGTAGGTGTTATGCTTTTTACCACTACTGTCATACTGCACTTTTGAGATGCAAATATAACCTTGCCACAAATGTAGTAGAAGTTATCTGCGTTGTTTACACAATTTTGAGACATCTTGGCTTTTGAGTGACGCAACAGTTCTTTGCAAATGTTAGGCAGACATTTTCACGAGCCACCAGATGTAACTGTATGATGTGTAGATCTGACAAAGACAAATGTAAATAAAAGAATTACATTACAGTTAGGTAATAACCTTTAGTCTCAAAGTGAAGATAAATTAATACACTTCCATGTGGTACCATTTTAATTGTTCTACCATACTTTGTCAAGAAGTTACGAGGCATCATGGTCATCAGACTCCTCCCTCCCTTGTAGGCAAAATAAACTCTCCTGTGTATAAATCTTTATTGTGAAATATCTTGAAAACGTTAGCCAACCAGCACCTTTATCATCTGTTTTCCTTATTTATCTAATCAAAATATGTAAGAATTAGCACATTTTATCTCTGAGGTCGATTATTTCCCAAAATTTGTAGACCAGTGTAACGCTTCTCATTTATCCAGTCTTGCCTGATCATCAGTGAAAGGTATTCAATTTATGCATTTTTTAACAAAGGATTTAGCTGTTTGTAACACAAAAGAGAATGGATCTGCCATCAAATTGCATACTATTACTGATCATTCTATTGCAACTATGGTGTTCATAATGAGCTATTGTTTGGCAAGTGTGTTGAATTCTTATGTTCAATAAAGGTTCCTGATTAAAAGAATTTGTTCGTAATTTCATTGTAGAAATTTTGTAGCTATTTTCACATATGATTATTGTGCCTATAAAATATAAATGTATTAAAAGAGATACTTTAGCATGATCACAAGGTTGATGACTAAAATTAAGCAATGTCTAACTAAAGCGTGTCCAAACCTATAAATGTTAACAGAAGGTCACTGGCAAGGAGGCAAGAGACAAGTCAAAGATAAATTGTTGGATAAAGTAGCATGTGTGACAGGTGTAAGATTAAAGCCTTAAGGTTTAATAATGGGGGTAAAGTCAGGAAGCTGATGACAGAGTGTTAGAGAAGCTGTCATAAAATGTAACTTATCATTTTCATCATATAATTCTATTGACTTTACATCACTATTGGAAAGTATATATTCATAGCCTGCAGCAATGCATTGTTAGCTTTGTTTGGTTTGGAATGTAGTCCTTCAGGCCCAATTGATTTGCCATGCTTTCCAGCTGTACTTTGTGAGTGCTTACACGTCGACAAGTAACTGAGGAGTCATGCTACAGCAAGCAGCAAAGCATGATAGATCTAGTTCATTGACTGAACACAGACCATGTAGTCTAGATCAGGCTTAGGCAACCTGCGGTCTGCCTGATCAAACATTGGCTTGAAGAAAAATATGTGATGTTATTCATATAATTTATAATAGTCCATAAAATTCTTTAGAATCATTACTATTAACTGAAAGCTAACAGAAATTGTTCAGGCTGTCCCAGACAGAATCAGTGTTGCAGCTAATGTTTATGTCTGTGCAAGTACTATTTCTTTGCACATGTATATAAGACAGTAAGATTTATATTATTTATATACTAATAACAACTGGAGACATTCTTCATTGAGGCAATGTCCCTTTATCTTCTGCAAAGTCAGGTACACCATAAAATATAGTTATGTTTTTTTCTAAAAGGGAACTCTAGACTCTCTGTGACAAAGGGACAAAGTGGGTGGCAGGCAGATGTTGTGACCATAAGATGAGGGGTGGTATGGCGGCACTGTGATTAAATGGGTTCAAGGGATGAATTTTGATTGGAGTTCACTCTCTGTGACAAAGGGATAAGGTAGGTAGCAGCCCAGCATTGTGACTGGAAATTGAGGGGGTGGTATGGAGGCACGTAACCAGGGAGCTTCATTGGGGGGGAAAGGAGGTGGCAAGTGTGGAATCTGTTGTCAGCCCCTTTCCTCTCTTGCACTTCCATTTGCTCCCTTTCTTATGGAGCCCTTGCTGCACATTTGTCTTCTCTTCTTTCGCCCCCTCATGACTCACTCCTGCTCACCCCCTTCATAATCTTTCATTGCTCTACAGCACCCTTTTTAACCTTTTCAACACAGAGGAACTCCTAAAATAACTTTCTGATCTCAGGGAACCTCTGCTAGAAATGTGATAGTCTGTGGGAAGAATGCTCCTTACATTTGTGGTCATTGGGAAGAATTACCCCCTTACAGATAGATACAAAGATCTATTATGTCGGTGGCTGGAAGACAGAAATTGCTAATTTCTCAAGGAACCCCTAGTAACCTCTGGAGGAATTCTAGAGTTCCATAGAACCCTGGTTGAGAAACCATGCTCTAGTCTACAGGATGGCAGCAGCTGGCTACACCGCAACCTATGGACCACTGCTACAGCTACTGTTTTTGCTTACCATTGCACTACATGTGCCGGGTTCCAGCAAAAAAGCAGCACCCTTCTAATTAGGCCAGCAGCAGTAATTGTATCCATCCAAATTCCTGCATAATGGACTATCTGGCTGTAATGATCCACAAACACCCCTTTTGTGAGCAGAGTTCTGAATTCTGGAGGAATGGAGGTACATCAAGGCCCTGGACCAACTTTAGGGCAGGATAATGATGCTAAAAACCGAATGGGGGTTAGTGTGCAGGATAGGCAGGAGCTGGGAGGGGGAAACAGGTAAGAAAAAATTTAATACTTGTGCCTGTTTCTACATTCCTTCACCACTAATATAAACACATACATGCATACTGTATATTTTTTTATAAACACATATCTACAGTACATCTTCTATATAATATACGTATATTAGACTATTGGGGCTGGGTGTGCCCTGCAATCTAAGTACTGCAGTGCGGGAATGAAACAAAAGCCTCTCTTCACTGCGTGTCCCAGTGATGTATTCATATTATACAGTATATCACATCACATCAGGACATAGGAAGAGGGCATGAGTTTAATTTCCTGATAGGTGCCCAATTTGGCTGCCTTTTTCTTCTTATTTACAAATGTGTTCATCTGTAGTGCTCTAATCTTCAGTTGAGCCCCTAGAGTGGTGGTTAGCAGCTCCTTTTGCTTTTATTGTTAATGTGGCCCTGTTTACACTCACTGCTTGTACAATCTGCTATCCTAAATGCACTGTTTCTTCTATTCTTTCTGTTCCTACAGAAGTATCCATATGGTACCGATTTTGAGGCCAACATTACTCAGATCCTTCAAAAGTTTTCAGCAGCAGCAGCAGCATCTTTTTCCCTCTAACAAAAGATGTCTAAAAAGATATCTAAAGTGACTAAAAGTAATTTGTGCTCCATGTGCCAGAACCAGAATCTTGTCATTCATTGTTAAAGTAAAGCATTTGTGACTTTATACCTGTGTCAACTCATCTGAGAAACTTCGGAGGCATTTGGTATTTGGCCCCAGTGGCGGCCCATGTACTGTGGGTGCACAGGTACCATCCCCATCCATGCGCCTTGCCCTTTTCAGGATGCCGGGCACATGGATTCCTATGGCGGAGCTGGGAGTGAGTGGTACTTTTTGAAGCACTTGATTAGAGCCAGAGGCTCTAATAGGCTTCAAAATAGGGTGGGCTCAGGGTGCAGAGAGTGCGACCTGATCCCACCCAATTTTATGCACAAACCTATTGGATGCCTGGCGCTTAGGAAGAGGACCGGAGGAGACATACGCAGGAGCATCGCTCGCCGATCTACTGCAGGGACTCAGATGAGTTAAACTCTCCACACCAGACCACCACCATCTCCCAGGGCATCGCAGCCACCCTTCATCAAGACCGACACCATCGACACCATCCCCTCCACACTCGCCTATCAGAGCCGCTACCCACCGCCGCCTGCTACAAGGACTGACTCCAGGAAAGATCGAAAGGAGCCTGGACATCACAGCTGTATAGAGGCTGAGATCCAAATCAGCCACACCAGTGTCAAGGTAAGGGGCCCATCACCTCCTATAGGGCCAATGTCTGGGGGAAGGACTGCAGTCAGCTTTAATTGTACTACAGGTCTTCTATGGTGTCCAGGGACAGTCCCAGGATTCATGGCCCTAAATGCTGTCTCTTATCATCTGTATCATAAATTCCATTATCCTCATTACCTATGGACAATTTAAATGGACTGCAGTCTGGGGTTCTAGGAGCTGCTTCCTGTCGGTTAGTGCCGGGGGGGTCTGTCAGAGCTGCATGTGGGGGGGTTGGGGGTGCTGCTAGAGCAGTGATCCCTGTGAGTTTGGGGGGGTCGGTGGGCACAGTAGCTGCATATGATGGGCACAAGTGGCTGCATATATTGGGCAAAAGTGGCTGCATTTGACAGGCACAAGTGTCTGCATATGATGGGCACAAGTGGCTGCATATGATGGGCACAAGTAGCTGCATTTAATGGGCACAGTGGCTGCATATGATTGACACAGTGACTGCATATGATGGGCACAAGTGGCTGCATTTGATGGGCACAAGTGGCTGCATTCAATGGGCACAAGTGGCTGCACATGATGGGCACAGTTGCTGCATATGATGGGCACAGTGGCTGCGTTTGATGGGCACAATGGCTGCATTTGATGGGCACAATGGCTACATTTGATGGGCACAGTGAGGCTGCAATTGATGGAGGGGTTTCAGTATTTTTCAGTTTGTTTGCACCCCCCAAAAGATTTTGAGCACCAGCCGCCACTGTTTGGCCCCCATTTAGTGTTTTGTATCTCAAAGGCCCAAAATGCTTGGCAAGCTAAATTCCATTCTTTTTAGTTACCCCTGTTCACATTTGAACTTTCAGGTACCTGTAGCTCAATACCCAAAGTTTAGAGAGGTACACAAGCTACTTTTGAAGCAGAAGGATGTTTTTTGGCCCCATTGAAAAAAAATCCCTCAAAATCACTGTCTGACTGGGGGCTTAGCTTTAACTACCAGGTCCCCAGCATGTTTAGGTAAATCTCATTTAGTAGGCAGAGAGCAGAGAACACATTCAGTGAACTTAAATATGGTCACTCACCCTCTCGGTAAACACCCAGTATCTTGATGGACCAGCATCATTCTGAGACCTAGAGATTATTTCCCTTTTAGATTATGAGTATCTGGATTCTGTTTGGACCTCTTGGAAGAAATTTAACCCATAGAGGATATTGATATAGATAAACCATGTAAGGTCATATACAGTATCCCAGTCTCTAGATTTTGTGCTGTTTTGGATGGCCTTGCCCCCTAGTGTATGGACCCCCTTGCAGGTCATTCATGACGTGAGGGTTCCATCTCTTCTCTTGTTGAGCTCCAGATAACCACAGCCATGAATGTCTTATCAACCCCACTTTGGCTTCTAAAAATGGGACTATGTCCTGTAAAGGCATTTAGCCATGCACCACCCATATGCAGTTTTGTTGAATGGATGCAATGGTTGTTCACCATGTCTATAGTGGAAAAGTACATGGGGGGTAGAATAATATATGACATGGGTGGCCTTAAGGGAAAAAAAGTGCTCTGTTTTTCAGTATTTGTGTACTTTTGTACACATGCGATTAAATAATGTTAACATTATAAAAATATTATTGGATTTTATTAGAATTGTGTAAGTTGTGCCTCAAATATGCCAGCCCCCCTCCAATAGTTATATGATCTTAGACCTTTACATTAAATATGGTGTTGTTTTCTGTTAAGCATATACTGCAAAATAATGCATGACTTTTCTATCCCTGGTTTTAGCACGTGCATCCATAATAAGTCATCCCCCATTCAGTTTAGCCACACCCACTTTTCAACGAACCACATGCCCCTCGTATTACCCGTTAAATGTTTTGCCCAGGTTGCTGCCCCTGCTGCTATAAAGGATTGTGCAAGGGCACTACCAACATGCTGGTTTGATAGTTTGTTGGAACATTCAAAGATAATCGAAGGGGCCAAAGAACCAATATAATCCTATTTTATTTAGGCCCTTCCCACTTTGCTGTAACCTAATCTATTAGAAAATAAACTGCTGTACTCACTGATCACATAGCTGGAGAGAAGTACTTGTGGTAATTGTCAAAGGACAGGATCTTGGTTTTGGTATAGTCTTCGGGAAGCTGAAGGGAATCCAGAGAAGTTGGTGGGTAAGTAAATAATTCTTACAAAAATTAGGTTAAAGCACAATGTGGAGATTTCTCAATAAGAAGCTGCTTTCTGACTGCTGTATAGCTTCACTACATTTTGCTACCTGTACTGAGAGAAATATAGAGGCTGGCAATGCTCACTTCCAACTCTAAATTCTAGCTGCATGGCTGTGTTTGGCTTCAATACTGTCAAAGACACTGACCAAGAATAGGCATACAAATCAGAAAGGTCAAAGTGGTGTCCAACCTCCTAAGTTTTATGCTTGTTCCAGGTCAGTGACACAGAATGTACTGAAGTCATTGGATCAGCATGACAGTCAAGGAACTGCTATTTTCAAAATGAGAGGTCTACTTTTGGAGTTTGCCAGTACAGGTTTCCTTTAAAATTGGTTCTACTGAGATTCAATAACATAATAGAAATTGTGTTTTTAATATTAGAAAGTGAAAGCAATGTTATGCATAGATCAGGGTAAAAATATCTTCTGTAAACCTTATACAGACACAAACCACTCCTGTGGTCTGGTGCTTTCAGAAAGATGCCTTTACTAAGCTGGTAACTGGTAAAGTTGGAAACAATTTGACTATTGATTTACAGCTTGTCGGCCATGTTTTTACTCACAGCTGTACTTAGTCACTGTCTATAAAAGGGCACTGGTATTAAATGAAGAATAGGAGTGGTATTGTAACGTCACACCAAACTGAAAGGTACCTATGACCTCTAAATTAGTCTTTGTTATAGTTATTTCTATGACAACATGTGACGCAACCATTGGCGTACATCTTGGCTTGAACATACTCTTTTGTTAGTGTGGTTTTACTTTAACATTTTATTATGGTAGTGACAGATGGCTATGTGGAACTTTCCCACGTCTCTGCCTAGAGAAATTCTACAATTATCCCTTGGTGTATTATTTTTTGCTATAAGTAAACGGAACACTGGTTCCTTTGCTGTATTAAATTATCAAAGGAAAGTTCAAGTTTTACGTAGATATGCTAGATCATATCACTCTTTTGTACTTTGTAAACATAGCCATTGAGTTCTCTAAATAAAAGCTGTGATTTTTAAAAACACTAATGAGTTTACGTTGCAAGAAAAGGAAAGTGGTGTAATTATCACATATATTAATACACTAAACAAAACAGAAGTTGTATAAACTTAACTTTTAAAGCAGAACTCTAAAAATAGTAAGATAAAAAAATGAATGGCTTACTATTTGAAAAAAAAAATTGATTTTACTGTAATATTTGAATTCAGTCAAGAGATTTCCCCAGCAGAACTTTTTTTTCCTGCTACTAGTCCTCAGTCTGACGGCCACCATTATTCATCTGCGCCATGTACTTCCGTCCATTATGTAATATGTATTTTTAACTCTTTATCTTTTTTGCTCTATTTTTGCCTTATGAATTGTTATCAATAAAATATATTTTTATATTCTATCTGTCATCCAAAGAGCCTTCAAAGTCCGACCTTGGGGCAGTCTTTGCCCCTTTTCCTTTTTTAAGTACAAATTGAAGCAATGTACTTGTTCTTATATATTACAAAAACAATAAAAGTGAAATTTTTTCAAAATAAAATAAAAATTAAAGAGAAGTATGAGCTTCAGTAAAACAAAAGAGTCATACTCACCTAGGTGGATGCAGATCTAAGATCAAGAACTGAATAAACACTACTGATTGCTAAGCTTCTTCAGGTTGCAGAGCTAGTGACTGTCAGTCTGGCTTTCTGCTCTGCCCCCCTTGCTCACTGGAGCACTTGACTGTGAAGGGGGCGGGAGCAACTGGCTCCATCCCCTACCAGCTTGCTGAGAGGCTGAGCCAGCTGTCAATCCAGGTATCTCGGTGGATCCCAAGCATATGGTCGAGATGTTTTCAGAGCTTGAACCAGCTCTGTGACGTCAGCAGAGAGTGTGTTTTAGCCCGCTGTCTGCTAAAAATGGGAAAACAGGAGTGCAGAATGAACTGCTCCTGTGATACATAGGAGAAGTACAGCCAAAAAGGCTGACAATGTCCCATTGGACGAAACCTGTCAGGTATGCCTAGGAGACACATGCTGGCTAAGAGCTGTGGCGTTTTATGATTTTACATATGTCAATGCCTGTTTTTACTTCTGTGATTAAAGTTCTACTTTATTAAAGTGAATCCAATTACCATATGGACTTCACTATGTGCTGCCTCATTATTTTATTGGTGACATCATGATTGAGAGCAATACATGAGTGAGCCAGGCATCTGAGGTCCTAATCTTTTTGGTAATCCAGAGAGGTCACTGAAGCAAATCTTTCCTCCAAACTGCCACAGTGCTAATTGTTTATGAAGAGATTGGAGTGTGAGCTGTTGATTATACATGCCTCTTATCCTTTTTCTTCTGGTAAGGTGATTTTGATTTTCACTGTGGTGTGGAGTACTGTTAACACACACTGAAGCTGATGATGGGATCCTTCTCTTTTTCCTTTTTCATGTAAAGGACTGTTATATTCATATACGGTATCAATATTTTCTCTGCTTTTATATATTGGTTTTTTTTTAAATCATATTTATTTTTTTGAATGTAAAATAAATAAAATATTTTATCCTAAAGTGTATTGTGTTTATCAGTACCGAGATAGTCAATTTTCCTTCTGTTCCTAGTGTAGAACAGCCTCAGCAACTGTCTCCACTCCCCTTTCACATATAATATTCGGATGATGGTACCCATCGGATCATGAAAATCATCATTAAAGAAAACACTTTTTCCCCCTTTATTTAAAAACTGGCTGTATAACATAACCCTCATTCAATTTCAGAAGAACAAAAACCCTTTCTGTGAAAAATCAATTTGTGATAATGGTGTTTTCTTGCCTATATAAAAGTAATAAGGACCTGGACATGTCTGCTTCACCACATCATAACATACCAGTGAGCACGTTTTCCTTCTCTTTGACTAAAAACAAAACCACAAGCATTTACTTTGTTCAATTCATTGGTACACACCGATAAATAAAAATGTAGAATTTCAACAAATTTTAAAGAAAAAAGTTGTTAAAAAAATTGAAAGAAATGTGTTAAAAAAATTGAAAATTAAAAAACACTAAATCAAATATTGATATATATTTGTTCAAATAAAGCCATTATAAATTAGCATTTTCAAAGTTATTGTAAATCACTTTCAAGTGTTTCTTTAAGACCCCATATGCATGTAATAAAATCACGTAAATGCTTTTATTATCCTAAATAGTGATGGCCGAACGGTTCGCCCGGCGGTCGTTTCGCGGCGAATTTCCGACTTTCGCCGTCCGCGGGTTCGAACGCCTTTTTCCGTCGTTCGCCCCGGCGGACTTACGTGTTTAATGTATACAAGAACTTTAACCTTTCGTGACACGTTTATCATGTGTTACAGGACAACCAATTGAGACATGACAGCTCATGGACACTTGGACATTCCCCCTAACCTATAAATACACCCGATCCGGTGGCCATTTTACATTCTTTCTTCTGTCACTGTAGGGAAAGGATCCTGTGTGGAGTAGGGACAGAGAAAACGCTAGCTATTTGGTACACAAAAGTTCTTTTCAGGACTGGTATAGGTGTTAGGTCAGCAGCCTGAGTTTCTTTTGTCAGTTTAGATAAAGGGACAGAGCGCTGTATGCTGCTATTTTAGGGACAGCTCAGCCAGATTAGTCTTTCTTCATCATCATCATCATCATCATCATTAGCTGTTACTATCAGGTCCACAAAAGAGCTGTTCCAGCTAATCGTTCCAGCCTACTCTTTTTTGCCAATTTGTATAGGGACAGGCAGGAAGCAGTGTGTCAGGCAGTGAGGATAATTTTAAAGACTTGCTGTTACTATTAGTTCCACAAAGGTTCTTTTCAGGACTGGTATCAGTGGTACGGTAATAGGCTTGTACACGTATAATATTCTTTCTTCCAAATATAGAAAGAATATTATACTTGACTGCTGCCCTTCTGCTGCAGTCTGCTAATCATTCACAACTCACTTGTTCCACAAAGCTCTTTATCAGGACTGGTAACTTGGTCTGTCTAGGGTGCTACGGTACATAGGCTTGGGTGCGGTACAGTCTGCTGTTCTGTAAGGACCGCTATCGGTCCACAATACATAGGGTTGCCGTGCACTACTGCTGACCGCTGCCCTATACTGCAGCAGTCCTTCATTGGTATAGGGACTGACGTACAGTCTGCTAATCACTAACACACAACCTGCTTGGTCCACAAAAGTTCTTATAAGGACTGGTAACTTGGTATAGGGTGCTACGGTACATAGGCCTGAGTGCGTTACAGTCTGCTGTTCTGTAAGGACCGCTATCGGTCCACAATACATAGGGTTGCCGTGCACTACTGCTGACCGCTGCCCTATACTGCAGCAGTCCTTCAGCGGTATAGGGACTGACGCACAGTCTGCTAAACACTAACACACAACCTGCTTGGTCCACAAAAGTTTTTATAAGGACTGGTAACTTGGTATAGGGTGCTACGGTACATAGGCCTGAGTGCAGTACAGTCTGCTGTTCTGTAAGGACCGCTATCGGTCCACAATACATAGGGTTGCCGTGCACTACTGCTGACCGCTGCCCTATACTGCAGCAGTCCTTCATTGGTATAGGGACTGACGTACAGTCTGCTAATCACTAACACACAACCTGCTTGGTCCACAAAAGTTCTTATAAGGACTGGTAACTTGGTATAGGGTGCTACGGTACATAGGCCTGAGTGCGTTACAGTCTGCTGTTCTGTAAGGACCGCTATCGGTCCACAATACATAGGGTTGCCGTGCACTACTGCTGACCGCTGCCCTATACTGCAGCAGTCCTTCATTGGTATAGGGACTGACGTACAGTCTGCTAATCACTAACACACAACCTGCTTGTTCCACAAAAGTTCTTATAAGGACTGGTAACTTGGTATAGGGTGCTACGGTACATAGGCCTGAGTGCGTTACAGTCTGCTGTTCTGTAAGGACCGCTATCGGTCCACAATACATAGGGTTGCCGTGCACTACTGCTGACCGCTGCCCTATACTGCAGCAGTCCTTCATTGGTATAGGGACTGACGTACAGTCTGCTAATCACTAACACACAACCTGCTTGGTCCACAAAAGTTCTTATAAGGACTGGTAACTTGGTATAGGGTGCTACGGTACATAGGCCTGAGTGCGTTACAGTCTGCTGTTCTGTAAGGACCGCTATCGGTCCACAATACATAGGGTTGCCGTGCACTACTGCTGACCGCTGCCCTATACTGCAGCAGTCCTTCAGCGGTATAGGGACTGACGCACAGTCTGCTAAACACTAACACACAACCTGCTTGGTCCACAAAAGTTTTTATAAGGACTGGTAACTTGGTATAGGGTGCTACGGTACATAGGCCTGAGTGCGTTACAGTCTGCTGTTCTGTAAGGACCGCTATCGGTCCACAATACATAGGGTTGCCGTGCACTACTGCTGACCGCTGCCCTATACTGCAGCAGTCCTTCATTGGTATAGGGACTGACGTACAGTCTGCTAATCACTAACACACAACCTGCTTGGTCCACAAAAGTTCTTATAAGGACTGGTAACTTGGTATAGGGTGCTACGGTACATAGGCCTGAGTGCGTTACAGTCTGCTGTTCTGTAAGGACCGCTATCGGTCCACAATACATAGGGTTGCCGTGCACTACTGCTGACCGCTGCCCTATACTGCAGCAGTCCTTCAGCGGTATAGGGACTGACGCACAGTCTGCTAAACACTAACACACAACCTGCTTGGTCCACAAAAGTTTTTATAAGGACTGGTAACTTGGTATAGGGTGCTACGGTACATAGGCCTGAGTGCAGTACAGTCTGCTGTTCTGTAAGGACCGCTATCGGTCCACAATACATAGGGTTGCCGTGCACTACTGCTGACCGCTGCCCTATACTGCAGCAGTCCTTCATTGGTATAGGGACTGACGTACAGTCTGCTAATCACTAACACACAACCTGCTTGTTCCACAAAAGTTCTTATAAGGACTGGTAACTTGGTATAGGGTGCTACGGTACATAGGCTTGAGTGCGGTACAGTCTGCTGTTCTGTAAGGACCGCTATCGGTCCACAATAGATAGGGTTGACGTGCACCACTGCTGACCGCTGCCCTATACTGCAGCAGTCCTTCAGCGGTATAGGGACTGACGCACAGTCTGCTAAACACTAACACACAACCTGCTTGGTCCACAAAAGTTTTTATAAGGACTGGTAACTTGGTATAGGGTGCTACGGTACATAGGCCTGAGTGCGTTACAGTCTGCTGTTCTGTAAGGACCGCTATCGGTCCACAATACATAGGGTTGCCGTGCACTACTGCTGACCGCTGCCCTATACTGCAGCAGTCCTTCATTGGTATAGGGACTGACGTACAGTCTGCTAATCACTAACACACAACCTGCTTGGTCCACAAAAGTTCTTATAAGGACTGGTAACTTGGTATAGGGTGCTACGGTACATAGGCCTGAGTGCGTTACAGTCTGCTGTTCTGTAAGGACCGCTATCGGTCCACAATACATAGGGTTGCCGTGCACTACTGCTGACCGCTGCCCTATACTGCAGCAGTCCTTCAGCGGTATAGGGACTGACGCACAGTCTGCTAAACACTAACACACAACCTGCTTGGTCCACAAAAGTTCTTATAAGGACTGGTAACTTGGTATAGGGTGCTACGGTACATAGGCTTGAGTGCGGTACAGTCTGCTGTTCTGTAAGGACCGCTATCGGTCCACAATAGATAGGGTTGACGTGCACCACTGCTGACCGCTGCCCTATACTGCAGCAGTCCTTCAGCGGTATAGGGACTGACGTACAGTCTGCTAAACACTAATACACAACCTGCTTGGTCCACAAAAGTTCTTATAAGGACTGGTAACTTGGTATAGGGTGCTACGGTACATAGGCTTGAGTGCGGTACAGTCTGCTGTTCTGTAAGGACCGCTATAGGTCCACAATAGATAGGGTTGACGTGCACCACTGCTGACCGCTCACCTATACTGCAGCAGTCCTTCAGCGGTATAGGGACTAAGAGTTTTGTCACAGGGTCATTTAAAAAATGACATGCAGAGGAAGAGGCAGGCCCTTCCGCAGGGGTGGTAGGGGTAGGGCAGGAGCAACAGGCTTGAGCCAAAGTGGGAAGTTGCAGAAGGTGCGTTCAATTACTTTAAAGGATGCACCAGACTTGGTTGAGTGGCTCGCTCAGCCTTACTCTTCTGCACCCTCCTCATCCTCTCGATCTGCACCCTCTTCTTCACTCTCTGCTATGTGCACCCCCAAAGACACTACCACCAACAACACGACCACCACCACCACCACCACATACCTTCCGCTTGAGTCACTGGAATTATTTTCCGATCCATATCAAGAGGACATTTCTGATGCGCAGCCACTCTTGGTATTGGATCAGGAAGAGGAGGTAGCAACAAGCGCTACTCAGCAGTCTGACGCCAGTACCCAGATCAGCCCAAGGAGGAGGTTGGTCCCCGGTGTTGCTGCCTACTCTACTTATAGCGGTGGGGAAGGTGACGTTGATGATGACGTGTCTAGTGATGTCACGTGGGTGCCCACAAGAGAGGAAGAGGAGGGGAGTTCAGAGGGAGATATGGACCAGCAGATAGGGAGGAGAAGCAGCAATGACTTACATTGCACAGCAGGGACAAAGCAGACTGCAAATGTATCAGGAGCGAGTCATCGACCATGTACGGTCACATCTGGCGCTCCCAGGACACCGGCACATGGCTCCGCAGTGTGGGCTTTTTTTAACGTGTCCGCTGCTGACAATAGCGTTGCCATCTGCAATCTTTGCAGTCAACGCGTTAGTCGCGGTAAGCCCAATACTCACCTAGGGACGACCGCCTTAAGAAGGCACATGAGCAGCCATCACCGAGCCCAGTGGGAGCAACGGAACACACAAAGCCACACTGCAGGCTCTCACCGTCCAGCCTCGTCTTCTACTTCTCCTTCTCCTCTCTCCTCACAATTGTCCTCCACTCCACCTTCCATCACGCCAAGCTCACATTTTTCTGCAAAAAGGCAGGCTTCCGTGGGCCTAATGTTTGAGCGTAAAAAAATGATGACGCCGGATAACCCTCTTGCCCAACGGTTGGCGGCTGGCTTGTCAGAACTCATAGCCCGCCAACTACTGCCATATAAACTGGTGGACTCGGAGGCCTTTCGCAAATTTGTGGCCATTGGAACACCACAATGGAAGGTCCCAGGAAGGAAGTATTTCTCAGAGAAGGGCATCCCAGAGCTATATGGCCATGTTCAGCGGCAAGTGAATGTATCTCTGGCACACAGTGTCGGTGCCAAGATACATCTGACCACAGACACGTGGTCTAGCAAACACGGGCAGGGAAGGTATATCAGTTTTACTGCCCACTGGGTGAACCTTCTGACGGCCGTCAAGCATGTAACCCGTGGCACCCGTGTAGATTTGGTTTTACCGCCACGGATTGCATGCAGGCCTGACTCTTCTTCTCCTCCTCCTACTCCATCCTCCTCCCTCTCCTCCTCAGCTGCCTCCTCCTTTTCCGCTGCTAGCGTCTCTTCCACTGCACCGCCCAAGCTCCCCAGAACCTATTCCACATGCCAGGTGAGACGTTGCCATGCCGTGCTGCGTCTGTTGTGCCTGGAAGCAAAGAGCCACACTGGCCCGGCACTCCTTTCAGCTTTGCGTTCACAGGCAGATGAGTGGCTAACACCGCTCAATTTGACAGTTGGTAAAGTGGTGTGTGACAACGGTGCCAATCTGCTTAGCGCATTGAAACAGGGCAAAATCACGCACGTGCCGTG
Source organism: Lithobates pipiens (assembly GCF_037356315.1). NCBI lineage: Eukaryota > Metazoa > Chordata > Amphibia > Anura > Ranidae > Lithobates > Lithobates pipiens. The sequence goes on along the minus strand of NW_027507764.1, from coordinate 353,992,388 downwards.
CATGGCACACGTCTTAAACTTGGTCGTGCAGCGATTCCTTGTCAAATACCCTGGGGTCCAGGACATCTTGCGGCAGGCAAGGAAAATCTCGGCCCATTTCAGAAGATCTTACACGGCCATGGCTCGCCTTGCTGACATTCAGCGGCGACACCATCTGCCGGTCAGACGTCTTATTTGCGATTGCCCGACGCGATGGAACTCAACCTTCTATATGCTTGATAGGCTGCTCCAGCAGAAACGTGCAGTTAACGTCTACCTGTATGAACTCTGCGAAAGAAACGGTTCTGGGGAGCTGGGTTTTTTTTCACCGCGCCAGTGGCTGCTCATGCGCGACACATGCAGACTTCTGCGGCCATTTGAGGAGATCACCAAACTGGTCAGTCGCAGCCATGGCGCCATCAGTGACATGGTACCTTATGCCTTCTTTCTGGAGCGTGCATTGCGTCGTGTCATTGATCAGGCTGTGGAGGAGCAGGAGCGGGAAGATGAGGAAGTCGCAATGCTGGATGAATTCCCAGGGGGGGCTACTCTATCTGAGACAAGTCAACAACAGGAGTCTGATGAGGAGTCAGAGGAGGATGGTGCCGGGGCGGATGAGCAGGAGCAAGAAGAGCATGCTTTAAACCTTTCTGGGATCCCTGTTGTGCGAGGATGGGGAGAGGAGAATGAAGAGGACGACATTATCCTGGATGATGAGCAGGAGCCAGGCCACCACACCGCTTCCACTTTAGTGCAAATGGGGGCCTTCATGCTCCAGTGTTTTAATAGGGACCCCCGTATAAAAAGCATGAGGGTCAAGGACCAGTACTGGGTGGCAACGTACTTAGACCCCCGGTACAAACACAAAATGGCGGAAATGTTACCGCCGTCGCAGAGGGCTGTCAGAATGCAGCACTTCCAGGCCTTGCTTCGAGAAATGCTGCATTCTGCTTTTGCGTGCGCTGGCAGAGGAGCAATTCCCACTCCCAGAGAAGGATTTGCGGGTACCAATCCAACAGCGCCTGCAAGAAGAGGCCGGTTTGAAGATGTGTTGGTGACTTCGGATATGAGGTCATTCTTTCAGCCGACCCATCGACAGGTGTCATCCGGATCCAGCATCAGGGAACGCCTAGACCGTCAGGTGTCCGACTACATTGGGTTAACGGCCGATGTGGACGCTCTGAGGAGTGATGAACCCCTAGACTACTGGGTGGGCAGGCTTGACCTCTGGCCAGAGCTTGCCCAATTTGCAATCGAACTGTTGGCTTGCCCCTCATCCAGTGTCCTGTCCGAAAGGACGTTCAGCGCAGCAGGGGGGATTGTGACCGATAAGCGTACTCGCCTAGCTCACCACAGTGTTAACTACCTCACATTTCTAAAAATGAATGAGGCATGGATCTCGGAGGAATTCAACACATGTGATCAGTAGACCATGTATATGTCTATAAACAATTTTTGGAATCAAGCACACAGACCTTCTTAATTCATTTGGCTCACTTCCCTGACCCAAAAAAGCACACCGTACTATATGCCCCTACCCTCCTCTTTGAAGAGGTTGAGCGGTGTCATATTTCTACTGGGGCTGCTTATTATGAGGGGTTCCCACCATCCCTGTGCTGTGCTGACTTCCTCCTGGGTGTTCTTATTATGAGGGGCTCCCACCATCCCTGTGCTGTGCTGACTTCCTCCTGGGGGTTCTTATTATGAGGGGATCACACCATCCCTGTGCTGTGCTGACTTCCTCCTGGGGCTGCTTACGGTGCTGCTGTCAGCGCTGTATGTCACGGAGCTGCTGTCAGCGCTGTATGTCACGGAGCTGCTGTCAGCGCTGTATGTCACGGAGCTGCTGTCAGCGCTGTATGTCACGGAGCTGCTGTCAGCGCTGTATGTCACGGAGCTGCTGTCAGCGCTGTATGTCACGGAGCTGCTGTCAGCGCTGTATGTCACGGAGCTGCTGTCAGCGCTGTATGTCACGGAGCTGCTGTCAGCGCTGTATGTCACGGAGCTGCTGTCAGCGCTGTATGTCACGGAGCTGCTGTCAGCGCTGTATGTCACGGTGCTGCTGTCAGCGCTGTATGTCACGGAGCTGCTGTCAGCGCTGTATGTCACGGAGCTGCTGTCAGTGCTGTATGTCACGGAGCTGCTGTCAGCGCTGTATGTCACGGAGCTGCTGTCAGCGCTGTATGTCACGGAGCTGCTGTCAGCGCTGTATGTCACGGTGCTGCTGTCAGCGCTGTATGTCACGGAGCTGCTGTCAGCGCTGTATGTCACGGAGCTGCTGTCAGCGCTGTATGTCACGGAGCTGCTGTCAGCGCTGTATGTCACGGAGCTGCTGTCAGCGCTGTATGTCACGGAGCTGCTGTCAGCGCTGTATGTCACGGTGCTGATGTCAGTGCTCTGTATTACGGTGCTGCTGTCAGTGCTCTGTATCTCCTGCACCCTCTTGTTTGCCTACCCTGGTCCCTGACCTTCCCTCTCCTCCATTGCCTTCATTAGCTCCATAGTCCTGAATTGTCAGAACAATTTCCCAAATAAAAAAAAAATGCTTGTAGTTATCGATCCCAAATTCACCTCATACATGTATTATGCTATTGTCCAGGTGGTGGGACTACGTGCTACCCCCTAATAATTACCCCGTGGCCGCAAATTCGACCTAAAGGTTTGCGAAATTCGCCTCCCATTGAAGTCAATGGAGCCCGCGGCGAACGGTCGTTTTCGCGAACGTTTGTGTCCGTTCGCGTTTCGCGTTCGCGAAACGTCCCGTCGGAAGTTCGTCCATCACTAATCCTAAACCACTACTTGATTAAAGCTGAAGTTTGATCTGCTTATAATTCGCCTGCCTTTGTTCCTCATTTCCTCCTTCAATGTGCACTACTTTTTACACAAACAATCTGTATATTGCTCAATCTTGACATCTTCAGCTACCAGACAACTGTACAGGCCAACTTGTATGTCATACACACAGTGTGAGGAGTGAGTGGGCTTTGCAGTGAACGCATAGATTGTACAGCACCTACATGCTGTACAGGTATGAATCCTTTCCTCCTTCATCAATGTGCACTACTTTTTACACAAACCATCTGTATATTGCTCAATCTTGCCATCTTCAGCTACCAGGCAACTGTACAGGCCAACTTGTATGTCATACACACAGTGTGAGGAGTGAGTGGGCTTTGCAGGGAATGCACAGATTGTACAGCACCTACATGCTGTACAGGTATGAATGAGACTGGTTGGCGTTCAAGAAATCCATACATTTCAATATGGCCAATCAATAAATATGTATATGTAATCAGCCTTCGACCCAGGCTGAATTTGATGCTGTACTATTGAACAGTGTTCACTTTCATGTATGGAAGATTAAAAATCATGTATGGAATCTATGACACCGTTTCAACATTCCAAAGATATGTAGTTCACTTCCCTGCCTTGCAGCTACCTTTTAGCACTTTCTTACAACAGTATAACTTTGCTATTGTATTGAATGTGAAAAAATAGTATGGGATAGAGCTATGCAAAAAACAAAACAAAAAACAAACAAACATGCCTACATTCCAATGAAGTCAGATATCCCCAGTTATTTCACCAATAACCATGGTCTCTACCTAGAGACCACTCAAACTGAAGCATTTCACCACATGAGGCTGAATTGAAGAGAATTATCTTTATAAATAAACCTGAGATGGTAAAATGCATCAGAGTGGGTTGTCTCTAGACTCTGTGTGGATAACAGGTTCATGTACATGTTGGACTTTGGGGCAAGCACCTATTGGCAAGTACCTGTGGAATTTTGGGCAAGCACTGTGTGCAGAGGTGCACTGGGACCAGAATGTCCATACATCACTACTGAAGCTGCAACATAGACAGCACAGAAGCTCAGGAGTTTTGTAGTCAGGTGGAGCCTGATGGGGATTCAGAGATATTAGTTCCCTGTCAGGTCCACCCCCCATCTGATTGACAGCAGGGAGTGGTTAAATCCATGACCAATAGATTGTCTGGTATTGGCTATAAAATCCACTCACTGCCTGCTGTCAATCACAAGGAGAGATCAGACCTGATAAGGAACTAGTCCCTCAGTGTCAGGCTTCCCCCACTATGAACATCACTGGTTGTTAGTAGCCTGTCAACTGGAGATAATTCGTTTTGAATTTGGAGCAGGCATAGTTGCATGTCAGTAATGCTACCGAAACTGATGGCATGAGTTTTCAAATCTGGCACAGGCCATTTTAAATATACTGCCAAAAAGGGTTTGATAATGCTTTATTGAATTACCTCTTTACTCTAAAGAAATGTGTACTTTTTTTTTAAGAAATATGCATTTTGGCACTATTATGTAATAAGTTCAGAACAAACAAGAGTAAAATTTTAAATACACAAACCTCCCCAGAGTAAAAACAAGTAATGAGAACAAAAATGTAATTTGTCTATTTATAGGGATGAATGACTTACGTGACAGCTAAATCCACGCAATTACAAACTGCAGCAGTTATCCAATTAGTACTACACTGATCTTCCCATTATTACATCACTATAATTGATGGAAATTATTGTAAAAAAAAAAATGTTCTTCTTTGTAAATCAAATGTCTGAGCAAGTTTTAATGTTTTGTGTTTTTTTATGCTTTACTGAAAGTTACATAACAATCAAAAAAGTGCTTCCATTACAGAAGTCATACAGGTGTACACACAGGTGCGCAATTTCTGCAGTTAGCTACAGTTGGATAGATTCCAACTCTAGAGCCTGAAGCTGGAGCAGAGACCAGGGCCTCCTAACTCTTTTGTATTGAATTGTATTGTTGCTGTATTCTCTCCCTTTATATTTGAAAGCGCTGTGCAAACTGTTGGCACTATATAAATCCTATACAATACTAAATATTAATAATTTTTTTCAGAGACCTGGAGTTGGATAATAAATGAGCTGATGGGGCAGAGCGATAAACAGAATGGAGCTGAGCCCTGGAGACCACTGCTTTTGCAAAAACTAATTTACATTGTTGTGATACATTTAATATAACTGGTCAGCATGTAATTAATTGAATATGTATACTTACTGCAATACTAGTTGCGAATGTCAGGGAATGATCTAGTATAAATATTAAACAGAGTTGTTCACCAGGGAATCATCCCTCTTTAGACCCCTTTCACACTGGAGACGTTTTTTTAGGTGATTTAGCACTAAAAATAGCGCCTGTAAAGCGTCTGAAAAAAGCCTCATCTGCAATCCCATTGTGAAAGACTGAGGGCTTTCATACTGCGGCACTGCACTGGCAGGACATCAAAAAAAGTCTTGCAAGCAGCTTCTTTGAGGCGCCCCTACCCATTGAAATCAATAGCGCCTGAGAAGCACCTCGGCAGAGGCAGTTTACGGATGCTTTTAACCCTTTATTTGGCCGCTAGCGGGGGTTAAAAGTGTCCCGCTAGTGCCCAAAAATCACCGCAAAAACTACGGTAAAGCACCGCTAAAACTAGCGGCGCTTTACCGCCGACGCCCGGGCGCTGGCAAGGTGAAAGGGCTCTAATAGTTATTTGGAGGATAACATCTTTTGCGGCTGTTAAGAGGTCTATCCCTTTGTTTCATTTATATATTAGCCATGTCCCCTATGATGCCTGTTTGTGGTATTTGTCTTTAGGTGTCTATGTTTACTTTCGTATATTTAATCTTTTTCAGGCATTACCAAGCCTTTCCTTATACTGCCATTGTCCATCTGTAGCTTTTTATCCATAGACCAGCGTGTAAGCCTTTCTAGTATTATTGTATATCGTTCTATGTTTTTTTTTACATCTACACAGTAGTGTTATTGTATACAGTTTGAAATTGTTTGGTTATCCCCTTTATTTTGTGCATTATAGAGCTCTCCCATGGGCCAGCCAGCACGCCATATTCCTATCCCTTTCCTTTGGTAACCTTTTAGGCACTAAGGTTTTAGGTCATCTTTTTTCCCCTGTAATATTTGGAAAGTAATTTTCCATCTATGATTTTATTGATTGGTATACTGTAGCGTAGACCAATTTAAGCTGTTATATGTTCTGGGTGCTTGCTCTCTCTTTTTTGATTTGTTTCTAAAATGGCATTTATGTATAACTTTTAGAATGATGTACAATAAAAGGAATTGTGTTTTCTTTTGTTTTTGTTGGTCCATTATATATGTTTCACCAGTGGCATACTATTTAAAGTCCCTTTATTTGTGGTACTCTTTTAAAAAATATTCAGACTTAAAGTGTATCTATGGTCAAAACACAAAATCATATATCCATTTGTACATAACATTTAAATTATTTCAAGCCTACCCATATTAATCTGAAAACTTTGTAAACATACTTTGTGACAATTCCCACACATTGGAAACATTAAAGGGAAAAGGGGGGGGAATATAAGGGACATTGGGACTTTATATGAATTCCCACACATTTGCTTTCTTGAATTCTTTCACATCATATTCTGTATTCCCTATGAGTGGGCACTACTGTGTCATATAATTCACAGAGTCTGCCTTCTAATCTACAGATGTAACAGGTGACAGGAAAAGCTTCAGGAGGTGGAGTCAGTATAAGACACACTGATTCAAGGCAACAAGGTACCATGGGATATGTAGTCATTAGAAACTGAAAGTAAATAGCAGAAGAGAAGCTGCAAAGCATGCAGGGAATCCAGGAATTTGTGGAAAGAGATGGCCAGCAGACAGGCAGCACGTACAACATGAAAGGAGATGTTTCAAGTAAGCTTATATTGGTTTGTCAAACATAACTATTGACTGGCTGTGTAGTAAGTATCCCAGTTTATCTCCACCTTGTTGGGATATAATCTCCCTGTCCTCCCTTATTCTAAGGGCATTATCATTAACCCCTGTCCTTTACCTTTCCAGTATATTACTTCACAACACTCCCGATGAATGGCTGTAATGCCAGGAAACGCGTTGAGTGCCACTAGATGCCCAAAGTTACCTGTTCCTATAATACATGTTTTTTTAACCCATTTATCTTATCATGTACATTTATTATGTCTAATTCCTATTTGTATTGCATGCTACGTAGCACCATATTTAGTGTAAGTCATGTGACTACCTATCTATTTGATACAATATTTTTCTTCAATGTAACAATAAATCATGTACTGTAACTTCAACCCTATGCTGTTTTTGTCTATATCTGACATGACTGTTGCCTCATTTAAAGTCCCACAGCTCTCTTTTTCTATAAACTATTGACTGTATTGCTATTACAATGCTGATGTTATAAAATTAAAGTGTATGCTATGACTATAGATTTCCTTTAAAACAATGTCTGAGTAGCTGGAACAATGAAGCATTTTATAGCTGAGCTCCAAGCAGATATGCAAAGCACCAATAAATGCAGTTAGGTATTAATACAAAATAATTAAAGCTGAACATTCCTTGTGATAGCCTGGGCAATGACAGGTCCTCTATATGGAGAAATATGATATTTATTAGAACCCAGATCTCTCGATCTCGATTTTGACAGCCTGGATCCTCCTCTTCTCGGATCCCTCTTCTGTGCTCCTGGCCCCTCCCTCCTGTTGAGTGCCCCCACAGTAGGGATGAGCTTCGTGTTCGAGTCCAACATACGTTCGACTCGAACATCGGCTGTTCGCCGTTCGGCGAAGTCCGAACGTTTTGGTCAGTTCGCGCCAAATTCGTGTGGCGCTCACGGCCCACAATGCACTGCGATGGCGCAGTGCATTGCTGTCTCATGATTGGCCAAGCATGCACTGTGACCCGCATGCTTGGCCAATCGCAGCGCCAGCAGCGAGGAGAGCCATGATTGGCCACAGGCAGGATGCCTGTGGCCAATCATTGCTCAGGCTGTGTAGTGCACGCCCCACACTATATAAGGTCGCCAGCGTGGCGGCCTTGTGTAGTGTGTTGGCGTCTGAAGCAGTGGGTGTTCTGTGTACCTTCAACACAGTACACACCGATCGTTTTCGGCCGATTTTCGATCTTGCTGTTGTGTAGTGGTTGTTGTCTGCGTGCCCTGACCGCAGTATACACCGCTATATTCACCTCACCTATATAGCTAGTGATCTATCTTTTATAATAGAGCTTGCAGTCAGTAGTGTTAGGGGCTTGTGCGTGCTGTCTGCGTGCTCTGTACCCAGTACATACCGCTATATCCACCTACATAGCTCTTCTCTATTTGAGCCCACTTGCCATCTGCAGGAGTTATTGGAAGTTGTGTGTGCCTCCAGCACAGCACAGTATACATCTGTATATACCCCTTTATCTCTGGTGTTCTATAATAAAGGCATCTGCAGGAGTTAGTGGGTGTTGTGTGCCTCTAGCACAATATACACTACCCAACTGCTTTTTTACCAAACTCCCTTCAGGCCATTACCATGTCTGGAAGGCCAGCAAAGAGAGGCAGACAGGCGCGAGCCGATAAAAGAGGGCAAGCAGGCTCTGTGTCTAGAGACAACAGTGCTGGTCATGGACGCGGTGCATTGTCATCAGCACGTGGCCATGGGACACGCTTGTCCTTCTTTTCGGCAGCTGGACATGTTGAGCCGCAACATGCCAACGACTTGGTAGAGTGGATGACCAAGCCCTCTTCATCCTCCTCATCCTCTCTCACCCAGTCTCAGGGTACTAGCAAAGCAGCTGCCAACGCATCGTCTTCCCTCCTCTCAATGTCATCATCAGTGACTCCTTCCCTAGACCCACCACGTCCTCCTGAGGAGTCTCCTGAACTCTTTGAGCACAGTGTTGGGTACATGCTCCAGGAGGATGCCCAGTGTTTTGTAGCCTCTGATGATGACACTCAGCTAGAGGAAGGCAGTAGCGTGAATGCAGAGAGAGGGGATGCTCAAGAAGGACAGCAATCTGGCAGTCATGTTCCACAAGCTGCAGCATACTGCCAGGTTTGCTACAGCGCTGAAGAGGGAGGTGATTATGAGGGCACTGACTCCACGTGGGTGCCTGGTAGGAGAGAGGAGGAGGAGGAGGCACATGTCCAACGAGGCAGGATGCCCTCCGGGGGCCAGCTTAGGGGCAGCACACCGACTGAATCACACCCCAGAGCTCCGCCTGTGCAGGGCGCTGCCTCTGCACGTTATTCTAAAAGTTCTTTGGTGTGGGCCTTTTTTGAGACGAGTGCATCAGATCGCACCGCTGCTATTTGCAACATATGTCTCAAGCGTATCTCGCGTGGCCAAAACATCAGCCGCTTGGGCACCACATGCTTGACCAGACATATGTTGACCTGCCATGCAGCTCGTTTGCAAGCGTACCTCAAAGGCCCACACCAAAGAACAAAGCGGCCCTCTCCTTGCTCCTCATCAGCTGGCATCTCCAACCCCACTAGACCTTCAGTCCTCTCTGAAACCTGCTCTGAGAGGAATGAAGGTGTAGAGTTAGGTGTGTCACAGCCAAGTGTTTCCGGGCACTCTGCTAGCAGTACACCCACGTCCGATTATAGCAGGCAAATGTCCCTGCCCCAGCTGCTGGACCGGCGAAAGAAGTTCACTCCCAGCCATCCACATGCCCAGCGGTTGAATGCTAGCTTGACTAAATTGCTAGCACTTCAACTGCTGCCTTTTCAGTTGGTAGACTCGGCCCCCTTCCGTGAGTTTGTACAATGTGCGGTTCCTCAGTGGCAGGTCCCCAAACGCCACTTTTTCTCACGGAAGGCGATTCCGGCTCTCTACCGGCATGTGAAAGGCAATGTCCTTGCCTCGCTGGACAGGGCAGTCAGCGGTAAGGTGCATATTACCGCTGACTCATGGTCCAGCAGGCATGGACAGGGACGTTACCTGTCTTTCACGGCCCATTGGGTCACTCTTCTGGCAGCTAGGAAGGATGCAGGACAAGGTACAGTAGTGTTGGAGGTTGTTCCGCCACCACGCCTCCAAAATGCTACTATTGGTTGTGACACACCTCTCTCCTCCACCCGCTCCTCTTCTTCTTCCTCCATGGCCTCTTCCAGTGCTCTGTCCTCAGAACCAGCGGTGCTCCGTAGGCGTTCCAGGGGCTACGCATGTTCGCAGGCAAAGCGATGCCATGCCGTGCTTGCACTGGTTTGTTTGGGGGACAGGAGCCACACTGGGGCGGATGTTTTGTCAGCTCTGCAGGGGCAGGCCGAGAGGTGGTTGACGCCACGCCAGCTTAAGCCAGGAATGGTGGTTTGCGACAATGGCACCAACCTCCTCTCCGCCCTCCGACAGGGACAACTGACCCATGTGCCCTGTGTAGCTCACGTCCTTAACCTGGTGGTGCAGCGGTTCTTGGGCAGGTACCCCGGCTTACAGGATGTCCTGAAGCAGGTCAGGAAAGTCTGTGTGCATTTCCGCTGATCATTTAATGCCTGTGCTCGGCTGGCTGAGCTCCAAAAGGAGTTGAACCTGCCCAAGAACCGCCTTATATGTGACATGCCCACCAGGTGGAACTCAACGTTGGCCATGCTGCAGCGGCTGCACACGCAGCAGAGGGCCATCAATGAGTACCTGTGCGACTACGGCACCAGGACAGGGTCAGGGGAGCTCGGATTTTTCTCACCACGCCAGTGGGGCATGATCAGGGATGCATGCACTGTCCTGTCACCGTTTGAGGAGGCCACAAGGATGGTGAGCAGTGACAGTGCATGCATCAGTGACACTGTACCTCTTGTCCACCTCTTGGAGCATACGCTGCGTGGAATAATGGACAGGGCACTTGAGGCAGAACAGAAGCAGGAAGAGGAGGACTTCCTTGCCTCTCAAGGCCCCCTTTATCCAGACAGTGTTCCTGCTGTGCCACCCATCACACAGGAAGAGGATGAGGAGGAGGAGGCCGAGAGGTGGTTGACGCCACGCCAGCTTAAGCCAGGAATGGTGGTTTGCGACAATGGCACCAACCTCCTCTCCGCCCTCCGACAGGGACAACTGACCCATGTGCCCTGTGTAGCTCACGTCCTTAACCTGGTGGTGCAGCGGTTCTTGGGCAGGTACCCCGGATTACAGGATGTCCTGAAGCAGGCCAGGAAAGTCTGTGTGCATTTCCGCCGATCATTTAATGCCTGTGCTCGGCTGGCTGAGCTCCAAAAGGAGTTGAACCTGCCCAAGAACCGCCTTATATGTGACATGCCCACCAGGTGGAACTCAACGTTGGCCATGCTGCAGCGGCTGCACACGCAGCAGAGGGCCATCAATGAGTACCTGTGCGACTACGGCGCCAGGACAGGGTCAGGGGAGCTCGGATGTTTCTCACCACGCCAGTGGGGCATGATCAGGATTGCATGCACTGTCCTGTCACCGTTTGAGGAGGCCACAAGGATGGTGAGCAGTGACAGTGCATGCATCAGTGACACTGTACCTCTTGTCCACCTCTTGGAGCATACGTTGCGTGGAATAATGGACAGGGCACTTGAGGCAGAACAGAGGCAGGAAGAGGAGGACTTCCTTGCCTCTCAAGGCCCCCTTTATCCAGACAGTGTTCCTGCTGTGCCACCCATCACACAGGAAGAGGATGAGGAGGAGGAAGAGGAGGAGGAGGATGATTGTGTCAGCATGGAGGTGGAGGCTGGCACTCAGCATCAGCAGCAGCAGTCTTGTAGGGATGATTTACAGTCCCAAGAAACACGTGGACTTGTACGTGGCTGGGAGGAGGTAGCTGCGGATCATGTTGTCCTTAGTGACCCAGAGGACTCCGGACTGAATGCCTCAGCTAACCTACGCTGCATGGCCTCCCTGATCCTATAAAGCCTGCGGAAGGATCCTCGTATTCTTCGGATCAAGGAGAGGGACCATTACTGGCTGGCCACTCTCCTTGATCCACGGTACAAGGGTAAGGTTGCCGACCTTATCTTGCCATCGCAGAGGGAGCAGAAGATGAGACATCTCCGGGAGGCCTTGCAGAAAGGTCTGTGCAACGCGTTCCCAGAGACTGGGAGGTTATAAACTCCTGGTCTTGGACAACATGTTGCTGAGGCATCGGTCAGAAGGAGCGGTGGAGAAGGTGGCCGTCTGACTGATGCTTTCAGACAATTTTTTAGTCCGCAGCCCCAAGGTATGATCGGTTCCAGCAACCATCGCCAGCGTCTGATTTACATGGTGCAGGAATACCTAGGGGCAAGGTCAGACTTGGACACCTTTCCCACCGAAAATCCTCTGGCTTACTGAGTCTTGAGGATGGATCACTGGCCAGAGCTTGCACAGTATGCAATTGAGCTACTGGCCTGTCCTGCATCCAGTGTTCTTTCGGAACGCACCTAAGGCCCAATTTTTCTGCCCCTGTTTAACAGGGGCGTTTAAGTACAATTTTTGATGCAATGCTTTGCAGCAGGGCTAATTCCTGCAATAAAACTAGAGTATATGGGAGAGGTTGCAGTGTCGTGGCACCAGCACCAGTGCCTAAAGCCCAATTTTTCTGCCCCTGTTTAACAGGGGCGTTTAATTACAATTTTTGATGCAATGCTTGGCAGCAGGGCTAATTCCTGCAATAAAACTAGAGTATATGGGAGAGGTTGCAGTGTCGGGGCACCAGCACCAGTGCCATCAGCCCAATTTTTCTGCCCCTGTTTAACAGGGGCATTTAAGTACAATTTTTGATGCAATGCTTTGCAGCAGGGCTAATTCCTGCAATAAAACTAGAGTATATGGGAGAGGTTGCAGTGTCGTGGCACCAGTGCCTAAGGCCCAATTTTTCTGCCCCTGTTTAACAGGGACGTGTAATTACAATTCTTGATATAATATTTCACAGAAGGGCCCCTTCCTGTGCCCACCCAGAGTAACTGTGAGGACTTATAGTGTTGTGGCACCAGCACCACAACCACCAAAGGTCAATTTTTCTACCACTGTTCAACAATGGCATGTAATTACAATTCTTGATATAATCGTTCACAGCAGGTCGCTCCAGTGCCCACCAAGAGTCACTTTGTGGGCTTACAATGTTGTGGCAAAACCAACACCTTGTTCCGCCATTTCTGCAGAGCATATAGGGCAGGCCCCTACTTTCAAACATCCAACTTACAAACATCTCCTACTTGCAAACGGAAGGAGACAACAGCAAGTGAGATGAAAAAAGATGGACGACAAAACAAATTATACAGGGGTGATAACCCTTCCCTATGTTTTCCAAAAAGCTTAAAAATTTTTTTTTTGACTGGAGCTACACTTTAAAAATGTACCAGTTGAAAATTACAAACAGATTCAACTTAACACAACAAACCTACACAGTCCCTGTCTTGTTTGCACCGCCTGTATACTGCTGTTCTGAGTATATAGGGCCTGGGGGCCACACGCATTTCCTTTTTTTAATATGGGTACGGGGTTCCCCTTAATATGCGTACAAGACCCAAAGGGGCTGGTAATGGGCAGGGAGGGCTACCCATGCCATTTTTCTCAATGATTTTCAACCATATTACAGGAACCAGATATAACATTAAAACCGCAAGCAGCTTTAAATGACGTTATTTCCGTTAAAAGTCATTTTGAGCAGGGACTGTTCTAAACTAAAAGCATACTACAGACCCCCCCCCCCCCCCCAGGCACCATATTTAAAGGAATATTTCACTTTTTTTTCCACTTTAATTGTCATTAAAATCAGTGCTCCCGCCAAAACGGCCGTTTTTGAAACTTTTTTTTGCATTGACCCGTGTCCCCTGGGGCAGGAGCCAGGTCCCCAAACCCTTTTTAGGACAGTATCTTGCATATTAGCCGTTAAAATTAGCACTTTTAATTTAGAACGTTCGAGTCCCATAGACTTCAATGGGGTTCTAACGTTCATACGAATTTGGGGTCCGTTCGAAAGTTCTGGTGCGAACCGAACCGGGGGGTGTTCGGCTCATCCCTACCCCACAGCAAGCAGCTTGCTATGGGGGCACCCAAGCCGAGTCACAGCTCCCTGTGTTCATTCAGGCATGGAGCCCTGACCCAGCCCAGCCCCCTCTCTCTCCTGATTGGCTAGCTGACTGATTGACAGCACTGTTGCTGTGTCTGAGCCAATAAGGAGGGAGAATCTCAGATTGCTGAGAAACTCGTAAACATCGCTGGACAGAGAGGGACCTCAAGTGTTAGGGAGGGGGGCTGTTACACACAGAAGGCTTTTTATCTTAATGCTGGTCCCATTTGGGCTTATTTAACTCCAACAATCTTTTTTAATGTGCTCCAAGGCCCTATTTTGTCTATACAATGGGATAATCCATTAAAATAAACACTTACTTTTAGCCACTCCCACTATTGACCACACCCAATTTTGTCACACTGTGTACTGTGGTCCTAACTCTATATTTTTGAGAGTTTCCAAGTTGGGGCACATACAGCAGTGAATACATTAAGAGCAAGTTTGCTGGCTCAGGGACACACTGGATGCCCAGCAAGAATACAGTGGTGACTGGAGGCTGGATGTTGTACTTAGATAAACAGTAACACTCACAACACTACAAAAAGTGCTCAAAGAAAGTAGTTAGGCTAGCACTGGTCATCATCATATTAGTTGATATGATTTCCTGCACCTTTTAGCTAGCATAGCAGTTTTGACAACACCATTGGCAATGCTAGCTATACATGGCAGTAAGGCAGGCCATAAATATTGCGATTCTTTCCCCCATGGTGGCAAGGAAGAAAAAAGTGTTAATAGGAGGAATCCCTCCAGCATAGCTATTGTGTTTCCCAGTGGGGGGTAGGGGTGGTGGTACGCAGGGAGCTTTCCCTGCCAGGAGAACACAGTGGTTGTTGCCGATTAATCAAATGCCAAAAATCCAACATGCTGGTTGTACATAAGGTGATTGATGGATTGACTTGGGTACATTCCGCCTGCCCATAGATGGTTTGAATCTCAACCAGTCCCTGCTTAACTAGCCAAGATTTGCACCTATGGCCGGCTTAACTGTTCATGTACTTAGAATACAGCTGCGGCAGAAGGTCCATTCATGCTGTTTAGCACATTGCCTGTTCGACCTGTTTGGCGAACAGTGAACAATTTGGGCTGTTCGCTGCAAATTTGCGGCAAATTTGAAAAGCCAGAACACCCTGTACAAGTCTATGGGAGAAATCTAAAGTGCTAATTTTAAAGGCTAATATGCAAGTTACTGTCCTAAAAAGTGTTTGGGGACCTGGGTCCTGCCGCAGGGGACATGATGTATCAATGCAAAAAAAAGTTTTAAAAACTGCCATTTTTTCAGGAGCAGTGATTTTAATAATGATTAAAGTGACACAATAAAAGTGTAATATTCCTTTAAATTTCGTACCTGGGGGGTGTCTATAGTATGCCTGTGAAGGGGCGCATGTTTCCAGTGCTTAGAACTGTCCCACAAAGTGTCATTTCTGCAGGAAAAAAAGTCTTTTAAAATCACTTGCGGCTATAATCAATTGTCGGCTCCCGTAATACAGAGAACACGGGGCTGATGCCTTGCGCTTCCACCTACTGCCTAGTAGTAGGACTCTGGCGCTACACATGGGCTATACTAAAATTTTTGTCCTGAATGAGGGGAGGGAGTCTCCTGCCTTCCCCCCATTCTGCGCCTGGTTATGGCTTTATGGTTTATAAAAAAAAATGCTAATATGTCTCTCTATATGCTCTCTCTCTTTCTTCCTTACTAACTTATTTTCTTTCCTAGCCTGCCTACTGATGCGATTTCCCTACAAGCTGAACCTGGGCGTGCTAGCCTCCCCAACATCAAACGATCCTATCATATCTCCTACATGAAATAAGGTAGGTGACTATAGGTTGGTCAGCGTTCTATTCCTTCTGTTCCATGGCTAATGACAAAACTACACCTCCTCCCCTACGCATAATCTCCCATAACACTCAAGGGTTAAATTTGCCAGTCAAGAGAAGGAAGGCCTTTCAGGTATACTGGGACATAGATGTGGTCCTCCTGCAGGAGACCCGCTTTCCACAGCGGTACAACCCCTCGTTCTTACATGCACATTTCCCTACATTTTACTTGGCCAATGCTGAGGACAAGACGAATGGAATGGCAATTCTATTTTACAAACACTGTAAATTTAACTTTAAAAAGGAACTCAGAGACCCGGAGGGAAGATTCCTACTAGTGAAAGGTACAATTGACAATAGATTATATACATTAATTTCTTACTATGCTTCCAATAGAGGACAGATACTGTTCTACAGGCAAATGTTTAGCACCCTTGGCCCACTCACGGAGGGTGTCATAATTATGGGCGGTGACTCCAATACAGCCTTCGATACTGGTCCTGACAAATCTAAACCACTTAAAGCACAATCACTTAGACCCGGCAAAGCTAGTGTCCAAATAGTGTGACTGATTTTTCAGTCTGGATTAATTGATATAAATCCAAACGCACAAGATTTTACCCATTTCTCAAACCCACACCAATCTTATTCACGTATAGATCAGATCCTGCTCTCAACTCATCATATTCCATGTGCCCTTACATCCTCTATCTTAGATGTAGCTTAGTCAGATCATTCCATGGTTCTATTGGCACTGCGCCAAGACATTCGCAGACAACACACCTCCCATTGGACTCTCAGTCAGTCTATCTTGCAGGATCCTATCAAGGTGAGTGAAATACAGGGGGCTCTGAAGGAATACTTTCACCTCAATGATGTGGAAGATGTTTCTGCAGACACTCTATGGGCTGCCCATAAGGTCGACCATTAGCGGTAAACTAATACAAAATGCAGCACAACGAAAGAAGGAGAGGGCGATAGACATAGAGAGATTGGAGAGAGATTTCATTAATCTGAGCAAACAACACAAAAACGACCCCACTAAAGTCCCTAGTTCTACTCTCAATGATGCCCGAGTGGCTCTGAATTTGGTCCTCACAGTGAAAGCGGCTAAATCTATCAGGTCGACCGGGGCCAAATTTTACCAGAAAAAAGACAAAATAGGATACATGCTTTCTCACAAATTGTCCCCCAGACTTCACTCCCACACCTTACCCAAAATTAAACAGGCTGACTGCACCTTTACCCTGAACCCACAGCACATAATGAATGCTTTTCAGGAATTTTATGCTGGTTTATATAAAGCAGATAAAAAAATCAAACTCCACTAAAGTAGAAAAATTCCTGGATGATTTACATTTGCCAACACTGACAGATAATCATAGAGCAGAAATGGATGCTCCCATTTCCGTTAAGGAGATGTCAGACATTATCAAAACATTAAATGCCCTATTATAAAACTTTTTATGAAATCCTAACGCCATACCTCACTAGATTCTTCAGTGGCATATATTTCCATAATCCCCAAACTAGGAAAAGATGCCAGCCAGATAGGGAACTACAGACCCATTTCCCTAATTAATAACAGCAAACCGATTAGTGTCCTTCGTAGGTTTTTATGTCCATAAGGACCAGGTCGGGTTTATTCCTGGCCGGCAGGGTCCAGACCAAGTGAAAAGAGCAGTTGATCTTATAACAATAATACAATTGGAATGGGAGGGAGGGAGGGAATAAACAAAAAGGTATCCTAATCGGTGGACCTTCAGAAGGCCTTCGATTCAGTTTTGTGGCCATATCTCTTTGCGGTCCTTAGACAATGGGGATTTGGCCCGAATATTTTAGGAATCCTTGAAGCCTTATCCTCTACACCAGAAGCTAGAATCAGACTTCAGGGACTCTTCTCCAACCGTATTAAGATTGCCAGGGGCACACGTCAGGGCTGTCCCCTCTCTCCCCTGATATTCACAATAATGATCGAATCCTTGGCGATAGCCTTCCGCGATAATCTGACTATCAGGGAGGTCCAATGTGGTTAAGTAGCTCTATTCACGGATAACCTGCTGCTCTTTGTGACCACCCCAACTTCCTCCTTACCCAAGATATGTTCTTTGCTTAATTCATTTGTGGCAATATCAGGTCTCAAAGTGAACATGTCTAAATCTCAGGCTATGAATGTATCTCTCCCGGGCTTTCTAGTCTCTCACTTACAGGAAACCTATGAATTTAGCTGGAATAACTCCTCCATTAAATATTTAGGACTTAAAATCACTTCCAAAATTGAGAGTCTTTATCAAGCAAATTGCCTCCCAATGTACCAAAAACTAGAAGCTGATCTTAGGAACTGGCAATCAAACAACATAGCTTGGACAGGCAGAATCAACTTGGTCAAGGTGATCCTCTTAACAAGGCTTCTGTATCTATTTTGCTCCCTTCCTACCCCAATTAGAAGGGATCACCTGAAAACAAGCACAGCTCCTGTCCTCCTTGCATGTAATAACCTTCTAAAAAAAATGAAACATTTAGATAAATCATCATTGATGCAAAAATTGAGCTGGCCTCTGGCAGCAGCACACCGGTATAAAATTTAATGAAAAATATTAGCAACGAAAATGGTTTATCCCAACACATTTTTGTTACCTGGAACCAGAAACAATTAATGCCTTTTGGAGATAACACTTGGCTAGAGACTGCTGTGTTCTGAGGTATGTCATGGGAGTAACACCACTTTATAAGCCTCATGATAGCCTAAAGACAGTCCTGAGTAGCATTGCAGCAAGGTGCCTAGGAGTACTATACAGCAATGGTAGCGATTCATCACACCTGGAGAGTAGAAAATGGGCATACAAATGGAGTTAGATAAAATAAGAATAGTGCTGCTCTGTATGTAAATTATATAAAATAAAGTGCAAAAGTGCTCTGTGAAGGAAACACTAAAAGGCACACTAAAAAGAGGCAATACTTGTGATATAAAAACACATATAAACTTGAACTCAAGATTAAGTGCATATATCACCACGCATTATTCATTACAATTTTCCTAAGAAAAAACAGTAGGATCAACAGCAGCGACAATGAAATATTGTGATAAAATGTCCAAAATAAAAAGTCTTTTCCATAGGTGAATATAGTCAATGTGTCTGTGAAGAATTCCTTTTTTCCAAAAATATAATATGTTGCAACATATATGGTGACTATATATCAATGAGAAAAAAAAAGGTCACATTGACTATATTCACCTATGGAAAATACTTTTTATTTTGGACATTTTATAACAATATTTCATTGTCGCTGCTATTGATCCTACTCTTTTTTCTCAGGGAAATAGTAATGAATAATGTGTGATATATGCACTTTATCTTGGGTTCAAGTTTATATGCGTTTTTATATCACAAGTATTGCCTCTTTTTAGTGTGCCTTTTAGTGTTTCCTTCACAGAGCACTTTTGCACTTTATTTTATATAATTTATGTACAGCGCAACACTATTCTTATTTTATCTATTTACCTGGGTTCTGACATTTCCCACAGTGTTCGCAGCAGTACCTGCTCTATTCATTTGGTTGGCACAGGGATATTTTTCTATTATTACTATTATTATTATACAGGATTTATATAGCGCCAACAGTTTGCGCAGCGCTTTACAACATGAAGGCAGACAGTACATTTACAATACAAATCAATACTGCTCGTTAGAGCTTACAATCTAGAATTATATACAATTGGAGCTGCTGCATGGTAACCAACCTCTTAACAAATTCTTGTTTAATATTTCAATAAAAATGTCAATCCTTATTGGTTCTAGAAATAACTCCAATGCTTTGGTATTTTTATTTTCCTCCGTTTTTCATTAATCAGCTTCAATGAGGTAAGAGTACAAAATAAGGGTTTTACATTTTTCGAGAATTTTGCTGTATCATAGTAATACTCTATTCTGATGGACTCCCTGCCAAGGATTACTCTATCACCTGTTCATAATTGTGGCTGTTTTGGTGTTACATTGTCCTTTCACATTCTAACATTTAAAAGCAGGTGCAATTACACTGTATATTCCCTCCAAGACTGAATTGACAAAATAGTCACCATCAGAAAATGTTGTGACTTTCTGAATGACATGGTGTAATATCATCTGAATATACACATCACTTTGCGAGTTTTCAGCTGCACAGGAAGTCGAAAAGCTTGTGGTTTTAAGTAAGAAGACACCCCCCCCCCCCCCACTAGAATTTTTTTTAGAATCTTGTAGTTACTGAAACACTTCCACGCAAAACACAAGAGTGAACTTGCTGATACTCATTTCAAAGATTAAACATTTCATCACGTATGGGGTAAATAAATTAAAGGATCTGCTGATGGTAAGAGATTCTCTCTCATTGCCTTTTTTGAAAGTGATATTGTTTGAACTGCACTCTAATGGCTTATGTGTGTTTTAACTCTCCTATGTGATTGTGGGGCTAAAAGTTTTCTGCTGTATAAACATTCCAACCTACTGAAATGCAGGTAGAAGATGCATCCTACATCTTTAAGAGATTACCGTTTACCCATATCAACTATTATTCTCGTTGTGTGGGCATTTATTATATGTATGTGTTTAAGCCATCTTTATGAAGAAGTATAAAATAACAGGAAGCAAGACACTGAAACTTATACCAATAACCTACACAGAAACAAAAGGCTGCAGATGCGTTGTTTAGTTTGTAGCATTAAATAAAGAATCTCGCTTCAAGGCACATTTGTTTTGACTAGTTACATACTACAGTCTGTTACATATTATATTTAGTGTTTTGTAAGTTTTCTAGTGATATGAAGTTATTTTTGCCATGGTTGAGATTTTTCACCTTTTTTTTTATGCAGTTGTTTTACAACTTTTAGTTCTAGTTAAAACTTTTTATTTTTTATTGTTTGCTGTATCTAATTGGAGAGATTTCCTTTTTACTTCCTGTCTTGTAGACACAATAGGAAGTGACAGGAAATCTATTTAAAGTAAGACCAATTTCCACTTTCCCCGTGGCTGGCCTACCTTCGTGTTCCCCTCTACCTCTCAGCTTTGCTGTACTTGTCTGCTAGATAGCCCTAGGGGCATGTTGAGTTCTGAATTATCTGTTCAAGCATTGTCCTCATGCCCCCACTCAGGTATAACCTTTGTGCAAACTGCATGATGTACCACCAAGCCTTTGGCCTTGCGGCCCACCTTCTCTATTTCTGTAAACAACTTGTTTCTTAAGTTCGCTCTGGTCCACGTTACATTGCTTTGTACTTATATGAATACAAAATAAAAAATTTTGAAAGAAAGTAAGACCAATTCCCTCTTAGGCCCCTTTCACACCTGCGGACCGTTCAGATCCGCCTGTCAGTTTTTCAGACGGATCTGAACGGGAGCTCTATGTACCCCTATGGAGCATCGGATGTCAGCGGAGACATATCCACTGACATCCGATCAGCTTTGATCCGATCCTCTCCACTAAAACCAGATGGATGCAAATCCTATTTTTCATCCGTCTGGTGTCGGTCAGTCCGTAATCATCCGATCCCTCGTAGGGGAGAGCAGGGCTCAGACAGGTCCATCCCTGCACAGAGTGATCCCTGCACAGAGTGATCCCCGCTGAGCTATTTACAGGCTCGATTTACAGGAAATCGATTTAACAGAGCGATTTAACAGAGAGATCCCCGCTGAGCTATTTACGGGCTCGATTTACAGGAAATTGATTTAAAGTAAGACCAATCCCCTCTTAGGCCCCTTTCACACCTGCGAACCGTTCAGATCCGCCTGTCAATTTTTCAGGCGGATCTGAACGGGAGCTCTATGTACCTCTATGGAGCATCGGATGACAGCGGAGACATATATTTTTCATCCGTCTGGTGGATCTGATCAAATGAAAACAGATAGGTGGTCCGTAATCATCCGAACCCCGTAGGGGAGAGCAGGGCTCAGACAGGTCCGTCCCTGCACAGAGTGATCCCTGTACAGAGTGATCCCCACTGAGCTATTTATGGGCTCAATGCGGACAGCCCCGTGTGAAAGGGGCCTTAGACAGAGGTCCCCATTGGAAAATCTCCTCTCTACTCCTGTTCTGGTGACAACCACAAAATCTTGCATAGATTTTAACCATTTTGTTCTAAGAAGGTTTTGACGTGTATTCACTAAAAAACCACAAATGTAAAAGCCATGCAACTTCTACTAGTTTTTTTTACCAGTCTGTGCATAAGAAGCAATACAGTAAGACCCCTTTCACACTGAGGAGATTTTTAAGCACTTTGATGCTAAAAAAAGCGTCTGAAAAGCTTGCGAAAAATGCTTCCAATTAAAATCAATGAATGTTTTCACACTAGGGAGGTGCACTGACAGTGCAGTGAAAAAAATCCGGCATACAGCATCTTTAGAGCATGTTTGGAGAGCTAAAAAATACCCCTCTCCATTGAGATGAATGGGATGCGCCAGAAAAGCACCTGAAAAGCGATTGTGATGCTCCTCAAAATGTTTTTTGGAGATGTTTTTGAGTTACGTGTTCTTTAAAAAGCATACCGCAATGGCCTGTAAATCTCCTGAAAAGGCCGCAAAAGCATTGCAAAAGCACTCAGCGTTTTATGGGCAGTTTAGAAGCACCTCAGTGTAATAGGGGCTATTACAGAAGGACAGCCTGTCACTGTGTAAAAATGCAGCTAGTGACAGAGGGAAAGCCTTCTTCTGCAGCAAATGAGTACCTGAACAGGCATGAAACTAATTGGAGACAGTTGGATGTTGCCCACAAAGAGAGTAGTCTCCAATCAGACAGTGCTACAGTGACAAAAAGGTTGTATGAACATTCACTCCTTCCATATTCAGACCTGTCAGGCCCTACAGTGAAATATTGTCTTATTTGAGAGACTATGGAGTTGATTTACTAAAGGCAAAGATACTGTTCACTTTGCAAGTGCAGTTGCTCCAGAGATTAGTAAATGGGGTAAATCTCCACTTTGCAAAGAATACCTAATCACATGCAAGAAAAAAAAACTGCATTTTTTATTGCCCCTGATTGGATGATGGAAGTCAGCAGAGCTTCTGCTCATTTACTAAGCTCTGGAACAATTGCCTGTTGCAAAGTGCACAGTCTATTTGCCTTTAGTAAATCAACCCCTATGCTCAAACAGGCCTGTGTTCCCAAGCTGGGTGACTAATATAGCCAGTAAGCTATTTTAAATAACACCCTTGCAAGGATATTGCCTTTGTTAGATATCCTGGATTGAATAAAAGTTGGCGCATAACCTAATCTGTCACAAATCTATTTTTGAAATTAAATTTGAAAGTGCAAAGTTGTTACGACTCAACAGGGGTATATGTGTGAAAAATGACTGAAAACAAAGAATTTCAAGCATGCTTGAGGATTCTATACAATGTGTTCAGCTTATGATTTGCCTGGATCATTAACAATCATTAGGATCAAGATTTGATAATAGAATCCCAGTCATAATAAATACAACCATCTTGAAATCTGAGAAATTTTAGGTATAGGTTGGTAAAACAAGATTACTTTTTGTCAGGTACAGCTAAAAGTTCAGTCTTTGCCCATTCTCCAAATGACTGCTGAGCAGTGGCGGCTGGTGAAGTTTTTGGATGGGGGGGCGCCAGACCCTGCCCATCATGACCCCGCCCATCATTTTGGCCCCTCTCACTTCTCATAAACCACACCCCTTATGTAATCTGAAAAAAAATTGTCGTGGGTTCCCCCCTCTGAGAGCATAGCAGGCCCTTAGGTCTGGTATTGATTCCAAGGGGAACCCCCTACACTGAAAAAAGGGCGTGGGGGTCCCCCCAGATCCACACCAGACCCTTATCCGAGCACGCTACCCGGCCGGCCAGGAAAGGGGGTGGGGACGAGCGGGCGGCCCCCCCTCCTGAGCCGTACCAGGCCGCGTGCCCTCAACATGGGGGGGGTGCCTTGGGGGAGGGGGGGCGGGCGGCCCCCCCACCCCAAAGCACCTTGTCCCCATGTTGATGAGGACAAGGGCCTCTTCCCGGCAACCCTGGCCGTTGGTTGTCGGGGTCTGCGGGCGGGGGGCTTATCGGAATCCGGGAGCCCCCTTTGATAAGGGGGCCCCGGATACCGGCCCCCCACCCTATGTGAATGAGTATGGGGTACAATGTACCCCTACCCATTCACCTGTGAAAAAAAGTACAAAAAAAACAGAACACAGGGTTAAAATATTTTATTGCACAGCTCCGGGGGTCTTCCGTCTTCGGGGGTCTTCTCGCCGGACTCCTCCGCTATCTTCTTGTAGCTCTTTTGCTAGCGGAGGAGCCCGGCTTTCTTCCTCGCCGCCGGCCTCTTCTTCCGACTTCAGGGGTCTTGTCCCCCTCTTCGGTTCTTCTGCCGGGCCACCGCGCCTTCTTATAGCTCTTTTACAGGAGGGGGGGGGCGCCCGCTCGTCCCCACCCCCTTTCCTGGCCGGCCGGGTAGCGTGCTCGGATAAGGGTCTGGTGTGGATCTGGGGGGGACCCCCACGCCGTTTTTTCGGCGTAGGGGGTTCCCCTTGGAATCCATACCAGACCTAAGGGCCTGGTATGCTCTCGGAGGGGGAACCCACGTCAAATTTTTTTCAGAAATTTGGCGTGGAGTTCCCCCTTCAGAGCTCATTCTCTGATTGGCCACGGCAAAAGTCGCCTGGCCTGGGGAAACCTTTCTGGCTGTGAAAGCTTTTTTTCCATTCATTCAGCTAAATGCATGAACATTCTCAACAAAGTAGAAACTAGAAAGCCTTTATGCGGTGACTCACCTCCTGCCTCACTGTATTGCAGCTCCGCTCGGGCTGAGGAACGGAGCTGCCGACGTCACTTCCGGGTTTCGTGAAGCAGCCGAAAGCCGGAAGTGACCTGCCTGTCTAAGATTGACAATGCTCCCGCCCGTAGAATCACAGTGATTTTACGGGCGGAAGCTAGTCGGCGTTCTGCAGTGTGCCGCAAGGCGGGTTTTTAACCCGCAAATGAAGCGCCATGGATGCAATCTTGTGATTGCATCGACGTGGCGCTTCTCATAGTGCACTGTGACCGGCGCCACAGTACACTATGTTAAATTGTTAAATGACATTTTTTTTTTTTTATGTCTTAAAGGGCCCGTTTTTTTTTTTTTACTTTTTTTTTTACTTTTTTTTTTATTTTTTTACTTTTTTTTTTTTTACACCTAGGGGGAGGGGGGGCGGCGCCTGGGCGCCCCCTATGGGTGGTCCGCCACTGCTGCTGAGCGTCAAGAGAATCATTTATAAATTGGCTTTGACTCAACTTAAATTCAAGTCAGCTTTTTCCAAGAATGCTCGAAAATTTCAACTTCAAATGATTCAATTTGTGTGTGAGTCAAAACACTTCTTTTTAATTGTCATCCATACACAATCATTTCTTGTTAATCAAAGCTTGACCTTTTGTTGAAATGCTGCTCAAGTGTAGATAGGGTCAGTAGTAGTGCATGAATAATTAAAAATGTAACAATATAGTTTAACTCCAATTCAACAAAATGGGACTCTTAAGGTGCCAAAGAAAGTTGGTACCTTGAAAGTCCCATTTTGTTGAACGTGGAATTAAATTATATAAGAGGGATGTGGGTACCTATATACTGATTATTTAATAATGGCTTATGTAACATACTGTATATTTACAATATCAAATGGGGTGATTTCTAATGCAGTGGCATCTAATTGCTCATCTCTACCCATATTAAGGACTGTGTTCTATGAAAACAAATGTAAAATAAGCAAGATAAGTAAAAAATGTGTCATAGTGAAATGTTATGTCATGACCTGAGAAATCTATCATGCAAACTTACAGTAGAAGGTGATACTGACACGATGGAAGGTTTGTGATGGAATATTTATGCATGTTGCCGGTCTACTAATTCCACTGTAGCATGAACAATAACAGTGTAAAATATTGTGTGCCCCACTTCTTTTAACTATGCATGTGACCAGGTGAAGGGCAAAGATGTGCTAAACTCAAACTAATAACACAGCTTAGAGTAGTATATGACTACTGTATATACTATATACACAGTATACTGTATATATATATATATATATATATATATATATATATATATATATATATATATATATACTCATACATACATATACAGTGGATATAAAAAGTCTATACACCCCTGTTAAAATGTCAGGTTTCTGTGATGTAAAAAAAATGAGACAAGGATAAATCATTTCAGATTTTTTTCCACCTTCAATGTGACCTATAAACTGTACAACTCAATTGAAAAACAACTGAAATCTTTTTTTTTTTTTGGGGGGGGGGAGTAAAAACAAGGAAAAAAATAATGTAGTTGCATAAGTGTGCACACCTGCCATCATTTAAAGTGCCTCTGATTAACCCCATATCAAGTTCAGTTATTCTAGAGGGTCTTTCCTGACATTTTCTTAGTTTCATCCTACAGCAAAAGCTATTGTCAGCAGAAAGCTTCCAAAGCATCAGAGGGATCTCATTGTTAAAGGTATGAGTCAGAAGAGGGGAAGAAAATAATTTCCAAGGCATTAGATATACCATGGAACACAGTGAAAACAGTCATCATCAAGTGAGGAATATATGCAACAGTGACATTACCAAGAACTGGATGTCCTCTAAAAAAATGATGAAACGATGAGAAGAAAACTGGTCAGGGAGGCTGCCAAGAGGCCTACAGTAACATTAAAAGTAGCTGCAGGAATATGTGGCAAGTACTGGCTGTGTGGTACATGTGACAACAATCTCCTATATTCTTCATATGTCTGGGCTATGGGGTAGAGTGGCAAGACAGGAGCACTTTATTACGAAGAAAAACATCCAAGTCCAAATAAATTTTGCAAAAACACATCTGAAATCTCCAAAAACATGTGGGAAAATGTGTTATGGTCTGATGAAACCAAATTTGAACTTTTTGGCCATAATTCCAAAAGATATGCTTGGCGCAAAAACAACACTGCACATTACAAAAGTATACCATACCCACCGTGAAGCATGGTGGTGGCAGCATAATGCTTTGGGGCTATTTTACTTCAGCTGGAACAGGGACCTTAGTCAAGGCAGAGGAAATTGTGAACAGCCCCCCAGTCAATATTGGCACAAAACCTTCAGACTTTTGCTAGAAAGCTGAACATGAAGAGGAACTTTAATCTTCTTCAGGTCAGCCATTCCTTTGTTGATTTGGATGTATGCTTTGGGTTGTTGTCATGCTGAAAGATAAAGTTTTGGAATGGCCCAGTCAGAGCCCAGACCTGAATCTGATTGAAAATCTGTGGGGTGATCTGAAGAGGGCTGTCCACAGGAGATGTCCTTGCAATCTGACAGATTTGGAGTGTTTTTGCAAAGAAGAGTGGGCAAATATTGCCAAGTCAAGATGTGCCATGCTGATAGACTCATACCCATAAAGACTGAGTGCTGTAATAAAATCAAAAGGTGCTTCAACAAAGTATTAGTTTAAGGGTGTGCACACTTTTTATTTATTTATTTTTTATTTTTACTTCCCTCCACCTTAAAGATTTCAGTTTGTTGTTCAACTAAGTTGTACAGTTTACAAGTCACATTAACTGCTTAAGGACCGCCTCATGCCAATATACATCGGCAGAATGGCACGGCTGGGCACAATCACGTACCGGTACGTGATTCTTTAAGTTCCCAGCCGTGCGCTCCCGACCCGGTGCTGAGCTCCGTGACCGTGGCCACGGGGCCAGCGGACCCGATTGCCGCTGGTGTCCCACGATTGGGTCACAGAGCTGAAGAACGAGGAGAGGTCTGTGTAAACAAACCTCTCCCCGTGCTTCCTAGTGTGCCTGTCACTGATCGTCTGTTCCCTTTTATAGGGAAGGACGATCAGTGACGTCACATGCCCGGCCACGCCCCTTACAATAAAAAAAAACACATAACATCATACATAACACCTACACTGCCCTCTAGTGGTTAACTCCTTCACTGCCAGTGTCATTTACACAGGAATCAGTGCATTTAAATAGCACTGATTGCTGTATAAATGACAATAGTCCCAAAAATTTGTCAAAAATTGCTGATCGCCACCATTACTAGTAAAAAAAATATTAATAAAAATGCTAGAAAACTATCCCCTATTTTGTAAACACTATAACTTTTACGCAAACCAATCAATATTCGCTAATTGCGATTTTATGGAGAAGAATACGAAATCGGCCTAAACTGAGGAAAAAAAACATTTTTTAAATATTTTTTGGCGATATTTATTATAGCAAAAAGTAAAAAATATTGATATTTTTTTTTAAATTGTCGCTCTATTTTTGTTTATAGCACAAAAAATAAAAACCGCAGAGGTGATCAAATACCACCAAAAGAAAGCTCTATTTGTAGGAAAAAAAGACGCCAATTTTGTTTGGGAGCCACGTCGCGCGACTGCGCAATTGTCAGTTAAAGCGACGCAGTGCCGAATCGCAAAAAAGGGGCCTGGTTCTTTGGCTGCAAATTGGTCCGGGGGTTAAGTGGTTAAAGGTGGAAAAAGTTCTAAAATTATTTATTTTTGTCTAATTTTTTTCCATCATAGAAACCTGACATTTTAAGTGGGGTGTATAGACTTTTTGTATCCGCTGTGTATATATATATATATATATATATATATATATATATATATATATATATATATATATATACACACACACTATATTGTCAAAAGGGACACCTGCCTTTACACGCAAATGATGAGTCACAGAGGAGGAAATCCAGATGGGGAACTAGTCTCCACAGTGCCTTTTGGAAGAACGGAGCCTATAGGGGAATTGAGAAAAAAGCTCCCCATCAGGTCTGCTTTTGATTAACAAAATGCAGCAGTGGTTGGAATCTACAGAGCCCCCCCCCCCCCTCCCCATGCTCACTGCTATGCACTGTCAATCAAAAGCAAGAGCAAGCATTCTCAGTTCTTTTTAGGCTTCCCTCACCCCACTACAAAACTGCTCTGTCATGCACCTGTCTATGTGACGGACACAGTGGCCAGAGTGGTAGCTTACAGTATGGATACTCTGACCTCAGTGCCAGCCTCCAAAAGCTTATTTTATCTGTTTCTGGGAGGTACATAAATCTTACACAGGCAATAAGAATTTTTCGTGCAGAAGCCCAACAGAATTTTAAAGGATGTCTAATGCCGCGTACACACGACCGAACTTTTCGAGGGACTAGGTCCGACGGTCTTTCCGACTGACTTTCGGCGGAGTTCCGACTGACTTTCCGAATGAACGGACTTGGCCACACACAATCACACCAAAGTCCGACGGATTCGAAAGTGATGACGTACGACTGGACTAGTATAAGTAAGTTCATAGCCAGTAGCCAATAGCTGCCCTAGCTTCGGTTTTTGTCCGTCGGATTAGCATACACACGAACAGATTTCTCTGTCCGGCGGAGTTCCGGTGGAGAAATGTAAAACATGTTCTATTTCTAAAGTCCGCTGGATTTTTGGCAAGCAAAGGTCTGAGCCCACACAAGATCGAATTGTCTGACGGACTCGTTCCGTCGGACCTTTGCTGTCAAAAAGTCTGGTCATGTGTACGCGGCATAAGACACTCTTTATGCATTCCTCCTGATGTGTCTCATGCACTTTCAAAGATTTTAAAGATAGATAGATCTTGAAATGAGAGTGAACTGTACTGGGGGACAAGTTCTAGTGGTCTGTCCCTTTGCGCGTGTGCAGTAAATCGGTAACATCTGAAAATGCAACATATGTACAGTATATATAATTATGTTGTGCAGGTTATTTCAGTGCAGACATAGGAGGAAGAACAAGGGTCAAGGTAAATCTCCATATCTCTGAAAACAGATTATAAATGAATAAAATCATGTTTGACAGTAATAGCAAAGAGTTTCAAAGTATATTTGCTTAAAAACAAAAATGCAACAACCACTTTATTTTTTAAGATATAGAAATAAAGTCACAGAAAAATGAAAAACAGCTTAGAAAAAAAGGAACTTTGGGTAACACTTATAATTCTTCTGGCTGATACCCTAATATATACACATATATGTGCCAGTTATAGTGCATGGAGTAATGAGAAAGAGAAAGATAAGAGCTAGAGAACTGATATCAAAAGCGACATTATTTAAAAATGTCCACAACATTTTCACCACTTAGTATTTGGGGTTTATACTCTTCATGAGGAAGATAAGATGACAGATGTAGGATAAATTACTCTGAAATGTCATCTTATGTAATGTCACACATGTGAAATTCTAACACTTGCCGACAAACACAATGAAATTGAAACCAAGTCATACATCAAAGAGCTAGACAAATTTATGGTGCACGGATACTGATGACAGTAATGCATGGCCCTAGGCCGCTGAATGACACTTCCTGCAAATTAGTTTATACATTTACTTCCCAACATTTTTTTTTTCCATATCATTTCATGCCTAATGTTCAAAAAAGATCTGGATCTATTCTATTACCAATAAAAATCATTTTACTATATCATTTTACAAGTTTATCCAAGACCCTGCAATTTAATTTGGATGTCTATTCATACCCGTAGTATTGTACATTAGGATGCTATTAGGATCACAGTTGGTGATGCTAGTTGAAAGAAGTGCATCTAAATCTAAACAACAGATAGCTAAAAGTCCCCCCAGTTAAAAGTTCCCCCAGTTGCTTTATAGTTTTTTTGCCACCCACATCATTCTTTTAAACTAGCTAAGGCCTTGCACAATACAGGATATCTGGCCTGGAAGATACTAGTATGTGGCCTCTTAAGATTTCTTCCTGACCCAGATATACACCTGCAGTGCTCAACAGCTGAGTATAGCCAGCATGACAAACTTGGAGGATCCCTCAGGCTGGGTTCACACTGGTATGACAAACGCTCCAACATTGGGAGCACATGTCACATGACATGTATAAATCAATGGTTCCCTATAAGAGCCATCTTAACCGGTCCGACACAAGTCGGTCTGACTTTGAAAAAGGTTCCTGCACAACTTTGGTCTGACTTTGATCCTACTTTAGCCCACTGAATACCATTGAAGTCGGATCAAAGTCGGATAATCGTCTTAACTGATCTGAATTTGGCATGCGACTTGTGCTCTGAGGATCTTGAAGGGGAACCCCACACCAAATACAAAAAAAGAACGGCATATGGTTCCCCTTCCAAGACTATACCAGCCCCTCGGTCTATTATGGATTTTAAGGGGAACCTCTACACCAAAAAAAAGGGCGTGGGGCCCCCTAAAATCCATACCAGACCCTTATCCGAGCACACAGCCTGGCAGATCAGGAAAGGGGGTGGGGACGAGCGATCAACCCCCCCCCCCCCCCCCGAACCATACCAGGCCACATGCCCTTAACATGGGGGTGTGAGTGCTTTGAGGCAGAGGGGTTCTGTGCCAACCCCAGCTGAAAGCACCTTGTCTCCATGTTGATGGGGGCAAGCGCCTCTTCTGCGGGGGGCATATTGGAATCTGGAAGCCCCCTTTGACAAGGGGGCCCCCAGATCCCATCCTTGCACCCTATGTGAATAAGTATGGGGTACATTGTACCCCTACCCATTCACCTAAAAAAAGTCTCAAAAATAAAAACAGTACACAGGTTTTTGACAAAGTAATTTATTAAAGCAGCTCCAGTGTCTCTTCTCCTTCCAATGTCTTCATCCTCCAGTTGTTCTCCCTCTGCTGATGTCATCTTCCTCCGATTCTTCTCCCTCCGCCAATGTCTTCTTTCACTGCAAGTTCTCTTTTCTCCACTGTCTTCTCCCTCTGTTGGTTCTCCTCTCTTCGCTGTCTTCTTCCTCCGATCTTCTCCGGCTGCGTGGTCTCGATGTAATGCTAGGTCCGTCGTATGCCATTACTTATATAGTCATGGGGCGTGGCCACCTGGTGACTTCATCAGGAGGCCCTGTCCCTTGTGATGTCACCTCCCATGGCATGATGGGGCGGGGAAATCACAAGGGGGGTGGGCATCCAGATGAGGTCACTGGGTGGCCACGTCCCATGGCTATAAGTAATCAGGAGAAGATTGGAGGAAGAACAGAGGGAGAAAACAGCGGAGAGAAGAGAACCGGCAGTGGAAGAAGAAATCAGCGGAGGGAGAAGAACCGGAAGAAGATGTCATCAGCAGACGGAGAAGAACCGGAGGATGAAGACATCACCGGAGGGAGAAGAAATTGGAAGGAGAAGAGATGCTGGAGCTGCTTTAATAAATTACTTTGTCAAAAACCTGTGTACTGTCTTTTATTTTTGACACTTTTTCTGGGTGAATGGGTAGGGGTACTATGTACCCCATACTCATTCACATATGATGAGGGGCTGGGATCCGGGGGCCCCCTTGTTAAAGTGGGCTTCCAGATTCTGATAACCCCACCGCCCACAGACTCCAACAACCACCAGCCAGGGACGTCGGGAAGAGGCCCTTGTCCCCATCAACATGGCAGGGGTTCCGGGGTTCGCTATCCCGACCTCATGGCCCTCCTGGCCTGGGGTGTGTGTCGAATGATCCTGTGCCTCGGGCCGGCTGGCTCGAGGCTTTGCAACTGACAGAGTAGGCCCAATAGTCTTGGGACCTACTGATCCAAGGGTGGTCCTGTGCTGTCTCACCTGCGGGGAGAAGCCAAGCGACTGGAGGATCCAGGGGAGGACTTTTCTAGGAGAGGACCGCGCATAAGGCTGGTATCTCTGGAGGAGCCTGGAAACCCAGTTGGAGGATGCAACCCGGGTTAACAACCATACAGTATCGCCGGGTCGGCTGAAAGGAAACTGGTACTGTATGACATTTTTTTACATTTCTCAAGAAGTTTCAGTTCAATTGACAAGTCTGTGGCAGAGACTTTGTTTGAGCATCCCACCAGCTGCTAGGTCAGTGAGAGAGGCCTATCCGGTAATTGCTGGATCCAGTCTGTGGAGCTGTTTGTCCTCTGGATCAGAACAATACCTCTAACCCACAATTACCAGGTGCCTGAACTTCCCTTAACCCTCTAACCCTCTACTGAAAGACTTTGTACTTATCCCAAATAAATTGTTCAAAAAGGACTAAGTGTCGGACCTAACATTCTTTGGGCTACTTTCCAATAGGACCCCTGAGACGGAGAAGCAAGTAGGTGAGGCAACGGTAAGCCCAATAAAAACCAGCAGCTCCTTCGGGGGTCAGTGCTAGACAAGCAAAGCAGCTAGGTGGTTTTCCACAACATCTAAACCATTTTAAGGCCGCGTACACACGGGCGGATTGTCTGCCCAACTAAGTTCGTCAGACAATCCGACAGACAGTCCGTTCAAAATTTGAATGAACGGACTTGACCACACACGATGAGCAGACAGTCCGCTGAAAGCGTGCGCGATGACGTGTACAGCACGTACGACGGGACTAGAAAAACGACGTCCTATACACTGCAATGCAACCTTCGGCCGTGTAAATCCTTTCTGAGCATGCGCCATACTTAGTCCGTCCAACTTGCCTACACACGAGCGGACTGTTCGCTGAAACCAAGTTTGGACGGACAAAACCAAGTTTTAACGGACAAAATTACGGAAATTCCGTAAGACTTTGTTCGTCAGACAGTCCGCTGAAAAAGTCCGCTGAAGCCCACACACGAGTGGATTGTCCGCTGAAACACGGTTCAGCGGACTAAGTTGGACAGACAATCCGCCCCTTGTGTACGCGGCCTTAGAGGGACCCCATGCAAAAAAATTGCATGGGGTCTCCCCCAAAATCCATACTAGACCCTTATCCTTGATGACCCCATGCAAAAAAAAAAAATGCACCGATCCAAAGTATGCAGCATAATTGGACAGGAAAGAGTGGGTAGCAATCATGTGGCCCCCTCCTCTTGAACCATTCCAGACTATGTGTATATATACTGTAGCAGACCCAGAATGGAGTACTCAGGTTGCTGGTTGACAGAGTTCCAAACCATTAGACACTATCTAAAACATTAAAAAAACAAGTTTTGGTTGGAGCTGTTCTTTAACCACTTGCGTATCAGGCACGAATACCCCCCTGCCCAAGCCATTTTTTAGCTTTCAGCACTGTGAATGACAATTGCACGGTCATGCTACACTGTACCCAAACAAATTTTTTATCATTTTCTTCACACAAATAGAGCTTTCTTTTGATGGTATTTAATCACTGCTGGGTTTTTTATTTTTTACAAAAAAAAGACCAAAAATTTTGGAGAAAAAACGTTTTTTTACTTCACCGATGGGCACTGATAGGCTGATAGGCTGAACTGGTGGGCATTGATGAGGTGGCACTTATGGGCACTGATGAGGCAGCACTTATGGGCACTAATGAGGAGGCACTAATATGATGAGCACTGATAGGCGGCACTGATGGGCACTGTTAGGTGGCCCTGATGGGCACTATTAGGCAGCATTGGTGGGCACTGATAGGCGGCAGTGGTGGGCAATGAAAGTCGGCACTGGTGGGCACAGGTAGGCGGCATGGATAGGCGGTAAAGATGGGCACTGATGGGTGGCACTGATGGGCGACACTGATGGGCACTGATGGACAGCAGTGATGGGCATTGATGGGCAGCACTGATAGGCGGCACTGATTGCCAGCACTGACTGGCATGGCTAATGGGCACTGATTTGTGGTACCTGTGGGCAGTGTGGGCACTGATTGCTGCCACTGGTGGGCACTGATCACTGTCATTGGTGGGCACTGTATGCTAGCATTGGTGGGCACTGTATTTTTACACTTTATTTCTATATTGTAATCAGGGCACTGATGATCAGTGCCCTAATTACATCCCTAGCTGTCCCCCTGTGAGGAGATGCCGCTGATTGGCTCTCCTCGCCTCACACTCTGTCAGTGTGAGGCGAGGAGAGCTGATTACAGGCATCTCCGTGTTTACATGTGACCGGCTGTGATTGGAAACAGCTGATCACATGGTTAAAGAGCCCACGGATGTGGCTCTTTACACAGATCGGGGTCGTGCCGTGTCCGTTCTGGGATGCCGTCATGTGACGGCAACCCAGAACAAGAGCTGCACCGTCCCGCCTCATTTGACAGTGGGCGGGCGGCAAGCAGTTAAATAAATGAAACCATAGGTAAACATTGCATACAGTTGCATATACAGTAGATGTGAAAAGCCATACTGTCTTATCTTGGGTACCCTTTAAAATGTAGTCTTACTCTCTTGTATGGAGGATGATCATCTGACTACTGAAGTAGCGCATTTAAAAAGCCCAACTGTTTCAATAGCAGAGCAACACATAAAAATCCAAGCAGTTGAAAACTTCACACAAAATAACAAGTCACAAACGGGCAATGAAGAGGCTCACCAGCACTTAAAGCAAGCCATAGATTATACAATTTTCTTTCCTTCCACCATGAGTGGAAAGAAAAGAAAATTGTCCGATTCCCCCATCAACACAGTCAGTGTTGATGGGGGAATCCCTCCCGCAGCGCTATTGTGTTCCACCAGTGGGGAGTCTTCCGGGTAGCTATAGCCACCAGCAGTGATCAGATGCAAAAAATCTGACAGGCTGGTTGTACTGAAGTCAGTACAACCAGTCTGCCCATAAATGCATCAAATCTCCTCTGGTCCCTGCTGAACTGACCAAGATTTAATCCATCTCTTAAGTTGTGGCAAAACAAAAATGGGAACCTAATTAAAATCATTGAAACGAATAACAAAAGTCTCATCACCAAGGTACATAAGTTGATACTTATTTTATCAGCTAATTTGGGGATGTTAGCACATTGTCTGGCCTTCATATGAACATGCCCACTTGGGTTAAATGAATTTACGAAAGTACAGTATGTGTTCATGGACTGAACGATCATTCTTAGGTTGGTTGTGCCGGTTCTATTCATTTTTCAGTGTAGGATAGCACCTACTAAAGAGGTTACTAATACATTACTTTTTTGCCTATTACCAGTACAGAATACTGTAAAGATGTTTACAGTTTGTGGCATTACAGATGGAAAGGACTAATTATGTCAGTAATTGAGATGGCTAAATAAGGAGCAAAATCCATGTAAAATTTCTCAAGATTCCCCAGCCAATTATTAATTATAGCCTCACACTGAAGTACATGGGTTCAATTAAACATGACTTCAGCTTGTTGATGATGGGTGCTTGTTAACCAAATAGCTGAGGAGGCTGTTTAGGAAAAGTGGAAGCTAAAATGAGAACTGAATCATCCAGTTCTAATTTAAGGAAAAGTCTTCAGAGTTCATTTGACATTTAAGCTACTACGCATAGCTTATGTTACTGTGTATAGTGCATAGTGTTAGTTTTTTTTTTTTTTTGGTCTTTGTCATTAGAGTAATTTGTGTTATGCGTGCATTGCAACACATTCAGTTGGACAAGTTTGTTTATGTATTAGACAGGATTAGCTACATATTTCATGTTGAATACCTACAAACATTAACGCTTCGCAAACATTTGAAGTTTAGTCCACTTGACAGAGCTTGGTCTTAGTTAGGGTTGCCAACTGTCAGTAAGTTTTCTGACAGTTTGTAAACATCAGTGACTTTTACAACTGTCTATAAATATCAGGGGCTGAAATTTTGTTATACTCTGTTGACTTCTTTAAGTGTAAACTAGGCAAATTACTTGTTGCATTGTCAGTGCTTCCATATTGTGTTTATACTCTTTAACCACTTGCCAACTGCACAATAGCCAAATGACAGCTACAGCAAAGTCGCCCATTTCTGGGAGGGTGTCTATGGACATCCTCCCAGAACCGCTCTCCCCACGTATCAGCTGTGGCATGCACCCGGTGCGCTCTGTGATTGCTATGTCCTTCAGACACAGCTGATCACAGATCGGTGTAAAGAGCGGCTTTGTACCATGTGATCAGCTGTGTCCAAACGCAGCTGAACACAATGTAAATACACTTTCCGGTTTTCAGCATTTCTGTCATTACGCTGTGACAGCAAGAGGAGCAGAGACAGACGGTAACTGGCTGGTGTGAAAGGGAACATTTGCATTGATAATCAGGGCACTGATCATAAGTGTCCTGATTATCAGTGCAGCCCCAACACTGCCCCCCAGTGCTTCCTATCGGTGCCCATTAGTGGTGCCAATCAGTACTCATCAGTTCTGCCAATCAGTGCCTCCTCATCAGTGCCACCTATCAGTGCCCATCAGTGCCACTTATCAGGGCACATGAATGCGCCTATATGTGCCACCTATCCGTGCCCTTCAGTGCTGCCTATTAGTGCCCATCAGTGCTGCCTATCAGTGCCCATCTGTGCCACCCATCAGTGACCATCAGTGCTGCCTCATCAGTGCCCATTAGTGCAGCCCATCAGTGCTGACTCATCAGTGCCCATCTAGCTGCCTAGTAGTGCCCATCAGTGCACACCAGTGAAGGAAAAGATTTACCTGTTTATAACAGAAACTAAGAAAAAGGTTGGGGGTTTTTTCCCAAATTTTTGGTCTTTTTTTGTAGGCTTAGCAAAAAATTAAAAACCCAGTGGTGATTAAAGCAGGGTTCCCATTTAAAAAAAATAAAATAAAAGTCAGCAGCTACAAATACTAATTAATAATCGGACACTTACTTGTCCCAAGGTCCAGCAATGCAGGGGATCGAAGCCCCGCTTGTCTCACCCTCCATTAGGCGGCACTGGCATTGTAACTGTGGGCGACCGGCTGTGGCTTCACAGCTGGGCACCTACTACGCATTTGTGAGCGGCGCCGCATGCCATGATTGGCCGCGCAATCATCTGGGACCTGTCACGTGTCCCAGATGATTGACAAGAGGGAGGGGGCAGATCTGCGCTGAGGGGAAGTGACCTTTAAGAGCCCAGGCACTGAAGAAGGCAGACTATGAGGGACTCCCTAGCAACAGCCATTTAGAGGTGAGTAAGAAAAAAAAACGAAACATTCAGATCATACAAAAAACAATGCCGATTTTTGTATGGTAACTACATACTAATACAAACACCAAAATGACCTTCATATACTGTAACCATTTGATTTGGACCTTTGTTATTCAAGAGGCTACCTACTGACTTCAATAGCCCCAACGAATTTAGTCAAAGCCCAGTAACTGACTTGAATCAGGAGTCCTGATCTTTAAACGGAACCTGACATAGCCTAAAATATTTCTAGATAGTTACCATGTGGAACTTCTACAATCTTTTGTTAGTCTTCAAAATGCAAAATGGATGTGGAAAAATTATGTTAACAGTAGGGAGAGGGCTTAAAGTAGTATTAAACCCTTGTCTTTTTTTAAAATGTACTGCGCAATGTCAGGCTTTGCAACAATACCCAGTACATTTTCCTTAATATATGTGGCTAATGGTTTACCTATCTCCCTCCACTCCAGGACTTTAGAAAAAAACATCCTTTGAACTTGTAGGTAGTAAAGCATGCACCCTGTGCCCTTTACAGGAGCTGTTCAGCTAGAACAGCACAGGCTTCAGGCTCTGGCAATCTTGAGCTGGAGGGAGGAAGAGGGACATGGCTTGCTGCCACAGCTATGGGCTTCTGTGGAGGTAAAGAAACTCTCCACAAAGCTGGGCAGGACAAGGTGAACCTTTTTAAACCAAGTAGCTCCTACATGGGTACCACTACATATCTATACAAAAATGTTTTGCCTTTCATTTCTATTTTAAAATAAAAAGGTTGTTTTGCAATGTGAGGGCTTACATACATTTTAAGTGCTCTCGGACCACCCCACGTATATTTACTGAGGCAGGGGGGGGGGGGGGGGCGGCTGCACAAAATCACATACTTGATTGGCTCCTGCTGTGATTGGACACATCAGGAGCCAATCAGCGGGTACGATGGCCGCTATGGCTTGATGGATCAGCCGTCTGCCTGTGTAAACAAGGCAAACGGCAGATCTGTCAGCAAGGGAAAGAGAGATCTTGTGATTCAGCTAAGCTGAATCATGGATCTATCTTTTCCTTCAGTGTGACACTGCCCCACACAGTTAGTAAGCACCTCCCTAGGAAACACTTAACCCCTTGATCGCCCTTGGTGTTAACCCCTTCCCTGCCAGTGCCATTTATACAGTCATCAGTGCATTTTTATAGCACTGATCACTGTATTGGTTTCACTGGCCTCCAAAAAGTGTCATTCAGTGTCAGATTTGTCCGCCACAATGTCGCAGTCCCACTAAAAATCGCAGATCACCGCCATTACCAGTAAATAAAAAATAAAAAAAAGTCCCAAAATCTATCCCGTAGTTTGTAGACACTATAACTTTTGTGCAAATCAATCTATATATGCTTATTGGGATTTTTTTTTAACCAAAAATATGTAGAATATGTATTGACCTAAATTGATAAAGAAATTTGTTTTTATATATATATATATATATATATATATATATATATATATATATATATATATATATTATTTATGTATTTATTTTTGTTTTGTTTTGCTTTTTTTTTTGGATATGTATTATAGCAGAAAGTAAAGAAAATATTGTTTTTTTTTCTAAATTGTCAGTCTTTTTTTGTTTATAGCGCAAAAAGTAAAAAGTGCAGAGGTGGTCAAATACCACCAAGAAAAAGCTCTATTAGTGGGAAAAAAAGGACATACATTTTATTTGGGTACAGCATTGCACAACCGCAGTTGAATCGATGCAGTGCCATATCACAAAAAAATGGCCTGGTCAGGAAGTGGGTAAAACCTTCCGAAGCTGAAGTGGTTAAATATTTGATTTCCTGCCACTTTCTCTTTAAACAAAACCAATTTTCCTTTTTATGAAGTACATGCTAACTCAGTGACCTTTGAGAGGCTTGTGCTAGGAAAAGGCAAATCACGCATCCCCTGGCATAACTAGATTCATGCACTGTCAATTTGTGTAGGAGAGGCATAATTGAACTGATTGCAGTTGCCATGGACGGAAACAACTAATGATATTATCCAGTTACTCAGACGTGGATGAGAGGGCTAAATAACATTTGCTCTGAGCTAGGTTCATTGAGAGGTAAGACAGCAAATGTAATAAGCTTGATGGAGAAGTTGAGAAACTGCATTAGTACATGTGTGCTGTGAGGATGTAATTCATAGACTACTGAAGTGTGTAGTCCTGTGTAGTGCATCTCAAGATAAAAGGATGTGTGTCAATTTACTATGAAAACCACTCAGGGGGTCTAAACTGTGCTGATTTAATTGGATAATATTTACAGATGTCTGCCTGATTGTGTATTAGGCCATACTGTAGATACATTCTGATTAGGGATTCACCGATGGTTCGGTCCGAACTTTAGCCAGTTCATATCTCTGTTCGGAGGGAGACAAAAATCCTACATTTAGCCTAGGGTCGCATTGACGTGATTTGGCATGCGATTTGAAATGTCAAACCGCATGCCAAATCTGCGGCTATTGATGGCAATGGCACCATCCTAAGCATTTGCGGTGCCGCACCGATTCCCAAAAGTAGTTTCTGTACTACTTTTGGTGACTTTGGGTGTGATTTCAATAGACATCTGTGCAGAAACCCGCACAGATGTCTCTGAAATCACTCCTGAAGTCAGACTGACATGCGGGAATGAGTTCAGCTGAACTCGCGCAATTTCAATCCCGCAGCAGTGTGAACCTAGGCTGAAGTTGTGTTTATATTGCTTCTATATATGACAGTTTCCTGCTGATACTGGTTCCTTAGGAAGTTGGTGGTACTCCTTTTAAGAAAAGGAGCCCAGATAGCATTGACATTACTGCTCAAAGATGTGACCATATTTGGTCAATGATGTCACCATTATCCCTGCTCCTTCCCTTAAATAGCTGATGACAGCTCAGGGACCTTTCATTCAGCTAGTGTTACCATCAGGGTCACGTGCATTGGAGATGGATTTATAATGAAAGGCATGTTTAGTTGCTTTTCATTTTTTTTTTCGTAATAATGGACTTTTAAAACATTTGGGTGTCTTTATTTTTAGGTTACAACTATTTTTTTTGGGGGGGGGGGGAAATTAGTCAGTCAGTCATTAGTCACTTGGTGAGGAGGGTCGACCATCTTATTATTAAAAGGGACTTCAAGATTCCGATAAGCCCCCCCCGTCCGCAGACCCCCACAACTACCAGGTAAGGGTTGTGGAGAAGAGGCCCTTTTTCTCATCAACATGGGGAAAATGTGCTTTGTCAGAGGGATCTGCCCCATGTTGAGGGAATGTGGTCTGGAATGGTTCAGGAGGGAAGAAGGGCTGCATGCTTGTTGCTTCCTTTCCTACATGCTCAGATTAAGGGTCTGGATTTCCTGGGGGTGCTGACACATTTCTTTTTTTTTTTTTTGCATAAGGTACCCCAATAAAATCCATACCAGACTCAGAAGATCACATTTATTTTTTTGTTCATTCTTGCTGTAGGATCTGCTCCAGTAAAAATTTACAAGGAAAAAAAATGGTACAGTTTAAATTGCTGGCAAATGAGATTCATTGTCAACCAAATCCCCCCGTGCTATTATTGACATTTTCATATTTGAAAATGTTTTTGGGAATTTTCATTTGACAGCTCCCATTGATTTCAGTGGAGTTCAGGGTTAGGCAACCAAACTTCTTTGAAAGGTGCTCAACCCTGCTTGAGCCGAACCCAAAGCAGTTCAGTTCATCGTTAAGGTCGGCCATAGAGGGATCAAATCTCAGCTGGTTCCTGCTGAACTATTCAAACCATGTGTGATCAATCAAGTTGGGTTCATCCGGTCTGCCAGATTCACTTGCATTTACATTTATTGCTAGCGGCTGCTATAGCCGTTAGCAATAATCACAGTCTTCTTCCTGCGGAGACAGCCCCCCCCCCCCCCCCCCCACTGGGTGGAGACTATTGCTCAGCAGGAGGGACTCCCCTGTCAGCACTGTGTGTGTTGATGGTGGAATCGTGCAAATTTCCTCTGATGCCCTGCTGTCTGGTACCAGTCTTGAGACAGTGCCTATATTTTAAATGAGTTTTGGAGACACTTTACTGTTTAAACAACAAAAGTTACTCACAAGGCTGGCAACAATGTAGCTAAACTCAGTCTAAACAAGTCAGAGTCCCAAATCCAGTTACTATGTGATGCACAAGCACCATAAAATAAACAAAAAACTTCCTTTAGGACTAGTTCACACCATAGAAACACAGTTGGGATGTGTCCAGTGCACCCCCCCCCCCCTTTAAATAAGGACGTGTTCAGTGCGTTTTTGATGCATTTTACA
Source organism: Lithobates pipiens (assembly GCF_037356315.1). Lineage (NCBI taxonomy): Eukaryota > Metazoa > Chordata > Amphibia > Anura > Ranidae > Lithobates > Lithobates pipiens. The sequence goes on along the minus strand of NW_027507764.1, from coordinate 353,950,723 downwards.
GCGTTCCAGTACAGTCAAGTGCAGGAAAAATGCAATATATTCTACTTTTTCTGGAACTGGAATGCACTGGTGTGAACTATGCCACTGAAAAAAATACAACTTACCTTCCATGCATTTAATTTAAGTGGAAAGAGATGATCAGTTATGAACCATAGCTGGTACATTGTAGACATTTGAGGCTAAATTCAATAAAAGAGCTGCAAGGGTTAGCAAGTGTAGGGGAAGTTGAGAGGAGTCACAAGGCTCTTTGCTGTTCAGAAAACATGGAAACAATTCTTTTTTATGCTTGGAGATCTGTACAGTTTAAAAAGTACTGCATTCAAGAGGAAGTAAACCCTGATGAGTTTACTTCCTCTTTCATTCCCTGTAAAGGCAAAGCATAATGGACTACTATGCATCGCATAGTAGTCCATTATGTGTCACTTACCTGACACAGGAGCCAGCGATGTCACCGCTGTCCCCTGTAGTTCTGAGCGTCCATCTTCTTGGTGGGTCTCGCTGCTCCGGCGCTGTGATTCGCCGGAGCAGCGATGACGTCACTCCCGCGCATGCGCACGGGAGCCGAAACTCGCGGCATTGCCGTCATCGACGATGCCCCGCTCAGTGCGCCTGCACGCCGCTGTCTACGGCGCATGTGCCGTAGATAGCGGTGCCCGTCTTCGGGCAAATATCTCCTAAACCGTATAGGTTTGGGAGATATTTCTTGGACCTACAGGTAAGCCTTAATCTAGGCTTACCTGTAGGTCAAAGTGGTTTGTAAGGGTTTACAACCACTTTCAGTAGTACATTCTACCCTGTTTCCCCAAAAATAAGACCTAGCATGATTGTCGGTGATGGCTGCAATATAAGCCCTACCCCCCAAACAAGCCCTATCCTGTTTCCCTGAAAATAAGCCCTATCCTGAAAATAAGACCTAGGTCTTATTTTTAGGGAAACAGGGTAGCAGTAGTTTTAATAAAATAGTCATCTGACACAATGAGCTACTTAGCACAAAAGTACGTTATCATTCAGGTTTATCTGGGGCAACATGATATCTACAAATGTGCCTGACAATTGTCAGTATTTCAACAACCAAAGTCTGTGTATTACCATATCTAGCACTAGCTCTGTTCATCACATTTTAAATACAATATATAGATGTGATATAATGTAAATTCAATATACAGTATGACTGTATAAGACTGTATATGACTGATAAGACTACAAGAACCCATAAAATCAGAAGCCCAAAAATAGCTGCTATCATTATTTGCCAGCTTTTATTACTATCTGTCCAAGATAAAACATTAATCCTTACTTCACATTCCTTCTCCCATTCTTTTATTTGCTGTATAATTCTTGATTTGAAAATTTCCTTTGGGGGCTTTGTTGATGGGCTTTGGTACACATCAGTATTACTTCCCTTTCTATATAAGTCAATGGGAATGCATACCTTATGTCTATGTTAAGACCTGAGTTGATAGGCTTTCGTACACTTCAGAATTGCTTCCCTCCCTATACAAGTCAGTGGGAATGCATACTTTGCGTTAGAGCTGCACCATTCTGGCTAAAAGGAGAATCACAATTTTTTTGCTTAGACAAAAGATTACAATTCTCACGGCATAACATCATCTTTCACATTATCCCAAAAAAAATGAGCTAACGTTACTGTTTAGTTTTTTTAATTCATTGAAGTGTATTTTCTCCCAAATAATTGCATTTGAAAGACCACTACGCAAATACAGTATGACATAAAATATTGTAACAACCACCACTTTATTCCCTAGGGTCTCTGCTAAAAAAATATTTATAATGTTTGGGGGTTCTAAGTAATTTTCTAGCAAAAAATACAGATTTTAAATTGTAAGCAAAAGGCTTAGTCTTTAAATAGTTTAAACTGACATTTACACACCGAAGTTCATCCCTTTGATCTAAAATAACTAAATGATACAATGTTTATAGTTATCTCTCATCGCTCAGCAGCTTCTTCTTTTTTCTTTTTTTTCTTTTTCAGCTCTGAGCAGAGAACTTCTCTGCACTTGTTACATGGAATTGTGGAAATATCGGATTAAGATCACGAGGGGGGTTGAATCAATATAACGCTTTTTTAACAATTAATCACACAGCTCTAACTTGTGCCTATGTTAGGACCTGTGTCGATGGGCTTTTGTACATGTCAGCATTGCTTGCCTCCTTATACAAGTTAATGGGAATGCAATGCATGTGCATATTAATTTGTGCCTATATTAGGTCCTATGTAAATAGGCTTTTGTTTCTTTCAAGCTAATTTTGCATTCTTGTCAGTGGTGGCCCGTGCATTGTGGGCACACAGGCGCCCCCCCGACACCTCCACCACTCTCTCGATCCATGCGCCCAGCCATCTTCAGGATGCCAGACACATGAATTACTATGGCGGGGATAGGAGGGGGGGGTGTATTTTGAAGCACGTGATTAGAGCCAGAGGCTCTAATAGGCCTCAATATAGGGTGGGCTTGGGGCACAGAGCACTGCACCCCGACTCCCCCCTCTTGGTGTGTGATGATAGTGAATTCATTTTTGCTATGGTCACACTACAGTTCTTCCCTGCCAGTCAGGAGGGAGAGACCTGTTTCCTGACTGACCAAAGCGCCAGGCAATTCTATTGGATGCCTAGCGCTTTGGCGGAAGAGGAGACACACAAGGGAGGAAGCCTGAGGAGCAGACACCGGAGCTGCCGCTGCCCGCACTGGAGGAAAGGAGGAGGACAGTCCCACCACTGCAGGAGAGGAGGAGGACAGCCCCGCCACTGCAGAAGAGCCCCGCTACACAGCAGGTAAGTGCCACTGGATCAGTGGCGGCTGATGGGTTCTATTTGGGGGGTGGTCCATCGGTGCCGCTGGTAGTCAGCACACCCCCCCAAAGAGAACCCTCCAGCTGCCACTGATTCCCATGCAAGTAATTGGGAACATAGAACTCAGAGGTCAAGCACAGGTAAGAAGGACCTAAACTGCAAGCCAAATGCTTCTGCCAATGACCTGTGAATCTCAGAAACTGATTTTATCAAATACATCAACACAAGCCATCGACACAAGCCCTTAAGCAAGTAGAAAAAGATGTGTAGCTATATTATTTTTGTTTTAACCACTTGCAGACCGGACCATTTTGCTGGTCAAAGACCAGACCACGTTTTGCGATTCGGCACTGCGTCGCTTTAACTGACAATTACGCGGTCGTGCGACGTGGCTCCCAAACAAAATTGACGTCTTTTTTTCCCACAAATAGAGCTTTCTTTTGGTGGTATTTGATCACCCCTGCGGTTTTTATTTTTTGTGCTATAAACAAAAATAGAGCGGCAATTTTGAAAAAAACGCATTATTTTTTACTTTTTGTTATAATAAATATCCCCCAAAAATATATAAAAAAACATTTTTTTCCCTCAGTTTAGGCCGATGCGTATCCTTCTACATATTTTTGGTAAAAAAAATCGCAATAAACGATTATTGATTGGTTTGCGCAAAAGTTATAGCGTTTACAAAATAGGGATAGTTTTATAGCATTTTTATTAATAATTTTTTTTTTTTTTTTTTTTTTACTAGTAATGGCGGCGATCAGCGATTTTTATTGTGACTGCGACATTGTGGGGGACCCTTTGGACATTTTTGACACATTTTTGGGACCATTGTCATTTATACAGTAATCACTGCTATATAAATGCAGTGATTCCTGTGTAAATGACACTGACAGTGAAGGGGTTAACCAGTGGGTGGCAGTGTAGGGGTTAAGTGTCCCTAGGGGTGTGTTACTAACTGTGGGGGGGTTGGGCTTTCATTTAGTGAACACTGATCTCTGCTCCAATCACATGGAGCAGAGATCAGCGTCACTAGTTGCTAGGCAGAATGGAAAAATGCTGTTTACACGGCATTTCCTCCATTCGGCCGCTCCGTGAGACGATCGCGGGGATTCCCGCGGCGATCGAGTCCGCGGGTCCCGCGACCGGACTCACGGGGGTCCCGACCAGCGCGGGAGCGCGCCGCCGGCGGCGCACTCCCGATGGCAGGGCGGCATTGAATATTGGACATACCTGTACGCCAATATGCCTGCCCGTGCCATTCTGTCGACGTACATCATCGTGCACAGTTTTAGCCCTTGTACACACGATCGGACATTCCGACAACAAAATCCGTCAAATTTTGTCCAACGGATTTTGTCCGAAACTTGTGTTGCATACACACGGTCGGACAAAGTTGTCGGAAAATGCGATCGTGATGACGTTATTTCTTTACGACGGGACTACGTTGAGGTTAGTGGCCAATAGCTTTGGTCTAGGAATTTGATCTGAGCATGCGTGGCACTTTGTCCAATCGGAATTCTCTACAAACGATCGGACAAAGTCCGATCGGACCATTTTGTCGGAAAGTTTTATAGCCCAGCTCTAAAACTTTGTTGGTCGGATATTCCGATGGAAACCACACACAGTCGGATTATCCGACAACACGGTCCGATCGGACATTTTCCGTCGGAATGTCCGACCGTGTGTACAAAGGCTAAGAGTAGCATTGCTGACATCTTTGAACTTGTTGTTATTTCCACATTTGTCATCCATTAGACTTTTTAACTTTGACACCAAAAACTACTATGTTTTCATATTTTTTACAGTTAAATACAGACTCTCTTATGACGGATTCAATGCATGGAAACGTTAAGATATATTGTTTTTTAGTAACACCTTTTTTTTGTTTAAAAAGACAAGCTAGACCTTGTTTTAATAAAAAAAAGAAAAAAACCCTCTGCTGTTTTCAGTGTAAAATTTTCCTCTAGGGCCCTGTGATTAGTTATTCCTGTGACTTGGTACATAGTTCTAGTATTATTGTTTTGCAAGAAGAAAACACAGCATTTATGCCACCAAGACATTTCCAGTAAACTTGTATTTTTTTAAGAACATTTACTAGTGGATTCCTTTGAGGGAAAAAAGCCAGACCAATGTTCCACACATTAATACTACCCTGCACTAGTTCCAGACTTGCTTCTCATTGGCCATACTTACAAATCACAGTTCTGTGCCAATGAGCACATCATTTCTGGAACAACACACATTTTCCCCAAAGTTTGCATGTGGTATTTAACATCTCACATACTTGTTACAAGGCTAGTAAACAATAAACATTCATTAGAAGTTCTCACTCCATGGGGAAACAGAGAGAAGTGTTTTGGAATGTCTGACCTTTTAAACACGTACGGTAACTGTCTAGCAATTGCATATTCTCTCATACTTTCTAAATATCCTCTTAGATTTTAGTTATTATGGTTAATTATGGGAAAAAAAACAACCTAATTACCTTTGCTGACACAAAACAATGCCAAATGATAGAAAATGTCTAGCTATGCCCTCACACCTCATTAGCAAACACAGTTTTAAACTGGTAGTAAACTCTATTCTACCACTTGTACCTACCCCGTACACATGATCGGAAATTCCGCTAGCAAGTCTGATGTGAGGTTTTGGTTGGAAATCGCGACCATGTGTATGCTCCATCGGACTTTTGCTGGTGAAATTTCCGCCAGCAAAAGATTGAGAGCGGGTCCTCTATTTTTTCGACGGAAATTCCGATTGTCTGTAGCAATTCCGACGTGCAAAATTCCAACGCATGCTCGGAAACAATTCAACAAATCAATGCATTCTTGATGGTGGAAAGTTCAGAGAAGTTTTGTGTGACCGTGTGTATGCAAGCCAAGCTTGAGCGAAATTCCGTTGGATAAAACATCCAAGATTTTTCCAACAAAAACTCTGATCGTGTGTACGCGGCTTGAGTCTATAATAAGGCTTACCTGTAGGTAATGTGAATATCACCTAAACTTCCACTTTTTAGGAGATATTCAGAGTGCATGCATCTGCTGACATCACTGGCGCTTGCACTATGAACAGTGCCAAATCTTCAGAGCCAGTCCTGTAAACGGCGGCTCCAGCACGCATGCACGGGAGTGACATCATTGTACCCCTGGCCACTCATGTAGCCAGAGGTTGCAAACTCGGAAGGAAGACAAGGGGAAGATGGACGCCCTCTCAGCAGTGATAGCGCAGAGCTGGAGGTCTTCGTTTTGAGGAAAGTCTATCATAATGTCTCTCTGTCACATTATGAGATTGCCTTGAAGGGAATTTTTTTTTATAAACTGCAGTTTACTACTGCTTTAACATCATCAACCCCTATAACTCCCTATAAACCAACATGCCCACCCTATTACCTCCTATACCTAAAGTCCCTAGCCCTTAAAACAAATCCTTGTTTACTAAAGCTGGCTACACACATACAATTCAGTTCTAAAATTTTCATTTCAATAATCTTCTTTCAATTGTCTATTTATTAGTGGGGTTAAATCAATGTACGTTTTTGACTGCAGTGGTGAGAATGCTCAATAAACAGAGTTGAACATTTTTCTCAAATGATTTAAATTTACAAATATCATACTAGTGACCCCACAATATGAATAAAACTTTTTCACGAAAGAGAGTTTAATAAGACTTATGGCCACTCACTAAAATTAGAAGAAAAGAGGTTAAAATCAATTAGATAAGCACCTGAACAACCGCAACATACAGGGATATACAATGTAATACTGACATATAATCACACACATAGGTTGGACTTGATGGACTTGTGTCTTTTTTCAACCTCACCTACTATGTAACTATGTAACTTCAACATATTTGTAGTAACATATCTTGGTTTTCATTTGCTAAAGTCCATTTGTTCCAAAATTGAATGTTAACAGCAAGTACTTTCAAACTTCATTGGTCAAGCCTTCTAATGTGCTGGGAATTATTGTACACATTTTCATATGAATGTCCATTTGAAAGTCTACTAGTGTATGACCAGCTTAACTCTTCCCCTACATCTACAATGTAATCCTTTCCACCTTGCATAGTATGTCCTCTCTCTTATATGAGATGTGTCCTCTTCTCCAGAGCTCCACCAGCTATAGTAATATAAAATTTACTGTATGCTTTGCTCTTTGTGTTATCTGGTCTGAGAAAGGGAGGACACACTACCCCTCCTGCCACCATAAGAGAACTGTGCATCTGATTTGAATAAGACTGGGTAAGCTGTATGGGCTTGCCAGGCATGGGGGAGATCACTGTTAACCCTGTACTATTCCTTAAAGCGGTTTTGTACAGAAAATTGCAAGTTCATCTTATTCAAATGGCTTTGGAACATAGATGCAGTTATGACCATTGAAATAAAATAATATGCAGTATTTACCTTTTATTTTTAATGTTTATGCCGACTTCCGGGCTCTCCTCCCGTGGGAGTAGGCGTGTTTATCGGCTTCGCAATGGTCCCTGGGAACTTTTTTAGCTATTTCCCAGGAATCCGTGGGGAACACAGTCATGCCGAAATCTCGTGAGATTTCGGAAGTAGGACGCCGGTCATGTGACGAGGGTGTGCCCGAAATTGCCATTTTGAAAGTGGGCAGGCAGCTCTATCTGCCATTACCGCTATAGCACACGAGGCAAGAGGAAGGAAAACAAAGAGGACACTCAATGAGCATGTGCGAGATGGAGCGGGGGATGCTGGGAGCTCAGCGTCATCACATCCAGGAAGTAAATGCCTGTGGGCTTCAAACGCCCACAGTGAAAATGGAAACCGCCGGACTGCTTTTTTTAAAGTTTTCCTTAGCAATGAAATCATCACGCCGGGGGTTAAAAAGACGCCGATCGTGACTGCAAAGACACCGTAGGAATCGCCCACCACTGACACAGGTAAAAAAAAAAAAAAACGGCAGCGAAATCCCGCCTGGCTAGGATCTAGCCCCTGGATAACCTATTTTTACCTGTAATGTACATACCCTTTTCAAAATATGGACCAGTCGACAGCTTTATATATACAATGATACTTATGGGATAGAACAGTCTATGAGTTCGAAAAATAAAATGTTCTTCTGTCAGTCAGATCATTTTGCCAAGCCTTCATATCTGAACAGCAATCTTTAAAATACCCTTAAAGCATGTTTATACTTTGTTCAGAACCCATCAGTATTGATCTTATCCTAGGAGAGCAACAGTAATCGTTTGAGAAAATGAGGCTGAGGGGTGTCTGTCCAGATGCTCATCCATTATCAAACAGATCAGGCATCTGTTATCCTTACCTTTGGAACTATCAACTTCACACATATGGCAGACAACCTGATACATTTAAATTAAACTCACAGACCCATCAAGCAGATTATTAAAATTATAACTAATCTAATTTATATAGTCAAGCATTGCAACAGGAAAATGATGTACCTCCCCTATACTCATAAACCAACATTCATTTTCTAATACCTGCCATTAATAGTGTTGAAACTTTAGAACTTTGCAAATAATATGGTGACAGCTACATGGTTAACGAGACCCTATTGCCAGACAATTCATAAAAGAGGGGCTGGACCAGCATAGAGCGTAAAGCTGGCCATACATAGATTGAAATTATGCTGAACCAGCCAAATTTCAATACATGCATGTATGAGGTTGTACAGAAATCAATCTACTGATCGACTTCTGTACAACCTCCCTATTGGATTTTCCAAGCTTGATCAGTGCCACAGGCTATAGCTGGCAGCACTGATCAGTGTATTCTGACAGTAAGGAAGTTTCTCTGTGTGTGGCTGGGGGAATCGAACCATCTTTATTCATTCAACTGGTTATGGGATGCCTAACCGGACACTCTCAGCAGAGGAGAGGGCTATGATAGGGAACTGAAGTAGTCAAATTGCCTAGCGATTTCAAAGGTGCATTGGAAAAAAAAAATTAAAAAAATTATGGAAAGGAAACAAATGCAAGTAAGTATTTAAAAAAAAGTGTGAGTTTACAAAAAACAAACGTACATACTCACCTAGATGGTGGCAGCATCAATCTGAGCTGCAGCTGTCCCCCACAGGCTTTACACTGAGAACTGAGCTATCAAAGACTTCTGATCACTTAGTTCTTGGTCTTCAGTGAGCAGAGAGCTGGTGACTGTCTGCTCTGCCACTCCAGCATTTACTGGAGTGCTGGGGTGTGGAGGGAGTGGGAGCAGCTGGCTCATGCTCTCAGCAGTGCACTGAGAGGCTGAGCCAGGTGACGGTCAGGCATCTGGGTGGATCCCAGCATTATTGTAGGGCTCTCTGCAGTCTGGACTCTCTGTTGCATCAGCCAACAGTGGGCTTTATTCCAGTGTCAGCTGAATCTGGGACATAGGACTGCAGAACTAAGTGCTCTCCTGTGATCCCAAGGGGAAGCATGGCCAAAAAAGCTTTGGACATACAGTACTTCTCCATTAAATACTCGATTTTTCTGTTCTTTCATATTGCAATATTTTTATGAGGTGTGCAGAACTATAGTTATTCTAAAATGATAGCTTTACTATCTGCAAATTATTTATGGTTGCAGGAGGCAAAGGTGATATATTCTATAAAATTCTGGCACAAGATACAAAAAGAAGGGATGTGGCATGTATAGTTAAAACTTGAAAACTACCGCTCTGTTATATTTAAATGCAAAACATAGAAATTCAGTGCTAAACATCTGTAAATGTAAAAAAAAAGTGGGCCTAAAATATTCCCATTTTACAAAAGCTTAGTTCTCTAATACTGTTATGTTGAATTACCTAATCTATCCTCATCACATTAACTATTCATTATTGTCTACTGTTTTCCCAGCTTTATAGAGAGAGTGCTAATTAAATGTTTACCATAGGCTCCCTAGTGAAATTTGCAAACACAAATTACCCTTCTATTTACTTACCAGAAAGGAACAGTTAGCTGATTAACTAGGTGACAAAAGTAAAAGTCAGACTCTATGTGTAAGGTCGACCATAGACAGAGCTATTATCTTTCCTGCAACCACGGGTTGTACAAAAGAAAATCTCTTGATTTCCCCATGGGAGAATCCCTCCCGCAGAGCCAACGTGTTCTCCCGGGGGCTTGTCGGGGGAAGCCATTCCTGCTGGGAGAACACAGTGATTACTAAGGTTATGATAGCCGCTACCAATAATCGCATGCCAAATCCAACAAGCTTGTTGTAATTGATCAACTTGGGTACAATCAGCCTGCCCATACATGGTTCAAATATATTTGAACCATCTATGACCAGCTTAAGTATGTCACTCAGAGAAGGGTTTCTATGCCTCTTGTATTTGTCTGGTTTGCCTGAAAATAGATTTGAACAGATGATCTATAACTGTTCACATATGGATGAAACTAAATATCAAATTGGTTCATATGTTGAATGTATCTGTCGATGTACAGTACGTGGCCAATCCATAACTGCTTCCAAGACCAACCCCTATAATTGGGAATTCAATCTAAAGCAAGTGCCAGTGCCAACAAGATCTCATTTGAGTGAAAGGGTACCTACAAGTTTGGAAAATACTAACATCAGCATACATGCAAATCCCTACATAGTTGGTTTGTTTACCGCAGTGTTAATTACTGTTTATGGATAACACATATTTTTCACTTTAGTGAATGATGAAAATGGAGCTTGGAGTTCCAATGTGCCTTATCATTTCTTTTTGCTATGTAGCCAAGTTCATAGTAGTTGTACTGGCCATACACTAGAAGATTTCTTTTGTTCAGTCTGTGGGCAGAACAAAAGAAATCTAACAGATTCCTTAATCCACACAAAAGTCATTTTTTGACAAATCCTCCCTACTTGGCAATTGCATTCTGACAGCTGCTAGTGCTGGTTATCACTCAGACTACCTAGACAGTGTCTGCAGGTAAATGACTGCAGGTGCTGTTTGGCAGATAATTTTCAGACCCAATTTCTCAGATAAAAAAAAATGTATTGAGTAATACAATTTTATTGAGTCAGCAGGGCCACCCATTATTAGAATTTCAGATGATTCCCCTGACTTGGCCGGAATTCTAAAAGTGTATGCCAAGCGTTACTCTTCTCACTGCTTCTATGACATCCTGCATAACAGTAGAATTCAATATGGATTCCATGGTCTTATTCACAAATTGGCTCTCTTGAGACATGACTATGCACATACTTTATATGTCCAAATTTGTTAAAGATTCCACCATTCTAGGATTTGGTAAAATAGTTTTTCCTTATGAGATGTGGGCACCTTTGTATCCCAAAACACTCTTTTCTATATTTTCCTCTCTTTACTCCTCTAAATGTTGTTATTACGGTACGCATAGACTTGAAATAACATTCACTTAATCAAACCATCTGGAAGACTTTTGATACCACCTACTGGCAACTGCCTGGGGAAACAATCAATAAGCCAGGTTACAAAAAGGTGAACCACTTACTATTTTTCTGCACTGAAATACATGGCGGTAGCAGCATCTGCCAGTAATGCACTAATCTCTAATCTAGCATGAACAAGAATATTCAGTAAAGCACCTTTTCTTGGTTTGTGAGCCTTTTTTTTTTTTTGTATACCTACAACCAATCACTTTACTATGTCATCTTTATTTACCACTTTAGGCCTACCTTAAATACATTTGCATTATTTGTCAACATTCCTTCTCCTAATGTCACGATTTATAGTAAAGAATATTTTTAAGTAGAGAAATTAATGAAATATCGAAGTGTGGGTGATTTTCAGAAGTTGAGCATTACTATCAAAAGTGTTCCTAAGTAAGAAAGAAAAGTATTGATAAGTTGAGTATTTTGTTACCTGTCATATTTTGTAATGTAAATAATTTTAACCATCAAATGTATACTTTGCATGCTGTTAAATATGAAAGGGACTGTAACAAAGTGTCCTTTCAAATGAAGCTCAGATAATCAACAGCTCGTTGCTTTTGTTTACAGTAAAAAAGTAGTAACTCCCCTAAATCTGCCCCTAAAGCCTCGTACACTCAACATGAAAATCAGATGGGAAAATTCGTAAGACGAGCTGTCTGCGGATTTTCAGATGGTTAGTACGGTGCTTTCAACAGCCGATTTCACTTTTTCATCAGACAAAAGCTGGACGTGCAGGCTATAAATTTTTTGGCGGATGTGAACTCAACGTCTGATTTTCGGATGGTCAGTACAGAAATCGTCACACAAAAGTCAAAAGTATAAGCACACATGCTTGGAATCAAGGAATGACTGGGAAGAGTTTGGTCTTGTAAACTACCGTTCGTACTCTAAAATTAACATTTGTGATGCGGCAATTGATGAAATGTCGAAATACAGCGCACATTCTCATCTTCTTTAATGGAATAATAACGAAGCTGCTTTGCTGATGATACTGATGTAGTTATGCCAAACGTATTTTAAGATCAAAGATACACCTATGTTGGTGTCCCTTGTTAATTTCCCATTGTGTTGTTTTTAATGCAACTGCCTACTCCCAAACTGTCATTTGAAGAAAAACAAAACAATTGTTTTATTGTGCAGAAAAAAAAAACAACATAAATTAAATTAGAGATGCTATCTGCCATCCGAATAAAAATAACTTAACAAAAAAGTGTGAATCAACGCTCGCCAAACTTCTACTAACATGAAATTAAAAGAAGAGGCCCAAAGGGCGGCGCTTGAGAAATTAACTTCCTCTTTATACTCTCAAAGTACGTCACTATGTTCGTGTTTGTCGAATGACAATTTGAGGATAGTTAGAATGCTAGACAAAATCCTGCACACTCGCTTTTAACAAAAATCAGACACTTGGTCGTACAACAATTACGTGTGCGAGGCTTAAGTCATGTGCAGCAGTGTGGACCCAAATTCCACGAATGTTTCCAAACCCAACAAACATATAACAAATACAAGCGCAGCCTTGTTGTACTACAGAGCGCTTCTTTTCAGCAAAAATAGAAGTTGGGCGTGACCGTGCAGCTGATCACTATCGTAGGAGGAGAGCCAGTGTTCCCGGGACTTGCCTTAAACACCGAGACCGCTTTCTATCACTGTGTTCCGGAGTTTGGTGAGATTAGACTGCGCCCCACTGACGATACTTAATGCCACATGATGTTATGTACATTGTACGTATGTTTTTAAAGCGTGTATATGAGATTACTGATTAAAATGGTTTGCACTATGGATTGTACTTTTTGATTTTTTCCATATGTGAAAAACATTTGAGTGGTGCTGTGAGGGGAGAGTCTTTCTTGGAGTTTTTGCCTTATGCCGCGTACACACGGTCGAACTGTTTGACGTACTTAGTCTGTTGAAACACATTTTAGCGGACAATCCGCTCGTGTGTGGGCTTCAGCGGACTTTTTCAGCGTGCAGTCCGGAGTACTAAGAATTTCGGTTTTTCCAAAAATCTGTCCGTCGTACTTTGGTTTCAGCGGACAATACGGTCGTCAGTATGCTAGTCCGACGGACTAAGAATGGCGCATGCCCAGAAAGGATTTACAGGGCTTTGCTGTGTCTTGGACTTCCTATTTCTAATCCCGTCGTACGTGCTGTACGTCATCGCGCAAGCTTTCGTCGGACTGTTTGGGTATCCGTGTGTGGTCAAGTCCGTTCATTGGAAAGTACGCCGGATTGTACGTCGGATTGTATGACGGACTAAGTACGTCAAACAGTTCGACCGTGTGTACGCGGCATTAGAAACACCTGGAGTGATATATAATTAGAAGTGCCTTTATACAACCCTATTTGGGGTAAGTGTATTACCATTGGGAGTGACACTGAGCACGAAGCTTCACACTGGATAAAAGTATCTTGGTGGATGGTGTTGAATTGGACTCTTTTTTACTCTGTTTGGGAATTAAGCGGAGCACCCTATTCACAACCTAAGATTCAGCACATCACTTAATGTTTATGAACTTCCTAAATTCCTATTATTCTGTTTGTTTCATGTCCAAAATTACTCTTCTAGCGCTGTCAATATAGTAACACTGTGATATGGTTTTCTAGAATATGTGATACTATATGTAGTTTTGATATTTTGTTTTTGATTAGCAGCTTTGAGCTTAAATCTCAATTTTAAACATCTTCTTTTGAGCGCTGGGATCAGTGATATTTGTCAATCGATACTTATCAGTGATATTTGTATGTGAAAAATAGCAGTTACTCAATCTATTACTGAAAGTTTAAATGTCCAATAATTTACATTGACTGTAATTTGTCACTGACTTTGTTAACCTTGTCACAGATGAAGGGAAGCTTCCCACCAATGACACTTAAAAAAATTTGTACAAAAAAAAATAGAACAAAAAGTTTACTGGGAATTTTTTAACAATTCAAAACTGTGATAATCAAACCACCACAGGGAAAAAAACAGTACTAAATGAACATCTTTTTTTTACTACAGTATATTAAGGAAATTGAATATTTATCTTTGATATGCATCATTACATAAAAGTAAACTGACTTGGCTTAAAAAGCCCAACAGTGCTGAAGTACAGGCAACTTGTGGTACCTGTAAAGCTAGTCATAAACATTTGGATTTCTTTCATTCAGCCTTTGGGGCGGAATGAGAGAAGTCAGTCAAGTCAGTCATTCTGAAATACAAACGTGGCCTCAACTTTCATTCAAGTTGCAATTAAGCCCTGCCTGTGGTTATTCCATTGTCAAGTCAGAGCCTCAGCGGGCTATAAAAGCTTTAACATTTTAAAAATTTCACTGTAAATGAGGCTTAGACCCCATACACACTATTAGATTTTCTGCAGATTTTTGTCTTCGGATTTACTAAAACCATGTAGTGGAAGGGTCTGCCTGATTGCATACAAATTGAAACTCTTATGCCCTGTACACACGGTCAGACTTTCAGATGGAAAACGTACCATTGGACTGTGTTGTTGGAAATTCCAATCGTGTGTGGGCTCCATCTGACTTTTTCTGTCGGAATTTCCGACACACAAAGTTTGAGATCTGGATCTAAAATTTTCCGACAACAAAATCCGATTGTTTAAATTCCGATTGTGTGTATACAATTCCGACACACATTAGTGCCACGCATGCGCAGAATAAATTACGAGGCGAAAGCTATTGGCTACTGGCCTCTTTATAGTCCCGTCGTACATGGGTTTACGTCACCTCGTTCTGAACGATTGATTCGCCAACAACTTTGTGCGACCGTGTGTATGCAAGACAAGTTTGGGCCAAAATCCATCGGAAAAAAATCAGACGAATTTTGTCGTCGGAATGTCCAACCGTGTGTACAGGGCATTAAGTCCCATACACTATTCAATTTTCTGCAGATTTTTGCCTTCAGATTTTCCAAAACCATATAATATGAGGTCAAACCTTAAGAGTTTCAATTTATATGCAATCAGGCAGGCCCTTGCACTACATGGTTTGGTAAATCTGAAGACAAAAATCTGCAAAAAATCTTATAGTGTGTATGGGGTCTTGGGCTCAGTTCATACTGGAACCTAATGTGTCAGCAGGGGTGAAGCTTGAAGAGTATCTGTGAGTGCCAAGCAAGGGACCCAGAAGTGAAGTGGTGGTGACGCTTGGTGAAGATATCAAGAGCGACAGTGAAAGAGCTCAGGAGATCCAGTGGCTAGTGGATCTGAAGTCTATTTAGAGAGACTGGGAGCTTGTTGAATGAAGACCCACAGTGAGTGAGTGTGGGGTAAAGTGAACTGTTCGTATTGCAGATAGTTGAATACCTTTAATAACAGCTATAAGATCATTGCCATAGAAGACAATGATCCTGCTTATACAGAAGTGGTGTCCGATTGGACACCTTTACCTATATAGCTGTCTACCTATAGAAGTCTCGGAATCTGCCAATTAACATTGCATCTACCTAAGGGAGTCCTGGCCCTAATCCTCTCTCCCACAGTTCTGTTTAAGAGACAATGGGGCTGATTTTCTAAAGGCAAAGCAACTTTGCACTGCAGGTGCACTTGGAAGTGCAGTCGCTGTAGAATTGAGGGGAAGATCTGAAATGAGGGGAAGCTCTGCTGATGTAATCATCCAATCATGTACAAGCAAAAATGCTGTTTTTTTTATTTTCCTTGTCCCCCTCAGATCTATGGCGACTGCACTTTCAAATGCACTTGTAGTGCAAAATGGATTTGCCTTTAGTAAATCAACCCCTATAAATCTCTTTGCATTCAAAAAGTGTCTGGTGCCCACCTGTTCATCTTGCATTACACCCACCATGCCTTGTAACTAGACATGTGCGATTCGTTTTGTACGAATCTCAAATTCGTACGAATTTCCCTAAATTCGTACGTTCGGGAGGATCCGAAAATACGAATTGCCATGCGTCCGAATTTTGTATGAAATACGAACTTTTGTTTACGAGGAGGAAGGAAGTCAGCACAGCACAGGGATGGTGGGAGCCCCTCATCTAACGAAAAATTCGTATTTCGGATAAAAACCAAACTTCCATAAGCATCGACTGTCATATTGAGGTATATTTTTGCCTTTAAATTCATCGTAACGAACGTTCGTACAAGTTAACGAACCTAACGACAATTCGTATTTCGTATGAATTGAAATTGAATTTCGGACATGAAATATGAAGTACGAATTCATTTTAATACGAACCGTAACGGAACAGAACGAAACTAATTTATTGACGGTGCCCATGTCTACTTGTAACCCACTCTACACTGAAGGATGTCAGCTGTCTTTAACTCTGAAGGTCACCATTGGGCTTCAAGTGCCCCGGGACTTTGCTACAAATATAAATGTGTATTTTATATATATATATATATATATATATATATATATATATATATATATATATATATATATATATATACACACAATTCTTTTTTTTAAATAAAGTATCGTGGGTGTTTTTTTACTATCATAAAAAATCTATATTTTGAATATTTCCCCTGGACTTTATATAATTAATGAGCAAGTAAAAAAACAAGCTTAAACACATACATATTATGCACAGAAACATGCTTAAAAATACATATACAATACAAAAAATCAGCTAAAACACATGTGGTAATGGGTGTGAAAAACAAGCATTATTGAACATGCATATGAGTGAAAGGGCCATTGTCCTCAAATCACCATCAATAAAGAGGTTGAAGTCATTGAGTGGAAATTGAAATGCTTTACTTTAGGTACAAGAAGCTCAAAGGATCGCAGGAGAAAGTTTATCTACCCACTTTACATCTTAGCAATTCATATTTACATAGTACCAGCCATGGTGAGGGCTGATAAAGGCTCCTCAAACAAAAGATAAGCCTGGCATTTCCTATGTAGGATTGCAGGCCAATTAAGCCTGCTATCACTTTGCACCAACAAAGGCTCAGTGTCATGTTTCATCACTTCTTTTGTCAGCTTGGAACAAGGTGGAGTTCAACTGCTTTCATATTACTAGTGCAGTCAATGGCACATCTAAGCCAGCTCTAAAGATAAATAAGAAAGGAGATGGTCCTAGAAATTGTCTAGTACATTACACTAGAAAATATGCATACCGCTACAATAAAATCTTTACAACCTCTGGTTATCTGGTATATATTATTGATAATACAAACAAGTAGTGTCTGACCAAGTTATATACTGTAGTATTTTAATTCTTTAGCTCAGTTGCTACTACATCTGATCCACCAAATACATAAGGTATTAGGTCATTCAAGGCTATACTTGACAAAGCATGGTGTGCTCCTAGTTGTGTTAAATGATTGCTAATTTACAGATATTATTTTTGGAAAATCTGTGGGTGAAGGGTCCAAACCTTTCTCCATTTCAACAAGACTCCCTCAGGACTCTCACCCTGGAGTCTCTCCCATGAAGGGCCCTCTAAATTCTTGCTCTCCCATGAATCTCTCACAGAAATGGCTTCTGTGGTGCCTCTTGGTTCTTACTCTCTCTGGAGTGTTTGATTCAAACTTCTCTTTTTCTATGGCCTTGCGAACCATAATACTAGGCATTACTTCAACTTCTGGAAAGCATATTCTTTTCTTGCTCTGGTATTTCTTTAAATGCAGGTCAAGGCATAACTAAAACCATAGCATTCCATGTGACAGCTTAACAGCCCCATCACCTGTAGATGTAGATAATTATTATTATTATTATTATACAGGTTTTATATAGCGCCAACAGTGCTTTACAACATGAGGGCAGACATTACAGTTACATTACAATTTGGTACAAGAGGAATCAGAGGGCCCTGCTCGTTAGAGCTTACAATCTAAAAGTTAATGACCCAGATACAGTAAAATGACATACAGAACCACAGCAACTTGGTTTTAATTTATGATAGTCATCCATATTCTATATATGAGTTAAAGTATCTCTTTGACTAAGCACTTTTTTCAGATGGTACTCTGGATATACAGGACTGGCAACCAATTACATTATTTCTCTGATATTAGTTCTAAAATATATAGCACTGCTAACAGTCCAGTACAATTTCTTTAAAAATGACTCTACTGACTCAAGAAACATAGGAATGTAAGTGCTATCTGAGAACATGGACTGATGTGAACAGATCTGTGTACTCTATAAAGTTTTAGAGAGACCATGTTTCTGAGCGTGTTCTTATTTTCTTTTTTTACACATTTTATTTTTTTATTACAGGGCATGTAAACTGCATGGGACAAAAAGATCCAGGAAAAAAGAAAAAAGAAAAGTCCCATGAAATACACCCAGCTAATGCCAAAGGGGATTTCCTAAGGAGATTACCACTGCGTCAAAATATTACATCGCTTGATTCAAGGAGGAAGATCTGAACAATGGTAAGAGGAAAATGACTGTGTATGTTAACAGTGAATACATTTTTAGGTTTTTCAATTTGATTGTTATCAGTTGTACAAAAGGGATTTGATTTTTTTTAAATGCCATGGATTATTCTTCAGTTTAAAACTCACAAACAGGCATAAGTCCTTGGTAAATTCATATTACATTCACATTGTAAACCTCTAGGTATTACCACCTATAAAAAGGAAGGTTATGTTATGACTGGGCTATGTGTGTGACAACAAAGTCCACAAGAAGAGATTAAGCTAGCATCATTTAAAGAAAATATTAATATAAGGCATTTGTTGTACACTCAGCCATTACAGTATTTACAAAAAGAGAAGGTTTACAGAGGGCGAAGAGACTGCAGCCACCCTACAAGAGTAGCCTATTGCCGCGTACACACGAAAGTATTTTCCAAACAACAAATGTTTGATGGGAGCTTGTTGTCGGAAATTCCAACCGTGTGTAGGCTTCATCTGACATTTTTTGTCGGAATTTCTGACAACAAAAATTTGAGAGCAGGTTCTCAAATTTTCCAACAACAAAATCCGTTGTCAGGAATTCCTATTGTGTGTACACAATTCCAACGCACAAACGACCACGCATGCTCGGAATCAAGCATAAGAGCCGCACTGGCTATTGAACTTAATTTTTCTCGTCTCGTTGTACGTCACCGTGCTTTTGACGATCAGGATTTCCGACAACATTTGTGTGACCGTGTGTATGCAAGACAAGTTTGAGCCAACATTCATCGGAAATAAATCCCAGGATTTTGTTGGAATGTCCGATCGTGTGTACGCAGCATTAGAGTTATAAATGGTATAGGGGCAAGGCCTGGTACATTGAACCAGTTGCCTCAAAATTTCTTGAATTTGAGTGGACAAGTCCTCTGTTAATAGACTAAATTTTCTTAAACCAAAATATGTTTAACTATGGTAACCCATGTTTTGTCATCTGGTAGTATAGGAACAATCAGCCACTGTGCTATGAGCTTGCAGACCAGGAACAGTAGTATGAGCATGGGTATTCTAAACACTGGTTGAAACCTCTTTGCCGTCTATTAATCCATGTAAATACAATTTAGGGGCTAAGCTAAAGGTAGCATAAAAAACGCTATTTACGGTGGTTAACATATCTGTCTTACAAGGAAAAAGCTTTGGCCACCTCTATAATATGTGTATAATATCCCCTGGGGACTGTCCACATCTTCCACAATCCAGTAGAGACCTACCAACGGACTGATGGAGCCTTGGATGGTGAGGTTCTGCGTAGTATAAAACAATTGGAGTTTTTGAGAGGTGGCAAGGACAGCACGAGAAGGACCTCTAGAATAGATTAATCATCCACCAGCCTACTCAAATCCATCCTCTATTTCGATTTCTACTGTCTTTTTTTTTTTCTGTGTTGAAAGCTGAAGTGAGAATATGATATATAATGAAAATACGGCCTTTTGTTGTGGAGGTCTGAGTCACCAAGCCAAACAAGGGGACGAGCATTCATTTAAAATACAAAGACATGCAAGTACTGTTTATGTTCATAGTTTGTGGTTTAGAAAAGAGCTTAAAGGGATTTAGGAGAAGTAGTTAACGGTAAACGGTAAGATGTAAGAATGTACAAAAAGGTCGATTTAATATGTGATAGAAATGTAGTAATACTCTTGAATGAATCATTTAAAAGACACATCTTGAGTATGCTGGTGTAATTTTGGACATCTACTTCCGCAAGATCATAAAGAACACAAACAGGTTTGATAGCCAAGTAAATACTGTACATCAATGAAAGGAATGAATAGACCTACTGTAACTATAATTAATGTTAAACAAAAAATGGGGTCATTTACTGTAGGAGAAAGGTGGAATAAAAGTGACGTAATCTGTGTGTATAATAATATCCAAGGTCAGTTACTATAAAGGTTTAGCTGTATCGTTCACAAATGGAGTAAATATGGTTTTACTATCTTTTCGGAAAGTGTGATTCCTGTGGTTAGATTGTGGAATGCACCTTTTGTAAGGTGGTAAATGCAAACTCAGTAGCTCAGTTTACTTATGGAATAGAAGATTCTTTGCAAGTAATGGTAAATATAGCCATGGTCAGAGAAATCCAGTGCTGTATTTGATACTTTTTTTTTATCAGCATTGGCACCTCATTTTTCAAGACATGTTTTCAAATGATCCACTCACTTCATTAATACTGCTTTGAGTTGCTAAACAGAACAGATCTTTTGAAAGCTGTTAGAGACCTTTCACAATAAGGGACTTTTCAAGCAAGTTGGCACTAGAAAAAAAGCTTGAAAAGCTCAGAAAAACCTATTTCCATTAAAATCAATGAATGCTTGCACACTGGGGCGGGGAGGTGGAAATACTCCTGCAAGCAGCATCTTTGGAGCACTAAAAAAAACACCTCAAAAGTGTCCTTCTCTTTTGAAATTAAGGGGAAGTGCCTGAAAAGCGCATGAAAAGCACTTCAAAATCGCTCTAAAATGGTTCTTGATGCAGTTTTAGAGTTACATCCCCTTCAAAAAAGCACATCGCTGATGCCTGAAAAGTGATTGAAAAGCGATGCAAAAGCGCCTAAAAAGAGCCGTAAAAGTGCTCGGCGTTTTATGGCCAGTTTTCAAGCGCCTCAGTGTGAAAGGACTCTTATTACTTATAAAAACTCACATACAAATCACATACAGTACTCAAACATACACTATATTTCCAAAAGTATTGAGACCCCTGCCTTTACATGCACATGAACTCTGAGCCCCTGTACACACGGTCGGAGATTTCGACAACCAAATCCGTCGGATTTTGTCCGTCGGATCTTGTCCGAAACTGTTGCATACACACGGTCGGACTAAGTTGTTGAAAAATCCGATCATTCAGAACGTGATGACGTAATTTCATTACGATGGGACTACATTCAGGCTAGTAGCCAATAGCTTTGATGTAGGAATTTGATCTGAGCATGCGTGGCACTTGGTCCGATCAAAATTCTCTACACATGATCGGAGTATGTCCGATCGAACCAGTTGGTCGGAAAATATTTCCAACAAGTTGGAAAATTGGGTCAGACGGATATTCCGATGGAATCAGTCCGATGCATACCACACACAGTCGGATTATCTGACAACACGGTCCGATAGGACACATTCCGTGTGTACAAGGGCTAATGGCATCCCAGTCTTAGTCCGTAGGGTTCAATATTAAGTTGGTCCACTCTTTGTAGTTATAACAGCTTCAGCTTTTCTGGGAAGGCTGTCCACAAGATTTAGGAGTGTGTCTATGGGAATGTTTGACCATTCTTTCAGAAGCACATTTGTGAGGTCAGGCACTAATGTGGACGAGAAGACCTGGCTTGCAGTCTCCGCTCTAATTCATCCCAAAGATGTTCTATTGGGTTGAGGTAAAGACTCAGGCCAGTGCAGGCCAGTCAAGTTCCTCCACCCCAAACTCACTCATCCATGTCTTTCTGGACCTTGTTTGTGCACTGGTGTGCAGTCATGTTGGAACAGGAAGGGCCCATTACCCAAAGTGTTCCCACAAAGTTGGGAGCATGACATTGTCCAAAATGTCTTGGTATGCTGACGCTTTAAGAGTTCCTTTCACTGGAACTAAAGGGCCAAGCCCAACCCCTGAAAAACAACCCCCACACCATAATTCCCCCGCCACCAAATGATTTGGAGGGGTGGACCAATATTTTGACAATATAGTGTGGATTAGTGAGATTGGGGTGGAGGAACTTAACTGGCCTGCACAGAGTCCTGACCTCAAACCGATAGAACAGCTTTGGGATGAATTAGAGCAGAGACTGCGAGTCAAATGTGCTTCTCAAAAAATGGTCAAACAGACACACTCCTAAATATTGTGGACAGCCTTCCCAGAAGTGTTGAAGCTGTTAAAGGGTGGGCTAACTCAATATTAAACCTTACAGATTAGGACAGGGATGCCATTAACGTTTATGTGCATGTAAAGGCAGGCATCCCAATACTTATGGCAATATAGTGTATGGATGCTGGCTATTAGCCTTACCATGAAATATTGTCCTTTTGTTTTGTGTTCCTTTAGGAAGGATCAACACTACTAGACAACAGGCCTGGTTAATGCGAAGGCCCTGTGTATTTTTCATTGGATAAAACAAAACTGAATAAAAAATGAAATTGAATTAAAAAAAAAAAACAGCACTTTGAATCTTTGATCTCACCACACTGCAAATGACCAGTGCTTACCATCAACGTAACAATGAATAATTGATCAGTCATAGAATTCGGTATCGTTTTTTAGAGTGGGCGATCGGCTTTCCAGGGACTCCCAATCCATGTTCAGCCACTTCCGGCAGCTAGGGACAAACTGGCACAAAGCCGAAAAATGGCTTTGTTCCAGTCTCCTGATTGTAAAAACGGAAGCGACACAACAACGTCACTTTCTGTTTACTCTGCTGCCAATGGCGCCGGTTTAAAAAAATATATACAGTATTCAGAATTGCCGAAAATGGCGATCTGAATACTTTTGAAGACCTCCGAGTACCTGTCACCACCTAGGATGTTTACATTCCTTGTGACAGCAATAAAAGTGATAAAAAATTTTTTAAATACAATTTATTAATATAAAAATAAATAAAATACTGTCACCAATGCGAAGCTAACCCTTAAACGTACAATACTCTGGCTATAAGCTCATGTTTTGGTACAAAGTATCTACAGACCTTAACTCCACAGGACTCGCGGATCATTCCCCACGCAAAAGGTAGGCCCCTCTTAGTAGGGGTTCGGCTGGAGGGTCGGGTCTGGACTCCTCACTTGACACAGTGTGTGCCCTTTAGGGGAGTCTGGAAGGAAGTGAGGTCCTCGAATATCTCCAGCATAGAGAACTCTTTTTAGTTTTTTGTTTATTCCACAAAGTGTGTTCTACAATATCCCATAGGGGAGATCCCTGACTTTGATGTTCTCATACTGCAAGTCTTGTGTGTTGTCCTTTTTTCATTCCAAATCCATCTTTTATAAGTGCCATAATAGGACTCAAGTGTTATCTTGTTACATTGTATTACTTTGTTTTGATGCAAAATAAAAACCTTTTATTGAAAAAAATTAAAAAATAAAATAAATAAGATTTTTTTTTTAAAGCGCCCCCATCCCTGCGAGCTCACGCAGCAAAGAAAATGCATATAGAAGCCGCGCCCGCATATGTAAACGGTGTTCAAATCACACATGTGAGGTATCGCCGTGATCGTCAGAGCGAAAGCTATAATTCTAGTACTAGACCTCCTCTGTGACTCTAACCTGGTAATCGTTTAAAGCGTCACCTATGGAGATTTTTAGGTACCGTAGTTTGACGCCATTCCACGAGTGTGTGCAATTATAAAGCGTGACATGATAAAATTCATGAAAGTGTCCCTTTTCCCAAAAAGTTGCGTTTAAAACACTGCTGCACAAATACAGTGTGACATAAAATATTGCAACAACTGCCATTCTATTCTCTAGATTCTCTGCTAAAAATATATATATAATGTTTGGTGGCTCTAAGTAATTTTCTAGGAAAAAATACGGATTTTAACTTGTAAACACCAAATGTCAGAAATAGGCTTAGTCATGAAAGGGTTAAAAGCTGAAAGTGGTTCTAAAGGCAGAAGTTTTTTTATCCTAATGCATTCTAATACTTACCTGAGCCCCATCTCTATCCAGTGATGTTGCATGAGAGACCCCGCTGTCCGGGACACTCTCTCTTGATTGGCTAAGACACACAGGGGGTCATTTACTAAGATGAATGCGCTGCGCCAGATCATACCTTAATTGGTGCACCGGATAAAACATTAACTGAGCATGTGAATTGGCGCACTCATTGTCTCTTGTCATTTTTAACATTTTTGACACTTTTTTTGTGGAATGGTAGGGGTACCCACTTGCCATTTCTCACAGGGGGGCCTGGATCTGGGGGTCCCCTTGTTAAAGGGGACTTCCAGATTCTCAATAAGCCCCCCGCCCGCAGACCCCCACAACCACCTGGCAAGGGTTGTGGGGATGAGGCCCTTGTCCCCATCAAGATGGGGACAAGGTGATTTGGGGGGCTACCATCAAAGCACCCTCCCAATGTTGAGGACATGTGGCCTGGTATGGTTCAGGAGAAAGGGCGCTCTCTCATCCCCCCTCTTTTCCTGCAGCCTGCCAGGTTGCGTGCTCGGATAAGGGTCTGGTATGGATTTTGAGTGGGACCCCCACGCCATTTATTTTTTACATTTTGGCATGGGGTTCCCATTAAAATCTTTACCAGACCTGAAGGGCCTGGTATGGAATTTCGGGGGACCCCCATGCATTTTTTTTCTTAATTTTTTTTTTTTTCTTAATGCGGTTTTTAACAATGAACTTTTATGTGTATTGCCGACTCATCCCTAATTCTTACATGACCTGTGTGCAAATATCCTTAAAAAAAACATAAAAGTGAACCAGCGTAAAAAAAAAGTCAAGTTGAGAGGTGCACCCATTCAACCTATGCAAATGCATTTACGTTGCTTGATATTTACTAAGATTTTGCCAGCGCAGTGAACTATAGCATTTGAACGTGCTCAAATGCCGCTTGTGCATGTGCAGTGCATAAATTGACCTCACGCAGTGTACTTGTGTACTTGCAGGCGCAGAAGGCTTGTTCAGAAAAAGTTACTTTCTTATTCTATTTTGGGCATATTTTTTACTTGGGCAGGTATTATTATGCTTCCTCACATCACCCACATCACCCCCATAATATTGGCACTTCCAGCTTCTTTAAATTTTGAGTTGAAGAATGCGTGCACCATGTCTATAGTGGCGCACTGATCGCCGCCCCCGTGCGCCGAGAATATAGTAAATGGGGAATTGCCTGACTGTGTCACAGGCGCAAATGTTTTGTAAATACGAAAACGGCTGTTGTGCATCAGCATGCACCGCAACTCATGGCACAAACCGTTTGTAAATCAGCCCCACAGAGGGCACCATTGGCTCCCACTGCTGTCAATCAAAGTCAGTGAGCCAATAAGGAGAGAGAGGGGATGAGGCCGAGCCACGGCTCGGTGTCTGAATGGACACACAGAGACTTCGGCTCAGGTGCCCCCATGGCAAGCTGCTTGCTGTGGGGGCACTCAACAGGAGGGAGGGGGCCAGGAGCAATGGTAAGGGACCCAAAAAGAGGAGTGTCGGGGCTGCTCTGTGCCAAACCACTGCACAGGGCAGGTAAGTATAACATGCTTGTTATTTTTGCAACAAAAAAAGCAGGACTTTAGTATCTACTTGAAGTTTAAGCAAATGTTTGTTACCAGTCACAGGACACTTTGCATTCTGGGAAAGAATATTATGATGTCAATGAATGAAGGAGGTGGGGGAATAAGCAGCGTAATTGTACAAAAAAAGAGTCTAATGCCGCGTACACGCGATCGGACAATCCGGCGAGCTTAGCCCGGCGGGCGAGCTTAGCCCGGCGGGCAAACCGCCGGACTTTGAAGCGGACTAGGTACGGCGGACAATCCGGACTTTTGAAATGAACAGACTTGCCTGCACACAGAGGAAAGTCCATTCATTTTGAACGTGGCTCCAGGTAGACAGGACTAGCGAAGGAAGTCAATGTCGCCGGCGAGATTGACACCTTGCTAGCCCCGTCACCTGGTATGGCCTTAAAGGGGAAGCCCTACGCTGAAAAAACGGTGTGGGGGTCCCCCCCAAAGTCCATATCAGACCCTTATCCGAGCATGCAGCCCGGCCGGTCAGGAAAGGGGGTGGGGACGAGAGAGCGCCCTACCAGCCGTACCAGGCCGCTTGCCCTCAAGATGGGGGGGGGTGCTTTGGGGAGGGGGCCCTGCGGCCCCCCACACCAAAGCACCTTGTCCCCATGTTGATGAGGACAAGGGCCTCTTCCCGACAACCCTGGCCGTTGGTTGTCGGGGTCTGCGGGCGGG
This sequence comes from Lithobates pipiens, assembly GCF_037356315.1. NCBI lineage: Eukaryota > Metazoa > Chordata > Amphibia > Anura > Ranidae > Lithobates > Lithobates pipiens. Next base: position 353,924,289 of record NW_027507764.1, on the reverse strand, counting down.
GGGCTTATCGGAATCCGGGAGCCCCCTTTAATAAGGGGGCCCCAGATATCGGTCCCCCACCCTATGTGAATGAGTATTGGGGTAACCATGTACCCCTACCCATTCACCTGGTGAAAAAGTGTAAAGAAAAAAACACAACACATGTTTTTAAAATAATTTATTGCACAGCTCCGGGGGTCTTCTTCCGTCTTGGGGGGTCTTCTCGCCGGACTCCTCTGCTATCTTCTGCTAGCTTTTTTACTAGTGGAGGAGCCCGGCTTTCTTCTTCGTCGCCACTGTCATCCGGGGGTCTTCTTGGGGTCTTCTTGCCGGGCCCTCCGCTTTCTTCTTCCAGCTCTTTTACTAGCGGTGGCCCAGTCTTCTGTCGCCACATCGCCGCCTTCTCTTCTTCTTCCTTGAGATGTTGACTCGACACTCTCTCTGGCCGCAATGACAGGGACGCGTTGTGCGGCGACTTATATAGGGACGACAGGCGGGGTCACCGAGTGATGTCACATGATGACCCCACCCCCCTTATGATGTCACAGGGGGCAGGGTCATCATGTGGCTAAGGTGCTTTTGTTGAGGGCACGAGGCCTGGTACGGCTCAGGGGGGCACTCGCTTGTCCCCTTCCCCTTTCCTGATCAGCCGGGCTGCGTGCTCGGATAAGGGTCTGTTATGGACTTTGGGGGGGACCCCTACGCTGTTTTTTCAGCACAGGGCTTCCCCTTTAAGTCCATACCAGGTGACGGGGCCAGTGAGGTGTCAATCGCTAGTCCCGTCTACCTGGAACTGCGTTCAAAATTAACGGACTTTCCTCCGTGCTTGGGCAAGTCCGTTTATTTTGAGTCAAAACTTCTTTCTAAGTCCACCGGACTTTTGAAAAGAAAAGGTCTGCCGGAGCCCACACACGGGCGGATTGTCCAGTAGACTCTGGTCCGCCGCACCAAGTCCGCCAGATAGTCTGATCATGTGTACGGGACATTAGGGGTAGATGGGGGGGTTTAGCATTTCCCAACTATATCTAAAACTACAAAAAAATAAATGTTTTGGCTATACATACTGTACACTTTAAAATGTATCCTACAAAAAAGTCAATATTTGCTATGTTGTACAAAAAAATTGAATGCTTTGAATTCCCTCTGCAAAATGGCAGTGACCTTTCTGTCATGTAAATCTATTTTTCTTTAAAGGTAACTTTATTGTACATAAGGTTTGTGAGTACAAACAAATAGAGCAAACAAAGCTCATATATAAAAACATAGGAACAGCTATATGACATTAAAGCAGAGTTCCAGTCATTTGTTTGTTTATTAAAAGTCAGCAGTTACAAAAACTGTAGCTGCTGACTTTTAAAAAACACACACTCACCTGTTCCACTCACGTGTCCTCCTTTGGCGGCACTGGCATCTCTACAATGAGCACCCGGCTGTGACAGCTTGCGGCTTCACAGCCGGGTGCCCACTGCGCTCTGTTACTGGTCCCAAAGAGAACGTCCACTTCTGATTGGCTAGGTGACTGGAACGGAAGTGGGAGCAGGTACCTGTCAAAATTGGGTACCTGCTCCCCCCCCCTTCCCCAAAAGCTCAGTTTCACAAACAGGAACTGGGGAGGAGGCCTTAAAGCAGAAGTTGCACTTTTGGGTGGAACTCCACTTTAAGTGCAGGTCGCTAACAATCCTGACAAAAAAAACTGCAATCTTATATTGTTCAGGGGTCATTTATTTTCAATGACACCTAAATGCAGGTATGATTCCGCTGCGACTGTCTCACGGTCAATGTAGGCAAAACGCATTGTGTGAAACTTGTCGAGGGGCTGGAGGTTCTTTTGGGCGACAAGCTTCAGGCAATGAGGTTTAATAAAAAATATATAGTTGCGCTATATAGCGCAACTATATATTTTTTATTATTCACGTTTACCATAGGGATATTTGATGGTGTTTAGTTGCAGCTTGTTTTAACATAATTTTTCTAGCGCGATCATTTTTTCTTTCTTTTTATATATATACGCAATGAGGATTGCTGTTATTGCAGAGCAATTTCTCATGTGACAATCATGGCAGAATCGCACCCGTGTTTAGGTACCATTGCAAAACGAATGGCCCCTGAACAAGCATGGTGTGATTCAGTTTTGCAGAGTGTTTTGGGATAATAGGTGGAATCGTGGTGATTCTACTCACAATTGCAAATGCCCAGGTGTGAATAGGGCCTTAACCTTTGTGTTTCACCTGTATACACTGTATCTGGTGCATCATTACCCGTGCTTTGGCAGATTGCAACATCACTTCCAGTATACTGCTGCAGTCAACAGTGAACAATAATGAACATTTGGAAACAATAAACATGGGTGGTACATAAACACTGATCTCTTGAAAAATAGCATTTGGGAGGAGGCTTATTAAAACCAGCAATGGAATTCGTTAAGTTGAACTGGAAAACTCCCAGCATGGTTGCTTAGTTACATTACCATTAAGGCTTTATTAAACACAAAATCAAACATTTGTATTGTTGCAGCTTTAGGCTTTCTTTCTTCTATTTTCATCTGGTGATCCAGCCTACAAGTCTGTTTTTTTTTTCTCAAAAGCACAAGCTCTCCAGCAATATATATCTATTTCCACGGATGAGACAAACCACTTAACACTAGCATGGGCGATTCAAATTATATTTATTTATTTATTCAGGCAAAACATTTATTCCAAAAATAAAAAATAAATAAAAGCAATTTCACATAGATATTTTACACTTTGCTGGATATCATCTATGAAAAAATGGCTGATCCTTTGTTATTCTCATTGATAAAGATGAAGGAAGTACTTAAATAGGAACTGCAGTCTGCTCACATAATTTGTAATAAAAACATCTTTGCCACTCTGAAGCATCCAACCACTTTGCATATTATTTTATATATATTGTGATTTTGTACTTGCCAAATATGCTGCCAAAATCTCCCTCCACAGAGTCTGGCTGTAACCATTTTAACTGTGGGCACCTGAAGCTGCTGCCTGTTCACTTCCTGGATTTAGACAGACACACAGAGGCACACCTCTAGCTCTGCAGCTCTCATTGCCCCTCTCATAAACTTACAAACATAGCTATATGATGAGAGTGTGGCACTGCATATAAGAGATATATAATCTCATCCCCCCTCCCTTCCTGGCAAACTTCCCTTCCTCCCTTACTGGCAAACTCTCACCAGAATGAGAGAGAGAGAGCTGTGCATGATGTCATAAACCTAGGCTTTTTATCAGACAAGAAACAGGAAATGGGCTGTATAAAGTATTTACTGACAGCAAAAAAAATGTTTTACTATCCAAAGTTAAAACAACAAGGGCAGAGGATTTAATAGATGAAAAGATGAAAAAATGACTGAAGTTCCGCTTTAATCACCCATACACAATGTCTACTCTCAAAGACACAAGGAAGAATGTAAAGGGTTATGGAACTTTTGATGGCGAACACATTTTTCACTTCCCCCTCATTCTTAGAGAGTCGATTTAGAGTAGATTTTCTAATCTAGTATTAGCAGCTGCATATATGTATATATATAAAAAGTAGATAAAGATAATGCTTAAAGCGGAACTCCAGAAATTGAGTTACTTCCTAAAATGTGCCATATTATTATGGGTTAAGTCCAACAAGGTGCAATCAACCTCATGGACTTATCTCTTTAATTTACATTTTTACTGAGTGCTGGTAGCACAGCTATTGCTGTATTTGTGACGCTTCGACAGTGGACCTTCTGCAGCTGCAAATTCACTCTACCCACCCTCTCCCCTCCTCCTGGCCAATCATAGAATGCTTTGTATTATGTGAACCTATTCACAAAATACAAAACTTTATGTGTATGGACAGCAGAGGGGAGCATCTCTCCTACCAGAGCACTGGGAGTATAGTGATAGCTATACTCGCAGTGCTCAGTAAAACTGTCAGTTGTAAATAAAAGAGATAAGTCCATGAGGTGGCATGCACCCATATTAAGCTAGCACATTTTAGAAAGAGTCAGAATGCATATCAATCCTTTAGGCTTTAAATAATAAATAAGAAACCAACATGTAAAGTGCAAATCATAATTAACCATTCTTTATTCTTATAGCTCAAAGCTATGATCAAATCAATGTAAGTAGTTGATATGAGTAGTTGAACATCGTGTATCTTCACATCTCAGTATACTGCTAAATTCAATAAACCTTCATGTGTTATAGCTGCAAGTTTTGCTTACTGGTTAAGAAACAAAAAGCAGCACAGCTGTAACCTTTGGGGTTAACCACATGAGCCTTAATTAACATTTAACCTTATGATACAGCTTCAGGGCCAGTAAACTGCTTGTTTTAGCTTCTCAAGTAATTGTATTTTATTTAAAACTGAGTACATTTTATAAATGTAATTTGCTTAAATAAAACAAGGTCATTTTGTTCCAAATCTATAAATACACTTCACTATGAGAGCATAGTACAGCGATTCTCAACTAGGGTTCCTCCAGAGGTTGCTAGGGGTTCCTTCAGCATTGGGCAATTTCTGCCTCTCAGATAAGTTCCCACCGACACCATTGATCTTTTTAGCTATCTGTAAGGTGGTAATTCTTCCCAATGACCACAAGTGTGAGGACCATTCTTCCCACTAACCATCACACTAATGTATCATGAGGAGTAGATTTCTATTTTTTAGCAGGAGTTCCCCCGAGACCAGAGAACTATTTCAAGGGTGCCTCTGTGTTGAAAAGGTTGAGAAAGGCTGGCATAGTAAAAAATAAAATAATATGTAAAAGTTGTCTTTATGTAACATATTTTTAGTTGCTAGTAAAAGCATTGGTTACATTTCTTTTAAATCATGTAATGTAAAATATTTTATTATAAATTAAAAAATAACTCTAGGATGTGACTCATCAGCTGCAAGAAGCTACATCTTTTCAGACAAGGTTTCAATTAGACAAAGCTAGCCTCAAGGCAGGCAGCTACTGCTGATCTGTCTCTTAAAGAAATACCTGAACTGTAACAAATGCATAAGCAAAAGGGCAAAGGAATTAGAAACAGTATTACCTGTGGTCTCCTTGAAGATGACCTTTTCCCCATTATTGACTCTATTATTGACTTACCAATCTTCATTCCAAATTGTGTACTTCTAGCTAGTGGGAGCCAGTAAGCTGAACTGGCATCATTTTGATCCCTGTATGGTCATAACTGGATTGCACAGATCATAGACACCAATTTCAAAGCAACCACCTGTTATAGGCAAAGACAACCCTGATTGATCATAACATTTAGCAATCAGTCAATAGACAAAACCTAATTAAGAACAATGAACAATTCATCAAGAATTCATACAGTTGTCAGATAAGAAAAAAAAAAACAACCTTCTTAAAGTGATACTAAAGTCTTTTTTTTTTCATTAAAAATAACAAACATGTTATACTTACCTACTCTGTGTAGTGGTTTTGCACAGAGCAGCCTGGATCCTCTTCTTCTCGGGTCCCTCTTTGGTGCTCCTGGCCCCTCCCTCCTGTTGAGGGCCCCCACAGCAAGCAGCTTGCTATGGGGGCAACCGAGCTGAGCTGCAATTCCGTGCCTATTCAGACACAGAGTCGGGGGCCTGGCCCCAACCCCTTTCTCTCCTCATTGGCTGACTGACTTTGATTGACAGCAGCGGGAGCCAATGGTGCCACGCTGCAGCCAATTGTGCTATGCTGCTGTCTCAGCCAATAAGGAGGGGAGTCCCGGGCAGGTGAGTCTCTCATGCAACATCACTGGATAGAGATTGAACTCAGGTAAGTATTAGGGGGCTGAGGGGGGATGCTGCACACAGAAGGATATGCACATAGAACGTAGAATGCATTAAGATAAATAAAACCTTCTGCCTTTACAACTACTTTAATACATAATATACTTTTGGAGCAATGTCCAATGTATGTACCTTTTTTCTTTAGAAATCATAGCCCATTTTTGTTTTGTTAGCAATATGACCATAATTATAAATTACTGTTATTACTGTATGGCACAGTAAGTTCATTTTCTGTAGTTTTTTTTACATTGTTGTAATTGTAGATCTGGTAATTAGAAAAAAAACAAGGATTAACACTGCGCCACACAAAAAAAATCTATTGAGAAATAAACTAAAATGAAATCTGCCAGCACCATAAAGTCCAATACTAAACTCAAATGCAATAAAATAAAGATGCAGCGCTGATATAATGAAGCAATAAATATATTTAAAAACATTAATGGTGAATAACTCTCAATAAATGCAAATAATTGTAGATCTGGGTGATACAAAGCACATTTTTTTATTTCAATAAAAGGCTTTCTCCAGTATCAGCTTACTTAGCCTAAATTGGTATTAACCACTTCGCTCCGGAAGAATTTACCCCTGTCCTGGCCGGGCCATTTTTTGTGATACGGCACTGCATCGTTTTAACTGACAATTACACAGTCGTGCACCACTGTACCCAAACAAAATTGATGTCCTTTTTCCCCCCCCCCACATACAGAGCTTTCTTTTGGTGCTATTTGATCACCTCTGCGGTCTTTATTTTTTGCGCTATAAACAAAAAAAGACAGACTATTTTGAAAAAACTCTATATTTTTTACTTTTTGCTATAATAAATATCTCCCAAAAATATATAAAAAAATAATTTCTTCCTCAGTTTAGGCCGATATGTATTCTTCTACATATTTTTGGTTAAAAAAAATCACAATAAGCGTATATTGATTGCCATCGTGCACGGGCTTCTACATCACGCGGCGTGCGCGCACGCCCTATACTCTCCCCGTACAGCTCACGCAAGAGTGCCATTCTGCCGCCGTCAATCACATTTTTTTTTCATCTTCTTCTTCCAAACTTCCTGTCTGGGGGGAGTATTAGATGTACTAGAACAGTGGTCCCCAACCTTTTTGGCACCGGGGACCGGCTGCGTGGAAGAAAATTGTGCCAAGGCCCGTCGAGGGACTGGGGGTGATGTACGCAGACGCGTGGGGGGGGGGGGAGCGAATTTTGGCGGCAATTTATCGGGCAATAGCTGGTGTTCGGCTGTTGGTACTTCAATCATCATGGCACCATGGTTGGTATGGTGTCAGAATGATTGAGGCACATTATTTCTTATATTACATTGTAATATAAATGAAATAGTTCAACTCACCATAATGCAGCGGGAGCCCTGAGTGTGTCACTTTCCATGTCGCCTGCCACCAGAGGAGAAATTCCACTTGTCACGCTGCCTGCCACCAGTTGAGGAATGCCACTTGCCACGCTGCCTGCCACCAGTTGAGGAATGCCACTTGCCACATCACCCGCCAGTGCCACCAGATGAGGATTGTCACTGCACTGGTGACACTGGTTCAGTGGTCTTTCTTAAATGAGGGCTGGAGAGCAGAGATGCGGGGCGGGCAGCGAGAGATGATGCACCTCCGATATTCTGTATGCTGTGAGGGCGGAAGAGCGGTGATGCTAGGCGGGCAGGGAGAGATGTCATCTCTCTGCTCCCCGCCTCACCACCGACATTCCGCACGTTGTGAGGGCGGAAGAGCGGGGATGCTAGGCGGGCGGAGAGAGATGTCATCTCTGCTCGCCAGCCAGCTTCTCTTATTCGCCCGCCCGCTTTCCTCTCTGATCCACCGGTGCCTTACAGCCTGCCGCGGCCCGGCTGCAAAGACGCTACGGCCCGGTAGTGGGCCACGGACCGGGGGTTGATGACCCCTGTACTAGAAGATTTACTAACAAATTGTAAGCACCCCTGTCAGTGGCAAATGATTTATCTCATGTCAAATGGTAGTTACTGATACATTCCGCTGTAGAGCTTGTTATTTTGAAAAACAACAGACTTACTGGCTGGATGACCAGGTGAAAATAGAGTCTAAAAAAGAAAATGAATTTAGCCATCGCATCTAATGCCCTGTACACACGGTCGGACTTTCCGATGACAAAATCCATAGGATTTTTTCCGACGCATTTTGTCCCAAACTTGTCTTGCATACACACGATCGCACAAAGTTGTTGGAAAAAACAATCGTTCTGAATGCGGTGACGTAAAACACATATGATGGGGCTAAAAACGGGACTAAAAACAGGCCAGTAGCCAATAGCGTTCGTCTCGTAATTTATTCTGAGCATGCATGGCACTTTGTCCGATCGGAATTTAAACTATCGGATTTTGTTGTTGGAAAATTTTAGATCCAGCTCTCAAACTTTGTGTGTCCGAAAACGGCAAAAGTTGGATGGAGCCCACACACGATCGGATTTTCCGACAACGCGATCCAATCGCACATTTTCCATCAGAAAGTCCGACCGTGCGTACAGTGCATTAGAATTAGTAAGTTGCAAAATAATAAATGTTTTCTTTTGTGTTCAATTGCACTTTAGAAAGGTAAGTAGTGGTGTTGCAAAGTCCTTTTGAATGCTCTGTTTCTTAACCACTTAAGGACCGCCGCATGGCAATGTACGTCGGTGCAATGGCACCGACAGGCACAAGCACGTACATGTACGTGCTCGCCTTCCAGCGGGTGGGGGGTCCGATCGGACCCCCTCCCGCTGGATGCGGTGGTCCGTTCGCTGCAGGAGTGATCCGGGATGAGGGGATGGCCGTTGGTTTCTGGCCATCCCCTCTCGATTGCTCCTGGCGAATGAGAAGCTTCCTCCCCTGTGTATTGTAAACACAGGAAGGAGGAAGTGATGTCATTCTCCTCGGGGCGGTCTTTTTGACCGTACTACGAGGAGAAAACTGAAAGTAAGTGTGCACCAACACTACACTGACATGTAGGTACACATAGGCACACAAACCCCCCCCCCCGATCACCCCCCGATCCCCCCCTCCCAGCCACAGTGTCACTGATTGCAGTGATCATTTATTTACTGATCACTGCATTTAGTGTCAGTTGTGACAGTAAAAACTGTCAGGGCAGTTAGTGTTAGGTCCAGGGTAGCCCCCTACCCCCCCCCCCCAATAAAGGTTGAACCCCCTGATTGCCCCTAGAGTTAACCCTTTCACCCCCTTTTGCCAGTGTCACTAAGCGATCGTTTTTCTGATCGCCCATTAGTGTCACTGGTGCCGCTAAGTAGCTAGTTATTTTTTTAGGTTCACCGCCAGGTTTTTATAGCGCTAGGTACCCCGATATACAACCCAATAATGGTTTTAACCCCCTGATTGCCCCTAGTTAACCCTTTCACCCCCTTTTACCAGTGTCACTAAGCGATCGTTTTTCTGATCGCTGCATTAGTGTCACTGGTGCCGCTAAGTAGCTAGTTGTTTTTTTAGGTTCACCGCCAGGTTTTTATAGCGCTAGGTACCCCGATATACTACCCAATAACGGTTTTAAACCCCTGATTGCCCCTAGTTAACCCTTTCACCCCCTTTTGCCAGTATCACTAAGCGATCATTTTTCTGATCGCTGCATTAGTGTCACTAGTGCCGTTAGGTAGCTAGTTATTTTTTTAGGTTCACCGCCAGGTTTTTATAGCGCTAGGTACCCCGATATACTACCCAATAATGGTTTTAACCCACTGATTGCCCCTAGTTAACCCTTTCACCCCCTTTTGCCAGTGTCACTAAGCGATCGTTTTTCTGATCGCTGCATTAGTGTCACTAGTGTCGCTAGGTAGCTAGTTATTTTTTTAGGTTCACCGCCAGGTTTTTATAGCGCTAGGTACCCCCATATACTACCCAATAATGGTTTTAACCCCCTGATTGCCCCTAGTTAACCCTTTCACCAGCGATCACCGTATAAGTGTCACTGGTGACGCTGGTTAGCCAGTTAGTTATTTCGGTTCCCCGTCAGGTTTTTATATAGCGCCAGGGACCCCCATATACTACCTAATAAAAATTTGAACCCCCTGATTGCCCCTAGTTAACCCTTTCACCAGTGATCACCGTATAAGTGTTACGGGTGACTCTGGTTAGTTAGTTTGCTTTTTATAGCATCAGGGCACCCACCATTTATTACCCAATAAAGGTTTAACCCCCTGATCACACGGTGGGTGATATCAATTAGGTTTTAGGGTCAGGGTCTGCGTTGCCCCAGGCAGCGCTGGGTTAGTGCCAGTACCGCTAACACCCCTCGAAAAGTATAAACCTCCCGTAGTGGTATAGAATCTGAACAGATCAATATCTGACTGATCAGATCTATACTAGCGTCCCCAGCAGTTTAGGGTTCCAAAAAAACGCATTGTTAGCGGGATCAGCCCAGATAACTACTAGCACCTGCATTTTGCCCCTCTGCCCAGCCCACCCAAGTGCAGTATCGATCGATCACTGTCACTTACAAAACACTAAACACATAACTGCAGCGTTTGCAGAGTCAGGCCTGATCCCTGCGATCGCTAACAGTTTTTTTTTATAGCGTTTTATATTTAAATCCGGAAGGCAGTGCTTGGTTTTCGGGGTCCCGTACGTGGCTAGGCTCCCAAAAAGTCCCCCACATGTGGTATCCCCGTACTCGGGAGAAGCAGCAGAATTTATTTTGGGGTGTAATTTCACTTATGCCCATAGCATGTGTGAGCAATATATCATTTAGTGACAACTTTGTGCAAAAAAAAAAATGTTAATATTCCTGCAACTTGTGGCAAAATATAAAATATTTCATGGACTCAACATGCCTCTCAGTAAATAGCTCGGGGTGTCTACTTTCCAAAATGGGGTCATTTGGGGGGGGGGGTTTATGTTATTTTGGCATTTTATGGCCTTCGAAACTGTGATAGGTGGTGAGGAGTGAAGTCAAAAATTTGCACCCTTAGAAATCCTGAAGGCAGTGATTGGTTTTCGGGGTGCCGTACGTGGCTAGACTCCCAAAAAGTCCCACATATGTGGTATCCCTGTACTCAGGAGAAGCAGCAGAATATATTTTGGGGTGCAATTCCACATATAACTATGGCATGTGTGAGCAATATATCATTTAGTGACAACTTTTTGTAAACTTTTTTTTTTTGTCATTATTCAATCACTTGGGACAAAAAAAAAAATATTCAATGGGCTCAACATGCCCCTCAGCAATTTCCTTGGGGTGTCTACTTTCCAAAATGGAGTCATTTGGGGGGGGGGGGTTGTACTGCCCTGCCATTTTAGCACCTCAAGAAATGAGATAGGCAGTCATAAATTAAAAGCTGTGTAAATTCCAGAAAATGTACTCTAGTTTGTAGACGCTATAACTTTTGCGCAAACCAAAAAATATACTCTTATTGACATTTTTTTTACTAAAGACATGTGGCTGAATAAATTTTGCCCTAAATGTATGACTAAAATTTAGTTTATTCGATTTTTCTTATAACAAAAAGTAGAAAATATATTTTTTTCTCGAAATTTTCGGTCTTTTTCCATTTATATCGCAAAAAATAAAAATTGCAGAGGCAATCAAATACCATCAAAAGAAAGCTCTATTTGTGGGAAGAAAAGGACACAAATTTCGTTTGGGTACAACATTGCATGACCGCGCAATTACCAGTTAAAGCAGTGCAGTGCGAAATTGTAAGAAGACTTCTGGTCCTTAGGCTGACAATTGGTTCGGGGCTGAAGTGGTTAAAGCCTGGAGCCACTGTTTGCAAAGAACCAGAGTACTAATGGTTCAGTTCTATATGAGTGCTGCACATAAAGAGAAAGTAATCAAAGAGAAGGAAAAAACAAAGGAAGACAGAAAAGAGATAAGAAACAGTCTCACTTTTTTGTTTATGCCACAAGTCCTACTTCAATCTAAGCGCCCAAAGAGTCCCAGGTCTTTTAATATCCTAGCAACTCCATGGGAAAAGAAAAAACAGAAATACTTTAAAACATTTATACTTTTCTCTTTGAGAAAAAAATGATTTGTACTGATCTTTAATAGCAGGCATGTCCAAAAACATATGGTTCAGTGAGTAGGACAAATCTAGAAGTGGCCACTTTCAATCTAAGGAGCAAAGCACATACCTAACTATAAAGATATTTTCTAATTGTAAAGATACTAGAGCACTCTGAAGATTAACACATACATTCAAGATAATCTGATTAGTCTTTCGTTTAAATTATTGCAGCCTGCAAAATCTGCTGGTCCTTAATTTCCATTCCAGCCTGCCATTTTCAGGATGGGTTGAACATTTTAGTTGTGTGCCTCCTAGCAGCCACCCCAGGGCCTTCAAACTGTGTGCATGCGCAGTGCGCTCTCTCTAGCTGAGCTTGGTAATGGAAGTAGGTAGAGCATTTAAAACAGGTGAAGCCCTGGTACATATCTCCCAGCATTTTGAGATGGGAATGAGGGACACCTACTAGCAAACGTATGTAGGCATAGGACAACACACACCCCCCCCGCCATACCCTCTTAAAGGAGAATTAACCAAAACAATAGGTTAATTAAACCCACAAGAGCTTTTTTTTACCAATACTATTCCTTTATATTGGCTTTTAAAATGTACAAATGCACCAATTTAAAATGTGGATGAAAGGTTTAGCACTGGTAAACACTTTTTGAAACATAAAAACAACTATATGGATCAGACCAAAATGAGGGACAAATGAGGGACAGAGGGACATTGCTCCAAATCAGGGACAGTCCCTCCAAATCAGGGACAGTTGAGAGCTATGCTGGTATCTGCTATTCAGAAGATATGGAATTCTACAGAGGAATTTTTGGAAAATGTTGCTGAAGGTGAAGGCTGAAGGTGAAGGCTGAAGGTGAAAGCTTACCCTTTAAACATCTAAGCTGGCATACAAATCGGGGGGGGGGGGGGGGAGTCTGCACCAAGGTGCCACACATTGGAGGGGTGTCAGGCTGGCGCCACTTATTCATCGCACACACACAAACAGCAGCGATCGCAGACATTCTATAGAGTCATTTGATAACAGTATGTCATGGTGCAGGACGGGGCGGCATGTTGCTGAGCAGGGAACATCCTGCTGAGGGAAGGAATCCAGCAGTAGATGCACAGTGCTATGTATGGGAGGATCTGTATGCAAGTCTGGAGGGTTACTGTGCCAGCTGTGGTATTAAAGAGATCCGGACACCTGGGATCAGTATTGCTCCAAGAAGTCCAGACTGAGCTACAAGTTAGGCAGGGTGCAGGTCATGCACTGGCTCCCCAATGACAGCCATCCCCTGCCGAGAAAATTAGCCTAGCACACATCTGGTGGAAATCATCTCCATGACTGATTCATGATGGGAAACACCTGAACTCCAATCATCACTATTGTATGATGGATTGGGAAGATTGAGTTGGCCTCTATTGAATAGGTTGGATCCTCTAATTAACAAAGTGGTGCAAAGTGCCATAACCCATAGCAGCCAAAATCATCAGTCAGCGTCCAAACTTTAAAAGACTGATTTCTTATTGATTGCTGGAGGTTATCACACTTTGCTTCTAATGCAATCAGACCTGCCCCCCCCCCCCCCCCACTGTGGTTGCTGGGGGTTACTGCTCTAATGTAATGTCATTTTAATGAGCTCTTCATTGGTTGTCATAGGATCTGTGTGAGTGTGATCCTCAGGAAGTCCTGATGGGTGGGGGGTGGGGGGTGCAGAGGAGGCCCTTACCTTGGGGGGTGATGCAGAGGAGACCCTGGATTTGGGGGATGCATTGGAGGTTCTGGGCGGGGGTACAGAGGAGGTGCTGGAGTGGGGGGTGAAGAGGAGTCCCTGGACTAGGAGAGGAATACACATGAGGCCCTTGACTGGGGGTGCAGAGGAGGTTTTGGGCTGGGGGGGTACAGAGGAGGTGCTGGAGTGCAGAGAATGCCCTGGACTAGAAGGGGAGTACACATGAGGCCCTTGACTGAGGGATGCAGATGAGGCCTATTGACTAAGACATGGTGGTTGGTGTGGCAAAGGCCCCTGGATAGGTGGGGAACAACGGAGATACTTAACTAAGTGAGGGGGTGCCTGGAAGTCCTGGATTAGGGGAGGGGGTGTCTGGAGGCCCTCAACTAGGGCAGCAGGTGTATGGAGGCCCTGGACTATGAGAGGGGGATCGTGGAGGCCCTCTGGACTAGGAAAGAAGGTGCCTGAAGGACCTTCCAGCTTCAGGGAGAGAGAGCATGGATTTAAAGCCTGGGCTGAGGAAGAGCCTGCCTGGGCCCTAGAAGGTGAGATCATAACATAAATGGGAACAATTATCAATTGTCGCAAGTAATGCCAAACAGGAGCAGAGAGACAGGTCATGTGAAAGATTTATTAAACGAGAAGTACAGCGAAAGCCGCATTGGTTGTACTTCTCCTGTTGATCACATCAGTGCAGATTGTTTTGCATTCCTGTGACCCATTTTCAGCTGACAGCGGGCTTAAGCCTGCTCTCGGCTGATGTCACAGAATTGGTCCAGGCTGGGGAAAGATCGCAACTATATTGTTGGGATCTGCTCACATGCTTGGATCGGCACCCAGTCCAGCCTCTCCCGTACCCTCCACAGCCCAGTGTTTCAGTGAGCACCGGAGGAGGGCAGAGCAGAGCCAGAGACTGACAGCCACCAGCTCTCTGCTTAGGGAGCACTGAGAACTAAGTGATCGGCTGTTTGATTACTCGGTTCTCAGCCTTAGAGCCAACGGGGGACAGATGCAGCATCTACCTGGGTAAGTATGATTCAAAAATAAAATTTCCATACTTCTCTTTTAATTACCCAACATCTCCTCTTTGCTGCTGTCTGGCCCACATGACAATCACGCCTCATTTACATGAAGCATATGCGTCCATGCCCAGTGTCATGGATGTGTACTGCGTGGGGATACTTGGTATTCTGTGCATCCCTGTGCAGCCAGTCCAGTCAAAGTCAATTGGGACGCAGCAGCTGTACTGACAGTCGAATGTCAAAATTTAACATGCAGACAGGAAGGGATGCATGTATCCAAATGCACACTGTCTGCATCCAGGTCTGTGCACCCACCTCTATAGGTGAAGCTCTGCTGGATGCAGATGCAGCAAAAAAAGTGGCTCAGCATACAGGATCCGTCTGCTTAGCCCTTAGGGGAATTTATCAAAACTAGAGCAGACAGAATTTGAAACAGCTTTGCATGGTAACCAATCAGCTCATAGCTTTCATTTTGAAATCTGAACAAGCTGAAGATAGAAGCTGATTGGTTGCCATGTGCAACTGTTCCAAATTCTAACTGCACCCATTTTGATAAATTCTCCTCACTGTGTTTAACATTTCTTACTCCTGACTAAGTACTAAGGCATTCTAAGTACAGCACATTCTTCGTTAAAGTGGTTGTAAAGGCACAACATTCTATGCATGAAGGTAAAAAACCTTCTGTGTGCAGCAGCCCCCCCAGCCCCACCTAATTCTTACCTGAGCCCCCTCTCGATCCAGCGATGTCCATGAGAGCCTTGGCTGTCTGGGGACTCGTATTCCTGATCGGCTCTTGGCAGCAGCAGGAACGGAGTCAAGCAATGGCTCCGTGTGTGAATGGACAAAAGCTTCTTGCTGTAGGGGCACCCAGAAAGAGGCAGGGGCCAGGGGTGCCAGTGAGGGACCCAAGAATAGGAGGATCCAAGCTGCTCTGTGCACAACCATTACACAGAGCAGGTAAGTATAATATGTTTATTATTTAGAAATGGAAAAAAAAAACAATACTTTAATATCACTTTATGGTTAGCTGTGTGTATAAAAGTATATGTAATAGAACAGTTTTATTTCATTAAAATGAGTATACTGAGGTTTGTACTGTCTGATACATACTCGCTTGTGGCACAGTCATTAACACAAATGGCCCTTTAAGCCCTTCCCAGTGTTGATGCAATCTGACCACACACACAGTTTTGAGTTTTGGTGAGGCGCCACTATATTGCCACATACCATTTTCCTTGGTAAAAAAAATGCCCAGCCCCGGGTGCCAGATGTGCTAGCTATGCCACTGGAGCTTGAGTTACACAAATTCGTAACGCATACATTAATACAGAATAGCAAATAAAGACATTGATAGCAGGTACAGTTTTATGGTGAAAGAGGGCATATTAGCCCCTTCTAACAAAAAACGCTTTACCGGTCTGCTATCAATTTTTTTTATGAGTGTACACTGCCTGCTGCGCACGTGCAATGAACTGCACACTGCCTTTCATTTACGACTTCTTTAGGATGCCAAGGATGGAGCTTGATTTACAAAGTAACTTTAGCACAAGTGTACATTATCAGTGACCACCTTAAGGTCAAAGATGGAAGATGCTGGAGAAATCAGTAGCAGTCATGAATCGAACAAACTGGGGATTGGGGAAGTGCCAACCTTAAATCGCTGGAGGGCATACTAGAGGATTGGTGCACCATAATGTGTAAGCGAGCTTGAAAATTATTGCAAGAGTTTCCAGACATGCAGTGGATTTAATTCTTTATGAAGTGGAATTGTTATTTTGCAAATATTGTAAATCTTAATTATTACCAATCAAAGCAGTGTGTTAAAAATACAGTAAATGATAGAAAAAGCCAACCGATATGTTTGCTACAGGCACTGGTCCCTTAACTTCCTAAAGAGAAAGATGGAAGGTGTTAACTGAGAATGTAGTCACAAGATACATTCTACAACCCAGTAGGTTCCAGCATGGGTGGTGGTGCCACTTCATCATATTATTTTCATTGAGACATCTGTCCATCTGTGGCCACCCTTGATCGATATGTGGGCATCTGTACTGAAACACTGAAAAAAAAGCTTCAAATGGGTTGTGATATTCTGTGCACTGTAAGCTTTTAAAACGTTTCAAGCCACTACCACTAGCCAATTTGTTTCTCAATTAAACCATTTACTGTCGTTATCCCTACTAATTCAGATTCTTTTTCTTCGTTTTCAGCATAAAATTATCCCTTTATGTCAGACTCCAGTCCTTTGTATTGTAACATGTGCTTATTACAGAGGAAATGGCAATTATCTTTTGAAAGTAAAAGAATTCTAATTGCCCTGTCCAGAAGATTATAGGGATCAGCCCTTTAAATTAGGTCCTTCATATTAGGTCACTTCTATCAACAATAAATCAGTCTAAACTCAGGAGCAAAAGCCCAAGTATTTTGTTTTCATGTGAATTACATTTTTTTTTTGGATCACCTTAAATAATTATCAATGGTGAAAGCAATATTTAAGGATTTACTAACTGGATATTTTATTCAGGTCAATAAATTAAATAAATGTGAACCAATATATATTCTCCCAGTTCATCAATTTATTAATTTGGTATAACAATGAAGCTAACGGCATGTGCTACAGAGTACTCATTCACAGTTAGCTTTCCTCTTTAACTTGACAGTGTAGAGTCCTTTTAGCCCTTTTATAACAATATTTGGCATACTTACAGTGCCTTGCAAAAGTATTCACCCCCTTGGCGTTTTTCGTGTTTTGTTGCCTCACAACCTGGAATTAACATGGATTGTTTGAGGATTTGCATAATTTAATTTACAGAACATGCCCACAACTTTGAAGATTTTTTTTTGTCAAGCAAACAACATATAGGAAAACAAAAAAGTGCATAACTATTCACCCCGCTAAAGTCAATACTTTTTAGAGCCACCTTTTGCGGCTATCCCAGCTCCAAGTCGCTTTGGATAAGTCTCTATGAGCTTGCCACATCTTACCACAGGGATTTTTGCACATTCCTCCTTGCAAAACTGCTCCAGCTCCTTCAAGTTGGATGGTTTGCCCTTGTGAACAGCAATCTTTAAGTCTGACTACAGATTTTCTATTGGATTGAGGTCTGGGCTTTGACTAGGCCATTCCAACACATTTACATGTTTCCCCTTAAACCACTCAAGGGTTACTTTAGCAGTGTATTTGGGGTCATTGTCCTGGAAGGTGAACCTCCGTCTTAGCTTCAAATCACACACAGAGTGGTACAGGTTTTGCTCAAGAATATCCCTGGCTTTAGCACCATCCATCTTTCCCTCAACTCTGACCAGTTTCCCAGTCCCGACTTCTGAAAAACGTCCCCACAGCATGATGCTACCACCATCATGTTTCACTGTAGGGATGTTGTTCTTTGGGTGATGTGATGTGTTGGGTTTGTGCCAGACATAGCATTTTCTTTGATGGCCAAAAAGTTCAATTTTAGTCTCATCAGACCAGAGCACCTTCCTCCATACATTTTGGGAGTCTCCCACATGCCTTTTCGCAAACTCAAAATGTGTATTTTTGTTTTTTGCTGAAAGTAATGGATTTCTTCTGGCCACTCTGCCATAAAGCTCAACTCTATGGAGAGCACGGCTTATTGTCGTCCTATGTACAGATACTCCAGTCTCTGCTGTGGAACTCTGCAGCTCCTCCAGAGTTACTTTAGGTCTCTGTGCTGCCTCTCTGATTAATGCCCTCCTTGCCCGGTCCATGAGTTTTGGTGTGCAGCCATCTCTTGGCAGGTTTTCTGTTGTGCCATGTTCTTTCCATTTGGTTATGATAGATTTGATGGTGCTCCTAGGGATCATCAAAGATCTGGATATTTTTTTATAACCTAACCCTAACTTGTACTTCTCAACAACATTGTCCCTTACTTGTTGGGAGAGTTCCTCGGTCTTCATGGTTAGTGGTGCCTCTTGCTTAGGTGTTGCAGCCTCTGGGGCCTTTCAAAAAGGTGTGTATATGTAATGACAGATCATGTGACACTTAGATTGCACACAGGTGGACATCATTTCACTAAGTATGTGACTTCTGAAGGTAATTGGTTGCACCCAAGCTTTTTATGGGCTTCATAACAAAGGGGGTGAATACATACGCACATGCCAATTATCACTTTTTTATTTCTGAAAAATAGTTTTATGTATATATTTTTCTAATTTTACTTCACCAACTTAGACTATTGTGTTCTGATCCATCACATATAATTCAGATTAAAAAAACATTGAACTAAAGGCTGTAATGTAAAAAAATAAGTAAAAAGCCAAGGGCAGGTGAATACTTTTGCAAGACACTGTATGTACCTATGATAACTTTCATAACTTATTATCTTCTCAGATACAGTGGGTAAAATAAGTATTGAACACGTCACCATTTTTCTAGGTAAATAGTAAGACCCCTTTCACAGTGGGATGGTGGAGGCCATAGCGGTAAAGCGCTGCTAGTTTTAGCGGCACTTCACCGCTGTTATAGCGGCACTTTTTGTACACTAGCAGGGCGCTTTCTACCCCCCCGCTAGCGGCTGGAAAAAAGGTTTAATAGCGCCCTTGTTGCGGAGCTGTCTAATCGCTTTGCAGGCGCTTCAGCAGCGCTGCCTATTCCTTTCAATGGGCGGTGGCGATGGAGGAGCGGTGTATACACCATTCTCACACCGCCACAAAGATGCTGCTTGCAGGACTTTTTTTCCTGTCCTGCAAGCGCACCGCCCCAGTGTGTAAGCACTCAGGCTTTCACACTGGGGAGGCATTAGAGGTGCTTTTCAGGAGCTTTAAAGGCGCTATTTTTAGAGATAAAACTCATGAAAAGCACCCCAGTGTGAAAGGGGTCTAAGTAATTTGTAAAGCTGCTACTGACATGACATTTTCACCACATGTCAGTAACAATCCATGCAATCCATACATACAAAGAAACCAAAACAAATACATTCAGAAATTCAGTTATGTGAAACAAAATAGAATGACACAGGGAATAAGTATTGAAAATGTTAAATGAAATGTATTCAATACATTGTACAAAATCCTTTGTTGGTAATGACATCTTCAAGATGCCTCCTGTATGGAGAAACTAGTCGCATGCATTGCTCAGGTGTGATTTTGGCTCATTCTTCCACACAAATAGTCTTCAAATCTTGCAGGTTCTGTGGGCATCTTCTATGAACTCTGATCTTTAGGTCTATCCATAGATTTTCTATTGGATTCAAGTCAGGTGATTGGCTGGGCCATTCTAACAACTTTATTTTCTTTCTTTGAAACTAATTGAGAGTTTCCTTGTCTTTGAGTTTAGGATCATTGTCTTGCTGAAATGTCCACCCTCATTTCATCTTCATCATCCTGGTAGCTGGGAGCAGAATTCTATCAAGAATGTCTTGGTACATTTTTCCATTCATCCTTTCTTCAATGATATGAAGTTTAAAGTACCATATGCTGAAAATCAGCTCCACACCATCATGTTTCCACCTCCAAAGTTCACTGTTGGTATGCTGTTTTCTGGGTGATGGGCAGTGCCATTTGACCTCCAAACATGGTGTGTATTATGGCATCCAAAGAGATACATTTTGGTCTCATCTGACCAGACTATATTCTCCCAGTATTTCACAGGCTTGTCTAAATGTTCTGTAACAAACATTAAACGAGCTTCAACATGCTTTTTCTTCAGCAATGGAGTCTTGTGTGGTGGGCGTTCATACAGGCCATGATGGTTGAGTGCATTACTCATTGTTTGCTTTGAAACAATTGTGCCTGCTAATACCAGGTCTTTCTGAAGCCCTCCACAAGTGGTTTCTTGGCTCTTGGACAACTCTTCTGAAAATTATTTTCACTCTTCTGGCAGAAATCTTGCAAGGAGCACCTGGTCGTGGCCGGTTTATGGTGAAATTATGTTCTTTCCACTTCCAGATTATGGCCCCAACAGTGCTAACTGGAATATTCAGAAGTTTAGAAATCCTTCTGTAACCAATGGCTTCAGTATGTTTTGCAACAGCAAAGTTGCAAAGGTCTTGAGAGAGCTCTTTGCTTTTACTCATTATGAGATGCGTCTTCTGTGACAGGTTGGTATTGAGATTCCTTTTTATAGGCCATCAATTGAGGCTGAACCGAATGATATTAATTTGCACTGATAAGGGGCAGGATTGGGTTCTAATTACTTATAGACTGCAGCTGGTGTCTTGCCTTTCCATGCCTTTTTGCACCTCCCTTTCTTCATCTGTTGTAATAATAATACGGTGAGCTCCTAATCTGCATGTTGGGTGGAGCACTTTGGCTGAACACAGCATTGGATAGTGTGGATCTAATTTCACTGAGGTTTTGAACACACTATAAGCTGGGACACTTGATTTTAATAAGAAAGTGTGTTTAGAAGATTTTCAGTGGAGTGGAATTCTATATATTTTATGTGTGTGTGTGTATAGTATGATTTAATTCATGTACATACGGTTTAATTATATAAGATTTAATTCATGTATATACACTCAAAGATCCTTAGAGAGTTCTTTGCCACGAAGTGCCATGTTGAACTTCCAGTGCCCAGTATGAGTGAGTGAGAGGGATAACAGCAAATTTAACAGACCTGCTCCCCATTCCCACCCGAGACCTTGTAACACTAACAAGTCACATGTCACCGGGGAAGGAAAATGGCTAATTGGGCCCAATTTTGACATTAATGGCTATGTGTTCAGTTATTTTGAGGGGACAGCAAATTTACACTGTTATACAAGCTGTACACTCACTACTTTACATTGCAGTAACATGTCACTTATTCAGTGTTCTCACATGAAAAGATATAATAATATATTTACAAATATGTGAGGGGTGTACTCACTTTTGAGATACTGTATATATCGACTTTGACTCTCACTGATGGTATATACACAATATTGTAAAAAGTATTGGGACACCTGCCTTTGCAGCTATAACAGATTCAACTCTTCTGGGAAGCACTTCCACAAGGTTTAGGCATGTGTCTATGAGAATGTTTGACCATTCTTCCAGAAGCACATTGTGAGGTCAGGCACTGATGTGAATGAGAAGGCCTGGCTCACAGTCTCTGCACTAATTCATCCCAAACGTGTTCTATTGGGTTAAGGTCAGGACTCTGTGCATGCCAGTCAAGTTCCCCCAGCTTTATTATAATTTGTTTGTGGCACTAGTAATTTTGTGCTTTACATTTATTATTGTATGTAAATCATTTTAGGTTGGGAAAAAGCTGCCCCCTCTCTCCAGCCACCCCCTCTATGACCAATGGATAGATTCATGCATTGCCCCCCCCTATTCAGGCACCTGGCCCCTTTTTCGGGCACCGGGCACCTGAATTACAGCGGCAGGGGGTGTTTTTGAAGCACTTGATTAGAGCCATAGGCTCTAATAGGTGTTAAAAAAAGGTTCACCCAGGTGTGTTAGAACAATGAAATGAATATTCGCTTTCCTAACACTGAACCGCCTCTCTGCCAATCAGGTGCTTGGGTCTGTTAACTGTCACCTGATTGCATGAAATGACAGGCGCTCTGATTGGATGCCTATCAGGAGGAGAGGACGGAAGGAGATGCATGGAGGGCACCACTCGCTGTCATCACACACTGCCCCACTGAAACAGGGTAAGTGGCGGCAGACGGTAAGTGGGCGGGGGGGGTCACAGTGTCGGCAATCGATTGCACAGTGGCAGTATTTGATGGCCCAGTGGCAGCATTCGATGGGCACAGTGGCAGCATTTGATGGGGCATAGTGGCAGCATTTTATGGAGCACAGTGGCAGCATTTTATGGGGCACAGTGGCTGCATTTAATGGGCACAGTGGCTGCATTTAATGGGTACAGTGGCTGCATTTAATGGGCACAGTGGCAGCATTTGATGGCACAGTGGCTGCGTTTGATGGGCACAGTGGCTGCGGTGGATGGGCACAGTGGCAGCATTTGATGGCACAGTGGCAGCGTTTGATGGGGGATAGTGGCAGCATTTGCTGGGCACAGTGGCAGCGTTTGATGGCACAGTGACAGCATTTGATGGGCACAGTGGCTGCGTTTGATGGGCACAGTGGCTGCGTTTGATGGCACAGTAGCTTCGTTTGATGGCACAGTGGCTGCAATTGATGAGCACAGTGGCTGTGTTTGATGGGCACAGTGAGGCTGCAATTGATGCGTTTTTTTTTCAGAATTTTTCCCGTTTTTTTGCGCCCCCCCAAACATTTTGAGCACCAGCCACCACTGATTTAAAGGGAACATCAGGATGAACAGGAAGGGGTTAATGTAAAGCAAATAGATCAAAGGGTGGTCTCCCAAGCTGACTGTGGTAAGTTGAGCAATGATTTTTCCAGCTTGGGTCCAAAAAGGATGAATTTGTGGACATTCTCATAAAATAAATAGTAGGGTGCCCAGCCAATCTGATACACATAAATAGATTTAGCAATTAATGTTTACATGAATCTAATAAGCTTGTCTTTAGTCATCATGTTATGTCAACAGCAGGCAAGAGTTACATCAGAGATGTGAACAATGCATTTCCAAGGCCATGGTTCTGCTATAGTGGGTTAGCTATTCGCACTGCTCATAGATTCTTTCTACTCATGATCACATCTGCATTCTTTAATTATGGTGAATGCTTTTTTTTTTTTTAACTAAAAAGTTACTCAAGCAGATACAAAGTATGTGTTTCTTAATTCACACATAAACCACAACCCAGTTTCACATCAAATTAACATGTTTAAAGCAGGAAACCCAAATCCTCAGCTATGCTTTACACCATATTAAGTGTTATGCACCCTATTCTACTTGCGCTTGTCCTTCTTAGAACTGCAACTCCAGAAACAATTGTCATTACTGTTGATATTTGCTGCTAAATTTTCACATGTATCGTAACTACCAAAAAATAAATGTACTATTTCTAAGCTATCTTCAGAGATATAATACAGTTGGCATAAAAAGAAAGCAAAGGAAGGTACCTAAATCCCTACAAACATATACAAAGTAGCTGTTCCTCTATTTAGGACTACGAAGATTCTTTAACAGTACATAATTATTAAAAAAAATCTTTATTGTGTCTTTATTTTATATTTTAAAATTGTTTAAAAAAACATTTTTATATTTTAGATATAAAAGTATTTATATACAAACTAAAACAAAGATACATAGTTTCATAGTTAGTAAGTTTGAATAAAGACACCAGTCCATCCAGTTCAACCTGAGTGAGTGTCTACAATTGTCCCTATCCCTGTACATTGCACACTCACATCGGTCCCTACCCTCAAGGAGCCCACAATCCTAGGTCCCCATTCATATACTAGGGCCAATTTTGGACAGAAGCCAATTAACCTACCTGCATGTCTTTGGATTGTGGGAGGAAACCGGAGTACCCGGAGCAAACCCACACAGGCACAGGGAGAACATGCAAACTCCAGGCAGGTAGTGTCGTGGTTGGGATTCGAACCAGCGACCCTTCTTACTGCTTACTACCACTACACCACTGTGCCACCCATATAAAACAATTCTTGCGCACTATTTTTATATTTGAATCACTTATCAAACCTCCCTATTTTGGTATACATTTCAGCTATCCTATGAAGTGGTTAGTCTCACATTTGTATCTGAACGGGGTTCATGGACGCAATGACTTGCTCTGTCCATTCTGCAGGTGAGACCTGTTGGCGCCCCAGATGTTTTGGAACTACATTTCCCATGATGCTCAACTACACTGCAGAGTGCATGAGCGTCATGGGAAATGTAGTTCCAAAACATCTGGGGGTGCCAAGGTTCGCCATCACTGTCCTATAGCATTAGCAATTTCTGGAATGTTAATTTTCTTCTGAGAACCATGGGGCATCTACAGTATGTGGAAGGAGCGGTTCACAGGAACCAAATTTTCGGGGAAGTCAGAAATAGAGACCCATGTACTCCTCCAGATACTGGTTTCCCTTCAACTGCTACAGGCCTATTTTGAGTGTAGTTTCATGCTAATAGAAACTACATGAAAAAAATGTGTATATTAAAAGATAGAAGAAGAGATAAAAGAAGAAGAAGAAATTATACTGATTTTCAATATCAGCACTCATTGTCCTACAGTGATATAAACATCCTGCTTGCACAAGAAGCATTCAAATGTATAAAAAGGCCTACTATAATGTGAGAATGTTACCTCCCCACCCAAACTTGTCAAAACATGACCAAAAAGTCAAATAAGGTAACTTCTTACAATGCCACCATATAAGAGTATTTACACACCACTGGCATATGATATGTTAGAATAGCAATGTCTGTACATTGCCTTATTGACACAGGATGTTGTCTTACTTTAAAAATATACAGAAGATATGGATGAAGGCTTGTGAATAAAATACACTAAATTTAATGCTTCCGATTTTTACATTTAATTTGGATCTTTACGGCCACTTTTACACCGAGACGCTTTACATGTGCTATTTTTAGCACTAAAATGCCTGTAAAGTGCCTCAGTGTAAAAGTGGCTTTAAAGAACCAAATGAAATGTAAAAATCGCCTCTCCTGTCACTCCAGTGTGATAGCCTGAGTGCTTCCACACTAGGGCGGTGCACTTGCAAGACGCCAGAAAAAGTCCTGCAAGCAGCATCTTTGGGGTGGTGAAGAAGCGGTGTATACATCGTTCCTAAACCACCCCTGCCCATTGAAATGAATGAGCAGAAGAACCTGAAAAGCGCTTTCGGCAGTGGCGCTACAGAGGCGGTATTAAGCCCTTCTTCAGCCGCAAGTGGAGGTTAAAAGCAACCGCAAGCGGTTGAAAAGCGCAGCTAAAATGACGATAAAGCACAGACGCTCTTACTGCCCCAGTGTGAAAGTAGCCTAATTGATATCATTTCATGTTTTATGCTTACAAACAAACACATAAACACATACATATTTATCCATTTCAGCTGCCATACCAGTATATACAGTATATCATGTTTAAACCATAATACAGTATATAAATGTAGATACTTTATGGACATAAAATATTTTTACACTTCAACTGCAGATTTGACAAAAAGGTATTATTACGTTTAATAACAAAGTAACACTAATATTGTTTTTGGGTGAGGCAAAAAAACTTGATTTTGGCAATATTGTCATGAGAAAATTATTTTATTTTGCAATAAATGGGCAAAAAGAGATAACCAAACTAAGGAAAACTTTCCTTATTTTTAGCAGTAAATATATATTTTCTTAAGGCCCCTTTCACACGGGTACCATCAGTTTAGCTACGTTAAAAACGTATCAGTTCTTATCCATTGCTTCATCCGTTTTCATCCATCTTCCGTTCCGTTAATATCTGTTTACATCCATTTTTGTATCTGTTTTCCTCCGTTAACAGCAGTTTCTGTGCCTTTAAGGAAATTAACCAGAAAGCATCTTACATTGCCATGCGTGAACAATTTGCCAACTACTTTCTATTTCCATCAGGAGAAGTTCCATGGCAGTACCAATATATATAAATAATGCTGTGCAAATTAAAATGTATTAATTAATTAATTTGGTTATTTCATTTTGTTTTGATAGCATAAAAAGACACAAAAGCACATGATATGTTCAAAACAGTTTTAGTCTTATTATTCTGCATGATCCTTTTAAAATAAATGTTTTTTCACGTTGTTTTTTTATTTGTGAAAGTAGAAACTTTGAATTATTTCCTCAAAACGGATCTTAACTGATCGGACGTTGACATTGTCAGTTAATATCCGTTTTGACGGATCTGGACGTAGCCTTGTACGTTAAAAACGGAAGCCAAGGTTAATGGATGGTAACGGGTGGTCATCCGTTTGCCCATAGGAATGCATTGTCGTCCGTTGACGGATGGAAGAAAAATGGATAGATGGTCCGTCGGTGTGAAAGGGGCCTAAGTTTGACCAATGATAGTTTTAAAACAACTTAATTTATTTGATAATTTAACTAATTCATAATACAATAAAATGATGTTTCTAGTACAAAGTATTACAAAGTTTTATTACAAAGTTTACAAAGACAAGATAGGGGAACTAGAGATACTGTTGTACGAGGAGGACTTGGATTTTGTAGGAATTTCAGAGACCTGGTTCAACAGCTCTAGTGATTGGCTGGCAAACATTCAAGGGTATATCCTTTATCACAAGGATAGAGAGGGTAAAAAAGGTGGAGGGGTATGCCTATATATCAAGAATAATGTACAAGTGAATGTGAGAGATTACTTCACTAAGGGAGCTAGGGAGCTCCTTATGGGTAGAGCTCCAAAGGGATGAAGCTAAGGGGAAAATAATACTGGGAGTATGCTATAGGCCCCCTAAACTGAGGGAGGAAGGCGAGACAGATCTTCTATCACAATTTTCATTAGCAGCAAGGATGGCAATTGTTATCATAATGGGGGATTTTAAAGCGGGAGTCCGGCATTTTTTTTTTTTTTTAAAAAGCCAGCAGCTACAAATACTGCAGCTGCTGACTTTTAAAATAATGGCACTTACCCGCCCAGCGCGCTCCGCGATGTCGGCACCCGAAGCCAATCTCTCGGTCGTCTCTCGGGTGCTGCCGCCGCCATCTTGGGTATGGGAATTAGGAAGTGGAACCTTTGCGGCTTCATTTCCCGGTTCCCTACTGCGCATGCGCGAGTCGAGCTGCGCAATAAGGATGGTCCCCGCTGTCTCTGGGATCCGTGTGTTTCCCAGCAAACAGCGGGGGACCTTCGGAAAGGGGCGTAGATTCTGCGGAAAGGGGTGTAGATTCTGCAGATATCTATGCCGGAAGTGGGTGCAGATACCTGTACTGTACAGGTACCTGCACCCCCCTCCCCCCTGAAAGGTGCCAATTGTGGCGCCGGAGGGGGGAGGGTTCCAATGAGCGGAAGCTCCACTTTAGGGTGGAGCTCCGCTTTAATTATCCAGACATAGACTGGGCAGAGGGAACCGCCCATTCATCTAAGGCTCGCCAGTTCCTAAAGGACAATTTTATGGATCAGATGGTAGACACACCAACTAGAAATAAAGCGTTACTGGATCTACTGATTACTAACAATACAGACCTGATCGTGGATGTGGAAATACGAGACAATTTAGATAACAGCAATCACAGGTCAATTGGCTTCAGTGTAAATCACACAAATAGGAAACATAAGGGGAATACAAAGACACTGAATTTAAAAAGAGCCAACTACCCTAAACTGCAAACCTTGTTAGAAGGCATAAATTGGGATAAAATCTTAGGAACAAAGAACACGGAGGAGAGATGGGTTTGCTTTAAGAGCATATTAAATAAGGGCATTACCCAATGCTTCCCATTGGGTAATAAAGTTAAAAGAGCGAACAAAAGTCCTGGATGGCTTAACTCCAATGTAAAAATGCATATAAAAGCAAAGGAGAAGGCCTGAAAAAAATAAAAATACAAGGTTGAGGGATCATCATCGGCATTCAGACTTTATAAAGAATGCAACATGAAATGTAAGGGTACAATAAGGACGGCTAAGATAGAACATGAAAGACACATAGCGGAGGAGAGCAAAAAAAATCCCAAGAAATTCTTTAAGTATGTAAATAGTAAAAAAGGGAGGACAGACCATATTGGTCCCATAAAGAATGAGGAAGGACATCTGGTTACAAAGGATGGGGAGATAGCGAAGGTATTGAATTTATTCTTCTTCTCAGTCTTCACAAGGGAATCGGGGGCTTCAGTAACCAAAACTTCAATGTTTATCCTCATGACACATCACAGGAAGCATCTCCATGGTTGACAGAGGACAGAATTAAAATTAGACTTGGGAAACCTAACATATAACATAATAAATCACCAGGACCAGATGGCTTACACTTGAGGGTACTTAGGGAACTCAGTCAAGTAATTGCCAAACCATTGTTCCTTATTTTTACTGACAGTCTACTGACTGGGATGATACCAGTTGATTTGTAGAAAAGCCAATGTAGCACCAATATTTAAAAAGGGCCCAAAATACATCCCTGGGAATTACAGACCAGTTAGACTAACATCAATAGTATGTAAACTCTTGGAGGGGATGATAAGGGACTATATACACGATTTTAGTAATAAGAATGGTATCATTAGCAGTAATCAGCATGGATTCATTCTTGCCAAACCAATCTATTAGCCTTCTATGAGGAGGTGTCACGTACGTGGATCGTGAGCCTGACATGTAGAGGAGAGCCTCTCTTGCCGCACCGGCTTGTGGGCCCCTGGGGTTGAGACAGTAGCCACAGAAGCACGGTGGCGCAGGAGTGCCTGGGTTCAGTCCGGTATTGGTAGGGCTGGATGCTCGTGGCTGGAGATGCAGCAGGCAGACCGGTAGAGCTGGGTAGACCAAGACT
Source organism: Lithobates pipiens (assembly GCF_037356315.1). NCBI lineage: Eukaryota > Metazoa > Chordata > Amphibia > Anura > Ranidae > Lithobates > Lithobates pipiens. The sequence goes on along the minus strand of NW_027507764.1, from coordinate 353,895,524 downwards.
GTGGTGGACTGTAATGCAGCAGGCTGGAGGAGTAGATGCAGAGTCAGGCAGGCCGGGTCAGTAACGTTCTGCTGAATCAGGCAGAGCAGAAAGCAGAAGGGAAGTCCAATAAGCAAGCCGAGGTCGGGGTATCAAGCAGACAAGGTTAGTAGGAGCAATCTGGGCCAGAGATCAGAAGTCAGCACAGATAATGGATTTCAGGATACACAGAAGCTGCAGACCAAACAGCAAAAATTCTTGGGTGCAATCACTTTAAATAGCCCCACTGGTGCCAACATTGGTGACACGCGCACGTGTGGCACGCCATTTCTGCTGCACAGCCACGCCTTTCTTGACAGGAGGTGAGTTGCCATCTAGATAAAGGAAGGCCCATATATGTGATGTATCTGGATTTTGCAAAAGCATTTGACACAGTTCCCCATAAACATTTACTGTACAAAATAAGGTCCGTTGGCATGGACCATAGGGTGAGTACATGGATTGAAAACTGGCTACAAGGGCGAGTTCACAGGGTGGTGATAAATGGAGAATACTCGGAATGGGCAGGGTTGGGTAGTGGGGTCCCCCAGTTCTGTGCTGGGACCAATCCTGTTTAATTTGTTCATAAACGACCTGGAGGATGGGGTAAACAGCTCAATCTCTTTATTTGCAGACGATACTAAGCTAAGCAGGGCACTAACTTCTCTGCAGGATGTGGAAACCTTGCAAAAAGATCTGAACAAATTAATGGCAAATGAGGTTCAATGTAGAAAAATATAAAATAATGCATTTGGGTGGCAAAAATATGAATGTAATTTATACACTTGTGGAAGAACCTCTGGGGGAATATAGGATGGAAAAGGTCCTGGGAGTCCTAGTAGATGATAGGCTCAGCAATGGCATGCAATGCCAAGCTGCTGCTAACAAAGCAAACAGAATATTGGCATGCATTAAAAAGGGGATTAATTCCAGAGATAAAACGATAATTCTCCCACTCTAGAAGACTCTGGTATGGCTGCACCTAGAGCATGCTGTCCAGTTCTGGGCACCAGTCCTCAGGAAGGATGTACTGGAAATGGAGCGAGTACAAAGAAGGGCAACAAAGCTAATAAAGGGTCTGGAGTATATTAGTTATGGGGAAAGGTTGCAAACACTGAACTTATTCTCTCTGGAGAAGAGACGCTTGAGAGGGGACATGATTTCAATTTACAAATATCATACTGTTGACCCCACAATAGGGATAAAACTTTTTTTGTAGAAGGGCGTTTAACAAGACTCGTGGCCACCTACCCACTTAAAATTAGAAGAAAAGAGGTTTAACCTTAAACTATTTAGAAGGTTCTTTTCTGTAATGTCGTGTACACACGACTGGAATTTCCGGAAGACTAGATCCGACGGTCTTCTTGACAGACTTTCGGTGTACTTCCGATGAACTCTACCGTACGAGCAGACTTGGACACACACAATCCCACCAAAGTCCAAACAGACGAACTGATTTTTCGACCGGACTCGAGTTCATTGGAAAGATTTGAAACATGTTCTAAATCCAAAGTCCGTGTGATTTTTCGACAGCAAAGGTCTGATTAAGCCTACACGTGGTCAAATTGTCCGACGGATTTGTTCTGTCGGACCTTTGCTGTTGAAAAGTCTGGCCGTGTGTAAACGCATTAGAGTGGTAAGGATGTGGAATTCCCTTCCACAGGCGATGATCTCATCGGGGGGCATTGATAGTTTCCAGAAACTATTAGATAAGCACCTGAACGACCGCAACATACAGGGAAATACAAGGTACTACTGACATATAATCACACACATAGGTTGGACTTATGGACTTGTGTCTTTTTTCAACCTCACCTACTATGTAACTATGTAACTGACAATTTTGAAAAAAAAGATATATTTTTTACTTTTTGTTACAATAAATATCCCCAAAAAATATATAAAAAAAAAATTTCTTCCACAGTTTAGGCTGATTTGTATTCTTCTACATATTTTTGGTAAAAAAATCGCAACAAACGTATATTGATTGGTTTGCACAAAAGTTATAGTGTCTACAAAATAGGGGATATATTTATGGCATTTTTATTATAATTTTTTTTTTTACTAGTACTGAAGGTGATATGCGATTTTTAGCAGGGCTGCGACATCGTGGCAGACAGATTGGACACTTTTGACACTTTTTTGGGACCAATGCCATTTATACAGCGATCAGAGCTAAAAATAGCCACTGATTGCTGTATAAATGTCATTGGCAGCGAAGGGGTTAATATATGAGGGCGCAATCAGAGGGTTAAATGTATATACTAGAGAGTGATTCTAACTGTGGAGAATAGGACTGCCTGAAGGAGGAGACCGAGACCAGGGAGACAGAACGGAGATCTGTCTGTTTACATTGACAGATTACATTGACAGATCTCCATTGTGTCTCTCTCACGAGCGATCACGGGTGACTGGCGGAAATCACAGCCGCCGGGCACGCGCTTCAGCTTCGTCATTGCAGAGCACGCACACCCCCTAGTGGTCTTAAAGCGGCCGACGTACATCTACGGCGATTGGCTCAGGGGAGCCAATCTGCCGCAGTATAACTGCGGTGGCTGGTCCTCTAGTGGTTTAAATGTTACTAAGCCAAGTAATATGAAAATAGTTCACCCCCTCCCGACAGTGCTCACAGCTTATAGTTACATTAAAATATTGCCACTATATACCTTTTTGAATGATCAGTATACCACGGTTACATCACAAACTGCACAGTTTCTTCAGTGCTGAGAGTTCAGGAAGGTGGAGATTTTCAGCCTGTATACACGCCCACATGTGTGATGTCAATATCATGTGACCTGGCTATCTCTGAGAACAATAAACTGTTCTCTCCAGCATAAAATACACAACTGAGCATGTGCAGGTTGAGGTTGGCTACCTTGCTTGTTCTTGCCGAGGTAGACATTGCAGGAGGGGGAGGATCTATGCATACAGGATAAAACAGCCTCTTTACACAATGCAGACGATTAACTCCACAGTGAGTATAACAAGCATGCTATGCTGCATATACACACTGATTTTACTGTTGTGGGTTTAGTAACATTTTAAGAACTGCATGTCCTACCTTTGCTTCCTTTAGATAATGACATTGTCATTTCTATCTGAAATCAGTTGGCCAGGTACCAACATCATAAATTGAAGGGTTCACATAGACCTACAATTTTTCCCAACCATTATCTGTCAAATTGGGTGATAGTTATCCAATCTCTACAGGTACCTTTTAGGCCTAGTTCACACCTATGCAGGTTGCAGTTTGCATATTCCAGTTGCATTTTGCGTTTTTTTAAGGCTTGATTCACACCTAGGCATTTTTTATGCGTTTTGCATTTTGCAGATTTGCACGATCTGTAGTGCAAATCTGCAAAATGCAAAAAGCACTAAAAATGCATAGGTGTGAATCAAGCCTAATACACGTTTTTGATCCATTGAAGTCTATGGCAGCCTTTTTCAACCAAGGTGCCTTGAGGTTTCTCCAGGGATGCCTTGGCAAAATGCCTAAAAATCACCCAAAAATTGTATACAAGCCTGCATATGAATGAAGCCTGCCTTTCAGTTACACCAGTGATGGCGAACCTTGGCACCCCAGATGTTTTGGAACTACATTTCCCATGATGCTCGACGACACTGCAGAGTGCATGAGCATCATGGGAAATGTAGTTCCAAAACATCTGGGGTGCCAAAGTTTGCCATCACTGAGTTACACAAAGCCACATGTTTGGATTGTGCACCATTCCAACCTTCTAGCTGCCCGCGTCCTAACGATCAATGGCATCATCAGTTGATAAGGAGGATATCAGTCCTTGTTTGCCCCTCCCCTGCCTCTCTCCATCAGCATTGGGGTCACATTAGCTGAGTAATGGAGAAAAACTGAGGTAGAAGAGAAACATTGGAATACTAGTCAGTACCACTTTGCAAAAGTGTATTTGCTTTGGAAGAATAAATCACCTCTCATGCCCTGTACACACGGTCGGACATTCCGACCACAAAATCCATCGGATTTTTTCCAGACGGATTTTGGGCAAAACTTGTGTTTCACACACACGCATGCACAAAGTTGTCGGAAAATCCGATCATTCAGAACGAGGTGACTTAAATCACGTACGACGGGACTATAAAGAGGCCAGTAGCCAATAGCTTTCATCTCGTAATTTATTCTGAGCATGCGCGGCACTTTGTATGTCGGAATAACACACGATCGGAAAAAGTGTGATCGGATTTTGTTGTCGGAAAATTTTAGATCCAGCTCTCAAACTCTCAAAAACTTACGACGGAAAAAGTCCCACACACGATCGGATTTTCCGACAGCATAACATGATCGGAACTTTTCCGTCAGAATTTCCGACCGCGTGTATGGGGCATTACGTTGAGTGTCCTACTTGTGTGAATGTTGCTGCATTATGTAAAAAAAAAACCTATAAGAATTTTTTTTTACATTTTAGAATGGGGCACCTCAAGTCTGTCCATAATTTTTAAAGGGTGCCTTGACTGTACAAAAGGTTGAGAAACACTGGTCTATGGAATCAAAAACCAGAAAAAAGTCCATGGCCCTGTCCATAAAATGCACAGAAGTGACATGACCCAAAGGAAACCATGTTAAATAGACTGTAGGGTATTTCTGCAAAACTGAAAACGCACTAAAAAATGCATAAGTGTGAACCAGGCCTTAATAACCCGGCATATATTTTCACATAGGAGCAACTGTAGCCATTCACGACTTTTTTCTGCATAAAAAACATAGTAGGACCGCACCATTACCTGAAAGCAAGCTGATTGGTGTGGTCAATGCTGGAAAATGTATTTCTTCATCTAGTGTCTGTTTACATTATGACTAATATAATAAATAAAAACCTTTATCCTATCAGTTGTTTCTTACATCACAACACTGTAGCTAAATAATCGTTTTTGATCCCAAATCATTAAATATTTTTTTACTTATAGTATTTACTCATATAATGGCTTTCACTGTTAGAGAGAACGGTGTAGTTGACAAGAAAGCACAATGTGTTTGCGACAACAAAACAAGAGGTTAATTTACTAACAATGTGTGAAATGTAAATATGTAGCAACACACAGTTTATTGATCCTGTCCAATAGACAATCAAAGCACATGCCTGATTGCACTTTTGAACTTTGTTAGTAAATAAGACCTTTCTGAAAGAGACAGTTTGGTTTGCTACTAAATAGTTTTACCAATCACTTTGGCGCGTTATGTTTCCACAACAAATATGCTTACCCTGGAAGGAAGTGTGTTTTGACCTCAGGTTTTGCACATTTTTGTACTTTAGTGTTCACGTGCATTAAAATGTATAAACATGATTTTACATGTGTTTACCTACATTTACATGTATTTACATTCATTAACATCAATTAGAATGCATTTCCTACAAAAACAAATAGTTAAAAAAATACAAATGGCCATATAGTACTTGTTTTTAGGCCTAATTCACACCTATGCAGGTTGCAGTTTGCATATTGCAGGTGCATTTTGCGTTTTTCAATAGACGCTTTTGAGCCATTGAAGTCTATGGAACCAAAAAACACAAAAAAATCCCTAGGCCTTTTCATAAAATGCACAGATGTGAACTACATCCATAGGAAACCATGTTAAATGGACTGTAGTGTGTTTTTCCAAAACTGAAGACGCACTAAAAAAGGCATAGGCATAGCTTCCAACTCCAACACCGTGCCTCCTTAAAGTACAATATAATAAATTCCTCAATACCATCTTATGCCATCCATGATTGGATTGAGGTCCGGCTAACTTTGAATAAGTTGAATAAAGCTGTATGTGGCTTGGAAGAATTTAGCCAAAGGAGGAAAGATCCTTTTTATTATATGCCTGGTGGTCACTTTGTGGCCAAAGATATCTGGTGAGCACATTTATATGTCACTTCGGGTGAAGCACTTTATTTCAAGATTTGAAGCACATTGCACATTAGAAGGCACGGTGTTGAAGTTTATATACAAGACCCGAATTTACACATTGTTTTAAATCCATATTATATGGAAAAAAAATTGGACTTTTTCACACAAAATATATGATTCACTTGTTGTTGATATGATATATCATGCACTTTACTTAATAATGAATTATTTCATGTTCCACGTATGCCCTTTATCACCATCTTTTATACTTTATTAGTTAGCACAAATATTTGGTGCTGCATTAGAACATTTTAGAGTAATATATTTGGCACCGTTTCTAATTTTTATTTTCATAGCTCCCAACTGTCCCTGATTTGGAGCAATGTCCCTCTGTCCCTCGTCCCTCCCTCATTTGTCCCTCATTTTGGTCTGATCTATATAGTTGTATATAAAATGCACTTTTTATCTTTCAAACAGTGTTTCCCTGTTTTAAACCTTTCATCCAAATTCTAAATTGTTGCATTTGTAATTTTTAAAAGCCAATGTAAAGGAATAGTCGTGGTAAAAAAAAAGATTTCAATTTTTCTCTCGCGGATCCCCTCGTTCATATGAGGACTTGGTATACATCCCTTTCCAACTCCTTTCCATTCTGGTCATATAGGCAGATACAACAATTCCTCTCCTCCCATGTGATGACAGAGACATGGACAAGACAATTGACGCCCTTCGAATCATTGTGTACGGCACTGCCCCCACAAAGACATTTCTTGATTTCTTGTATGTACAGTAGACTCATAGACAATCCCTCCAGCACCTTAGACTCAGCATGCAAAGCCTGGGAGTCTGACCTTCAGATTTCCCTCAATGATGATGATTGGGCCCTCATTAATGAATATACCCACAAGGGCTCCCTAAATGTTGCCATCCAGGAAAATTGCTAAAAAATTGCAACACACTGGTACAGGACCCCAACCCGTGTACAAAAAATCTCCCGATCTATTCCAGATACATGCTGGAGATGTGGAGGGGCAAAGGGAACCATGATCCACATTTGGTGGGACTGTGATTCCCTTCAGCCATTATGGAAAGAGGTACATGAGCTCACTGCGCACATCACTACTTACACCTTGGATTACTCTCTAGCACAGTACCTCCTACACTATACACATCTAACCAAAACAGAATACTATAAATCCTGGCCATACATATGGTAAATGCAGCAAGACTATGCATTCCTGTTCACTGGCAATCCACACACACTCCGACTGTTGGAGAATGATTCATGAGGATTTCCAAAATTGAGGATATAGAAGAGCTAGTTCACATCTCTCAAGAGCGTATCCAGCAATTTATGACAACGTGAGCATATTGGACTCACTTTAAAGTGGTTGTAAACCCTTACAACACACTTTCAGGTAAGCCTACAGGTAAGCCTTAATCTAGGCTTACCTGTAGGTCCAAGAAATATCTCCTAAACCTACACGGTTTAGGAGATATTTGGCGAAAGACAGGCAGCAGGGAGACCCACGAGAAGATGGATGCGCCGGACTACAGGGGACAGCGGTGACATCGCTGGCTCATGTGTCAGGTAAGTGACACATAATGGACTACTATGCGATGCATAGTAGTCCATTATGCTTTACCTTTGCAGGGAATGAAAGACGAAGTAAACTCATCAGGGTTTACTTCCTCTTTAAATCAACACAGCATTTTCGAGCCTATAACTCTTAAACTAAAACTGACACTCTCCTAGTTGTAGGTGGTAAAAGAAAACAAATCGGAGCAGTAAAGCAACACTGGAGAATGAATACTGGTTCTGACAACTCCTACACCCTTTTTTTTTCTTTTTCTCTCTTTCTCTCTTTCTCTCTCTCGCTCTTTCCCACTATCTCTCCTCTTTGTAAGAACAATTTGTTTAAGCTACCATTTACGCCTCTACTTGCACCCCCCACTAGTCTTAGCCCTTATACACACGGTCGGAGATTCCGTCAGAATGTGTCCAATCGGAGCGGTTTGTGAGATATTCCGACTGTGTGTGGTATGCATCGGACTGTTTCCGTCGGAATATCCGTCGGACCAAATTTTCCAACTTGTTGGAAATATTTTCCGACAAACTGCTCCGATCGGACATACTCCGATCATGTGTAGAGAATTCCGATCGGACAAAGTGCCACGCATGCTCAGATCAAATTCCTACATCAAAGCTATTGGCTACTAGCCTAAACGTAGTCCCATCGTAACAAAATTACGTCATCACGTTCTGAAAGATCGGATTTTCCGACAACTTTGTCCGACCGTGTGTATGCAAGATCCGTCGGACAAAATCCAACGGACAAAATCCGACGGATTTGGTTGTCGGAATCTCCGACCGTGTGTACAAGGGCTTAGACTGTGTGTGAGTTGGAATGCCGGCAGGCTTGATAATCATTTTGTATTTATGGTTTGTCTATGTGCCTTGGAATTTCGCATAAAACATTTACTGTCACGTTTTTGCTGTATGCACTGTTCTATGCAATAGTAATAAAAATCTTTATGTAAAAAAAAGGTTTTGTGGATTTAATTAACCTTTTGTTTTGGTTAATTCTCCTTTAAGAGGGTGTGGTAGGGGCCGCGTCCTATGCCTACATACGTTTGCTAGTAGGTGTCCCTCATTCCCAACTCAAAATGTTGGGAGGTATGCATAGGTGTGAACCAGGCCTAAAATAAGATGCAGGAAGTGCATTGCTGATAAAACCCTGTGTACTGCATCATTTAATGTCACACTTATTTCAAGGCCGTGTACACCAATACAGTGCATTGTGCACCACTCTATTGTATGAGGTTTAAAGTATAGCTAAAGACAAAACTTTATTTTAATTTTGGATGGAGTGGAGATGGGTTAGAACCCCTGTCAGTTTTTATTGCTGTCTGTGTCCTCGTTAAGGAGTTTCACCCTCTCTACTTGTCCTGTTTACCATTATCATTGAAAGTGAAAGTAAAAGAAAATCACAAATTTTGGGTTGTCCCTAGATAAGTAATAGAGTGGAAATCTTTCAATGGGAATACTGGTTCTGGTGACCTGGGGGTCCCCAAGGAATTCCCTTAATTTGCAGGGATTTCCTCTCACTTCCTGTTTGGCTACGGGACTGAAAGTGAAGGGAAATCTCCGCAATGGCACACAGATGACCAAAAACAAAATCTGACAGGGGTTATAACCTCCCTCATGGACCCTTAGCCTAGGTTAAGACTGGTGCTATGCGGGTAACCGTATGTGATTCGGACAGGAATCGCGCCGCATTTCTGTTAAAATCACATGTGACTTATTGAAGTGCGATTTGAGCAGCACTGGAATCGATCACATTGGTGTTCCAACTAACTTGACATTAACACCCGCAATGGTTTGCATGAATGGAAAGTGATGGTGATATGGTGCAGGAAGCACAAAAGAATCGCTGCAAATCCTGCACCACATCAGTGTGAACCTAGGCTTATGCCGCGTACACACAACCGGACTTTCTGGCAGACTAGGTCCGACGGTCTTCCCGACTGACTTTCCGAACGAACGGACTTGGCCACACATGAACGGACTAAGTCAGTTCAAAAGTCCATTAGTTTTGAATGTGATGACGTAAGACGGGACTAAAAAAGGAAGTTCAACAGCCAGTAGCCAATAGCTTCCCTTGCATCGTATTTGGTCCGTCGGACCAGCATAGAGACAAACGGTTTTCCCGATAGGAATTGAGTCCGTCGGACAGATTTGAAACATGTTCTATTTCTAGGTCCGAAGGATTTTTTTAATGAAAAATTATCGGATTAGCCCACACACGATCGGATTGTCCGATGGACTGATTCCGTCAGGACTAGTCTGCTGAAAAGTCCGGTCGTGTGTACGCGGCATTAGAGTTACTACTGCACAGCCCTGTATTATTCACTGAAAAAAGGCATGCATGTGCTTACAGCAGCCTTTTTCAACCAGGGTGCCCAGGTACCCTGGGGTGCCTTCAGGTTTCTTTAGGAGTGCCTAGGTAAAATTCCTAACCATGTGAGTACCATCCCTGGGGCGGTTGAGTTGGTTTGTTTTCCGCCCCCCCGGCTGGAGCACCAGACGCCACTGCAACTCAGTACAACAAACACTGGTTGAAACGAAAAATTTAATCCAATAAATTAATCTAAAATAAAACCAAAAGGTCAGTGGGGAGTCAGACCGCAGGATTCAGAAGAACAGTGTCTCGACAAACCGTGTGAGCCAATAACAGGCTCACCACAAGCTGTCAAAACACACACTTCCTCTTGATAATCCGACAAAATTAAATCAATACAAAAATGTGACAAATACAAGTCATCCTAAAAAAACATAAATGAGTGTTAGTAAACAATGTCTGGGTGTTGGACTTTTAGTAAAATTGCAAACTGCAAAATGATATATTCTTTTTGTCAGGGTACACTGACCTATCCAGTCATTAGTACAAAATATTCTAGAGTAGTCTTTCTCAACCAGGGTGCCCAGGCACCCTGGGTTGCTTTGAGGTATATTCAGGGGTGCTTTGGCAAAATGCCTACAAATTGCTCAAAGGGGTGTGGATGAAGGCTGCCTTTTAGTTAAACTAAGGCCCCTTTCAGACTTGTAAGACTTCAAAGTCACGTGATGCGGCCGTGATTTTGGCAAAACAATACAACTGTGGATCCGACTTTGCCCTGCAACTTGAAGTCTGACTTCAATGAAAAGAGATCCAACTTTGATCCCCAGCAATACCAAGTACTGTCTGGTATGAATCTTTAGGGGGAACTCCACGTACAATGTAAAGAAAAACAAAATGGGTTCCCCCTCCAAGAGCATACCAGGCCCTTGGGTCTGGCATGGATTTTAAAGGGAACCTCCACGCTAAAAAAAATGACGTGGGGTCCCCCCAAAATACATACATACCAGACCCTTATCTGAGCACACAGCCCGGCAGGTCATAAATAGGGTGGGGACGAGCGAGTGCTCACCCTCCTGAACTGTACCAGGCCGCATGCCCTCAAGATGGGGTTAGGGGCTTTGGGCAGGGGAGCTCTGCGCCCCCCACCCCCAAAGCACCTTGTCCCCCTCCCCCCCCACCCCCTTGTCCCCAGCAGAAGCAGAAGACAGCAGACAGGGGTACAAGAAATGGAGAGGGCTAGAAGACATCAGCAAAAAGTGGAGAAGACCTGGAGAAGGGAGAAGAACCGGCAGAGGCAGAAGACATCAGCTGAGGAGGCAGAAGAGCTGGGGAGGGGAGAAGAAGTCGGAAGAGACCCAGAAACTGCCTAATAAATTACTTTAAAAACATGTGTACTGTGTTTTATTTTTTACACTTTTTTTAGGTGAATGGGTAGGGGTACTATGTACCCTATACTCATTCACATAGGTTGAGGGGCTGGAATATGGGGGTCCCTTTGTTAAAGGGAGCTTCCAGATTCTGATAAGCCCACCCCCAACAAACCCAGACAATCAATGACCAGGGTTGTCGGGAAGAGGCCCTTGTCCCCATCAACATGATGCTTTGGGGGTGAGGAGCGCAGACCCACCCGCCCCAAAGCACCCACCCCCCATATTGAGGACATGTGGCCTGGTATGGTTAAGGAGGGGGCGCTTGCTCGTTCCCACCCCCTTTCCTGAGCTGCTGGGCTGTGTGCTCAGATAAGAGTCTGGTATGGATTTTGGGGGGGCCCCCACGCGGTTCCCCTTAAAATCCATACCAGGCTGAAGGGCCTGGTATGCTCTTGTAAGGGAAACCAATGCAAATATTTTTTTTTATTTGGCGTGGAGTGCCTCTTCAAGATCATCAGAGCACAAGTCGCACGCCAAAGTCGGATCAGTTAGGACTGCGATCCGACTTTGATCCGACTTCCATGATATTCAATGGGCTGAAGTAGGTTCAAAGTCAGACCAAAGTAGTGCAGGGACTACTTTGAAGTCGGCACGACTTGAAGTCATACTAATATGAATGGTACTCATTGGAAATCATGGGGAACGACTTGTCATACGACTTTGAGTCCCAAATCGTAGGACAAGTCGTACAAGTGTGAAAGGAGCCTTAGTCACAGGTTTTCATTGTGCACCATTACAACCTTCTAGCTGCCAGCATCCTAACAACCAATGGCATCATCAGTTGATAAGGAGGATGTCAGTTGCCTTCATATGATCCTTGTTTGACTATACCCTGCCTCTTTCCATCAGCGTTGGGGTCACATTAGCTGAGTGATGGAAAAACATTGGAATACATTGAAAAACATTGGAGTACCAGTTTGCAAAAGTGTATTTGCTTGGGAAAAATAATTCACCTCTAACGTTGGGTGTCCTGCTTGGACTTGTGGACGTAATACATTATGTAAAACTATTAGAATTGTTTTTATTTTTAGAATGGTGCCTCGAGACTGTCCATAATTTTTAAAGGGTGTCTCAAGATTGTCCATAATTTGTGAAGGGTGCCTTGACTGAAAAAAGGTTGAGAAACACTGTTATAGAAGTATAAGGGAATACAATTGTTAAATCATTTCTCGATGGAAAAATCTCTGATGGTTTTCCCGTTGGAATTCCCACGGAATTCCACTCAAACTGACTTGCCTACACACAGTCACACCAAATTCCGACCGCCAAGAACATGGTGACATACAACACGTACGACGGGACTAGAAAAAGGAAGTTCAATACCTACCCTGTTTCCCCTAAAATAAGACCTAGCGTGATTGTCGACGATGGCTGCAATATAAGCCCTACCCCCCAAATAAGCCCTAGTTAAAGTCCTTCTATGTCTTATTCTCAGGGTAGGGCTTATTTTTGGGGAAAGAGGGTGGGGTTTATTTGGGGGTAGGGCTTATATTGCAGCCATCACCGACACTCATGCTAGGTCTTATTTTAGGGGAAACAGGGTAGTAGCCAAAAGCTTCCATCTTATAGTTTAATCTGAGCATGCATGAGTTTTTGCACGTTGGAATTGCATACACACAATCGGAATTTCGGAATGTTTTTCCATCGGGAAAACTGAGAACATGCTATCAAATTTTTGCTGCCAGGAATTCAGCCAGCTAAATTCCGATGGAGCATACATACGGTCGCATTTTCCAATGAAAAGCTCTCATCGGTCTTTTGCTGGCCGAAATTCCAATCGTGTGTACGCACTAGGATTAGAACTATTACATAGACAATATAAATCCAAATAATTTACACATACACCTCAGCTCACAAATCCACCCCAGCATACCATACACCATATCCTATTAAAGGGCAAAAATGCCCCAATATCACCTTACTCATTCATAAAAGTGTGTGAGGTGCCACTCAAAACTGAGACCCTCTGAAATTCTGGTATGCAAGTAAAAAATCCAATATACCCCCATTTACATAATAAACTGAACCTTTCTCCCCCTCTTTTATGAGTTACAACCTTCTCTATGGCCTGGATACGAATAGCCATGGTATTACCCCCATGGCATTTGTTAAAATGACATACCACGCTAGATTCTTCATAGTATCACCTATCACCAGAATTTCAAACTATAGGGTGTAGAAAATGCTGGTACATTCTATTCTCCTTCTGAACCTGAATAGGGGTACCCCCACTGGACAAAGAGATGACAGATCGCTTCACACTCATGTAAATATTCTGTCTCATCGGAACAAACCCCGCAAACAAAAACCTCAATAATTGACCGACTGGGATGCCCCTAATTGTATCTAGGGTGGCCTGAATCTGCACGAATCTGCTAGTATGCACCGCATACTAGCTCATTATGAAATACTTACCTTAGAACTAGGCGCCGGCATCTCTCTCGGTCCATGCTGAGGGAGCTGACATGTTCCCTCAGCATGTCTTCTGGGTATCATGGCTCTGGCGCTGTGAGTGGCCGGAGCCGCGATGTTGTCACGGCAGGAGTTTCCTTCCCAGCAGGGTCTGGCTTCTGCCAGACTTTCAGCCGAGAATCCCCGGTGCGCATGCACCGCTGAAGTCAACGTCTCATTGCGAGGGGAATATCTAAACCGTACAGGTTTAGGAGATATTCTTTTTACCTGCAGGTAAGCCTTATTATAGGCTTACCTGTAGGTCAAAGTGAAAAATGTAACTATGCAACCGCTTTAATAACAAAATCATTACCTCTACTCAATTTCATGAGCAATTCACGCTCCTCAGGCAAAAGGTTGTCGTTAAAAATGGTACCACATACAGAAAATTGGGACACCAGCCTAGTAAGATCTCGCTCAATCATCTTTTCAAACTTGTTCATTACTTTAACCCACGAGTTGACCGATAAAAATCGGATCTGGTTTTACAACTCATGGGTCCAGCAATGGCAGTGCCCTCCTCTCTAACCATACTTGACACACCCATCAGATCTTCCAAAACTATGATTGCACACTGGTCTCCAAGATCTGGGATCCACCAATAGGATGCAAAATTATGTCACTGGGCACTGCCACCTGCATCCCGATTGGACTTCCTCAGAGGTAAACACCTCCGCATTAGCAAATGCCAGGCTGCATTTGCTGAGACTTACTTTATATTTCTAGGCCAGCTCAGTTATTCTTGTGTGTCATGCTGTGTCATGTAGGTGATGGGAATAAATGGATAAAGGGTATGCTACAAATTAGTTAATTATGCCACTATGTTTTATATATATTTTTGGAGGAAAATGTAAAAAATAATATTGCATAATACTGTGGGTACCTAAGAAATATTTTTTTTCTTTTCTTTTTCATTTTTTAGTCTAAAGTGTTTAAATACACACAATATTATTATTATACGGGATTTATATAGTGCCAACAGTGTGGCAAGCAGAGGCGGCTCTCTAATTAGGCAACTAAGGCGGCTGCCTAAGGCCTCGCACTCTCAGGGGCCTCGCGGCCGCCCAATATGCGAGTGGGAGTTGCAGGGAATGTCCCCCGGTCAGTGTCCCTGACTTGCTTCCGGGGCTGCGACTCGTTTTTCCCACCCAGGGGCGGACTGTCACTGACCACTTCCCAAGGTCAGAAGATCAGTGGGTGGAGCCATGTACTCCTCACCCCCGGCTCCTCCCTCCTGCCGTGCACCGCGGATCTCTGCCTCCGGCTATGTGCAGAGCTTGGATAATACTTGCAGTAGCTGAGCAGCTCCCCCGGCTCCGCGATCTCCTCTGCAGGGTGGACGATCTGAAATGGAGGAGGACCTGTTGTCAGAGCCCGGCGATCATCCAGGAGCCAGTCTGCAACTAACAACCTCAAAGGTACAGTCCTGCCCATGCCCGACACTGACACATCCCTACCCGTGACATCACCTCCTGACTGAGGGCCCCCCCCGGAGAATTATCGCTGCCTTCCGCCCCTGGGACCTCACACACACTGCTCTGAGTGATGATATGCATGCAGTCCGGCATATGATGCCACCTACTGACCACATGCTATTATCATTATCCTCCTCATCCCACGGTTCCTGGCATCCTACCTCCTGTAATACTTCCCACTGTCAGCTTCCTACCAATTTACCCTGTCTTCATCTCCATCCTTATCCTAATCCCCCTGTTCTAATCCCATCACCCTACCATCATCTCTGCTGTACCCCACTGCCAACTGACTACCACCTCACCCCCTGTCATCAACATCTCCTACCCCCCCCCTCTGACATCCTACCACCCTGCCTCCTGTCATTATCATCGCCATGTACCCCACCTCTAGCATCCACCACCCTACCCCTGTTATCCTTATCTTCATCCCCCCTGTACCCCACTGTCAGCGGCCTACCACCCCACATCATCATCATCCCCTCCCTATACCCCACTGTCAGCTGCCTACACCCCATGTCATCATCATCCCCCTGTACCCCACTGTCAGCTGCCTACCACCCCACATCATCACCATCCCCTCCCTGTACCCCACTGTCGCCTGCCTACCACCCCACGTCATCATCATCATCCCCCCCTGTACCCCACTGTCAGCTGCCTACCACCCCACATCATCATCTCCCCCTGTACCCCACTGTCAGCTGCCTACCATCCCACATCATCATCACCCCTCTCCCCTGAACCCCACTGTCAGCTGCCTACCACCCCACATCATCATCATCCCCTCCCTGTACCCCACTGTCAGCTGCCTACCACCCCACATCATCATCATCCCCTCCCTGTACCCCACTGTCAGCTGCCTACCACCCCACATCAGCATCATCCCCCCTGAACCCCACTGTCAGCTGCCTATCACCCCACATCATCATCTCCCCCCTGTGCCCAATGTCAGCTGCCTACCACCCCCCATCATCATATCCCCCCTGTACCCCACTGTCAGCTGCCTATCACCCCACATCATCACCCCCCTGTACCCCACTGTCAGCTGCCTACCACCCCACATCATCGTCATCCCCCCTGTACCCCACTGCCGACATCCCACTCATCAACATCCCCATCATCCCTCTGTATTCCACCTCTGGCATGCCACCACCCCATCACCTGTCACATTCTTGTCTTAATCCCTCCTGGTACCCCACTGTCAGCTGCCTACCACCCCATGTAATCATCATCATACCCCCTGTACCCCACTGTAAGCTGCCTACCACTCCACGTCATCATCATCCCCCCCTGTACCCCACTGTCAGCTGCCTACCACCCCACATCATCATCATCCCCCCTGCACCCTTACTGTCAGCTGTCTACCACCCCACGTCATCATCACCCCTTCCCCCTGAACCCCACTGTCAGCTGCCTACCACCCCACATCATCATCTCCCCCCTGTACCCCACTGTCAGTTGCCCACAACCCCACATCATCACCCCCCCTGTACCCCACTGCCGACATACCACTCATCAACATCCCCATCATCCCTCTGTATTCCACCTCTGGCATGCCCATACCCCATCACCTGTCATCATTCTCATCTTAATCCCTCCTGGTACCCCACTGTCAGCTGCCTACCACCCCACGTAATCATCATCATCCCCCCCTGTACCCCACTGTAAGCTGCCTACCACCCCACATCATCATCATCCCCCATGTACCCCACTGTCAGCTGCCTACCACCCCATGTCATCATCACCCCTCCCCCCTGAACACCACTGTCAGCTGCCTACCACCCCACATCATCATCATCATCTCCCCCCTGTACCCCACTGTCAGCTGCCTACCACCCCACGTCATCATCATCCCCTCCCTGTACCCCACTGTCAGCTGCCTACCACCCCACATCATCATCTCCCCCCTGTACCCCACTGTCAGCTGCCTACCACCCCATATCATCGTATCCCCCCTGTACCCCACTGTCAGCTGCCTACCACCCCACATCATCATCATCACCCCCCTTTACCCCACTGTCAGCTGCCTACCATCCCACATCATCATCACCCCCCCTGTACCCCACTGCCGACATCCCACTCATTAACATCACCACCATCCCTCTGTATTCCACCTCTGGCATGGCACCACCCCATCACCTGTCATCATTCTCATCATAATGCCTCCTGGTACCCCACTGTCAGCTGCCTACCACCCCACGTAATCATCATCATCCCTCCCTGTACCCCACTGTAAGCTGCCTACCACTCCACATCATCATCATCCCCCCTGTACCCCATTGTCAGCTGCCTACCACCCCACGTCATCATCACCACTCCCCCCTGAACAACATTGTCAGCTGCCTACCACCCCACATCATCATCATCTCCCCCCTGTACCCCACTGTCAGCTGCCTACCACCCCACGTCATCATCATCCCCTCCCTGTACCCCATTGTCAGCTGCCTACCACCCCACGTCATCATCACCCCTCCCCCCTGAACACCACTGTCAGCTGCCTACCAACCCACATCATCATCATCTCCTCCCTGTACCCCACTGTAAGCTTCCTCCCACCCCACGTCATCATCATCCCCCCTGTACCCCACTGTAAGCTGCATACCACCCCACGTCATCATCCTCCCTCCCTGTACCCCACTGTAAGCTGCCTACCACTCCACGTCATCATCATCCCCCCTGTACCCCATTGTCAGCTGCCTACCACCCCACGTCATCATCACCACTCCCCCCTGAACAACATTGTCAGCTGCCTACCACCCCACATCATCATCATCTCCCCCCTGTACCCCACTGTCAGCTGCCTACCACCCCACGTCATCATCATCCCCTCCCTGTACCCCATTATCAGCTGCCTACCACCCCACGTCATCATCACCCCTCCCCCCTGAACACCACTGTCAGCTGCCTACCAACCCACATCATCATCATCTCCCCCCTGTACCCCACTGTAAGCTTCCTCCCACCCCACGTCATCATCATCATCCCCCCTGTACCCCACTGTAAGCTGCGTACCACCCCACGTCATCATCATCCCTCCCTGTACCCCACTGTTAGCTGCCTACCACCCCACATCATCATCCCCCCGTACCACACTGTCAGCTGCCTACCACCCCACCTCATCTTCTTCTCCCCCCTGTACCCCACTGTCAACTGCCTACCACCCCACATCATCATCATCACCCCCCTGTACCCCACTGTCAGCTGCCTACCACCCCACATCATCATCACCCCTCTGTACCCCACTGCCGACATCCCACTCATCAACATCCCCATCATCCCTCTGTATCCCACCTCTGGCATCCCACCAACCCATCACATGTCATCATTCTCATCTTAATCCCTCCTGGTACCCCACTGTCAGCTTCCTTCCACCCCACCCCCTGCCATCATCATCCCCCCATACCCCAGCCCTGACATCCTACCACCCTGCCTCCTGTCATCATCATCCCCATGTAACCCACCTCTAGCATCCATCACCCTACCCCTGTTATCATCATCATCTTCATCCCCTGTACCCCACTGTCAGCTGCCCACCACCCCACCTCATCATCATCCCCCCTGTACCCCACTGTTGACATCCTACCACCGCCTCATGTCATCAACATCCTCATCATCTCTGTACCCCACCTCTGGCATACTACCACCCTACCTCCTGTCATTATCATCTTCATTCCTCCTGTACCCCACCTCTGGCATCCTATCATTCTACCCCCTATCATGATAGGGGAGATATGATCTCAGCCTCTCCCCAATACTGCTATCATCACCCCAAACTACATCCTCTCATCCAACCAAATGTACTCCAACAGTTGCATCACACACCATAATACTGCCCTGCCACCCAGTGAGCAAACAGTGAGTGATAATAATAAGCAGTAACCCATAGCAACCAATCAGTGAGCAGTAATAATGTGCAGTAACCTCTAGCAATCCACCAGTAGGCGCCAATAATGTGCAGTAACATCTAGCAACCAATGATTAAGCGGTAATGACATGCAGTAACCTCTACCAACCAATGAGTAGGCTGTAATGATGTGCAGTAACCTCTAGCAACCCATCAGTGAGCGGTAGTAAAGGTGTAGTAACCTCTAGCAATCCATCAGTGAGCTGTAATAACGTGCAATACCTTCTAGCAACCAATCAGTAAGAAGAAAGGATATGCAGTGACCTCTAGCAACCAATCAGTGAACCTGAAGTAATCAGTGAGTGTGAACTAGATCGTTATGTTTACATTATTAAAGTTTTTTTTAGATAAGTCTATGTGCATTTGTTTTTTTGGGATGTTGGGATGGAAAGCGAAAATGCTAGGGGTGGGGGCCAGGAAAATGTTTGAATTATTTTTCCCATTATGGGCATGAGTGGGGCCTCATGTCTACGATTTGCCTAAGGCCTCACAAAGCCTAGAGCCGCCTCTGGTGGCAAGCATTTACAATATAAAGGGAGACAGTGCAGAAACAATACAATTCAATATGAGAATGTTAGGAGGGCCCTGTTCCTGATAGTTTACAATCTAATATGCTACAATTCAATTTCACATTAGATTATTATATAATTCCGCAGTTATGTTTGCTGTATCATATGCTTCAAATTCAGTTTGTAACGTCATTCTTAGAATTGTGAATTTTTAAAGAAACTAGTCAGTATAATTGTGATTTGTAGCTAGATGTTAATAATTATTGTGACTATCACCTATACACTAGGGATTGGCCAATGACTTAACATACATAAACTTTGAACTGGCCACTCAGGGGTTAAAGGACATATATGGTAGGTAGTTTTAACTGAGGGGTTAACACACATACTCTGTGAACCAACCACTGTGAGGTTGATACATACATGATGGATATTGCCCACTAAAGGGCTTGCATGCACTCAGTAGTGTATTAAGGTTTTGTACTGCCCTAGGCCTGACTAATCTCGTGCACCCCCTATTTTAAATATCACCCACCCCTTCCTGTCAAGGCCACACCCCGTGTTGTTTAAAACCCGCCCTGAAATTTTTGAGTGGGGACAATAGTTCTGAGGGCCTGGAGGGGGAGGGCAATGGATTCCCTTAATTTGCATAGATTTCCTCTCACTTCCTGTTTGGCTATGGGGCAGGAAGTGAAGGAAAATCTCTGCAATGGGACAGTGATGGTAAAAAATAAACTGACAGGGGCTATAACCCTCCTTTATTCTATCCAAAATGGAAAAAAATTGGATTTTTATATACAGCTTACCTGTAAAATCCTTTTCTTGAGAGTACATTACGGGACACAGGAGCTTCATTACATAGTGGGTTATATAGGCACCTCTGGTGATTGGACACTGGTTGACCCCAATTAAGGAGAATTCCTCCCCTATATAACCCCTCCCATATGGGAGGCACCTCAGTTTTGTAGCAAAGCAATAAGAAACCACGTAAAACCCAAGAGGGGCGGGAGCCCTGTGTCCCGTGATGTACTCTCAAGAAAAGGATTTTACAGGTAAGCTGTATATAAAAATCCCATTTTCTTGATCATACATCACGGGACACAGGAGCTTCATTACATAGTGGGATGTCCCATAGCAATGCTCAGATTGAGGGGAGGGAGACACAGATCATAATTATAGACCGCCAGGGACCGGAGGACCTAAACTGCAGCCTGCAGTACACTGAGCCCGAAGGCGATATCCTCTTGCCCTCTGACATCCACCTGATAGAATCTGGTGAATGTGTGGACTGATGACCAAGTTGCAGCCTTACAGATCTGAGCCAGGGAGGCCTGGTGATGCACTGCCCAAGAAGCACTAACAGCCCTAGTAGAGTGCGCTTTCACTTGAAAAGGAGGAATCTTCCCCTTTACACTATAGGCCTGAGAAATAACTTGTCTAATCCACCCTGAGAGAGTCGATTAGGGCCTTCCGGCAAAATAAATAAATAAATAAGCAATCAGTTTTCCTTATCTGAGTAGTTGCTTGAATATAAATACTGATTGCTCTAACCACATCCAAAGTGTGCAAAGATTCTTCTTCTGTGGACTGTGGGTCCGGAAAAAAGGATGGTAGGATTACATCTTGATTCAAATGGAATCCCGAAACCACCTTAGGTAGAAAGGACCTGTTGGGACGCATGACCACCTGGTCCTTATGAATAATTAGATACGGCTCCTTGCTGGAAAGAGCTACTAGCTCTGATACTCTTCTAGCCGTGGATATGGCTACCAAGAAGACCAATTTTTTAGTCAGGAGAGCTAATGAAGCCAGATGCAAAGGTTCAAATGGTTGCCCCTGCAAAGCCGAGAGAACCAAATTCAGATCCCAAGGGCATACCGGAGGTTTGACTGGCGGTCTTATCCGCATGGCCCCCTGGATAAAAGCCCGTACCAGGGAATGTGATGCAAGTGGCTTTTGAAAAAACACTGACAGGGCAGAAATCTGCACCTTGATAGTGCTTATGGCCAAATTCATTTCTAGGCCTGACTGGAGAAAGGCCAAGATCCTGCTAATGACATACTTCCTAGGATGCCATTCCCTAAGTTCACACCAGGAAACATATGCCCTCCAGATTTTGTAATAAATAAGCCTGGAGGCCGGCTTTCTGGTATTGACCAGAGTAGAAAGGACTGGCCCCTAAAGGCCACGGTCTCAGCAGCCAAACCGTCAAATTCAGACTGCGTAAAGCAGGATGGTAGATTGGACCCTGTGAGAGCAGATCTGGCCGGAGAGGGAGGATCCATGGCCTGCCTACTGCCAACTTCATGATCTCTGCGTACCATGGTCGCCTGGGCCAAGCCGGGGCCACCAAAAGGACCGACTTTGTCTCCCTCTTGACTCTTCCCAGGAACCGCGACAGAAGCGGGCTCGGGGGGAAGGCATGGATCAGATTGCACTGATCCCAGGGAACTGTCAGAGCATCTGACCCCTGAGCAAGTGTATCTCTTGTCCTTGACACAAAATTGTCCAGTTTCCTGTTGAACCTGGATACAAACAGATCTACGTCTGGAGTACCCCACCTGTGACATATGCTCCGAAACACGTCGGGGTGCAGAGCCCATCTTCCTGGGCACAACTGCTGGCGGCTCAGAAAATCCGCCTGCCAATTTTCCACTCCTGGAATGAAGCCTGCAGAAAGACACAGAACATGCTTTTCTGCCCAGACAAGTATGCGATTCACCTCTTTTTTGGGCCACCAGATCCTGGTACCGCCCTGGTGAATGATATAAGCCACTGCTGTGGCATTGTGCGACTGA
Organism: Lithobates pipiens; assembly: GCF_037356315.1. Lineage (NCBI taxonomy): Eukaryota > Metazoa > Chordata > Amphibia > Anura > Ranidae > Lithobates > Lithobates pipiens. The sequence goes on along the minus strand of NW_027507764.1, from coordinate 353,873,181 downwards.
ACCGAACCGGGAGACCTCGTAGTCTGTAAGACCACTTTATGAGAGCCATATAAACTGCCCGGATCTCCAAGATATTTATGGGCAATAGCTTCTCGATTGCAGACCATTCCCCTGCGAGCACGTCTCCTCCAATACTGCTCCCCAGCCTGACAGGCTGGCATCTGTTGTGATAATCTTCCATGGAAGAGGAAGAAAGGTTTTGCCCTCCAGCAAATTCTTGGTTTGTAACCACTAGACGAGACTTTGCGTGTCCCTGGGGATAGACGCATAGGAAGATCCAAGACTTGGGGCTTCCTGTTCCAAGCCGCAAGGATGCATCTTTGCAGAGGCTTTGAGTGGAACTGGGACGGCCTCGAGGGATGTGACCATTTTCCCTAACAGTCTCATGCACAACCGAATGGGGGAAGATCTTCTGCCCAGAATTAGGCGCACCAGATCCCCAATGGCCAAGGCCTTTGGCCTTGGAAGAAACACCTTGCCCTGAGCGGTGTTGATGATCATGCTCAGGTATTCAAACCTGGTGTCAGGCTGTAGGGACGATCTTTCTAGGTTTATGATCCAACCTAGGCGTTCCAGGTGTTCTAGCATTCTGGTGACGCTGCGATTCAGGAACGCTGCTGTTTTCTCCATGAGAAGCAAATTGTCTAGATAAGCCATGACGGCTATACCCTGAGCTCTTAGGTTTGCCTAGAGAGGGTCCAGAATCTTTGTGAAGACTCGAGGGGCCGTAGCAAGCCCGAACAGCAAGGCCACACATTGAAAATGGCGCCGCTCCACCGCGGACCTTAGAAATTTTGGTGTGCGGGAAAATTTGGCACATGGAGATATGCATCTTTGATATCTATTGATGTCATAAATTCTCCCCCTTGCAGGGAGGAGACCACAGTGCGGATTGACTGCATTCGGAAAGGACCAGATGCGTAAAAACCGGTTCAGATCCTTCAGATCTAAGATAGGTCTGACACTACCATTCGGCTTTGGAATGGTGAAGAGATTTGAGTAAAACCCTGAACCCTGTTCTTTTGGGTCCACTTCTACTATCACCCCTTGGGATAGTAAGTGATCTAAGGCCCGAAATAGCGGTTTTTGCTTTACTGGATCCCTGGGGATCCTTGACCTTAGAAAGCGAGAAGGTGGAATCTCCTGAAACTCTAGCCTGTAGCCCAGAGATACCGAAGAGATCAACCACTTGTCCCGGATCTCTTACCGCCAGGCTCCTGCAAACCGCAGGAGCCTTCTCCCCACTCGGCCGAGCGGGGGCGCCCCTTCACAAGGAAGCTTTTGGGCTTTGCTTGGCAGGCTTTCGCCCCCAAGTCTTTTCCTGTCCCTGGGCTCGGCCTTGAGCCTTTCCTGTAGAGGAGGGTTGAGAAGGCCATCACCACTGCTTAGAACTTGATGCTCCGGGCGAGGGAGCACGCCTGAATGAAGGACGCTTGCGCCTTTTGACTGGAAGGAGAGTAGATTCACCCCCTGAATTTTTTTTTTTTTTTTTGGGACGAATTTGTCTAATTCTTCTCCAAACAAACGTTCCCCTTTAAACGGGAACCCAATCAAATGCTTCTTGCATGACAGCTCAGCTGCCCAATTCTTTAGCCATAGGGCCCTTCGCATGTGTACCAACATGAGGGACAAACGTGATGCTTGTTGGACAGAATCCAAAATCGCATCAATCATAAAACACAGAATATGAGGCAGTTCTGCATAATTTTCTACTTCCTGACTGGGAAGGATCCCAAGCATCTGCTTAACCTGTTCCTTGAGGAACTGACAACCCCACGGCTGCGACTGTAGGTTGCACCACAGCGCCAGTCATGGAAAAGGAGGCTTTTTAATAAGGTTTCCAGCTTCTTATCAGTTGGATCCTTAAATACCTGCGCAATATCCAAGGGACAAGTCAGGCTTCATTCACGCAAGAAACAGCCGCATCAACAGATGGGACCCCCCCCACTTCTTGGTGAAACTTTCTTCCAGAGGATAAAGCATAGAAAACCTTTTTAGGAGGAGCAAACAGTTTTATCGGGATGTCCCGAATCCTTATACAACAATCCCTCCATTAAGGGATGGATTGGAAAGGAATAGGCAGTCTGTGGGGCTTTCCTGACTCCCAGGGAAGAAACAGAGGACGTAGCGACTTCAGCAGCAGGCATTCTGAATGTGGTACGCACCAATTCAGTATAATACTGCACCTGTTTTCTGAGTGCCTGGGAGGAGGGGACTCTCTCCTCTTCCTCTGATTCATCCGACTGCTCATGATCCCCATCCCAAGATAGGGATCTCTCCTAATTTTCAGAAAAATCACCTGAGAGAGGAATTTCAGCAGAGGGAGGGGATCTACCCCTTTTCCTGCTATATTTCAGGGAAGCAGAAATAAAATTCATTATTTTCTCTTCAAAACCCTCCAATGTAGCCCTAAGGGAGTCCTCAGTGACATAAACCGGGGCTGACACATTAGGAGAGGCTGCAAACCTGACAGGTGCACTGACTCGTCTTGAGAGGCTGGCTCCAGTCTTGCAGGGGAGGATGGTAACTTACAGGCACTCTTTTAGAACCCCTGGACCTAGGCAGTGATTTACCAGTGCCTTTGCTACCTCCCCCTGAAACCCTCTTACGAGGAGACATAGTCCTAAGCTACAAAGCAGAGGTACTAGTACAAGTGCAATCACTGTTGTGCTTAAAGTCTCACAATAAATATATATGCTTAAACTGCACAACCTGATGCTGAGTAGGTGTCTAGGTTTGCCTGGATCCAATCCCACGGATGCTTACTGCCCACAGCTCCTGTGTCTCCACTTACAGCCCCCTGACGCTCTGGACTTTTTTTTAAAACTGCCGCCTGGCGCCTGTGCATTACAGCGCCATGCACACCAACGTGCACGGCTCACAACCACACTCCCCCCTCCTCCATTGGGCCGGGAACGCGCCCGGCGCACGTGCACACGCCCACGCGCGTGCATGAGGACAGCGGGATCCAGGGGGGGAAGGAGAACTCCACCGGAGCTGCGTGGGACCCCCAGACTACGTGGGACCCCTGTTTACCTTGATGTGGCAGGGACTGTAATGGAGACGTGAGTCAGCTGGAGAACCAGGCTTCACTGAGCGTGTGTACTGAAAGGCATGTAAGTATGCATCAGGCTGCTCTTACTCCCTCTAGTGGTGGAAATCAGGTAAGACATACAACTGCTCACAATGAAGAAATCCATTCATATAATTATATATATACAGGATTAACTTCCCTTACCTGTCCTCGCTGCAGGAATTGCTGAACCAGACAAATTCCAGCCTTCACCCATCACGGCGGGTATTGTTAGCCAACCTTCAGGTTTATCTGGGGCTCTTTCTCGGAAGAACCTCCTACCTGGGCCATGTAGAAAGCTCTGCCAGAAACTTTCGTGCGCTCTGTATAAACAGTACACCAAGTCTGGTTTTCCCAGAGCCCAGTCTTCCAATGGAGAGGACTTACAGGCAAAACCTTGCTTCTTCGGCTGACGAGGCCCAGGTACCATACCATCTTGGGAGTCAAAATATCGGCCCGAGGTATGGATCCGGTTTGTTGTAGCCCTTAGGCCCTCGCAGGGACCTGCATAGAGCTAATGTTTTACGTGACCAACCACCATAGACACTGGCGAAAAAACTGAGGTGCCTCCCATATGGGAGGGGTTATATAGGGGAGGAATTCTCCTTAATTGGGGTCAACCAGTGTCCAATCACCAGAGGTGCCTATATAACCCACTATGTAATGAAGCTCCTGTGTCCCGTGATGTATGATCAAGAAAAAAGTGTTGTTTATAGTTCTACTTTAAGCACAAATTTCTGATAATTTTATGGAGAGGACTAAGAAGATATAACCATGTCAATGGTGCAGCAGAAAACATAGTGAGGAAGGTTTGTGGTCCAGGATGGTTGGGCAGTCAAAATTTAAAGTGGCGCCCCCCCCACATTTGCGGAATGCTGGCTGCCCGCATACCCGGAAGAAGTGCGGCCGCTTTATGGGGGTGCTAGACTAATGTGCTTCTCAGCCCAGTCCGCCCCATAAGACTGGCACTACAATAACAGTGTAACACAAGCCGGCAGTTACTCTTTCCGTGTTGCCCCCCTGCAAAGTGCTGCCCTAGGCCTGGCCCTTGTTGGCCAAGGCCAGGATACAGCGTTGCATACACTTGTCATGGACTGGCCACTGAGGGGGTCAGCACACATAATCAAGGAACAGGCTACTAAAAAATGGATGCACACAAGGGGACTGGCTACTGAGGTGATAATGCATATATGCTGGGGAAGAGTTAGCACACATCCCACACATCAGTATACTATAGGCAAAAATGCCTTGTAGGCAATACTACGTTATAGGATGGCACTTTATTAAAGTCTGCATTGCGATGTGTGGGTGACTATATGCCATTCTGAGCAGCCTTACTATGCTGTTGCCTTAGGCCAGTGGGCTGAGCAGAACAAAAGAAAGAATTCCTCCATCCAAATAAGCAAAGATAGTAGAGGAATCCACTCCAGTGGGACATTATATTCTGATAGTGGAACTATCCACTGTCCAAATACCCTGAACAGCAGCTGCAGATGATCAAGAAAAAGTTTCCAATGATTTTTTTAATGATTGACTCTTGTTTAACAGGTAGGCCACACATGGATCAAAATTTGGCCAGTCTCTGCTGAACTGGCCGAATTTCAAACCATCTATGGCCAGTTATAGCTATACAAAAATCTGATACTATAGATCAGGAATATGCAATTAGCAGACCTCCAGCTGTTGCAGAACTACAAGTCCCATGAGGCATAGCAAGACTCTGAAAGCCACAAGCATAACACCCAGAAGCAGAGGCATGATGGGACTTGTAGTTTTGCAACAGCTGGAGGTCCGCTAATTGCATATCCCTGCTCTAGATGATACAGACCTTTGTCAACGGCACATCGTACATCCCTATAGATAGTTGCATTTACTTTTATCTGGAGGGTAGGTATGAGAGAAGTCTGCAGGCATTCTCAAATACAATGAACTGAATTTTACAAATAAGAGAATCACAGCCACTGTATTTATTTATTTATTTTCCACGCTAACAATCAGGTTGGAACATTTTTTTTTCCAAGTTTTTTGTTTCATGTTGGAAAATAATTAATCAAACTGATTGTTAGGTTTTTCATACATTAACCCAAGGACTCCTTCAATGAAAAATACAGATAATTATTTAACTATAAAACATATTGTTGACGTTTATAATAGATTTGATAATTGTTCTCTTTCATAACTTTAAAACCTTCTTAGAACAAGGCACTTTGATGCTAATAATTATTTTTATTTTTTTTCAATTGATTTTTTATCATCATTTTTTTGAGAACAAGGTAGACAAGGCGAACAACACATGGCAAAACAGTGATATCGCCAGTCATAAAGAAGAGAATGTTACACTGGAAACAACATAGCGGAGTACTCCTTAATGCAAACATAGATGGATGATGATCATTTTATCTTTATCATTTTCATCATAATCCTCATGGTTATTAAAGAAGGCAGTTAAGACAATTCCAGTTTTCAACCTTAATTTGCTTCCTGTCACCTCTGCAGAGACAACAATCAGCATACTGTGTCACTGTATGACTCAGGACACTCATAGTAGGAGTTGGTACTGCTCGTTCAGCTGGAATACAATAGATACTTTATTTAAACTTTGGAAAAACAATATTTGCGTATGGCCAATTACATTAAGGAAATACGTGCATCCTTGAAGAACTTCCTTGCTGATTTCACAATTGTACACCAAAACAAACATTTCAGGCTACATATTCATTCTATATGAGCATCTGAGTATCATAATGGAGGCACATAGGCAGTAAAAGTTAGGCTAATTAATCTAAATTCTCTGTAATCGACTGCAACAAAAATACAGACAGCTGCAACAATTTCCTAAATCCTGTGCTGCATTTTTATTAACAATCATATCTTAAAGCAGGGATGCCCAACCAGTGGCCTGGGGGCCACATGTGGCCCGCGGAGCCCTCTGATGTGGCCCGCGACCTCCTTCTGTGGGATGGCAAATGGGCAAGCCCAGATCATGGGTTGCAGACCCGCCATCCCAGAGCATCTGTGTTGTTAATGAAGCCGGCAAAGCAAGCAGCTGTGAAGCAGAGCCTGTATAAGCTTATGCTTCCTGTATAGCGCTGTCTCTTGCCACAGGCGCAGTGATACCAAATTCACTCTGCCGGAGACAGCAACAGCAAGCGAGACCTGAATGGAAGACTGTTATTAAAGGCCAGTTTATTACTAAAATTGCAGTGTATATATGGGCATATCCACTCAGTGGTTACTGGGCTGCTTTCAAACTGATCTGCAGGTACAGTGCACCTTCAGGTTACCTGCACTGAGGCATAGACTTCTGTTATTACCTGCAGGTTTGGTGAGCTTCAGAAAGTGTACCACACCTGCAGGATATAATAGAATAGATAGTCTATGGCAAAGTGTAGCTAACACGCAGGAAAGACACAGATGCACTGCGCTGCATTAGTGTGAAAGGCCCCTTTCACACAATCGGTCCAACTCAATCGGACCCTCCATTCACCTCTATGAAACGGTAGATGTAAACAGATTTGTGTCCTTTTACAACCGCCTACCTCCAATCTGATTCGTTAGAGAAAAAAAAAACAGAAGGGGATCAATCCCCTTCCATCAGGGCGGATCGGATCTGAGGACCCATAGAGTAGAGTGGGCTGTGTCCGTGTCTGCTCTGCACGGACCTGTCACTCGACTGCTCATTGTGGTCTGCGACCGGTTACCAAGTGGTACTCGCTCTTCAAAAGGTTGGGCACACCTGTCTTAAAGGATAGGTTCACCTTCATAAAAAAAAAGAAAATGCAGGAAAAAAATCTTGTTTACAGAAGCCTACAGAGCTTTGCACCCATGATCAGTGGATTACAAGTGCAATGTCAGACTCCTATAGATTATACCTACAGTTCTGTGCCTGTACCTTCTTATAAGCTTGCAGAGCTGTAGGAAGTGTCAATGGACGTGTCAATGGGGGGGGGGGGGCTAAATATAGGTGTAACGTGTTCAAAAGGTGAAACGTTCCCTACAATTGTAGTGCCGCATGCACAAGATCGGATTTACTGACAACAAATGATGGATGTGAGCTTGTTAGCGGAAAGTCCGACCGTGTGTATGCTCCATCGAACATTTGTTGGCGGACTTTCCGCCAACAAATGTTGGCTAGCAGGTTCTCAAATTTTCCGTCTAAATTTTGTTGTTGTCTGACTTTCCGACTGTGTGTACACAAGTCCACCGCACAAAAGTCCACACATGCGTGGAATCAATGCTCACCAAACACAAAATTAGCAGAAGGAGCCCAAAGGGTGGCGCATGACTATTGAACTTCCTTTTTATCGGCTTGATGTAGGTCTTGTACTACGTTCGTAATTGTTGGCCAAGATTTGTGTCACCGTGTGTATGCAAGACAAGTTGGAGCCAACAACCTTCAAACAAAATTCCACGGTTTTGTTGTCGGAAAGTCCGATCGTGTTTACGGGGCATTAGACTGCACTTTTCCTACATTAGGCTTTTTGTATGTGGCACAAAGGAACTTGTAGTGAATGTGTTTGGAATTAGGGCATGCTGTGTTCCCTGAATGCATTTCAAGGTTTTTAAATTTTGACTACAGTGTACCTTTGAAACATTCTAAACATATTTTCTGAATTATTCAGATACTAATGTATACATTACCATCATTATAGATCATTATGCCATTGAAAAACTGCAGCTAACATAGCCTTACACAAGATGCCTGATTATACATCCTGAACCCAACAAACCCCATGCAAAATATGTTTTTTTGTACAGATCATTTTAAAAGTGTTTCTGTGCATAGTCAGCAAAAAATAAAAAAATAAAAAAGATGTCTACATTTTTCCACTAAAGCAACCAAATAAATTGTGGTGTTTGATAAGGATCATTTACACTAACTGCTATATTTAAAAAGAATGAAAAAAATAAAGGAGAGTAAGAAAAAACAAGGAACACCATTGATAGCTACAGCATATTGAAATAGAGGTCGCAAAGAATACAGTGTAAATCAAGTCTCTTCCCCTGACCCCCCTCACCTTATTCCTTATTCCTTTGCCCTTACCAACTTAAATAACTACAGGCCAAAGCTAAGAAAAATCAAATAGCTTGCTTGCAGTGTTTTTTCTTTCTATGGATTATGTTTTATTCACTTGCAACATGCCTTTGAACATGCTAGAAAATTATACTGCTCCAGGATGTATCAATTCCCTAGGACACTTGGAAAGCCCTCTCCCTTTCTGGGAGTGTCTGATTACTCTCTGTGCTGGCTCCCTACATAACTTTTTCTTTTTTTTGTAGCAGCCTGTTGGCAGTTTCCTAGCCAGGTTTAGTATTTGGCACTCTCCCAGGTGACCCACCACAATTCAGGACTGTACTGGGGCCTAATGCTGCGTACACACAACCGGACTTTCCGTCAGAATAAACTCTGACGGTCTTTCTGACAGCGCTCCGATGGAGTTCCACTGAAACGGACTTGCCTATACATGATCACACCAAAGTCTGTTCATTTAGAAAGCGATGGCGTACGGACTAGCAAAAGAAGTTCAATAGCCAGTAGCCAATAGCTGCCCTTGCATCGTTCTTGGTCCGTCGGAATAGCATACAGACGAGCGGTTTTCGTGATAGGAATTGATTCCGTCGGAAAGATTTAAAACATGTTCTATTTCTAGGTCCATCAGAATTTTTGAAAACGAAAGTCCACTGAAGCCCAAACACGATCGGAATATCCGATGAGATGATTCCATCTGACCTTTTCTGTCGGAAAGTCCCGTTGTGTGTACGCGGCATAACACTTCAGCCCACAACCACCTTATAGCCCAGTCTGGCATAGAAACAACTGCACAACAGGGCTCTGGCAGTCCAGCCGAACACCTGTAGTCTGTGTCACCTCTGTGACAACCCCATATCACCTGGTACATGTCGCCGTCAGGAGGGCAACTTCTTCCCCTGACCACCCCCACAGCCAACTAAGCCAATTAAGTTCACACTGCTTACCTTGTATTTATGATCCTGTACACTAACAACCATGTAGCACATCTGCAGGCCACACCTGTGAACTAACCGTGCATCGGCCTACCTTCCAATCAGGTGTCAGGCATCCTCTTGAATAACATCACTCCAGCCAAAAGTTACATTTATTTACTTGAATAATGAGCAAAACTTCCAAACATTCGGCAAGGTGAAGAAGACACGGTAGGTTTCCGTCCAGTAACCCATTTCTTTGGTTACAGTCTGAAGTCCATTTTCTCTTTAGGTCTTTAGGTCAGTGTTGGTATCTCAAAACCCAGAGTTGGGGAAGCCCACATGAGGGAACCAACACAGTTCCCTCGACCCTTCATGCATTCTTCCTGTCCGAGGTACACAACAACTCTCACTCTCCTAGACCCCACCCACGTTATATCAAGGATCCTGCCAGAGGGGCAGAGACAACAGGTCACTTCCTGCATGGAGGGACCTTAGCTAAGGAATAAGTTAACTCTCTCATACAAGCTGAGAAAATAGTGAAGGGTAATGCTATAACTTGTCACTAGAGCGACAGCTCTGCATCTAATAGGGCTGCTGACAGCACATCCACGATGGTGGCGCAGCAGTAGCCTTACAACTTTTGGATTTATACAAAAAGTAAGCATTTACAGGTAACTAACCTTACTAAAAACACATAGAATCTTATGGGATGCTTTTTTTAAAAAAGAATGGCGACATGGTCTCTTTGTCATAGGCAGCAAAGGGGGTGGGCAGCTTAACTGTTCCAGTATATCTCCTCTGCTACAGGAAGAGCAAACAAGTACAGCTATCCTTAGTAATAGGAAGTGTATTACCATGTCCTTTGATTAGTTAGCACAGCTGTCGTTGACAGGATAAATGTATACAGTACACTTCTCATTCATTGAAGGGGAAATATACATGGCAATGCTCATCCTAAAGGAGAGTGAACTCACTAGAGAAATTTGACAACCAAGCTAAAATATTAGGTAATGTGGAGAGCCTAAAATATTGATTGGAAACACGGGGCTGCAATGTTGGTTACCAAAATGATCCATTACTATTAGGGTTACATAAATATTAGTTTCTCATTGCACGTACTCACTATGATCCATGATTCAAGTGAGAGTTTTACAAACAAACAAAATCGTGGGGTTCTCCATAGTGTGCTGTTATACTATTTGTGTATGGCACAACATTTTTGTGCTAAATATGCCTTTCGGTAAAACCATCCCCACTACTGCATTTTTTGAATGAATGATAGATCCCTGTGGATCAAACTCTCACTTGGAAGTTATGTAATCTTTGACCCACATATAAAAGCCATATGGGCATTTAATCATATGGAAAGTATTGGGACATTCATAAATCAAGTAACTTTAAGAAGGTTGTCAAACTCTTACCAGGGTGCTGTGCACCAGCTTCACAAGAGTCTTTGAGAAACTAAGAGATATCTTCTGTTTAATGCTTCTAGTGTGCTATATTGTGCATTCCTGTCTTTTTATAAAATGAGAGTTTGTGAAAAATGTATGCCAGCATGGGGTTTTAGCAACCATGCCCAATGTTTAAAGTATATCCAAACCACAACATCTTTTCAACTTTGTAAAGAGTAGAGAAGAGTTAATACCCCTGTCAGGGTTTTTTGTGTCCCATTGAAAACGTTTTCCCTCACTTCCTGTCCTGTAAATACAACCGAAAGAGTATATCTCTCCAATGTAATGTAAAAAATCTCTGCCTACAAATTCGTCATCAGAACAAATGCCCTTTTTTATTCATATTTGTTTAATTTCATGATTATTACTGAAAAAAAAATGATATACAGAAAAGGGAAGTGTTAAAAAAAATGCGCTCTAGATGTGAAATACTCTATGTACACCACATTGCTTATTTTTTTTTTTATTATTATGTTTACAGCTTACTTATCAAGCCTTAAAAAGTTTCAGATATAATGACTTTTAACAGAGGTACCTTTAAGACTCAAAACCTGTAAAAATTTGAAAGGTTCGTCTGGGGTAAAAAGATTGAGAAAGACTGGTCTACTGGAACAACTCCATTTTTGGCAAGGGTCTCCTTATACCAGGGCTAGTGATGGATGTAATATTTATTTAACAAATTTAATGCATCAAATCCCATGATTATTCAGTGAATATATATCTTTCCCTTCATCCACCCTACTTACTCAGTTGCTAAAAATAAAAAGCCAGCAAAAAAAAAAAAAAAAGATGGATTTAATGTTACGGAAAAATTGCTTTCTTCCTATCTACTTAGGCTGCTGTTGGACTCACTTCTTCAAGGGGAAGTTGTTCAGTGGTAAACCTGTGAATAACGCCAACATTCTTCATAACCTTGCTGGAAATTCTGAAACAGACACGACATTTACATTGAGCCACTGGGGAATGCCGAGTTATTGAGAGGAGTTTCATTACAGCAAATATAAAAATATAAAAAAATCCCTGACTTCAATAATGTAGATTTTTGGTTTCAGGGACGTTCAGTATTTGTTATGGAAATTCAGCAAGTTCAGAGGTGACTTGGTGGCTTCTTAGCTACTGGCTACAGGGTCTGTATCACAAAGCAAAAAAAAACCTTTGACAAGGAAAATAAAGCTGATGCTATTTACTGCGTGACAGCGAGTACCAGGTCCATGAGTTTGTAACCTTGTTTTAACACTGACGATCTAGTATAAAAATATAAAAGTGCAAAAAGTGATTCACAAATTGTATTAACCAATCAAAAAGTATCATTTAACTAATATGACCGCAGTAACCCTTTGGCTTTAGGTCAGCTAATAAAGGGTTTTACTTAAATGCCTATGTTTTCACTACAGTCACCTGAAATGTATTTGGTTGATATAGACTTTATTGAATAAGCTGTAGCTTTCATTATTTCCATAAGGTCACGCATGGTTGTGTGATATCATTTCAGAAGTTGATAAGAAAGAAGTTACATATATTATTAAATGTACTGTATGTGTAATAGCTACTGAATACAGCTAATCTCAGCCTGTAGTATCAACTGCAGATTTTCAGTTGCAAGCCAAAAGAGAATCATTATCTGTTCAAGAACGCCTTATATTAAAAGTAGATGTAAAAATAAGGTGTGCTGTTCAAATTCTTGCAACTGGATCAGGGTGATTTTCTATCATTAAGTACCCCAAAAAAATAGTATCTTGCAGATTAACAATCTTTAGATGCAGTAGTTGCATTTGTTTTCTTCCTTAAGCCTGTGTTCACACTTGTACGAACACAGACATCGCATGTGATTCGCACCTGCACTGCGGTGCCAATAGCATGCGATGTCTGTGTAATTCGAGTTCAGCCATACAGTTGTATGGCTGAACTCGCATTGGATTCTCAGGAAAATAGTGCAGGGACCTTTTTTTCCCCCACTGGACAGTGGGCTAAAGCCAGCTACAGATATATATATATATATATATATATATATATATATATATATATATATATATATATATATTTATATATTTATGATCGAAGCCCTATGACCGATACGTATCCGAACAAGACAAACTTACCATAAGATAAGGGGACATACCCAATGATTAGAAATGAATATTGTTTGAAGAGAAATGATTTGAGAAATGCCCTAAAAGGGGGATGGGAGGGTGAGTATCGTGCACAGGAAACCGACAAAGACCACAGGCGAGTGGGCTGGTTAAATATCCCCCGGGCTCCTCCCATAAATTCAGGCCACCATACTACGTATGCTATGTATATCTATCTATCTATATATATATATATATATATATATATATATATATATATATACATCCAGATGCCTGACCAGCAGCTGGGGTGTTGCTGAGAGCCTGAGCCAGCTGCACCAGCCCCCTCCACAGCCCGGCTCTCCAATGAAAACTGGAGGGGCAGAGCAGACAATGGTGACTGACAGTTACTATGGTCTATTCAGTGAAGAACAAGAACTGAGCGACCAACGGTCATGTGATTGCCATATAGGTGAGTATGTATGGTTTTTTTTTTTATTCCTGCACTTCTCTTTTTAGGGTTTTTCCCTTTTTTTCATCTGGTAATCCTGCAAGTAATACACTTTGGGGTTGAATTACTAAAGTTGGAGCGTGCAAAATGTGGTGAAGATCGCCATAGAAAACAATCAGCTTCCAGATTTTATTGTCAAAGATTAGTTAAACAAGCTTAATTTAAAAGTGTATTGGCTACCAGATTCTGAGTGCTCCAGTTTTCGTACATTTCTCTCCTTCTGTCCTAGAGTGACAATGTTTACTCACTGTACTCTAGACAGAAAGTTGTCACCTGATACCTTGGATTATGAGCATAATTCGTTCCACAAGAATGCTTGTAATCCAAAGCACTCATATATCAAAGCGAGTTTCCCCATAGGAAATAATGGAAACTCAGATAACCTGTTCCACAGCCACTGCTTGTCTACGCAGTACCGCAGGTGGCCAGAGGTGCGGGGGCACCAGAGACATTCTGAAACACTCGGAGACGCTCAGAGGAGACACTCGGAGACGCTTGGAGGAGACACTCGGGAACAGAGTGTTTCAGGGTGTTTTCACGCATCACTGGCGCCCCCTGCACCTCTGGCCAATCGCAGCACTGCACACCCCAGAGGCTTGAATCCTGCTCGTCTTGTGAGAAAACGCTTGCAAAGCGAGTCAGGATTTTTTTTAAAGACAGCTTGTATTGCGAAACTCTCATAAACCGCATTACTCGCAATCTGACGTTCCACTGTACTCAGAACCTCATAAATTCGGTTTATAGTACTGTAGATAACTGTATCCAAAACACTGTAGCTAATATACAAATATTATGATCCTATATGCTAACGTTGCTTCCACTGGCACACTCTGCATTTCACCATGGTTTTATTTATTAACTCGCTGCTTATGAAAGGTGGCGACCTAACCTCCCGGAGCGGCACATTTCTAGAGCATCATTCCTCCACACTCTGGCAACTTAACACCAAATTCACAACCTTTTTAAATATAGTAAAACAGAACCTTTTGTATTATGAAGAGGAAGCAGACATTTTTATGAGGAAAATGTTTATAAACCAGGTACTAAAAATAATTGAGAAGTAGGGGAGGTTCTATTTAGATCTGTCAATTCATTCATCTGTTTTCTGCATTTAGACTTCAGCAGGAAAGAAACGAAGCTCATGGTCCACACCCTGTTTATTGCACTATAAACAGCACACATACATAATGTCTGGGAACAGACTTTATTGTGTTCCATGAATGCAGAAATTGTTAAAAAAAAAGTTGATATCTGTGTTGGCATTTGCTTATGCAGACAATTTGTGGCTCTGTAGGAGCAAAGGGCAGGAAAAGTGCTCATACTAAAAATAATTACAGGAATATAGCTCTGGTGTTGGTGAATAATTTGGCCCACAACCAATACACTGTATAATGCATAACTGTAGGCAAAGGTTTTCTATTTCTCTATCAGGATTCCTAACTCTGGCCTCTTCCATTGGCATAATGACCCTGGCACACTCTGAAGGTGTATATGGCACCTCCAGACAAATTCTCTAAGGAAAAGCAAGGACAGCTCCCCTCCAACCAACATAACAGATACCTATTTGTTTTTTTAGCATATGCTGTCCATAAACACACAAAAGCGTATTTAATAAAACTGAAATCAGTAGGAAATTATTATTTGGAAGTTATATTCTGTAAATGCTGACCGATTTGCAGGGGCGGACTGACAACTCATGGGGCCCCTGGGCAATAGGAGATTATGGGGCCCCTGGGCAATAGGAGATTATGGGGCCCCTGGGCAATAGGAGATTATGAGGCCACACAGTATACATAAACACACACACACACACACTATACAATCACACAGTATACACAGACATGTTTCTATTGGCTGAGAAGGTACTGGAGAGGTGGGCCAGCTATAATCTCGGGATTTTTAGAACAAAAGGATGTCAGTAAGGGACATTTCAGAGACAGATATAAAAAAAAAACACAGATTTTTACATACTGTCCCTGGTTTTACTGAGGCTGCCAACCCTGATGGGCCCCCCTAGTGGCAATGCCCGAGTGGCCAAATGGTCAGTCCGCCCCTGACGATTTGTCATCCTCTAGTCACACAGGAAATTTTGGCACATCACTTTAGAGCTTTGGTTTTATTTTGTGTGAATAAATGGGCTTTTTTAAAAGGCAGTAAAATTTGTGTGCTGTAACTTAAAAAACTGTTTTCACATAAATAATCTTGCTTGGTTAATATGCTGATCCACTGGATTTGATTTTCTAAAGAAAAAAGTAAGAGTGGGATAAATCATTAATGTTACCAAACCCACAACAGTAAAATCATTCTGTACAGTATATGCAGTAAAGCATGCTTGTTATACTTACTGTGGAACCTAAGGGGTTAATTAATCCTCCATATGTACTATTTGATCCTGTCTTCTCTGATCCTCTCCTTCTACCACTATCCCCAATCCATCTCCCGAAAATACAGAGCCTTGGGGGGCACTCTGCTCATGCTCAGTTTGGTGTGTATTGCTACAGATTTTTTTTTTTCTTGGGAGCGTGAATGTGATCAGCACAAGGCCAATCAGCACTGTCCAGACAGAGGGTCAGGGGTCCCACAGCCTCATAGGACAGTCATAGTAGAATGAAAACTCCTCCTACAAGTTTTAACCAGACACTGATAGAATACACAAGACTCTTAAATACTGCTGATGAGAAAAGGTATTTAGCAGTTTATATTTACTAAAATAATTGAATTTCCATGTTCTGTGTACTGTGGGAGACCAGATATAATGAATGCAGGGTCCTGGGTTTAGTAACACTATAAGGTCTGCTTGGATCATGGGTCCACGTGTGATTGCTGATTCAATGCTATAATCTTTCATTTTATTTATTTTTTGTTCTTTTAACCTCCTAAGCAGTATTCAGCCAGACTCTGGGTGGAATTTCAGAACCAAAAGCGGTAACCCCGAGCCAGACTCGGGATCGCATCGCAGGATCCAGGAAGAGCTTACTTACCTTGTCCCCTGGATCCTGCGATGTCTCCCCGCAGTGTGAGCGGCTCGTCCTTTTCTCGATTCATCACAGAGTCAAGCTCCGTTCCCTGCGAGCGGTGCGATGCATGGGGGCGGAGAACAGCGCCAGATTCAAAAAGTGAAACACACTATACATACAGTACACTGTAATCTTACAGATTACATTGCTTTATGAAATAATTTCACATCCCTTTTGTCCCTAGTGGGTTGTCCAGTGCTCATTTAAAAAAAAAAAAAAACTATTTTTTTTCTCAGTTTAGGCCGATATGTATTCTTCTACATATTTTTGGTAATAAAAATCGCAAAAAAGCGTATATTGATTGGTTTTCGCAAAAGTTGTAGCGTCTACAATATAGGGGATAGATTATGGCATTTTTATTATTATTTTTTTTTTCACTAGTAATGGCAGCGATCTGTGATTTTTAGTGAGACTGCAACATTATGGCGGACACATCAGACACTTTGACACATTTTTGGATCGATTGACAATTATACAGCGATCAATGCTATAAAAATGCACTGATTACTGTATAAATGTCACTGACAGGGAAGGGGTTCACACTAGGGTGTGATCAGGGAGTTAACTGTGTTCCCTATGTGTGTGCTCTAACTGTGGGGGATGGGACCGACTTTAGCAGATGAGAGATCGTTGTTCCCAGCTTGTAGGAACTCGCGATCTCTCTCTCCTCAGCTCACAGAACAGGGATTACACACACACGTCCCTGTTCTGCCTCTCGTGCCTGTGATCTCTCGAGGCAGGCAGTCATCGCGACCGCCGGTCACAAGCATCGGCACCCCCGCTGTGCAGCGGGCACTCGTGCCTGCTATCCCGCTTAAGAGGACCGACGTAAAGCTACGTCAGTTCACAGGATCGTGCCGACCTGCTCTTGTATAATGACAGCCGCTGGTCAGAAAGTTGTTAAAGTGGTTGTAAAGGTAAAAGGCTTTTTACCTTACTGCATAGAATGAATAAAACCTTTTAAGCGCAGCTCCCCTAAATTGTCACATGAGCCCGATCTGGGTCCAGTGCTGTGCACTCTGCAGCAGGTAGGGAGGAGCCAGGAGCACCAGAGGGGGATCCGAAAAGAGGAGGATTGAGGCTGCTCTATGCAAAACCATTGCACAGAGCAGGTAAGCATGACGTGTTTTAATTTTTAAAAGAATGAACCGTTAATATCACTTTAATTGATTGCATACTTAAATTGGTCCGACATGGACCAATTAACAGTATGTATGTATACCTCATGATGTAGCAGGGACTAAGCTGGGAGGTTACTAGCTGTCTACTGCTTACAAATGAAGCGGTTTATCCAGGATTCAAATCTATTTATCTGTGTATGCATACCTCATACCTGAGGATTTGCTGTGATAGTTGATAATGATAGTTACTGCAGTGACAGCTGCGACCTTTTGGTTCCTGTGTCCAGCAGCTTCCCCACTGCACACTGACCACAGAGGGTTGCTCACTTGGCAACGCTACCATTTATAGAATGCCTTGTATTTTATTTTTTTTATAAATACAAGACGTTCTCTGAGTGGACCAGGTTCAGATTGTGACATCACCTCCCCTCCTCTGCACCTTGTCAAATCAGAGAATACCTTGTATTGACTGAAAAAAAAATACAAGGTGGTCTGTGAACAGTTGGGGGGGGGGGGGCAACCGCCTCCCTGTGGTCAGTGTACAGTGGGGGTGCTCGCATAGAACCTCAGTAGGACCCAGGGGATCACAGCTATCTTTGTAGTATCACCAACTATTACAGTGATTTCCAGCTGTATTTACATCATGCCAAGCTGGATCAATGAAAGTATGCAGTACAATGAATTGGGTGGCCTTTAAAGATATAGGGGTAGAGTTACAAAAATGTGGAGCACTCAGAATCTAGTGCAGCTGTGCATGGTAGCCAATCAGCATCTAGCTTCAGCTTGTTCAATTAACCACTTCAGCCCTGGAAGGATTTACCCCCTTGCTGACCAGAGCACTTTTAGCGATTTGGCACTGCGTTGCTCTAACTGACAATTGTGCGGTTATGTGATGTGGCTTCCAAACAAAATTGACGTCCTTTATTTCCCCACAAATAGAGCGGGTTTTTTTAGTGGTATTTGATCACCCTTGCGGTTTTTATTTTTTGCTCTATAAACAAAAAAAGAGCGCCAATTTAAAAAAAACGCATTATTTTTGCTATAATAAATATCTCCCAAAAATATATAAAAAAAAAACATTTTTTTCCTCAGTTTAGGCCGATATATATTCTTCTACATATTTTTGGTAAAAAAAAATGGCAACAATCGTTTATTGATTGGTTTGCGCAAAAGTTATAGCATCTACAAAATAGGGGATCGTTTTATGACATTTTTATTAATAATTTTTTTTTTACTAGTAATGGTGGCAATCAGCGATTTTTATCATGACAAAGACATTATGGCGGACACATTGGACAATTTTGACACATTTTTGGGACCATTGGCATTAATACATCGATTAATGTTATAAAATTGCATTGATTGCTATAAAAATGTCACTGGCAGTGAAGGGGTTATCCACTAGGGGGCGGGGAGAGGTTAAGTGTGTCCTAGGGGAGTGTTTCTAACTGTCTGGGGGATGGGCTGTGTGTGACATGACACTGATCGCTGCTCCCAAAGACAGAGAGCAGATGATCGGTGTCCTGTCATTAGGCAGAACGGGGAGATGCTGTTTACATGGGTGTTCTTGAGCTCCGTGACACGATTGCGGGTATTCCCGTGGCGATTGAGTCCGCGGGTCCCCTGGGCACAGTCACGGATCTCGCGGCAGACGTGAGTGAGAGAACCACCGCTCCAGGAAAGTCCACAAATCCCCACACGGCGGGAAATTCAAAGTAATGTACGGGTACGTTACTTTGATTCAGCCGTGGCATTCTGCCGACATATATGTGCTGACAGCGGTCGGCAAGTGGTTACGTTTGGCAATAAAACCTGGAAGCTGTTTGGTTTCTATGTAGAGTTGCACCAGATTTTGCACTTCCTAGTTTTAGTAAATAACCCCCACAGACTGTAAGATATAAACTGAGTGTTATCATTTCATCTGCAGTGTTTACTGAAAGATATATTAGATGTCGCTTGTACTGTATATGTCACAGATACAGGTTATATGATTATATTATGAAGCAGGACGACTGCATTCATCAGAACCCTTTATTACACAACACAAGCACTTAACTGGAGCCTTTCTTGCATGCGATTGTTTTCATTGTGCCTGCATTCCTCCTCTCTGGCCCACGCATAGCTTGGATTCCATCTGACTGCTTTGCTTTTTCCTCTAGTCAGGCTGAGCGTGCCAAGTAGACTGGAGCAGTCCAGGCAGACCAGACATTAGCTGCAGACCAGCCATACCTCATGATTTAGCTCACTGTCTGACAGAGTTCTAGCAATGCCAAAACATAAGCAATGCTCTCTCAGAGGCAATTGTTTCACAATTAGTTTCCCTCTTTAAGCTTTGGAAGATGCTATTTTCCTCTTTCCACAAAAAAAAAGACACAAAAAAAAACAAAAAAAAAAAAAAAACACAACCTCTTCAATAGAAATGTAATACTATCTAGCGTCGTGTCTTCAATGCAGTGCTTTGTATTATTTAATATTACAATATAAAGAATAGCCAGAAACAGTTTATGTTTTCCCATATTGATATAGCATTGACATATGCATTATTTTATGCTATATTATATACACATGATTAAAACCCAAATTCATGTAGCATTGACATATCGCTTAGCCTTTTATGCTGTGATTCAAAATGGTTCAAAGTGTGGTGAAATGTATCACAGTCAATTCAGCTAATGTAAAGGAAAGTGGAAGGCTTGTCTGCGGCAACTAATGTAGCTGACATTTTTATTTTTATTTTTTTGTGATTTGTCTAATGTATTTACAAATAACCAAACATTTAGGCTGGGTTTACACCTATGCGAATTAGATGTGGGTTTCCTTACATCAAATTTGCATGGCAGGAGATTGTGATCGGCTCTCTATGGAGGCGGTTCACATGTCTTCATTGCGGCTGTGGAGGTCCTGAGGAGCTGCGGGCAGGAGTTTTTAGGTGAGGCCGCGGCTTCAGCCTAGTCCGCGGCATCCAGCCTCATGGACTAGGCCGAAGCCGCGGCCTCGCCTAAAAACTCCTGCCCGCAGCTCCTCAGTATCGTTGAAAAAAAAAAAATCTAAAAAAATCAATTTGCTGAAATTTTGAATCGATTTGATCTCTCAACTCGATTCAAGATTTAAATCGATTTTTTCCCCAGCCTTACGTCTTTGACTCCCTGACATTTCAGGGCTGAATTCAGACAAAAATTCGGCCTTGATTTGTCCCTGAAATGGAAAACAGGTACGCACCGGACCCCTGTTGCGAGCCACATCCGTTGGAGGTGTGAACCGAGCCTTAAACTGTAAAAAAAAAACAACTGCCATACATAATATAATAGATATACATAAAGAGGGCATGCCATCCTTATTTATATCGCAAGGGATGCTTACATTCCTTGTAATAGCAATAAAAGTGATAAAAAAAAGTTAACGGGACAGTGTAAATATAAAAAATAAAAAGTAAAATATATAAGAAAAAAAAAGTAAAGCCCCCCTATCCTTCTGTGCTCACGTGCAGAAGTGAACCCATACGTAAGTCACGCACACATATGTAAACAATGTTTGCACCGCACATGTGAGGCATTGCCGTGAACGTTAGAGCGAGAGCAATAATTTCAGCTCTAGACCTCCTCTGTAACTCTAAAAAGTAATTTTACACCTGTAAAGGTGTTTAAAACGTTGTATATGGAGTTAAAGCGGAGGTTCACACAAAAATTTAACCTCCGCTTTTCGGAAACCCTCCCCCCCCTCCGGTGTCACATTTGGCACCTTTCAGGGGGGAGGGGGGTGCAGTTACCTGCCTAAGACACCCTCTTCCGGGCATAGACTCCCACGGGAGTCTATGCCTCTTCCTGTCCCGCCATGCTGTCTGCTGGCACCGGGTCCCAGAGACAGCACAGACCATTCCCGTTGCGCTTTGCGACTCGCACATGCACACTAGGGAACTGGAAAGTGAATCCGCAAGGCTTCATTTCTTTTTTTTTTTTTTTTTTTTAACAAAAAGATTGGTCTTTATTAGTAAAAGAGCAAAGCAATTACAAGCAGTACATGAAATAGTATACAACACAGATGCAAGGTATGACACATAACAGAGCGAAAAACCACAGATCCAGTCAGCTTATCAATACCAAAGTCATACCCCCAGATAAGGGACAATAGAAAGAAGATAAAAGCGGGGGGGGGAGAGAAAAGGGGGCAGTAGTAGTGGAAAGAAAAAAAATTTTTTATTTTTTTTCCTCTCGCCCTCAACCCACCAGGAGCCAGGGGAACAAGATCGGTTACTCTGCAGAACCCACCCACGGTTGCCACACCCTTGTAAATTTTTGCGGGCAGCCCCTACTAGCATAAGTCAATTTATACATTGGTAGTACAGCATCTACAGCCTTTTCCCAGGCCCTCCTAGTAGGTGGAAGAGGCGAGATCCACTTGAGAAGAATTTGCTTTTTGGCATAGAATAGTAATAACGAAATCAAGGTTTTGGTGGGTTTGGGCCTCTGTACATCGTCATGTATGGCCAGGAGAGCCAGCTCAGCCGTCAGTGGGACACTCAGCTGGAGCCGCTCATTAATACAGTCCATCACCGCAGACCAATACTGCAATATACGTGGACACGTCCAGAACATATGCAAGAAGGAGCCCTCACAGGAGCGGCATCTAGGGCAGAGCGGAGACCTGTCCGGATACACTCTGTGTAGCCTCTGAGGCGTGAAGTGTATCCTATGTAAGACCTTCGTTTGTATCAACCGATCCTTAGAAGATATTAACAGCCTAACACTCTCCTCCAGACAGTCCTCCCAGTCCTCCCTATCCAGAGTTGGAATGTCCCCCCTCCACTTGTCCCACAGAGTTTCCAGCCTAGAGGACGAGCTATTGATCAGAACTGAGTATAATTCCGAGAGGGGCTTCCTAAGTGAGTCTTGAGCCAGGAGGTCCTCAAGTGCATCAAGTTCAAGGATAGGCGGTTCCGGAAACTGAGCTCGAAAGGCATGCCGCAACTGCCAATACCGAAAAAGCATACTACCAGGTACAGCATGCCTCTCCACCAGCTCCCGGAAAGGGACCAGAGCCCCATTGGAAATTACATCCCCCAGAGTCCTAATACCGTACCTAATCCACAGCTGCGGGTCCGGGATGGTTCTGAAGTGGGGAAGCAGCGGGTTACCCCACAAGGGACAGCGGGGGGACCACCCACCAGAGCCAGGGAATCGCTTGACCACGGCCCTCCAGATCCGCACCACTGACCCAGTGGGACCCGCAAGTGCAGGGCGATGTGTCGCTCCTGAATGTAGCACCCCCCCTAGCTCCACCAGGGGACTCACCAGAACTGCCTCCAAACGAGCTGCAGCGTTCCCTCTGTTCCCCTCCAGCCACCATCGCACCGTGACTAGCACGGCCGCCCAATAGTACAACAGCAGGTTGGGCATCGCCAGCCCCCCTCTGCTGACCGGCAGCTGCAACGTAGCCTTGGCCAATCTAGGGGGGGAACCCTGCCATAGAAACCCTCCCAAGTAGCCATCCAATTCCCTAAAGAGAGCGGGGTAGGCTCACCGGACAGTTACGAAAGAAATAGAGAAATTTGGGTAGATAAACCATTTTAAAAATGCTAATTCGTCCCAATAAGTTCAAAGGGAGAGAGGTCCACCTGGCACAATGATCCCTCAGCTGCTGCACCAGGGGGCGGACATTCAGATGGTGGTACGATTGGAGGTCCCTTGTCACCTTAATTCCCAGGTAAGTAAATTCCTCAACCCAATGCAGCGACAGCCGAGGCTCGAGACCCGTCGCCCTGACATCTAATGGGAATAGTACCGATTTGGACCAATTGATCCGTATACCCGAAAACCGTCCATATTCGTCAAACGTCTCAAGGGCAGCCTGCAAAGATGCCTCAGCATCCTGCAGATACAATAGTGCATCGTCTGCGTACAGAGAAATCTTCTCCTCCAGAGAGCCCACCTTAAATCCAACTATGCGGTCAGACTGCCTGACCAGAGCCACCAGCGGCTCCAGAGCCAAGGCAAAAAGGCTGGGAGACAACGGGCAACCCTGCCGGGTGCCCCTCTGGAGGAGAAAGGAATCCGTGAGAGAGTCATTCACCCGAATTCTCGCCCTCGGGGCCCTGTACAGTAATTGCAGCCACTGGAGAAACTTAGGACCCAGCCCAAACTTACGCAGTACCTGCCAGAGGAACTTCCACTCCACAGAGTCAAAAGCCTTCTCTGCGTCCAGAGAGGCTATGACTCTGTTTCCCCGGTTCGTGTGCTGGGCAGACAAATTTAAGAAAAGCTGGCGGATATTGACATCGGTGCCCTTACCCGGCATAAACCCGGTTTGATCCATATGTATCAGTTCCTCAATGACCCCTCTTAAGCGGAGGGCCAATACTTTGGCCAGCAGTTTAGCGTCCGCGTTAATCAAAGAGATAGGCCGATACGATGCACACTCTTCCGGGTCCTTACCAGGCTTAGGCACAAACACCACCACCGCTTCAGCTAGGGAGTCCGGGAGCGCATCCGCCTCCAGACACTTATGGACTAGAGAAGTGAATCTAGGGGCTAGGAACTCCTGGTATACAGAGTATAGTTCAACGGGTATGCCATCAGGCCCAGGGGCCTTCCCCGAGTGCATGGTACCCAAAGCTACCTGCACCTCGTCTAGGGTGATATCTCTGTCAAGTGAAGGCTTAATTTCTTGATTCCCATAGCGAAGATTGCGGCGGCAGCATCCAAGGACCAAGGGACGGTTCGGTCTCGGGTGCCGACATAGCTGGACCCTGGGACAGGTGAGTGTCCTTATTTTAAAAGTCAGCAGCTGTAGTATTTGTGCTGACTTTTAAAAAAAAAAAATGCGTTGGTTAATTATCTATTTACTTGGTGTAACA
Source organism: Lithobates pipiens (assembly GCF_037356315.1). NCBI lineage: Eukaryota > Metazoa > Chordata > Amphibia > Anura > Ranidae > Lithobates > Lithobates pipiens. The sequence continues at coordinate 353,849,143 of NW_027507764.1, read as the reverse complement.
CCATCTTTCACATTTTCCCCAAAAAGTGGGATATATATATATATATATATATATATATATATATATATATATATATATATATATATATATATATATCTTTTTTTTTTTCCCCAAAAAAGTTGCGTTTAAAAAACCGCTGCACAAATATCTTGTGACAGAAAAAATTGCAACAAATGCCATTTTATTCCCTGTTGTCACTGCTAAAAAAAAATATATAATTTTTTGGGGGTTCTAAGTAATTTTCTACCAAAAAATACAGATTTAAACTTGTAAACAAAAAATAACAGAAAAAGCCTGTTTGGCATGTGGTTAAAGAAAAAGGTGAAATCTGAGTTCTGTTGTAGTCATACATTTCCATCATTTAACACCATCAGATGCTGTACAACAAGATAGGGTCTCACCTATAGTGCTTTGACCTACATGAGTTTAAATGACCTCCCCTTGATTTACTGAAGCCTGTGGAAGACAGAATGACATAATTAATGTCATTGCCCCTGCAGGCACGTTTTTCCTCAACCTTGTTATGGGTGGAGTAGAGAAAACGCCTGTAATTTGCAATGCAAAACAGAACGTTAATCTACTGCATTGCTACTTAAAGATGTGGTTAGCAGCTCCAAGTACTGTGTGGCTTCTTGGAATGTGGAATTATCATGCAGAAATCTCTATTGGAAGGCAGTAGTCCCATTGTGGGCAGTGAATCAAATGAGTGAAGTTTAATTCCTGCAGTGCATATTTTGGTTAGGGGAGGATGTGTTCCTGCATTGTTTAGTAATCTCTTTTGGCTGGGTCCTTGTAGCCTTAGGGGCCACATTTGTAATACACAAATAACTCAAAGCCTACATGCATGCATATGTACCCACAGGGGCAGTACATGTTCAACATAATTTGTGAATGTGCTGGACATTGATAAATTAGGTAACACTAATCAGTAATTGTTTACAGCAGAAATGTTAAAATATACACTATAATAAATACACTCTGTAATATGCTTTTTTTTTTTTTTTGCTTCTATAAAACTAAAGTCAGCCAAAGAAGGTGGCTGGTTCAGCAGGGACCGGTCAAACATTCTAACCATATAAGGGCACTGGGCAGACTGAATGTACAAAAGTCGATTCATTGATCAACTTGGGTAAAACCAGCATGTCAGATTTTGGGCATGAGAATATGGCAAATTGTGTTCTCCTGGCAGGTACACTGTCCTGCTGCCAGGAGAACACAATAGCTCTGTTGGAGGGATTCCCCCATCAACACTGACTGTGGTTGCAGGAAAGAAAATCCCACCATCTATGGCCTGCCTTAAGCCTAGTACACGGTTCAATAAAAAACAGCCGACATTAGGCTCATGTATATGGCAGCTGGTCCGACAGAAGCTGGAGCACGCAGCCGACTGGCTCGTGATAGGCGCTCTCAACCAATGACCAGAGTGTTCTGGCGGTGGGGGCATCCCCCTGTCAGAACACAAAAGCTCAGTGGGGGAGAACGATGTACTAATATTGCACAGTTAGTACAGCAGTTCTGATCTGAGCTGTCAGGTTTTTTTTCATAGTATGTCTGTAGTCTCTAACGCTCTCCTGTAGTATGTCCGCAGTCTCTGACTGTCCCCTGTAGTATGTCCACAGTCCCTGATGCTCTCCTGTAGTATGTTTGCAGTCTCTGACGCTTTCCTGTAAAATGTTTGCAGTTTGGACTTTCCGAAGGAAAATGTGCGGTGCAATGTGTCAGAAATTCTGATCGTGTGTGGGCTCCATCTGACTTTTTCCGTCGGAATTTCCGACACACTAAGTTTTAGAGCTGGATCTAAAATTTTCCGACAACAAAATCTGATCTGTTAAATTCCGATCATGTGTAGACAATTCCGACGGACAAAGTGCCACGCATGTTCAGAATAAATTACGAGACGAAAGCGATTGGCTACTGGCCTGTTTATAGTCCCGTCGTCCTTTTTTTACGTCACTGCGTTCAGAGCAATCAGATTTTCCGATAACTTTGTGCAACCGTGTGTATTCTAGACAAGTTTTGGCCTAAATCCGTCTGAAAAAATCTCACGGATGTTGTCATCGGAAAGTCCAACCGTGTGTACAGGGCATAACACTCTCCTTTAGTATGCTCAGTGATTGGTAATGATGTGCAGTAACCTGTAGAAATCAATCAGTGAGCAGTAGTGATCTGCTGTAATCTCTAGCAACCAATCAGTGAGTGGTAATTATGTGCTGTATCCCCTAGCAACCAATGTGTGAGCACTAATGATGTGATGTAATCTCTAGAAAACCAATCGGCAAGCAGAAATTATGTGTTGTAGCCTCTAGCAACCAGTCAGTGAGCGTTAAGGATAGGCCCTGGCAACCAATTGCTCTGCTGCAGTTAACTGATTTTGAGTCTACCTGCTATTTTTTTGTATGTCTTGAAATGGAGGAGGGGGGGTGGCAAGAAAATTTTGCCCAGGGCCCAATCAATATTATAGAAGGCCCTGAATTTGCTAATATGTTTTTGTAGCTTTATGGTGGCCAAAATTCTTCAATAAATTACTGATTTCTCTTCCAATCAATCTTTTCCAGTAGGAATATTTGATCTATAGTCAATAAATCTATTCAAATAATATGACATATATGGGGAAGCTGATTTCAATCAATAGTTAAGTTATAAATCAGTTATAAATGAGTTATATGTTATTAATCCCATCCCTTTTACCACCATATAATCTCAATATCTAATCAAGTATAAAATGATCATATTCATCCCAGTGATTCCAGTCGATGCAAAATGATCAATAAATTTCTGCCTTGGCCAATCAACTCAGTTGATGAGAAGGGAAGTTATGGCTACTTAATTATTTGTGGATAGGATCTTTTTTATTGAATCACATATCAATCAGATAATAGAGTGTTTAACCACCATTAAGCAGATGGCAGATGGGTAATTCTGCTGCTAGAGACAAATCTCCAGCTCTAGGATTGCTAAAGAGGTTTCCAGTGTGTCTCTATGGAGTTGCTCCTTCTGTAGCCATAAACAGCAAGATGTTGGTCTGTGGCTGGCCTCAGTGCTACCTAGGAAGCCCACAGATGTTTTGATTTTCACTGTGGGTGGAAGGAAAGAAAATCATTTGATTAACCCATCAACACAGTCAGTGTTGATGAGGGAATGTCTCCCGGAAAACACTATTGTGTTCTGCCAGTGGGGGCATGGGGAGCCTTCCTGCCCACCAGAACAGGATTACTGCTAGAGGCTATAGCCGCCAGCAGTAATCGCATGTTAATAATCTGACTGGCTGGTTGTACCCAAGTCAATCGATGGATTGACTTGGGTACAATCAGCCTGCTCATACAGGGATTGAAATTCGCCCAGTCCCTGCTAACCAAACGAATTTACGATCTGTGTATGGAGACTTTAATCTCAATCACTAGCAATGGAAGCTCTGCCTCAGCTGCAGAGAGAGAGTGATTCCATAGGGACTGACAGACAGCCTCTTAACACCCTGCCAATCCTCGCCAGAGGCAGGATCGCTGGCGCATAGTTGCCTGTCTGACATCAGTCTTAATGATAGGAATTACAAATTTTGTATGATGATTGATATGATTGATATGAGGACATCTTTTATAATAGTTCATACCACAAAGATGGTCTAAATAATCCAATTAGAAAACAAGTCAAAACGACAATTATGCTTATTTTGTTCTTTTTGTTGTCATTTTGACAACTGTCTTTATTCTTTATTCACATTATATATATATATATATATATATATATATATATATATATATAGATATAGATTAAATACATAAAGCCCCAAACCTTCTCACAACAAGAAGCTTTTGTTAGATATCTCAATGACTTTCTAAATAAAATTCTATTGAATAGCCCTTGTGAATGTAAGGCCCGTCATTCCACATTTCTGGCACTTATGTTAGGATAGTTTCTCCTGTGTGATGACACGTTGGTGTTTAAGAATTGCAACAGCTGCAAGACTTTGAAGTTCTCAAAACAAGGGTTTAGGGAGAACTGGTGAATAGCTTGGCTACAAGAATTTTTGTACACAACCTAAGGTAAACCTGTAGATGCAGGTTTGCTGCACATTAGAAACAGTAAAGTCCTTGTACTTACATTGACCTGCACACCGCCTCACTTCACCACCATGGAACCCAAGGTTCCGAGATAAGTTTCCACTTTCTAAAGGATAAAACTTGAACAGAGCTCAACAAGCTCTTTCTTGTCCTCATATACCAGTGTTTAGGCCTGATAGGCCACTCGGGCACAACCAAGCACTGCATTATGGGGTTCCAAGTAGAATTTCACACCCCACCACCACCATACCCAGATATACGGCATTCTTCAAAGCAGTGGGGAATGGAGAGAAAGAATGTATGGTCACCGTATGATGCTTGCTTTACACCAAACCTGTTACTTTGCTTATTAAAGTCAAAGAACGGCTTTGCCTTCAAATGGTTGTAAACCTCATACATGAAATATAAACTAAGCATATCATTCTATAGTGTGTACTTGTCTCACCTAAAAGCACTAAGTTTAATTTCTGTAAGCTGCTTCATTTCTCTCCTATCAGCTGGAATCACTTCTAAGCCCTTGTACACACGGTCGGACATTTCGATGGAAAATGTCTGATCGGACCGTGTTGTTGGATAATCCGACTGTGTGTGGGCTCCATCTGACTGTTTCCGCCGGAATATCCGACGGACAAAGTTTTAGAGCTGGGCTATAAAACTTTCCGACAACATGATCCGATCAGACTTTGTCCGATTGTGTGTAGAGAATTCCGATCGGACAAAGTGCCACGAATGCTCAGATAAAATTCCTAGACCATAGCTGTTGGCTACTAGCCTGAACGTAGTCCCGTCGTAACGAATTAACATCATCACGTTACGTACAATCGGATTTTCCGACAACTTTGTCAGACCGTGTGTATGCAACAGAAGTTTCGGACAAAATCCGACGGATTTTGTTGTCGGAATGTCCGACCGTGTGTACAAGGGCTAACAAGTTTTCCTGACACCGCAAGAAAAAAAGGTGACATAGAAGGCACAGCCCGTAATTGACAGCCTCAGCTCTGTTTCTGTGTGCTACATGATGAATTAGGGGCAGAGGGGGTGTCCCTTACCTCAAATCAGCTCTCAGAGTTCTTCGTACTAAGCTCTGCAGTGTGAAATTTCAGCTCTCCGTCCCTTTTTTCTGTCAGCTCAGACAAGCTTTATAATTCTGGATTTTGAAAGGCTGTAGAGAAGAGAAGACTGCGGATAAACAGGCACAATGTATTTGATACATTTCTGGCCAGTAACTTCACTGGGTACACTATATGTAAGGGTTTACAACCAATTGAAATCAACCTATCACAAACCAACGTGGTTCAAACTGAACCCATGATAAAATATTAATTACCAGAAGTTTTGTTTACTGCAAGTCAATCATTAGATGCAGAAATATAGGCAGCAAAGGCTGACCAAGGAAGAGATCAATTTCTTTCCTGCAACACTGGGTTCCCATTGCCCCATTAATACAGGCAATGACAGGGGAATCCATTGTGTTCTCCTGGGGGGGGGGGGGGGGGTCAAGGGAAGCCACCCCCACCAGAAGAGCACAGTGATTATTGCTAGCAGCAATAACAGCCACTAGAGATAATTGCATGTAAGCCAGCCTGGTTGTACCCAAGTTGATCAATCGATTAACTTGAGTACATTTAGCCTGCCCACTATTGGTTCGGATCTGTGCCAGTTCCTGCTGAACCAGCCAAGATTCGAACCATCTATGTCTGCTTTAAAGCTGTATCCAAGTCTTGACTGTTTTTGTAAACGTCTGCCACTTCCTATGTTCTGATCTTCCCTATTGGTCCTTTTATGTAATGAGCAAACTCGTTGGCCAAAACTTAGGTTCAGAAGATGGAAGAGGGCAAAATTGGATTTTTCAAGAATAATCAAGATTATAATCTCAGTTGCCTATTTATACCAATCCAACCATTGAACAACTCCCTCTGCTCCACCTGAATGATGGTATCAATGTAGATAAATACATAATGGGAAAGCTTTTGACAGCCTGGAAATTCCCTTCAGATACTTTGCACATGCATGAACACCTTATCCTCTCACACCCACAGAGAAGGACTGGGAACATTTACCCTGGAGGCAAACAAAACCAAACCTTTCATGGTGGGAACAGTTTCCTATGGACAAATCAAGAGGGTGAATCTTGAAACGGACACAGATATCAATACAAACCTGACATGTTCTAACACCTCTCAACTTTATACAAAAGTTTTGACTTTCGTTATACTTCTAGGCGTTTTGCACATGGGGCGTCTAGCTATTGTTGCATCATTTTAGTAAGACCCTGAAGCACAGGTGCAGCATCCAGCCTTGCTATGGGCACCTGTCAAATGCTATGATCGACTGAAAAAATTCTGTGGCTAGAGGAGACTGAATGCTGTACCAAGCAGTACTCATGTTTAGGGCCCTATGCGCTTAGAGGCAAATGCCCTGAATGCAGAATACTGCACGCGTAGCAGCCCGTGTTCAAGTTTTGTATTCTTCTGGCAAGTCTTCCTTCTAAGCTCTTTGCATTTAGTCACTGGTGATAAGCTTGGGTTCAGGCCAAACCCAAGTTTGTCCGAACCTGGAATCTAGCTGCCATTGTTGGGTCAGGGAAGCAGATTTCTTGCTCCACAGTTGATGGTGTGGGAATGTGTGTGACATTATTGACCCAATATGGGCACATGACCAAATAAGGTCATTGTTGTCACAAGCATCCCCACCCCTTTGTATACGTACAGCTGTAGACAGGGAAGCTCTTGCCCATATCTCATTGGCCCAGCAATGACAGCTATCTTCCAGGTTCAGACGGAGGCCATGAGAATACCGCATGAATGATTGTCCGTTTTTTTTAACTTTTTGCACGCTAGTCTCATATGGAAAATTAAGAGGTTACGAAACTTACAAAAATTCTCGTACGACAGTATACAACTTCGGAAGTGATGTCATGTGTTATATTATATTGTAATTTATTCTTTCCTTTCTGGGCACGTGTGGTCCTGCTCTTCCAAATTATTTTGGAGTAATATTGTACTAATTTAAAAAAAAAACGCACGATCTGGTATCGTGCTCAAACATTTTTCATGTTTGTCTCTTCCGATCTTTTCAGAGGAACTGTCATGATCGGCTTGCGCAAACTGTGTACTAACGATCGGATTATCGTATGACCGATTCAAAAGCAATATGTTTTGTTTTATTTTCTGATGGGGGGTCTTAAAATGATATTAAAGGCAAAAAAAAGAACTAAATAAGAAACATGTCGTACTCACCTACTCTGTGTAGTGATTTTGCACAGAGTAGCCCCGATCCTCCTCTCCTCGGGTCCTCACGCTGGCGCTCTTAGCTCCTCCCTCCTGTGGAGTGCCCCCGTAGTATGCAGCTTGCAATGGTGGCACCCAAGCAGGCACACTCCGGAGCCACAGCTCTGTGTATCCATTCAGACATGGAGCCACGGCACGGCCCCACCCCCTCTTTCTCTCATCATTGGCTTACTGGTTGTAATTGAGTGTCTTAGCCAATGAGGAGGGGAGTCCTCGGAGAGCCGATGCTCTTGTGCACATTGCCAGATCAAGAGGGAACTCAGGTAAATATTGGGGAGGGGCTTCTGTACAGAGAAGGTTTTTTTTTTTTTTTACTTTCATGCATTCTAAAAAGCTTTCAGCCTTTAGAACCAAATTTAAGCTTTGCTCCACCCAAAAAGGGAAGCTCCGCTTGTTTGCTTCCTTCCCCCTCTGCTGTCACATTTAGTACCTTTCGGGGAAGAGCGGATACCTGTTTTTGACAGGTACATGTCCCCACTTCCGAGAGGTCCCCCAGAAGTTCGGCCCCCCTCCTCCCTCCCCGGCCGCTGGGCCATTCACAAAGCGCAGCATGCTTCGCGCATGCGCAGTAGGGAACTGGCTGTGAAGCTGCAAGGTTTCCCTTAGAAGGAATGGCACCAGCCGAGAGTCGATTTAAAAATTGGCTGGGGTGCTGACATCACAGGATCCCTGGACAGGTAAGTGTCCTAATATTAAAAGTCAGCAGCTACAGCATTGGCAACTGGTGCTCCATTTGTTTGGAGGGGGCGGTAAACAAACTTGCCCCCCACTCGTGTAGATTGGTTAGCGGCGGAGAAGTCAGCAAGTGTTTGTTGTGGCTCCAGAGCAAAGTCAGCCTCTGAGTCCCCAGCGTCAGGCATTTGTTTTTTACTCGCCGGCCCCTACTGTGATGAGGAAGTGTGCGCCATGTCCTGTTCGGCCTCTCCTCCCAAGGCCACCATGCCCCCTGAGAGCCATTTGGGCTGTGCAGAGTTCGCCGAGCAACGATAAGCAGACCCTTTGGGCACACAGTGCGGGCTGGCTCGTCTCTACTGGCACTGTTGCTGTGCGCTGCTAATTAGTCGCTGATCCCCGCTGGAGCACCCATGCTGAGTCATGGCCAAGCTCCGTTCGACTCCTGGCCAATCGGGTCTCAGGACTGCTTCCTGATTGGCCAGGAGGAGATGCAGGAAGACATTAGCGGATAAAAATTTGCTAATGTCACACAAGCAGGTGGGCTCGGGGTGCATAGCCCATCCTTTTTAATGTTAATTAGAGCCCCTGGTTCTAATCACGTGCTTCAAAAAAATATATATATATTATTATTATTATACATGATGTATATAGCTCCAAAAGTTTACGCAGTTCTTTACAATATAAAAGGGAGACAATACAGTTATAATACAATACAAGAGGATTAAGCGGGTCCAGCTATAAATAAGCACACTTGGTAGTGTGAAACGCGTTAGCTGTTGTTGCTTTCGCTGTGATTCATTTGATGTGTTCCTGTTCCACGAATAAAAGGCATTGAGTTTGTTTTGGAGTGCGGTCGTCCAGAGTTGTCTAAATTATCTACATCCTGCTCAGAAGAGCTTACATTCTAATAATCCATACATCCAGCACCCTGCATGGATATTAGAGGCCAGGCAAATGGATTAGGGGGGCCTATTGAGCAGGCCCCCAATTAAGCTACATTATTTATAGCTGCTAATTTTTAGTTTTTTTTTGGGGGGGGAGCTGGGGCTCCTCTTTAACCACTTGGGATCCGCGCTATTGCCAAATGACGGCATTAGCGCGGATCTACTTTTCCGGGACTACGTCTATTGACGTCGTCCCGGGTACGAGCGGCCTGCTCTGTGATCGGCGAGTCCGTGAGACTCGCCTGATCACCGATCCGTGCAAGGGGTCGATCCCGACCCCTTATCACGTGATCAGCTGTCAGCCAATGACAGCTGATCATGTGATAGAACGGAGCCGGTAATCGGCTATTATTCCTCCTCGCGCTGACAGCGCGAGGAGAGAAAAAAAAAGCCGATCACCGGCGGCCGTGATCGGGACATCAGTCCCGATCACGGCCAGCAATACAGCTGACCACCTGCCCCCTGCCAGTGCCCACCTGCCCACCGCAGTGCCATCCTGAATAAAAGTAAGTGCCCCCCAGCAGTGCCACCCAGCAGTGCCCATAGTGCCCACAGTGCCACCCACAGTGCCACCCACAGTGCCATCCAGCAGTGCCACCAACAGTGCCACCCACAGTGCCCACAATGTGCCCACAATGTGCCTCAAAGGTGCTGCACCCCAGTGCCGCCCATCAGTGCCCAGCAGTGCCGCCCATCAGTGCCCAGCAGTGCCGCCCATCAGTGCCCAGCAGTGCCACCTATCAGAGCCACCTATCAGTGCCACCTATCAGTGCCCATCAGTCCCATCTATCAGTGGTACCTATCAGTGCCACTCCGTGCCACCCATCCGTGCCACTTATCCGTGCCACCCATCCATGCCATCTTATCTGTGCCCATCTTTGCCCATCAGTGCCGCCTTATCTGTGCCCATCGGTGCCGCCTTATCTGTGCCTATTAGTGCCGCCTTAACTATGCCTATCAGTGCCCACCAGTGCAGCCTATCAGTGCCCACCAATGCAGCCCATCAGTGCCCACCAATGCAGCCCATCAGTGCCCACCAATGCAGCCATCAGTGCCGCCTAATCAGCGCACTTCAATGAAGGAGAAAAATGACCCGTTTGCAAAATTTTATAACAAACTATTAAAACATGATTTTTTTTTTTTGCATCTTTTTTTGTTTGTTTAGCAAAAAATAAAACTCCGAGCTGTAACTAAATACCACCAAAAGAAAGCTCTATTTGTGGGAAAAAAAATGATAAAAATTTCATTTGGGTACGGTGTTGTATGACCGCGCAATTGTCATTCAAAGTGCATCAGCGCTGAAAGCTGAAAATTGGTCTGGGACTGAGGGGGGTTTAAGTGCCCAGTAAGCAAGTGGTTAAAGGGGAGGGCCAGCTGAGAAAAAAAACGTAAAAGTCAGCAGCTACAAACACTGTAGCTGCTGACTTTTAATCTGTCCAGGGCACCTGCGATGTCGGACGCCCGAGGGCGACTCATCCCTCGGCTCTCGGGTCCCAGCGCCCCGCCATTCTATCTAAGGGAAATGGGCAGTGGAGCCTTGCGGCTTCACTGCCCGTTTCCTACTGCGCATAAATGGGGCGCTCTATGTTCTGGGACACATGGTTCCCAGAACACACAGCGCCCCATTACCCCAGAAGGCAACGTGAGGAGGAGACAAGACTGAAGATCACCACGGAGTAGGAAGAGGCAGATTAGGACGATCTGCCTAGCAACAGGCATTTCTGGCAACATTTCGATTTTTTGCAACATTTTAATATAGTTTTGTTTTTCAGGGTGGCACTCCGCTTACCATCTCATGGCCACAAAGGAAGTTGTTGCCAATCGCTGTACTCACAAGTGTGAACAAGGAGAGGATACATATATAACAGCTTCCCTAATTGGGGTCTGAATGGGGAAGCATCGCCAATCACAACCACCAGCCCAACCTATATCATTATTACTGATCCAGGGGGAAATGATCCCCTGCAACCAAGCCACTACTGCTTCCTCTGCTCACCCACATGATGAAATAATAATAATACCTTATAAAATAAAGTGCCATATAAAACAATGTGCAGCCTTCCAGGAAGCTATTGTCAGTGCATAGCTATGTGAGCTGCCTTCCCTTGTGTTAAATACAGCTATGCCCTGATATAGAAGTATCAGATCATTCCTGCAAGAGTTCATCACAACTCCAAATACTGTGTACACATAGAGGGGGACGCCACACCCCCCTGCCACTAAGCCCTGCCCCTCCCAGCCTATCAGGAGACAGTATGCAAATGTACTCACACTCTGCAGGGTGCAACCCAAACAGAGCTCTCACTTAGCAGACCAGCTTGTAGTAGTGGCTTGTGATTTCTCTGCTCCCTTCCTATGAACACTGATCCAATGCAGGCTTCCTAACAGCAACCACCGGAGAGTGTGCAACCATGAAGTACAAGGTGAGAGCAACTTTTCCCTGCCTTCTACTATTGCCTGACACTTTTCAAGGGTTAGAATGAGCTTCTGTGTGACAGCAGTGCTGGGATCTGGAATGACAGGATGGCAAATGTGTCTGTAAAGCTTTGCTGCGCTGGATCAGGCTGATTTCTAGTGCTTGGTAGGGAATAGATTGTGTTGGCAGACTTTCTAGTAATCCTGATGGAGGCTGGCTCCATGCTTCTTCTTCATAATAGGAGGCTGGAATGTTCCCAAAGTAGGATTGCAGTCTGACTTTGTAATGAGGCCCTATGGCAAAGGTTAACCCCTCAGTGTGAAGGCGTGTGAGCTGCTGACACTCACTGGGGGGAGTCCCATCCAATTCCCAGCAATCAAGGAGGGGGAATCCGGCAGGTTTTTTTTTCTACTAAGCCATTACAGCTAATAGTGGCCATATACAGTGCTATAAACCGATCAATCGCATATAATTCAATCAATGTTTCATACACGTGTATCCTGAATTATGATTTATCGTGTACATAAATCGATCAAATCAACTGGACGGAAACACAGATCTTCTAATATGCTCCCGAGTGATTGGACGTGGTGAATCACAAAAAAAAGGTCATCAATCAACCCCGTCCAATCTTTTTTTTTTTCCGCTAAAACCAAATTGTCAATTTTTCTGGCATTAGTTGCTCATCCTTGTCTTTTTTTTTTGTCCTGGTCGATCGATGTCCAATCCGATCATTTTGTCAAATCAGACATCAGTCGTTCAGTTTTGTAGCACAATGTATGGCCAACCTAGGACTTATCCCTCAATCTGCCAGAAATGTGTATTGGAAGATCCCACTAATAAGCTAGCTGGTCATACGCCAGTAGAATTTTGTTCAAAAGTTTTTCATTTTCAGGACGTTTCCTTTTAAGTTCCTAATGATTGGGGTCAAATCGATGTTCGCTTTGGACCGCAGTGCCAGAAAAATTCCAAGAAGCAGAATGGAATTATTATATATTTTTTTTTTCTTAAAAATCCTCTGAATGTGGTTTTCGTTTGGGAAAAATCGTACATATTGTCATGAAGCCCGTTTAATATGTCTGGGATGCCGTTCAAATAGAACGTCTGGACAAAATTTGAAGGGCTTTAGGCAAAATTAATTTGCTCAGTGATGGCAAGAAAGAATATTCTAGCGAATGATTTTTTTGTACGAAACTATTGAAGAAAAGTCTAAAAGTGTATGGCCAGCGTAAAATAGAATTTTACTCAAAAGGACGAGTTTGGGTTTTCCTCCTTCTCTTCCCCCTCCTCTATCACTTTTGACTACAGTTATTTTTTTTGGGATGGAGTGGGTACCTGATTTTGACAGGTACCTACTCCCACTTGGACCACACTTCCTTATTGCCCGCAGTCTTCTGGGAGGCATCACTGGTACCAGAAGGCTGCGGGACCATTCACACTATTTGCACAGTGGGAAGCCGGCTGTGAGGCCACAAGGGACTTCTCTTAGTAAACATGCTGGGGATCCGAAGATTGGTCAAGAACCTGCCTGGGTGAGAATAGTGCTGGATCCTTGGACAGCTAAGTGTCCTTTTAGTAAAAGTCATCAGCTACAATATTTGTAGCTGCTAAGTTGTCATTTTCCTACATCCTGAAGATCCTTTTTCTTTACCTATATATCTGTTAGTAATGAAAAAGTATTAAACGTTTTGAAACCATAACAGTTTTGTTCAAAAAGGTAAAGAAAAAATTGACAATCCTGGGGCGATTTTTACATATCTTGCATTGTTTGGTATATGGCACATTGTTTGTAAATATTACATGGTCGTTACTCCTGGATCACTATCTTTGGATGTCAGCAGAGTAAAGTGTAATTCAGATTTGTATGGATGGGAGTTGTGTTTGTTCTTTTTATGTTGTTCCTTAAAACAAAAACTTCTAAAACAATACCTATAAAGAATAATTGATCTACTAAAATAGCAAGGGAGAAAGTACTCCAACCTAGAGAATTCTAATGTCTACTATGAGCTGTTGCACCTTGTACAATCTTGTTGCTCTTTGCACTACAATATGAAACAATCCCATAATGACTGAGTGCTCATGATACAATGTATATGATGATTCTGCATTGGATAAATGGGAGAATATTGAGCGTAATGGTTATACTTCTCAGTATTGTAGCTTATCTTTTTTAAATTCTGTTGAACCTGATTAGTGAGCATAGATAAGTGACATATCTGTAGACGAACCGTGGCTTCCGCAAAGCAAAAAGTAGCTTTCTAAGCGGTCAGCGCCATCTTGCATATGAGCTAGTATAGATTATATGCTAAGCACGCCCCCCCCATCATCAGAGGAACAAGCGTGAAGCTGCTGTATTGCTTGTCCACAAATCCACACATGCCTAGTGCGCTCTCCCACTCTCCCCCTGCTGTGACAAGCACACTGAGTAAGTGTAGATTTGTGGACAAGGGAGAGCGCTGTACATGTGCAGATTTGTGGATGAGGGAGAGAACACAGTGCAGGTATAGATTTTTTGTTGAGGGAAAGCGTACTGCACATTTCCAGGTTTGTGGAATAGGGAGCGTGCGCTGAGCATGTGCAGATTTATGGATGCGTTAGAGCGCACTGAATATGTGTGGATTTGTGGACAAAGAAGATCACACTGAGCATGTGTAGATTTGTGGACAAGGAAGAGAGCACTGAGGATGTGTAGATTTGTGGACAAGGAAGAGAGCACTGAGCATGTGTAGATTTGTGGATAAGGAAGCACACACAGAGCATGTGTAGATTTGTGGACAAGGAAGAGAGCACTGAGCATGTGTAGATTTGTGGATAAGGAAGCGCGCACAGAGCATGTGTAGATTTGTGGACAAGGAAGAGAGCACTGTGCATGTGTAGATTTGTGGATAAGGAAGCACGCACAGAGCATGTGTAGATTTGTGGACAAGGAAGAGAGCACTGAGCATGTGTAGATTTGTGGACAAGGAAGAGCGCACAAAGCATGTGTAGATTTGTGGATACAGAAGAGATCACTTAAAGGGGTTGTAATGGTAAACATGTTTTCACCCTAATGCATTTTACTTACTTACTTACTTACTTACCTGACCCCTCGAAAGTCCCGTGCTCGCCTCCGACATCCTCTTCGCCGCTCAGCCTGGCCGCTGATTGGCTAGAGTGGATGGATTGAAAGCAGTGCAGCCATTGGCTCGCGCTGCTGTCAATCAAATCCAATGACACGGCGTGCCCGAGGGCAGGGGCGAGTGAAACAGTGAGCAGCTATAGCCGCCGGATGTATCACGGGAGTGCACCTGCAAGTACTTCTCACCATGCGAGGGAGCTCGCATTAATGTGAGAAGTACCTGCAGGGGGAAGCCAAGACAGTCACCGGGGGGACCCCAGAAGACCAGGTTCGGGGCCACTCCGTGCAAAACGAGCTGCACAGTGGAGGTAAGTATAACATGTTTGTTATTTAAAAAAAAAATCCCTTTACAACCACTTTAAGCATGTGTAAATGTGTGGACAAAGAAGAGCGCATTGTGCATGTGTAGATTTGTGGACAAGGAAAAGTGCATTGTGCATGTGTAGATTTGTGGACAAGGAAGAGCGCACTGTGCATGTGTAGATTTGTGGACAAGGAAGAGCGCATTGAGCATGTGTAGATTTGTGGACAAGGAAGAGCGCATTGTGCATGTGTAGATTTGTGGACAAAAAAGAGCGCATTGTGCATGTGTAGATTTGTGGACAAGGAAGAGCGCATTGAGCATGTGTAGATTTGTGGACATGAAAGAGCGCATTGAGCATGTGTAGATTTGTGGACAAGGAAGAGCGCATTGTGCATGTGTAGATTTGTGGACAAAGAAGAGCTCACTTTATAGGTACGGATTTGAGGATAAGTGAGAGTAGTACACTGTGTGGATCTGTGGACAAGCAAGGCAGCAGCTCCTCTCTTGTTCCTGTGATCCTGGGGAGAATTCGATGTACCATCCATACTGACCTATTTACATCAAAATGTTACTTTTTTGGTCCAAACATTATGGAAGCCGTATTTGGAATACAGATATGTCATTTAAATAAAGTTCAATTACCCTACACTGCTCCATGATTTGTAAACCACCAAGGCTGCTTGACTGCTTTGCAAAATTTATTATAAAGGTAAACCAACCCTTTAATGTTTTAAAGCGCTGTGCAAACTGTTGATGCTATATAAATCCCATATAATAATAACAATAAACTAGCCCATCTGACTCCAAATTCTTCCACTGTCATCTTGGCTATTTTGGGCTATAAGAGGAGAGTATACTATATGTATGTGAATTGCCCGTGGTGAACACAGACCTCGGGACTGTGAAAGGTCAGCATTGACAAGTAGCAGCAAGCTGAAGAGGTGCGGAGTTCTTGTTCCAGCCTGTATACATCCTCCAGTCTCATCTACATGACATTGCTTCTACTGTACCGAAGAGGCTCTTTGTCCTTGGCTCTACTCCTGTTATCTCTGCTGGAAGAAAAGGCAGTTTGAACAAGACTGAGCACAACAATGCACTACTTTATTGAGGGTTTATTCACAAGACCTAAAGGCAGTCGTGATCAGGCTGATTCTTCCATTGTTAAACCTACCCATTGCATGTATTTTGTAGAAAGACTACCAAGAGATGAAAATCCTTCATAAGCAGGTTAATACGTTGATTCAAGCTGGCACTTTCCCACAGAATCACACAACTCATTTTGTGCCCGCAAATTGCATTCCAAAAATATTTTGGAATAGCGTTTTCTTCTTTATTATTGTCATATACTCTTCTGGTAAGTGGAGGACATTTGCATTCGATTTATGCTTGGAGCCGTATACATTGAAATGACAGCTGTATATTAACTGAAGGTTATCATTTTGTACACACCTAGGTCTCATTGTGTGAGGCTGTCATTTTACTTTGATATACTGAAGGGTGTAATTTATGTAAAAATAGTAGCTTGTAATTTCAATGTACCCTTGTTATGAGCATATGTCAGTTCTGGAATGCCTAAGCCCCCTTTACTTAGAGTACCACTAGTGCATGGGAATTGTTACGTAACACTGCTTAAAATCAGACCAGATTGCCTTGGACAGATAATGGTTTTGACTAAGTTAAACACATATGGCTAGACTAATAGACTCCCCTTCTGCATATCTGGCTAAGATCAATATAGGGCTTAAAGTGTTACTAAACCCACAACAGTAAAAATCAGTCTGTATATGCAGTAAAGCATGCTTTTTATACTCATTGTGGAACCTAAGGGGTTAATCCCCTGCATTGTGTAAAAAGGCTGTTTGATCTTGTCTTCTCCGATCTTCCCCTTATTTCACAGTCCCCAAACTATCTCCGGATAGAACAGAGCCTTGGGGACAAGCTGCACATGCTCAGTTTGATGTGTATTGCTAGAGAGTTGTTGTTTTTTTGGGGAGAGTGCATGTGATCAGCACTGTCCAGACAGGGAGTCAGGGGTCCTGCAGCCTCATAAGACAGTCAGAGTAGAATGAAAACTCCTCCTACAAGCTTTAGCCAGACACTGATAGATGTCATAAGACTGCTCTAACTGCTGATGAGAAAAATGATTTAGCAGTTTATATTTACTAAAACGATTGCATTTCCATGTTCTGTGTACTGTGGGAGACCAGATATAGTGAATACAGGCTCCTGGGTGTAGTAACACTTTAATTATTTGGTGGGATGGCCATTGATCTACTTATCACCATCTAGGCACACAATTCATTATATTTCTCGAGTGCAATAAATCGAGATTGTTGTATGCCTTCAACTTGTTGCTGTTCTTTATACATTCACATTTACTTTTAGCTAAAATGACCTTGTGTCTGGAAAACTACAATATCTCCAACTGTAAATAAATAAATTGTCACATTTGTTCCGACATTTTAGTATAAGGCCCCTTTCACAAGGGTAGCATCTGATCAGTAGGGGATCTGTTCACAGAGTCAGAGCAAAATGGAATGGATGTCACTTTTGTACATTCAGTTTCTTCCAAATTCTTGTGAAGGAGTAAAAATTGGAGTTTAACGGAGCCATGTTAGGTCTATGAAGAGGCTGATGTGAATGGACATGAGTTAATGAGTGAATCTGAGTTAATTGGATGTAAACAGATGCATGTCTGTTTGTATCTGCCTGCCCCTAAACTAACATTGAGCTTCCATTCAGATTTGCCTGAAAAAAAATGGCTGCATTAAAAGGGTCATTCTGTAATAAACACTGTATTTGTTCATTGGATACTTTACTTTTTCCTTTGCAGTCCTTCACAGTGACTGTGCCTTACAGAACCTTTCCACAAGACAAGTCTATGAGTTGGCCATCTTACTGAAAAAATGCGCTCCCTTGGAAGCTGATATCTTATTCAGTCATTGCAGTAGCTAATCTATAGTGCCTCTAGTGGCCAATATATAAATCTGTATATTTAATATAACAACACAAATGTAGAAGAGCAAGAATATAAAATGTACATGTTGTATCAAAAGTTGCTATTTGATTTGAAGTTTATTAAAAAAAAAAGTTTAATAGGCTATTAAGTAAATATATTTTGTTTCCTTAGGCCATCCATCGATAGCTCGAATCTCAGCCGGTTCAGCCGAGATTCAAACCATGTATGGGCATGCTGAATGTACCAAGCTGACCGATCAATCAATTTGGGTACAACCAGCCTGTCGGATTTTGCATGAGATTATCGCTAGTGGCTAATATATGCCTAAACCCCCCCCCCCAGGGAGAACACAGTGGTTTGGCAGGGGGGGGGGTTCCCGGTCAGCACTGTCTGGGTTGATGGGGGAATCAACCCATGGTTGCAGGAAAGAAGTTTGCTCTGTTTATGGTTGGCCTTAGCTGCTTTAATTTCTTTATAGGCTGCTTTACAATGTTAGCAATTTATCGCCGGTTGTATTTAGGTTTTGCCACTTCCGTTTAAGGTTTATTGGTCTTTTAAAAAGATACAGTAATCATGACTCCTAGGACTAGCTATAGACATGGTAGTCAGATAATGAGACTGCCATTTAGACACTGTGGAGGCACTCCTGGTGCCATCATTATCTCCCCCTGTGGTCATTCTCTAATGTATCCATAAAATACAGTCATTGTTTATTTCAGCCACAGGGTGTCTGCAATGCTAATGTATCCACAGACAATCATTCCCCTTTTCTGCCACATAGTATCTGCAATGGCCACAATGTGTCCCTAGACATACTATCATACCCTATTCAGTTGTTATCAGCCATATTGAGCAATGATCATCTCAAGTCTGGGGTAGCCTAAAAGAAGCAGTTTGGTTTGGTATGTAAATTATAAATTGTTGCAGTCACTAAAGAGGCAAAGATTGACCTGCTAGAATGTCACTAATGCTGATTGCAAAAGTGAAAACATGACTTGACATGACTTACTGGAATAGTTAAGAAGGTTTCTACAGAATGGACCTCTTTATGAAGGTAAACATTATTGGAAATTAAGCCTCCAGACGAAATAAAGCATTATTGTAGTGCAGTTTTTTTTCAACCAGGGTCCCTTTTAGATTTTTTAGGGGTACCTTGGGCAGGATGACTAAGAATTGGGTCAAAAAAATTGCCAAAAAAAGAAGTTGTCAACAAAACAAGCCGGCAGGAGGACCAAGCCTGTCTATTTTATTACAGAAAGCCACAAGTTTTTGTTGTGCAGCATTACGGCCTTGGTCACTATGTAGGTCAGTGGCTGACATTATAATAACCAATGATGTCATAGGTTTAAAAGGAGGACATCAGGTGTCTGAGGACATCTTTGTTTGCCCCTCCCCATCAGTACTGGGTTCACATTAGCTGAATGATGGAGAGAAATCGAGGGAAAAGAGAAATGCTGGGATACTGGTCAGTGCCTATGTGTTTTTTGGTTAAAGATAAAAGGTAGCCTTGACTGGAAAAAAAAGTTGAGAAACACTGTTGTAGTTCACCAATTCAACTCAATCCCTTTTGTGAGTAATCTGAAAACTCTAGTTTATTATGCAGAAAAGGAATTCCCAAACACACCCACTACAGGTTGCATATGACAGGACATATAGAAAGACTGATGTAAAAAAAAATATTGATACCAAAAGAAATTTTTTCACAACGATCAATCACCTGCGTTGGCAGTTTAGGATATTCGTTCACTGTAATCTTTTAGGCTCAGTTCACACTGCCATGACCTGAAAGTCGCGCCACTTTCAGTGCTATTTTGCCAGGTTACTTTTGGCGTGACTTTGATGCGACTTCGGCACAACTTTGGCACGACTTTGAAGCAACTTCAAGGAATGCCTGTGTAATCTTCCTGTAATGTCAGATCCAAATCACATCAAATAAAATGAGGGTCCAACTTGGAGGCAACTTCCATTAAAGTCTATGGGCATAAATCAGCCTTGAACCTTTTCTAAAGTCGTAACAACTTCAGTAGTGCTAATTAAGACAGGTCTCATTGCCTAAAATGGGATTTCACATGCCATGTGACTTGGGGTCTCACAAGTTAGATCTCAAGTCGTGGCAGTGTGACCCGAGCTGGATTTGGGCAGCAGTGGATTGCCAGAATTAGTGAAGTGCAATAGAAGCACTCTCATTGGTTTCACTTATAGTCTGGAATTTCCCTCAAAATGCCTGGTTGTTCCCCTGCCTAATTACTAATACCGTATCTTGCTTTTTATTGCTAGAACACTAGCCATTAACCCTACTTCTTTTAAAGGTTAAGAAAAATACTTTTGAAGTTTTAGCAGCAATAACATACAGGACCGTATTCCGAGCTCCTGTGCCAGTAAGAACATGGGAACTATTGTTGAAAAGATTCACAAGAATACCATTAGATGGACGCTGATTACCCAGGCAACACAAGACAGAGTGTATTTTACTTTGTACAGAAGGGGGAAAATAACAGTGTGCTTTGTAGACTTGGATATGCTTATGCCTCACATTCCTGATTCCTATGGTTATTAAATGTCTGCTAAATTGGTAGATAGTGCTTTGGAAAGTTAAAGAAAATGCTTTGGGCAAACTAAGTTCCAATGAAAATGATTACGTAGCTTTCGCCCTCTGGCATAGCTGCTACTAAACACATTTAATGCATGTGGTTGGAGGATCTGATGTTGGGTGGAACATTTTAAGCAAACAATTTAATTCTTCTAAGATTACTGACAATGACTAGATTCCATGACAGTAGGTATAAGAAGGGGGCCTCCTTTTTTGTTTATAGAATACATGGTTTAAAAAACCTCCTTAAGACTAAACTAATCACCTTTTTTTTTTTTTTTTATCAAATCTGTCATCAAGTTATTATCAGATTTTAATCACCATTTGTGCTTTTGCCAATACACGTATTGAAATATAATACACATATACATTGGTGTAGCAATTAGTCCTGCCTTGGTTCATTGAATCAGTGGGCTTGGATTTCTGGATGCTGAAAAGCTTGTGTTCAGACACAATTCTGTAGGTTTTGCCTAATACCAGTTTTTCTATGGGAACAATATAAATTGATCCTGGTGGCAAAGTTCTTACTCTGTAGATCTCTGTACTGCTTAGGTTTTCTTCCTTAAATTGATATTAAACCCTCCTAGAAAAAAAACAAATGTAGCTGCATACCTTAAAACACATTTTTTCTCATTTCCAGTTTTGTGCAGCCTTTACAGCATTACCAGCCCATGAAAGTTTCCTCTGTTGAGTTTCTCACTAAAGGGTGTCTCCTGGTGACATCCTAACGTCTGCAGTTCCGCCATCTTGTGCCTTGCACAGTAGGGATCACTGCTTTTCAGTGCTCTAGTACTGTGTCTGGTCGGTGCATTAGGGGCTGCTGGTGATGTTTGGCTGACACACAGTACAGCAGTGGTTTATGTCATTTTGAGCTCTGGTGCTGTGCCAAACCATCAACCTCCATGATTAAGCCCCATGAGCAGGGTGAAATGCATTCAGGGGCATGGTCTGGACGCAGTTTGGGCTGAGGCTGCTCTCTTCATTCGCCCAGGGTTTTGTGAGATGTGTAGTATTCGGGATCATTCCTTATTCTACATGTATAGTGGTGGTTTATGTCTTTTTGAGATCTGGTGCTGTGCCAAACTGGCGCACATACAGTAACATGCTTTGAATTTTAAGCACAGTACTGTTCTTGTGCCACCCACACAACACCAGTGGCCCATACTATATGCACTCCCTAGCTTACACAATTTGTGTGGAGCTTAATGTAAAGGGCAGTTTTAATTTCAGGGTTTAACTACTTGAAGTACCTATACAGATAAAGATTATCTGCAAGCTCATTTAATGTCCTGTCAAAAAGTAGCATAACCATTTCTGTCCTATATTTACCTAATTGAATACTGTTTGGGGAGCTGGAAGACACAAACTGTAAACTCCCATTGCCCCTTACATGCCCGCCAGTTACCTACTATATCTAAACCCCCAACATTCCATACACCTTTTCTGCACCTATTGTCCCCAAATTTCCAGAGCCCCACCCACTTTGCACAGTATGACCCCCTTAAAGGGGAAAGAATTTACCCACATACTTGTTCAAGATGATAGAGCTGCAGAAGAAGTTTGGATTTAGCTTGGTTGGCCATATGGGATCACAGGAGCAAGGGCCCAGTTGTAACCTTCAACCCTGCCACCCCTGTTTCTTACATGACTGCTTCACCAAAGAACATAAATGTCTACAAACTGAACATAAGAACAAGGTTTTTAAAGTAATAAAAGTTCAACTCTAATCACGTTTTTCAGTTTTCCAAAGAGTGGGAAAGAATCTGAACTTCTTTCAGGTTTATATTGTTTGCGTCCTTTTTGGAGAGAGTTTCTCTCACTTCCTGTCCCAAAGGTAACACATGAAGTAAGGGGGAAAAAAACAAAGGTTAGTTGAAACCACTGACAACCTTATAACTGCAGGGGATTTCCCTTTACCTCCTGTTGAGGTGACAAATATAAAAAAATAAAAAAAAGATATGTTCAGGTGGCAACTGTCATAGGGAAGGGTGGTAAAGGAAAATATCACCAACAGGGATAGAGGCCGCGATTTAGCCGTAAAGGAAAATATCACCAACAGGGATAGAGGCCGCAATTTAGCTCTTCCTGACTCCAACTCCAAGTGATTGGAGTTTACAGTATGTTAGTTGTATGTAAATAAATGTATTTACTGCAATAATTTTTTAGGTGGTCATCCAATGAAATAAAACTTGCATCCTTCCTAAAAGCCATGGTCTGCTCTCCTACATCAATATTGTAAAGATAGTTGCTACTCCACAATAGACAAATTTTCCCTATAAAAGTAAAGTCTCTGGTAATGATTCATGTTTTACAAGCTGTTACAAAAATATACCTAAAAGGCAAAACTTTCTCCTCTGTCTAATTCTTAGGTGTGTCATTGTGTGTCCAGGAAATGGGTGGAAAAATAGGGAATTCTGCTGTCTGGAGGTACACTTTTATTTATGAAGCTAAAAAAATTGTGAGAGAAAAAAATGAACTACCTGATTCCTGCCACGAGATAACAAATACATCTGCACATACCCCTGGCAAGAGGGCGAATTAATAGACGGCGATGAATAAAGAAGTACTTTTTATTTGTGGTTGGCCCATTATTTTCTACTTCAGCCCTGGAGATGACATTCCATGCTGAACGCTTAGGTTTGCGCTGTTAATAAATACAAAGATTGAAATGAAGAAAGGAGTTGTTTGTGAGATAAATAAATGGGCTGGTTACGCACATGAATACAATAATCAAATCAGCAGCCTTTTAGGAAAAGTATCCTATTCACTGAAGGCCTGGCAGCTCACTGGAAACAGGCCTGTGCATTCCAAACACACAATGGGTGCTGAAGGATGCAATAGTTGCTTGGGAATTTAGCTCGATTGTATGTGACGGCTGGTAGCCATTGGTAGCTGGATGCTTCATCTGCTATTCAGAATGCCAATGGACAAAGGTTCAAAGGCCTGGTCTATAGCCAGATTATTAAATCACTGTCTGGATCAAAATAACAATAAATATGCTAATAGGTGATTTAGTTGTTTATAATAGTATATGATCAGGTGTCTTGATGAATGGATTTTCTTCTGTTAATACTTAGCATTTTTAGTAAGTGTACCATGTCTATGATTAAATCCTAACTACAGTCAAGATCTATTTCATTTTAATGCTTCACAGCACTTTATATCATTCTGTTATAAAAATCATTCTAGACAAAAAGTTGTTAAAACCCTCTTTTCCACCTGCCAGGATAGTACCATGGAAGCTTTACTTCTGGTCAATCACTGACATCAGCCAGACTGCTATAACGCACACAGTTTCCTGCGTTGTGTCTCCGCCTTCTCTGTGTGCTTTGCCATTCACAAAGCACATGATGTTTATGATGCCATGATCATCCGAGGGAGCATAGACACAAAAACTGGACTGGTGTCTGTTATAGCAGCCTGGCTGACCTCAACAATTATCCAGAAAAACAGCTATTGCCCTACTATCCATGGAGACCAAGAGAAGGGTTTTCCTCATATGTCCAGTCAGGTGGATTTTCAGAACGGTGAGGAAGGTATAAAAAGGCTGTGAGACACTACAAATGTTTTAAAATTAAACTTGCCCAGAGTTGGGGCCCATTGCATATTCACATTCTTGTAGGATTATGAGCACCCATCTTTTCCAGGAGGTAACGGTGAGGCACAGTGGCTCCACCCTCACTTCCTGGAAGCATCGGAAGCAGAGTCAGTGATAAGCTATTTTTTTTTCTTTTTTTTTGCAAGCTTTATTGTTGAAACACCTTTGTAGGTGATATGACTTTGAGGTGTGGGACTTCCAATAGAGTGGACCTTCCATTTTCATGGAAGGTCTACTTTAAAGTATTTCTAAAGCTAGAACTAGAGTAAGAAGCAAAAAAAAAATGTAGGGTATTTTTGTGGCCTGTGTCCCCTATGGGGAGATTTGTCCCCTCTTCCCTTGTGAACTTTGAGATGGGAAATCCAAAATCTTACAGTTGTCACTAGATCATACGCTAAGGGGAAATTTTCCAATGTTGACATCTCCCGTTAACAAGTGACTAAAAGGAGATTCCCCTTACTGTATAGAAATGTACTTGAGTTGCCAGAACAGGAAGCAAAGAGAAATCTCTCCAACAAAATACAGACAGCAAATAATGGCTTGGGTTTAACCATGCCTTACTTCTACTAAAGCTATATAAAATGTTTTGCCCTTAGATATTCTTTCATAATATTACTTTTGAAAGGACAGGGTATGATCACAATATATATGCATTACTGTAATAAGTAGCTGTAGAGGAGTCATTCATTGATGTTTTATCCTAGAGGAACAGGTGGAGATCCTAAACACATGGCAGCCTTTAATCTTATTAATAACTGCTTTGCTTATTAATTAGTGTCTCTGAGTTCTAGTAGCCTCTGGCATCAACAAGCTATGCTTTTCTTTCCTAAGTACATAATAATACACCTTGAGAGTGTCTGCACAAGTGAGCGTATGATTTCTTACACGCCTACCACTGTACCACTGTGTGTTCATATGTGTGTGTGCCTTTACTTTGGCGTGGCTTCACTTGCTCACTATGAGATCATTTCACTTCACAATCAGTTGGTATTTTCTGTTTTCCTTGACTTCTCCTTTCTCGAACTCTGACAACTATCACTGTGGAAAAAAAAACATGAATGCATACCTGCATATTTTTACAGTATTAACCTGTCATACCTTGCCCTGAGTGCTGCAAAGATGCTAATAACAGGGTTAGTGGCACAGCTCTGCACATACACGTGTGCCCTTCTAATATACCTTTTCTTTGTACTTGGGAGGCTGTTAAAGTAAGTGGAAGGAATTTACTGCACTTTTCAAAGAGAAGTTGAACCAAGACCCTTAGTTGAATGTAATTTTTTGGCGAACTAATTGGATGTATAATAGAGGGAAATTATTCATTAGGTTCACATATACTGTCCTGGCCCCCTCATTTATATAAATTGTCTGGTAAGATTATATTTACAACGAGTATATTTATACAAACGTTTACAGTGTACCAATGTTAGATTTTATTGTTGCCTTATTGACATCTTTCTGCATCACTAAGCATGACATCACCATGGTGGCACAGTGGTGTAGTGATTAGCACTCTTGCCTAGCAGTAAGAAGGGTTGCTGGTTCAAATCCCAACCACAACACTACCTGCCTGGAGTTTGCATGTTCTCCCTGTGCCTGAGTGGGTTTCCTCCCACAATCCAAAGACATGCAGGTAGGTTAATTGGCTTCTGTCCAAAATTGGCCCTAGTATATGAATGGGGACCTAGGATTGTGGGCTCCTTGAGGGTAGGGACCAATGTGAGTGTGAAATGTACAGGGATAGGGACAATTGTAGACGCTCACTCAGGTTGAATTGGATAGACTGGTGTCTTTATTCAACCTTACTAACTGTGAAACTATGAAACCATCCTTTCCTGAGGGATGTAGAGTGGGTGAAATCTCATGAGAAGACATCCTAAGAGCATCTTTCTAAGGAGATATAGGCTCATCTCTTTTCCCCAGTATCTTGGTAGAGCAGTGTGACATTACCCTCACCTGGGGGCCACAAATGGAAGATGGGGGTGAAGTAAGTATAAAATCTAACTTTTTTCTTTACAGGTAGCTTTTGGACCTAATATCACCTCCCTGTTACTTTGAGAAAGTGGACTCATGTGTTTCCGAAATTTGACGGTCAAATGTTTCAGAAACACATTTGACCAAATTTGTCAAAGCTATGTTTTTCTACTAAGATCTCAGTGAAAAGTTGAGATCTGCCTATTTTGGTGTGCTTGCCGTTATTAGTCTTTGGTCCTGAACAGTGTCTCGAAGGGCATGCACCTACCCTTTGCAGGGTGTGAAGTTGCCAGGTACATGAATTTGACCCAGACTCAGACATTTGCTGTGCAGAGGCCTGACACTTTTCTAAAAGGTGTTTACAACTTTCCTTATAAATTTTATGGAGAAGGTCAGAATGGCAGTCAAACCACTAGCGTTTTCATATACAGTGTATCTAAAGCAACCTCTGTATTTTCCCCAAGTTAAGTTTCTTTTGAGCTGAAAGGACTGACAACAGAACTGACTCATAGCTGGAGTAAGTTTATCAGACAAAAGGTTGCAAAAATGGGATGGGATCTTCTATAAGCACTAAATGCATTCATCAGAATATTTATATAAACTTGTGTGAAAAAATGAAGTTGTGGTTAACAGAGTGAAATGGAGAAGTGAGATTCAAATACACCCAGTTTAAGGACTGTAGGGAAGTAGCCAGCACTATTTCAAAAATATTCCTGTGGTCCTTTTTCTTGTCCAGCTTGTGTTAGCGGTGTACATTCTGAAAAATAAAAGCAGGAAAACAATGTTTCCAAATTTTAACATATTTGTTTTAATCCTAATGATATCCTCTCACGGGGTACTTGTTCATGCCACCAAGGCTGGTGGTCACTGATAACATTGTATAATAGTATAACTTTACCAAGACAAATTAGTAGTAAGCTGCAGTTCCTTTGCAGGTGTAAAGTCGGATGCATTTAGGAACAATTAGACCAAGGAACCGGAAAAGGAGGAGGGGGGATCCGTTCCAGGAAGCTTAACCCATTAGATGTGGCTAATCATTAACTCCAGTCAAATTTCACTAACAAATTAAAGAGTACATTTGTGTGAAAGACCCTTTAATCCCTTTTTTTTCATTATTATTTGATATACTTTTATTTGAAAGGGACTAGTTTTTAGCCCATATGTGTTAAAGATGCTAACCCAGAGATACACTCTTGATGGCAGAGCTTCCATGATTCTTCTATACACTTCAAGGAAGCCATTTTGATTATATAAATTTGCAATAAATGGTTAGATCATTTAGGTACGTGAAAATAGAATGAGAGGAATAGTTCTCACATAATACCTATTATTATGATAGCGTTTTCCCTTTAATTGTGAAATTAGAGAATTCCCAGTTCTCCACTGTGCTAATTAATCTGAAATTATATTGGGTTAATGAAGAAGAGCGCTTCTGTTACTAAATATTGTGTACTGACCTCTTTTACAAAAGCAACCACATTTCTTAGGAGCAAACACTATACTAATTCTTAGTATTTTTCAGAACTTTAAACTTATATTTTTAAGAGACTTGTCAGGTCTCTAAATAAAATAAACCAACACTTATCTGCAAAGAAGAAGGATTATACTCATCTTTTCTGTGGTTTGTAGCTCTAACCTTCCCTCTGGTCCAGCGCTGCAACCTCCTTCTGTGTCTTTGGCATTGAATACTTACAGGATTGTTGGATGTATGTGCCCCCTGCTGCATGCCTTGGTTTCATCCTCCATTCTCCATCACTACAGGACTCAGTAGTGATATAGGGATCAAAGTGAATGGTAGCAGAGACAGACATCTCCTAAGAGGCGAATGCCGAAAATTCTAAAATAGGCTGCAACTGTGGAAGAGAAGGGAGGTAGGAGACGTAGTCCACCAAAGAGGGGACTGTCGGTTTACCTTATTTAGAGACTTGACAGGGTTTCAAAATAGCAATTCTATGCAGCAAGTAAAATAATTTAGTGGACTTCAAATCTTATTCAGCAAATTCAATGGCTGTACTGAAGTCAGCAATTTCACCAATTTACTTTAAGAGGTTGTAAACCCCCGAAAAAAAAAAAAAAGAATAACATGCAAGACAAATGCATCACATACTAGTTCATTATGAAATACTTAACTTAGAACAATGCCCTGCAGTACCGCCCGCACTCCGCTCCCAAGGCCGACATCTTTTCCGGAGTTACTTTCCAGTTTGCGGGCTCTGGTGCTGTGATTGGCCGGAAACATGATGGCGTCACTCCCGCACATGCGCACAGGTGCCGCCAGTCACAGCGCGGGTCCTGAAGAAACGGCACAAGCGGACCATTTCTTTAGTGTGCATGCACCAATGATCGGCGGCGGCAGCGTATATAGTAAATATCTCCTAAACGGTGCAAGTTTAGGAGATATTTACAGTACCTACAGGTAGGCCTTACTATAGGCTTACCTGTAGGTACAATTAAAGAGGAAGACTTTGCATCCTCTTTAATGGGAGTTTTATGAAATCCATTGCAGCTAGAGTCCTGCAATCTCCTGTAATTACTGTCATTTTTTTATATAAGGTTTTCTGTATGTGACTAATGGCAAGGGACATGTGATGGATTTGTTTGGAAATTTCTCTTCTTCATAGAAAGAATAAGTTCTCAGATCATCAGGTTACTGACCAAAGGGGTTTTGTTGAACTAGTGCACTACAACAATAACTGGATGAAAAACTGAAGCAATGAGCGGGTAGGCTATGCTGCTTGCATGCTTCTCTTATGAGTTATGGATGTTGAACTATGTGAGAATCTTGTGACTTCATAAAGCTGACCTAACATAGAAGCTAACAGGGTTCATTGCGTGAAAACTAGGCTGGCAGCTTCCTTGGTGACATGGCAAATAAGGTGAAAGGCCTGCTCTATGACAATGTAGAGCAAATCAACAAAGCCATAACTTTCTTTATCTGCATGTTACGTGAGCTTATGCAGCTTTACCTGTTTACTTTGAATACACAGTTACTTTGTTTAGAAAGGATTTGGATATATAACCTTGCAGCTTCCTTTGATTCTTAAGTGAATTATTAACAGAATTTAATTGTGTGTCCATAGAAATTCCCGATCATGTGTGCGCCACACAGTAATTATAAAGCTTTTTTTGTTGAAAATTTGAAGACTATCATTTGCATGAATCTGTATAGCCTGAGATTAAAAAAAGCATTTAATTATAAAAAAAAAAAAAAAGAAGAAAAACAATGGGGCAGTGCTATTCAGCTCCAAATTTTGTAGATCCAGTTTTGAAATGGCCTTTGCAATGTGCTGAATAATGGCCAGCCTGTCCACTTAATTAACTTATGAATTCATTAACTCCTGGGGAAAGTAAATAAGGTGTAGTGCTTACCTTTCCCTCTTTCTATCTGTGTGACTAGTCCCCTAAAGCCTCTTCTTTAAGATGCTTTGTCTGACTTCTGACATAATGACTTCATCAAGTACAGTGCAGGGCCAAAAAGCAATTAGGGACTGGCCACAACCTGGAGAGGGGGAGAGCATTAGAACCTGCTGGAGCAAGGCGAGTCTAGTATCCTATTCCTTATCCCCTAGAGTTAATGAACACTTGAACACTTGACCCTTGGGGTAGTTTCCCAGAGTTGGGCTTTAGACCTTTAGAACATAGTTTAAAATGAACCTGCAGTTTCCCTATACAGGGTAGAGCAGCATATTTACTTTAATGGTTGACCCGCTTGCAGTACAGAATCTTATCACTCCACGCAGCTGCCAACAGCGAAGCAGAATGCCCAGGTTTGAGGGAGCATGTGTTTTACATTTTGTCCTCCAACATGACTCTGCAGGTGCTTGTTTGGGCACTCAGGCACCCACCTTTGTGACGTGGTGCAGGGATTAAGTATTCTGCCCATCTGACTGACAATGACATGCTCCTTGGGGGCTAATGGACCAGTAGGGAAGCCAAGAAAGAAAGAAATGTATGGTGGGGTCAGAATAAACCACCTTGGCACCAGCCTGTATAAACCCCATCATTACCAGGCCATTTTTCAGTTTTTCATGCTGTAATAGTTGACTGACATTTACTTGGTAACATAGCACTATGCCTAAATTCATTTTATACTATTTATTAAAACTGATAGAACTTGCCGCAATTTTCAGAAATGAGAAAACATGCTGGTATTGAGGTAGTTAAAGAGTTTCTTACCCCAGCATTTCATATTCTTATATGTGCCTGCTGTAACATGTACTTGTATGAAAAAGCATCCTGTTCTCTTTGTATTGCTTTCTTTGTGTGAAAACCCTTGTGTTCCTGCCAGTCCCTCTGTTTTCCTATTAGTAACTGACCACACTAAGCAGGAGAGCAAAGCGTGGTCAGTTCTCTGTGCTGGGAACTCAGCCTGCTCTCAACCAATAATCAGATTTGTCTTGACATTCCCCCACCCTGCATAGTCTTTCACAGAAAATGTCAGCGTGGTGTTGCTTCTCCTCCCCCCAGCTTTTATGCAGCTGAGAACAGAGGGAATGTGATCACTTATAAAAAATAAAGGGTATTTATAATATATATATTTTTTTATATCTATACACAAATGTTTTGCCTTTCATTTTAATTTTAAATTGCATGGGTTGTTTTACAAAGTGATTTCAATCACTTTAAGGCCCCTTTCACACTTGTGTGACTTTTTCTGCGACTTTGGACATCAGTCACATAACAAGTCGTACCCCATGACTCCCAATGTTAACCATCCATATCTGTGTGACTTCAAAGTAGTCCCTTTGGGACTACTTTGGTCCATAGACCTCAACATTACACAGGCATTCCCTGAGATCGCTGCAGAATTGCGCAACTTTCAAGTCGCGGCAGTGTGAAAGGGATCTAAGGTAAACGTGTTGACTGTCTTGCAAAGCACAGCTTTACTTTAACAATATTTGTGATGATCATTCCT
This sequence comes from Lithobates pipiens, assembly GCF_037356315.1. Lineage (NCBI taxonomy): Eukaryota > Metazoa > Chordata > Amphibia > Anura > Ranidae > Lithobates > Lithobates pipiens. The sequence continues at coordinate 353,818,305 of NW_027507764.1, read as the reverse complement.
AGAATGGAAAACCTCATCATGCTCTGCACTTTTTATCTTATAGTTCCACAACAGATCTGCTTCCTTTTCTGATCTTGTTTCAAAATCAGGAATACGCTAGAATTGTTATAGTGGACTATAAATTATTTACTGCAAGATACATCAGAAATACACTATCAATGTTGAAGTTATGTCATATATGCTAATCCAGACATGCAAAAACAAATAGCTGACATTCAGGTCAGTTTGCTTGCAGGAGTTTTAGCTAACGGCAACGATCTGCTTGTGGGAATATTTACTGTGAGACAGCATTCTATGCTGATTTCCGCCATGTATTGTGAATTAGGTGGTTACTAGTTCAGTGATAAGAACCCACTGACTCTTTTCACATGGGAATATGATAAGTACTGATACAGTTTCTTACTATTAGGCTAACTCCCAAATACTTGAAACAGTTGAATTTGGCGCCAGAGTATCTCTTCTGTGGCAATATGATAAAAGTGGACCTATATGGAGCCCATTGTGAGTTAATTTACTCAAAATGAAATTTTAAAGATACGCTGCAGTCTGTCCCCAGCATTAACACAATCTGAGTCCTGACCAGTTGATTCTGTTAGTAGATCTGTTAATATTCTAGTTTCTTTTACAGGGTGACAGTTCTGCAATGAAAGCACTGCACCGTGGTCAACCCGTGGACCAGGTTTCCTAAATTGACATGTCATTTTAGGTAGACATTAAATAATTGACAAACAATGTAAAGTTTAACTTCAGCTTTGAAACAGTTACAGCAAACTAGGGCTTCTTTCACATGGGCCTAGCTGCTGCCTCACATTCTATGGTAGATCACTTTGTCAGCAGCGGCTGGCCTGCGATCATCACGTTTATAGGAGGAGATATGCTGCCTCCTGCACATCTGTTTGAAGAGGGTTTTCACACCAAACTCGCTCTTCACTGAGCCACAACTGCATCCGTTAGATATACTGGATCCATTCACCTCTACAATAGCCAGTTGTATCGCCCTCCGACAGTTGCATGTGTTTTGTTTTTTGCTGCAACATGAAGTACAGCTTTGTGGCTGCGACACAGTGTATGAAGATGTCTTGTACCCATTGCCTGGTTTTAGCAGCTGGCTAAGGTCAGTTAAAAATGTGCTTCAAGTGCCTGATTGTGAGACTAAACATTGCCCTTGTAAAAGGATATATAGTAAAACCTTGGATTGCGAGCATAATTTATTCCAGAAACATGCTTGTAATCCAAAGCACTCTTGTATCAATGCAAATTTCCCCAGAAATAATGAAAACTCAGATGATTCATGCCACAACCAATTATTCATATGTCCTTCAGTTTATAGTCTATATAAAAAGATTATAGAAATGCGATAGGTTGTGTAACCATAAAAATGTCCATCCACAAATGGCAGCCTCCACATGGGGATTAGAAGCAAAATCCAGCAGGAGCTACAGAGTATAAAAGAGAAGAGAGGCGCCTCTAAGTGTAGCAATATGGTTACATTTAATGGCGGTATAACATTTAGCAACTCTGATGGTTGATGATTAAAAGAAGCCCATTTAAGTATGCAGGCATCCAGGGTAAAGTTGTCCACATAGACCATCCTCCGCACCTCCGGCTCTTACTGCTGTCAGTCTGCAATCGTGACCAGGAAGACTACCCTGCAGTAGAGCGATTTTAAAGCGCTTATAGAGCGCAAAGTGGAAGGGATGATGTCGATGGTGGTGCGTAGGATAGTCTATGTGGACTATCAGCTTTACCTCGGATGCCTGCATACTTAGATGTGCCTGTTTTAATCATCAACCTATGAGTTTCTAAATGTTGTACCTTCATTAAATGTAACCATATTGCTACACTTAGAGGCACCTCTCTTTTATACTAAGTTGTGACCTGACGCTACTCTTATATCAAGACATCTCTTGTTTATCAAGTCAAGATTTATAAAAAAAATTAGCTCATCTTGCAAATCGCTCTCAAACCAAATTACTCTCAATCCATGGTTCTACTGCATTGCTTTTTTTTTTCGATGTAATCATTTCATAATACATTTTGCTTCTTTTTTTTTTTTAGAACCTTATGGCAAGAGCTTTGTATGATAACGTGCCAGAATGCGCAGAAGAATTATCATTCCGGAAAGGCGATATCTTAACAGTAATTGAACAGAACACTGGAGGTCTGGAGGGATGGTGGCTTTGTTCATTACATGGACGGCAAGGCATTGCACCAGGAAACAGACTGAAGCTTCTCATAGGCCCAGTGACTGAGACTCCTAGACATGACATCCCCAAACAAGAAGCATCACCACAGCCTGGATATCAACATCAGCTTTACCAGAGTCCAAAGTCTTCATTTCCAGATCCTGTTTATCAGGTGCCCCCATCTCACCACGGCCCAGCCATGTTTAAAGCCTATCGGGGTCATGACTTAGGAGATGTGAAGCAAGGAGCACCGTTAATGGAAAATGTAGATGGTTCTCCAGGCAGCAAAGTAAGTAACTATCCATACTATGTACTTGCAGTACACAAAGGATTTGTACTTTGATGGTATGAATTAAGGGGCTAATTATGTTCTTGATAAAACTCCTTAAAAACAGGCAGTATAATGAGCTCACTGTTTCTCAGGGCCAGTAATTTCACTATACTGATTGCAATACTTAGTATGTTTATGAGTAGTCATGGGCTATTACATTCTGTGATTGACTTGAACTTCCTCAATTCAGGAATAAAGTGAATACAAAAACATACATGTATTCTGCAGGAACATAAAACTTTTGACCTTTGTTTGTTAAACCCTGTTTAAAGATTAAGAACATATTTTTATTCACATCAATAAAAATGTACTTTAATTGTCATGAAAGCCAGTGGCTTATTGGAGGACTGACACCCGATTTGGCTGATAACTATGAAATCAGGAAGCAATTATATGTCTTTTGGATAAAAAATAAGCTTGTGCAGGCAGTCTTAGGGCCAAGTGATGGAAGTGGGAAGAATTTATTCATAGTTTCCTAAGGATTAGGATAGTGCCTAGGATTGGGGGGATTGCTAGGATTGCATGCTCACCCGGTGCAGCTGTTTACGGTTTTGCCACAATTATTCATTGGACAAGTTTTGTAGCAATGGCCGTTTCCGATCATCATCTACCACATCTGTGATCACCTTTTGTGTTGCCTTGCTTTATACTGTACACTGTTTTGTTAGATGACATTTTTCACGGTGTATGTTTTAGGTACGGGATGTTCTGTTTGCAAATTAGTGTTTTGCAGTAATACCTTCCTTGTGTTCACGAAATTGAAATAGATATTTGCACCCTGCTTAGAATGATTCCTTCTCAATTCCAGCATCAATTATTTCTTGGCTTTAAAATCCAATAAAGTCTGAGTACTTTTGGCTTCATATAATCTTTAGTCAGCTCTTTGTTGGAAATATGAAATTACATTTAAGTAATGTCATCTGTTGATTCCAAATGAAAAACAAAACTTTTGGCTTTATAATATTGTATGTTTTATGCTGTTAAAACTTGGATGGGTATATATAGATTTCAAATTAAAACAGATTTCATAGGGGTTACATTATGCTTCCATGTTAAGCTACAGCATATACTTTGTTGCCAGAAAGTCATAATCTCCACTAGTGGACTTATCATTAAAATATACACTTCATCAATCATTAGGGCGCATTTCCACTTAACAACGTTACTTTGTGTTAAATTGACCCCTGATCACCACAGGGTCACTTTTACAAAAAAGCCCTCCTGAAAGTGTTGATTTACTTACGTTCCGGGTGGCTAATGTAAGGAAAAGCCACTGCCTTTCCACTCTCCAGCCAGTGCAAGCAATCAACCATCAGTTATGTTAAATGCTTGCTCCCCTCAACGACTGCTGTGGTTCCTTTCTCCAGTTCATACATCACTATGGGAGATACAAGCCAACAAGAGTAAGCCCTTCTACACACGATCGGAGATTCCGACGGAATGTGTCCGATCGGAACGTTTTGTCGGATATTCCGACTGTGTGTGGTCTGCATTGGACTGTTTCCATTGGAATATCCGTCAGACCAAATTTTCCAACTTGCCGGAAATATTTTCCGACAAAATGCTCCGGTCGGACATACTCCGATCATGTGTAGAGAATTCCGATCGGACAAAGTGCCACGCATGCTCAGATCAAATTCCTACATCAAAGCTATTGGCTACTAGCCTGGACATAGTCCCATCGTAACGAAATTACGTCATCACGTTCTGAAAGATCGGATTTTCCGACAACTTTGTCCGACCGTGTGTATGCAACAGTTTCGGACAAGATCTGTCGGACAAAATCCGATGGATTTGGTTGTTGGAATCTCCGACCGTGTGTACAAGGGCTTAGGCTGGATTCAGACCTAGGCATTTTTAGTGCTTTTTGCATTTTGCAGATTTGCTCTACAGAAAGTGTTCCATAGGAAACCACGTTGAATGGACTGTAGTGCAAATCTGCAAAATGCAAAAAGCACTAAAAATGCATAGGTGTGAATCAAGCATAACAGCAGCAGCTGGTGGGCGAGCAAGCATTCAAATCATCCAGCAGGGGGAGCAAGCCATTCAACCCATCTGATGGACAAATCCTTACAGTGGTTGGGAAGCAGAGAAGCGGCATCATTTCTTTACATGGGCCACTGGAAAGGCAGGTGCGTAAACAGTTCTTTTTACAGGTGAGATCCTTTATAAAAGTGGCTCTGTGCTGACTAAGTCACTTTAAAGTAAAAGTACCCCTGCCAGGGATAAGGAAAAAAATCACTGCTCCCAAGCAGCCTTTTTTAACAAAAATACTATAGTTCCTTGAGAGAAAAGTAGGTTTCCTTGCTTTGTATTACATAACCTGTGCCGTCTTTCTTCATAGTATAGAGAAGGGGTTGGACATAGACACAATATTATCCAGGGTGTCAGGTCCCGGAGTTCTCATTAGCTGCTTTCCCATTCCAACCAAGGTATAGTGATAGTTGACTGTATTTTGTGAGCTCTACAGTTACTCATTTTAAAACGAGATCTTGTTTTTCAATTAGACCATGCTTCTTTAAGCATTAGACTTTACAGAGTTGTTGTCAATATGTTTTCAGCATTCCTGACTCCGCCAAGCAGACAAAGGCAGGACAGTGGAAGATATGCTTGGCTGCTTTTGCAGTTTAGCCTTTGAACGCCAGCTTATATTGGCAGTGAGGTCAGACATTTTCCTCTCTAGACTTAATGCTGCTGCTTACAGACCTTTGTAATATTTCTTGTGGGACTTGTACTCCAGACTACATTTTTTGTAATGCATATTTGGAAAACCAAGGCTCACATATGGATTTTCTGTTTAATAACACTTGCGGAAGCTCCTCCTGTTTTTGATCAAAGCCAGGTGCTGGATTATTTTTCAAGTAGTATACATTACCAGTAGAAAGTTCAGCTCTAGAGCTAGTGCCATTGTTTACTGGTCTTTTGAGTTTGGAACAACTTGTGTGTTTCTTTTAGTTAACTGTATCAAATACAGCTGGGACCTACATAGCACACAATAGGCTGTTCATAAAAAGTCCGATGCAAAAGAGGGCATCTTCTGAGCATTCAGGATCGTGGACAAATTACAGGTGCCATGTCTGGTTGTCCTTTATTTTTGACTCAAAAATGACACAATTTTTCTGGGTGGAAATGGGCGTTGAGATCAATGAGCAACGAGTTAATAACTTTGCACAAAATAATGTTACATTTTAGCATGTACCATATTTTCTTATTTGTTCTATAGTAATCGAAAACTACTCTAAAGCATGCGTGATATAAGTGAAGTAATTGGAACACACATGTAAGGATTTATCACAGAATCAAATGAGCATATATTTCACTGAGTTATCTGAAACTAAGCAAAATGGAGCAATTACATGGTGCTAATTCCTGATAAATCGCTGCGTACTGAGGAAGGAATTCGATTTTGCATTACAGAGACCTTGAGTCTTGTTCGGTGAACTTGTTAAGTTTGGAGAAAGTTGACATATTATACTCATCCATCTGCTACATTGGAATGCAATAAAGAACTGATGAAAACCACCAACAAGCCACAGAGTGACCTTTAGTCAATCCTGTACAAGCGAGCGCATTACTGTTGAAAAACTGCATTTGCAAAGCACCTCTGAATACCTTTGATGAGCTATTAAAAGCATAAAGAGGCAGCCAGTTGAGGTTTAAGGATTATATTTCATGATAATTCAGCCAACAAACGTGTGGAAACATGGTTAGGATGGCCATACATGGCCTGGTAAATGAAAGAAATGCAACTATTTAAAGCTGAACTACAAGCAAATTTAAAAAGATACGTATTGATGTAGCACTGTAGTCGTTAATAGAACAGTTAATGGATTTTTAAATGCAAGCAGTGTGAGTACCTCAGTTTGATCGGATATCAGTTTCTTGCAATCCTCTGTAAGGCTGGGTTCACACTGCAGCGATGCGGGAACGCTGCAAATCCGCTGCGGGTTCCCGCATCGCATGCCTCCCGGCGGCAGTTCACACTGCCCTATGCGAACTGCTGGGAGTGTCAGTGAAACGTTAATGACACCCCCAGATCAGTTCGCATATCGCAGTGCGATCTGCAAACTCGGACAGGAATCGGATCGCATGGTGTGAACACCCATGCGATCCGATTCTGCTGCGGACCAAAGAAAGGGTTCTGTGCGAGTTTGGGCCGGATGCGATGCGAATTCAGCCATACTATCTGTATGGCTGAACTCGCATCGCACAGAGATCGGATGTGATTTGCACTGCAGTGCGGTGCGAATCACATCCGATTCTCGTCACCGCAGCAGTGTGAACCCAGCCTCAAGCAGCCTTCAGAGTGGAAGAGGGAGTAGCCATTCAGCTATGCTGTAGTGCTCATGTGCTAAGCATGTCGATAAGAGGAGAGAGCACAGTGACAGAGAGATGAGCACATCAGTCTGCTGCTTCTCCTTCACAGATCAGTCACAGGCTGGAGGAGGGACAAGACTTGTAAGGCCCCGTTCACACTAGCCGGATCCGTTTTCCTCTGAGCCGCTGCTGAGCTGAGCTGAGCGGAGTGGCTGGATGACAGGTCCGCTCCGCTTATGCAAATTGGAACAGCTTGCTCTGCTCTATGGGCAGTCGGATGTAAACAGACCAGCTGTCCGTTTTACACCTGACTGCCCTCTGATCCAATTCCAATCCCAGTTCACCCGTTCCATTTGCTTTTATCAGATCAGATTGGAGGTGGGAAGGTTTAAATCAACAAAAGTCAGTTTATATCCACCGCTCCATAGAGGATTTTTGAGGGTCTGCTTGAAAAACAGACAGGCAGACCCAGTTGGACCTCTCGTGTGAAAGGGGCCTAAGTGCAGCAAAGAAAAATAACGTCCCCTACACTGTTAGACAGGGATGTGCTTGTGTGCTGATAGCCCAAAATATGAGTCCTTTATAAGGTATTTCAGTTGTTTATGTAGCTGCCTGCTTGGAGTTCATCTAATGCCGCGTACACACGACCGGACTTTTAGACGGACTTGGTCCGGCAGACTGGAATCCTCAGACAATTCGATTGCATGTGGGCTCCAGCAGGCTTTTTCTTCCCAAAAGTCTGGCGGACCTAGAAATAAAACTTCCGTCAGACTTTTGGAGTGATCGTGTGTGGCCAAGCCCGTTCGTTTGAAAGTCTGGCGGATCTCAGCTGCAAAGTCCGTCAGATTGTCCACCAGACCAAGTCCGTCAAAAAGTCAGTTCATGTGTACGCAACATAAGTATCATTTGCAAAAAAATGTAAAGTTGCTAGCATTTCTGGTAGGCAGAAGTTATTATCACAGAAAGATTTTTTTTTTTAGCCTGATGGTAAATCTGAGATGGATAGCCACTTTCGTTTTTTATCAATGAAAAGAAAATAAATTGTTTATCAAGTACTATGTTCTGATGCTGAAGCTGAATTAGGAAAATAATTACACACCGCACATTAATCATTCAAGGAAAGGATAACCAGGTATTTCGTCAATGACTATTCTTGGTGGCGCATACACACTTGTATGCCCCCCCCCGAAGAAGTTTTCCTTGTGACTTACATATGTCTCAATTTTTTTTAAAATTTGTATATATTACTTTGAAAGAACCAAGTGGTTCTCTTTTGTATCGTGCGCAAATTTTTTTCCAGATTGTTGGCCAACACAGAAAGAGCATGGCAGATTGGTGGGCAGTCATTCTGAATAAGCAACCAGTATTTTTTATCAGTGGCCAAGCATTGCATACTACTGTAACTTACAAGTAACCACAAACACTAATGCGTACAAGCCCCAAAGCATACACATTTCAGAAAATGTCAAGGTCAAAACTGTAAAATGCAACCAAACATTTAACAACATTTGGTACATAAATTCCAGCTATTCAATGGCAGTTACTTTGTGGTTGAATACACTGATACTTCAATATTGTAAGGGTCATTTACAGAGGTGACTTCATAAAAAGATATCGGTCACAATAATATAAGCACCACAGTGTTCTTATTATCAAAATATGATGGAATAGTCCAAAGTTCTCTGAGATAGCAGCAATGACTATGCTGTTTTCTGCTTTCTTCTCCAATCAGAGCCTTTGCAGGAGGCCAGTGCTCTGATGTAATTGTGTAACCAGTGAGAGAGTTTTGAAATGTATGTTCTATCTAAATTAGTCATACTGCTATTGCGTGCAGTTCTAAGCTAATGATCTGGCAAAAAAGACAGACTTTAAATGTTTTTTGCGCAGTGCTTTACATGTGTGCTATTTACTTAACCAGTAATACAAAAAGGAGTGACAACTGGGCTTATTAGAGACCCGCGTACCACCTATCCAACTAACCATTTTAGGCTGTAGCCACATATTTTGCATAATGCAGGCCAGCTGAGCGATTGGGGAAAAAATTCAGGCCTCGTATCAGAAAGCATTAAGAATCACAACATATAGGCTACTCATAGGCACAAGATGTCATGGATCAAAAAAAAAATTTGTTTTACATATCATGGAAAACAAATCTGGTACAACAAAAAGTGAGCACTCCAGTCCAGAAAGACAAAGCCTTGTATAGAAAAAGATGGACTTGAGGGTACTTATTCAAAGACACTGTATTTGGTTGCTGTAATGTGTTTTGGGGTGGCACATACAGGCAGCCATAGAAGTGAATGGCTATATGTGACCTTACTTGGGTATACATTGATGGTTTTTATACATCGGTGTGTTCATTTGCATATGACATGGTCCTTAAACCCGCTAATTCTGTGTTCAGGGAATACGTAATACACACATGTGCATGTTTATGCTGTTGCATATTAATTATGCAGGAATACAGCCACATACACATACTATTAATTTCTTTGGCTATGTGTCACCTGTGGCTCCCTGGGCAGGAAAAAATATGCCAGAATTTTACACTAGAACATATTTGGAGCCTAAAACTCTGTGCATGAAGCCCCAAATTAAGTTGAAGGGCCCCTGATCCTAAACAAATAATGAGAACTCCTCATGCGTACCTTTTTTGGAATAAAATCCCCTTTTGTACAAATGAAAACACGATTTAGTAATGCGGTGCATTAATATGAAATGACTAACAGAAGCCATCTATATTTATGTAAGCACTTGCTCTATTGGCCTCCCTGGGGCTGGTTTTATTCATAAGCATGTTGCTATGTGAGCAAATAGACTGAATCATTACTACAGCCAGAGACGTGTTGCTTTTTTTAGTATCCGAGTTTCAGAGAACAGAGTTAACACGATTCACATTTTTGGCCACACAAGAGTAATATTCAGCTTGAGAGCAAACACAGCTAGCTGGATGCAGAATTCAGGAGTAAACACCATATGTCTCTGACCATTTGGGTGTAAAGAAAAGTCTACCAAGTAGCCACAGCAATGTAAACACTTTTAGGGGCTCAGTATAATTATCTAAAACCCCATATGAAATATTTATACTGAGCTATATTAATGAATCTAAATATGAGCTTGCATGATACTTATTTATAGCCAGTGTTGCGGATTTCACGCCACGAAAGCCAGTTTTAACATTTTGTGAAGTAGTCTTTTGATCAATGCAAACAAAAAGTTAGAGTCGGTTCACACAAAAGTGATATTTTGGTCCCTACCATAATTTACAACCCTGTTTCTGTCCAAATGGGAGTTTTAGTTGTTCCTTAGTTGGGTTAAAAAAATGAATACATAAGTTCAGAGGAAGGTAAAAAATAAAAATAAGCTATGCAGCTGCAGTCTCTGATCAGTGTTTTATGACAAAGGAGAGTCCGGTCTCAGAATGCAATGGGGTTGGGGTATATTTACTTAAACGGGTGCAGCTGTGAATGGTGGCCAATCAGCTTCTAACTTCAGCTTGTTAAGCCCCCTGGCGATATTCCCGAGTGTGGCTCGGGGTGGATCTTCAGTATCAAAAGCGGTAACCCTGACCCAGAGCCGGGATCGCATCGCAGGATCCAGGAAGACATTACTTACCTTGTCCCCAGGATCCTGCGATGTCTCCCCACACTCTGTGCGAGCAATCCTCCGCTCGATCTATCACGGAGCTGAGCTACGTTCCCTGCGAGCATTGCGACGCACGGGGACGGAGAACGGCGCCAAATTCAAAAAAGTAAAGCACACAATACATACAGTACACTGTAATCTTAAAGATTACATTACTGTATCAATTTATTTCACATCCCTTTTGTCCCTGGTGGTTTCTCCAATGCCCTGGATGCAGTTTTATATTATAAAAACTGTTCTTTCTGCCTGGAAACAGGAGATTGTCCATAGCAATCAAAACTGTCCCTTTACATCAAAAGTGGTTTTAGGCCAGCTAGAAAACAGCGATAATAAATTAGAATCACTCGCAGAATTGAGCGATAGTGATTTGTGGGGAGATCCGTCATCAAACACCGAAAGTAACGACAGCGACAATTCTGCAACTAAGAAAATTTCAGTGTTTTTTTATTTGATTACATCATTGAATAATATTTATTATTATTATTTGTTATAATTATTTATAGTTATTTATTATATTATAATCTATGATTTCATTTTTTCAAACGTTATCATATCTGGGGTCCACCTGGCAGCTCTTGCAGCTCTTCCCCACATCTGATAACCCCCATGAGGGGGTTACCTTGCGGGCATGCTCCTGAGTTCAGCATTCAGCGTCATAGTGGCCGAATGCATAGGAAGCATCTCTCGTATTCCTCATAAAAATCCTACAGGTAAAGTGGGACCTTCATAATAGACACAACAGGTGTCTATCATTGATGTACTACTGCTAAAAAAAGGTCAGCGGTCATTTACATGAGTGATCATCAGAAAGTTTAGGACATGGCTTTTGGAACTATAAAGCCTTTTCTGATGACTGCTGTTGTATAATGAAAGGGTTAAAGGAATGGCATTCATTGAATAGATGGGTCCTGTATGTTCTGTTCTGTCCTAAGTGTTTGTATAGCAAGAGCACCTGCTGTTTGTGTAGGCCCTTCTGTTTCATTGGTGATTCACCTGGGGCAGCTGAAAAGCTTTATTGAAAACCTTCTGAAATGTTATTTAAGTCGTTGTCTTATTTTATGACGTGGGTTTTGTAGAATAAAAAAATGGGAGCCTGGTACGTATTATGTTACCTTTGAGCCAGGTGTCATTGCTATGTGTTAGAAAAGGGTTAGCCTGTATTCTTAATATTCTAAATTCATCTGGCTTCAAGTGATTGTAAACGATCACCTTGTAAGACAACCCATTCAGTTTAAAATGGCAATTTTTGTATAGATGTAAAAAAAACATAAATACTTTTTTTTTACCCTTTTAACCACTTTCAGACCGGACCAATTTGCTGGTCAAAGACCAGACCACTTTTTGCGATTCGGCACTGCGTCGCTTTAACTGACAATTGCGCGGTCGTGCGACGTGGCTCCCAAACAAAATTAACGTCCTTTTTTTCCCACAAATAGAGCTTTCTTTTGGTGGTATTTGATCACCCCTGCGGTTTTTATTTTTTGCGCTATAAACAAAAATAGAGCGATAATTTTGAAAAAAACGCATTATTTTTTACTTTTTGTAATAATAAATATCCCCCAAAAATATATAAAAAAACATTTTTTTCCCTCAGTTTAGGCCGATACGTATTCTTCTACATATTTTTGGTAAAAAAAATCGCAATAAGCGATTATTGATTGGTTTGCGCAAAAGTTATAGCGTTTACAAAATAGGGATAGTTTTATAGCATTTCTATTAATAATTTTTTATTATATTTTTTTTTACTAGTAATGGCGGCGATCTGCGATTTTTATTGTGACTGCGACATTGTGGGGGACCCATCGGACATTTTTGACACATTTTTGGGACCATTGTCATTTATACAGTAATCACTGCTATATAAATGCAGTGATTCCTGTGTAAATGACACTGGCAGTGAAAGGGTTAACCAGTGGGTGGCAGTGTAGGGGTTAAGTGTTTCTAGGGGTGTGTTACTAACTGTGGGGGGGTTGGGCTTTCATTTAGTGTACACTGATCTCTGCTCCAATCACATGGAGCAGAGATCAGCGTCACTAGTTGCTAGGCAGAATGGAAAAATGTTGTTTATACAGCATTTCCTCCATTCGGCCGCTCCGTGAGACGATCGCGGGATGCCCGCGGCGATCGAGTCCCCGGGCCTGCGACCGGACTCACGGGGGTCCCGACCAGCGCGGGAGCGCGCCGCCGGCGGCGCGCTCCCGATGGCACGGCGGCAACGAATATTGGACGTACATGTACGCCAATATGCCTGCCCGTGCCATTCTGTCGACGTACATCGTCGTGCGCTGGTCGGGAAGTGGTTAATAAGTGATCACATTCCCTCTGTTCTCAGCTGCATAAGAGCTGGGGGGGGGGGGGGGGGGAGGAGAAACAGCTTCCCAGTGAATGGCTGTGCAGCGGGAGTGTGTCAGGATAAGTCTGATCATTGGAGGAGATTGCACTGGTGAACTGACAGTGGTGTGTTCTCCTGCTTAGTGTGGTTAGTTTTTAATAGGAATGCAAGGGAAGTATCAGGAACTCGGGGATTCCACATAAAGGAAGCAATGCAAAGAGAACAGGATGCTTGCTCATAACAGGAATATGTTGGGGTAACAAATGCTTCACATATCTGATGTCAGCAGGGCAGTCTTGCAACTCCAGCAAAAGATAAACAGACACCCCTGAAAGTGTAGTTATGTATGTACTAAAAATCATTAAAGGTGGTTTATTTAAATACTGCCAGGGTAACATACCAAAAAGAACCACAGACTTGATGGCAAACATGGCTGTGTTGCATGTCAGAGGTGTATCTATCACAATAGTGGCAGAACAGAATTCCAGATATTTTGGCAGGAAAACCATTTGCACATATCTATTTCAGCAGTGTAGTTACCTGTTGGGCTACAGTTGACCATTATGGACTTAGTCCACCCCAAACTGATATAGTGCTTTGTCAGCTGTTTATATCTCTACATGACCGCAGCAAAAAATTTCCCCACAGACCTTTCATTTTAGGTCGGTCATACATGGAGCACATTTCTTTCCTGCAACCACAGGTTGCAGGAAAGAAATTTGCGTGATTCCCCCATCAACACAGACAGTGTTGATATGGGAATCCCTCCTGTCAGGCCATTGTCTTCTTGCTATCTACTATAGCAGCCGCTAGCGATAATGGCAGGTAAAACCCTGCATGCTGGTTGTACCCAAGCCAAGTACCAAATTCGAACTGTGTATGGCCTGCCTTAGTTACCATTACCCTTATTATGAAAATATCTGCTTTAAAGCGGTAGTAAACCACAGGTTTTTTTTTGTTTTGTTTTTTAAAACCCTGCAAGGCAATGCCATAATGTGCTATATAAATCCTGTATAATAATAGCATGCATCGCATACTAGCACAATATGTGAAACTTACCCTAAAATGAAGCCCTCTAGCGACACACTGTCACTGCTGAAGTGTGCACATCCATCTTCACCCTAGTCTTCCAGGTTCATGGACTCCAGCTGTGTGAGTGACCAGAGCTGCGACGACGTGCAGGCAGAAGCCACTGTCCACGACACAGGACTCTAAGGCCGCGTACACACGCGGGGACTGTTCGGCCAACTTTGTCCGTCAAACAGTTTCGGCAAACAGTCCGCTCAAAATTAGCATGGACGGACATGGCCACACACGACGTACGAACAGTTTGCTGAAACCGTGCGCGATGACGTGAACGGCACGTACGACGGGACGAAAAATACGACGTCCTATACACTGCATTATAACTTTCGGCGTGTAAATCCTTTCTGAGCATGCGCGGAACTTAGTTTGTCGAACAAGCCTACACACGAGGGAACTGTTCGCTGAAACAAGGTTTCAGCGGACAGTTTTTCGGAAATTCCGAAAAACCTTGTTCAGCGGACTGTTCGCTGAAACTGTCCGCTGAACGCCCACACACGGGCGGACTGTCCGCCGAAACACTGTTCAGCGGACAAAGTTGGCCGAACAGTCCCCGCGTGTGTACGCGGCCTGAAGGATTGGCACGGTATACCGTTCCTTCGGAGCGCATGCGTCGGTGACGTCACCGGCTGCATCAAAAGCAAATATCTCATAAATGGTGACTGTTTAGGAGATATTTGCTGTACTTATCGATAAGCCTTACTATGGACTTACCTATAGGTAAAAGTCATGCATGGGAGTTTACTCCCACTTTAAGCCCCTGTTCACATCAGCGCGATTTGATAGGTCAAATCACATGTCAAATCGGAGCCTATTGCCGGCAATAGGAGCGTCTCAAATTCCAACAGGAGTTCCTGCACAGTTCCTGCACTACTTTAGGTGACTTCGGAGGCAATTTCAATACACATCTGTGAATGAACCTGCACAGATGTCTTTCAAGTCGCCCCCCTGAAGTCGGACTGAAATACAGCTTTGAAATCGAGTTCAAATGAGCTTGCGCAATTTCAAAAACCGCGTTCAGTGTGAACGATTGCTAATTGTCTTTAGAGAAAACTAGTCACCTATCTGAATCTCCACACCTGAAGTGTTATACTAGGGCAGCTTTATCTATCAGGGATTGTTTTTTGATTATTTACTGTATTTATCGGCGTATAACACACGCCGGCGTATAACACGCACCCCAAGTTTAGGAGGGAATTTTAAGGAAAAAAACTTTTAGGAGGGAAGTTTAAGGAAAAAAAATTACATTTAAATGCCCATCAATGCAGCCTTGTCAGTGTCCTTTGCAGCCTTGATTTGCAGCCTTGCCAGTGTCGTTGCAGGCTTGCCATTTAAAAATGGCACCACCGAGATACAGAGCGAATGTCCTGTGTATCTTGACGGTGCTCAGTCGCACTCAGCCATTCTCGGCAGCTTTCAGACATTCTTGGCGGCTTGCGGCTTTCCGAAAGCCATCGAGAATGGCCGAAATCATCCGAAAGCCGCCAAGAGCGCGTGAGAGCCGCCGGGAGTGGCCAAAAGGCTCACAATCGGCGGGGGATCGGCGTATAACACGCACCCGCAATTTTCCCCTGATTTTAAAGTGGTTGTAAACCCTTTTTAAAAAATCCTGAAAAAAAATCCTGCAAGACAAAGACATAATGAGCTACCTGAGAACGAAGCCCCCGAAGCAGTCCTCCGTCTTCCTCTTCACCGCTGCCATGGATCCCGGACCGACTTCCGGGTCTCGCGGCTCCGGCGCTGTGATTCACCGGAGCCGCATGCGCCGTAGACAGCAGTGGCTGTCTTCGGGCAAATATCTCATACACCTTATAGGTGTAGGAGATATTTCTTGGACCTACAGGTAAGCCTTAATCTAGGCTTACCTGTAGGTCAAAGTTGGTTGTAAGGGTTTACAACCACTTTAAGGGGAAAAAGGTGCATGTTATAAGCCGATAAATGCGGTACTTGTATTCTCTCCTTGTCAGAGCAGAAATTTCAAGTAAGGCTTATCTGATGTCTGAAATACCTTAATCAGAAGAATACAACTTTATGGCCACTAAATGGAGATGACAATCAAAAGAAAATAAACATATTAGACACAATACAAAGGTTATTCATGATGCTTGTGGGAATCTTCAGACATTCACACAGCAATTTTTCTATACATAGACCTCTCAGTGCAATATTAGCTTTATTTCTTCTGCTTTATATACGCAATCATGTATAAGAAGAGTCACACAGTATGGTCCCTAATCATGTACTAAGACATTTCATATATACCATAATTTTGCAGCTAATTTTTGGACCTCATCAATTGGAACTTGCTTGAAAATGTGAATGTACAGTGTGTATATACTAATAATAATCTAGGATTGCCGTGTCAGGGCCGTAAATATCGGTGACCAGTACTGGTGACCTTACTAGCCACAACACCTGCCCCTGTCTATAAGGAGTGACAGCAGAGGTCAGATCACTTCCCTCTGATCTCAGGCTAGTTTACAGACTGTCACCTTGCCTTTCAGATATCTGGAGCATGTCCAGTAGCGGAAAGAAATGATTTGTTTCACTATTATTTTCTCACACAAGATCCCTCATTGTTTTCCCCACAGCTTCTCCCTGAGAAAATCAGTCTTAATGGGAAGACCAGGAACTAAAATGTGAGCGACAGGAAGTAGTGTAACCTCTGTGTACGCCGGTACAGAGGAAATTACACAGTACAGACGTATTTCTTCAGTGTGGGCAGATACTGTAATAGGCTGCTTTTATCTAGGCCCTTGTATTCTTTCAGAGTTTGTAACATTGTCCTTTTTGTTTCTCACATTTTCACTATGGGTGCATTGTTTAAGGCCTCCTTCAAAGCAAGGGCACCACGATATGGTACATTTACATTTAATTATTCTACACAGTTAGTAAACGTATTCAAATGTTGCCACATACAGAGAGGAATCAATTTACCACAAAAGATTGCAAGCATTTTTTTTAGTTTTAGCTGCTGCATTTTATTTATTTATTCTTTTAGAAAATAAAAAATCAATATCTGCGCTCAATGATTGAGTGATTTAAGTGATATAAAATTTCCAATTGATGACCTGCTGCTGAACATTATAACCCAGATATTGGGAACAAAATGGTAATATGAATGATAAAGTGCAGCGCTAAGTTTAAGCACAAAATGACCCTGTGCATGAAAAACGTATGTAAAAATAAGTACAACAAAATATTATAAGTGTGCAATATAACCTAAAACATGAATAGCATAAATTCAAAAAAAGTGCAACTGTGCAGTGCAATATAATAAATTGTGCTGTATATAACCAAATAGTTATGAGTGCAGTCCTATGCAACAGTGTATGGCAAAACTAAAGTCGCATACAAAACGCACAAAAGTGCAAAAAAGACAATCAAAATGAAATAACAAAAGTTCCTCTATTGCTGGAATACAATATAGTGACTTCAAGGAGCAACATATATCATAGATAGGGTGCTCAAATCTGTGTTTCCCATCACCTCATTGAGATAAAAGGCTTACCAGAAAGCCTGCGACCTCCCTTACTCAGGGGGGTCAAACAGCGCTTTTAGTAGAATCAAAGATTCACTGATGGAAGACTCTGGAGTTCCCCTCCAGAAGGATCCATATACATCCAATAGAGTCCCAGTGGTGTGGGGAGCAGGAGATGATAATATAAAAAAAAGAAAGGCTCCAATAGTATAGAAAGTTTTCCCAAAGCGTTTTATTAAAGGAAGGGAGTTGCAATACAAAAACTCCAAGGCAAATATAAAAAAATGCAGCAGTAATCCTTGCAAGGAAAAAGGACATACAATTAAAATCAGATTGCGCATGCGTAGAACGCGTGTGCATAGAGTCCTGACGATCGTTTAGTCAGATGTGACGTCGTCTTTTATGCACATTTTGTTATATTTTTCTTTCACCAAAAAGGATATAAATTCTACAGTAAACATGGGGAATTAGGAAGATGTTTGGTCCAACTGAGCATATCAGCACCTCATCCTGATTAAACGTAGTAAACAACAAAAAGAAAAGTAAATAGAATTCTTAATAGTACCGAAAACCCCCTCAAAGTCATAGCTTTAAAATCACGAATTGTATTACAGTAAATAGTTAAAAAATCTTGGGGGGAGATGATCCCCTTAAAGCGGAGGCCCACCATGAAATAAAAAATTACATTAATATTCTCAAAAAAATATATAAAAAAAATGTGAAAAAAATAAAAAATTTTACTTACCAGAAACCCCTGTTGCTAGGCAGTCTTCCTAATCTGCCTCTTCCTATTCCGCAGCGCTGTTTCTTCACTTCCTCCTCTTCGGCGAGCTACCCCATTGTCTTCTGGGACATGTGTGTGTCCCAGAAATCAACAGGGCCATTCACAAAGCGTCGTTCGACTCGCGCATTCACAGTAGGAAACGGGCAGTGAAGCCATAAGGCTCCACTGCCTGTTTCCCTTGGTTAAGATGGCGGAGCCGGCACCCGATCCAATGGACGAATCAGCCTGGGAGGGGGCGACATTGCGGACTCCCTGGACAGGTAAGTGTCCTTATTAAAAGTCAGCAGCTACAGTGTTTGTAGCTGCTGACTTTAAAAAAGAAAAATGGCATCTGGAACACCACTTTAAAAGTGCATAGAATGATAGCAGCTCAGCTTTCCTGACATACCCCTATATACCAATCATATTCATACAGATATCAATACACCAAATATAATATATAGATCAATGGGGAGGGTGAAAATAAACCCAACACGTTTTGCAGTTGTAGCTTCTTCAGGAGTTCAGGAATTATTGTTGAGCGAAGTGACTCTACACATAAAACAAGTGTAAGGGAAGCACAGCATACCCAGTGTATGCAAGGAGCCACATGGGAAATTCTGCATTATTATATATCATGGAGGTGTGAAGTATAGTCCTATGCTTTAGGACTTCATCAGACAGGCACTGGCATCCTTCCTGTGCGTTGAGACACTTTTTTCCACATTTGCTTACACTGTAGAGCTTTAAGCAGGCAGCTCATAGAAGCGAATGTTGATATGGACACAGTTGCATGTCAAAGTTTGACATCCATGCAGGAGCAAGTAGATGGATACAGACACACGCGGGTTGTCTGCATTTAAATCTGTGCACCCGTTCCTGCGTGCATGTCAGATTTTGACATATGGCTGTGTCCATGCAGCCACTGCGTCTGCATCCAATTCTAAAAGACTGCCTGCAGGTTGCTCCAAGGTGGATGTAGATGCAGAACAAAAAGCGTCTCAGCATGCAGGATGAGCCCTTTAAGAAACTTTTAGGCACAAATGCCTAGTATATATTGTGAATATTTTGCTGATAAAAAAATCAGTAGATGGCTGTTTAAACTATATCTAAACCCTAAAAAAAAAAATCGAATGTATTGCTGCTTATCAGTCCTTAGACGAGGTGGCTGCATTTGTTTTCTTTTTTTTTTTACTTTTTTTCCTTTATTTGTAAAAATAAATAATGCGAGTGCCAAAAGTGCGCAAAAAGTCCAGATTTATTCATCTTGATAAAAAGATCACAAAGTAAAACTAATGTGGTTTGGGGGATCTAAGCTCCCTCTTTGAGGGTATAAATGCTGGTGGTAAAAGGAGAAAGTACTTTAAATGAATGTAAGAATTCAAGTATGACGATGAGATTATTGGAAGAATGATCATCTGTTCCTTTTGGGTTTTTTGGCATGCTAGTCTCCATATCGAATACGAATGGGTTACTAAAGTACAAAAATTTTCGTATGACAGAAAAGAAATTCGGAAGTGATGTACTGTATTTGTATTGTATTTTCAGTTAAACATTGTTTTGTTATTGTACGAGCAAATTTTTCGTGTTTTGTCCTTTCAGGAAAATTTTGGGCGAAAGCTGTGTACTAACGATCAGATTATCGTACGAGCGGTATTTTTTGTACGATATTCTGATCGTGCGTATGGGGCTTAACAGTCTGTCCTTGGGGGATTTTGCTCACTCTTCCACTGTATCTATGGCTGGACCAGACTGTATCCCAACTAGGCTGGACTTCAAACACTCAATTTGTAAACATTGCATTCCAAACCAATAATGATGCATGGTCAACTAATGAAGACAATGCTACATTGGAAAATAGCTCATGGATCTCATCTTATGGATGCAAAAGTACAAAAACAGATATCATTCCATGAAGTTTTGGGGGGACACACCCAGCATTTTTTTTTTTTAATTATGCTATGTGAATAGCAAATAGTAGGTGAGATCCCAGTTTGGCTGCAATGTGGAAATAAGCCTTAACATGATACAATACTACTTCGGTGCAATGTCCTTTTTTTTTTTTTTTTTTACATAAATGTCATCCAACCTATATATAACTATGTAAGTATTCCATCCTGAATTGGAAGGACTCTACTGTATGCTCTTGTCACGTAGCCTAAGACATAAGAATTTCTCGCAGAGATGTGATTACAGGCCTGCTTATTCAGTGTTTGGGTTAGGGCCTTACCATTATCTGTAGGCTCTCCAGCTGTTTCTTTTGTTGCACAAGCAAGCGATTATAAGCTTGGAATGTGCTGTTTGTTCCACAAAATGACTGCAGGAATTTAGTGGAAACCTAAATAAGTGAAATGGCAAGGAGTTCATTAGCATAGAAGCCAGGAAGTACATTCCGAAGGAGGCAGCACATATAGCCAAAGAATTATTTCCTTTTACTGGAATGTCCCTGTTTTTTTTCACTGGATAAGACGTTTATCATAAAAATATTCTCCATTCTTGAAATAGTATTGTCATCCCACAACTATAAATAAAGGCACAAGGTTATAATGCTTGCCATTTTTTATTCCATTTTCTATGATGTACAGAAAAATAAAAAAATATGTGTATATATATATATATATATATATATATATATATATATATATATATATATATATATATATATATATATCTATAAATAATAATAATAATTATTATTATTATTATTATTATAATACACAATTTATATAGCGCCAACAGTTTATGCAGCGCTTTACAATGTATAGGGGGGACAACACAATTACAGTACAATACAAAAGGTACAGGAGGTCCCTGTTCGTAGAGCTTACATTCTAACGGGAGGGGGTGGTGGTACAAAAGGTAATAGCTGCAGAGAATGATTTGATGGGATTGATATATATATATATATAAGCACTGCTTTCACATGATATTGCAGAAATGTATGTAGATAATTATAATCAGAGAATATACGGTAATTGTCTCTTTTTTATTTGTTTGCTACTGGGATTCATTTTTGATGTGTCTGTGTTTCCCAAAGCAACCATTTACCACCACTGAAAAAAAAGACCATTGACATTTGTCTAGTAGTTAGTAGAGGATTGCAGGCAGGACTACTTTTATACGTTTTGATAAATGAGGACTGTCTCCTGTTGTGTGTGTGTGTGTGTGTGTGTGTGTGTGTGTGTGTGTGTGTGTGTGTGTGTATGTGTGTGTATACAGATACTCCTCGTTTAACGACTCCTCAGACTTACGACCAGCTCTCCCCACTCTAACATTGCATATATACATCATTGTATTGCACAGTACAGTACAGGATTTTCGTTTTTGTTCTGTACTTATGCTAATTAGAACAACGTTATTGAGCTAGAGTTTTGCGTTAAGACCTTTTTATCACAATACAGTACAGTACATTAAGAGAAAAAGGTAGAGACTTTGTATGAAGCATGTGGCAGCAAAAACAGTACAGTGGTTAAGAATGCTTAAAATATTGATTACTTGTGATTCCTCGTTTAACGACCTGGTCGTTAGAACGGAACCTGGTCGTTAAGTGAGGCGTACCTGTATATACATTTTATACTGCTTACTTACTGCATTTATTACATACTATTTTAATACTATGTAGAAGTTGTCATTTAATGCTCATGTAATATTTCTGGTTTTTTTTCCCATTATAGGCAGTAAACCCAATGAGGCATTGTCAAGGATATAACCATGAATCAGCTTCAATATGGCACGCCAGTGTCTATGATATCCCACCGGCTCGCCCTCAAGGGGTAGGTACATAAGGACATACTGAAAATTCTAAATATTTCATATCAACATTTTTTTAATTATAACATTTATTTTTTTGTATTTGCAGAGGTTACAGTTTTGTGTTTATTACATCAGTTATTGAATTAGTTGTACTGGTATTCATTAGAAATGCTGGAAACCAAGCAGTTATTATTTATTTATCAGCATTATTTTTGCCCCGGCATAGCGGACATGTACAAATGAAAATTTGCTATGGTTGTATTTACTGCTTTACGCATTAAAGTTGGCCCTACATGGGCTAAACTGGACATTTTATCTTTACATTGAAGACTTGTCCTAACTTAAAATTACAAAAGGCACCCCATGAATATGACATAATTATCAGGTGACAATCATCATGTCTATGGGCAGCATCAAATACCAGTATTGAGCCACTGACTGACTAGCAGTTGGGTTGAAATATTTCTGTAGGACCCTATTGTTTAGGGCTGCACTCTGGATATCTGCCTGCCCTTCTTTTCTCCATAGCTCACAACCTGGCAATGTGAGGTCGTAAATTAATTTAAAAATTGTTTCATGAGAAATATATTTTGCTAGACAGATCACGCTCACGTGCCCAAGCACCACTTGTGGCCAAAGTAGTTTATTAATCTTGAAAATTGAGGCTTCGGCATTTTCTGAGTGACTTGATTGCTAAAGTACAACAATTCTTTGGCTATCCTATCCAAAAAAGCACAGCTGCTACACACATGTCTGTATCCAGATATTTGTGTAATTTTGATCTGTATGCAGATGTGTATCTTTGATTTACAAATTTTGTAACTCTAAAAGCTAAAAAACTCAAATAAGTTTATCCCACTTCTGTTCCAGGTATATGATGTTCCACCACCTTCTAAAAATAGCACGTGCTTAAGTCCAGCCAGAGAGCAAGGAATTTACGATGTTCCTCCTCCACAAGCGGTAAGGATTTCATTTCTCTCTTCATTATTTGTTATTTCAATCTTGGTTACCTATGTATGGAGCTGTATTTATTATGCATGGCAAAAATTAGGTAATTTTATCCAAAAATATAGTGATATTTGATAATACTGACATGTGACCTATCGATGTATGTGAAGTATGTGTTTATTTACTGGTCCAATTTAAAGTTATGTTATCTAGTACTCCTGGATAGATTAATGATGAGTAATCCAGCTTTCTTGCTGGGCTGGTTCTTTCCTGAAAGGAAGGATCAGCAAGTTTGAATTCCAAACTTCCTCTTTGGTAGAGATCACATTGCCAATAACTAGGCTTTTTCTTATAAAAACACCACTGGAGGAACCCTGGAGCAACAGTTTCTCGTAGAAAAGTAAGTATCTTAGACCATCTGTTAGTCCCTTATTTATCCACCCCAGAAAGACTGTTACATTTCAAAATAGGATCAATTTAAGCAATTCCACTAAGACCAGGCAGCAGTGTTTAATTTTGGCAGCAAATTTCCATTTAGTTTTAGTCTTAAGGCTGGTACACCCGGTACGATTGTTGGCCAACCGAGCGTCTGATTTTTGTCAAAAGAGCGTGTGCCAGGATCTTTTCTTGCATACTAATGGTATACAATTGTCGTGCCACAAACACGAACGTAGTTATGTACTCCAAGGAATTTCAGCTCTTGAGCGCCACCCTTTGGGCCCCTTCTGCTAATTTCGTGTTTGGTGAGCATTGATTTCAAGCATGTATGTTTGTAATTTCGACTTTTGTGTGACGGATTTGTGTACTGACCATTCGAAAATCTGACGTCAAACCATTGTGCGCCGAAAATTTACTAGCCATCCAACATTTGTTGAGGGAAACAGTTGTCAAAAGGAGTGTACTAATGGTAAGATTTTAGAACAACAGTCTGTCAACAGACAATCCCCTGCCAACAATTGTACCGTGTGTAAGAGGCTTAAGTCTTTTGACTAAAGTGGCATTTTAGTATTATTATTTAGTATTATTTTGTATTTTTTTTTTAAACAGACAAACAAATAAATACATTGTGTAGTTTGAAGTTTATTATCTTGGCATAAGATATGTCATATACATCAAAATGGCAACAGAAACAGTCCGCCACAGTGACAGTTTAGAATTAGTAACTTTTTAAATATTAGACTTGCTATAAACCTGAATTTGTTTTTGAATAAAGACAGTTGGTTTTCTAAATAAGTAATTCTGTTACATTTGCTGTTTTACAGATCTATAACACCTTGCCCCCATCTAAGGATAAAATGTATGATTTCCCTTCTTCAATGAAGCAAAAGCCTGAAGCAACATATGACACCTTGCCTCCAAGTTCAAAAACCTTTCAAGAACAATGCATGAAAATGAACGGTCATTTACATTCTGAGACACCTCCAAGGAAATCCAGTTTATACGATTTTCCTCGTAATCAGCAAAATCCGTGCACATCTGAAGATTATGATTTCCCTCGAGGAGTCCATTTCTCTGGAGAGACTGGAAGTTTTCCTGATGACCAGGAAGGGATCTATGACTTCCCACCACAGGTTCAGCAGGACTGTAAAGGGATTCAGGATGCAACTGACGGTGTAAATAGACTTTCATTCTCTAGCACTGGAAGCACTAGGAGCAACATGTCTACGTCTTCCACAACTTCCAAGGAATCTTCTGTGACATCCTCGCCTTCTCAGGACAAAAAACTCTTGATGGATCCTGACTCTGCTATTGAACTGTTGTTGAAACTTCAACAAACGGTGGAGTCTTCTGTCTCTAAACTTTTGACATTTGTCAATGTTGAGTGGCGATCTTACAATTACATGGAAAGGCATATTAATGAAATACATTCTGCAGTAGACAAAGTAAAGCAGTCCCTGTTTGAGTTTCTCCACTTTTCAAAAGGGGCTACAATAAATGCATCTTGTGTGTCGGAGCCTGGGCTTTATAATAAAATGAAAAGAGAGTTACAGAGACTAGATGACTCTCATCAAATCTTACAACAAACCAGTCAAGAACTCAATAATTGCAAATGGTCGCTCAATGTTCTTTCTTTCAATACAACCGCCAACAAATGCGACAGCCTTGAAAGGTTTATCATGGTTGCTAGGACGATTGTGGATGATGCAAAGCAGCTAACAACAACAGTTAGTAATAATGCTGTGCATTTATTTAAGCATGTTCCTGCTAATGCGCAAAAAAGAAGACCTTCGGACGTAATCAGCAGTGTTTCTGAAATTATGTACAGTGACTCAAAACCTCATATACAAGATGACAACAAAAAGTCCTTTTCACATATGGGGAAAGAACATAACCCTAATTTCATAAGTCGGGATGCAACAATGAGAAGCTGGATGGATGACTATGATTATGTCCACTTACAGGTAATATTTGCATATTTTAGATTTTAAGCGTTATATTCTATTTTAGTTTCGCACGAGCAGCACATTTTTGGAGAATCAGCAAGTCACTTTAAATGATAGCACTGCTAGAAGTGTTCACATAATAACCCATCAATGTGCTATCCAATGACTGGTTATGTAAAAGTCTCAGAAGACATACACAGTCACAGCATTTCTGTTGACTGAGGGAATGCAGAGCGTTCTCTCACACTTCCTAAAAAGATTTTCTGAAGACCTCATTCAGACCATCTGGACACCTGTTGCGCACCAGTGGCATAAATAGTTTACGTGCCCCTATTTAAGAGAAAACTCATTAAATTCATTCTGCTGTAAAACCACTGCTTGAAATGTAGTCAGTGTTTTTCTGAACCCTATACTTCCCTGCTGTTAATAATAGTTTGTACAAGTACTTTTAACATATAAAGTGCAAGACTCCAAGTGCATTTTTGGCATCACAAATGAGAAACAGTTAGAACTGGTTAACTGTAGGCCACTAGGTTATCAATTTGCTGTTGCAGGCCCAGTCTCCTTTCTGCTAACTGACAGGGTCCAAAGTATATAATGTTGGCCATAATGCAAATGTTATTTTGTAGATTAAAGGGGTTTGTAAAGGTTGTTTTTTTTTTTTTTCTAAATAGGTTCCTTTAAGCTAGCGCATTGTTGGTTCACTTACCTTTTCCTTCGATTTCCCTTCTAAATGTTTTTTTTTCTTTGTCTGAATTTCTCACTTCCTGTTCCTCCTCAGTAAGCTGTTCAGTAAGCTGTTCTGGCTGACTAAACACCGCTCGGATGATGGTGTGAAGTTTACTGAGGAGAAACAGGAAGTGAGAAATTCAGAAAAAAAACATTTAGAAGGAAAATCGAAGGAATAGGTAGTTGAACCAACAATGCACTAGCTTAAAGGAACCTATTTTGAAAATAAAAAAACAAAGCTTTACAACCCCTTTAACTATCTTACAACTCCTTTTTCATAGCTGATATAACCTAGTAACATCCCATTGGCTTTAAAGTTCTGTACCCCTATTGTATCCACTTAGGTCACCCACAATGTTCCAACCTATCCTACCTGCTCTGCAGCAGAGATTATTTGTTGTGATCCAGATATTCCAAAATAAATAACAATTGTATCGATTAGATGACCTGTCCTACATCCTCCTGTATGACTAATGCCGCGTACACACGAGCAGATTGTATGGCGTACTTAGTCCGTCATACAATCCGACGGACAGCCCGTCGTACTTTCCACTGAACAGACTTGACCACACACGGATACACAAACAGTCCGTCGAAGCTTGCGCGATGACGTGTACAGCACGTACGACGGGACTAGAAATAGGAAGTCCAAGACACAGCAAAGCACCCTTCTGCCGTGTAAATCCTTTCTGGGCATGCGCCATTCTTAGTCCGTCGAACTAGCATACTGACGACCGTATTGTCCGCTGAAACCAAAGTACGACGGACAGAATTTCGAAAAAACCAAAATACTTAGTACTCCGGACTGCACGCTGAAAAAGTCAGCTGAAGCCCACACACGAGCGGATTGTCCGCTGAAATGTGTTTCGACGGACTAAGTACGCCATACAATCCGCCCGTGTGTACGCGGCATTACATAGCAGCAGAAGTTCAGTTGTGTGGTTGGACAATATATTCAAAACTATTACACTGCAATGGAGTCAATGGTATATATAGTATACAACAGATCTTATTATTTGTGTTTCTGGATTTACAATCCAACAAATGTGTAGTTCTCTTCAAGAAGAATCATCCTGAAGCCATTAAAAAACATAATATCTATTAAAGCTGATTTCCAGCTTGCTTTTTTACCTAAAATGAAAACAGCTGTTATATTTTCCTCCTCTCCTGAGTGTACCCTCATAGCAAGTTGCTTACTATGGGAGCACATGCACAGGCTTGCTCCTGAGCCAGGCTGTGTGTGTCCATAGACATGCGCAGCACGGCTCAGCCATGCCCCCAGGTATCTTCTTACTGTGTTTGATTGAGAGCAGCAGGAGCCAATGGTTCCCACTGCTATCAATTTGTCTTCTGAGAGCAGGATGAGAGACCAGATCTGCTGCAGATGGGCACAGTGCTAGATCGATGTAGGACTCAAGTAAGTATTTATGGAGAGGGGACAAACATATAATGGAGGTTTTTTGTTTTCTTTTTTAACCTTAATGCAAGTAATGCATTAACCTAAAAACCTTTAGAACCACTTTAAATAGTTTGTTTAGACCAAGATAGTCCAAATGAAATTTAACCTTCACTGCTAGATGTGCCTGCTATGTGCGCGGTTATGGACTTTATGTAGCCTCAGCTACATTCAATATATATAGCTGTGTTGTGGCAGCAGGACTAGAACTTCCCGTCCTGCTCCCAGAACCAAATTGTGTCAGGGTGAACCTGGATGAATGCTGCTTAGCCATTTGCAGCAAGCTTTGTATTCTAAGAATGAATGGCTGAGTCAGAGATCATGATGTCATCTACCCACCTTCATTCATAGAATATAAAGCTCCCTGTGAATATCTGTGCAGTGTTCAGCCTGACTTGATTTTGTTCCAGGACCAGGATGGGAAGTTCCTATCCTGCTACTGGAACACAAAACTGTACACTGTATGTAGCTGAGGCTACATACATAGAACGCACACAGTGGGCACGTCCAGTACTGAAGAAATTAGTTCATTTGGACCAGCTTCCAATCGTGTTGCCAAAAACTTGTTTTTCATGATGCTGTTTTTCCAGTTTCAGAAATGCTAAAATTAGAGTTATGTCTGCATGCATAATAAAACATCGGACTTCTCATATGCTTGTATTTGTACAAGAGTTTACTACAAAAGAAAAGATAATAGATTAGCTATTTTATTTGTTGTTATAGCTTAATCTAAATTCTATATCTGATACTTAATATCAAACATATTAAAGTGTAATCATGTAAAAGTAATCCAGGATAGAACCTGCATGATGTGCGTACTGCGGTTCCTGTCCACAAGTTAATTAAGCTATAGGCCTCCTTGCTGAAGGCCCCTTTTGAGCACAGTCCCTGGAATTCATAAAGACTGGCACAGGTAAATCTTACAAAAGTGTCCCTCATGCATTTTAAAAGTGGTGAAGAATGGGCCAATTTCATATACCTGTCTGGAATTTGAATGTGGCACATGCTGCACCACTTTTAGAAGGAGCAAGAAACACTTTCCTAAAATCTGTCTGAACCAGTTTCTCTCTCTCTACGCCAAGAGTGGGCGGTCCATTAGGGGTGCCACCCCCTTCAGGGCACCGGGCTCATATGTTTGTATGAGTTTTTCTTTTTTTGCAAATCACATTGGCTTGAAAAGGGTTGGACTGGGGGCGCAAAGCACTGCCCCCTGAGCCCACCCACTTGTGACAATAGTGAATTAATATTCGCTATTCTCTTCCCATTTCTCCTCCTGGCCAATCAGGACAGGAGGCAGATCGGGTTGGCCGGGAGGAGAAGCCGAAGAAGCCATGGAGGGGTGAGTGCAAGTGTGAGTGCGGGGGAGGGGGGGCGGTCTGTCGCCGTGGAGAGGCTAAGTTCTTGTGGACCTGGGGGAGTTTGTTTGTTGCAACCCCGCCCCCCCCCCCCCGAAAAGTTTAGCACCAGCCACGCCACTGCTCTATGCCAAAGGAGAGTTGGTCTTAATTAACTCCACTTTTACACTTGCATGCATTAGAAATACCTGATTTTGGTGCATAGGTCTCTTTTAATACCAAAAGTGTTGCAAATGCTTCATGAATTTGGTGCAATACATTAACAAGAGGGATTAACACCAGAAAAGGGGCGCAGCAGCTTTATCGAATTCCTCCAAATGTGTGTTTTGCATGCTTACTTTCAATATTTTCTATGAAAATTCACAGATATTTTAATTTAATAGGGGTAAGCTTGTTGCCTCTCAGATTTTGACACCCTATTCTTCAGCCTTTCAATAAATTGAGGCCTTGGAATAATCAGACTACCAGTGCAAGAGCAGCAGCAGAGTCCTAAATCACATTTGTGGATTTCCTTCATAGCTTCACTAATAGTTAAAGAAGAACTGCAGTCTGCTCACATAATTTATAATAAAAGCATCTTTGCCATTCTGAAGCCTCCAACCACTTTTCATATTTTATATATACTGTGATTCTGTACTTGCCAAATTCGCTGCAGAAATCTCCTTCCACTAAGTCTAGCTGCAGCCATTTTAGCTATGGGCAGCTGAAGCTGCTGCCTGTTCACTTCCTGGATTTACACAGACACACAGAGGTACACCTCCAGCTCTGCAGCCTTCATTGGCCCTCCTTATGACTCATCCCCCCTCCTTTCCTGGCAAACTCTCACAAGAGTGAGAGAGAGCTGTACAGGATGTCATAGACCTAGGCTTTTTACCAGACAAGAAACAGGAAGTGGGCTGTATAAGGTATTTACTGGCAGAAAAAAAAAAGTTTTACTATCCAAAGTTAAAACTACAAGGGCAGAAGATTTAATAGATAGAAAGACGAAAAACTTACTGAAGGTGCACAGCCAGCAAAGACATTGCAGCAAGAGGCACCGATTGGTGGTTTCTTTGGCATTCTGCATGGCTCTGAGATAAAATGCATATCAAAAACATTGTCTTACTATTTTCTTATAATTTACAATGTTCAAAGTACTCATAGATCAGCCTTTCTCAACCT
Organism: Lithobates pipiens; assembly: GCF_037356315.1. Taxonomy (NCBI): domain Eukaryota; kingdom Metazoa; phylum Chordata; class Amphibia; order Anura; family Ranidae; genus Lithobates; species Lithobates pipiens. The sequence continues at coordinate 353,788,381 of NW_027507764.1, read as the reverse complement.
TTTCAAAACAGAGGAACCCTTAAAATAACTTTCCGGTCTCAGGGAACCCCTGATAAAAATGACTATATCTACAGCTCATGATACATTAGAGTGATGGCCAGTGGAAAAAAAGCTGATTACACTTGTAGACATTTGGAAGAATGACCTCCTTACAGACAGCTGAAAATATCAATGGTGTAAGTGGGAATGTATCTGAGAGGCAGAATTGGTCATTGCACAAGGAGCCCCTAGCAATCTCTGGAGGAACCCTAGGCTTCTGGATTAAAGTGGAACTGTGGCTTCCCATTAAAAATAAATATTTGCTGCTGCACTTGGCTGGAGGGCCGTAGTTTGAGGATCCCTGGCTTACACAGTCATACAGGAACCTTAGTTGTAATTTAGGCACCACCTTTAACTACGTTTTACATCATGACTTTACCCTAACAAAATGTTTGTCAGATTCTATATATAGAAATGACCTCACTGTGATTTATGTTCTGACCTGCTGTTTCCACTACATAATCACTAAAATGTTTTAACCAAGACGTGCTTTATTTTTCAGGGAAAAGAAGAATTTGAACGTCACCAGAGAGAGCTTTTAGAGAAGGAAAATATTATCAAGAACGGAAAACCACAACTGGAACAACATCAGGTAAGCAGTTTCCCCTTTCTTTTCATTTACCGTTATTTTTAGAGATGACAGAGGAGATCATGTTTTTTCATTATCTCTGTTGCAGCTGAGTCAGTTCCAGCAGCTGGAGCAAGAGATTACCAGACCAATGGAAAATGATATCTCAAAGTGGAAGTCACCTCATAGCGTCCCTGTTGAAAGCAGTGCCCTGACACCTCAAGATAAGCAGCTGCTGTCCTTTTACTCTGACCAATGTGAGAAACTTTTCATCTCCCTCCTCAACTCCATTGATGCCTTCTTCAACTGCATGAGCACCTCACAGCCTCCCAGGATTTTTGTTGCTCACAGCAAGTTTGTCATCCTGAGCGCCCACAAACTGGTATTTATTGGCGACACTCTGGCAAGGCAAGTGTCCACAAAGGAAATCTGCAACAGACTGATGAATTCCAGCAACCAGTTGTGTGAACTGCTTAAAAGTATTGTGATGGCTACTAAGATGGCCGCTTTGAACTATCCAAGTTCTGCTTCATTGCAGGAAATGGTGGACCGCGTGACAGAACTTTCCAACCAGGCACAGCTTTTTAAACTTTCTTTAGCTCAGATGTCATCCTTATGAGACTCTTTGTACCTATTATAGCTGTATATATTTTTAGTGTCTATGACTAGAGATTCAGAGTTTTTTTTTTTCTGTAAATATTAACGTTATATTTTTGTAGATTTTTGTATTGTGTAAAAAGAGAACAAATGTGGTATGTTGGCTTAGCCATAACATTTAGAACAAATATAATGCTCATTGATATACAATGATATATTACATGCTAATATTCCCCCAACACAAGCACCTTACGTGATGTAAACAAGACATTGAAAAAACCTGTACATCCGTATACTTTACTTCTGTGAATGTACTGAAATAGCAAACTACTTTATAAGGCACCAACACCATTTGTCCATCTAGATGTTAGTTGACTATGTGGCCTTTGCAAGAAAAAAATACTGACTTTCCTATAGTTACTATTTTTCTGTTTGTATGTATGAATAATTTCACACCAAGGTCCATTTTTTCCAGCTAAGCCAAAGGTGGTGATCAGATGGCCTTTTTGCTGAAATATGAAGCTGTAGATAAGATAGTGTGCAGTATCTTTTAGCAAAGATCTCACCTCTTATCAAGATAAAAGGGAAGAAAGATGAATTCTAACTGGCTGGTATTGGTTACGGAACTTTCCACATTGCTATTAACTTTATTAAAGCCCAACTTTACTCAAACCTTCTTTTGGAGCATATGTGAAAGGGATAAAATATGGGGTTTTTTTTGCCTTTGGAGTTCCAGTTGGGCAAATTTCTCCTCACTTCTTGTCACCCTGTCATCAGGACAGGAAGTCAAATAAAATCTCTTCAACAGAGAAAAACAATGAAAACACCTTTCAGTAGAGTGGAGTAGACTTAGAACTTGTGTCATGTCCTTATTCTGTTCAGTGTCCTCTTTTAAGAGTTTGACTCTGATTCCCTGTCCCAGTGCCATCGTATCAGGACAGTAGACAGAGATCTCACGGCACACCATTAAGGAAGAATATCAACAAGATGTTTATTTACCACCATAGAGAAAGTGATGTTTCTGGGCAACTAAGGACCCCTTCCTGAGTCAAATAATGCCTCTGGTCATGGTCTGACTGGGGAAGGGGTCATCATTGGCCCCTTCCCCAGTTAATGGTTGAATAAAAAGTTAATGGTGAATAAATTCGTCTTAAATGATGTGTCGGTGAGATTTCTGTATTTGAACTTTGTTTTGGGACACCTCCATAAGCCTCCTTACTGCAAAACCCATGATGTCTTAGATCTGCGGCTGTAAGGAAAGCGCTGCAATTCAAAAACCTACAAAATATTGTTGACACAGACCTCAAAAAACCACAACAGAGTAAACTTCTACCCTTCCCCACTCTATGCAAAACTAAAAAAATATATATATAGACTGGGGTTTAGCTTTAAAGGTCACAATGCCTGACTCCTTTTGAAAGTGAAGACAGTGTCATAACTTATATTAATGTTTATTAGATCACGTTTGTACCACAGTTATGTCTGTGAGGTAAATATTTAAACGTTTTTATGTAAAAAAAATAAAATGCAAAAGATAATTTTGCCGAAAGAAACTCATCACGGTTTACTGGTTGTATTACTTTACTGTTAAAACTACTTTCCTATTTCCTGTAAAACTTTGAGAGGCTGAAAGCTGCTGTAGCTGGATGGTGCAGCAAGTGCTACTAACATTTAGGGCAGTATGTGTCCAGGGACGAATGATCAGAATTCAAGCAGCCTTCGTTCTGGATATTGGTTACTGGGCACATACTGGCCTAAACATTTGCTGCATTTGAAAAGCATATGTAATTGTACTTCCTAAAAATTACTGATGCCCCTTTAGAACTCACAATCTGGCCATTTAGCGTGGTACGCTGTGCACGCCACTATTGCTGACTGTATTATTTTTATTTTTATGTACATGTGAAGGAGACAGCTCTCCCATGTTGCAGGCTGATGGGCAGCTCAACTTATGAACTTGCACATAGGCCACTGCATTCCAAAAATGCTCCTGGTACTGGGTAAGGTCCAAGTCACACATACAGCCCTAAGGTAAAAAAGTAATGCAAAGCATCAAGGTACATCAAAAAGGCTTTTCAAATCTTTGGTATGAAGAAATGGCTTCAATTGCTTTATTCTGGAATACCAATTAACTTTTGAGTAAATGATAGCAGGCAATCCAGGGCTTGACAAATTTGCTTTGAATCTATGAGCCAGATAAAAAAAGTTAGGAGCCATTTTTTTATGAATAACTGCTTTATTTTTGACGACGAAGATGGCAGATCTCAAATTTGGACAAGGAGGGGACTGGAGCCGGGTATGCTGCTGGGTGGGACGGCTTTCTCGCTGGAGTGTGGGAATTTGACATTTGAGGTTGTTGGGGCTGAAATGTTTGATGTGTTTGTTGTGTGGCATGCTGTGTGGGCTGGACTGTGCTAGCCTCCCTGCTTGTCTCCAACGCCGCATGTGGGGACTGCCTGGGATCAGATTGGCTGGTCCCAAGAGAGAGGGGAGTGTGGGGGAGCTTTTCTGCATGGAGGGGGTGAAGGGTGCATGGGGGTGCAGATGTGTGGAGAGGAAGAGAGAAACTTTGGCTCTGCTGCGGGAAAGCAACAGAGCTGGAGGTTTTTTGTTTTGGATGCTGAGCTGGATCGGCTGCCAACGCCCAGAGCTGATTGTCTGGGGCGTCAGCCAATGGGAGTTGCTCATTCACGGTGCCATTGGTGGGCTAGCAGAAGCCCAAGTGCTAGTACACGATTTCTGGTTGCCATGGATTTGTTGAGCCCTGACTTAAAGTGGAGGGCTACCCTGAAAACAAAAAAAATATAAAAAATTACAAAAAAATATAAAAAAAAAAATAAATGAAAAAAAGATTTTTTTTTTACTTACCAGAAATGCCTGTTGCTAGGCACTTTCTCCTAATCTTCCTCTTCCTCCTCCGCGGAGATCTTCTGTCTTCTGTCTTCGTCGCGGCGTCTTCTGGGTAATGGGTCGCGCTGTGTTCTGGGAACTGTGTGTTCCAGAACACAGCGCGTCCCATTCAGAAAGCGCTGCAGGACTCGCGCATGCGCACTAGCTGCGGGACTCGCGCATGCGCAGTAGGAAACAGGCAGTGAAGCCATAAGACTCCACTGCCTGTTTCCCTTACAAGGAATGGCGGCGCCGGGACCCAAGAGCCGAGGGACGGGTCGGCCTCGGGCGGCCGACATCGCGGGCGCCCTGGACAGGTGAGTGTGTTGATTAAGTCAGCAGCTGCAGTGTTTGCAGCTGCTGACTTTTTTTTTTTTTTTTTGTATAACCGGCCCTCCTCTTTAATCACCCACTGATTTTTTTTTCGGAAACCCATGCATGAATCCACGTTTTTCATTTAACAAGTGGGTTGAGTGAAAAACATGACCTGATTTCCCCATCCACACATTTAAGGTGGGTGGGGGAATCCTCCCTGCTGATCTATTGTGTTGTGACAGTGGGAAGACTTCCCCACCATCAGAATAGCCAGCAGCACTGATAAAATGGCAAAAATCCAACCGGGCGGTCTACCGTTCGCCTTCTGTACAACCACCCTGCCCATACATGGATCAATATTTGGCCAGTTCCTGCTGAACCATCCACATTTTGATCCAAGTATGTCTTGCTTTAGTATCACTTCCCAAAGCCACCATATTGCTTGGAAAGGGAGGATTGGTAGTCTAATATAACAATTGGTTGGATCTTTCACCGCACACTCCTGTCCTGTACATGTTGCGGTATCTTGACCTAATTGTGAGCCGGGATTTACCTATTTCCTAATTTCCAAACCAGAAAAAAATCAAGAATGGAAATGAACACAGTACCTTTTTAAAATGAACCATTTCATTCCTGAAACATGTAAACATAGTGGCATCCACATCACCTCCTCCATCACCTATTTCAAAATCACTTTTTCCCAAAATGTACTACCTAAGTGGACTGTATGTGATATGCAATAGCTCAGTTTTGGTAAGTATTTAAACCCTCATCTCCATCTCTAACCATTCCTCAGAGTTGTAGTTCTGAAGCAATGACACATGACTGGCACAGGAAAGGCAGATGTGTCAATGACATGCATGCTTCAACTTCTCTACGCTGTCCAAGAGGCAAGATAACTGAGCCCAGCAACAAATAATTGGGTTTTCTGGGCTAGACTAAGACAGAGTTTGTGTTCACTGGTTATGGACCAGTAATTTCTTTATAGGCTAAATATGTCATACCATTTATGGTGACATAATCTGTAAACAGAATTTGAAGAGGTTCAAACTAGAAATGAGTATTCTTCACCCAATACATAGACAAATACAATGAGGAAGGCCTTTGCTGATGCCATGGGTCTCCTCCTCAGTGCCCCTGTAAAGCAACATTTGTATGTAGCCATGCCTACAGTGCTGCAAGTCCTATTACCTGCAATATTTGGACCTCAGAGATAGTAGAGCAGAAGAAGGCCTCCATGCTCCTCCTTGGCTCTGTCACACGACACAGTTTAGGGGAAGCCTGGAGCTTCACCATACTGCATGACAGGCTCCGTTCGAAGACCTTAGGGGCCTGTATGGGAGATGTATTTATTAAGTAATGAAGAGAGGAAATTTCTGATGGGAAGAGATGTGTGTTGGATTGTGCCAGGGGAGGAGGTTAGTGTTGGAGTGAGAATTTTAGGGAGATTAGTGTTGGGGGGATATTTGCTCGGGGGGGGGGGGGTTGTATTGCAGGGGATAAATTTGTGTTTTGATGGTGTATATGTGTGGCTGAAGAAGATAGGCGGAAGATTTGTGGTGGTGGATTTATGCTTGGGGGGAGGGATACTTGTACTGGGGGGATATTTGTTTAGGAGGGGGTAGATTTTTGCTGAAGGAGGGTGTGTGTGAAGGGGAGAGATTTGTGCTGTGTGGATTTGTTTTTGTAAGGGGGGGGGGTAGATATTTGCTGGAGATGTGCCCAAAGGTGACCCACATCTTTCACAAGCATTCTGATAGTGAGCACATTTCACTACCATGCTTTATATCAAAGTATTCCCTTAGGCCAAGCAGCCCTTGCTACCCCTCTGAAAATCAGTCTGCAGCGAAACGCTTTTCTGATGCATTTGACAGGCTCTGAGTAGGCGTTTTCGCAGTATCACTGCCTGTTTAACCCCCGTAAATACCACACTACTGTGCAACAACCGTATGCACTGCATACGTTTGTGACGCCACTCCATTCACTTGAATGAGTTGGGGGTACTGCCTGCTAAATGCAACAGAGAGGGATCACTTTTGCCTCGGCACGTGTATTAACCCCATCTGGCTGCCTTTGGGTCTTGGTGGTTGATAAGGTTTAGGTATAGGCTTAAATTCTACTCTGCATAATTAACTACCTTGTATTTTAAGTGTGATGAAAAAGGAACTTGTTGGCACAAAGTAGGTCTGAAAAAGGTTTTAATTATATTATGAACAAAGAAACTTCTAGCCTTCATTTAAAAATAATATATCAGTGAACAATAAGTACTGCTTGCATTTGCAATTGCCAGAAATGGGTTTTAAACATTCCCCAACATTTTAAATACTTAAATTGACTTTCACATCCCTTTGTAAAGGATAGATGTTTATTCTTCGTCAATGTGGTTCCTATTGTGAGTGTGCCCCCTAAGTCAAAGGAATGACCACATCACATATGCCCTTCGACCTCCAGGAAGGGTCAGAGAAAAGCCCACAAACTCCTTTTTTACTTAGAGACATCAAACCTTCAGCCATAAAAGTCTTTGAGGATGTCTTTCAGTGGCAATTACATCTAAGTATCTTCCTAAAGTCCTGAATGATTAACTTACTCTTCTTTGTTGACTTTGCAAAAACTTAGTGGGAGGTTTGTGAATTGTTCAAGGTTAACTGTGAATACCTTCTTGATGATTTATGTGTTGTTCTTCACATGTGTTAAATAATTGTATGGAGCTCTTTTTTAGAGGGTGGGGGCTATATATTTATACAGAAAAAAAAAAAGCTGTCAATTTATCTGTAGGATGTTAAAAATGTTTCAGTCAAAGATGCTCGAGGTACCTGGTCTTAACCAGAGCCATTTATGATGTGGTTGGAGCTTTTACAGAAAGCACTTTACAGTGAAAACCCCAGGCATAGTCATATTGGTGCAAATGGGCAGGGCAAATGAACCAGAGTACAAAGAGTAAGGCAGGCTGGTAATCTACGTCAGGCCAAAGGTCAGCTATAAGAAAGTCAAACCATTAAGAACAATCTACCAGGACAGGGACAGAAGAGAGGGAAAGAACAAAGCAGAGGTCAGGGCAGATGAAAAATTAGATCAGACAGGAAAGCTTTGGTGGCGACAATGGTAGCAAGAGTAAGTCACCAACAAAGCAACAGACTCAACTGCTTATTAGTGCATACTAGGAGGACTGGTCCCCCTGAAGTGATGCTAAACCCTCCGTTTTTTTAAGTGCTTTTAGCAGCTATTTAAAGCGGTAGTTAACTCTCTATTTGAACTTGTACCTACAGGTAAGCTTATAATCAGGCTTACATATAGGCACAATGAATATCTGCTACTGTCTAGAAGAACTTCACATTGGCCATAAATATTGACATCACCCGCACATGCACAGTGAAACTCTTTATTCAGGGCACACAGTGTGCCGTGGAATGCCAAGCAATGTGCTGCTCCCGTGTGCATATGCAGGAATGACATCATCGCAGGCTTGTCATTTAAATCAGGGGTCATCAACCCTGTCTTCAGGGCCCACTAACAGGCCAGGTTTGCAAGATAACTGAAATGCATCACAGGTGATATCATTAGCTGCTCAGTGATTGCAATATTCTAGTCTGCTCTCCCCAAGGTAATACATAAAACCTGGCCTGTTAGTGGGCCCTGAGGACAGGGTTGATGACCACTGATTTAAATGGCCAGACCCCCCCTGGCAAGACTGGGTGAAAATAGAAGCCCCAGCAGCAGTGACAGCAGGTCGCTGGAGGCCTTCGTTTGAAAGGTAAGTGTGTCAAAATGAGCTAGTATATTGTTAAGATTTATTTATTTTTGGTCAGTTTACTACTGCTTTATTCATTGTGTATGCAGATTCTTTAACCCTTGCCTATGTTCTATTTTTAAGGATACGTTTACCTATGCGAACATGTTACGTGTTCCACCCATTTTTAGGGTGGAACATATAATATGTTCCTGCTCCTGGAACTGCTCCCCAATCCCCCCCTCCTTGTGACAGCGGGCTGAGGATCTTCTCCCTGCACCAGCTGTAACAATTTGAAAAGAGTTCTGTGAATAAATTAACTACAAGTACCGACACCCTTTTTGACTGACAGCTTGTAGTTCTCAATGAACTACCAGGGCACTGTTGATCGCTCTAGGTTAGTGATGGCGAACCTTGGCACCCCAGATGTTTTGGAACTACATTTCCCATGATGCTCCACTACACTGCAGAGTGCCAGAGCATCATGGGAAATGTAGTTCCAAAACATCTGGGGTGCCAAGGTTCGCCATCACTGCTCTAGGTAGTTCACTGATTCTTCTTGTCATTGTATAACTGCTTACACATGTGAGATACAAGCAGGCAGCTTACACTGACAGTCCTCAGGAGCCCTGCATTACGGCTGCAATCTGATAATCGCAGGTGCAATGCTTTCCAGACTCCTACAAAAAACATTTATAAATGCACTTTTTTTTTTACCTGCAAAAAAATGTGCATTTACTATTATTATTATTTTTTTTAAAGGTGAACTTATACTACTTATACTTTTAAGCTGGTACCAAGACCTCTGCTTCAGGTTTCCTGTTTCAATGTGGATCCTTTATCTTTCAGCATCCTACGGAGTCACCATTGTATGCAGGAGCTGAAATGTTGTCTCCCTACACTGTGTGCATCAATAGATAAATACACAGCCCCATAGCCTAGGATGGCCAGGTACTTCCTTTCTCCCCTCTCCCCCTCTCGCCTCCCTTTTCCAAGCTAACAGACTGACTACAGAAAGATCAGGGAAGCAGCACTGAAAGAAGTTTTAAATTGCAAGTGCTGCTGTAAGAATTTTAACAAATAAGTTTACTAGGGAATGTTTATTTTATTGTGCTCAATGCAATAAGCTAAAAAAGGCTGAGGGTTTAATACTACTTTAAACTCTAGGCAAGTTTCCATAAACTGCATTCTTTATATAAGAACAAACAATGTCTTAGCCCTTGTACACACGGTCAGACATTCCGACGGAAAATGTCCGATCGGACCGTGTTGTCGGATAATCCGACCGTGTGTGGGCTCCATCAGACTGTTTCCATCGGAATATCTGACCGACAAAGTTTTAGGCCCCTTTCACACTAACGTCCCGTTCAGGCCCGCCTGTCAGTTTTTCAGGCGGACCTGAACGGGTGCTCCATAGAGCTCTATGGAGCGTCGGATGTCAGCGGTGACATGTCCGCTGACATCCGACCCGCTCCGATCCGAAAAAGTGTGACGGAGGAAAAAGCTATTTTTCCATCCGTCTGCGGATCGGATCGGATGACGACGGGCACTGCGGTTCGTCGTCATCCGATCTCCCATAGGGGAGAGCGGCGCTGTGACAGGTCCGTCCCTGCACAGTGTGCGGAGACAGACCTGTCATCTCCCTGCTCAGCGGGGATCGGCGGAGTGATCCCCGCTGAGCAAACGGACATCCACGGGGCGGATCAGAACTGATCCGCCCCGTGTGAAAGGACCCTTAGAGTTGGGCTATAAAATTTTCCGACAACATGATCCGATCGGACTTTGTCCGATCGTTTGTAGAGAATGCTCAGATCAAATTCCTACACCAAAGCTATTGGCTACTAGCCTGAACGTAGTCCCGTCGTAACAAAATAGCATCATCACGTTCCGAACGATCGGATTTTCCGACAACTTTGTCCGACCGTGTGTAAGCAACACAAGTTTCAGACAAAATCCGTCAGACAAAATCTGATGGATTTTGTTGTTGGAATGTTTGACCGTGTGCACAAGGGCTTAGGCCCCAACTACCAGCGCTCAACAGTGCCCTGGTAGTTCATTGAGAACTACAAGCTGTCAACGAAAAGGATGTCGGCACTTGTAGTTCATTTATTCACAGAACTCTTTTCAAATTGTGACAGTGATGAAACACACAAGCACTCATACCTCCCAACTGTCCCTGATTTGGAGCAATGTCCCTCTGTCCCTCTTTCCTCCTCATTTGTCCCTCATTTTGGTCTGATCTATATAGTTGTACATAAAATGCACTTTTTATCTATCAAAAAGTGTTTCCCAGTGCTAAACCTTTCATCTGATTTGTAAATGGCTGCATTTGTAAATTTCAAAGGTCAATATAAAGGAATAGTAGTGGTAAAAAAAGCACTTGTGGGTTTAACCAATCTTGTTTTTTTGTACAATTCTCCTTTAAGAGGGCATGGCAAGGGGTGTGTCCTGTGCCTGCATACTTTTGCTGATAGGTGTCCCTCATTCCCATCTCAAAAAGTTGGGAGGTATACAAGTACTGCAGAAAAACACACATGTAAACTCTTGCCTGGCTCAGGGCCAAAATTTGGTCCCCAAACTTCTTTACTACGACAAATGTGCATAGGGCAGCCCAGCCGAATCACATGAATATCGCCCCCACACAAAATCGTGAGGGGGAACACTGTAAACAGTGCACTGTGAACAGGGCCTAAGAGTATGCATCTGTCTGTAATTTGGGTCAAATGGAACAACACATCAAACACATCTGTGCCACCAACAAAGAGAATATTTTGGAATACAATTTAAAATTCTAACTACATCTTAAAAATGAAATGGAAGATTGATATTAGAGTTGATAATAAATGAGTGATTCTACCAGGAGAACAACCTATAAAAGACAAATGCTAAATACTGAAAATAACATTTATGGTTACTTTAGCCTACCTGCTAAAGTTGCTACCTGCATGGAGTATTCATGTTCTCCCTGTGCCTGCAAAGGTTTCTTCTGGATACTCCAGTTTCCTCCCACACTCCAAAGACATGCTGGTAGGTTAATTGGCTTCTGTCTAAATTGGCCTTAGTATATGTATCTATGAATACGAGGGGCCTTAGATTGTAAGCTCCTTAACCACTTAAGGACCGCCGCATGGCAATGTACGTCGGTGCAATGGCACCGACAGGCACAAGCACGTACATGTACGTGCTCGCCTTCCAGTGGGTGGGGGGCCCGATCGGACCCCCTCCCGCTGGATGCGGCGATCCGTTTCGCTGCAGGAGCGATCCGGGATGAGGGGATGGCCGTTGGTTTCTGGCCATCCCCTCTCGATCACTCCTGGCGAATGAGAAGCTTCCCCCGCTGTGTATAGTAAACACAGGCAGGGAGGAAGTGATGTCATTCTCCTCAGGGCGGTCTTTTTGACCGGACTATGAGGAGAAGACAGAAAGTGAGTGTGCACCAACACTACACTGACATGTAGGCACACATAGGCACACAAACCCCCCGATCACCCCCCCCGCCCCCCCTCCCCCTCCCAGTCACAGTGTCACTGATTGCAGTGATCATTTATTTTCTGATCACTTTTATTTATCATTTAGTGTCAATTGTGACATTAAAAACTGTCAGGGCAGTTAGTGTTAGATCTAGGGTAGCCCCCTACCCCCCCATAAAGGTTTAACCCCCTGATTGCCCCTAGAGTTAACCCTTTCACCCCCTTTTGCCAGTGTCACTAAGCGATCGTTTTTCTGATTGCTGCATTAGCGTCACTGGTGTCGCTAAGTAGCTAGTTATTTTTTTAGGTTCACCGCCAGGTTTTTATAGCGCTAGGTACCCCGATATACTACCCAATAATGGTTTTAACCCCCTGATTGCCCCTAGTTAACCCTTTCACCCCCTTTTGCCAGTGTCACTAAGCGATTGTTTTTCTGATCGCTGCATTAGTGTCACTAGTGCCGCTAAGTAGCTACTTTTTTTTAGGGTCACCGCCAGATTTTTATAGCGCTAGGTACCCCGATATACTACCTAATAACGTTTTTAACCCCCTGATTGCCCCTAGTTAACCCTTTCACCCCCTTTTGCCAGTGTCACTAAGCGATCATTTTTCTGATCGCTGCATTAGTGTCACTAGTGCCGCTAAGTAGCTAGTTATTTTTTTAGGTTCACCGCCAGGTTTTAATAGCGCTAGGTACCCTGATATACTAGCCAATAATGGTTTTAACCCCCTGATTGCCCCTAGTTAACCCTTTCACCCCCTTTTGCCAGTGTCACTAAGCAATCGTTTTTCTGATCGCTGCATTAGTGTCACTGGTGCCGCTAAGTAGCTAGTTATTTTTTTAGGTTCACCGCCAGGTTTTTATAGCGCTAGGTACCCCGATATACTACCCAATAACGGTTTTAACCCCCTGATTGCCCCTAGTTAACCCTTTCATCCCCTTTTGCCAGTGTCAATAAGCGATCATTTTTCTGATCGCTGCATTAGTGTCGCTAGGTAGCTAGTTATTTTTTTAGGTTCACCGCCAGGTTTTTATAGCACTAGGTACCCCCATATACTACCCAATATTGGTTTTAACTCCCTGATTGCCCCTAGTTAACCCTTTCACCAGCGATCACCGTATAAGTGCCACTGGTGATGCTGGTTAGCCAGTTAGTTATTTAGGTTACCCGTCAGGTTTTTATATAGCGCCAGGGACCCCCCATATACTACCTAATAAAGATTTTAACCCCCTGATTGCCACTAGTTAACCCTTTCACCAGTGATCACCGTATAAGTGTTACGGGTGACTCTGGTTAGTTAGTTTGCTTTTTATAGCATTAGGGCACCCACCATTTATTACCCAATAAAGGTTTAACCCCCTGATCACCCGGCGGGTGATATCAATTAGGTTTTAGGGTCAGGGTCTGCGTCGCCCCAGGCAGCGCTAGGTTAGTGTCAGTACCGCTAACACCCACGCGCAAAGCATAAACCTCCCATAGTGGTATAGAATCTGAACAGATCAATATCTGATCTGATCAGATCTATACTAGCGTCTCCAGCAGTTTAGGGTTCCAAAAAAACGCATTGTTAGCGGGATCAGCCCAGATACCTGCTAGCACCTGCGTTTTGCCCCTCCGCCCAGCCCACCCAAGTGCAGTATCGATCGATCACTGTCACTTACAAAACACTAAACACATAACTGCAGCGTTCGCAGAGTCAGGCCTGATCCCTGCGATCGCTAACAGTTTTTTTTGGTAGCGTTTTATATTTAAATCCGGAAAGGCAGTGCTTGGTTTTCGGGGTCCCGTACGTGGCTAGGCTCCCAAAAAGTCCCCCACATGTGGTATCCCCGTACTCGGGAGAAGCAGCAGAATTAATTTTGGGGTGTAATTTCACTTGTGCCCATAGCATGTGTGAGCAATATATCATTTAGTGACAATTTAGTAATATTCCTGCAACTTGTGGCAAAATATAAAATATTTAATGGACTCAACATGCCTCTCTTTTTTTTGTGTCTTTATTCAATCACTTGGGACAAAATAAAAAATATTCAATGGGCTCAACATGCCCCTCAGCAATTTACTTGGGGTGTCTATTTTCCAAAATGGGGTCATTTGGGGGGTTTTGTGTTATTTTGGCATTTTATGGCCTTCGAAACTGTGATAGGTAGTGAGGAGTGAAATCAAAAATTTGCACCCTCATGCCGCGTACACACGAGCAGACTGTATGGCGTACTTAGTTCGTCATACAATCCGACGGACAGTCCGTCGTACTTTCCACTGAACGGACTTGACCACACACGGATACCCAAACAGTAGAAATAGGAAGTCCAATACACAGCAAAGCACCCTTCCGCCGTGTAAATCCTTTCTGGGCATGCGCCATTCTTAGTCCGTCGAACTAGCATACTGACGAGCGGATTGTCCGCTGAAACCAAAGTACGACGGACAGAATTTCGAAAAATCCGAAATTCTTAGTACGCCGGACTGCACGCTGAAAAAGTCCGCTGAAGCCCACACACGAGCGGACTGTCCGCTGAAATGTGTTTCGACGGACTAAGTACGCCATACAGTCCGCTCGTGTGTACGCGGCATTAGAAATCCTGAGGGCAGTGATTGGATTTCGGGGTGCCGTACGCGGCTAGACTCCCAAAAAGTCCCACATATGTGGTATCCCCGTACTCAGGAGAAGCAGCAGATTATATTTTGGGGTGCAATTCCACATATAACTATGGCATGTGTGAGCAATATATCATTTAGTGACAACTTTTTGTAAACTTTTTTTTTTTGTGTCATTATTCAATCACTTGGGACAAAAAAAAAATATTCAATGGGCTCAACATGCCCCTCAGCAATTTCCTTGGGGTGTCTACTTTCCAAAATGGGGTCATTTGGGGGGGGGGGGTTTGTACTGCCCTGCCATTTTAGCACCTCAAGAAATGAGATAGGCAGTCATAAATTAAAAGCTGTGTAAATTCCAGAAAATGTACTCTAGTTTGTAGACGCTATAACTTTTGCGCAAACCAATAAATATACACTTATTGAAATTTTTTTTACTAAAGACATATGGCTGAATACATTTTGCCCTAAATGTATGACTAAAATTGAGTTTATTTGATTTTTCTTATAACAAAAAGTAGAAAATATATGTTTTTCTCGAAATTTTCGGTCTTTTTACATTTATATCGCAAAAAGTAAAAATCGCAGAGGCAATAAAATACCATCAAAAGAAAGCTCTATTTGTGGGAAGAAAAGGACACAAATTTCGTTTGGATACAACATTGCATGACCGCGCAATTACCAGTTAAAGCAGTGCAGTGCGAAATTGTAAAAAGACCTCTGGTCCTTAGGCTGATAATTGGTCCAGGGCTGAAGTGGTTAAGAGCAGCGACTGATGTTAATATACAATATATATGTTGCACCCTGGAGTTTAGGCAGGTTGCTCCTCACAAATTTACTTGCTAGGAATAATTATCCTGGTTGATTGTTAGAGATCCATTAATTTCTCCAGAAGTTTTGCCTGGTTGAACTTTTCTCTTCTACCACTAGGGGGCCCGGTTGATATGAGATGGGCAACGCAAGGTCAGATTATGGGTATATGGGGCATCTCTGCCAATGGACAGGGGTTTTCTTGAATCCCTTGTCCTGCTGGGAGAACCTATATATTTGGGTGGAGTCAGGTGATCTGTGTTCTGTGCTACCTGGACGGCTGTCTGGGTGAACGTGTATTGTATTGCCTGGCCTGCTAGGCTGGAGATTGGGCCTATCCCGGCCACATCTGGCTGCTAGGCTGCCGGAGGGCCTATCCAAAAGCAAGAGAACAGGGTTGGGACTGCGGCTTGCAGTCCAACCAAAAGTGACGTTTCTGCCAGACAGGGAACCTATTGTGGTCGGAGGTAGAGGGGAAGCTGTTGCCAGTAAGGGACTATCCGCCTAACTGCCAGGGACCACAGTGAGTAACTGCAGCAAGTACCGGAGCAGCATTCTCACAGACGGGGGTGATGAGGAATCAAGAAACTTCAATGGGAATCAAGCCAGGGACCCAGCCAGCGAAGGTGACACTTGCAGAGCAGCCTTGTGTTTCAAGCCAGGGATCGAGCAGGCCAGTGGGGTGAAGCTTGAGAGGTATCCTTCATGCCACAGTTCCCGACAATTAAATTAAAGACCCGGCCTGCCCTGGCTGATTGCTATAGAAGAGGCTGGAACTTTAATTTAGCTATCATGAACTGTGGGCCAGGAGATCACTCGACCTGCAACCAAAGGTGATTAAATAGTGGCGCTGAATAAATAGGGGCGGGGCAGAAATTTGGCTATCATTCATATCATTGTTGTCAGGCAGTAGGAGGAAGGATGGGCATTCTGTCATTCACTTTTGGCAATCTGAGAGAATAGCTGGAAGAGTTTTTTGTCTGCATGGCTCCCTCTTGTAGGATTCCTTTTACTGGGGTGGCCGTGACTGCAGGGCGGGAATCTTCCATCGGAAAGATGCGGGAGCACCCTATACAGGGCCGTCTCTAGCGCAGGGCAAACGGGGTAGCTGCCCAGGGCCCTGTCACTGTTTGGGGCCCAAAGCAGAGCTGCCCGTTAAGCCCACAAATCAGTGCTGAAAAACGGAGAGGCGGACCAATCGGACCTTTCACGTGAAAGGGGCCTGAGTTATACCTTAGGATTTCATGCAACCCTATCCCTATGTGCTGTGCTGAAGAGAGCTGCAGGAACTTCACTTAGTGAATAAACTTCAGGAAATTCATTATTAACCCTTTATTTGAACCGTGCCACCTCAAGCAGCAGAGCATGGAGGGGATAAGTGATATCCCCTTGGCTGCTTTTCATGTCAGTAGATAAATAGTTCCTTTATTCTATTTACATTGTCTGGCACATGATATCCAAGAGAGGGACAATTGTATAGGAAAGAGTGATAGATGGGTATGAACAAGAAGAATAATTCCTCCATAACATTGACAGGAGTTATGTCCATGTTAAAGGGGCATTAAAGTGGTTTTAAAGGTTCAAGGTTTTTTACCTACATGCATTCTACCAAGCCACGGCTCTGCATGTCTTGAACGCATAGAGCAGGGCTCGTGAGCGAGCATGCACAAGTGCCCCATAGCAAGGGCTTGCCATTGGGGGCACTGGCTGAAGAGAAGAAGCCAGGAGCGCCGGTGGGGGGCCAGAAAAGAGGAGGATTGGGGCTTTTTTATTTTTGGAAAACCTCTTTTTATTTTTGTTTTTGTAAAACCTTTGTCCCAAAAGTAAAAAAGAAAACAGTTTGCTGTTTCTTCTTATGAAGTGTAAGCTGGAGTTTGGCTTCAATTTGTTAGTATATTTAAATCTACTAGTATATAACACTGCCCTCCCCCAGAATGACAATGCTGCTGTCTGCTGTGCCCCCTGTTCTCATTTATACAGAGTTATGACATTCTAATGCAGGAGGTGTATTACTGGCCAGGTAAAAACAGAGGGAAAAAGCCTGAGAAAAGAAAACTGATGCAACCACCACATCTAATGATTGATACACTGCAATGAATTACATTTTTGGTTTTGAGTTTTAACTAGCTTAACATTATAGGGGCAGTTAAATTTATGTTTTCAAGCTGAAACTACATCTATAACAAGTACCATGAATTCCAGATTATTATATGGTGCCATCTGGTGGCTGAGCTGTGGAACTTCTTTTATAGCACAGCATGGGTTATTAATGAAGCACAAACATCTTGATCATACAAGGGAATATTATTTCCACATATTCAATCATGGAACTGACCCCACACCTATTGTACCTAATTGGTTGTGGAAATAAGTATTGCAAGTATGGCATGAAGTATATAGTTTGCAATTGATATATTTTAATACTCCAGGAGGCAACATCTTCTGGAATAGAATGTTCAGACATGCTGGTAGAAACACACAAAATATAGTTTAACGTGTTAAAAAAATTATATATATGTATGTCTTTATGGACCTTGCTTTGTGCGCTGGTCCAAATCATTTGGTGGAGGGGGATTATGGTGTGGAAGTTGTTTTTCAAGGGTTGGGCTTGGCCCCTTAGTTCCAGTGAAGGGAACTCTTAAGGCGTCAGCATACCAAGACATTTTGGACAATCGGATGTTCCCAAACCTTCCGGTTTCAATATGACTGCACACCAGTGCACAAAGCAAGGTCCATGAAGACATGGATGAGTGAGTTTGAGGTGAAGGAACTTGTCTGGCCTGCACAGAGTCCTCACCTTAACCCGATAGAACACCTTTGGGATGAATTAGAGCAGAGACTGCGTGCCAGGCCTTCTCATCCACATCATTGCCTGACCTCACAAATGCGCTTCTGGAAGAATGGTCAAACATTCCCATAGACACACTCCTAAACCTTGTGGACAGCCTTCCTAGAAGAGTTGAAGCTGTTATAGCTGCAAAGGGGGGGGGGGGGGGAACGACTCAATATTAAACCCTACGGACTAAGACTGGGATGCCATTAAAGTTTATGTGAGTGTAAAGGCATGCGCCCCAATACTTTTGACAACATAGTGTATATATAGTACTATGCAAAAGTTTTAGGCAGGAATGAAGAAATGTTGTAAAGTAAGAATTCTTTCAAAAATATATATTTTAATTGTTTATTTTTATACAGTTACAAAATACAAAGTGAGTGAACAGAAGAAAAAAATAAAAATCTAAATCAAATCAATATTTGGTGTAACTACTAGGGATGAGCCCATGGTTTGAGACAAACATTGGGTTTTCGTTTGTTCTAAAATGAACCGACCATATGGCACATTTGTGGGAAATTCGAGCGCTGCGGAATACCCTATAATGCACTGTGAGAGCACAGTGCATTGCTGTATGATGACTGGCCAAAATATGCACCTGACCTGCATGCTTTGGCCAATCACAGCTGAGAGAGCCATAATTGGCCAAAGACAGGGTGTCTTTGGCCAATCATGGCTCGGGGAGCTAAGTCCACACCCCACACTATATAAGGCTGCTGCTTACACGATGGCCCTATAGTGTAATGAATGAAGAGAGATTAGGCAGCTTAGTTAGTGGCGTGCAGGTAGTGTATATATATCAGAGTTGCCAGCCCTCCAAAGCAAAATTTACTGGCAGGATGTCCTCCATGATCCCGGCAGCGCTCCCACTCATGACTCCTCTCTGGACTCCCCCTCAGAGACTGCAGTCATGATGTAGGAAATAAATAGAGGCTGCAGACATGGTACAGGAAATAGTCAGAGGCTGTGGAAAGAACCAGGAGATGGTCAGAGGCTGCGGACATGGTACAGGAGATGGTCAGAGGCTGCGGACATGGTACAGAAGATGGTCAGAGGCTGCGAACATGGTACAGGAGATGGTCAGAGGCTGCGGACATGGTACAGAAGATGGTCAGAGGCTGCGAACATGGTACAGGAGATGGTCAGAGGCTGTGGACATGGTACAGGAGATGGTCAGAGGCTGCGGACAGGAACAGAAGATGGTCAGAGGCTGCGGACATGGTACAGGAGATGGTCAGAGGCTGCGGACATGGTACAGGAGATGGTCAGAGGCTGCGGACATGGTACAGGAGATGGTTAGAGCCTGCAGACATGGTACAGAAGATGGTCAGATGCTGCGAACATGGTACAGGAGATGGTCAGAGGCTGCGGATAGAGATGGACGAACTTCCGACGGGACGTTTCGCGAACGTGAACCACGAACGCGGCCAAAAGTTCACGAACCGCAAAGTTTGCGATGGGCCCCATTGACTTCAATGGCAGGCAAACATTAAAAACCTACAGGTCATATTTTCAGCCACAAAATACTTACTAGAATGTGCACACATAGTCCCACCACATGGCCACTGACATAACAAAAGTATGAAGTGAATCTGGGATCAACAACGACAAGCATTCTTTTTTTATCTGTGAAATTTTGACAATTCAGGACTCAGGAGCGCATGAAGGCAATGGAGGAGAGGAAAGGTCAGGGTAGGCTATGAAGAGGGTGCAGAAGATGATCACAAGCATCGTGATAGAGAGCACTGACACCAGCACCGATATAGAGAGCACTGACACCAGCACTGTGATAGAGAGCACTGACACCAGCACCGAGATAGAGAGAGAGCACTGACACCAGCACCAAGAAAGAGAGCACTGACACCAGCACCGTGATAGAGAGCATTGACACCAGCACCGTGATAGAGAGCACTGACACCAGCACCGAGATAGAGAGCACTGACACCAGCACCAAGATAGAGAACACTGACACCAGCACCGAGATAGAGAGCACTGACACCAGCACCAAGATAGAGAGCACTGACACCAGCACCGAGATAGAGAGAGAGCACTGACACCAGCCCCAAGATAGAGAGCACTGACACCAGCACTGTGATAGAGAGCACTGACACCAGCACCAAGATAGAGAGAGAGCACTGACACCAGCACCGAGATAGAGAGCACTGGCACCAGCACTGTGATAGAGAGCACTGACACCAGCACCGAGATAGAGAGAGAGCGCTGGCACCAGCACCAAGATAGAGAGCACTGACACCAGCACCGAGATAGAGAGCACTGACACCATACCAGCACCGAGATAGAGAGCACTGACACCACACCAGCACCGAGATAGAGAGCACTGACACCAGCACCGAGATAGAGAGCACTGACACCACACCAGCACCGTGATAGAGAGCACTGAGACCACACCAGCACCGAGATAGAGAGAGAGCACTGACACCAGCACCAAGATAGAGAGCACTGACACCAGCACCATGATAGAGAGCACTGACACCAGCACCGCGATAGAGAGAGAGCACTGACACCAGCACTGTGATAGAGAGCACTGACACCAGCACCGAGATAGAGAGAGAGCACTGACACCAGCACAGAGATAGAGAGCACTGGCACCAGCACTGTGATAGAGAGCACTGACACCAGCACCGAGATAGAGAGAGAGCGCTGACACCAGCACCAAGATAGAGAGCACTGACACCAGCACCGAGATAGAGAGCACTGACACCATACCAGCACCGAGATAGAGAGCACTGACACCACACCAGCACTGAGATAGAGAGCACTGACACCAGCACCGAGATAGAGAGCATTGACACCAGCACCGTGATAGAGAGCACTGACACCAGTACCGAGATAGAGAGCACTGACACCAGCACCAAGATAGAGAGCACTGACACCAGCACCGAGATAGAGAGAGAGCACTGACACCAGCACCGTGATAGAGAGCACTGACACCAGCACCGTGATAGAGAGCACTGACACCAGCACCGTAACAGAGAGAGAGCACTGACACCAGCACTGTGATAGAGAGCACTGACACCAGCACCGAGATAGAGAGAGAGCACTGACACCAGCCCCGAGATAGAGAGCACGGGCACCAGCACTGTGATAGAGAGCACTGACACCAGCACCGAGATAGAGAGAGAGCGCTGACACCAGCACCAAGATAGAGAGCACTGACACCAGCACCGAGATAGAGAGCACTGACACCATACCAGCACCGAGATAGAGAGCACTGACACCACACCAGCACCGAGATAGAGAGCACTGACACCAGCGCCGAGATAGAGAGCACTGACACCAGCACCGAGATAGAGAGCACTGACACCACACCAGCACCGTGATAGAGAGCACTGAGACCACACCAGCACTGAGATAGAGAGAGAGCACTGACACCAGAACCGAGATAGAGAGCACTGACAGCAGCACTGATACCAGCAACTCGCTGCGGGACCCAAAAATATGACGTCGCTCAACCTCTTCAAACAGGATGGTACGGGCATTTAGTACGGTGTGCTTTTTTTGTACAAGGAAGTGAGCCAAAGGTAGAAAAAAGTTCCGTGTGCTCAATTAAATAAATCGTTTATAGAGTTATGCATATACATGGTCTACTGGTCACATGTGTTGAATTCCTCCGAGATCCATGCCTCATTCATTTTTAGAAACACTTTCGTGAGCTAGGTGAGTGCGAGATGGTCCCCCCTGCTGCGCTGAACGTCCTTTCGGACAGGACAATGGACGAGGGGAAGCCAACAGTTCCATTGCAAATTGGGCAAGCTCTGGCCAGAGGTCAAGCCTGCCCACCCAGTAGTCCAGG
Source organism: Lithobates pipiens (assembly GCF_037356315.1). NCBI lineage: Eukaryota > Metazoa > Chordata > Amphibia > Anura > Ranidae > Lithobates > Lithobates pipiens. The sequence continues at coordinate 353,766,719 of NW_027507764.1, read as the reverse complement.
GGTTCATCACTCCTCAGAGCGTCCACATCGGCCGTTAACCCGATGTAGTTGGACACCTGTCGGTCTAGGCGTTCCCTGATGCTGGATCCGGATGAGACCTGTCGAAGGGTCAGCTGAAAGAATGTCCTCACATCAGAAGTCACCAACACATCTTCAAACTGCCCTCTTCTTGCAGGCGCTGTTGGATTGGTACCCGCAACTCTTTCTCTGGGAGTGGGAATTCCTCCTCTGCCAGCGCACGCAAAAGCAGAATGCAGCATTTCTCGAAGCAAGGCCTGGAAGTGCCCCATTCTGACAGCCCTTTGTGACGGTGGTAACATTTCCGCCGTTTTGTGTTTGTACCAGGGGTCTAAGTACGTTGCCACCCAGTACTGGTCCTTGACCCTTATGCTTTTTATACGAGGGTCCCTGTTAAAACACTGGAGCATGAAGGCCCCCATTTGCACTAAACTGGAAGCGATGTGGTGGCCTGGCTCCTGCTCATCATCCAGGATAATGTCATCCTCCTCGTTCTCCTCTCCCCATCCACGCACAACAGGGATCCCAGAAAGGTTTAAAGCATGCTCTTCTTGCTCCTCCTCATCCGCCCTGGCACCATCCTCCTCTGACTCCTCTTCAGACTCCTGTTGTTGACTTGTCTTAGATAGAGTAGCCCCCCCCCCCCCCCGGGAATTCATCCACCATTGTGACTTCCTCATCTTCCCGCTCCTGCTCCTCCACGGCTTGATCAATGACACAACGCAATGCACGCTCCATAAAGAAGGCATAAGGTACCATGTCACTGATGGCACCATGTCTGCGACTGACCAGTTTGGTGATCTCATCAAATGGCCGCAGAAGTCTGCATGCATCGCGCATGAGCAGCAACTGGCGCGGTGAAAAAAAAAACAAGCTCAAGTTCGTACAGGTAGACGTTAACTGCACGTTTCTGCTAGAGCAGCCTGTTAAGCATATAGTAGGTTGCGTTCCATCACGTCGGGCAATCGCAAATAGGACATCTGACCGGCAGATTGTGTCGCCACTGAATGTCAGCAAGGCGAGCCATGGCCGTGTAAGATCTTCTGAAATGGGCCGAGATTTTCCTTGCCTGCTGCAAGATGCTCTGGACCCCAGGGTATTTGACAACGAATCGCTGCACGACCAAGTTTAAGACGTGTGCCATGCATGGCACGTGCATAATTTTGCCCTGTTTCAATGCACTAAGCAGATTGGCATCATTGTCACACACCACTTTACCAACTGTCAAATTGAGCAGTGTTAGCCACTCATCTGCCTGTGAACGCAAAGCTGAAAGGAGTTCAGGGCCAGTGTGGCTCTAGGCTTCCAGGCACAACAGACGCAGCACAGCATGGCAACGTCTCACCTGGCATGTCGAATAGGTTCTGGGTAGCTTGGGCAGCGCAGCGGAAGAGACACTAGCAGCGGAAAAGGAGGAGTCAGCCGAGGAGGAGAGGGAGGAGGATGGAGTAGGAGGAGGAGAAGAAGAGCCAGGCCTGCATGCAATCCATGGCGGTAAAACCAAATCTACACAGGTGCCAGGGGTTACATGCTTGACGGCCGTCAGAAGGTTCACCCAATGGGCAGTAAAAGTTATATACCTTCCCTGCCCGTGTTTGCTAGACCACGTGTCTGTGGTCAGATGTATCTTGGCACCGACACTGTGTGCCATAGATACATTCACTTGCCGCTGAACATGACCATATAGCTCTGGGATGCCCTTCTGTGAGAAAAACTTCCTTCCTGGGACCTTCCATTGTGGTGTTCCAATGGCCACAAATTTTCGAAAGGCCTCCGAGTCCACCAGTTTATATGGCAGTAGTTGGCGGGCTATCAGTTCTGACAAGCCAGCTGTCAACCGCTGGGCAAGAGGGTTATCCGGAGTCATCATTTTTTTACGCTCAAACATTTGGCCCATGGAAGCTTGCCCTTTTCCAGAAAAACGTGAGGCTGGCATTATGGAAGGTGGAGTGGAGGACAATTGTGAGGAGAGAGGAGAATGAGAAGTAGAAGACGAGGCTGGATGGTGAGAGCCTGGAGTGGGGCTTTGTATGTTCCGTTGCTCCCACTGGGCTCGGTGATGGCAGCTCATGTGCCCCCTTAAGGCGGACGTCCCTAGGTGAATGTTGGGCTTACCGCGACTTATGCGTTGACTGCAAAGATTGCAGATGGCAACACTATTGTCAACAGCGGTTAAAAAAAGCCCACACTGCGGAGCCATGTGCCGGCGTCCTGGGAGCGCCAGATGTGACCGTACAAGGTTGATGCCTTGCTCCTGATACATTAGCAGTCTGCTTTGTCCCTCCTGTGCAATGTAAATTCTTCCTGCTTCTCCTCCCTATCTGCTGGTCCATATCTCCCTCTGAACTCCCCTCCTCTTGACATCACTAGACATGTCATCATCGACGTCACCTTCCCCACCACTATAATTAGAGATCTCGGAGTAGGCAGCAACACCAGGGACCAACCTCCTCATTGGGCTGATCTGGGTACTGTCGTCAGACTGCTGAGTGGCGGTTGTTGCTACCTCATCTTTCTGATCCAATGCCAAGAGTGGCTGCGCATCTGAAATGTCTTGATATGGATCGGAAAATAATTCCTGTGGCTCAAGCGGAAGGTATATGGTGGTGGTGGTGGTGTTGGTGGTAGTGTCTTTGGGGGTGCACACAGCAGAGAGTGAAGAAGAGGGTGCAGATTGAGAGGATGATGAGGGTGCAGAAGAGTAAGGCTCAGTGAGCCACTCAACCAAGTCTGGTGCGTCCTTTGACGTAATCGCACACACCTTCTGCAATTTGTCACTTTGGCTCAAGCCTGTTGCTCCTGCCCTACCCCTACCACCCCTGCGGAAGGGCCTGCCTCTTCCTCTGCCTGTCATTTTTTAAATGACCCAGTGACAAAAGTCTCTAGAGAAGTGCAGTATGTGTGTGGAAGAAGGTATATAACACCCCGCTTCAATCTGTCGTTTTTTGGGGGCCACTGGTCTATCACACCAGTTATAATACTTTTTTTTTTTATTGCGTTTGTCACTCTTTGTAGTATCGCTGCAGAACCGCTCAGCAGTCACAATGCTGCACAGTGGAAATGCACTATACTATGCTTTCTATATGTGCAAGTATTTTATACGTGTATTACACACCTATATACTGCACACCAAATAGTACACCTATATCAGTCCTTAAAAGGACCTTTGTGGACCTAGTAGCTAGTGATTTGCAAACTGTCACTCAGTCCCTACACTGATAAAAGACTGCTGCAGAAATGAGCAGAAGTCAGCAGCAGTGCACCAGTACCCTATATACTGTATACCTATACCAGTCCTTAAAAGGACCTTTGTGGACCTAGTAGCTAGTGATTTGCAGACTGTCACTCAGTCCCTACACTGATAAAAGACAACTGCAGAAACGAGCAGTAATGTGCAGCACAGCAGTGCACCACAACCCTATATATTGTACACCTATACCAGTCCTTAAAAGGACCTTTGTGGACCTAGTAGATAGTGATTTGCACACTGTCCCTCAGTCCCTACACTGATAAAAGACTGCTGCAGAAACGATCAGTAATCTGCAGCACAGCAGTGCACCACAACCCTATATATTGTACACCTATACCAGTCCTTAAAAGGACCTTTGTGAACCTAGTAGCTAGTGATTTGCAGACTGTCCCTCAGTCCCTACACTGATAAAAGACTGCTGCCGAAACGATCAGTAATCTGCAGCACAGCAGTGCACCACAACCCTATATATTGTACACCTATACCAGTCCTTAAAAGGACCTTTGTAGACCTAGTAGCTAGTGATTTGCAGACTGTCCCTCAGTCCCTACACTGATAAAAGACAGCTGCAGAAAAGAGCAGTAATCTGCAGCACAGCAGTGCACCACAACCATATATATTGTACACCTATACCAGTCCTTAAAAGGACCATTGTGGACCTAGTAGCTAGTGATTTGCAGACTGTCCCTCAGTCCCTACACTGATAAAATACAGCTGCAGAATCGGGCAGCAGTCAGCAGCAGTGCAGCAGCACCCTATATACTGTACACCTATACCAGTCCTTAAAAGGACCTTTGTGGGCCTAGTAGTAATAGCTAGCTAGTGATTAAACTGACTGTCCCTGCTCCACACAGCGTCCTGTCCCTAGACTGACAAAAGACAGCTGCAATCACCAGCACAGCAGTGCACTGAGCCCTATATACTGTACTACACCTATACCAGTCCTTAAAAGGACTTTTGTGGACCTAATAGCTAGTGATTTGTGTCACTACAGTCTCTCCCTGCTCCACACAGTGTTCTGTCCCTACACTGACACAAGACAGAATGTAAAATGGCTGCCAGATCAGGTCTATTTATAAGGTAGGGGGTATGTCCAATATACAGTACTTACAGGTACCAAATCAAAACACCCACCACCCTAGTAGCGGAGGTCACCTAACCACCAAAAGATTTTTATAAATACGATATCAAGGTGATCTGGAAGAAAAATGGAGGATAATGGTTAGAATGGGGAGGAAAAAAACCTGAGGTAGTGTAATAGCGATTGTGCATCATAAGATGGTAGAGACCTCTAGTTCCTCGTTTAAGCCTCCAGGTGAGAGGGTATCTAAAGAAAAGATCCAGAAAGTCTCCCTCTCACAGAGTCTGTGAAACCTCTCTGCTTCCCAGACTTCTAGACCCTGAGTAGATTTTTGGTGGCACTGTGCGAAGTGGTGATGGATACTGTTCTGACCTTTCCCTCTTCCACAAAGCAACGGTGTTCACCAAACAACTGTCTGAGGTGGCGTATAGAACGTCCTATATACAGCAATTTACATGGGCAAGTAATGCAGTACACCACAAAATCAGAGGGACAGTTGTAAAATTCTCTGATTTTGTGAGTTTTGCCTTTTGATGAGAATTTTTTCTGTGGGTGACCAATGCACATGTTTTTCATAGTGCCTTTTTGCACTTTTTGCACTGATGAGGGGGACAAGGCATAGTTATGTAAGATGAGAGATCTGTTTAAGCTGTAATTGAAGTAATTGTGTGTGAGACAAAACTTAGTAACACTGAGGGTGAAAGTGACTTGTCTAGGGTTGGAAAGGGGGTCAGCAGACAGAAAATGATTGAGTGCAGAAAGGACAAATTAGTGGGGAATGGAAGTGTAAAGGGAATTACCGTCCAATGAAACCCAGAAATAACTAGATTCCCATGATTATGGCTCAAATAGTTCTAGGGGATGTGTACCGTCTCTGATATAGGACTGAAGATTCTGCGCAGAAATTGGTCTATTCACATTGGAAATCTGGTGGTAATGCCAATTACCAACCAAACTCTCCAAAGACCAGCTTCCTGCATTCAAAATTAGTTAAGGACGCCCTTTCTAGTGGCATTCTTGACAAAATAGAAGCTTCTTTTCTATATCGAGATTTTTACCATACCCCGTACCTATATCATATACCCAAGATCCATAAAAATTCAGAAAGACCCCCATGTAGACCCATCATTGCAGCTATGGTATAGGCATATTGATAATTTTTCATTAAAAATAATATTTGTGCAGCAATCCCACTTGATTATATATATATATATATATATATATATATATATATATATATAATAGGATTTTTATATACAGCTTACCTGTAAAATCCTTTTCTTGAGAGTACATCACGGGACACAGGAGCTCATTACATAGTGGGTTATATAGGCACCTCTGGTGATTGGACACTGGTTAACCCCAATTAAGGAGAATTCCTCCCCTATATAACCCCTCCCATATGGGAGGCACCTCAGTTTTGTAGGAAAGCAATAGGAAACCACGTAAAACCCAAGAGGGGCGGGAACCGTGTCCCGTGATGTACTCTCAAGAAAAGGATTTTACAGGTAAGCTGTATATCAAAATCCTATTTTCTTAATCATGTATCACGGGACACAGGAGCTCATTACATAGTGGGATGTCCCAAAGCAATGCTCAGATTGAGGGGAGGGAGACACAGATCATAATTATAGACGGCCATGGGCCAGAGGACCTAAACTGCAGCCTGAAGTACACTGCGCCCAAAGGCGATATCCTCTTGCCCTCTGACATCCACCTGATAGAATCTGGTGAATGTGTGGACTGATGACCAAGTTGCAGCCTTACAGATCTGAGCCAGGGAGGCCTGGTGATGCACTGCCCAAGAAGCACTTACAGCCCTAGTAGAGTGCGCTTTCACTTGAAAAGGAGGGATTTTCCCTTTAACACTATAGGCTTGAGAAATAATCTGTCTAATCCACCTTGAGAGAGTGGATTTTGATGCCGCCTGGCCCTTCCTAGGGCCTTCCGGCAAAATAAATAAGCAATCAGTTTTCCTTATCTGAGCCGTTGCTTGAAGATAGATACTGATTGCCCTAACCACATCCAAAGTGTGCAAAGATTCTTCTTCTGTGGACTGTGGGTCCTGGAAAAAAGGATGGTAGGATTACATCTTGATTCAAATGGAATCCCGAAACCACCTTAGGTAGAAAGGACCTGTTGGGGCGCATGACCACCCGGTCCTTATGAACAATTAGATACGGCTCTTTGCTGGAGAGAGCTGCTAGTTCTGACACTCTTCTAGCCGTGGAAATGGCTACCAAGAAAACCAATTTTTTTGGTCAAAAGAACTAATGCAAAGGTTCAAAAGGTTGCCCCTGCAAAGCCGAGAGAACCAAATTCAGATCCCATGGGCATACCGGAGGTTTGACTGGCGGCCTTATCCGCATAGCCCCCTGGATGAAAGCCCGCACCAGGGAATGCAATGCAAGTGGCTTCTGAAAAAACACTGACAAGGCCGAAATTTGCACCTTGATAGTGCTTACGGCCAAATTCATTTCTAGGCCTGACTGGAGAAAGGCCAAGATCCTGCTAATGACATACTTTCTAGGATGCCATTCCCTGAGTTCACACCAGGAAACATATGCCCTCCAGATTTTGTAGTAAATAAGCCTGGAGGCCGGCTTTCTGGCATTAACCAGAGTAGAAAGGACTGGCCCCAAAAGCCCACGGTCTCTCAGAATGTGGGTCTCAGCAGCCAAACCGTCAAATTCAGACTGCGTAAAGCAGGACCCTGTGAGAGCAGATCTGGCCGGAGAGGGAGGATCCATGGCCTGCCTACTGCCAACTTCATGATCTCTGCGTACCACGGTCGCCTGGGCCAAGCCAGGGCTACCAAAAGAACCGATTTTGTCTCCCTCTTGACTCTTCCCAGGAACCGCGACAGAAGCGGGCACGGGGGGAAGGCATAAATCAGATTGTACTGATCCCAGGGAACTGTCAGAGCATCTGACCCCTGAGCAAGTGTATTTCTTGTTCTTGACACAAATTTGTCCAGTTTTCTGTTGAACCTGGACGCAAACAGATCTACGTCTGGAGTACCCCACCTGCGACATATGTCCAAAAACACATCGGGGTGCAGAGCCCATTCTCCTGGGCACAACTGCTGGCGGCTCAGAAAATCCGCCAGCCAATTTTCCACTCCTGGAATGAAGACTGCAGAAAGGCATGGAACATGCTTTTCTGCCCAGACAAGTATGTGATTCACCTCCTTTTGCGCAACCAGACTCCTGGTACCGCCCTGGTGATTGATATAGGCCACTGCTGTGGCATTGTCGGACTGAACCCGAACAGGGAGACCCCGTAGTCTGGAAGACCACTTTATGAGAGCCATATAAACTGCCTGGATCTCCAAGACATTTATGGGCAATAGCTTCTCGATTGCAGACCATTTCTCCTGCAAGCATGTCTCCTCCAACACAGCTCCCAAGCCTGTCAGGCTGGCATCTGTCGTAATAACCTTCCATGGAAGAGGAAGAAAGGTTTTGCCTTTCAGCAAATTTTCGGTTTGTAACCACCAGACGAGACTCCTGTGTGTCCCTGGGGATAGACGCATAGGAAGATCCAAGGATTGGGGCTTCCTGTTCCAAGCCGCAAGGATGCATCTTTGCAGAGGCCTTGAATGGAACTGGGCAAATGAAATGGCCTCGAAGGAGGCGACCATTTTCCCTAACAGTCTCATGCATAACCGAATGGGGGAAGATCTCCTGCCCAGAATTAGGCGCACCAGATCCCCGATGGCCAAGGCTTTTGGCCTTGAAAGAAACACCTTGCCCTGAGCGGTGTCGATAAACATACCCAGGTATTCCAACCTGGTAGCAGGCTGTAGGGACGACTTTTCTAGGTTTATAATCCAACCTAGGCGTTCCAGGTGTTCTAGTGTTCTGGAAACACTGTGGTTCAGGAACGCTACTGTTTTCTCCATGAGAAGCAAGTCATCTGGATAAGCCATGACGGCTATACCCTGAGCTCTTAGGTTTGCCAAGAGAGGGTCCAGAATCTTTGTGAAGACTCGAGGGGCCATAGCGAGCCCGAACGGCAAGGCCACAAATTGAAAATGGTGCCGCTCTACCGCAAACCTTAGATACTTTTGGTGTGCGGGGAAAAATTGGCACATGGAGATATGCATCCTTGATGTCTATTGATGCCATAAACTCTCCCCCTTGCAGGGAGGAGACCACAGTGCGAATTCACTGCATTCGGAAGGACCGGATGCATAAAAATGAGTTCAGATCCTTCAGATCCAGGATAGGTCTGACACTTCCATTTGGCTTCAGAACGGTGAAGAGATTCGAGTAAAACCCTAAACCCTGTTCTTTTGGGTCCACTTCTACTATCACCCCTTGGGATAGTAAGTGATCTAAGGCCAGAAATAGCGGTTTTTGCTTTACTGGATCCCTGGGGATCCTTGACCTTAGGAAGCGAGAAGGTGGAATCTCCTGAAACTCTAGCCTGTAGCCCAGAGATACCGAAAAGATCACCCACTTGTCCCGGATCTCTTCCCGCCAGGCTTCCGCAAACTGCCAAAGCCTTCCCCCCACTCAGCCGAGTGGGGGCGCCCCTTCACAAGGAAGCTTTTGGGCTCTGCTTGGCAGGCTTCCGCCCCCAAGTCTTTTTCTGCCCTTGGGCCCTGCCATGAGCCTTTCCTGTAGAGGAGGGTTGAGAAGGCCGTCGCCACTGCTTAGAGCTTGATGCTCCGGGAGAGAGAGAACGCCTAAATGATGGACGTTTGCTCTTTTTGACTGGAAGGAGAGTAGATTTACCCCCTGAAATTTTTTGGACGAATTTGTCTAATTCTTCTCCAAACAGACGTTCCCCTTTAAACGGGAACCCAATCAAATGCTTCTTGCATGATAGCTCAGCTTCCCAATTCTTTAGCCATAGGGCCCTTTGCATGTGTACCAACAGGAGAGACAAACGAGATGCTTGTTGGACAGAATCCAAAATCGCATCAATCATGAAACACAGAATTTGAGGTATTTCTGCATAATTCTCCACTTCGTCACTGGGAAGGAGGCCAAGCATCTGCTTAACCTGTTCCTTGAGGAACTGACACAACTCCACGGCTGCGACTGTAGGTTGCACTACAGCGCCAGTCAGGGAAAAGGAGGCTTTTAATAATGTTTCCAACCTCTTATCAGTTGGATCTTTAAATACCTGAGCATTATCCAACGGACAGGTTAGGTTTTTATTCACACAAGAAACAGCCGCATCGACAGATGGGACTCCCCATTTCTCGGTGAAACTTTCCTCCAGAGGATAATGCATAGAAAACCTTTTAGGAGGAGCAAACAGTTTATCGGGATGTCCCCAATCCTCATACATCAATTTATCCATTAAGGGATGAATTGGAAAGGAAAAAGCAGTCTGTGGGACTTTCCTGACTCCTAGGGAAGAAACAGAGGATGTAGCGACTTCAGCAGCAGGCATTCTGAATGTGGTACGCACCAATTCAGTATAATACTGCACCTGTTTTCTGAGCGCCTGGGAGGAGGGGACTCTCTCCTCTTCCTCTGATTCCTCCGACTGCTCAAGATCCCTGTCCCAAGATAGGAATCTCTCCTCATTGTCAGTAGAATCATCTGAAAGAGGAATCTCAGGAGAGGGAGGGGATCTACCCCTTTTCCTGCTATCTTTCAGGGAAGCAGAAATAAAATTCATGATTCTCCCCTCCAATGTAGCCCTAAGGGAATCCTCAGTGATGTATACCGGGGCTGAGACATTAAGAGAGGCTGCAAAACCTGACAGGGGCACTGACTCATCCTGTGAGGCTGGCTCCAGTCTTGCAGGGGGGGGATGGTAACTTACAGGCATTTTTAGAACCCCTGGACCTGATTTACCAGTGCCCTTGTTACCTCCCCCGGAGACCCTCTTACGAGGATACATAGTCCTAAGCTACAAAGCAGAGGTACTAGTATAAAGTGCAATCACTGTTGTGCTTAAAGTCTCACAATAAATATATATGCTTAATACTGCACAACCTGATGCTGAGTAGGTGTCTAAAGCCCCATACACACTATCAGATTGTCTGCTGATTTTTTCCTTCAGATTTACCAAAACTATGTAGTGGAAGGGCCCGCCTGATTGCATACAAATTGAAACTCCTAAGGTTTGGCCTCATATTATATGGTTTTGGTAAATCTGAAGAAAAAAATCAGCAGAAAATCTGATGTGTGTATGGGGCTTTATGTTTGCCTGGATCCAATCCCCTGGGATGCTTACTGCCCACAGCTCCTGAACTAACAGGCCAAACCTTGTTTCTTCGGATGACGAGGCCCGGGTACCATACCATCTTGGGAGTCAAATATCGGCCCGAGGTATGGATCCGGTTTGTTGTAGCCCTTAGGCCCCCGCAGGGACCTGCACAGAGCTTTCTTCATAGCACATGTTTTACGTGACCAACCACCATAGACACTGGTGAAAAAACTGAGGTGCCTCCCATATGGGAGGGGTTATATAGGGGAGGAATTCTCCTTAATTGGGGTTAACCAGTGTCTAATCACCAGAGGTGCCTAAATAACCCACTATGTAATGAGCTCCTGTGTCCCGTGATGTATGAACAGATAGTCAGACAAGCCAAAATGTCAGCGCACTCTACTAGGGCTGTAAGTGCTTCTTGGGCAGTGCATCACCAGGCCTCCCTGGCTCAGATCTGTAAGGCTGCAACTTGGTCATCAGTCCACACATTCACCAGATTCTATCAGGTGGATGTCAGAGGGCAAGAGGATATCGCCTTTGGGCGCAGTGTACTTCAGGCTGCAGTTTAGGTCCTCTGGCCCATGGCCGTCTATAATTATGATCTGTGTCTCCCTCCCCTCAATCTGAGCATTGCTTTGGGACATCCCACTGTGTAATGAGCTCATGTGTCCCGTGATACATGATTAAGAAAATAGGATTTTTATATACAGCTTACCTGTAAAATCCTTTTCTTGAGAGTACATCACGGGACACGGTTCCCGCCCCTCTTGGGTTTTACGTGGTTTCCTATTGCTTTCCTACAAAACTAAGGTGCCTCCCATATGGGAGGGGTTATATAGGGGAGGAATTCTCCTTAATTGGGGTTAACCAGTGTCTAATCACCAGAGGTGCCTATATAACCCACTATGTAATGAGCTCCTGTGTCCCGTGATGTATGAACAGATAGTCAGACAAGCCAAAATGTCAGGGAGCCAGAGATGAGCATAGTAGAACAGCAAGCAGGATCTGGAGCCAGAAGGAATGTCAGGAAAGCAAGTCCTTAACAGGAACACAGGAGAGCGTCTCTAAAGATGTGACCAAGGCGAAGGCAGAGATCATCTGGGCTGGACGGCTTAAGTAGGCAGGACTGACGAGCAGGATATCATCAACAGGTGAGTCACTGTGGAGAGATAGGAGCTGGCAATTAGCCAACAGCTGAGTGGCTAGCTCAGAGAAGGAAAGGCTGAGCCCTTCTCTGACAGTGATATTTATGGGTGTTATTCGAAAACATAAAACTCATAACGGAAGTAAGCATACATGAGATTAATTTATTACTGTGGAAGGGGAATTATTATCTAAGTGTCATCTCAAGTTTTGGACTACTGTGGTGGTTAATGTGTGAATAAATTGCTCCTTCGAAATATGGTCATTTTTGTATTTGTTGGTTTATGTGACTTTTAATAAGAAACTAAAACCATTCCTATCTACCCAAAATGCCCAGAGTTAGCAACCTAGAGAAACAAGAATTAAGTTTATAATGTTTTTAGTGCTTCATAAATTAAGGATGTGGGTAGAATCTTGTGGCTAGGATCATATTGTACATCTGGTAACACTAAGCTTACAATAGTTTTACAGTGCCTGAGCATTGTGTTTTACCTCTTTTGAAGGGTACATAGTTTATATTCTTTCAGTATGCTCATCCTGTAACATATTGCATTAACTGTGGACTTCATTAATACGTCATAAATATATTTCTTTAACCACTTGACCACTGGGCACTTAAACACCCTTAATAACCAGACCAATTTTCAGCTTTCGGTGCTCTCACATTTTGAATGACAATTACTCAGTCATGCAACACTGGACCTATATGAAATTTTTGTCCTTTTTTTCACACAAATAGAGTTTTCTTTTGGTGGTATTTAATCACCGCTCGTTTTTTTATTTTTTGTGCTATAAAAGAAAAAATACAGAAAATTCTGTAAAAAAATGAATTTTTCTTTGTTTCTGTTAGAAAATTTAGCAGATTAGTAATTTTTTCTTCATAAATTTTGGCCAAAATTTATACTACTACATATCTTTGGTAAAAATAAGTACAAATTGGTGGATATTATTTGGTCTTTGTGAAAGTTATAGAGTCCACAAGCTATGGTGCCAATATCTGAAAATTGATCACACCTGAAGTACTGACGGCCTATTTCAATTCTTGAGACCCTAACATGCCAGAAAAGTACAAATACCCCCCAAATGACCCCTTTTTGGAAAGAAGACATTCCAAGGTATTTAGTAAGAGGCATGATGAGTTTTTTGAAGTTGTCATTTTTTCCCACAATTCTTTGCAAAATCAAGATTTTTTTAACTTTTTTTTTTTTTTTCACAAAATTGTCATATTATCAGGTTATTTCTCACACACAGCATATGCATACCACAAATTACACCCCAAAACACATTCTGCTATTACTCCAGAGTATGGCGATACCACATGTGTGAGACTTTTACACAGTGTGGCCACATACAGAGGCCCAACATGCAGGGAGCGCCATCAGGCGTTCTGGAGCACCCAGGACAATTCTGACATTTCTCTCCTACATGTAAAAATCATCATTTATTTGCTAGAAAATTACATAGAACTCCAAAACATTATATATGTTTTTTTAGCAAACACCCTGGAGAATACAATGGTGGTCTTTGCAACTTTTTATCTCGCACGGTATTTGCGCAGTAATTTTTCGAATGCTTTTTTTTTGAAAAAAAACAGTTTTGTGCTTAAAAAAAAAAAAAACACAGTTAAGTTAGCCCAATCTTTGCATAATGTGAAAGATGAAGTTACGCTGAGTAAATAGATACCTAATATGTCACTCTTCAAAATTGCACACGCTCGTGGAATGGCGCCAAACGTCGCTACTTAAAAATCCCCATAGGCAACGATTTAAATTTTTTTTACTGGTTATATGTTTTGAGTTACAGAGGAGGTCTAGGGCTAGAATTATTGCTCTCGCTCTAACGTTCGCAGCGATACCTCACATGTGTGGTTTGAACACCGTTTTCATATGTGGGCGGGACTTACGTATGCGTTCGCTTCTGCATGCGAGCACATGGGGACAGGGGCGCGTTAAAAAAAACATTTTTTTTTATTGTTCATTTTACTTTATTTATTTTAGTTTGACATTTTTTTCCCCAAAAATAATTTTTTTGATCACTTTTATTCCTATTACAAGGAATGTAAACATCCCTTGTAATAGGAATATGGCATGACAGGTCCTCTTTACAGTGAGATGTGGGGTCAATAAGACCCCACATCTCACTTCTAAGCTGGGAAGCCTGAAAAAAAAAAAAGATTCTGGCTTTGATCGTATTAGCGATTTGGTAGAAGCACCGGAGGGCGGCGGGAGGGGGGGGGGTGTCTATGGCTGGGTATTGCAGGGTATCACCGACTATGGCTGGGTATCTCAGAGTATGGCTGGGTATCTCAGAGTATGGCGTTGCAGAGTATTGCGTTGCAGAGCATTGCAGGGTATTGGCGGGTGTTGCAGAGCATTGCAGAGTGTTGCAGGGTATTGGCGGGTGTTACAGAGCATTGCAGAGTGTTGCAGGGTATTGGCGGGTGTTGCAGAGCATTGCAGAGTGTTGCAGGGTATTGCAGAGTGTTGCAGAGCATTGCAGAGTGTTGCAGAGTGTTGCAGGGTATTGCAGAGTGTTGCAGAGTGTTGCAGAGTATTGCGGAGTGTTGCAGGGTATTGCAGAGTGTTGCAGAGTGTTGCAGGGTATTGCAGAGTGTTGCAGGGTATTGCAGAGTGTTGCAGAGTATTGCAGAGTGTTGCAGAGTATTGCAGAGTATTGCAGAGTGTTGCAGGGTATTGCAGAGTGTTGCAGGGTATTGCAGAGTGTTGCAGGGTGTTGCAGAGTGTTGCAGGGTATTGCAGAGTGTTGCAGGGTGTTGCGGAGTGTTGCAGGGTGTTGCGGAGTGTTGCAGGGTGTTGCGGAGTGTTGCAGGGTATTGCAGAGTGTTGCAGGGTATTTCAGAGTATTGCAGGGCATTGCAGAGTGTTGCAGGGGATTGCGGAGTGTTGCAGGGTATTGCGGAGTGTTGCAGGGTATTGCAGAGTGTTGCAGGGTATTGCAGGGTATTGCAGAGTATTGCAGAGTGTTGCAGGGTATTGCAGAGTGTTGCAGGGTATTGCAGAGTGTTGGCAGGGAATTGAGGGGTTAATTTTCGGTGAGCAGCGATGTGGGCACTGCAGATGCAGCCCACATCGCTGCTGACACCGATCTCTTCCCCCTCCGCTGTTCCGATCGGTACAGAGAGGGGGAGGGAGGAACCGGCGTCAACACATGACGCCGGTTTGTTTACAAGTGATCACTCCGTCATTTGACGGAGCGATCACGTGGTAAACGGCCGCGATGAGCGGGCGTTTACCGTGATTCGTGATGCGCCGGGTCCACTGGACCCAGCGGTCACGGATGCTCTCGTGTGCGCGCCCCAGGGGGCGCGCGAGAGCAGAATTCTGGGAGGCCGTTAATTAACGGCCTCTCAGAGTTAAACAACCGCCCTGAAGCCGTTAATCGGCAATGGGCGGTTGTTAAGTGGTTAAATAAAAGTAGTGTAAGTACCTGGATTTAACCTTGTTTCAACCTCTTGTAGTCTCTGTATTGCAAGTTCAGACTGGGAGAGGAGAAGCGCCGTAAAGGAGCCTGTCAGTTGTGCTGCATTGCTCATGTGCTAACAAGTGTAGGGATCTACTTCCCTCTACTGTCTGAATTTGTAAATGCCTGTAAATTTATTATGTTTGCTATGTATGCACTTCCTGCCCCTGGTTGTTGGGTTAGAAGCCCAGAGGGAAGAAGTGGAGAGAGAGAAAGACTCATGTCCACGCTACTAATTCCTGGACCAGAAGATACTATTATAAACTACTAGGGAAGGACTAAAGCACAGAGTAGATAGGCTGGTTCAATGCCCGGTTTACTGCAGCGTTCGTGTATCCATCGCTGTTTTACCCCCTCCTGTCTTTCCACTTGTGGCGCTCATCATTGACCTGAGAGGAATTTCAACCTCCGACCACCAGAGGGAGCCCTTTGTCCTTTTATGGGTCGAGCGTTGGGACCAATCGGCCACACACTGAACGGTGAATGTGGTATGGTTTGCGCATGTGCGGCACGGTCTTTTCGACCGCATCCGGCCTGACTGGCCAGATGGGGGTATTTAAGGCCACTTGTTCCAGCTATCACATGCTGCTGGAACTACAGGGACACATATGCTACTGCAGGATGCCAGGTACCTGTCTATACTAATAGCTATATGAACATTCATACTGCATATTTAACCTAATGCTTCGATGCTGGCTATTGCCGTATGACTCAATCTTGTTATATGCATCTTAAGTTCATTTTGGTTTTGATTTGCTTTTGTGTTCCTCTTTTTTCTAGCTTTTTTAAAGCGGGAGTAAACCTGCTGAAGTTTTTTTTTTTAACCTGCAAAGGAAAAGGCATAATGAGCTAGTATGCGCCGCATACTAGCGCATTATGAAATACTTACCTTAGAACGAGGCCCCGACATCTGGCCCGATCCACGCTGAGGGAGCTGACATGTTCCCTCGGCGAGTCTTCCGGGTATCGCGGCTCTGGCGCTGTGAGTGGCCGGGGCCGCGATATTTTCACTCCCGCGCATGCGCGCAGGAGAATTCTTTCAGGCAGGGTCCGGCATCCGCCGGACTTTCAGCCGAGAATTTCCTGTGCGCATGTGCCGCTGTAGTCAGCGGCGCATTGCGAGGGGAATATCTGCTAAACCGTACAGGTTTAGGAGATATTTTTTTTACCTACCGGTATGCCTTACTATAGGCTTACCTGTAGGTAAAAGTTTAAAAAAATACTATACAACCACTTTAAGCTTTAGAAACAAGTGCCAACCTGCGCAGGTAGCAAGGGAGGGCTGGCAGCCTTAGGCCTGGGGGGCAAGTCCAGTCAAGTGGCCCATTGAACCACTAAATCAGCTCACCATCCATCAACACCACATTCCCCATACAGAGAGAGAGGGAGACTGCTCCACATTGCCCCAAAGAGAGAGAGACTGCTTCATACTGCCTGCACAGAGAGAGAGACCACTTCGCACTGCCTGCACAGAGAGAAAGACCTCTTCGCACTGCCTGCACAGAGAGAGAGACCGCTTCGCACTGCCTGCACAAAGAGAGAGAGAGACTGCTTCACACTGCCTGCACAGAGACAGCTTCACACTGCTTGCACAGAGAGAGAGAGAGAGAGACCGCTTTACACTGCCTGCACAGAGAGAAAGACCGCTTTGCACTGCCTGCACAGAGAGAGAAAGAGAGCGCTTCACACTGCCTGCACAGAGAGAGACCACTTCACACTGCCTGCACAGAGAGAGAGACCGCTTCACACTGCCTGCACAGAGAGAGACTGCTTCACACTGCCTGCACAGAAAGAGAGACTGCTTCACACTGCCTGCACAGAGAGAGAGAAAGACTGCTTCACACTGCCTGCACAGAGAGAGAGACTGCTTCACACTGCCTGCACAGAAAGAGAGACTGCTTCACACTGCCTGCACAGAGAGAGAGAAAGACTGCTTCACACTGCCTGCACAGAGAGAGAGACTGCTTCACACTGCCTGCACAGAAAGAGAGACTGCTTCACACTGCCTGCACAGATAGAGAGAAAGACTGCTTCACACTGCCTGCACAGAAAGAGAGAGACCGCTTCACACTGCCTGCACAGAGAGAGAGACCGCTTCACACTGCCTGCACAGAGAGAGTGGTCACTTTCTGTGCAGGCACTGTGAAGCGGGCAGTCTCTGTACAGGCAGTGTGAAGTGGAGCAGTCTCTCAGAGAGAGACTGCATGATTGCCCCCAGAGACTGAGAAAAAGAGCTTGCCCCTTCCCCATACCCAGTGCACAGATCAATGAGACTGCAGGAAGATGAAGACTAAAGACTGCTGTCACTGCCACCACACTAAGCGCTACCTGTGGAGTGTGAAGCTTCTCTGATGAGGGAGCACCACACCACTGGGCAAGCCAAGCAAGTAGAATAGCCGAGAGTCACAGTGAGTGCAGCAGGCTAAACACACAAGTCCTGCTGTCTCCCCGGCATGACCACCAGATTCACCAGCGTGCAGGCTCCTCCTGTGTCAATTGCCTGTAGTAAGAAATGCACATGCAGGCGCACACCGGAGCACCGGCCAGATTAAGGGCATCGTGGGCCTGGTGCTGCAGTGGAGCAGGTTTAGGAGTGGCAGGGATATGAGGTAAGTAATGTCATATCCCAGCTCTTGTCCAGACTTGGTCACAGCCCCACAGGTGTAATGCAAGGGAAGCCCAGCACTTGAATTACCAAGCTTCCGTAAGAGCCGTGTGTCGGTGTGTGCTCTGAGGTCAAAGTTTTCAAGCCATCAGAATACAGCATACAGTGATCACTGCCGGCAGCTATACCAGCCAGCAGTTATCGCTAAACAAAAATAAATTAAGACACGCTGGTTGTACTGTCAGTTGATAGAGTCAAATTCTGTACAACCAGTCTGCACATAGATAGATTGAAATGTTTGCTGAACCAGCAGAATTTCAATCTGTCTATGGTGGCCAAAGTCCACCAGTCTCTGGGTTTAATAATATCCTCAAATCTTCTGAAAGGGGGGCTCCACTTAGGTGTAGAAATTCACTTTGAACTCCACCTTATTTCCAGAACTCTCTTTAGGGTACTTTCACACTGAAGTCGCTTTTTTTAGTGCTAAAAATAGCAACTGTAAAGCGCCTCTCATGCCACCCCAGGGTGAAAGCAGTATTATTGGGGCAGTTTGGGAGAGGTGCCCTGCCCATTGAAATAAATGCAACACAGGCGTTTTTAACCCTTTCTTCGGCTGCTAGTGGGGGTTGAAAGCACCATACTAGCACTGTTAAACAATGGTAAAGCGCCACTAAAACAAGCAGCGCTTTACCACTACCGCCCACACTGCCCCAGTGGGAAAGTATCCTTAGATATTAGATGTGCAAACAAAAAGGTGAGAGCACATCTAACACCTACAGAGAGTAATGGAAATAAGGCGGAGTTCAAAGTGAACCGTGTCATTACCTGCAGGGACTGGCAATTAGGGGGTTAAAACAGGCAGGGATGAAATGTGATATCAACTACTCACTGCCTGTCAAATACCTCTGAAAAGTGACCTGAGCATGGATCACTTTTCAGAGGAGTGGCAGTGCCTGCTGCAAGTGAATACAAGCATTTGGGCTCTCACTGGTGTGCTGCGGTTTGGCTGCAGTGCAGGTGTACTGGCGTCTGGCGGGTATCACAGTCTCTCAGACTTCCCTCAGACTTCTTTTAGGTTACACATTGTTGCTGCATTTTCTGAAAGTGCACCAAAGATGCAGCATGCAGGACGTTTTGTGCACTTTCAAAACATGCAGTAAATGTGCAACCTCTATGTCCCAGGGGCAACATGCAGGAAGACTGCCAGTACACCAGCACTGCAGCCAAATTGCAGCATGCCAGTGTGAGCCCACATCATACCACCAAGAGGGCAAGGTACTGGCACAGGCTGCTAGAAAGAAACTTTGGCTGCAGAGAGGAGGAGCTCACTTACTTGGATGGTCCAGCCTCCCAAGAGACTCACTGGATTCCAGCTGACTGCTCAGATTTCCTGCCCACACATCTTCTTCACAAGAGGACACAGGCTACCCAGGGTATGGGCGGGGAAAGAGAGAGCAGGTCCAGCCTCTGCCAGACATTCATGTGGAGGAGGGAGGGGCTGGGCGGGGCTGTGCTGTGTAACACAGACTGTCAGCCCTGACATGAAGACATCGCTGGCTCACAGTACTGGGGACTCGGCCAGCTCATGAACTGCACATGTGCGGTTTTGAGCTAACGACACAGTAGCCTTTGCCACAGCATATCAGAGAGCAGCCCAGGGGGCAATTGCATCCCTGCCCCCTGGCCCAGCCTGCCCCTGGCAGGTAGTTTATGTCCCTGGATATTGAGATCTCTTTTTCTTTATACATTATTGTATTTTTTGGGGGAAAACTATTTCCATTCTTTTGACATTGCAACTAATCTACAATTTTTGTGTTATCATAGCTGGTCCATGAATGCCCCTTACGGTTGCTTTATTTCCTAAAAGGTTTAATTAATGCTGGCAGACTTTTTGACCCATATAATGTTTTGACTAGTGTACACTATATTTCAAGAGCCCAGGATAAGCAATGGTGTCGTCGGCGTGATTATGCACATGTATGGAAGAATCATCCTGTACTACAAAAATAACCTTTAAGAGGAGTACTTAAAACAAAATTGTCCTGGATAATGGTGAATGAACGTTTATCGGCAATACTTGCTGATAGAATGGCTTGGTTTAACAGAGTGTGGGAACCTTGGATTAGAGATCTCGTAACTGGGTAAAGGGGTTTTTCTGGTGTGTGGCTGGGGGGCGGTCCCCGGGAACTGGAGTGCATCCCCCTTCTTCTTTTTCCTCTTCTTCTTCCTCTTTCTCTCTTTCTTTGCTTATTATTCCTTATTTCTTTACCCTATCTTACTATAGTTACTTTTCTTCTTTTCCTTCTTTATTTGAGTACACCTGAAAACACATGTGCCAGTACCTTTTCTATTATCATTTCTTTAGGATTTATTATAGCACTGAAGTCAAAAGGGAGGGTTGGATAATAAGGGCTCAGATGTTTGCCTCTTGACCCCTAAATGAAGCAAGATCTAGGACGACTACCTGGAGGGGGTGGGCCAGTAACTATTTAAAGTACCCTCGCAATTCCACACATGTATTGTTAGTTTTTCCTCCTTCTTCTCTCTACTTGAATTGTTTCGTATTGTTTTCTTGTGCTTTTATGTATCTACATTGTCAGATACTGAAATTGTAACTCTTCTTGTTGAAAATTTGAATAAAAATATTGGAAAATAAAGAGGAGTAATTAAATTAATGTGTATATATATATATATATATATATATATATATATATATATATATATATATATATATATATATTATTCTAAATTGATTTTTGATGTGATTATTATTTATAAAATTCTCTTTAATAGAAGGCTTGTAATTCTAATGGACAGCATCCCCTGAAGAAGCCAAGAATATGGGTGAAACATGTTGGGAACTCCATTCTAGAGTGCTGTATCCATAAAACTATATTGTATCGTACTCGCCATAATTTTTTTTAACAATTTTTAAAATTCTTTTTATATAAAACTTGTTATACTATATCTTAAGATCACTATTTCTTTTTTATATATATATATATATATATATATATATATATATATATATATATATTATATATTTTCTTGCACCTTAAAAATCCCACAAAACCATTCTATATCTATTCAACTAAGGGATGTGGTGCTAATAACACGTTGGTTATAAAGTATTTTTCCAAGTATAGGGATTTTTTTTCCCTCTGTCTGAATTTGTAAATGTCTGTAAATGCCTGTAAATTTATTATGTATGCACTTCCTGCCCCTGGCTGTTGGGTTAGAAGCCCAGAAGGAAGAAGTGGAGAGAGAGAAAGACTCATGTCCACGCTACTAAATCCTGGACGAGAAGATGACATTATAAACTACTAGGGAAAGACTAAAGCACAGAGTAGATAGGCTGGTTCCAGTGCCACACCACAGTTCCTGCCAGTGAGAAGTCCCATTCCAGGCTGGTCAAACAACAGTTGAAGGATACCCTTGTGACTGCTGATTTTGTCTTCAGGTCAGGTCTGTCACAAAGACAGATGTCACATCATCCTCAGGGGTCCCTGCAACTGGACTTTGCCATAGCATTCATCATGAGGTATCTCTATAAATTTATATAAAATAGGTAAAAATTGTGCTAAATTTTATTTTTAATTAAAAAAATGTAGGGGCCCCTCCAAAATCCATACCAGCCCCTTATCTGAGCACGCAACCTGGCAGGCTGCATGGAAAGAGGGGGGATGAGAGAGAACCCCCTTCCTGAACTGTACCAGGCCACATGCCCTCAACATGGGGAGGGTGCGTTGGGGTATCCCCCCAAAGCACCTAGTCCCCATGTTGATGGGGACAAGGGCCTCATCCCCATAACCCTTGCCTGGTGGTTGTGGGAGTCTGGGGGTGGGGGGCTTATCGGAATCTGGAAGCCCCTTTAACAAGGGGATCCCAGATCCCGGCCTCCCCCCTATGTGAAATGGTAACCCGAGGGGCCTGGTATGGATTTGAGGGGGCCCCCCCCACACAATTTTTTTTTACATTTTGGTTTGGGGTTCCCCTTAATATTCATATTAGACTCAAAGGGCCTGGTAATGGACTGGGGGATCCCATGCTCTTTTTTCAATGAGTTTTATCTATATTGTATATTGTAGTCCCCACAATTCATTACAGCCGCGATCAGTTTTAAATGACAATTTTTCCTTTAGAAAAGCCATTTGGCTGTGGTACTGTTCTAAACACGGGAAAAATGTGCCACTTTACAGGCATACTATAGACACCCCACAGGCACAATATTTAAAGGAATATTTCATTTTTATCGTTTCACTTTACGCATTAAAAAAATCACTGCTCCCGAAAAAAGGCCATTTTAAGAAAAACTAAATTGCATTGATACATATCCTCTGGGGCAGGACCCAGGTCCCCAAACACATTTATGACAATAACTTGCATATAAGCCTTTAAAATTAGCACGTTTTGATTATTCATGTTTGTGTCCCATAGACTTTAACGGTGTTCGTGTGTTCTGCCAAATTTTTGCATGTTCTGCTGCAAACCGAACAGGAGGGTGTTCGGTTCATCCCTAGTACTGTGTGCCAGAGATGTGTAAATCTCAGGACTGGATAGACAGTAATACAAATCTTTGCATGTATAACATCTCTCTTTTATCCATTATATGTAATTCATCTGTGTGCTTAGCTGTTTGCCCGTAGTTCAGCTTTATTTCTTTAGTCTTGTAATAAAGTGAATGGAAAATGACAGTACTCAACAACTGCACTCTGGTCCGGCTGCACCTAGAGTATGCTGTCCAGTTCTGGGCACCAGTCCTCAGGAGGGATAAACTGGAAATAGAGCGAGTACAAAGAAGGGTAACAAAGCTAATAAAGGATCTGGAGGATATTAGTTATGAGGAAAGGTTGCGAGCACTGAACTTATTCTCTCTGGAGAAGAGACGCTTGAGAGGGGATATGATTTCAATATACAAATACCATACTGGGGACCCCAAAAACTTTTTCGCAGAAGGGAGTTTAACAAGACTCATGGCCACTCATTAAAATTAGAAGAAAAGGGGTTTAACCTTAAACTACATAGAGGGTTCTTTACTGTAAGGATGTGATATTCCCTTCCACAGGCGGTGGTCTCAGCGGGAAGCATCGATAGTTTCGAGTAACTATTAGATAGGCACCTGAATGACCGCAACATTCAGTGATATACAATGTAATACTGACATATAATCACACACATGGGTTGGACTTGATGCACTTGTGTCTTTTTTCAACCTCACCTACTATGTATCTATGTAACTATATAATGCATGATAGTGAATTATTAGAAAGAGTCGGCATGAATCGGTGTGTCGCAGATGCGTCTGGATTCGAATCAGTGTGATGGGTATATGAGACGAATGGAATGATTGCCATGACAGAAACACGAATCGGTGTGCCGCAATTGCGACTGACAATGAACCGAACTTTGGAGCATGGAATGGAATGAGATGGCATAACTAGAACGAGCTGTCACGAATCGGTGCATTGCAGATGCAACTGGATTCGAATTGGAGTGAAGGGTATGCAAAAAACCAATGGATGCCATGACAGAGACCCGAATTGGTGTGCGGCGATTGCGACTGACAGCGAACTGGATTTGCGGAGCATGGCATGAGAAAACATGAGAAAACTAGCCGGGACGAATCGGTGAGTCGCTTGTGCAACTGGATACGGACCAGAGTGTAGAGTAATGCGAACTAAAATAACTGAAATGATAGACAGTGTTTTTTAAGTGAAATGGGCCGACTATCTGGCATGAAACAACAAAGTATGAGAATGTAAAAATGAAACCGATGAAGAGCAGCTCGGGGTTTGTGCTCACAAACTGAGCCATAAGGCTAAAAAGGCTGCATATGGAGACTTAATGAATGACTCGTAAGTTCCATTGCGTGGTTTCGATGATACGTTGGAAGAGTCGGCCTAGTGACGTAACGAATCGCGCACCGGAACCAACAAAGACCACAGATGAGTGGCCTGCTTAAATACCACCCCCGGACTCCTCCCATAAATTCAGGCCACCATATTAGCCTTCTTTTATATATACATATATATATATATATATATATATATATGCCACCTGAAGTGTATCAGAAACAGTACACCACAGAATGCACTGTAGATGTGGGATACACTGAAAGTATATATATATATATATATATATATATATATATATATATATATATATATATATATATCAAATACACTGCCACTAACTGAATAACCTGCCTGCTTAATCTAACTCAAGCTATCTCTGTCCACGCCAGCAACACTACACACAGCCGCCTTGTAAACAGCCCTATATAGTGTGGGGTGTGGACTTAGTCCTCATGAGCCATGATTGGCCAGAGGCACCCTGCCTTTTGCCAATTATGGCTCTCTCAGCAGAGCGCGCTGTGATATGATGATTGGCCAAAGCAGACAGGTCATCATAGAGCAATGCACTGCAATCTCGCAGTGCATTATGGGGCTTTCCGCGGCACTCAAATGTTCCTTGAATGCCCCATAATGTTCGCTGTTCAGTGAACGGGCGAACACCCAATATTAGAGTCGAACTTACATTCGACCTGAACATCGAGCTTATCTCTACTCCTAAACAATTAGAAGATTTGTAGAGCCATCAACTCTCTCCCAAATAATAAAGCTCCAGGCCCCGATGGCTTTGTAGGAGAGTATTACAAGCAATTTAAACATGTTCTGTTTGACCACATTACCCTCCTCTTCAATGCTGCCTCTTCCTCAACCTCTTTTTAGAAAGAAATACTAAATGCCTTGATTATCACTCTACCGAAACCAGGAATGGGGCCCACTTCACCCTAAAACTTCTGTCCTATCTCCCTGCTTAACCATGACACAAAACTATCTGCCAAAGTAACTGCAAATAGATTGATTGACTTACTACCACTGCTGAGTCACTCCGACTAATCTGGTTTTACTAAAGGTCGCCAAACCTACTTGCCGGATGATCAATATTATCCATCATGCAGAAAACCTTGGAATGCCTTCTTTGCTTCTTTGCCTGGATGGAGAGAAGGCATTTGACAGGGTCCACTGGCGCTACCTATCTATGGCCTTGGAAAAATTTGGATTCCAAGGCCATATCCTTTTAGCAATAATGGCCTTATATTCATGTCCATCAGCTCAAGTATATTGTTTCTCCATGCTGTCTGCATCCTTTAACGTAACTAATGGCACGAGACAGGGTTGCCCCCTATCACCTCAAATTTTTAACTTGATGATGGAGCCCCTGGCTAAAAAAAGTAGGTCCCAGCACAACATTTCAGGATTCCTAATTGGCTCCACAGAACACAAAATCAACCTTTTTGCGGATGATGTCATCTTCATGCTGACCAAACCTGCCTCTTCCCTGGCTTTGGTTCAAAAAATACTAGATTCATTTAGCTCTGTCTCCTATTATAAGGTAAATGCATCCAAATCACTTATCCTACCTTTCGGAATGACAAGACAACAAATTTACTTAAAGCAGGAGTTCGGCCGTTTTTTTTTTTTAAAGTCAGCGGCTACAAATACTGCAGCTGCTGACTTTTAAAATAAGGACACTTACCCGCCCAGCGCGCCCGCGATGTCGTCACCCAAAGCCGATCTCTCGATCGTCTCTCGGGCGCTGCCGCCGCCATCTTGGGTATGGGAATCAGGAAGTGGAGCCTTGCGGCTTCACTTCCCAGTTCCCTACTGCGCATGCGCGAATCGCGCTGCGCAATAAGGATGGTCCCCGCTGTCCCTGGGATCCGTGTGTTTCCCAGCAGACAGCGGGGGACCCTCAGGAAGTGGTGTAAATATCCGCAGATTCTGCGGATATTTATGCCGGAAGTGGGTGCAAATACCTGTACTGTACAGGTATCTGCACCCCCTCCCCCTGAAAGGTGCCAATTGTAGCGCTGGAGGGGGGGAGGGTTCCGATGAGCGGAAGTTCCACTTTAGGGTGGAGCCCCGCTTTAAAGAGTAACTACCCTTACGCATGGACCACAGATTCCCTTACATACATAGGGTTCACCTTAAAGTGGTTGTAAACCCTTACAAACCACTTTGACCTACAGGTAAGCCTAGATTAAGGCTTACCTGTAGGTCCAAGCAATATCTCCTAAACCTATATGGTTTAGGAGATATTTGCCCGAAAACAGGCACCGCTGTCTACGGCGCGCAGGCGCACTGAGCGCGGCATTCTCAGCGACGGAGCTGCCGCGCGTGTCGGCTCCCGTGCGCATGCGCGGGAGCGACGTCATCGCGGCTTCGCCGAATGACAGCGGCGGAGCTACGAGACCCCACCAACAAGATGGATGCGGCGGACTACAGGGGACAGCGGCGACTTCGTTGGCTCCTGTGTCAGGTAAGTGACACATAATGGGCTACTATGTGATGCATAGTAGTCCATTATGCTTTGCCTTTGCAGGGAATGAAAGAGGAAGTAAACTCATCAGGGTTTACTTCCTCTTTAACTAAATCTACATACGCTCTTTACCAAGCCAATTTATTCCCTTTTTGAACATTCTCCAAAAGGAATTAGATGGTATCTTCAAACGAATGCCATGTACACAAGAGCGGAATGTCCGACAGAAAAAGTCAGACAGGAGATATTCATCATCGTATATTCCGATCGTGTATATGCCCCCATGGACTTTTTACATAGAAAATTCTGAGGGACCTAGAAATGGCACATGTTCTAAATATTTCTGAAGGAACCAATTCCTATCGGGAAAACCGCTTGTCTGTATGCTGTTCTGACGGACCAAAAAGGACGCATGCTCTGAAGCAAGTATGAGACGGAAGCGCTCGGTATGGTAAAACTAGCGTTCATAATGGAGCTAGCACATTCCTCACGCAGCAAATTCTGTGATCTTTTAATGCAGCGCATTCTTTTCTTCTTTTAATGCTAGAAGAATAAAGTTGTTTTGCTGCTCATATTCACACAGACTTCTCACAAATGTATTCCTTCATTATTTCTCCTGATCTCATGAAAAATATTCTATTTTTTTAATTCACAATCTCCATAATAATGTTTACAATTAGTTTTTATAGTCATCTTTTATTTTTTTTAATTTCAAGAATCGGAGTGAAGGGTATATGAGATCTCCTTTTTTTTTGGATTATTGAAAGGAAAATTCTAGTAATCTCCATATAGAATTTTATTTTTTAGGTGTCAAGTTACCACAATAAAATTATTGTCTTGTATTTTTTATTAACCTCAAGGAGGTTGATGTCCCTTCTTAATTTGACATTGTCTTTTCGAAAGAATTGGAATTTGCGAAGCCTTTTGGCCCCCAGGGCACACATCAAGTCTGTAGAAAAGAAAATTGGTAGCTTGAGGAGCCCATATAATTTGGAGCCCAATCTGGTCCAGGGATTAGGATCAGCAGCAGATGACATATCTGTCTCCAGGCTGTAGTACTACACCAGCCTGCGTCTTCTGTCAGACCAGACTGAACCCAGGCCATTACTTTCTTCTCTTTGCTGCAGCCTTCCCTCCATTCTTCCCTGCAGCCTTCCCTGCAGCCTTCCTTGGAGGCTGTGCCTCTGGTGGTGGACTTGTGACAGGGGGAGGAGGATGGGCTTGCTCATATATGTGGCTGTTCTCAGCCAGCTGACCCCTCAACCCCTTCTGAAGGGCATCAAAAATAATTCCTTCACAGAGGAGGCGTGTTGGCCCTCCTCCAATTTCAGCAATCTTGTGGCTAGATAGCAGCCATAGGCCTCTTCAGCATTGGGGGGGGGGGGGGGGCTCCTGAGGACATTGCTTGCTTCCCTAATGAGGCCCAGTGCTGCCTCCTCCGTCATCATCCCCTTCCTGGGCCTTTTGATTGTAAGGCAGAGGGGAGGCACCTGGGATTGGGTGAGGCTCCTACTGGGCCCAGCCACCTCCTGGCTGCCACTGAGCACAGCCTCCTCCTGGCTGCCACTGGGCACAGCCTCTTCTTGGCTGCCACTAGGCATGGCCTCCTCCTGGCTGACGTTTTTGAGACCCTCCTCCTGGCTGAGCTCATCCTGTGTATAAAAAAGGGACATAGTTTTAGTTTTTGCTTCACCAATTACACACAATTTTCAGCTCATGACTTGCAAATTGAATATTACAATACAAATGACTATCATTCTGACCCCAGCATTTTTCATTCTTGCCCCAAATATTTTTGGCCACTACTGTCTATTGATATGTATACATCACTTTTTTTAAAATCAGTAATTTATTAGAAATTATAACATCTAGTTAACATCATTAATATTAGGACAATAAATATGACTCCAGCTGGGCACATCCACTTCTTCTAGGATGGAAGGCCCAGGTTGTTCCTCGTCAGCCTCTGCTGGGGTGGAGGGAAGGCTGCAGGGAAGGGTAGAAAGAGATTCCCTGCCTTCAATCTGGCCAGAATCAATCCAGAAACCACAGTTTGTTGAAGTGCCACAACCTGGGAACATATATTTGCGCTGCTGATGCTCTTGATCGAAGTGATTTCTGGATCTTATTATACTCCTTCTTATACATGTTCTCCAAGATCCCAATTTTCTTTTCCAAGAACACAATGGTTGTATCGGGGACCCGAGTCTTCACAAATTCCAGAAGTTTCTCCAGCGTTGACCTCCTAGCTTTTTTATTATAATATAAGTTGTGTTTCACCTTCCACAAATTCCTCATCTCCCTGTACTTGTCAATGAAACTGGCCATAAATTCTGAGTCCTTAAAGTGATTCATATTTTCTGTCAGACAATACCCAAGACAAAAACACTAATGTCAGCCTAAACTCTCATAATCTTATCCCAATATAGGCCTCAATCTTGAAGCAGTATAGGCTACTGACGTACCACAGTTAAGATTTTACCTTCGTTACAACATTCGTCCTCCTCCCTCAGCACAACAATCGTACGTAGGACACACGCGTGTTACTTTATATACACTGCACATGCATCGCCCGTGTCACCCGCCCCTGACATTCTTTCTAGTGTATTCCTCGCCCCTTCTCTTCGGCGCGCAGTACGAGCGACATGGCGGAGACACAGCAGGTGTCTTTTATTGATTGGAGTAACAAGGAGGTGGAAAGCCCCGGAGGCTGAAACGTCCCGATCCCGGAGGCGACGATTTAAGGCTACAAATATGTGCTTTCTTGAGATGGTGGACATCTTGAGGAGGAACGACTATGATAGCAAGAATGGACTGTACACCGACCCGAATATGAGAAAGGCCAAAATGATGGCGAAAGTTGTGAACAGTCTGCACACAAATTTTGGGGTGCGATGAACAAAGGAGCAAATAAGGAAACACTGGTCATACCTGAAACTGAGGGAGCTGGATCAGTATAGGAGGATCAAGAGAGTGCTTAGAAAAAGTAAGTAGTTGCCATGTGTTTTCTGATTCTTTATTATTACTTGCATGCTGCGCCATGTGATTTTCTTTACTGTAGGACATTTTAAAATGGCAAGTTTCAGGTCAGTGAGCACAGTAATCGGTCATAGGAAACACGGTTCACTCATTTAATACGATGTTTTGGGTAGATACAGGTTAAATACATTTGGTCATATCTAAATATATGTGTGTGCTAAAGTATACCTTTTGTTTCATTCTCATAGGGGACCAGAGACTTGGAGGACACCTCTAAACAGAGGACACTAGGAACCCCCCCCCCCCATGACAAAGAAGGGGAACTCCCCACAAAAACACCATACCCCGAGGATCTGGAGGAAGGAGAGGTGGAGGAAGTGGGTGATCTTGTCACCACAACAGGTGAGTGCCTGACACCCCAATCACGCTTGATGTTTTTCTTTCCTCATGCATATACTGTATTCCAACTGCAATGTTGATGTTTGACAACCACTATACATATATTTTTTTCTTGTATGTTGTTTTTGTTTTTCAAAAATTCAATAAAAAAAATTGATACCGAAAAATAATGTACTGTATTAAAATGGCTCTCATAGTAAACATTTCCTTCTCGCTGTTGGATTAACAGACTTCATGGCAGACAGTATTGTCCCTATTGTAATTACTGTAATAAAGCCAATACAATAATTTCATCTTCCATAGTCTGGAATGAGCAGTCTTCACAAAAGAGAAAATAAAAACTAGTGCAAAAGTAAGTGAAAGTGTAGAATGGCTCATATCAACCATCCTCTTTTCAGCTGGAGTTAAATATTAAAGGTAAGAGGTATACACCGCCGATGGTTAAAACATGGATTCAGCATATGGGCAACACTCTTATCATGGAAAAATACATATACCAGCATAGAAGAATCCTGGGAAATTTGACAAGTTTTGGGCTACATGGCTTGATACGCCAGGTATAAGCCCCAGAGAATTGGTACTGATGAGACTGCTTAGATGTTCATAGAGGTACCTGGAGACACACTTGGGTGGGCAACAGTACAAACACAGAGGTGGAGATGATAGGATTATTGATTCAATGGCAAGAAATTGAAAGGATATGTTGGGTAAAAAAATGATTCGATAACCCCTCTACCACAAAATGTGTATCCTCATATGTATGCATACAACTATGACTAATGGTTGTGTAAATGACTCTTCATTGACGATACAAAAAGTAATGTCTTGCATGTATGATGATGTTTTGTGTTTCTTGAGCAATAAAAACCTTTTGATTTAACTGCATGCCGACCAGCCGCTGCAGTTATACTGTGACAACTGGCTCGGCTACGTGATATGCCGTAATTTTACGTCGGTACCATTGACGGCCACTAGGGGGCATGTGTGTACTTTTTCATCGATCACCCCCCGAGCCGATGCGAGTGCCCGGTGGTCTCTATCACCACCGGGCTCCCGCGATTGCTTGGGGCACACGGAGAACTGAGAGCTGTATGTGTAAACACACAGTTTCCGGTTCTCTGAGGGGAACATGAACAGAGGATCTGTTAGATTCCCTGCATCAGTTAGAACACTTCCTAGGATACACCCTTCACTTCCCCCTAGTGTTAACCCCTTGACTGCCCGTGACATTTTTACAGTAATCAATGCATTTTTAATCGCACTGATCGCTGTATTAATACCAATGGTCCCAAAAATGTGTCAAAATTGTCCGACGTGTCCACCATAATGTCGCATTCATGATAAAAAATTGCTGATCGCCACCATTACTAGTAAAAAAAATTATTAATAAAAATGCCATAAAACTATCCCCTATTTTGTAGACCCTATAACTTTTGCGCAAACCAATCAATATACGCTTATTGTGATTTTTTTTTACCAAAAATATGTAGAAGAATACGTATCGGCCTAAACTGAGGAAAAAAATACAATTTTATATATTTTTGGGGGGATATTTATTATAGCAAAAAGTAAAAAATTATGTGTTTTTTTTAAATTGTCGCATTTTTTTTGTTTATAGCACAAAAAAAAATGCAGAGGTGATAAAATACCACCAAAAAAAAAGCTCTATTTGTGAGGAAAAAGGGACATTGATTTTTTTTTGGGAGCCACGTCGCACGACCATGCAATTGTCAGTTAAAGCGACGCAGTGCCGTAGCGCAAAAAGTGGTCTGGTCTTTGGCCAGCAAAAAAAAAACCACTTTGACCTACAGGTAAGCCTAGATTAATGCCGGCCATACACGGTTCGAATTTCAAAAGAATTTTCTTTCGAAAATCGTATCTAAGAATTTTCATATGAATTTCGCACCATTAGTCGGCTGCAGCAACAGCCGATTTTCGTGCGGAAATAAAATTTGAGGAATTGGACATGTTGGAAATTTTTAGAAAAACAAACGATTTTCTAATCAATGATGGGAGAATCGTGCGAGAAACGTAATAAGAAAAGAAAATGTACGGAGATAAAAGAAAATTTACGGAGAGAGAAGAAGATTCCCAGCCAAGAAAATTATTTTCTTTAGCAACATGAGGTGAAATTGAAGGCTTGGTCGGCCGAATTTCGAAAATCAATGGTGGCATCATCGGATCACAAAAAAAACGAATTTTCTGATTTTGAAAAGAAAATTTGTTCGAAATTCGACCGTGTATGGCCTGCATAAGGCTTACCTGTAGGTCCAAGAAATATCTCCTAAACCTACACGGTTTAGGAGATATTTATAAAAAGACAGGCACCGCTGTCTACGGCGCATGTGCCGCAGACAGCGGTGCGCAGGCGCACTGAGCAGATCACGGCGATATGCCGCTCATGTCAGCTCCCGTGTGCATGCGTGGGAGTGACGTCATCGCGGCTCCGGCGAATCACAGCGTCGGAGCAGTGAGACCCGGAAGTCACTCCGGGATACATGGCAGCAGTGAAGATAAAGGAGGAGGACCGCTTCGGGGGCTTCGTTCTCAGGTAAGTTATTCATAATGAGCTAGTATGCTATGCATACTAGCTCATTATACCTTTGCCTTGCAGGTTGCATTTTTTTTTTTTTAAAGTGCCTTTACTTCCTCTTTAAGTGGTTAAAAATAAAAAAATAAAAGGGTAAGAGGTATAGCTATGGGCAAAAGTAAAAATATAAAAAAATATATATATATACTAGGCATGTGTGAAAAACTGCTGTAAATTAAGATTGCCTGTCAGAAATATAATTGTTAATATTTTATTTTTATCTATTTACAAAATCGATAGTAAATGAACTGAAGAGAAATCCAAATCAATTCAATTCAATTTGGTGTGACCATCCATTGCATTCAAAGCAGCATCAATTCTTCTAGGAACACTTGCATACAGTTTTTGAAGGAACACGGCAGGTAGGTTGTTCTAAACATATTGGTGAACTAACCACATATCTTCTGTGGATGCAGGCTGTCTCAAATCTTTCCGTGGCTTCATGTAATCCCAGACAAACTTGATAATGTTGAGATCAGGGCTCTATGGGGGCCAAACCAGGGCTTTTTTTCAGTGGGAACATGGGGGAATGCAGTTCCGGCACCTCCAGCACTAAATGTATTTAATTAAGGGTCTATTGATCTATGTTTGCAGGCAGGGGGGGTCTATTGTTGCTAAAGAGGTCTATTGTTGCTGGTGGGGGATCTACTGTTGTTGGGAGTGGGTCTTATGTTGCTGGGGATTAGTTGTTGCTGGGAGGGATCTAGTGATGCTGGCTTCAGGGAAATCTGTTGTTGCTGCTGCGAGTCAATTGTTGCAGGTGGAGGGGGTATTTTGTTGCAGGTAATCCATTGTTGTTGGCTGCTGGGGAGTCTATTGGTGCTTGCTGCAGGGAGATCTGTTATTGCTGCTGGGGATCTTTTTTTTGCTGGGGGAGGAGGTATTTTGTTGCAGGTTGTCCATTGTTGCTGGGTGATCTATTGTTGCTGGCTGCATGGGGCCTATTTTACTGCTTTTCTTGTTATAATTAACACATTCTATACAAATGACTTAGTACCTCATATGTTAGTTAGTTCTGTATTCTATAAAAGGGGCATTACTGGGAGGTGGATAAGGGGTGGAACCAAGGAATGATGAAAGAGGTGGGTAGGGGGTGGAGACAAGGGGCTATTCAGAAAGGGAGAGTTCCTGCACCTATTTTCCGAGGGGACAAAAAGGGCCCTGGGCCAAACCATCACTTCCAGGTCTCCTTGCTCTTCTTTATGCTAAAGGAAAATGTCCAAATTGGGCCCAAAGTGTCAATATTTTCTGTGGTCACCATTATTTTCCAGCACTGCCTTAACCCTCTTGGGCATGGAGTTCACCAGAGCTTCACAGGTTGCCACTGGAGTCCTCTTCCACTCCTCCATGATAACATCACCGAGCTGGTGGATGTTAGAGACCTTGCACTCCTCCACCTTCTGTTTGAGGATGTCCCACAGATGCTCATTAGGGTTTAGGTCTGGAGACATGCTTGGCCAGTCCATCACCTTTACCCTCAGCTTCTTTAGCAAAGCAGTGGTTGTCTTGGAGGTTTGTTTGAGGTCGTTATCATGTTGGAATACTGCCTTGCAGCCCAGTCACCAAAGAGAGGGAATCATGCTCTGCTTCAGTATGTCACAGTACATATTGGTATTCATGTTTTCCCCAATGAACTGTAGCTCCCCAGTGCCGGCAGCACTCATGCAGCCCCAGACCATGACATTCCCACCGCCCTGCTTCATTGTAGGCAAGACAGATTTGTCTTTGTACTCCTCACCTGGTTGCCTCCACACAAATAAATTAACCAAATAAGTTTATCTCGGTCTCATCAGACCACAGGACATGGTTCCAGTAATCCATGTCCTTATTCTGCTTGTCTTCAGCAAACTGTTTGCAGGCTTTCTTGTACATCATCTTTAGAAGAGGCTTCCTTCTGGGATGACAGTCATGCAGACCAATTTGATGCAGTGTGCGACGTATGGTCTGAACACTGACAGGCTGACCCCCCACCCCTTCAACCTCTGCAGCAATGCTGGCAGCACTCATACATCTATTTCCCAAAGATAACCTCTGGGTATGATGCTGAGCATGTGCACTCAACTTCCTTGGTTGACCATGGCAAGGCCTGTTCTGAGTGGAACCTGTCCTGTTAAACCGCTGTATGGTCTTGGCCACCGTGCTGCAGCTCAGTTTCAGGATCTTGGCAATCTTCTTATAGCCTAGGCCATCTTTATGTAGAGCAACAATTCTTTTTTTTTAGATTCTCTGATTGTTCTTTGCCATGAGGTCCCATGCTTAACTTCCAGTGACCAGTATGAGAAAGTGAGAGCGATAACACAAAAGTTAGCACACCTGCTTCCCATTCACACCTTAGACCTTGTAACACTAACGAGTCACATGACACCGGGGAGGGAAAATTGCTAATGGGGCCCAATTTGAACATTTTCACTTAGGGGTGTACTCACGTTTGTTGCCAGTGGTTTAGACATTAATGGCTGTGTGTTGCGTTATTTGGACAAGCTGTAAACTCACTTCTTTACATCGTAGCAAAGTGTAATTTCTTCAGTGTTGTCACATGAAAAGATATAATAAAATATTTACAAAAATGTGAGGGGTGTACTCACTTTTGTGAGGTACTGTATGAGCATCATGTGTTAGCAAAAATCCCCCTCCCCCCAAAAAAAATAAAAAATTGAGCACTAATCTGCATACTTAGCTTTAACCATTAATTCCCTTTGCAAGCCAAAATTCTCCCCAAACACAAACAAAAATCCCCCCTCCTCCCAATACAAACTTCTCCCTGTTGAAACCTCCCCTCCCAGCAAAAAACAATATTTTCCCCATCCTCTCTCTAAGCTCAAATCCTCTCTCCTTTCCTGCTAGCACAACTCCCTCCCCAAAAAAGCACCCTGTTAGCACTCATGGATTGGATGTGTCGCTCCTTCCAACAGGTACTGCCATTCTTCTAGTGCCACTTTGATGGCCAAGAGCTCCTGATCTTCCACATCATAGTTCCTCTCAGCATATGACAATTTTTGGAAGAAGAATGCAATTGGGTATAGGGGAGCTTTGGACCCCTGCCGTTGTGACAGCACTGCTGCAACTGCTCTTTCAGATGGATCAACCTCAAGAACAAACGGCAGGGCTGAGTCAGGATGCTTCAGGATGGATGCAGGCATAAATAGCTTTTTCAAGGTTTCAAAGGCTGACTGTGCTCCAGAGGACCAGTAGAAACTTCCTGTAAAAATTGGCAAATCCAATGAAACGTTGGATAACTTTCTTATTCGTACTGGCCAGTCCAAGATGGTGGTAACCTTTTGTGGATCCATTTTAATGCCTTCAACTGAGAGGATTAAGCCAAGGAATTGGATGCTCTGTAGCTCAAATTCACACTTTTCTGGCTTGGCGTAGAGGCCATGCTGCCGGAGCTGGGTTAGTACACACTTGACATGCCTGTGGTGGTCATCAAATGAGGATGACAAGATTAGGCTATCATCCAGGTATAGTATGATGAATAGGTCTAGGTAATCCCGGAAGATGTCGTTGACAATATTTTGAAAGGTAGCCAGGGCATTACAAAGACCAAAGGGCATGACCAGGTATTCAAAATGCCCAAACCAGGTGCAAAATGCTGTCTTCCACTCATCCCCTTCTCTTATGCAAACTAAGTTATAGGCACCCCAGAGATCCAGCTTGGTGAAGATATTCGCAGATCCTAGCCTTTGAAATAACTTGGGTACCAGAGGCAGCGGATATCGATTTTTTTCAAAGTAATTTTGTCTACACAGGGGCGTAATGTGTGATCATTTTTTCAACAATGAAAATACCTCCCCCTGCCGGAGAGGTGGATGGACGAATAAATCCCTTCTTCAAATTATTGTCTATATATTCCCTCAGTGTGCCCAGTTCTAGCAGGAGCCAGGTACTGAAGAAGAAATCGTGATACGCCACTGTAACTACATGGCGCATTTCAGTATCAAAGTCCAGACAGGGCAGGGGCGAACGGTTGCCTGAGACCTCTTGTAGGCAATGTTGCTGACAAAAGGGAGAAGAAAATGTGATTTCTCCGGTGACCCAGCTGATGTGAGGATTGTGGGCCTGTAGCCATAGCATGCCTAATATGATAGGAAACAGAGGTGATGAAATGGCATCCAGGTGAAGTACCTCTTGATGGTGGTTGGAGTTGATGGCCGGCAGAGGCACTGTTTCCTGTGTAACTGGACCAGACTTAATGGTGGTCCCATCGGCCAGATGTACAGATAGTCTTTGGTCTTTGTTTGGAGTGGGATCAGATGTTTAGCTGCAAAGGACTAATCCACAAAGCAGCTACAGGCTTGGGAATCAATAACGGCGGACACCTGGATGTTCCTTCCTGGAAGCTGTTAGAGGATGGGGAGAGCGAGATGAGAAGGTTGGTTGGATAAAGGAGAGGTATGAGAGGATGAAACTGATAGACACTTACATAACTTGGCTGGGCAAGATCTCACGTAATGTCCGGGTTCTCCACAATACATGCACAGATTGAGCTGTCGGTGGCGTTGGCGCTCTTCGGCAATGAGAGATGGCTGAAGCAAGCACACCTGCATGGGCTCAGACGTGTCAGGAACAGGAATGGCTGGAGTTGGAGGAGCCAGACTGGGAATAATTCGGCACTTTAGGTAACATCCAGGTTGGACGATATTGTCCTGAAGATCTCTTAGATCGACATTCTCTTAAGTGTCAAACAATCTGTATAGAGAGATTGATAAGAGCATCCAGAGTCCGGAGTACACCTACCTGTGCTAGCTCATCCTTTAGGGGATCTGACAGGACCATGCGAAATTGGTAGTGGAGGGCAGCGTCATTCAAGTTTGTGTTAGAATTCCAATGCCTGAATTCAGCTACATAGTCTTGAGCCGCTTGGCGGCCTTGCTGGAGAGAATGTAGTGCTGT
Organism: Lithobates pipiens; assembly: GCF_037356315.1. NCBI lineage: Eukaryota > Metazoa > Chordata > Amphibia > Anura > Ranidae > Lithobates > Lithobates pipiens. The sequence goes on along the minus strand of NW_027507764.1, from coordinate 353,729,779 downwards.
TTCAGTGGTGGTAGTTAACTGAGGGTCCTTGTACAATTGTGACATGGAATCAAAGAAGGTGGTAAGGTTTGTCAATGATTCAGCTTTTTGTTCCAGGAGACGGTGTGCCCAGGCTTGTGGCTCATCCTGAAGCAGCGAAATGACAAACCCCACCTTGGTTACTTCCAAGGAGAAGGTACGGGGCTGTAAGACAAAGAAGAGTTTGCAAGCGTTGTGGAATTTTCTGTACTTGCTGGGTTCTCCAGTGAATCTTCGGATGTGGGTACCCTTGGTTCTGGTGGGAGCATGACCATGGCAGGTGAGGAAGATGTACTGGCTGCATTTGTCCCTTGAGGACTAGCAAGGGTTGAAAGGGTGTGGACTCGTCCTTCAAGCTGGGTGTAACCTTCTTTTAGACTTTTGACAGCTTGCATTAGACCTGTCATGTGTCGACAGAGCTCTTCCATAGGGGAGGTTCCTTGCTCGGGCTCAGACATGGCTGTCTGAGACATGGCTGTCTGATACTGTCACTTTTCCACATACCTTATGGATGAGCCCAGTAATGCAGAGGAAGGCCTCCCTTGGGTATCTGACTCACGGCCCCTGATAGAGCAGACAGGGGACTTGAGAGTACAGAATGGCATGAGTACCTGGCAGGTAGGTAGTCAGAAGAGTTGCTCCGAAGTTCCTGATGCCATAGGAATGAAGATTGGTGGGGTGAGATGTCAGCACAGCTGGCAGTAGAGGAGCTGGGTCAGCACAGCTGGCAGTAGAGGAGCTGGGTCAGCACAGCAGGCTTTAGAGGAGCTGGGCTGGCACAGCAGGCAATGCACAGGGGATCAGTCCTGAGGGATTTGGAGCACAGATCGGCACAGGCATATACAGGTTAAAGAAACCGGACAGGTGCAGCGACAGAGGCAGGTCGGAGTACAAGCTTGGTTGGCAACAGGCGGACAGCGTGGTAACAAAAGGAGCAGGCAGGATCAAAGTCAGGGACAAGCCAGGCAGGAATAGTCAAAGGAAAGCTGGGTCAGAACACAGGAAGAGGATCTCAAAGCAGGTTACAGGTAGCAGTGGTAAAAGGAAGCTGCAGATCAGACAGCACTGACTCTGTTTACAAGCCCAGTTTAAATAGGAAATCTGACTCCAAAACTCACACACCAGCGCTCGCAGACGTTCACCAGCAGAAAAATTATTTCTGTAGGGCATTTCCTGACAATTGGTGATGTAGCTCAGGGCAGAGTTCTGGGTGGCTTTGTTTGTTGTTAGCATTTTTGATTTTATTCACTAGGCAATTGGAAGCCAGTAGAGTGACTGACAAAGAGGGGTGGCAGACACTGAGTGGTTGGGAAGGTAGATGAGTCTGGCAGCAGCATTCATGATATATTGAGGGGATAGCCTGCAAAGAGTTAGGCCTATGAGAAGAGAGTTGCAATAGTCAAACTGAGAGATAGCAGGGGAGTCAATGAGGTTTGGTGGTTTCATTAAAAAAGGGTATTTTTTAGAGATGTTAAGAAGTTGACATTTAAAAGCTTTTAACGGGTGATAGATTTAAGGCTGAAAGGACACGTCAGATCTTAGGATTACATGTAGTACCTTGGCGTGAGGGGAGGGACTGATAGTTCTAATACTGATGTTCAGCATAGTTACATAGTTTAAAAGGTTGAAAAAACACAGGTTCATCCAGTTTCACCTATGTATGTATTTTGTATTTGTATTGTATTTGTATTGTATTTGTATTTTGTTTATGTGTTTGTTTTTTTTCTCTAATAATTCCCATAGCCTTGTAAATTCTGCTTCCTAAGGAAGACATTTAAACATTAGGTGAAAGGTGAACTTACCCTTTAATGTTAAGTGTGTTGTGACCATGTGTCCTCTTCAGGTGCCTTATGCCGTGTACACACGATCGTATTGTCCGGCGGAATTGGTCCGGCAAACAATCCGTCGGACTTTATGACGAACGGACTTGGCCACACACGGACACTCCGAAAGTGATGACCTACAGCACGTACGATGGGACTAGAAAAAGGAAGTTCAATAGCCAGTAGCCAATAGCTTCCTTCTTGTACTTGCTTCAGAGCATGCGTCATTCTTAGGACAAATTTTGAGTCAAAACTACTTTCTAGATCCGCTGGACTTTAAGATGAAAAAGTCCGCTGGAGCCCACCAATTCGATGCAGCCACTGTTCAGGTATTCTGACAACTGCTGATAGTCTGTCAGAATAAAATACCATAGCAGGGATATTTGTTTATTGATGCTGTTTTTAAAAAGTGTGAGGGAAGAGGCCAAAAAGTGTGTGGTGCCTAGGGCCCACAGGAAAATAAATCCAGGGCTTTAACTAGCCTATCCTTCATCCTGGACCATTTCATTAGTATTGTAGTAGAACATACAGTATAACGCTTTCTCAGTGTTAATGAATACAGTGTTTGGGTTATTATAAACAGTATGTTTAGACCTATAACCACACTTATCAGGGTTATGAGAGGAGCATTCCCTTGCAAATACTATCTGGCTGTGGACTTAGATTTCTATTCTCTTGGGTGTTCATGTTTATGTTACACTCATTTCCCTCATAAACAAGCTTTCAGGCTGTGACCTGAGGGAAATAAATACGTAAGTGAGGTTAGTCAGTGTGTTATTCAAAGCATGACGTTTTTAGCTTTATCTCTATAATTAGCTGATCCACCCTTTTAATTTATTCGAATTCTTAGTGTTTAATGCTGTTTTGAAAGGCCTTACTGGGATACTGTGTTCTGTAGCCATTGCTGAATTATAAGGGTGCCCATAGATTTTAGATGCCAGGAGACACAATACCCTCAGACATCACTGTTAGGGCATGTTTACACTTACATTGGTCACTGAAAAGCCACCTTCATGGATCACTTTGTACACAGCAGCATAGGAGCAGCTGCCTTGCATTAAGAAGCCAATACTGCCAACTCCTGAATTCCTGTTTTTTTTTTTTGCAGCCAAACTGCAAAGTTTTGACTGGGAATACCATGCTGCAATCTAGTGTTTGGCTCACAGTTGCGGTGAAGCCTCATTCACTTCGTAGGGTCATGTTCAGCAGCGGTAGAGCCAGCCAAACATGACAGGAAGGATCACGATTGTTGCATGCGTACAACCTCTTTGCAGCTGCAGCTTAACACTCATGAATAAAGCCATCTATCTAACCCCAATCAATTAATTGTTCATCCTGAATGTGGTTGCCCAGTAGACTTGCGTAGGATACTTACAGTACCTACCAGCACTATATGATAGCAAGCTACACATAGAGGATCCAGCCTCATAGTGATCATTCTCATGAAAGGCTGTTGTACAAAAATGCACCATCACTTCTGAATGTGATGTTTGTGCAAGGACAGTGGAATACAAATGTCCCTGCTTGCCTTAAAGTGGTTGTCAAGTTTCAAAGAAAAAGATATTATATTTACCTGCTCTGTATAATGGTATTGCATAGAGCGACCCAGAATCTCCTCTTTTGGGGTCCCCTGCTGGCACTCTTGGTTCCTTCTCTTTTTTGTGTGCCATCATAGGAAGCTGCTTCCTATGGGGGTACATGTGCGGACTCGATCCCGAACTCGGCCACGTGCATCCATAGACACACACACACAGCGTGGCTCGGCCCCATCTACTGTTCCCTCTTCACAGGATTTGACTGACAGCAGAAGGAACCATTCATTCCTGCTGCTCTCAGCCAAGCCTGTGAGAGAGGGGAGAGAACACCTGCAGACAAGGTAAGGTAATATATATAATTTTTCCTTTTGGGTTTAATACCATTTGAATTCTTTATTGAATTCCACAGCCTCTTTGGCTGTATACTTTTTCCATTATTGTTACTATCTAGCCAGTTCAAGGAACAATTAACCTAGCAATATTAATGAACTTCTTAAAAAAAAGAATGCACCAGTGGTGGTGGTGTTGGAGTATTAATTTCTGCTATTCATGTACTGTCCTTGATAGAAGGTAGCTAAATCTTTTTGATGTACTGATATTCGATGGTTCATTCTGGAGTGCAAGGATACAAAGTACTGTAGATTTCCACCTTCATCCTCCCTAATGAGCTGGAGGGTTTTCTTGTATAAGAACTATGAAGAATCCAGCTACAGAAAGTGCTACAATACATTGAGCTGTTAAAAGCAAAGAGTGGCCCAATTCCTTGATCATTGTATTTTGTGGTGTTTCAGTTATTTTGTCTTCCTTTGTATTGTATTACAGTTACTGTACTTTTCACTTCCCTGAATATTCAGTTATCTGGTTCAGCTATCTTGTCTCTTTATCTTTACACTACAGAGTTTACATGTGAATATGACCAAATCTGAAACTGCTATGTGCAATATCTTTCGCAATATCAAAAATTCTGAGACTTGTATTTATTTGACTGTAATACAGTATCTCACAGAAGTGAGTACACCCCTCACATTTTTGTAAATATTTTTTTCTATCTTTTCATTAACAGGACAGGTTCCACTCAGAACAGACCTCGCCATGGTCAACCAAAGAAGTTGAGTGCACGTGCTCAGCGTCATATCCAGAGCTTGTCTTTGGGAAATAGACGTATGAGTGCTGCCAGCATTGCTGCAAAGGTTTAAGGGGTGGGAGGGTCAGCCTGTCAGTGCTCAGACCATATGCCGCACACTGCATCAAATTGGTCTGTACGGATGTTGTCCCAGAAGGAAGCCTCTTTTCAAGATGATGCACAAGAAAGCCTGCAAACAGTTTGCTAAAGACAAGCAGACTAAAGACATGGATGACTGGAACCATGTCCTGTGGTCTAATGAGACCAAGATAAACGTATTTGGTTCAGATGGTGTCAAGCGTGTGTGGTGGCAACCAGGTGAGGAGTACAAAGAAAAGTGTGTCTTGCCTACAGTCAAGCATGGTGGTGGGAGTGTCATGGTCTGGGGCTGCATGAGTTCTGCTGGCACTGGTGAGCTACAGTTCATTGAGGGAACCATGAATGGCAACATGTACTGTGACATACTTAAGCAGAGCATGATCACCTACCTTCGGAGTCTGGGCCTCATGGCAGTATTCCAACATGATAACGACTCCAAACACACCAAGATGACCACTGCCTTGCTAAAGAAGCTGAGGGTAAAGGTGATGGACTGGCCAAGCTTGTCTCCAGACCTAAACCCTATTGAGCATCTGTGGGGCACCCTAAAAGGGAAGGTGGAGGAGCACAAGGTCTCTAACATCCACCAGCTCCTTGATGTCATCAAGAGGACTCCAGTGGCAACCTGTGAAGCTCTGGTGAACTCCATGTCCAAGAGAGTTAAGGCAGTGCTGGAAAATAATGGTGGCCACACAAAATATTGCCACTTTGGGCCCAGTTTGGACATTTTCACTTAGGGATGTATTCACTTTTGTTGCCAGCGGCTTAGACATTAATGGCTGTGTGCTGAGTTATTTTGAGGGGAAAGTAAATTTACACTGTTATACAAGCTGTACACTCACTACTTTACATTGTAGCAAAGGGTAATTTCTTCAGTGTTGTCACATGAAACGATATAATAAACTATTTACAAAAATGTGAGGGGTGTACTCACTTTTGTTAGATACTGTACATTGAAAGCAGTGAGTTGTTATCTTGAGCAATGCACCTATTATAGGTCCAGGACTTCCTGCAGCTTCTCAGAGCCGTGGAAGGTTTAACAGCACTTCTAGGCTGGGTCACTCTCCAGCAGGCAAAGCACCCTGCTATTCTTTGCTCTGCACCCTATATACCCCTCTCAGCCCTCTGCTGGTTACACTCCCGATCAGGGATTGGCTGAGGCTTGTATACAGGCTCCACCCTCCCTGCCCACTATGTTCCAGTGCCCTTTGGAAAGACAGGGGGAGACAAGCAAGCTTGCAGCTGCAGAGTCCAGAGTAGACAAAAATAATTAATCAGCTTCATTAGTCCCAAAAAGGGACTATATTTACCTGTACAACCTATACTAGCACCTAACTAGGAGATTGCTACATTGGGTAAATGTTGTCTTTGATAGTGACATCTGGAAATTAAACCAATTTATGCTTCTTTGGAACTTGGTATCTAAAGCTTCCATATGACCCCAGTAAACCTCAAAACCTACGCTTTGGCTATCAGTTAAAATGAAAGTTAATAAGGACAGGCATTAAAGTAGTACTGGCCAAAGTTCTTATGGCACAAGGTTAAAATGCACTTCAACAGGGCTGAATTGAGATCTAAAAATATCTAAAGCCTCACGCACATTGGGCATTTAGCCCCTTTGATTTAGGTGTAGGTAGAAGGTACAGGTGCACCGTCCAGACCCGCTGCCGGCAGCCTGTCAAACTCTTTGAAAGGCTAACAGCTGCTGCAGCTAGACAGGGCAGAGCAGTGCACCTAATGATTTTTACATTTAGGGCAGTATGCACCCAGGGACCAATGCTCAGACCGCCAACTGCTTGCAATCCAGGCTTTCATACCTGGGTGTATGCTACCCTAAACATTGGTACTTGGTGCACTGTGCAGCCATAGCAGCTGTCAGTTTGTCATAGAATTTGGGCTGGATGGTGCACATGTAACTGCACCGGGTTAAACACATGTGCATGAGGCCTAAAAGAAAAAAGATGTAATTCTCACTTGTACACCATTTTCCTGGTGCATGTTATGGCAGCGTTATGCATACCATGGGTTGACGCTTTGGACCCCACAGGACCAATTATCTATAAAACTTCCCCCAGCTAAAAACACCATTCTTGTAACTATGACAAGCATTAGACAGACTGTGGATATGCATAGAGGAGGGTCCCAAACACAGCGTACCTAGCAAAGCCATTAATATACAGGTGAAGGCAGCCTCAGCCTGCTTCATCCAAAGCCACCCCCAAAGCCCTTCACCCTGCCCATAGGACTTAAAGTGGAAGTAAACCCATGGATTTAAACAGTTAAAAAAAAAAGGCATGCCGGGAATGCTAACTGCACATTGGCTGTGCTTTCAGCCAAACTATCAAACCATCCAATGGCTGGTGTCATAACGAATCACATGTGTAGCACCATAGCAGTTGAAGATTAAACAGAGGCAGAGATGGCAGCTTCCTTGGTTGAAAACGATAGGGGAGTTTACTTCCACTTTAATCATGATTAATCACCATGTGGGTGGGGTGAAAGGCGTTAATGGCGTGGCTTTGGATGAAGCTGGCTGGGGCTGCTTTCACTTGTATACTAATGGCTTTGCTAGGTGTGCGGTATTAGGTACCTTTCTCTATGCATATCCACAATATGTGAGGAGTTAGACAGACACCTGCATAGGCAGCACCCATTGCAGGAAACAGCGGATGGATTTATAGGAGCCTGAGCAGAGACCCTAAGTTTTATGAGGTTATTAAGCATTAAATAGGCATTATAATTAACAAAAGGATGGTTTAAAATTGCATGCTGCCATTAGATGTACCAGGACAAGGCAAGACATTTTTAATTTTTCTGGCAAATCATGGAAATATACAATAACATTCAGGGCTGCTGATAGAAACCATGGGGCCCCGTACAGCCTACCTGATGGGGCCCCCTTCTGCCCCAACCTCAACCCCACCTATCCATCCAGCGAAAGGGCTGATATAGGTGGGAAGGGGTTAATGATGCCAAGAGGTGCCCATGTCTTACTTTGTAAACTTACAATCTTTTTTTATTTATGTGCATTATATTAAAATATGCAGCAAAGTCAGTATAACTGGCAGAAGATGCGGGGGGTATGTCAGTAGAACAACGGACAGAGTCCCCTCCATCACAGAAGAGCCCCCTCCATCACAGCAGAGCCCCCTCCAGCAGAGCCCCCTCCATCACAGCAGAGCCCCCTCCATCACAGCAGAGCCCCCTCCATCACAGCAGAGCCCTCTCCATCACAGCAGAGCCCTCTCCATCACAGCAGAGTCCCCTCCATCAGAGCCCCCTCCATCACAGCAGAGTCCCCTCCATCACATCAGAGCCCCTTATATCACATCAGAGCCCCTTGTATCACATCAGAGCCCCTTGTATCACAGCAGAGCCCCCTCCATCACAACAGAGTCCCCTCCATCACAGCAGAGTCCCCTCCATCACATCAGAGCCCCCACCATCACAGCAGAGTCCCCTTATATCACAGCAGAGTCCCCTTATATCACAGCAGAGTCCCCTTATATCACAGCAGAGCCCCCTCCATCACAGCAGAGCCCCCTCCATCACAGCAGAGTCCCCTCCAATCACAGCAGAGTCCCCTCCAATCACAGCAGAGTCCCCTCAGAGCCCCCTCCATCACAGCAGAGCCCCCACCATCACAGCAGAGTCCCCTTATATCACAGCAGAGTCCCCTTATATCACAGCAGAGCCCCTTATATCACAGCAGAGCCCTTTGTATCACAGCAGAGCCCCCTCCATCACAGCAGAGCCCCCTCCATCACAGCAGAGTCCCCTCCATCACAGCAGAGTCCCCTCCATCACAGCAGAGCCCCCTCCATCACAGCAGAGCACCTCTCAACATCAGTCCCCATTTCAGGTTGGTGGGGGAGGGGGCTTCTCAGGAGGTGTTAGGATCGTTTACATTACAAAACATTTCTGACTGTTCGTGTTGTGTCTGTGCTGGCAGGCCAGATGCAGTGTCAGTGGGCCTGTTTTAACCTGTGCCAACATGAGAAAACTCTCCTGCACAGCAGCATGTCTCTTACCTAAGAAGCTCCCGTCCTGGGCTGCTAATTAGACTTCTCTCCTCCAACCAATGAGAGCAGCGGAGGGGTGTGGTCTTGGGTCTGTGGAGAAGGCAATCTAGAAGCTCTGGACTGGATTACAGAGCTCAGCTGAGGTCCTGGGAGGCACAGATTCCTGGATTCTGTTTCCAGGATTTTGTAATGGAAAGATCCAGTGTGTAGTGTACAATGAGCGCAGGGAGCCACTTGTAAATTAGAAAGCGTTTTTTGGGTTTTCTCCACTGAACTGTCTTTGAAGCTGCACAGGCCCCCCCCTGCTGGCCGGGCCCGGTACAACAGGGCTGGCTGTACTGGCTTATCAGCGGCCCTGATAACATTTAATGTGTATGCAGGGCCAAAAGAACATGAGCATAATGTTTCATACCAGGTACCATCTACAGGCCTCCTGCCTTTAGGTCTGTATTAGTCTCCACTTGCCGCCAGTTACCCGCTAAAAAAATTAAAAAGCCGATGTTCTTCTGTTGCCCTCTTCTTCCATTGTGTTGTCGTCCGCTGTCTGACATCTGTTATATAGCCATGTGGCGTGGCTATCCGATGACGTCACCCAAAGAGACCGCCCTTGTAACATCACAGGGGGCGGGCTCTCCAGGTGACATCATCTGATGGCCACGCCCCATGGCTATAAAACAGATGCTAGACAGCAAACAACGCAAAGGAGGAAGATGGCAACAGACACATTTTTTAATTATTTTAGCGTATAACCGGCAGCGAGGAAGAGACAACAGTGGCGGGAAAGACGGCAGGAGGCGGCGGCGGGAAGAGACAGAGGTGGAGTGAATGGCACCGGGAGAAGACAGAGCTATTAATAAAGGAATTGTCAAAAATTGTCTATTTTTTTTTTTTACATTTCACTGCCTTTTTGGTGAATGGGTAGGGTTAGTATTTACCCGATACCCATTCACATAGGGTGGGGGGCCGGGATCTGGTTAAAGGGGGCCCCCAGATTCCGATAAGCCCCACCCCCGCAGACCCTGAAACCACCGGCCAGGGTTGTCGGGAAGAGACCCTTGTCTCCATCAACACGGGGCAAAGTGCTTTGGGGTGTGGGGGCGCAGAGTCCCCCTCGTCCCAAAGCACCCACACCCCCATGTTTAGGGCATGCAGCCTGGTTTCCTGACCTGCCGGGCTGCATGCTCGGATAAGGGCCTGGTATGGATTTTGGGGGGACCCAATGCCATTTTTTTTTAAATTAACAAATCCATACTAGACCTGAAGGGCCTGGTACGGGCTTTGCGGGGGGGGGGGGGGGGGCACACTGTTTTTTTCTTTGCCAGCAATTTTTTACATTTAGCTGTCAGCTGGGAACCCTGCTGACAGCTGATGACTCATCGGTTGTTAAGGACGCAGCGGTTGGCTTCCCGGCCCCCTCCTTAGAAACCAGCTATATACAGTGTGTTTAATGAGGGAAAAGACGGGTTTAAAAATGGATGTCAGCGGATTGGATGTAAGCGGATCATCTGCTAACATCTGTTTTTCGCACATACAGTTTTTTTTTAAGGATGAAAACATTGGGTTTTCTTCCGTCATAAAAAACAGAGCTTAACGGAGACAGATGTCAGTGGATATCAGCGGAAGTCCGCTAACATCCGCTATCCCATAGAGATACATGTACGTCTGTTTTTCATCCGTCAAGGAATGGATGAAAAACTGACATACTGAAAGGCCGTGTGAAAGGGGCCTAAAGCAGTTTTACATACCTGATCCATCCTCCACTCCCACAGGCTCCTCCTCGCTGCTAGACAGGTCTCTGCAGCCTCTTCTCCCTTACACTCCGGCAATCAGATACCCGTGACATCACCAAGACCAATATAGAGCACTGCATTAGATGTAAGGTCATATAGGGACAGTCCACTGCCAGAGTATAGTAGAGCACGGTGTAGCGCACCCCCTAATGATCCGCAAGTAGAAAAGGATCCCCCATCCCGCACAACCAGGCGCACCATATCTTCATAGCACACTTAAGTCAGAAAAACAGTCTAGTGCTTTGTTTTTATATTTTATTGAGGGGAATAAGCTTGGATAGGGATAGGGATACCATGGGATACCCACTTGATCAAAGTAGTTGGACTCTGCAGGGACAAAACTATATATAATCCGTACATACACTTCTCCTTCTACCTCCAGCACAATCTTGCTTATAGAACTGCATATGCCAGGACCAGCTGGCACTGTATGGATGGTCTGACAAGTGCAATCAGACCAATAGTGATTGCCCTTTGCAGGTAGGGACGTTGGACCCTTTTGGTAGCAAAGAAAGTCCTAGTGCCCAGCTGTCTTCCTCCTGTGGTTACTGATCCCAGCACCAACTATTCAGGCACTGCCAGCCCGCCTGGCTGCAGCTGCCCCTTTCTCTAGCCCTCCTGACTAAGACTCCTCAGTCTTTCCAGACTGACTCTGCATCCATCCCAGACTGCTCGCACTCAGTCTTCTCAAGCATGCCTCTCTGTCCTCTGACTATAACACTGACCAGCCCTACTGGCTGTCTTCCTCCCTAGAGATTTGTCTGGCAGTGTTCTTGCTGTCCTCCACTTTGCTCCGGTGTTTCCTGTCAGGACACCTCTGTTTGTCATGAAGACACCCAAGCCCGGGCCAGTGTTCACCCCCCCCCCCCAGACTAGGGGGTACCTAAAAGGGCCAATGAAAGCCTAACACTCCATCTCCAGCTTTTACCCAAACTCCATTGCCCCACTTGGGCTTACCCAAAATATTTGAGGAGCCCACCCCCTGCCAACCCATCTGTTGGAGATTTGTCAGGGCCCACAGAATATTCCAGGCGGCTCCACCTTCACTCCCATTCTTTTATAGTCTTCTACCAGTTTGTAGAAGTAAGGGGAGGTCTCAGAGATGCTGCCTTTGAGTCATCCAGCCCTCCTGGAGTTGCCCACCCAGCCCAGATAAAATATGACAACACAGGCCTGGCTCCCAGCCAAGCCTGACAATTTACCTATACTAACAAAACCTATTCTACTTCCAGCACACTAGAGGGTGCTACAGTTGTTTACCAGAGGAGTAGCATGTATGCAGGTGCAGGTTTCCTTCTGTACTTATAGAGACCCCGCTTGCTAAAGTGATTGGTGCAGGGAGAGGTTCCTGCTAATAGGGTCAGAAGAGGGGCAACTGCAGAAATGAAACATAGTAATGTGGAGCTCTTCCTAGCAGCAGTTTAGTGCTGTCCCGCACTGCAAACTACCACCCTTTTAGTGGAAGCTTTCCTTCACTAATACAGGTTCAAGCCTGGTAACACTTTGTAAACACAAACTGTTGCAACTCCTTATATCAGTGCCTTCAAGAACTGTCATTATTCATTACTGCTAACCCATATACAATACACAAGATAATTAATAACAATCAAGAACTCAGTGTGGTCTCTCTCTGACTGGGTACTTTTGGCCTAGGGCCCACCTACAAGAGGATCAGGTAAGTAAAGGTGTTTTTACCATTCCCCAGACTAAATGAGCTTTTAACACTACTCTACTGTAACCATTTTAAATATATTTAGTTTGTTGCTAGAATTTACAATGTATAAGAATCTTCATCCCCCCCTTCTCTGTATTTGTCTTACTGTCTATCTGAAAATTCTACCCAGAACTTAAAGTGATGTTAAAGCTTCAAATATTTTTTTCATTAAAATATTAAACATGTTATATTTCCCTGCTCTGTGGTATTTCACAGAGCATCCCTGATCCTCTTCTTCTAGAGTCCCCTGCTGTCGCTCCTGGCTCACTCCTCCTCTTCGGTGAGTGCCCCCATAGAAAGCCACTTTCTATGGGGGCACTTGTGCAGGCTCGCTCCCAAACCACCCTGTCTGTGTCTATGAACTAAGACAGGACAGCTCGGTCCCTTATTAAAAGATTTGACTGACAGCAGCAGGAGCCAATGGCGCCCACTGATATCAAGGTAAAAAACCTTAAGGCTTTAGAACCACTTTAAAGTATAAAAACTTAGTTTCTTATTTTCTTAGTTTTGGATAACGTGGAGATGGGTTAGAATACCTGTCAGTTATAATTGATGAGCCCTCGTTAGGGAGATTTACCCTCTCTATATGTCCTGTTTACCATTATCTTTGAAAGTGAGAGTAAAGAAAAATCCAGAATTTTGGGTTGTCGTCAGAAAAGTAGTACAGGGGGAATATTTAAATGGGGACACTAGTTCTGGTGACCCAGGGCGACCCAATGGAATTCCTTAACTTGCAGGGATTTCTCACTTCCTGTTTTTGGCTATGGGATGGGAACTGAAGGTAAATCTTTACGTCTAGAGGAAAAAAGATTTAATCTTCAAATGTGGAAAGGTTTCTTCACAGTAAGAGCTGTGAAAATCTCCAAAGGTGGTTCTGGCCAGCTCAGATTGCTTTAAAAAAGGCCTGGATTCTTTCCTAAATGTACGGTACATAATATATCTGGGTACTAACATTTATAGGTAACGTTGATCCAAGGAAAATCAGATGGCCTCTCAAGAGATCAGCAAGGAATTTTTTCCCCTGCTGTAGCAAATTGGAATATACTGTGCTGGGATTTTTTGCCTTCCTCTGGATCAACTGTGGGTATAGGATTGTGTATATGGGATATTTTTTAGTGGTTTTTTTTGGTTGAACTATATGGACTTTTTTCAATATATGTAACTATGTAAATCTCCCCAATGGAACACAGATGGCAAAAAATCTGAAAAGGGTTATAGCATTTCCTTACTCTATCCAAAATGTAAAAAAAAAAAATTGTATCATTTTCACAATGCCACGAGACAAAGCATTGCAGCCACGGAAATATTTGAAAAGCCCCTGGCTGCCATTGAACAGTTTAGTTGGGCAGATGGTGAAAATGAAGAGCATCTGCCTGTTTTTTTTTTTGTCCTCCTGGCTGCCCATTAGAATGAAGCCTTTACTTTGTTTATATTTCACAGATAATTTATCCTACAGTAACAAGGAATATAAGAGGAAGATCTCCTGGCCGGAGTCCTAGACTGTGTTAAGAACAGGGCGGGTGGTTGAACTTCTGATTTAATTAGGGTCAGGTACACCCAACCCAAGTGAATTCACTGGGTGTGATTATTTGGTATTGGGCAATAACTTCATACAGGTACAACATCTGCTTTCCAGAATGACTGAAACATATGTTTATGTTCCCTTGAGCAGGTTACACAATGATTATCTTACAATTTTTCACTTTGAGTGATAGGCCCTTTCACATGATCGACCCGCTCGGATCTGCCTGTCCATTTTTCAAGCAGATCCGAGCGGGCCACCCATTGACCTCCATGGGCAGGTGGATATCAGCAGGGATGCGTCCGCTGACACCCACCGACAAGATCTGCTCAAAACAGACGGATGTCGATACATTCACCATACATTCAGCCGATAGGGTGGGATCGAATGAATACGGACATGCTGTCTGTTTTTATCTGATCTCCCCATAGAGAATAGCGGGCTCTGACAGGTCTGTCCCTGCACAGTGAGCGTAGACGGACCTGTCATCAGCCTTATTATCATGGATCAATGGAGCAATCCTCAGCTGAGCTAGCAGAGTCCATCCAACGGATCCGCTCCGTGTCAACCCAGCCTAGCCTTTTTCACAAGGAATCTAGCATTACTTTGACTTTTTTACAGCTTCTGTATGTGACATCCTTACCTCTCAATTCCAGTTTTAGGAACGAAACCTGGAAGATGTGAAGTTGAATTGAACATTTGTATACAGTGTTCTCCTGTGTTCAGAAATTATGTTCCTGTACCTCTGCAGGCCTGGATCTATGGGTTGTTGGGATGGTCTGCACTTCCCTAAAGCCTCGTACACACGCTTAGATTTTCAGACGAACAAACGTCCGTTTTTTGTGGCATGCTTGTCTCATGCTGAAAGTGAAGGGGTTACTCACAATACAAACATTTTCGTACTACAGAATACGTCAGAATTTACGTAATGTGCTGAATAGTTTTGTATGTATTCTTTTGTTTCTGAGCATGCGTAGCCTTGCTCTTATGATTTTTTTCCGTACGAAAACCATACTAATGAAACAAAAATCTGACATTGAGCTCACATTTGATAAAAATTTTAAGGTCTGCACATCCAGCTTTTTACTGACGCAAAAGCGAAATTGGCTGTCGAAAAGCACCATACTAACGATCTGAAAATCGGCAAACAGCTCAACGTATACATTTTTCTATCCGATTTTCATATAGTGTGTACAGGCCTTAAGTCTCCACTAATCTGTAAGCCAGTCTGATGGGGCAATTGATATAAGGGGACATTTTGTTGAGGACAACTGCTGCCCCTTATATTGGGTGTCCCTAATAGGGATGAGTTTGATGTTCGGGTTGAACACAAGTTCGCCGAACAGCGAACATAATGGGCCGTTGGGAAATTCGAGCACAGCGGAACGCCCCATAATGCACTGCAAGATCACAGTCCTGTATGATGATTGGCCAAAGCATGCACCTGACCTGCATGCTTTGGCCAATCACAGCGCGGTCTGCTAAGAGAGCCATAATGTGCTCAGGGGGACTAAGTCCACGCCCCACACTATATAAGGCTGCTTACATAGCGGCCATGTGTAGTGTTGTTGGTGTGGACAGAGAGATAGCTTGAGTTAGATTAAGCAGGCAGGTTATTCAGTTAGTAGCAGTGTATTTGATATATATATATATATATATACATACAGTGGTGTGAAAAAGTGTTTGCCCCCTTCCTCATTTCCTGTTCCTTTGCATGTTTGTCACACTTAAGTGTTTCGGAACATCAAACCAATTTAAACAATAGTCAAGGACAACACAAGTAAACTCAAAATGCAATTTGTAAATGAAGGTGTTTATTATTAAAGGTGAAAAAAAATCCAAACCATCATGGCCCTGTGTGAAAAAGCGATTGCCCCCTAAACCTAATAACTGGTTGGGCCACCCTTAGCAGCAACAACTGCAACCAAGCGTTTGCGATAACGTGCAATGAGGCTTTTACAGCGTCCTGGAGGAATTTTGGCCCACTCATCTTTGCAGAATTGTCCTAATTCAGTTACATTAGAGGGTTTTCGAGCATGAACGGCCTTTTTAAGGTCATACCACAACATCTCAATAGGATTCAGGTCAGGACTTTGGCTAGGCCACTCCAAAGTCTTCATTTTGTTTTTCTTCAGCCATTCGGTGGTGGACTTGCTGGTGTGTTTAGGATCATTGTCCTGCTGCAGAACCCAAGTTCGTTTCAGCTTGAGTACACGAACAGATGGTCGGACATTCTCCTTCAGGATCTCTTGGTAGACAGCAGAATTCATAGTTCCTTTTATCATGGCAAGTCTTCCAGGTCCTGAAGCAGCAAAACAGCCCCAGACCATCACACTACCACCACCATATTTTACTGTTGGTATAATGTTCTTTTTATAAAAAAGCTGATCACCGGCGGCCGTGATCGGGACATCAGTCCCGATCACGGCCAGCCCTGCCAGTGCCCATCTGCCCCCTGCCAGTGCCCACCTGCCCCCTCATAACTATTCATAATAAAAAATTAGTGCCCCCCGTCAGTGCCACCCAGCAATGCCCACAGTGCCACCCAGCAGTGCCCACAGTGCCACCCAGCAGTGCCCACAATCTGCCTCAACAAAGGTGCTGCACCCCAGTGCCACATATCCGTGCCCATCAGTGTCATCTACCAGTGCCCATCAGTGCCCAGCAGTGCCGCCCATCAGTGCCCAGCAGTGCCACCTATCAGAGCCACCTATTAGTGCCACCTATCAGTGCCCATCAGTCCCATCTATCAGTGGTACCTATCAGTGCCCATCCGTGCCACCCATCCGTGCCACCCATCTCTGCCACCCATCCGTGCCACCCATCCGTGCCCATCTTTGCCCATCAGTGCCACCTTATCTGTGCCCATCGGTGCCGCCTTATCTGTGCCTATTAGTGCTGCCTTAACTATGCCTATCAGTGCCCACCAGTGCAGCCTATCAGTGCCCACCAATGCAGCCTATCAGTGCCCACCAATGCAGCCCATCAGTGCCCACCAGTGCAGCCTATCAGTGCCGCCTCATCAGCGCACTTCAATGAAGGAGAAAAATGACCTGTTTGCAAAATTGTATAACAAACTATTAAACATGATTTTTAATTTTTTGTTTTTTTGCATCTTTTTTTGTTTGTTTAGCAAAAAATAAAACTCCCAGCTGTGATTAAATACCACCAAAAGAAAGCTCTATTTGTGGGAAAAAAATGATAAAAATGTCATTTGGGTACAGTGTTGTATGCCCGCGCAATTGTCATTCAAAGTGCATCAGCGCTGAAAGCTGAAAATTGGTCTGGGACTGAGGGGGGTTTAAGTGCCCAGTAAGCAAGTGGTTAAAACACAAGTTACAGTGTTGTCACCAAAAAAGAAAAATAATAAGTAATGAGCTAACGTTTCTTGCACCCAACACGTTTTGGAGTGAGTATGTGGTTCTCCTTCTTCAGGGGTTTGGTTTTTAGCAAGAAAGTTAACATGGAATGACAACTGTTGCCGATTAAAAGCATGGAAGTACACATAGGTCACTTCAAAGTTGCTTGAGATAAAGGGTTCAACACAAAGGCATAACTCAATGACAGGGAGGTGGCTGGCCCAAAACTACTGGTCCACCTCTCCCACACACACAACACCAACCAAAGAGGCAAATACCAGGGGGCTCACTGTGGCCAAAAATAGGAAGGACCCTGAAAAGTTGCATGAAAGTTGCTTGACTATACAAAGAGGAGTATTGTTATATATTGTAGAGGGGCCACATACACCAAACTGGTGTAAACTTGTGACCGCTCGCTCCAGCATCCAGTTCAAGACTGGCTCAGAGTAGTTTGCCTTCCAATGCAGCTGCAAAAGCGGCCTATTCCACCGGCTCCTTTTCCACAGTCACTCCTTCCATAGCCCCACCATCATGTACGAAGGAGTCCCCAGAATTATTCAACCACAGTGTCGGTTAAATACTTCTGGAGTAACGTGAGCTTAGAGAGAGGGGGTGCCACAGAAGGACAAGATACTGGCAGTCATGTTCCCCCAGCTGCAGCATACTGCCAATTTTGCTCCAGTGAAGGGGAGGGAGGGGATGATGAGATCACTGACTGTACTTGGGTGCCTGAGAGAAGAAAGGACGAAAGTGAGGAGGAGAAGGAGGAGGCACAACTCCAACGAAGGCAGGATGTCCTCTAGGGGCAGCCACCCTATTGCATCACACCGCAGAGTTCCACGGGTGCAGGGCACTCTTGTCTCCCCCACTGAATTTTAAAAGTTCCTTGATGTGGGCGTTTTTCGACACGTGTGCAGCAGATCACACCGTTGCTGTTCGTAATCTATGTCTGAAGCGAGAAGAGGAGAGCACAAGGGTTGGGACTTTATATGAAGCACAGGATAGCAATTGAGTAATTGAGGTTGAACGAGGGAATTTTTATTCACATCGGTGGCTTGTAAATATACATATACTGTTCATATCAGAATAGATGGTAAATACAGTGACAAAAATATCCATGATAGTACAATTGTCTCAGAATATGACAACTGGTGTCAAATAGTCAAAAATTATACAGGGTAACAAAGCAGTAAATACAGTCATAAGCAATTGTCATGAGTAAAACTCTAATAAAATTCCGTAGTTCCACCAAGGCAGGGTTTAAATAAATGAATAAATGAAAGATAAAATTTGCAGGACCTAAGGCCTCACTGAGCCTGTTAGGGGTAATAATGGTGTCATAACTTGAAAATCTGGATATAAGTAGATGGAAACACGGCATTAAATAGCTCTACGCGTTTCGTGGCTGACATGCCACTCATCAGGAGCATGCACGTGGTAGTCTAAAGAAAAAAATAGTAAGGACATGGTCAGAATTTTAAAATGGTTCAGGGGAGTGGGGTAAAAACCAAAACAGCCCCAAAATACATACTTACTAATGAAGATCCGTTAGTTAATGGTGTGATAACGGGGTGCCGAGGCATCAAATACCACCCCCATCCGGGAGCCCTGGCAGACAGCCCACCAGAGGCGCACACGCAGGCACAGATCCGGGCGGGCATGAAACTACGAGGCAAAGCTGTGTGAAAGTGAAGGAAATTAGACTAGACTAGTGGTCAAAGGTGACTAGGAAGTAAGAAAGAATGAAAAGGGAAAACAGCACCGTTGTTGAAAGAGAGTGAAAATTGTGATGCTAGGAAGCAAAGTAGGCAGGCGGAGAGGCTGCCATACAAACAGTAACAGAGGCATAGGTGGGTCAATTAGATAAAACAGAAACTAAAGTACCAGTTAAAAATAATACTATAGTGTAGGTGTACCTATGGTGACAACAAGATCAAAAGGAGGAGGAATTCCGAGTTGTGTGTTTTGGTGTGATGAGAGCCTCGAGTGTCAAGACCGCCCTGGAGACATTCCGCCATATAAACGCCCCCGCAGGACCGCCCACCAACGTCACGCCGTATGGCAGGTATGGGGGAGGGGGGGGGTGATGCCGGTCAGGATAACAATATCCCACCAGCCAACACCTGAACACCTCCGTTGCCAACGAGTTTGAAAAGCCCAACCGCAAGCACGTGACAGCGCGGCGAACGCCGCACGTGCAGCGTGGGATGCGTGACGTCGACGCGCAGTGCGGCACCCCCGCCTCCCACACACGCACAAGGCGGGGGATCGGCGGAGGTCCGCAGTGCGCGTCACGGCCCCCGGATGAGGAAAGAAACACAACACCACGGCAGCCAATCCCACACAGCAGAAGCCAACGCTTCAAACACATAGTGTAAGTTGGATTGATATACAGATATAAATGGATAAACAATAAAACAAATAACAAAACAGGGGAGGCTCAACATTAGGTCAAATAGTGCAAGAGTGGTAGTCACAATATAATAATAATAAAGCTAGAACATGTGCTTCCATCCCTAGTTATATTGAGAAAAACACAGGAGGCATTTAGGGACTTTTAGGAGACCTAGACCTGGTAAGGTCACGTATGTCCATCCCTATGGGACTTTAAATGAAATCATGACCCGGTAAGGTCATACATTTCCATCCCTTATATCGAGAAGAGGAGAGCACAAGGGTTGGGACTTTATATGAAGCACAGGATAGCAATTGAGTAATTGAGGTTGAACGAGGGAATTTTTATTCACATCGGTGGCTTGTAAATATACATATACTGTTCATATCAGAATAGATGGTAAATACAGTGACAAAAATATCCATGATAGTACAATTGTCTCAGAATATGACAACTGGTGTCAAATAGTCAAAAATTATACAGGGTAACAAAGCAGTAAATACAGTCATAAGCAATTGTCATGAGTAAAACTCTAATAAAATTCCGTAGTTCCACCAAGGCAGGGTTTAAATAAATGAATAAATGAAAGATAAAATTTGCAGGACCTAAGGCCTCACTGAGCCTGTTAGGGGTAATAATGGTGTCATAACTTGAAAATCTGGATATAAGTAGATGGAAACACGGCATTAAATAGCTCTACGCGTTTCGTGGCTGACATGCCACTCATCAGGAGCATGCACGTGGTAGTCTAAAGAAAAAAATAGTAAGGACATGGTCAGAATTTTAAAATGGTTCAGGGGAGTGGGGTAAAAACCAAAACAGCCCCAAAATACATACTTACTAATGAAGATCCGTTAGTTAATGGTGTGATAACGGGGCGCCGAGGCATCAAATACCACCCCCATCCGGGAGCCCTGGCAGACAGCCCACCAGAGGCGCACACGCAGGCACAGATCCGGGCGGGCATGAAACTACGAGGCAAAGCTGTGTGAAAGTGAAGGAAATTAGACTAGACTAGTGGTCAAAGGTGACTAGGAAGTAAGAAAGAATGAAAAGGGAAAACAGCACCGTTGTTGAAAGAGAGTGAAAATTGTGATGCTAGGAAGCAAAGTAGGCAGGCGGAGAGGCTGCCATACAAACAGTAACAGAGGCATAGGTGGGTCAATTAGATAAAACAGAAACTAAAGTACCAGTTAAAAATAATACTATAGTGTAGGTGTACCTATGGTGACAACAAGATCAAAAGGAGGAGGAATTCCGAGTTGTGTGTTTTGGTGTGATGAGAGCCTCGAGTGTCAAGACCGCCCTGGAGACATGCCGCCATATAAACGCCCCCGCAGGACCGCCCACCAACGTCACGCCGTATGGCAGGTATGGGGGAGGGGGGGGGTGATGCCGGTCAGGATAACAATATCCCACCAGCCAACACCTGAACACCTCCGTTGCCAACGAGTTTGAAAAGCCCAACCGCAAGCACGTGACAGCGCGGCGAACGCCGCACGTGCAGCGTGGGATGCGTGACGTCGACGCGCAGTGCGGCACCCCCGCCTCCCACACACGCACAAGGCGGGGGATCGGTGGAGGTCCGCAGTGCGCGTCACGGCCCCCGGATGAGGAAAGAAACACAACACCACGGCAGCCAATCCCACACAGCAGAAGCCAACGCTTCAAACACATAGTGTAAGTTGGATTGATATACAGATATAAATGGATAAACAATAAAACAAATAACAAAACAGGGGAGGCTCAACATTAGGTCAAATAGTGCAAGAGTGGTAGTCACAATATAATAATAATAAAGCTAGAACATGTGCTTCCATCCCTAGTTATATTGAGAAAAACACAGGAGGCATTTAGGGACTTTTAGGAGACCTAGACCTGGTAAGGTCACGTATGTCCATCCCTATGGGACTTTAAATGAAATCATGACCCGGTAAGGTCATACATTTCCATCCCTTATATCGAGAAGAGGAGAGCACAAGGGTTGGGACTTTATATGAAGCACAGGATAGCAATTGAGTAATTGAGGTTGAACGAGGGAATTTTTATTCACATCGGTGGCTTGTAAATATACATATACTGTTCATATCAGAATAGATGGTAAATACAGTGACAAAAATATCCATGATAGTACAATTGTCTCAGAATATGACAACTGGTGTCAAATAGTCAAAAATTATACAGGGTAACAAAGCAGTAAATACAGTCATAAGCAATTGTCATGAGTAAAACTCTAATAAAATTCCGTAGTTCCACCAAGGCAGGGTTTAAATAAATGAATAAATGAAAGATAAAATTTGCAGGACCTAAGGCCTCACTGAGCCTGTTAGGGGTAATAATGGTGTCATAACTTGAAAATCTGGATATAAGTAGATGGAAACACGGCATTAAATAGCTCTACGCGTTTCGTGGCTGACATGCCACTCATCAGGAGCATGCACGTGGTAGTCTAAAGAAAAAAATAGTAAGGACATGGTCAGAATTTTAAAATGGTTCAGGGGAGTGGGGTAAAAACCAAAACAGCCCCAAAATACATACTTACTAATGAAGATCCGTTAGTTAATGGTGTGATAACGGGGTGCCGAGGCATCAAATACCACCCCCATCCGGGAGCCCTGGCAGACAGCCCACCAGAGGCGCACACGCAGGCACAGATCCGGGCGGGCATGAAACTACGAGGCAAAGCTGTGTGAAAGTGAAGGAAATTAGACTAGACTAGTGGTCAAAGGTGACTAGGAAGTAAGAAAGAATGAAAAGGGAAAACAGCACCGTTGTTGAAAGAGAGTGAAAATTGTGATGCTAGGAAGCAAAGTAGGCAGGCGGAGAGGCTGCCATACAAACAGTAACAGAGGCATAGGTGGGTCAATTAGATAAAACAGAAACTAAAGTACCAGTTAAAAATAATACTATAGTGTAGGTGTACCTATGGTGACAACAAGATCAAAAGGAGGAGGAATTCCGAGTTGTGTGTTTTGGTGTGATGAGAGCCTCGAGTGTCAAGACCGCCCTGGAGACATGCCGCCATATAAACGCCCCCGCAGGACCGCCCACCAACGTCACGCCGTATGGCAGGTATGGGGGAGGGGGGGGGTGATGCCGGTCAGGATAACAATATCCCACCAGCCAACACCTGAACACCTCCGTTGCCAACGAGTTTGAAAAGCCCAACCGCAAGCACGTGACAGCGCGGCGAACGCCGCACGTGCAGCGTGGGATGCGTGACGTCGACGCGCAGTGCGGCACCCCCGCCTCCCACACACGCACAAGGCGGGGGATCGGCGGAGGTCCGCAGTGCGCGTCACGGCCCCCGGATGAGGAAAGAAACACAACACCACGGCAGCCAATCCCACACAGCAGAAGCCAACGCTTCAAACACATAGTGTAAGTTGGATTGATATACAGATATAAATGGATAAACAATAAAACAAATAACAAAACAGGGGAGGCTCAACATTAGGTCAAATAGTGCAAGAGTGGTAGTCACAATATAATAATAATAAAGCTAGAACATGTGCTTCCATCCCTAGTTATATTGAGAAAAACACAGGAGGCATTTAGGGACTTTTAGGAGACCTAGACCTGGTAAGGTCACGTATGTCCATCCCTATGGGACTTTAAATGAAATCATGACCCGGTAAGGTCATACATTTCCATCCCTTATATCGAGAAGAGGAGAGCACAAGGGTTGGGACTTTATATGAAGCACAGGATAGCAATTGAGTAATTGAGGTTGAACGAGGGAATTTTTATTCACATCGGTGGCTTGTAAATATACATATACTGTTCATATCAGAATAGATGGTAAATACAGTGACAAAAATATCCATGATAGTACAATTGTCTCAGAATATGACAACTGGTGTCAAATAGTCAAAAATTATACAGGGTAACAAAGCAGTAAATACAGTCATAAGCAATTGTCATGAGTAAAACTCTAATAAAATTCCGTAGTTCCACCAAGGCAGGGTTTAAATAAATGAATAAATGAAAGATAAAATTTGCAGGACCTAAGGCCTCACTGAGCCTGTTAGGGGTAATAATGGTGTCATAACTTGAAAATCTGGATATAAGTAGATGGAAACACGGCATTAAATAGCTCTACGCGTTTCGTGGCTGACATGCCACTCATCAGGAGCATGCACGTGGTAGTCTAAAGAAAAAAATAGTAAGGACATGGTCAGAATTTTAAAATGGTTCAGGGGAGTGGGGTAAAAACCAAAACAGCCCCAAAATACATACTTACTAATGAAGATCCGTTAGTTAATGGTGTGATAACGGGGTGCCGAGGCATCAAATACCACCCCCATCCGGGAGCCCTGGCAGACAGCCCACCAGAGGCGCACACGCAGGCACAGATCCGGGCGGGCATGAAACTACGAGGCAAAGCTGTGTGAAAGTGAAGGAAATTAGACTAGACTAGTGGTCAAAGGTGACTAGGAAGTAAGAAAGAATGAAAAGGGAAAACAGCACCGTTGTTGAAAGAGAGTGAAAATTGTGATGCTAGGAAGCAAAGTAGGCAGGCGGAGAGGCTGCCATACAAACAGTAACAGAGGCATAGGTGGGTCAATTAGATAAAACAGAAACTAAAGTACCAGTTAAAAATAATACTATAGTGTAGGTGTACCTATGGTGACAACAAGATCAAAAGGAGGAGGAATTCCGAGTTGTGTGTTTTGGTGTGATGAGAGCCTCGAGTGTCAAGACCGCCCTGGAGACATGCCGCCATATAAACGCCCCCGCAGGACCGCCCACCAACGTCACGCCGTATGGCAGGTATGGGGGAGGGGGGGGTGATGCCGGTCAGGATAACAATATCCCACCAGCCAACACCTGAACACCTCCGTTGCCAACGAGTTTGAAAAGCCCAACCGCAAGCACGTGACAGCGCGGCGAACGCCGCACGTGCAGCGTGGGATGCGTGACGTCGACGCGCAGTGCGGCACCCCCGCCTCCCACACACGCACAAGGCGGGGGATCGGCGGAGGTCCGCAGTGCGCGTCACGGCCCCCGGATGAGGAAAGAAACACAACACCACGGCAGCCAATCCCACACAGCAGAAGCCAATCCCACACAGCAGAAGCATGAAACTAGGTCTCCTAAAAGTCCCTAAATGCCTCCTGTGTTTTTCTCAATATAACTAGGGATGGAAGCACATGTTCTAGCTTTATTATTATTATATTGTGACTACCACTCTTGCACTATTTGACCTAATGTTGAGCCTCCCCTGTTTTGTTATTTGTTTTATTGTTTATCCATTTATATCTGTATATCAATCCAACTTACACTATGTGTTTGAAGCGTTGGCTTCTGCTGTGTGGGATTGGCTGCCGTGGTGTTGTGTTTCTTTCCTCATCCGGGGGCCGTGACGCGCACTGCGGACCTCCGCCGATCCCCCGCCTTGTGCGTGTGTGGGAGGCGGGGGTGCCGCACTGCGCGTCGACGTCACGCATCCCACGCTGCACGTGCGGCGTTCGCCGCGCTGTCACGTGCTTGCGGTTGGGCTTTTCAAACTCGTTGGCAACGGAGGTGTTCAGGTGTTGGCTGGTGGGATATTGTTATCCTGACCGGCATCACCCCCCCCCCTCCCCCATACCTGCCATACGGCGTGACGTTGGTGGGCGGTCCTGCGGGGGCGTTTATATGGCGGCATGTCTCCAGGGCGGTCTTGACACTCGAGGCTCTCATCACACCAAAACACACAACTCGGAATTCCTCCTCCTTTTGATCTTGTTGTCACCATAGGTACACCTACACTATAGTATTATTTTTAACTGGTACTTTAGTTTCTGTTTTATCTAATTGACCCACCTATGCCTCTGTTACTGTTTGTATGGCAGCCTCTCCGCCTGCCTACTTTGCTTCCTAGCATCACAATTTTCACTCTCTTTCAACAACGGTGCTGTTTTCCCTTTTCATTCTTTCTTACTTCCTAGTCACCTTTGACCACTAGTCTAGTCTAATTTCCTTCACTTTCACACAGCTTTGCCTCGTAGTTTCATGCCCGCCCGGATCTGTGCCTGCGTGTGCGCCTCTGGTGGGCTGTCTGCCAGGGCTCCCGGATGGGGGTGGTATTTGATGCCTCGGCACCCCGTTATCACACCATTAACTAACGGATCTTCATTAGTAAGTATGTATTTTGGGGCTGTTTTGGTTTTTACCCCACTCCCCTGAACCATTTTAAAATTCTGACCATGTCCTTACTATTTTTTTCTTTAGACTACCACGTGCATGCTCCTGATGAGTGGCATGTCAGCCACGAAACGCGTAGAGCTATTTAATGCCGTGTTTCCATCTACTTATATCCAGATTTTCAAGTTATGACACCATTATTACCCCTAACAGGCTCAGTGAGGCCTTAGGTCCTGCAAATTTTATCTTTCATTTATTCATTTATTTAAACCCTGCCTTGGTGGAACTACGGAATTTTATTAGAGTTTTACTCATGACAATTGCTTATGACTGTATTTACTGCTTTGTTACCCTGTATAATTTTTGACTATTTGACACCAGTTGTCATATTCTGAGACAATTGTACTATCATGGATATTTTTGTCACTGTATTTACCATCTATTCTGATATGAACAGTATATGTATATTTACAAGCCACCGATGTGAATAAAAATTCCCTCGTTCAACCTCAATTACTCAATTGCTATCCTGTGCTTCATATAAAGTCCCAACCCTTGTGCTCTCCTCTTCTCGATATAAGGGATGGAAATGTATGACCTTACCGGGTCATGATTTCATTTAAAGTCCCATAGGGATGGACATACGTGACCTTACCAGGTCTAGGTCTCCTAAAAGTCCCTAAATGCCTCCTGTGTTTTTCTCACTATGTCTGAAGCGGATCAAGCGTGGCCAGAATAGTGGCCGCTTGGGTACTACATGCTTTACCAGACATATGACGACCTGCCATGCAGTCCGTTGGCAACAGCACTTGAAAGAATCACATTATAGAAAAAGGCAGACTTCTCCTTGCTCCTCATCTGGGATCTCCAACCCTACTATACTTCCAGTCCTCTCAAAAACCTGCACTGAAAGGAATGAAGGTATAGCAATAGGTGTCCCATATACTTGCAGCCAATTTGCTAGCAGTAAACCACCAGTAGATTTTAGCAGGCAAATTTCCCTACTCCAGTTGCTGCGCTGTAAAAAGGTATTCAGTTCCAGCCATCCACATGCTCAGAGTCTATATGCTAGCTTGGTCAAATTACTAGCACTGCAACTGCTGTCTTTTCAGTTGGTAGACTCTGCCCCTTTCATGAATTTTTTTTGAATGTGCTGTACCTCAGTGGCAGGTTCCAAAACTCGATTTCTTTTCACGGAAGGCCATTCTGGCTCTTTGGCCTCATTGACAGGGCGGTCAGCAGTGAGGTTCATATTGCCGCTGACTCATGGTCCAGCAGACATGGGCAGGGACATTACCTTTCCTTCACGGCACATTGGGTAACTCTGCTGGCAGCTGGGAAGGATGCAAGACAGGGTTCAGTTTTGTTGGAGCTTGTTCCACCCACCACGCCTCCAAAATGCTAGTGATGATTCTACCACAGCTCTCTCCTCCACCTCCTTCTCTTCTTCTTCCTCTATGGCCTCTTCTGCAGATTTTTCCTCGGAACCAGCAGTGCTCCATAAGGGCTACGCAAGCATTCAGGCTAAAAGAAGCCATGCAGTGCTTAAGTTGTTCTGCCTAGGGGACAGGAGCCACACTGGGGCAGAGATTCTGTCAGCTCTGCAGGGGTAGGCTCAGAGGTGGTTGAAGCTACGCCAGCTTCAGCCAGGAATGGTCAGGGACACTTGACCCATGCTCCATGTTTGTCCTCAGAATATTAACCACTTTTGTGCTTTTTCTGCTCCACAATATTCTGGAACCTAATATCACTTAAAGCAGAACCTGACCCTCCACTTGATAAACTCATCCCCTCCTAACACATTTGGCTCATTATAATGCGGGGGGGGGGGGGGGCAGGTAACTAGTTTTGATAAGTACCTATTCCAGCTTGCGCTCAGATTGCATGGACGATAAGAGCAGAAGTTCAGCCCCCTCTCTTTGCCTGGAGCCCTCTGGCACAGGTCACAGAAGGCTGTGGGATCTTTCACAAAGCACAGCCCAGCTGGTGAATATGCAGTGGGAAGCCAGTTTTGAAGGTACAAGGAGTCACAGCCTGCTTTCGACACTAAACACGCCGGGGACCCAAAGACAGATGAAGAAACAGCCCAGGTGAGGACGGTGCTAGACCCTGGCTATAGACAGGTAAGTGTCCTTTTATTAAAAGTCAGCAGCAACAGTATTTGTTGCTGCTGACTTTTCATTTTGTCTTTCTAGAGTGAAGATCCTCTTTAAGTGTATATTAAGAGGTTAATTTCTTATGTTATTTTGACAAAGTGACCTTCTCTGGGGAGATGAGATGTGATGTTCCAGTGGTGAGCTTTTATTTTCCATTCCATCCTATTTTACTATTCAAATTCTCTTGTAACTGGAATAGGATAGGAAGTGGTTTTTATTTCTGTTACCAGTCATGCTGGTCCCCAGCTTTCAAAATATTAAACTTTTGGCAGGGGACATATAAAAATGCAGCAGGATCAGAAATCTACCTCCAGCTACATTTAAATCACATTTGGTTGTTGAGCAAATTAAGCTACCGTGGTCCACAAAATTAATTATGAAGGTGTGCTGTGCTTCAGAAGTGTAATATAAAATTGTAAAATTCCCAGCCAATATATTGGTTCAACATTGCTATAGTGGCATTTCTCGTTATGATCACTTTTGCCTACAGCTACCAGCCCCTAAAGTGGAGGAAAAACACAGACACAACAGGAATATAGACTTGAATGGTAATGTTTTGGAACTGCAGTGAACTTTTACTACAGTTTGCTGGAACTATTATCCCTTTATTACTTTTTATTCAGCTTAAATTTTTAAGTTTCTGATTAAACTCATCTGAAAATGATTATGGTGCAGTAAAAAGGAAATATAGCTCTGGATTCAAATCTTAATTAAACACGAGAAAAAAAGTCACCTTCTACAGACAGCAAGTCTTGTTTGACCTTAAAATTATATATTAATTATCTGCAATTGCTGAGTTTGTGGATCTTAGCTTTCCCTGCCTGCTCTTTTCTGAATTAACGTCATGGCTAGATAGTCATTGTACAAGGACTTTAAGGCTGGGTTCACACTTATGCGAATTGGATGCAGATTTCTCCACATCCAATTTGCATAGCAGGAGAGGGTGAATGGCTCTCTATGGGGCCGGTTCACACATCTCGACAGCGGCTCCGGTGTGAATTCCACAAGAGCCCTGTGCATCTTTTGGTCCGTTTTAGGTCCGAATTAAGCCCAAAATGCAGGCTGAAAATCAGACCTGAAATGGTGAATGGAAACACACCAGACTCCTGCTGTGAGCCGCTGCGTTCTATAATGTGAACTCAGCCTAAGCCCCTGTACACACGGTCGGAGATTCTGCCAACCAAATCCGTCGGATTTTGTCCATCAGATTTAGTCTGACGGATTGTGTCCGAAACTGTTGCATACACACGGTCGGACTAAGTTGACGAAAAATCCGATCTTTCAGAACGTGATGACGTAATTTCGTTACGATGGGACTACATTCAGGCTAGTAGCCAATAGCTTTGATGTAGGAATTTGATCTGAGCATGCGTGGCACTTTGTCCAATCTGAATTCTCTACACATGATCGGAGTATGTCCGATCGAACCAGTTGGTCGGGAAATATTTCCAACATGTTGGAAAATTGGGTCCGACGGATATTCTGACGGAATCAGTCCGATGCATACCACACACAGTCGGATTATCCGACGACACGGTCCGATAGGACACATTCCGATGGATTCTCCGACCGTGTGTACAAGGGCTTAGACTGCATTTGCACAGGCCGTCAGCTATGGTGCAAATTCCTGCTGCTGGCTTTGGCACCTGTGAGTGGAAAACTTTGACTGCCTAGACTGTACACTGCAATGACAGGCTGTAGGCGGCCGCAGCTATTCGTGGCTGTTCACACAGCCAGGGATCACCTGCTTTGATGGTGGCTGGGTGCTGGGATTCGCAAATGACTAAATGCCTGTGTAAAGGCAGCCTAAACATTTTAATGTTTTAAACTTCCATACAGGTGCTTCAGCAACAACTCATGAAAAAGGTAAACAAACTTACTGGTACATTTTGACCCCTTTGAAGATCTACATTCAAAATAGATTGCTAATGTACTTCTAATGAGTCGCATTCATGTTCCTTAACAGTGGATACAAAAACAACATGGAAGTACCTGAGGCTCGAAACTATAGGAAGTTATTGGTAAACAAATGTGCTCAGGTGTTGTCAGAACTGAATTGTACTCATTGCTATAATAAAAAGTTACTTTATAACGTAAAGTTCACATCAATGGCATCTTCCATTCTGTACAAGTATTTCTCATTTCCAGTTATTAGAATATCATATGACTACTGGCTGTCGCTATGTCAAACTAACTTTTTTGGTAATTCTACTGACATTTTTTCAGCTTTTTCTATCCCATAAGCAATGGAGGCAGCTTTCTGTGCTATTTTTTTAAGAAGAGTATGGCAATTGGCTCCATGTTTCCACAGAACAATTAATACAGTGAAGTAAAGCATAAATACATGACCTTTAATATTGTACAATTTCCCTTAAAAAGCGTAAATCAAAACAGCACTGGCTACTCACTTTGACTCTAATAGGGCATTGTAACTTGATAGGTGGCTAAAGATCTTGAGACCTCCTAGGAATATCCCCTCTAATTATTCTGGCTTCCCCCCACCCCCTGGATATGTCAGATCTTTTCCTAAAGTGTAATAGCCTTGTACATATGTTAATACGGTCAGAAAGTGTGTTATTAGGGGTTATGCTCTTTTTTATTTTTAAAGTCCTGTACGACGATTATTTGGTGATTTTTTTTAATTTTATTTTTTTATGGATTTTGGCTTGGGAACGTCCTGAAATACCATTTCCCTTAATCCAAATGTATTTCTCTGTTGGCATAGCTAATGACCCCAGCTTTTATCACAAGATACTGAACAATTTATAAAAGTATACATTTAAAATTCTTTAAATTTACCCGTTTACACAGAGCTCCTGTTTCAAGGTTTGCAAATCCACTATGAGGAATCCAGCACATGCAGAGTGAGAAGTTAACATGTGTAAAGTTCGTGACATTTGTACAACATTGGAGGAAGTGTGATTGTTGAGGTCTTGGCAAGGGAGGACTGGGCAACTGGAAATTTGTCTCAGGCCAGTACAAATAGTACAAATAAAAAAAACTGTATACTGGGCTGCCATAGCATAGATTTTCCCTTATTCACAGTGTGATCATAATGGCAGGAGCAGTTAATTGACGCTGCTGGGCACCCCAATTAGACCTGCAATTACAGCTCTTGGCAGATGGGAGAGTCCTTTTAGATGTTGACCCATGACTAAATGCAGACATCCACAAACAAAACTATACTAGAAAGCTATGACTACAGGTCTAAACCCTGCATGTAGCTAGATACTGTATAATTGTTAGCATCCAGTGCCTTTTTTGTGCATGAATAAAATGTAAAAAAAAATTAACCTACTCCCCCATTATATGGCTGTAATTACACAAAGGATATATAGCCAATATTTCTGATAACAGTCTGGCTTTTAATGACTTCTGCCCCCTTTAGACTACCTAGCCCTATTGCTTTTTACAATCTAATATAACTTCCCCTCTCCACAATCCAGTTATTCCTTCTACACATTTTGGGTCCTGGTCTCCCCACCAATTCCATCTTGATGCTCCATCCCTTCTCCGTTGCTATATAGTCTCCTCTAGCCCCTCTACTGCTACTTCACAATCCTGGGGTCAGTTAAAGGCACCCAATCAGAGCTTCTGCCTCCAACAGATTTGGTCCTTTAACAAGCTTAACAGAAGAAAAAAAAAAAAAGGAAAGAAAGCACCAGCCAAGCCCCCATCCCAATCAGATTTGTATAGACATACCCTTTAAAATGTATGTAAAGCAAAACTTTAGATTTTTGTTTTACTTTTGAATAGGATGCGAAAGGGTTACAACCTTTATTGAGTTTTTATTTCTGTTTGTGTTCTTGCTGGAGAGATGCTATTGTTCCTAAAGGCAGGACGGCAGAGGAGAAATCACCGCTCTAGGTGAGAAGAGGAGCTCCCACAGGTGCTGGTCTGGCTTGCCAGCGCAACAAACAAGGAAACTTGGAATAGGCAGCTGCACATCGCAACAGGATACCAAAAAAAACATCTTTATTGTAATGTAGACAGATGCAGTCACACTAACGGAAGGTTAACATGTTTCACACACCTTGTGCTTAATCATATGAGTCAGATGTGAGAAACATGTTAACCTTCCGTTCATTCCTTTTTTTATTGGTTTATAAGTTTTATTGGTAAAGGCATACCCCACTTTTAAGTACACAATGGGGTTTATTTACTACAGCTGGAAAGTACAAAATCAGGCTCGCTTCCTCATAGAACCAATGAGCTTCCAGGTTTTATTACCAAAGCTTAAATGAACAAGCTGGGGTTAGAAGCTCATTGGTTTCTATGCGGAAGTGAGCCTGATTTTGCACTTTCCAGCTTTAGTAAATAAACCCCATTGTGTACTTAAAAGTGAGGTATGCCTGTATCCGGTAGCGATGTGCACCTGCATATTCCAAGTTCCCTATTGATCCCCGTGTCCATTGTTTGTTACAGAAAGTGATGGAAATCCAAATGTTTAGAGTTGTTACACAAATAGGAAGTGAGGAAGAATCTTCCAATAGGGAATCCAGTTTTGGAGGCAGCTGTAGAAGAGTAGATTTCTCCTCACATTTAAAATATCTCCTTTTAGTTCCTGATTTTTCTCTGGTAAAGAAAGTTTAGGCTTTAAATGCACTTTAATGCCTTACCTGGTCTGCAGTGGGTGCATCACATGAATTTAGTTTATACATACACAGGTATACCTTAAAGTGGTTATAAACTTCAGCCATGAAATATGAACAAAGCATGTAGCTTTATAGTGCGTACATGTCTCACGTCAAAGCACTAAGTATAATTTCTGTCCACTGCCGTATTCCTCTACTATAAGCATGAGTCACTTCTGACATGTTTTCCTGACACCAAGACAAAAAGGTGACGGGGAGAAAGCGCCAGCTGATTGACAGCCTCAGCTCTGTTCCTTGGAGTTGTATGAAAGTGTGGGGGGGGGGGGGTGTACCTTCCCTCCAGACAGCTCTCCACAGATGTAACTTCAGCTCTCTGCCCCCCAATTTTCTGAGCCGAGAGATCCTCTGTAAATGCTGCACTTTGAATGGATGTAGGGAAAAGACAGCTGTAGATAAACTGGTACAACATTTGTAGAAGGATTTGTTTCATCTCTGTCTATCACCTGAGGATAGTCACTACGCTGCCTATATGTGAGGGTTTACAAACACTTTGAACACAGCAATGTGAAAAAGGAAGCAAAACTTTAGTCTGTATCGTCTTTTATTATGATTCATAACACTGAAGAGGCAAATGCTAAGTCAAGGCAATCCCCAGCTAATCTTAACGAAATGCCCAACATAATGATTCTAACAGAGACAAACCTTAAGTTAACACAGATGCCATGTGGTGTAAACATATGACGACACAGCAGGTAGACAATTGTGCATAATGCTGCTGGTGCAATGCAATTACACAGAACAAGGTCTGCTAGGGATAATCACACAAGTGCGATTTTCCCTTAACAATCACAAAAAAAAAAAAAACACTCCTTCCATGTGACCTAGGCAACAATTCTACTTCAATGGTGAAAAGAAAAAGACACTGAAAATATGTGTATGTGCAATCACCCTTAAATTAATTCCTTGAACTTTGATAAATACAGTATAAAGTGCGTTTGGTGAGGCACCACCAAATACAGTTCAAAGACACTAGCTTATACGACAAATATATGGTAGCTATGGGTCACTGCTATTTAATGGCAAAATAAAGACTGTATTCCCAAGGCAACTCTGTCGTAAAATAAAAGCAGGTTTTGACAGCCTCAACTTAAAACTTATTGCAAGTGGCTAGAAAACCCCCATATGCTATTAAAAATGCAGTTCATTTATTTGCAAAATCTTATTACTGAAGTACATAATGCCTCAAACCGTAAAAGTTAATTAAATCTGCTCCTGATGAACAGCATTACTATTTAACAAACAAGATGAAAACAATATACGCACATAGAAAGCACCCTACTGTATCTATTCAATGGTTGTCAAACTACAACACTCAGCATGCTCTGGCATTCAAAGATATAAAGAGGTCGCTGCAGTACCAATGCAGAAGCAATGCAGCCTTTCACACTAAGGATACTTACTACATATAAAAAAATCAAAGCAAATGAAAAATATTGCAGTAAATATCAGTTGCCTGAGATATTTTCAGCTTTATGCTGAACACCTCCGGCACCAAAAAAAAAAGTCACATATTTCTTACAATCACACTAAAAAACAGCAAAAGGCAAAAATATTCATACAAATTTTAAAGCAAAAAAAAAAAACACAATTAACGACCCCAAAGAATGGTAGTACACGATCAGGCTTACTTAATAAGGCAAAAAGCCAAAGGGCATGTATTCTTCACGATCAATCAGAATCCAGCTTTCGCTGTTAAGACTATAGTAAACAGAGTTCTGATTGTTTGCTATTGTGTTATATCATTGCTCTTTGTACTGTCTTAATCATGAATATGTACATGGTACAGGGAATACCATTTATTTCACTGCTTAGTGCAGTGAGGTTACAAAATGGCTTTTGAACCGTGGTGAAACCAGAGAGGTCCCAACTGTGCCCCGCTTTTGGGGGCTGAATGGCTTTTGGAGGACTGGTATACCTCCTTTCCAACAAAGACGTTTGGAAACCATTCTTATGCCTCATACACACGGACATTCCGACAACAAAATGCGTTGGATTTTTTTCCCAACGTATGTTGGCCCAAACTTGTCCTGCATACACACGGTCGCACAAAGTTGTTGGAAAAACCGATCGTTCAGAACGCGGTGACGTACAACACGTACGACGGGACTATAAAGAGGCCAGTAGCCAATAGCTTTCATCTCTTAGTCTATTCTGAGCTTGCGTGGCACTTTGTCCGTCGGAATTGTCTACACATGATCAGAATTTAAACGATTGGATTTTGTTGTTGGAAAATTTTAGATCCTGCTCTCAAACTTTGTGCATCGGAAAATCAGACAGAAAAAGTCAGATGGAGCCCACACACGGTCGGATTTTCCGACATGATCCGATCGCACATTTTCCGTCGGAAAATCCGACCGTGTGTATGGGGCATTAGGCTTATCATGTCACCAGTTTCTAATTTTAGGTTGCCATTTACCCATGGTGGTAGTATCTTGTCAAATGCGGTGGCTTCACACTGCTAAAGTCTTGACTGTTTTCTGCAGTGGGCCATTGGAAAATTGAGGTATGCTATACAAAGGTTTTTAAAAAGTCAGCTTTTTGTCAATGGGATCCACTTCGTCTCAGTGCATGTGTCTTAGAAATCTGAATAATTCATACACCTCTCTACAGGTAAAGAAACCTATGCATGTTGATATTTTTGGTTATCTACTTTACATAACATGACCTTATCACACATAATAAATGTCAGTATATAATATAGTCTATAGTGGTCCCCACCAGTTACTCATAATAATAATATGTCTTCATATCACAACAAAGTTATACTCTCTTTAAAAAAAAAAAAAAAGCATTCACCCTATTTTTCAATGTACTGTATTCAAGTGGAATACATTGCAAAGAACTTCTATTACTATATCTAAACTATTAGCGAAATACAGTTACTGTCAGAAATACATATACATTATATAAGGGCGTGCGAAGGGAAAAGGGTAACAACCCTTTAATGCTGTACCAGCCCAAATATTGGCAGGTCACCCACAAAAAAAAACATAGAATCAATATTATAAAAATGAACAGGGCATTTAAGGGTGACCCAACAGTATTATAATAAGGACATTTTTTTTGTGTGTGCATATGGTCAGCCCCCTTCTCTTGTGGGATAGATGGACTGTAATTTCTTGATGTAGAAAACATGCTTTTTGAGTATTTTGTTTAAATCACCCTATTTGCAGTTACATGATATATTCACTTTTTAATGTAATAGATGAAATTCACCAGTAAATGGCATTTATTCTATGAAGTAATCTGATATCCTGAAGAGGTGGCATAAGACTGCTAAACCCGTCGACAGATATTTTCTGGTAGATTCTTGCCATTATACCTTCCGATTTTTATTTTAATGTGTAAAGTTGATGTCTTTGTTAACCACTTGCCGACAATATACTGTATATATATGGCGGCAAAGCAAGTCTCCTGCACTGGATCACATACTTAGTACGTGATCCAGCACTTTCCGGGTTAGGGGCGCGAACATCGGGTACCGCAGACTAGAGGTCCACCGGCACCCGACGATTATGCGTTACACAGGCAGTATGTAAACAAGGTAGATTGCCGTTCTGTCAGTGGGGAAGACATTGACCCTCTGATCCTTATAAGCAGTAACACAGATCTCTGCCTTCCCCTAGTTAGTACAAGCACCTCCCACAGTTTAGTAAAGCACAGGCTAGGAACGCATTTAGCCCTTTGATCACCCCTGGTGTTAACCCCTTCCCAGCCACTGTCACTAGTACAGTGACAGTGCATATTTTTTTAGCACTGATCACTGTATTAGTGTCACTGGTCCCCAAAAAGTGTCAGTTAGTGTCCTGACTGTCTGCCGCAATATCACTGTCGGCACCAAGTCACTGATCGCCGCCAGTACTAGTAAAGAAAATAAGTAAATAATTTTTTTTTAAAAATCACATAAATATAGCCTATATTCTGTAGGCGCTATAACTTTTACGCAAAGCAATCAATATACACTAATTTTTTACCAAAAAATATGTAGCAGAATACATATTAGTCTAAATTTATAAAGAAATTGGATAGGTTTTATAGTAGAAAGTAAAAAATATATATTTTTTCCAAGTTGTCAGTCTGTTTTTGTTTAGGCTGGGTTTGCACTGCTGCGGTGACGAGATCGGATGTAATTCGCACCGCACTGCAGTGCAAATCACATCCGATCTCTGTGCGATGCGAGTTCAGCCATACAGATAGTATGGCTGAATTTGCATCGCATCCGGCCCAAACTCGCACAGGACCCTTTTTTTGGTCCGCAGCAGAATCGGATCGCATGGGTGTTCACACCATGCGATCCGATTCCTGTCTGAGTTCGCAGATCGCACTGTGATATGCGAACTGATCTGGGGGTGTCATCAACTTTTCACTGACACTTCCAGCAGTTCGCATAAGGCAGTGTAAACTGCCGCCGGGAGGCATGCGATGCGGGAACCCGCAGCGGATTCGCAGCGTTCCCGCATCGCAGCAGTGTGAACCCAGCCTTATAGCGTAAAAATCGTAGAGGTGATCAAATACCATCAAAAGAAAGCTCTATTTGTGGGGGGGGGGGGGGGGGGGGAAAGGACATACATATTATTATTATATAACGATCGCGCAGTTGTCAGTTAAAAGTAACAGTGCAAAAAATGGCCTGGTAAGGAAGGGGGGGGGGGGGGGGTTAAACCTTCCAGAGGTGAAGTGGTTAACAAAAACTGTATTTTTTTTATATATTAAAGTATGCATTATGTTCTCTAGTATAATACTGTTGGGTCACCCTTGAAAGCCCTGTTAATTTTTATATATTTTTTCTACATTTGTTATCACTTACAGTATTCCAGGTTATAAAATAAAAAATAGGTTACCTAACAAGCCAGAGCGTGAACAATCTCCTACACTTTTTACACCTATATTATGATTAACTGTTAACAAAGATACAAGATAGCAGGTTCATTTACCTTTAACTAACTGCCTGGTATGTAAAAAGATGTAGAGATATGAATATTTACAAAGTTACTTGTAATGGAAAGGAACTGTAAATTGAGTCAAGACTAAGCAGAAGGCAGGCATGCATACTAAATTGAATATTGGGATGAATATGCTAACATTGGATATGGCTTTTCTGCAGCTGTAGTTCTACGAGAAACCGTAATAGTGTATAAATGTAAACAAAAGCAACAGTTACTATTTCATTGTCACCAGTAGATCAATCCATAGTAAAAAAAAAAAAAATGGTGAAAGAAGTGAAGTACCACACATAGCTACCATATATGCTCTCAATGCAGTCATTCTATACAAAGGTTAACGAACAGGTAATTGGTTAACATGTACTTGTTAAAATTGCAGGTGTGCCAATTATAGTGTAACATCCAGTGTGCGATCCACGCAGAAAAAAAAAAAAAAAAAAAAAAAAAAAAAAGCTAAAGTCCCAGATCAGGTTTAACCAAGATTCTTCCTTGAGGCCGAACCATAGTCACGCTCTCTTAGAAGCAGTATCATATGGAATGCAAGAGCACCTAATACTCCACGAGTACATTGTGTTTCCAGAGAGAAAAGCAGCATCTAATGCTCTAAAGTTATGAATGTGATAACCATGAATAAAAGGTGCCCGCACAGTGCTTTCTTCTTCCATACACAACTGATATAAGACATGACAGAAGTGAAGTGAGAAGTCCCGCACATTAAAAGCTTTTGTCATTACATTTTGATGGACATCAAGGCAGCAGAATGAGCTCATAGCTAAATTTTTACATTATAATTTAACAAGGTGCTATTTTATAAACGACAGCTGAAATTCACCATATATTACTAGTGGTAACTGCCAATTCCATGTTCTCACTAAGAAGCAAAAAACTGGTTCAGATTAAATAATCCTGGGTAGTTAATACAAAGCAGAAAATGAAGCAGTCACATTTACACTTTACAGCTCGTTGGACAATCAGTGCAGTGGCGAAACGTGTCCATGTCTAGGTTCATACACTTAGAGCTTCACATCCTTTGGAAGTATTTGAGGACAGGTAATGAAAACGTCATAACCCATTTCATCCATAGTGCCATATTTTATGAAGCCATTATCCCCATAAAGTCATATATAGTGTTGACTTCTACAGTGCAGATGCAGAAAGCTTGATGTCAGGATTGCCACTGATAAAGTCCCAGCATCTTTGCCATGCTTAGGTGGCCTCTTCAGCTGGAGCTCTCCTCTGCCGTGCCGATTTTGCTCTGGTCTTCTGTGGAGTCAGTGGGGTTTCCGACTCTGCGGCTGACTCGGATGATTCGTTTTCTCCTTGGAGGGAGGCGCCATCACAGACAAGTTCTCTGAGGAACTTGAACTTAGACAAGAAGAGATGCCAGACCACATACCAACCTAAGAAGGAAAAGTATAAAGGCATTATGGAACAGTTCTGTAGCTCAAATTCAGGCAGATACAAAAAACATTTTTAATACAGTCAGTCACATATTCATTTATAATCTTTATATAAACCTTTATAAAACCCCTATATAATCAAGACTCAGTACTCAGACTCAACCAGGCACATATGCTGACAAAACACTCTGGCAGGAAGAGATAGATGACCTCAGTCTGCTGCTCCTTCACTGTCCAATGACATACTGGGGGCCGGGGCGTCTAATTTGTGCTATATAACTGCAGTACAGAAAAGTATGATCTCTGGTCTGGCTGGGCTATGCTCAGGGCTGAAATCCCCATACAGCCTGACACCCCCACCCCCCATATTACAAAAATGTAAAAAAAAAAAAAAAAAAAAAAAAAATGTATATATATATATATATATATATATATATATATATATAAATAAAAAAAAATTTTATATATAATTTTTTTTTTTTCCAATATTTAAAAACATTTTTTCACAATTTTAAAAATAACGTTTTAGAATAAATTTTTTTACATTTTTGTATTGATTTACAATTTTTTTTTACAATGCTGCTGAAGGGATTGAATGAAATATTAGGGGTCTAAACAGGCCCCTTACATCTCACCTTTGAGCCATAGGAACTGAAGAATCTGTCCTCAATTCCTTTCTTTCTTTCTCTGTAGCCTCAGTTGCACTGAAGATGAATGAACAGGAGACAGAGGCTCCTGTTCATTCATAAACTGGAGCATAGTAAACACAGTTTACTTTGTTCAGTTATCAATGGACATAGGAGTGATTGGTACCGATTGCTCACTGTGTCCAAATCAGGAAAGTAATGGGCTGGTATATGACATATTTACCGACCCATTCCCCCACTCTCCATCCACCTGTGTACCCAGCAGCCAGGGGGTGAGGAAAGCCTGAAGTGCTGTGGTGGGGCAAGGGGGGGGGCCTGGGCACACATGGGGGAGTCAGATGTGGGCAGCACGCAAAGGGGAGTTGGTGCAGTGGAATGGGAGGACAATTACAAAATGCTGCACTGTGTTTTTGTGTCTCTCCCTCCAGCAGAGCTGGCAGGAGGGAGAGGGGGAGAAACCAGCTTTCAGCTGCTGGAGGGAAAGACACAGACACAGTGCAGCATTCTGTAATGGTCCTCCTGTCCTGCAGCACAAATACCCCTCCCCCAGCATACCCGGGTCCCCTGCATGAGGCCCAGTGATTTGCTGTAGCTCAGCTTTAAAGGGTTACACTAGTTTAATTTAAAATTGGGCTCTGAAACAAATTAGCATGTTTACCTACTTGTAATTGACAAACCGTTAATTTTTAATCTAATGTCTGACATCATAAAAATGTTTGTGCCACTGCCACCATATCATGCTGCTGATTGAACAAGAAGTGGGACCTAAACACTAAAAATACTCACCACCGCCTTCCGGCGAAGCTGTAATTACATCCATCGCTGGCTGGTGTCAACTTACCCCAAGCTATGGTGGAATAATGTCATTTCGTGCAGGCACACTGAATACAGTCATTCTGGGCACAACTGGAGTGTGCCAGGAATGCACACTGAGCTGTGCATGCACAACTTAGTGTGCATTCAATAGAGGACTGCTAGCAGGCAAGTATTTGTTACTGTATATTTTTTTCTGCAACAAAGAGTTGCCTGTTTGCAGTTATTTAATAGTTAGGTTTAGTTATGCTTTAAAGGGCCTTTTTACAGGCAGACTTCCTGTTCCAGGTGATTTTCCCCTATGACTGCATACATGTTGAACTTGTGTCACTTTCCTTCCACTGTGTAAGCTTCCAGACAAGTAGGAGTATGCGATCAGGCTGACCACAGTTTCAAACATGGCTCACTACCCTTAACTGATAGTAGTGAAGGGCTGTGCAGGGGTTGTGTCAACACAAGTCTTGGCCATTGGAGAACAGGCAGGCTGTGCTCCCAACACAGCCAGAAAACTGACCACACTGGGAGGGATGTGCTTCTATGCTAAGTGTGGTCAGTTTGAAATAGGAAAGCAGGAGGACTGGCAGTATCACCAGGTATTTCACACAAAGGAAGCAATACAAAGAGAACAGGATACCTTTTAACAAAAGTACATGGCACAACAGACTCATATCTGGGATATGAAATGTTGAGGTAACATACATTTGCTTTTTATCATTCCAGACTCTGCTGTTCTTCCCTGGGAGTTTTGGGAGTTCTCTCCCACCTTTATGTATTACAACACATACATTTTATATCTCAACAGAGTCCCAAGAAGTTGAAAAAACTGCTAGGTGGTTCTCTAGCATCCACCGCACACAGGGCTGGATTTATAGCTCAGGAGCCTATAAGCAGAGAATTCTGAAGAGCCCCCACTCCCCAAAGAAAACCCAGCACTAACCAACACGCTCACCCCTAAGCATAAATTCCTTCTGCAAGTTAAAAAAAAATTCTCCCCAAGCAAAAATTCCCCATCTTTACATCCCAAATTCCCCTCCCAGCATATATGTTTGCTCCCCAATTCCACCTTTCAGCTCAATTCCCCCCACAAATCACCCCTGCTAGCAAACATCCTCTTTCATTCCAAATAACCCCCTCCCCCCAGCATAAATCCCCATCCCCCTCCCAGCACAAATTTCCTCAAATCCATCCTCTTAGCACAATCCCCTCCAAATTACCCTTTCCAGCACAAATCCCTGCCCCCCCCCCAATTCTCCCCTCCTAGCACAAATCGTCCCCAATTCTGCCCTCTAACACATTCGCCCCCCCCCCAATTCTTCCTTCTAGTACAAGCCCTCCCCTTCCTCTTAGCACAAACTCCCCTCCCCCCATTATCCTCCCCAGCACAAAGAACCCCCCCCCCAATCTTGCAGGAGTAGTGGGGAGGCACAGGCTCTTTGTGCCCCCTCAGGCCAGCCCCCTCATGAATACTGTACCAACGCCTGCTGCAAGTCCGGACAGGAGGAGTGTCAACGAGAAGAGAGGAGGATTAACAGCTCTCCGCCACACAGCAGATAACATCGGATCCTCTTAGATCGGAAGCTGCACAGCTTGATTACTCGTCCCCTACCACCTCCAAGGACTGCTCATCTCCTGGAAATGTGGGTAGGGGACGGGCAATCAAGCCATGTACTGTGCACTCTACGATGATCCTGTGTAATCTGCTGTATGGAGGATCGCTCCCCTGACAGGAGCGGGGGGAGCATAGAAAGCCCACACCTCCTCCCAGCTCTCTTCTTGCTGACGATTCTCCTGTCCAAACTTGCAGTGAGTGTGGGTGCAATGTTCATGGGAAACCAGCCTGGGGGTGGGGTGCACAACTGAAATCTGGGGGGGCGCACCCCCCATATGGATACACAAATTTCTACAAGAGAATTTTAAATCAGACAGAGAAATTCCCTAAGCATAAGCATAGGATAACGGCAGCTCTCCTGCCATGACATTAAGGTTGACAGTCCCCCTTCCTCATTACAAGCTATAAAATTGCTGAATATATAGATTTATTAATAAAAAAATAATAAAAAAACACAGACCCAAGTAAGCTGTCAGATGGAAAACGCCACATTGTACACTAAAATAATATAATGTGCTGCAATAATACTCACCACACAGCATAAACAGCAGGACACAGATTAATGTGGCCACAAAGACCAAAAATGTCAACCCAACACTCTGCCACATCTTCTATTTTCTGTAACACAAAAAAGAAACACAATAATAAAAACAGGAAAAGAAAAGAATATATTATTCAAAACAGGAAAACTATCAGTATTACTAGATATATTGATGACAGCTGCACATTTAAATATATATATTGTGATTGGGTTTACATGAATGTGAATGTATACATCCATTGATGGTGCACACCCTCTTTTTGGACATTATTCGGAGCCACCATCCTGTCTTTATTTTGCACCAAGCCTGGAGATAGAGGAACATGTCATTCAGCAGGACCTCTACCACCAGATTCTAGACAGAGGAGAAAGATTTGGGTGTCCACATTATCAGCAAGGTAGGTGGCTGAAGTGAGACGAAGGCAAAAAAAAAAGTTTTTATTTCCTTAGAACCTTGAACATTACACTGGCATCAGTGCAGAAAAAAAAACATTCAGTAGGATATTTTTTATGCTGCCACATCTCCATCCTTACTGTGCTTGATTGATAGTTTTTTTGTTTTGTTTTGTTTTTTACGTACCTCACAAAGCCTGCTGAAAACTCCCAGAGACTGCATCTCCTGATCCCTCATTGTTGCTAAGGTGTTGCTAAGACACAGCCAGCTGTTACTGTTCCCATCCATCATGACCGTAGCGAGCTCTCAAATGCTGAGCTTATAGCTACTTCAGAGGAGAAAAGCACATGTGAACCAGAGTAAGAGCCCGTTCACACTGAGGCCGCGTACACACGCGCGGACTGTTCGCCCAACCTTGTTCGTCAAACAGTTTCGGCAAACAGTCCGCTCAAAATTAGCATGGACGGACATGGCCACACACGACGAACGAACAGTTTGCTGAAACCGTGCGCGATGACGTGAACGGCACGTACGACGGGACGAAAAATACGACGTCCTATACACTGCATTATAACTTTCGGCGTGTAAATCCTTTCTGAGCATGCGCGGAACTTAGTTTGACGAACAAGCCTACACACGGGCGGACTGTTCGCTGAAACAAGGTTTCAGCGGACAGTTTTTCGGAAATTCCGTAAAACCTTGTTCGTCAAACTGTCCGCTGAAACTGTCCGCTGAAACTGTCCGCTGAAACTGTCCGCTGAAAGCCCACACACGAGCGGACTGTCCGCCCAAACACTGTTCAGCGGACAAAGTTGGGCGAACAGTCCGCCCGTGTGTACGCGGCCTGAGGCAGCGCGACTGCCTCAGGTGACCGGGGTCCGACTTTAGCGCCGGCTTGCAAAATGACTTCTGTATAGAAGTCAATGCAAGTCGCCCCAAAAGTCGTACAGGAACCTTTTTCTAAGTCGGAACGACTTGAGTCGCTCCGATTAGAATGGTTCCATTGCATAGAATGGGACGCGACTTGTCAGGCGGCTAAGTCGCCTGACAAGTCGCCCCAGTGTAAACCGGATCTAATAGCTAACTCCTGCGATGTTGGAGATGAATAATAACAGCTAAGAGCGTCTTAGCAACTTCCTAGTCACAAGGCAGGATGGGGAGATGCAATCAGGCAGTTTTTGGGAGTTTTTCAGTATGGCTTCACGAGGTATGCGTTTAGCCTGCACCTATAGCAAGTGCATTACTCACCTTTGGTCAAAGCTGGACAGTTTGTTTATATCTACAGCTGCCCATTATCTGCATACACTAGTTCATATTTAGTAATGTGCTGATTTTTTTTTTTTTTACATGAAAATAATCCATTGTGCTGGTAGCTGCTCTCTTTGTTGAAGTCTCCCATCCTCTTCTTCCCCACCAAAAATCCTCCACAGCAGTAATCGTCTGGTGCTACGGGGGTTAATATGAGTATCTATACATGTCATAGGCACTTATCAAGAGTGCCCACTATGCCCCCCCTTCCTCCATTCATAAAAACTGTGCTATAGCTTCCATCAATGAAATGCACTACCGTATATACTCGAGTATAAGCCGAGATTTTCAGCCTCTTTTTTGAGGCTGAAAGTGCCCCCCTCGGCTTATACTCGAGTCATCGCCGTCTGACTGCTCGATCAGCGTATCGAGCAGACAGACGGCGGACATACTACAATTCGAAAGCCGCGCCTCCGCCTCCGCCTGTGATAGGCGGAACACTGAATTTCCCAGCAGCCTGTGTTCCGCCTATCACGGACATCGTCTCATCCTCGTCCGTAGTACGAGGATGAGACGATGTCCGTGATAGGCGGAACACAGGCTGCTGGGAAATTCAGTGTTCCGCCTATCACAGGCGGAGGCGCGGCTTTCGAATTGTAGTATGTCCGCCGAGGCGCCGACGAAGAGCGGCGATCCTGGCAAGGCACGGGACGGAGGCAAGGCAAGGCACGGCACGGGACGGGACGGAGGCAAGGCACGACACGGGACGGAGGCAAGGAGGCAAGGCACGGCACGGGACGGAGGCAAGGAGGCAAGGCACGGCACGGGACGGAGGCAAGGAGGCAAGGCACGGGACGGAGGC
The DNA here is from genome assembly GCF_037356315.1 of Lithobates pipiens. Classification (NCBI taxonomy): domain Eukaryota; kingdom Metazoa; phylum Chordata; class Amphibia; order Anura; family Ranidae; genus Lithobates; species Lithobates pipiens. Next base: position 353,684,982 of record NW_027507764.1, on the reverse strand, counting down.
TCGGGACACAGGCTCGGGACACAGGTAGGCTGGACACACACACACACACACACACACACACACATGGACACACACACACAGGGATGGATGGATGGAGACACACACACACAGGGATGGATGGATGGATGGAGACACACACACACAGGGATGGATGGATGGATGGAGACACACACACACAGGGATGGATGGATGGATGGAGACACACACACACAGGGATGGATGGATGGATGGACACACACACACACACAGGGATGGATGGATGGATGGACACACACACACACAGGGATGGATGGATGGATGGACACACACACACACAGGGATGGATGGATGGATGGACACACACACACACAGGGATGGACGGACACACAGGGATGGACGGACACACAGGGATGGACGGACACACAGGGACGGACGGACACACAGGGACGGACACACACACAGGGATGGACAGGCATGTCTCACCCTCGGCTTATACACGAGTCAATAAGTTTGCCAGTTTTTTTGGGGGTAAATTGGGGGCCTCGGCTTATATTCGGGTCGGCCTATACTCGAGTATATACGGTATATGAATGCAGACCTTTCATTCATCCACCTATCCTCTATTCATAGAATGCTTTTTATGGCTGGAAGCTATAGTACAGCTTTTATGAATGGAGGAGGGGCAGAAAGGGTGGACATAGTTGGCACTGTTGCAGTGTTGCATGACATTCTTGTCATTCAAAGTGCGACAACGCCGAAAATTGTCCTGGGCAGGAAGGGGGGGGGGGGGGAGCGCCTGGTATTGAAGTGGTTAACTAAGAGAGCAGCCACCAGCACAAGGGATACTTTTTATTCAATGTATGCATCGTCCCTTGTGCTGATTTAAAAAAAAAAAAAATGTAACTAAACATAGACTTTATTAGATGTGATTCATGAACTAATGATAATCAGGAACATTAGTATGTACAAAGATGTAAATCGGTATAGGTATGTTTTCACTGATCAGTATACTGCACGAATGAGAATGAAAATAAGATGTGGGTTTAGAACATGGTAGCTGAGCAGGTAATTAGATTAGGCAAAGAGAAGGAAGGAAACAATGACAGCTGAATGCACTGAGATATGAAGAAGTCAAGTGCCTTTCCCAGAAATCATTGGATCATCATATTGTTCTCTTCCATACTGTTGGTGTGACTCACTCCATTCATTTATTAACCATTGACTGAGAACATTAGTTCATAACTTTGGAGTCTTTGCAGAGTATGCAATTGGAATGATACAAAAAGTACAGCCAGTATCTCTATGTTGTGGACCTACAAAAAGTCATGCATGGTCTGAAAGTTTCCTGGCTCATCTTTATAAAAACTCTAGCCATCAGGAAATCCTTGGACTTCTAGTTCCACTGTAAAGCCCCATACACACTATCAGATTATCTGCTGAGTTTTTCCTTCAGATTTACCAAAACCATGTAGTAGAAGGGCCTGCCTGATTGCACACACATTGAAACTCCTAAGGTCTGTCCTCATATTATATGGTTTTGGTAAATCTGAAGGAAAAACTCAGCAGAAAATCTGATAGTGTGTATGGGGCTTTAGGGAGTGCTTACTATCCTCTGAAAAAGCGACCCACAGTGGATCGTTTTTGATCCTGCTGCCTGCTGAATGTCTTTTTTGTTTTGTTTTTAATCCCCTGCAGCGTGCTCTGTGATCACTGATTCCTTCAGACCTTCAGTTATGGGCTTTGGTTTCCTCACGCTGACGGCGTGAGGAGAGAAAATAGAGATGATAACCGGCTTGTGTTAAAAGGGACATTAACACTGATAACCAGGGCATGAATTATCAGTGGCCTTATTATCAGTGCAGTTCCAACAGTGCCCACACTGCTGCCAATCAGTGCCAACCAGTGCCTCCTCATCAGCGTCACCTATCAGTACCGCCTAACATTGCCCATCAGTGCCACCTATCAGTGCCCATCAGTGCAGCCAAAATGCCCACCAGTGCTGGCCCTTCTGTGCCACCTTTCAGTTCCCACCAGTGCCACCTATCAGTGCCCGTCAGTGCAGCCTCATCAGCAAACATCAGTGAAGGAGAAAAATTACCAGTTTGCAAAATGTTATAACAAACTATAAAAAGTGTTTTTATTTGTTTAGCAAAACAAATTTGTGTGAAAAAAATAAGAATTTCATTTGAGTAGAGTGTTGCATAATCACGCAATTGTCATTCTAATTGCAGCAGCGCTGAAAGCTGGAAATTGCCTTGGGCAGAAAGGGGGTGAAAGTGGCCAGTAGGCAAGTGGTTAATGAACACTAACTGGTAAGTCACTAGTAGTTTGTCTGTTGTAGGAACTAATAGTAATCAGTAGAGAAGAGGTTCGAGTTCACCGTTAGCTGTGGTTCAAGACTCATAGTCCAGGCAAAGTTGTGTGCAGATTCACCCAGGAGGATTCTTTTAAACCATATTGCACTACATGGTGTCTGGACTATGGTCAGGGGGCTTAGAAGAGCCAACAAAGCAGCTTTTGGTAAATCCAGTGCCCTCAGTATAAAAAGGGGGATGGGGCACAGGACAGCCACATAATCAGTGAATTGGAAGCTGTTGCAAGGAAAGCTGACAAACAATATAGAAAGAGATTAGGGTCAATTAGGAAACTGTACTTAAATTCTGATTGCTAGCTCTTTGGACATTTAACTTATTTTCTGTTCTCATTAGTGGGGGCTTTGTGTCCGATTACCATCTTTGGACAATCAGCTTCTTTGCTATCTTTTTGTTCATATTATTGAGGTCACTTTTAGCTGCTGTCTTCTCCATTGCAAACTTATATTTTTTATTTCATTGCTGCAAGGCTTTCCTTTAAAAACATGGCTTTTAATTGAGGGGTTGGTATTTGGGGGTTTTCATGTATTTTAAAATATATTGCTCTTTATTTTATGTTGCTAGGGAATAGGATACTGTAGGGTATTTTAGGATATGGTAATTTAAAGCGGTAGTAAACCGCCCCAAAGAAAAAAAAAGAAAAAAAAAGTGGGCTCTCTGCAGTGGGTTGCCATAACGTGCTGTATGCACTGCATATTAGCGCAATATGACACACTTACTTGCACACGGAGCCCTCCAGCGCAGTGCTGTCACAGCTCCCCGGGGCATCCACCTTCACCCAGTCTTCCTTCTGGGTTTGCATACTCCAGTGTTCTGCAGAAAACTCCAACTTGCCAAAATCTCCAACCACGTCACTCCCTGTCACTCCCCAGCAGCAATAATTGGAGATTTGGATGAGTTGGCTGTTTTTACAGAACACCAGCAGCGAATACACTACGAAGAAAAAAAGTTGCCTTGGAGGCGGACATGTTATGGTTACTAGATTTTTAAGCCCCTGAGCGAAAAGGTAGAGATACTTGGTTCTGGCTTGGACAGTAAAATCTCCTGTGATGAGGTACCCTCTTTGGGGGGGGGGGGGGGGGGAGTTCCTCTGAACCTACTACTAGGGGTGTGTGAGTAGAGGTGCAGAAGGATTGTATAGTGGCCAACATTTCCTCTTGTACAGACTTGAGAAAATCTCTCATTAATCCCGAGGCCTCTTTCCCAGCCAGTTTGATAATACACCTATAACAAAAAAAGTCTTGGTGTGGGATTTTGGCAATCTTTCCCCGCAATTACAGCACTTTTTACTGGCACTGGTGCTAGCGAATGAGGAAGGTGGTTTGTCAGAGACCTCCTGTGCTCTACTTTGGGAATCTGCAAGAAAAAAGGGAACATGCCATAGTCACTCTTCTTGCCCCCTGTATCATGGCTGCAGGCCCCTTCCCCTTTCCCCAGAGGAGAAAGCATGGGGGATTACCAGGTATCCTCTAATTTGGTGTCAACCTCCAAGTAGGTAAGAAAAGGACACTAATGCCGTGTACACACGAGCGAATTGTCCGGCGTACTTAGTTCGGCAAACAATCCGGCGGATAGTCCGGCGGACTTTCTACCGAACTGACTTGGCCACACACGGGCACACAGAAAGTCATTTTTTTACAGACGTACAGCACGTACGACGGGACTAGAAAAAGGATGTTCAATAGCCAGTAGCCAATAGCTTCCTTTTCGTACTTGCTTCTGAGCATGCGTCATTCTTAGTCCGCCAGAATAGCATACTGACGAACGTATTGTCCGCTGAAACCCAAGTCCGGCGGAAAGATTGGACTGCAAAAAAACTTTCTAAGTCCGCCGGACTTTACGCTGGAAAAGTCCGCTGAAGCCCACACACGATCCAATTGTCCGGCGAAATGTGTTTCGGCGGACTAAGTACGCCGGACAATTTGATCGTGTGTACGCGGCATTACACGGACCCAGCTTGCTCTTGCCTGCAGCCACCTGTGCTGTCTTTCCATCCTCCTTGTTCGTGAGGTGGGATCAGACTTTTAGCTGAGACTGAGCCCTGCTGTGAGCAGGAATGCTTCAGTCTCCGCAGCCACACGGGTTTGGCGTTTCCTTCGTGCTTTAAACCCACTTCCTGGGTCTCGTTGTGCTTGCTCCACCCTCTTCCTGCTGTGACAGGAAGTTTTAGCCTGAGAGTGAGGCTTGGAGCGTGCCGAGTCCTCCCCTTGGTGCTTAGATTTGGACTCTGGCAATATGGAGCACAAGGCACCAGGGTAAAACCCGAGCTTCTGAGCGGAATGCAAAGGTGGGGGATTGAATCGCCCAGACCGACTGCACAAATGCTGTTTTAGTGGTGACCTGCAAGAAGCTCTGAGGCAGCAGGTTATTTCAGCCACCACCAGCATTCCTAAACCTGGCTCACAGGGGTACCATCCAACTCTTTTTGCTGTGGGAGAAACACAATCAATACTAAGGGACAGGGAGTAAAGTGAGGCCTTCTAAACAGTTGTGTTTTGATTGCATTTCCTGTAAGGAGGAGCCTATCATCTCTCTCATGTGTTGTCATCCTGAAAGATGAGGTGAGAAAGTACCTTTTTGAGTGGTACCTGCTATTCTTCACTCCTCACCCATGCAAGAATGAAGGTGCCTCAGTCCACCTTTCCCCCTTTCCTGAGATGATGTCACACTTCCCAGTAGGCTACAAGACCAGTCTCACCACAGGCTGTGACTCACGCAAGCGTAGTAGGGAGCCGGCTGTGAATTATCGGGAAGTGACAGTTATCTCCTGAAGCCAAGATGGTGGCACAGAGAAACAGACATCTGAGGAGCACCAGCTGTGCGAAAAAACTATACTTGCTTGACTCCATGGGATGTTAAATATCTGTTTCATTAAAGTGGTTGTAAATCAGGGGTCAGCAACCCGTCGATATCGATCTACCAGTAGATCATGGCCAGGTGACTAGTAGATCGCAGCCTGGACTTGCTGACCCACCATTCTATAGCATCAAACAGTGCAATGCAGAAGGACTGCTTGTAAAGTTGGAGCTGTATTACGGAGCAAGAGTCACATAAGCCAATGCCTCCTCTGTAGTGCTGGCTCCTACCCAATGCAGAGAGATACCAACTGCCCTTGAGCTCTTAACCCTGTTAGCGGTCTCCAGAGTGGTGCCAGCAGCAGGAAAGCAGAGATCTTCAGGTCAGTGTGAAGCAATACACTGGGCATAATAGTATACGGCTGCTTTCACACTGATGTGCTGTGGTCTACCCACACCGCATGTGCAGTGCATTGCACCTGCAGGTTTGTTGCGCTTAGCCATACATTTCTAATATAACCTGCTGGTTTGATGCACTTTCTGAAAATGCACCACACATGCAAGACATAATATAAATCTGTGCACTGTGCTGCACACACAGTGCAGGTGAACCTGCAGCACATCAGTGTGAAAGCAACCTTATAGGGGGCTTAGAACAGTGGTTCATTTACATCTGCAGTTTTGGGAAGTGGTAAAACCAATAGTTAAGACGCAGCAGCAGTTAGACGCCCTGTCATGGATGGTGGGTGTAGCACCTGTCAAGCATGACCCATTCAAGTGGCCTGCAACCTTGTGCAGTAAAGCAAATAAGAAATTACATCAGGCAGCATTGTGTTGCTGTCTCACCACCTACCCCAACTCCTTGGACCCCGCAGAAGCATGTAGGTTTGGGGCGCTTGTAGAGTGGCCCCATTTATTTGAATAGGTCACAATTGGCAGTTGGTAGCACCCTCCAAAAGCAACAGGGGGGCCTAATTCCTACTGCGACATGTGTACACCATTGGCTGCTGCCTTGGTAGGGATTGGTGGATGTAAAACCATGACTCAACAGCAGGATTTTTACAACCCCCCAGCTTTATGTGTGAACATGCCCTAAGGGTGCCGCTGCCGAATGCAACTAGGGGGTCATTCACACGTGCAGCAGGCACTGCTGCCCCTCTGAAAAGTGATCTGAGCGTGTTTGACAGGTGGTGAGGAGGCAATATGTTGCCTCCTCACCACCTGATTTAAATCCATGATTTCCGTGCAATTGTTGGGATTGCGACACGGTAGTACAGCAATTAAAGTGGTTGTATACCCATTTTTTAAGTTTTTACCTACAGGTAAGCCTATAAGAAGACTTACCTGTAGGTAAAATGAAAATTTTACTTGACATCAGCGGCGCATGCGCTGTGAATGCCTAGCTGAAGCTCGTCTCCTGGGAGAATCGCAGTCATTGTTTGTCGGATGTTATAAGTGGTAGGGGGAGCTCGGGCAACACCGGAGCTAATGCTCATGGCCGCGATGTCTGCCGGCCACCTGCAATCGCTCCACAGAGAGCCAGAATGGGGATCTGTCAAAAAAAAGCAGACAGATCCCCGTTCTGACAGGGTAGTAGAGAGAGATCTGCTATTCCTAATGACAGCGATCTATTTCCTCCTCCAGTCAGTCCCATCCCTCCACAGTTAGAAACACTTCCCAGGGAACACATTTAACCCCTCGATCGCCCCCTATCGTTAACCCCTTCCCTACCAGTGACATGTACACAGTAATCAGTTCATTTTTGTCAATGGTCCCAAAAATGTGTCAAAAGTGTCCAATCTGTCTGCTGCAATGTCGCAGTTCTGCTAAAAAAAAATCACAGGATCGCCGCCATTACTAGTAAAAAAATAAAAATGGCATAAATCTATTCCCTATTTTGTAGACACTATTTTTTGGGGGATATTTAATATAGTTGTTTGTTTTTTTAAATGTACGCTCTTTTTTTGTTTATAGGGAAAAAATAAAAACTGCAGAGGTGATCAAATACCACCAAAAGAAAGCTCTATTTGTGGGTGGGGGGGGGGGGGGACATCAATTGTTTGGATACAACGTTGCATGACCGAGCAAATTGTCAGTTAAAGCGGGCTTCCACCCTAAAGTGGAACTACCGCTGATCGGAACCCTCCCCCCCCTCCGGTGTCACAATTGGCACCTTTCAGGGGGGAGGGGGGAGGAGATACCTGTCAAAGGTATTTACACCCACTTCCGGGCATAGACTCCCGTGGGAGTCTATGCCTCTTCCTGTCCTGCCGCCCTGTCTGCTGGGACACATTCCTGCGCGGACAATTCCTTTTGCGCTGCGCGACTCGCGCATGCGCAGTAGGGAACCGGGAAGTGAAGCCGATTCGCTTCACTTCCCGATTCCCTCACCTAGAATGGTGGCGGCAGCAGCCGAGAGCCGAGCGATCGATCGGCCTCGGGTGCCGGCATCGCTGGACCCCGGGACAGGTGAGTGTCCATTTATTAAAAGTCAGCAGCTGTAGTATTTATAGCTGCTGGCTTTTAATATTTTTTTCCCTAGTACAGACCCGCTTTAAAGCGACACAGTGCCATATCGCACAAAATGGCCTGGTCATTAAGGGGGCAAATCCTTCTGGTTCTTAAGTGGTTAAGGTTGCCTACCCTTGTTGTAAAGGATTAAAAAAAAAAATACATCTTTATACTTACCTGCTCTGTGCTGCAGCCCAGAACCTCCTCTTCTCGGGTCCCCTGATGGTACTGCTGGCTCCTCCTTTGTCCAGTGCCCCCACGGGCAGCTGCCTTTCATGTGGGCACTCATGTGTGCTCACTCCAGAGTCTCGCTGCTGCGTCCATTGACATAGACAATGGGACTCAGCCCTGCTCCCTGGTTTTAATTGAAAGAACCAGCACTTTCCCGGTGCCCTAGCAAAGCCGGCAAGACCCAGAAGTGAAGGGAGAGAATAAGAAGACGTGCACAGCGCTGGATCGAATGAGGACTCAGGTAAGTATTGGTGTCGGGGTGGGTTGAGGGGCCAAAATCAATGCCTAAACATGTTTTACCTTAATGCAAGGAATGCAGTAAGGTGAAAAAATGTTTAGGCTTCAGAGCCACTTTAAAGTGGAAGTCCAGCCTAACACAAAAATTCCTGCATCTACAGACATTAACGATCCAATACTAAACAATCTATCCCTGTAAAGAAGAAATCCATATACATACCTTTTTTGAAGGCGATCTGACCTGATAGCCAGCGGTGGAAGCTCTGCAGAGGACACAGCTGACAATGGCTGTGAAATGAATGGGTAGTGACATCAACCATAGACTTACTATTGGGCTTCCCCTGTTGGCTGTGTCCTCTGGACCCACCTCCACAGCCAGCCATGGCTGACAGCTCAGCGTGGAATCAGCTTCAAAAAAGGTATGTATACTGATTTCTTCTTTACAGGGCTAGATAGGTTAGGTGTTAGATTGTGGATGTCTGTAGATGCAGGGATTGTAGTGTTAGGGTGGACCTCTACTTTAAGTATTTGAAGCTGAATTCTGACTTTCTGTTTCCCATCCCCCACTGAAGTTCCTCTTCAAGAAATACTCCTTAAGAAAACCTGGAGATAATTAACCCCTCCTTCACATTGACTGCAGCTTTGAAATCGTGCAACTATCTGAAATCACATCATTTAAAGCTGCATGTCAGTGCGACTTTAGGTGCGACATGTCGGGTGTGCGAACGCGCCTGAGCTCATATCTAATGGATACTCACTTCAAGCCTGTATATTGTAGCATAAGGACTGCTGCACCGAGACATCATGGCTGCCATGTGCAGCAGGGTTCAGAGGGGTGGCCAGGATCTTTGGAGGGAGATCACCTTTTCATTTTCTGTGAAAAGTTTAGTGAACATATCCTTTAAAATCTGTTTCATCTTGGATTCATTTGTAGGGATGAGCTTGGCGTGTTCGCATTCTCCACGTGCAGAGCCCGCCAGGAAGTCGGCGCAGCGCTGCGCTAATCACAGGCAGTGAGACATTGCCCGGTCTCTGCAGCCACGCATCGGGGCAATGTCTCACTGCCTGTGATTAGCGCAGCGCTGCGCCAACTTCTTGGCGGGCTCTGCACGTGGAGTGTGCAAACACACTGGAGCTCATCCTCATTCATTTGTGTTGATGCCTAGCAATTTTGGCGTGTTTTTGCCACAAATTTATCTTTCCGTCAGGTACAAGAAACTGCCGCACGCAGACGCCAGAAATACGTCTAAAGAGCGTCACCGCCACTCTTTATGAATTCCAGGGTACGTTCCATGCCCTTCTCATTGAATACCGTCAGCAGTGTCCGAATGGGGTACGAGGATCATCTTTTTGAAAGTCCACAGCCCAGCTCACAATAAATACTTGCCTATCTATAGAGTACATGGGCCGACCGGTGAATTTTTCCCTTTTTATAAACACACTGACAGCTGCTAGAGCAGAGAGGAGCGTCACTCTCAGCCTAGGAATACTGAGCCTCATTGTTTACTGCTGACTGAATCATATAGAGCAGCTGGGGAAACCATGGCTTGTTTATGCTGATTCTTGCAAAGGACCTCCGCTTCGTAAGAGCGCTGCTCCACTTACCACAAGACGTATTCATTTCACCGGAGAGTAACGTAACCCGCTAGAGATCTGCCATACACACGCTTAAAGGATAAGTGCACCTTGCCATATTTAAACAACAACAAATCTGATAAATAGTACACCATACCTGTTCAGAAGTCTGTTAGGTGTATGAAGAGCTGTGTGGCGGCCTGGAAACATTCCAGAAATGGCCAATGTCATTACATGTCCTGTGCTGAAGCAAATTTTGAAGACACTGTATCTGGAGAGCTTACAGCCACATTTCCCATTCTGCTTTGCGAGCAGTGATATCACGCTTTCCCCTCCTCCCTCTGCTACGTGCTCAAGCTGTCCCCCCCTCCTCTCTGCTCTCTAATTCTCCTCCTTCAAGCCAGACACATGGAAGAAAGCATTCACAAAGAGACAACCATTGTGTGACCGCCTCATTCACACTGACAACGTACGTGTGTTTAGAGAGCATTTTTAAACGCATGAAATGGTTTTAAGGGCTCATTCGGTCAAGTGATTAAGCCCTCATCCTCTGCACAGAGCCACTTTTTTGCTGCATTTGCAGCCACCTCAGAGCTGCAAGCAGTCACCTCAGAGCTACATGCAGTCAGCCCATAGAAACAGATGGACATGCAATGGCTGCACGGACACAACTGCATGTCTGGACTGGGTGCACAGATCCGAACGCACAGCGATTAACTAAAACGGGCGACTGCAAAATCTGGCGCAGCTCTGCATAGAAGAAACCAATCAGCTTCTAGGATTTTTGTCAATGCTTTAACCACTTCAGCCCCAGAAGAATTTACCCCTTCCCGACCAGAGCTCTTTTTGCGATACGGCACTGCGTCGCTTTAACTGACAATTGCACGGTCCTGCGATGTTGCACCAAACAAAATTTACATCCTTTCCCCCCCCCCCCCCCCCACAATAGGGATGAGCTCTGGCGTGTCCACTCATCGGGGCAATGTCTCACTGGCTGTGCGCAGACTTCCTGGCGGGCTCTGCATGTGGTGCATGCGAACACGTCGGAGTTCATCCCTACCCCACAAATAGAGCTTTCTTGGGGTGGTATTTGATTACCACTGCGATTTAAATTTTTTGCGCTATAAACAAAAAAAGTGCTGCATAAACTGTTGGCGCTATATAAATCCTGTATAATAATAATAATAATAATTTTGAGGGGAAAAAAAAAAGGAATATTTTTTACTTTTTGCTGTAATAAATATCACCCCGGAAGAATTGACCCCCTTCCCAACCAAAGCTCTCTTTTTGCGATAGAGCACTGTATCGTTTTAACTGACAATTGCGTGGTCGTGCGACGTTGCACCCAAACAAAATTGACATCCCTTTTTTTTCCCCCACACATAGAGCTTTCTTTTGGTGGTATTTGATCACCTCTGCGATTTTAATTTTTTGCGATATAAACAAAAAAAGCGATGCGTAAACTCTTGGCGCTATATAAATCCTGTATAATAATAATTTTGAAAAAAAAAAGGAATATTTTTTACTTTTTGCTGTAATAAATATCGCCAAAAAATATATAAAGAAATTTTTTTTCTCAGTATAGGCCGATATGTATTCTTCTACATATTTTTGGTAGAAGAAAAAAAAATCGCAATCAGCGTATATTGATTGGTTTGCGCAAAGGTTATAGCGTCTACAAAATAAGGGATAGATTTATGGCATTTTATTATAATTTTTTTTTTATTAGTAATGGCAGCGATCTGCAATTTTTAACGTGACTGCGACATTGCAGCGCACACTTTTGACTAGGGATAAGCCGATCACTCCCCGGTTTGGTTTGCGGCAGAACATGCGAACAGACCAAAAATTTGTGCGAACACGCTAACCCCGTTAAAGTCTATGGAACTCGAATGTGAAAAATCAAAAGTGCTCATTTTAAAAAATAATATGCAAGTTATTGTCATAAAAAGTGTTTGGGGACCCAGGGCCTGCCCCAGGGGACATGAATCAATGCAAGAAAGTTTTAAAAACTGCTTTTTTTGGGAGCAGTGATTTTAATAATGCTTAAAGTGAAATAATAAAAGTGAAATATCCTTTCAATTTAAATATCGTGCCTGGGGGGTGTCTATAGTATGCCTGTAAAGTGGCACGTGTTTCTTGTGTTTAGAATAGTCCCTGAACAAAATTACACTTCTAAGCCCTTGTACACACGGTCGGACATTCCAACGGAAAATGTCCGATCGGACCGTGTTGTCGGATAATCCGACCATGTGTGGGCTCCTTCAGACTTTTTCCGTCGGAATGTCCGACCAACAAAGTTTGAGAGCTGGATATAAAATTTTCCGACAACGTGATCCGATCGGACTTTGTCTGATCATTTGTAGAGAATTCCGATCGGACAAAGTGCCACGCATGCTCAGATCAAATTACGAGACCAAAGCTATTGGCTACTTGCCTGAACGTAGTCCTGTCCTAATGAACGAACGTCATCGTGTTCCGAACGATCGGATTTTCTGACAACTTTGTCCGACCGTGTGTATGCAACACCAATTTCAGACAAAATCCGTCGGAAAAAATCAGACGGATTTTGTTGTCGGAATGTCCGACCGTGTGTACAAGGGCTAAAGGAAAAAAAGTAATTTAAAACTGCTTGCGGCTGTAATGTAATGTTGCACCCCCCCACCCATTACCGGGCCCTTTGGGTCTGGTATGGATATTAAGGGGAACCCCGCACCCAAATAAAAAAAAACAGGTCCTATATACTCTGAACAGCAGTATACAGGCAGTCCCCGGGTTACAAACAAGATAGGGGCTGTAGGTTTGTTGTTAAGTTGAATCTGTTTGTAATTTGGAACAGGTAATTTTTTTAAGTGTAGTTCCAGCCCAAAAATCTATTTTTAAGCTTTTTGGATAATATAGGGCAGGGTTATCACCCCTGTAACATTTTTTTTTCTGTCTGTGCCTATTCTGACTCCGATTGTTGTGAAGCGTTTTATCCCTTGTGAGACCTCTATGCCTAGCTTGTATAAGCAGATATAATCACTAAGGATGAGCTTGGGCGTGTTCGCACACTCCACGTGCCGAGCTCGCCAGGAAGTCGCCATTGCGCTGCGCTAATCACAGGCAGTGAGACATTTCCTGATGTGCGGCTGCAGAGAACGGGAAATGTCTCACTGCCTGTGATTAGCGCAGCCTTGTGCCGACATCCTGGCAAGCTCTGCACGTGGGGTGTGCGAACACGCCCGAGCTCATCCCTCATAATCACTGAGGACAATCCTCATCAGATTGAACTCACCGATTTCCATCCACAGAGGTGCTTTATTCTGAACATCAGATGACAGGATACAACAGATGAATAGGTTGTGGTATTATGTGGTCAAAAGATGATATTGTCTGTAGCGTACAATGCAGAATACATGTGCCCTGCTACATGTGGCTTGTTGCTGCATCCATGACACAGGAAGTACAAAAACACAAGAAGAAGGGTGGAGCATTACATATAAAGGAAGTGTGTCATACATCAAAGAAAAAACATGTAAAACAGGTGCATTACCATAAAAGGTCACTAGATAGCAGCATGTGAACTAAACTTAAACATCCATAGAAAAATGGTTCAGGGAAACAATTTATATAAATTATATGCCCTGTTGGGGCAGCACAGTGCCCCTATTCAGAAGATTTCACCTCACTTTCTGTCCCAATGACAATTGGATTTTGAAAAATTTGGGTTTTTAGGGAAACAAGGATTTTAAAGCATCAGTGGAGACACCTTTTCCCCATATTAACTCATACAGTAGAGAATTTCCCTTCCCTGGGGTAGATTTCCTCTCACTTCCTGTTGTCTCCCTCCGTTCCTAAGTAAGAGTCGTTTGTAAGTCGGATGTTTGAAAATAGGGGACCGCCTGTATATACTATACGGCCTGCCCTATACACTCTGGGGAAAATTGGGCCTTAGGTGTTGGTGGTACCAGAACACTGTAAGCTCTCACAGTTACTCTTGGTGGGCGCTGGAACGGGCCCTGCTGCGAAATATTATATCAAGAATTGTAATGGGCCTTAGGTGTTGGTGGTACCAGAACTCTGTAAGCTCTCACAGTTACTCTTGGTGGGCGCTGGAACGGGCCCTGCTGCGAAATATTATATCAAGAATTGTAATGGGCCTTAGGTGGTGGTGGTGATGGTGGCACAACACTGTAAAGCCTAACAGATACTCTTGTTGAGCGCAGGAATGGGCCCTGCTGTGAAATATTAGATCAAAAATTGTAATTACAATACAGTGTAGCTGTAGTGCAGTTGCTACTACTTTTCTGGTGGTGTACACAGTACACAATACAGTGCAGTGCAGTGTTGCAAAACAAAATATACATCATGTCCAGAAGGCCACCAAGGAGAGGCAGACGCTCACAGGCCACTAAAAGAGGGCAAGCAGGCTACAGTCAACAGTGCTGGTCATGGACATGGTGCATCTTCTGCCGGTGGCCGTGGAGCACACTTGTCCTTTTCTTCTGCTGCTGGCCGTGTTATTGAGCCGGAACATGCCGAAGAGTTGGTGGTGTGGATAACAAAGCCTTCCTCATCCTCTGTCACCCAGGCTCACAGTAGTTTTCTTTCCTATGCACCTGCCAAAGCAGCCTATTCCACCGGCTCCTTGTCCACAGCCACTCCTTCCGTAGCCCAACCATTATGGACAGAGGAGTCCCCCAAACTATTTGACCACAGTGTCGGCACATGCTGCTGGACGATACGCAGCAATTTGAAGGCTCCGTTGTTGGTTCCCAGGTTGAGGAAGGGAGTTACGTGAGCCTAGAGAGAGGGGGTGCCCAAGAAGGACAAGAAACTGGCATTCATATTCCCCCAGCTGCAGCATAGTACCAAATTTGCTCCAGTGATCAGGAGGGAGGGCAAGATGAGGTCACTGACTCTACTTAGGTGCCTGATAGAATAGGGGAGGAGGCACAACTCCAACGAGGCAGAATGTCTTCTAGGGGGCAGCTTAAGGGCAACCACCCTGCTGCATCACACCACATAGCTCCGCAGTTGCAGGGCGCTGCTGACTCCCTGCTGATTTTGAAAAGTTCCTTGGTGTGGGATTTTTGGACACGTGTGCAGCCGATTGCACCATTGCTGTTTACAACCTATGTCTGAAGCGAATCAAGCGTGGCCACAACAGCAGCTGCTTGGGCACCACATGCTTGACCAGACATATGACGACCTCCCATGCAGTCTTTTACCCATATACTATATTTGAGATTTTAAATGAGAGTTCTTTCTATCTAATACACAACCATCTATCTATAGTCTACACCAAGGAAGAAAATATTAGGTTAAAATAAGAGAATTACATGAAGGAATACAGAGTATATTCTTGAAAACATTAATCTGCAAACATATTTAGTTACAAGTAAAATACAGACCTTTCCTATAATTGCCCTTTGTACCAAGGTTCCATTCTGATGGTCAAATATCAAATCATAGTGTAGCGCTTAAGAAAATTATAAATGACCTAGTTAGTGCATCATCATACAATAATTAACCCAAAACACCTTAAGTGTGAAAATTCATAAATATAAAAATAGAATTACAATACAAAAAATATAAATAAATTGAAAGTCTCTATGTAAAATGTTGATCCAATCCAAACGTGAAATAAGGGTCACCATCCACCTTCTTACAATGAGGCTAGCATGCAGACACCCTGTGATATTCCCGTCACCTTTCGAAATAAAGGCTTACCGGATAACATGGATCCAAACGAATATATATTCGAAGGATCATGCAAGCTTGTACACTCAGAAGGCGAGATTACAGATGTAAATTATCCAGGGAAGTAACAAGTCAGACTCCTCATACAGATGCCCCAACTAGTTGTTAAATCCTCATCGGTACACTCCAACTCAAAATGTTGAACTCATATATGTCTCCAAAAAAGCTGGGGGGTGTAGTTTGCGGATATTCCACTGGAAGGCGCTGTGTCTGATCAGTCAAAAGAGCGGTGAGAAGATACGCCCCTCTCCGTGACGCAGCCGACAATCCAATCCATTCTGATGGTCGCTCTCCCATCACAGTGTGTGTTTCCCTCCCATCTAGTCTGTGTATATCATTACATGCTGATGCTTCATTGGTTGGCATAGCGTGGCTCTGATTGGTGAGCTTCCCTATTCCTGGTTAAGGACTGGCTACATCTCAAATCCCTATACTTTGCATAAGTCAGCCACCTTTAATGCAAATCCTTGTGACTATTCTGAGCAGGAGCTTAACTTGAAATTTCCCAGGAAGTTAAGTATTAATTACGGGTTGACCTTCCTTCATTGCATATCCCAGCATGGGATCCTTTGAAGTGAGTATGTGTTAAACAATGAGGTTTGGATCCCATTGTTTGAATTCACAAGCCTAGGCACTGACTTGTCTGGTCTACCAGAGATTTCTGTGAAGATAATATGCTCCACCCTACATAGATAAACGCTAAATTAAATATTTTCATTAACCACTTGAGATCCGCGCTATAGCCGAATGACGGCTACAGCGCGGACCTCCTTTGCCGGGACTACGTCTATTGACGTCGTCCCGTGCACGAACGGCCTGCCGGCGCGCTCTGTGATCGGCGAGTCTATGAGACTCGCCTGATCACGGATCCGAGGAAGGGGTCGATCCCGACCCCTTATCATGTGATCAGCTGTCAGCCAATGACAGCTGATCATGTGATGCAACGGAGCCGGTAATCGGCTATTATTCCTCCTCGTGCTGACAGCGCGAGGAGAAAAAAAAAGAGCCGATCACCGGCGGCCGTGATCGGGACATCAGTCCCGATCACGGCCAGCCCGGCCAGTGCCCACCTGCCCCCTGCCAGTGCCACCTTAATAAAATATAAGTGCCCCCCGTCAGTGCCACCCAGCAGTGCCCACAGTGCCACCCAGCAGTGCCCACAGTGCCACCCAGCAGTGCCACCCACAGTGCCCACAATCTGCCTCAACAATGGTGCTGCACCCCAGTGCCACATATCCGTGCCCATCAGTGTCATCTACCAGTGCCCATCAGTGCCCAGCAGTGCCGCCCATCAGTGCCCAGCAGTGCCACCTATCAGAGCCACCTATCAGTGCCACCTATCAGTGCCCATCAGTCCCATCTATCGGTGGTACCTATCAGTGCCCCTTAGTGCCACCCATCCGTGCCACCCATCCGTGCCCATCTTTGCCCATAAGTGCCGCCTTATCTGTGCCCATCAGTACTGCCTTATCTGTGCCTATCGGTGCCACCTTATCTGTGCCTATTAGTGCCGCCTTAACTATGCCTATCAGTGCCCGCCAGTGCAGCCTATCAGTGCCCACCAATGCAGCCTATCAGTGCCCACCAGTGCAGCCTATCAGTGCCGCCTCATCAGCGCACTTCAATGAAGTAGAAAAATGACCTGTTTGCAAAATTTTATAACAAACTATTAAACATGATTTTTTATTTTTATTTTTTTGCATCTTTTTTTGTTTGTTTAGCAAAAAATAAAACTCCGAGCTGTAATTAAATACCACCAAAAGAAAGCTCTATTTGTGGGAAAAAAATGATAATTTAATTTGGGTACAGTGTTGTATGCCCGCGCAATTGTCATTCAAAGTGCATCAGCGCTGAAAGCTGAAAATTGGTCTGGGACTGAGGGGGGTTTAAGTGCCCAGTAAGCAAGTGGTTAAATATAAATAAATGAAATATAAATGAAATATAAATTAAATATATTAATAATTACAATATCCGTTGGCAACAGCACTTGAAAGACCCACATCAAAGAAAAAGGCAGACTTCTCCTTGCTCCTCATCTGGGATCTCCAACCCTACTCCAGTCCTCTTGAAAACCTGCACTGAGAGGAATGAAGGTATAGCAATAGGTGTCCCAAGTACTTGCAACCAATCTGGTAGCAGTACACCACTATCTGATTTTAGCAGGCAAATTTCCCTACCCCAGTTGCTAAACTGTAAAAAGAAATTCGGTCCCAGCCATCCACATGCTCACCTTCTGAATGCTAGCTTTAATGTCAGCTTAGCCAAATTGTTAGCACTGCAACTACTGCCTTTTCAGCTGGTAGACTCTGCCCCCTTTCGTGAATTTGTGGAATGTGCTGTACCTCAGTTGCAGGTTCCAAAACATCCTTTCTTTTCACGGAAGGCCATTCCAGGTCTCTACTGGCATGTGGAATGCAATGTTTTCGTCTTCTTGGACGGGGCGGTCAGTAGTAAGGTGTATATTACCGCAGACTCATGGTCTAGCTGGCATGGGCAGGGATGTTAACTTTCCACTGGGCAACTCTGCTGGCAGCTGGGAAGGATGCAGGACAGGGTTCAGTATTGTTGGAGGCTTGTTCCACCACCACACCTCCAAAATGTTAGTGGTGATTCTGCCACAGCTCTCTCCTCCACCTCCTTCTTCTTCCTCTATGGCCTCTTCTGTAGATTTGTTCTCTGAATCAGGGGTGCTCCGTAAGCGTTCAAGGGACTACGCAAGCACTCAGGCAAAAAGATGCCATGCGGTGCATGAGTTACATAGTAGGTGAGGTTGAAAAAAGACAGCAAGTCCAACCTATGTGTGTGATTATATGTCATATGTTATATGATTATATGTCAGTATTACATTGTATATATGTTGCGGTCGTTCAGGTGCTTATCTAATAGTTTCTTGAAACTATTGATGCCCCCCGCTGAGACCACTGCCTGTGGAAGGGAATTCCACATCCTTGCCGCTCTTACAGTAAAGAACCCTCTACATAGTTTAAGGTCAAACCACTGCTTAGGGGACAGGAGCCACACTGGGGCAGAGATTCTGTCAGCTCTGCAGGAGCAGGCTCAGAGGTGGTTGACGCCATGCCAGCTTCAGCCAGGAATGGTTGTTTACGACAATGGCACCAACCTTCTCTCTGCCCTCCGTCAGGGACACTTGACCCATGTTCGGCACACATCCAGAATTTGGTGATGCAGTGGTTCTTGAGCAGGTACCCAGGCTTACAAAATCTCGTGAGGCAGGCCTGAAAAGTCTGTGGTCATTTCCAACGGTCATACAATGCCAGTGCTTGGCTGGCTGACATTGAAAGGGAATGCAACCTGCCCACCAACCACCTTATTTGTGACATGTCCACCAGGTGAAAGTCAATGTTGGCAATGCTGCAGCGGCTATATACACAGCAGAGGGCCATTAATGAGTACCTGTGTAAGTATGGCACCGCCAAACAGACAGGAAGAAGAGGAGGAGGAGGATTGTGTCAGCATGGACATGGAGGATAACACTCAGCAGCAGTCTTCAAGGGATGGTTTTCAGTCCCCAGAAACCCAAGGAGTTGTACGTGGCTGGGAGGAGGTTGTTACGGATCATGTGACCCACAGGACTCAGAATTGAATGCCTCTGCAAACTTTCACAGGCTTTGCAGAATCAGGGAGGCTATGCAGCGTAAGGACCCTAGGATTTGTGGTATCAAAGAGAAGGAATCATTAATGGCTGGCAACCCTTCTTGATCTACGTTACAAGGGTAAGGTTGCAGAACTCATCCTGCCTTCGTAGAGGGAGCAGAGGATGAAACATCTTCAAAAGGCCTTGAAGAAAGGTTTATGCAATGCATTTCCAGATCCTGTGAGGTTATAATTTCCTGCTGCTGGACAACGTGTTGCTGAGGCTTCTGTCAGGTCACCTGAGGCCAGGTGACAGATGCACACCGTTGGGGACAGGAGTGCACCGCAAAGGTAGTGGACCCTACGGCTGACTGCTGCAAATTGGAGTCTAGGTGGTTAAGGAAGGCAGGTCCACTGGAACACCAACACGGATCCCACAGGGGCTACAGCATAAGATTCCCCAGGGCGCGGAGTCTAAGAGCCAGCAGGTGTTCACCAGAGCCTCTAGTGGTGAGGATGGACTGGGCTGCAACTGGCTCCAGGTCACGACCCCCAGGGTCTCCCAGCTCACGCCCACAGTAGCATACAGGAGGACAGAGATAGTAAGGGAATAAGCCAAAGGTCGGGGCGACTAGCAGACAAGGATAAACATAGAACACGCCAAAGGTCAGGGTCACAAGCAGGCAGGGATAGTCGATAAGTCAAGATCGGTAACTGGAATCAGACGTAGAAGACACAGCGAGATGCACACGGAAGCTAAACACACAAAGGTTGATCAGCAAGGCAGGCTTGCATTGCACAGGTTAATATAGAGTTTCCTAATAGGGGCTGGGGTGGAGCCATGCTTTGAGGAGAGATTATTTAAGTAGCCAGGTAAGAATGGCTGGCCTCTAAAGGTGAACACATGGAGGAGAGGTAACAAAGATTATTGCATAACCATGACAGCTTCGTTCAGTCGGAGGAAGAGCAGTGGAGAAGGTGGCCGGCTGACCGATGCCTTTAGACAATTTTTGATCTTGGCCTTTCTCACATTTGGGTTTGGGTACAGTCCATACTTGCCATCATAGTCGGCCCTCTTGAAGATGTCCACTATCTCCACCATCTCTATAAGGGCCATAATTGAGGCCTTCAATCTCCTCCGGGATCGTGAGGTTCTGGGCTCAGGCCTGTTGTCTTTGCTGCTCTCCTCTGCATGTAGCTGTTGTCTCTCTGCCATGTGCTCTCCCACTGCGCCAAAAGACAAAGGGTGGGGAATAGACTAGAAAGAACTCTAGGGGCAGGTGGAGTTTCACGCATGCGCAAGCGGAACACGCGTGCGTTGTATGTACGATCTGTGAGAGGAGGACAAAGTAACAGAAGCGACGATCATTATAACAAAGGTATCATTTTAAGTTGGTGCATCAGTGACCTATACTGCTTATAGATTGAGGCCTATATTGGGTCAAGTTTAGGAGAGTTTCGCCTGACATTAGGGTTTGTCTTGTGTTGGGTCTTGCAGATAAAATGGATCTATTCAACGATGAGGACTTTATCCCCATATTCATTGATATGTACAGGGGGGAGCTGCCCTGTCTGTGGCAGGTAAACCACCCCTTTTATAGCAATAAACCAAAGAGGAAGGCAGCTCTGGATCAATTGTTGGAATTTGTGAAGCTGGTGATCCCCACAACAGACATCCCCTATTTGAAGGCCCTAATTGGTGGCATGAGGAGCACTTATATTAGGTAGCTCAAGAAGGTCCACGATTTCCTGAGATCAGGAGCTGCAGCAGATGACATTTATGTACCAAGGCTGTGGTACTACGACAGTCTGCATTTTCTGTCAGCCCAGACTGAACTCAGGCTAGCACTCTCCAGTCTTCCTTCCTCCCCAGCTGAGCCTTCTGACGACCAACCTTGGGCCTTCCAAGCGCCACATGTGGAGGAGCCCAGCTTGAGTCAGCTATAGCATTCATCAAAATATTTCTGGTTGTCAAATTAATGATGTTAAACATATGTTAGTTTTGATAACTAATTTCTGATTTCCCAAAGTGTTTATATATCAATAGACAGTAGTGGCCAAAAATGATTGTGACAAGAATTAAAAATGCTGGGGTCAGAATGATAGTCTTTTCTATTTATCAAATTCAATTTGCAACAGTCATGAGCTGAAAATTGTGTGTGATTGATGAACCAAAAAATAAAACTATGTCCCTTTTTCAGACACAGGAAAGCCTCAGCCAGGAGGAGGCCGTGAAAAGTCGCAGCCAGGAGGTGGCCGGGCCCAGTAGCCTGCCCGAATCGCAGGTCACTCCCCTCGGCCTTCCACAAAAAAGTGCCAGAAGAGGCGTAAACTGGAGGAGGCAGCAATTGGCCTATTTCTGAAGGCTACTCCTGCCCTCAGAAACTCCCCCCCCCCCAGTGTTCAAGAGGACTATGCCTACATGACAGCCTGCAAAATGCTGGAAATAGAGAAGGGCCAACGCCTCTTATTTGAGGCAGTGATCTTGCAAGCCCTAAATAAGGGGTTGAGGGGCGAACTCACAAGCCAAAGCCACATTTGTGAGTTGAACCATGGTCCCCCTCCTCCTCCTCCAGGCCCTCCTCCTCCTCCACCCCCTGCCACAACTCCAACACCAGAGCCACAGCCTGGAGGGAAGCATGTAAGGAAGACAAGAGAGTGATAAGAGAGTGATGGCCTGGGTTCAGTCTGGTCTGGCAAAAGATGGGGACATAGATGTCATCTGCTGCTGTTCCTTGATGTCTTGTAGTCCTGGACCGGATTGTGCTCATTATTATATGGATCATCAGGCCACCAATTTTGACTGTAAAATAATGGATGTGTGCCCTGGGGTACAAAGGCTTCGCAAATTTCACCAGTTTCTCCAGCGTTGCCTTCCTCTTTATTTTGTTATGACCTATAATAAATGGATATTTCTTTTTCGCAAATACTGGCCTATGTGTTTTATTTCAAAAAGGACAGTTTGTTTGTGAGTAGGCAGGTACATTTCAAAAATACATTGTCAAATTAACAAGGGACACCAACCAACCTCCTTGAGGTAAAAAAAATACAAGATAATAATGGTGTTGTGATAACTTGACACACAAAATGAGAAATAATATTATGGAGAGTACTAGAAAAAAAAATGCAGATCTTGATAAAAAAAAAAAAAAAAGTATTATGGAGATCTGATGAAATTTTTTTTATATTATTCATGAGATCACGAGCAATTATAAAGAAATCAGTTTGTGAGATTATGAGCAGCAAAACAACTTCATTCTTTTAGCATTATAAAGAAGAAGGGAAAGCGCTGCATTAAAAGATTTCAAAATTTGCAGCGTGATGAATGTGCTATCTCCATTATGAATGCTAGTTTTACCAGACCGAGCGCTTCCGTCTCGTAATTTATTCTGAGCATGCGTGGCACTTTGTGCGTCGGAATTGTGTACACATGATTGGAATTTACGTGAATGGATTTTGTTGTCTGAAAATTTGAGAACCAGATCTCAAATTTTGTGCAATGGAAATTCCGATGTAAACTGTCCGATGGAGCCTACACACGTTTGGAATTTCTGATAACAAGCTCTAGCATCAAAGCACTGTACCACACCTGCTTACCAGTCAGACTAGGAACTGATCAAGCAAACCCATTATTACTACCATTGATCGAATATGTGCTTGCCTGGGCAGGTGTTCATTTTCTATCCCTCCAAAACAATCATAGCCAGCTTAGGTATTAAACCTGAACTCCAGTAACATGGTAAATACAGCTCCAAGCATTCCTCCCCCTCTGAAATGAGCCCAGTAGGAATTTTTTACTCACCTTATTTCTGCAGTGAGGTATTTCGCTCAGCTCTCAAGAATAATACCCATAACTGGCCTAATAGGTTTATTTTCTATGACCATCAGCTCCATATAGTGGCCAGAACATGGTGTTTTTCTAAAATACTTCAATCAGCAAAATATTGCATTTTGACCATTAGATGAAGCTGACAAAACATAGGGAATAAATTACTTGTGGTGCCTGTGCGAATTCTTGAGACACTCACAGTGTATTTTTTTTTTTTTTATAAATGGATCCCATAGTATGTAGGCTGGCTTTTGGGGTGGAAGAATGTGCTGTGGGTGGTTGTGTAGGTGGTAACAGAGGAGCACGGAGATCCCCTATCATCACCAGCACACACTTGCCAGCAGTAAGCCTCATTGCATTGTCACACTTTGTACACATATCATTTGGGATACATGGGGAAGATCTGCCCTGCTATTGGAGAAACATATATAAATGTATTTTAGTTAGCCCTGCAGGGGCAAAACTGTCAAAATATTGCATAGGGATTAAAGCGGGAGTCCGCCGGGACTCCGCGTTTTTTTTTTTTTTTTTAAAAAGCCAGCAGCCAGAAATACTGCAGCTGCTGACTTTTAAAATAGTGACACTTACCTGTCCAGCGCGCCTGCGATTTCGGCACCCGAAGCCGATCTGTAGATCGTTTCTCGGGTGCTGCCGCCGCCATCTTGGGTATGGGAATCAGGAAATGGAGCCTTTCAGCTTCATTTCCCGGTTCCCTACTGCGCATGCGCGAGCCGCGTTGCGCAATAAGGACGGTCCCCGCTGCCTCTGGGATCTGTGTGTTTTCCCAGCAGGCAGCGGGGCACTTGCGGAAGGGGGCAGGCACTTGCGGAAAGGGGCGTAATCTACGCCCCTTTCCGCAGAGAGCTATCCCGGAAGTGGGTGCAGTTACCTGGATTATCCAGGTAACTGCACCCCCCTCCCCCCTGAAAGGTGCCAATTGTGGCGCCGGAGGGGGGGAGGATTCCGATGAGCGGAAGGTCCATTTTAGGGTGGACCTCCGCTTTAAGTAAATACACAGATGAGCCACCACTGTGTTGGTGATACCCATTAGAGAGATGGGGTGTGCTGGCATTATCTGTTAACTGAGATATACATGCTCGCTGCACTACTGCCATCTCCTTTATTTCCATAAATGAAAAGCCCAAAAAAGTCAATCTCCTGAACAGAGCACTATCACAACCAGTGGTGGCTGGTGCTCAAAATTTTGGGGGGCGCAAACAAACTCACTGTTCCCATCAAGTGCAGCCACTGTGCCCATCAAACGCAGCCATTGTGCCCATCAAACACAGCCACTTGTGCCCATCATATGCAGCCACCTGTGCCCGTCATATGCAGCCATTGTGCCCACGACCCCCCACCCACTCGCAGCCCTGGCAGCACCCAACCCCCACCACCCGCGTGCAGCTCTGGCAGCACACCCCCCTCGTGAGCATGGCTCTGGCAGCACTGAAAGGGTCTGCCGTCCTGACTCCTGATTGTTGAGGAGGAAGGTTAGTGTGAACATAGCGAAAATTAATTCACTATCGTCACACAATTGGGTGGGATCTAGGCGCATTCTCTGCACCCTGAGCTCACCCTATTTTGAAGCCTATTAAAGCCTCTGGCTCTAACAGTGAACATATTCACTCACTCTGTTCATTCATAACTGAAGCATAGTAAACTGTGTTTACTATGCTTCGGTTTGTGAATGAACAGGAAGCAGTTCAGCAAAGAGCACGTCCCATTCATTCACTGTCCAGTAGAAATGAGGCTGCAGAGAAAGTCATGTGTGTTTGAGCTTTGGGGTGCACACCCTAATGTAATAAGCTGCGCACACCTATGTATCCAATATTTATAAAAGAATATCAAAGTAAATGCTCTAGGACATAAACACAGGATAGCTTAAACATGACTCACCAAGATTAAACTTTCCATAGCATGAGATGATCTATTTGCTGAATGCCTCTATAATGGATTACAGGTGATATTGTGTTCCCAACCATATTACATTCACCCGATGGTATCCAATAGTTTAT
The DNA here is from genome assembly GCF_037356315.1 of Lithobates pipiens. Taxonomy (NCBI): domain Eukaryota; kingdom Metazoa; phylum Chordata; class Amphibia; order Anura; family Ranidae; genus Lithobates; species Lithobates pipiens. The sequence continues at coordinate 353,660,099 of NW_027507764.1, read as the reverse complement.
GGTAGAAATCAATGGTATATTTAAAGTCCCAATTAGTCCTCAAATTCCCTATGCTATAAATACTTTTCAGTTGCATGATACAGTGATACAAAGTAAAATTAGTACTTATGATGCCATTTCAATCCCAAGTCTGGGAATAAGAAAAAAATATCCTTGCAGACCCCCCCCCCCCCATACATACACATTCACTGCAAGGGTTAACTGTTTAAGTCAAGTCTGAGAGTACAGAGAAACGAAGAAAAATGTACCTTACTCCTCACTTCTGTAGGCTCCCTTCATCAGTGTGAATGCTTCTGCAAAGCCTGGGTTAATAGCCTGTATTCCACAAAATGACACCAAGGGGCCATCCACAGCCCGGAGTTGAAAAGAGAAGAGGATAGTGCTAGAGCAGGATGTAGGTTAAAGTGTCACTAAACCCACATTATAAAAAGCTATCAATAAATGGTGTATTACATGCTGTTCATACTCACTCAGTCTCTATGGGATTCGTTTTCTGTATTTTGCAAAAAACCTGGTTGATCCTGCTGCTCTCTATCGCCATCTTCTGTTCATGTCCTTAATTCAGCTAGGGATTTTGCAGCTGTGGTGACAACTCTGCACATGCTCAGTTTTCAGTGAGTTTCTATGCTGAGCATTTCCTCCCTATCACATCTGAGCAGTTCATGTGACTAAAGAGAGTGTACACACAGTGGCAAATGACAGCCCACTCCTTTCCTCCTCCTCCATGCCCACTAACCAGCTAAACACAATCAGGATGGGATATTACATACAGATTGATGGAGGACTCACCTGGCTCATATTCTAAGACACAGGCTGGAGGGACGTGACACAGCCTGTGATGGGCAGAAATTTGCCAGTGCCAATCAGTTCCCATCACAGTGCCAATCAGTGGCTACCACAGTACTAATCAGTGCCCATCAGTAACACCTGTCAGTGCCTCATCATCAGTGCTGTCCATTAGTGCCACCTGTCAATGCCAATCAGTGCCATCTGTCAGTGCCAATCAGTGCCACCTGTCAGTGCCAATCAATGCCACCTATCCGTGCCGCCTATTAGTGCCCATCCATGCTACATATCAGTACCCATCAGTGCTGCGTATCAGTTCTGCCTATCAGTGCCCATCAGTGCCCATCAATTCTACATATCAGTGCCTACATATCAGTGCCTCCTCATCAGTGCCAACTCATCAGTGCCTGTCAGTAAAGGAGAAAACGCAGAATTTTTTTTTTTTTCCAAAATTCTGTTTTTTAGTTTGTTTAGCAAAAAATAAAAACCCCAATGGTGATCAAATACCACAAAAAGAAAGCTCTATTTGTGGGAAGAAAATTATTTGGGTACAGTGTTGTATGACCGCGCAATTGTCATTCAAAATGCGACAGCGTGGAAAGCTTAAAATTGTCCTGGGCAGGAAGGGGCGAAAGTGTCTGGTACTGAAGTGGTTAAAGTAATACAGCTTCTTCAGCTCACGCTAGACCTAATTGGCATTTACCTTTTGCAGCATAAGGGGGAGCCCACTGCAAAATGTCTTTACCTCCATCCAGAGTTGGGCTTTAACCACTTGACAACTGGGCAGTTAAACCCCCCTCGTGACCAGATCAATTTTCAGCTTTTAGTGCTCTCCCACTTTGAATGACAATTACTCAGTCATGCAATACTGTACCCAAATGAATTTTTTGTCCTTTTTTTCACACAGAGATTTCTTTTGATAGTATTTGATCACCTCTGGGTTTTTTATTTTTTGCGCTATAAATGAAAAATAGAGAGACAATTTTGAAAAAAAATGCAGCATTTTTCTTAGTTTCTGTGATAAAATTTTGCAAATTATTAATTTTTCTTCATAAATTTTGGCCACAATTTATACTGCTACCTATCTTTGGTAAAAAGAACTCAAATTAGTGGATATTATTTGATCTGTGTGAAAGTTAGAGAGTCTACAAGCTGTGGTGCAAATCATCAAAAGTTTATCCCACCTGAAGCACTGGTGGCCTATCTCATTTCTTGTGACCCAAACAAGCCAGGAATGTACAAATACCCCCCAAATTACCCCTTTTTTGAAAGTAGACACTCCAAGGTATTTAGTAAGATACATAGTGAGGTGTTTAATGTTGTCATTTTTTTCCCACAATTCTTTGCAAAATTAAGATTTTTTTTCCCCCCACAAAATTGTCATTGTAATAGGTTATTTCTCTCACGTGGCATGTGTATACCACAAATGATGCCCCAAAATACATTCTGCTACTCCTCCTAAGTATGGCGATACCACATGTGTGGGACTTTTTCACAGCCTGGCCACATAGAGAGGCCCAATATGCAGGGAGCCCCATCGGGTGTTCTAGGAGCATAAATGACACATCTAACTTGTTGACTACCTATTACACTTTTGAAGGCCCTGGAGCACCAGGACAATGGAAATGCCCACAAAATTACCCCATTTTGGAAAGCTAACACCCCAATGTATAATCTATGAAGCATAATGCGTCTTTTGAATGGTTCATTTTTTTTCCAAAAGTTTTCGGAAAATGTGGAAAAAAATGAAAACGCACTTTTTTTTACACAAAGTTGTCCATTTATAAGATATTTCCAACACATAGCATGTACATAGCAAAAATGATACCCCAAAATACATTCTGCTACTCCTCCTGAGTACGGTGATACCACATGTGTGAGACTTTTATACAGCCTGGCCACATACAGAGGCCCAACATTGAAATAGCACTTTCAAGGGTTTTAGGAGCATCAATTACACATCTCATTTCTCAACCACCTATTACACTTTTGAAGTACACTCGCAGGGACAGGCATAATAGGACGTTGGGTTGCTTTCTATAAATTGTTGGGCATATAGGTCGCACTGGACCACAACTGATACAAGCATGTCCTCCGTAAAAATAAGATTGAAAAAATCGATTGCTGAAACATTTTCTGTGTCCACCTGGACTCCTGGCTGGGCAGTGAAAGGGGGAATGATAGCTTCTCCTGAATTGGGAGGAAGCCATAAGGGGTTCTAAAGGGAATAGGGAAGGCTAGCATGGGACCTAACCCTTTGGGACTGAGCTGACACTCCACTGGTACGTGGCCTTTGCCGAGGTACTGCGGTGCTGGTGGATGGCATTGCGGTGCTGGTGGATGGCACTGCCTCCTCAACAGTACGCCTTCATCTGGCAGGCAGACTCTCATCTTCCTCCTCTGAGGTTGTCTGTGTTCCACCGGTTGGCATAGGCTCGTAGTCCACATCAGACTCACAATCTGAAAATGAGGAATCCGAAGCGGAGAGCTCCCCGTTGCTCTCGTCAGCCGCAAGAATATTGTATGCCTCCTCGGCTGAAAATAATCTTGGCACTGATGTGGCAGGTGACACTGATCTGACAGGTGACACTGATGTGGCAGGTGACACTGATGTGGCAAGTGACACTGACAGGTGACACTGATGTGGCAGGTGACACTGTTAGGTGGCACGGGTAAGTGGCACTGATGACACGTGACACTGGCAGATGGCACTGGTGACAGATGGGCTGCTCTGTGTAAAACCATTGCACACAGCAGGTAAGTATGACGACATGTTTGTTTGCTTTTTAATTTCTATCTTTGGTATCACATTAAACTCACACAGAGTCAGAAAAATGTGTGTTTTATGTTTTGTTAAATTTTTGTTTATGGACTGTATAAAAAAAACAAAAACATTATTTTTGCAAGATCACCAAGTCAAACTTCACACAAAATGGTAAGCTCCACTTTAACCACTTTCAGACCGGACCAACTTGCTGGTCAAAGACCAGACCACTTTTTGCGATTCGGCACTGCGTCGCTTTAACTGACAATTGCACGGTCGTGCGACGTGGCTCCCAAACAAAATTGACGTCTTTTTTTCCCACAAATAGAGCTTTCTTTTGGTGGTATTTGATCACCCCTGCGGTTTTTATTTTTTGCGCTATAAACAAAAATAGAGCGACAATTTTGAAAAAAACACATTATTTTTAACTTTTTGTTATAATAAATATCCCCCAAAAATATCTAAAAAAAAAATTTTTTCCCTCAGTTTAGGCCGATACGTATTCTTCTACATATTTTTGGTAAAAAAAAAAATCGCAATAAGCGATTATTGATTGGTTTGCGCAAAAGTTATAGCGTTTACAAAATAGGGATAGTTTTATAGCATTTTTATTAATAATTTTTTTTTTTTTTACTAGTAATGGCGGCGATCAGCAATTTTTATTGTGACTGCGACATTGTGGGGGACCCATCGGACATTTTTGACACATTTTTGGGACCATTGTCATTTATACAGTAATCACTGCTATATAAATGCAGTGATTCCTGTGTAAATGACACTGGCAGTGAAGGGGTTAACCAGTGGGTGGCAGTGTAGGGGTTAAGTGTTCCTAGGGGTGTGTTACTAACTGTGGGGGGGTTGGGCTTTCATTTAGTGAACACTGATCTCTGCTCCAATCACATGGAGCAGAGATCAGCGTCACTAGTTGCTAGGCAGAATGGAGAAATGCTGTTTACAACGGCATTTCTTAATTTGGCCGCTCCGTGAGATGCTCGCGGGTATGCCCGTGGCGATCGAGTCCGCGGGTCCCGCGACCGGACTCACGGGGGTCCCGACCAGCGCAGGAGTGCGCCGGCGGCGGCACGCTGCCGATGGCAGGGCGGCAAATTTAAAGGGACGTACATGTACACCCATTTGCCTGCCCGTGCCATTCTGTCGACGTACATCGTCGTGCGCTAGTCGGCAAGTGGTTAAGTATTCCTCCCATGCTCTTTGACATTTGGCAATTTTCTTGGGGGGGAGGAAGAGCGGGTACCTTCCCCTATCTCGCCCCGTGGCCTTCGGGGGAAACGCCACAGGTTCCATAAGACTCCAGGACCCTTCACAATACGCAGCGTGGCTGGTGCGTGCGCAATGGGCACCCACATCAGTGGACCTGAGACGGGCAGGGTGGGTTTCTTGGAGGAAGAAAAATGCCGACTATGACCCTAAAAACACCATCACTACAGTCAGGCATGGAGGTCGAAAACATTATGCTTTGAGGCGGTTTCTCTGCTAAAGGCATAAACTGACTTTGCCCCATTGAGGGGCCAATGGATGGGGCCATGTATTGTAAAATCTTGGATGAGAACCTTCTACCCTCAGCCAGAACACTGAAGCTGGGTCATAGATGGGTCTACCAGCATGACAATGAACCAAAACATACCAAGGCAACAAAGGAATGTCTCAAGGGGGGGAGGGGGGCGTGGCTTGCGCATGATCTTGATGACCACTAAAGCCAGGGATTCTTAACCAGGGTTCCTCCAGAGGTTGCTAGGGGTTCCTTCAGCACTGGGTAATTTCTGCCTGTCAGTCAAGTTCGCACTGACACCATTGATCTTTTTAACTATCTGTAAGGAGGTAATTCTTCCCAATGACCACAAGTGTAAGGACCATTCTTCCCACTGACCATCACACTAATGTATAATGTGTTATAGATTACTAATTTTTAGCAGGGGTTCCCTGAGACTGGAGAACTATTTCAAGGGTTCCTCTGTGTTGAAAAGATTGAAAAAGCTTGGCTTAAGCTGTTAGCGCCGCTAGTTGACCGGGGGAAAAGCAACATAGCCAGCGAGTTACCGGGCTAACAGAGACCGCACCGAGCTTTAAGCTATCACCGGAGCCTGCTTCAATGTTGTCTCGCAAGCGAAAGGATGAACGATGCTCACAAAAGCTCACAGACGACTTCACACTGCCAGCACCAGGCAAGGAGAAGCATCAAGATGGCACTGGCTTCATTATCCTACACCAATCTACCTGACAATGATCCAGGAGACTGGGACACCACTCTATGTTGTGGAAAATTTTTGATGTATTTATATGTATTGTCATAAGAGTCCCCCTGTGTTCATTCCCCACTAGCCCGCTCTAAAAGAGCTGACTGGGGCAGACTGACGCTGATTGAGATCCGTTAGGTAGTGGATAACTTCCTGGGATTGGAAAGAGGTGTTTGCGGAGTGGGGGTATGTCCGCCAGCGAAAGGGCCCCTGTACATTACATAGACGATCGTCTGGGGGCATATGCTTGTTCTGCAAGCATTGGTTGTAGGCGGATGTGCACTCATTGTCTCTGCTGTGTCTGATCACCATATGTGAAGATCGCAGTGCACATCTGTGGATAACCTTCCATCCACATGGAAGTGTAGAATAATCCAGGTATACATTGTTCTCTGGAACAATGTATACTAAGGATTTCTATCAATGCAATTGTAGTCATCGTTCATTGGTTTTGTATGGTTCCCATCATTGAAAGCATTTAGTCAGTTTGCGTCACTGACTATTTTAATCTATACATGTCTGTGATTGGTTCTTTTGAAAGATTGACTGTCTGTGAAGACACCACTTTCTTCTGTATTGTATTGCATTGTATTGTCCTTATATGGTAGTTCACATCCTGTGTTGCTGCTGTGAGGTCACAAGCTTTGTAGGAGGTGTTTAGCTGGTTGGAGGCAAACCCTCCAGGGAGTGGTTTCCTGTTGATATGTAAATAAAAGCAGATTGCTCAGGTCAGAGGACACACATGCTGGCCGATTGGAGAAAGTAAGAATGTTGGTGATGTCTCTTTAATGGGGAACCAGAGGGGCCTGGCTGAAGAGCAGCCAGGCTGAGATGAGGATGTAGGAATGCGGGTGATGTCTGAATACTTGGATGAGTGGGTTGGAAGGTAAGCTAAAGTATTATATCATTAAGACGGAAATGTTATTATTAGAGACAGGAAATATGGCTGTGTGCTCTGCGCACGGCCAAAATTTCCAGGACAACTACAACCTCTACCCACCTGGGATCCCCTCCTAACAGCCCAGTCAAATCGAGGATGAGGATGGATCCTTCCCTACAGGCCTCAGGCACAGTGAGTACAAGCGAGCACCCAGATCACATAGGCCTCAATCTACAATCATCCATTGTGCCCTTCCCCACCTCAGGACAGCCTGTCCTTGATACAACTATGAAAGACATGTTTCTTTCCTTACAGTCATCCCTCATGCCAAACTTCTTCTCCCTTATACACAAATTCACATCTGAGATGCAAGGGATGGGAGAAAGGGTGTAGTGCATTGGGCATAGGATGGATGAATGCACCACTACAGTAAATTATCTAATAGATACCTACAAAGACCAATCTGATGATAACGATTGGATAAAAGTGAAGCTCAAAGACCTCAAGGACTGCTCAAGTCGAAACAATGTCAAAATTAAGGGGGCACCCAAACCCATCCCCCCATCAGATCTGCATAAATACGCCAGTGACATGATCTCTAAATTGCTCCCTGACCACTGATTGAACTCAATATCGATCTTATCCACCACATACCTAAACCTAGACACCTGGATGCATCAATCCCCAGGGACATTCTAATGAAGATTCACTTCTTCCTAACTAAAGAGCAACTCCTTGCTAAAAATCATCCCCTGATCTCCCAACACCTTATAATGGAGTGCATTGATAGTCTGATATCTCTCAATATACTCTCAAACTGAGAAGACAAATGAAAACAATCACAAAAGCCCTCAACCACAAAACCCCATCTAAGTGGCGCCACAAGGCCACTATAGTGGTTACCCGCAATGGAACAACCTATACAGTATCAAAGCCCAAAGAGGGCCTCCTACACTCCTAGGAAATAATCCCTGAGCTGACATTGCTTCATCCTCAGGCTCTCCGCAACATGCATACCAACGAAGGGAGAACCAAAACTAATTTAAATGAATAATTCCACTACATCAAATCTTACCTACGACATGTATCCCTGTTCCAGCTTCAGGCTAAATGTCACTTGTATCTGAACTTACACATATGGTCAGTCACTTGCAGAATTTGTACTGGGCTTTGAGTCCTGTTACTCTGCTTTTCTGTTTACGGTTCATCCATCAAGACATTTTGGACTGATACCTAAACCTAGTTCTTGTCCCAGAGTACAAGGGTTAATCCTATTCTCTTTTTCCCACAGACTGCATTACTGTAGAAACTCGGCACTAAACTTTTTTGCTTGCAGGACTACCAAGAACAAAGCACTGTGCATCATCGTCTATGAAACCACCCAAATGTAACCACCTGATCATCTAAACATGAGTCTATATCATCAACTACACCAACAATCTACACTCCACTATGACCATTAACATCCTATCTATTAATGCAAAAGGCCTGAATCACCCAGCCAAAAGAGCGTGATATACTATGCGTTCAAGAAACACACTTCGCTCAAGAAGCTACACCCTTCTGCCAACACAAATTCTTTCCCCACATCTACAAAGCTTGCTACTCAAGAAAGCAATGGAGAGTGTTAATAGCTATTCGGGACACTGACTTCTTCCAGCTACAAAAATGCACCCTTGATCCAGAAGGGAGATACATCATTCTAAACTGTATCATAGAAAATGCCCAATACACCATAGTAAATTTGTATGCTCCTAATCAACATCAGATGCCTTTTCTCAAATCCACCCTTAAAAAAAAAAAAAATACAAACAAGGACACCTGCTAATGTGTGGGGACTTCAACTTAGTGCCCGACAACTAATTGGATACCTCGTCTGGACCCAAGAGATTTTCTTCACCTTTGAACAAATTCCTCACATCCAACGATTTATATGATGTATGGAGGTGTTGTCACATGGATGAAAGGGACTACACGTACCTGTCCCTGAATCACAACACATGCTCTCGCATAGACCTATTTCTTACTGACAAATGGCTACTGCAAAATATTCATGCCTTTCAAATCCACACCATAACCTAGTCAGACCATGCTACTGTAAGTATTAAAATTGTAAATAAACCAGCAAAACCAAAATCCTACGTGTGGCGTGTGAACAACTTTCTCCTTCATAATCCAACTAATACTGCACACTTATCCCAAAAACTAGAAGAATTCTTCACTACAAATACAGGCTCAGTGGCTGACCCGGTGGTCCTGTGGAACACCCACAAATCCTACATTAGAGGATTCTTTATACAACTAGGTTCAAAACTGACGGCATCTATTGCAATTTCAGATATTCGAAACAAATCACATCCCTCTCCATCCCTACAAACCCAAATATTCAAGTTACGACCATATATTTCACTCTTTGTTACTTGAAAGCTTTGAACTAAAGCAGCACAAACTAAAAGCTAGATCATATGTAACAAGTAACAAAGTAGGGAAGGCAATGGCCCCCTGTATATCTTTATCACCAAACTACCCACAACAAACTACTAAACCCTCAAGCAATAGCCAACACATTCAGCTGCTACTACAGCAACCTGTACAATATCAATGCTAACAAAAACACACACTAACCTTCTCAGGAAGAGATTCAATCCTTCCTCATCCACATTAATCTTCCCTCATTATCGCCTGACCAAATTTCATATCTAAACACGCCATTCTCTACGGACGAAATTCAAAAAACAAAAAAAAATTACCAAACTCCAAATCCCCAGGCCCCGATGGGTTTACAGGGGAATACTTCAAAATATTTCAATCAATATTAACCCCACATCTATGTAAGCTGTACAATCATGCTGCCTCCTCCTCCTCTTTTCCAAATGAAATGTTATCTGCACTTGTGGTAACCCTGCCAGAACCAGGAAAGGAGCCCACCGCCCCCCAAAATTTCCGCCCCATATCACTATTAAATCTTGACCTTAAAATATACACCAAAAATAATAGCTAACAGACTGATAGATATTCTTCCCTCTTTAATCCACAAGGACCAAACTGGCTTAATTAAAGGCCACCAGACCTCAGACGCCACAAGGAGATTAATCAATGTCCTCCATCATGCATCCAGGACTGGAACGCCTTCTCTGCTTCTATCTTTAGATGTAGAGAAAGCGTTTGACAGAGTCAATTGGAATTACCTCTCCCTAGTCCTAAAGAAATTTGGATTTGAAGGTCAAATTTTCAAAGCCATACTAACCCTTTACACTAAACCAGGGATATGCAATTAGCGGACCTCCAGCTGTTGCAGAACTACAAGTCCCATGAGGCATAGCAAGACTCTGACAGCCACAAGCATGACACCCAGAGGCAGAGGCATGATGGAAATTGTAGTTTTGCAACAGCTTGAGGTCCGCTAATTGCATATCCCTGCACTAAACCCTCAACACAAGTATACACGTCCAACCTTCTTTCTACCCCATTCCAAATCACAAACGGCATGAGGCAAGGATGCCCATTATCCCCCTTAATTTTTAACTTAGTGATGGAACCTTTAGCTGAACATATTAGATCCAACAACAAAATAACAGGTATTAGCCTTGAAACACAAAATCAGCCTATTTACTGATGACGTGATATTAATGCCAACTAATCCCTCATCGTCCCTTATAGAAGTCCAAAAAATCCTCACATGGTTTAGTAAATTCTCCTATTACAAAGCAAACAAAACCCAATCACGCATCCTCAATCTGGGAATTGACGCTGTCATGAGGAACCTCCTGCAACAACAATTTCCATACACATGGGCAGATACAAGTATATCCTATCTAGGCATACTACTCACAAGATCCAAAAATCACTCTTTCAACATAATTACCTTCCCCTCCGCACTAAATTCCAACATGATCTCCACAATTTGGCCAAATGCTAATTTTCATGGATGGGTAGACTAGCTGCATTCAAAATGATGCAACTCCCTCAAGTCCTCTATCTCTTTAGAACACTTCCAATCTCGATTCCTGCTACTTTAAATCCCTACAATCCCTACTGTTGAGATTTGTTTGGAATGGGAAGAGATCCAGATGCTCACACTCCAAATTAATCAAACATAGACTTAGTGGGGGAGTAGGTTATATCGACTTCCACGACTATTACTCGGCGTCAATATTGACAACTAAGAGAATAGTTTTTACCCTCCCCGACAGCAATATGGGGATCAATAGAATCAACATACAGCCCTCATTACCCACTAACATCATGGTTATTCAGTGCTCAACTAGGCGCATGAATCCCATCCTTCCTTCCTCCAACTATGACAGTAACACTCAAGACTTGGAAACACGACTGCTCAAACATGCTCAAACACGCCTAACCAACACCACCCTAAAAATCCCTCTATCAGCACTGGCTCCCCTCTTAGCCCAAATATCCCTTACATCCTGGATCAATAAAGGGATATAACACCTTCACAACCTGTACGTTGGAAACTCTCTGATTGACTTTCCTTTTCTTCAAAAAGAGTTCAACCTCCCTCAAAACAACATATATTGATACATGCAAATATGACACTGCCTTCTAAAAATCTCCTGAAACCACCAGACCATCCAAGCTTCTGCGTGGTCCTTTCTACCATCCCCTACCCTAATCCAAAAAGGATTTTTTTTTCACAATGTTTTATAACATTCTCCAACAGAAATGCACCATCACTAAATCTTCCCCCTACAAACAATGGGAAGATGAGTTAGGACAGTCTTTCACGACATACCAGTGGACTAAAGCGTGCAAAATCACACAGTAGGCTACCTGTTGCTCCACATTATGGGAACTAACCATAAAAATACAGTAGATTAGGGTATCCCCGCGCTCTCACCAAGGGCCTAGGCTATTAATAAGGGTAGGTTGCAGCAGACCACCGGCAGGGGTATAAGCCCTAACCCCCAATAGTGTATTCTTAAAAATCAAATAAATGGTGTTGCGCAACACCATTTATTTGATTTTTAAGAATAACCCTAAAAATAACCCTAAGATGGTACCAGTCCCCAAACAAAATCTCGAGATACAGTCCCCAACTATCCAATAGATGTTGGACAAACTGTGGTCTGAAAGGGGACATACTAGTACTACACGTCCTCTGGAGTCGCCCTATACTCTCATCATACTGGACCGCTGTATTTTCCATTATATCTGATATTACTCAACAACAGGCCCCTCTGAACCCAGCACTAGCAATACTATGCCTAGGCATAGAACTCCTACCACCTAAACTACACCATACAATTACCCACATACTCCTAGCAGCAAGACTAACAATCCCGAGAAGATGGAAAAAACTCCTACCATTTACACTACTCCTATGAAAGATGATGGCGTCCTGCTCAGGGCGGCTAAAAACCTCCTTCTTTCAATGGTCACCTTGAAAATCTTGGTACACAAATTAAAGGTGTATCAGAGAAGATCTGTAAAAAAGAGTGGACCAAAATCCCTCCTGAGATGTGTGCAAACCTGGTCACCAACTACAAGAAACGTCTTACCTCTGTGCTTGCCAACAAGGGTTTCTTCACAAAGTACTAAGTCATGTTTTGCTTGGGGATCAAATACTTATTTTACTCACTGAACTTCAACTCAATTTATAACATGTGTATCAGGTATATTTTTCTGGATTTTTGGTTGATATTCTGTCTCTATCATTTAAAATACACCTATGATAAAAATGATAGACCCTTCATTTTTTTGTAAGTGGGAAAGCTTACAAAATCTACAGGGGATCAAATAATTATTTCCCCCACTGTATATACAGTATTTATATATTTAATGTCAAAGTATTGTGAAAATAAGGCCCCATTCACCCAGGGGGCGATTACATCTGTGCTTTGTACAGGGTTGTTGTCATGCCAGAAGTTGCATTGTTATCTATTGGGATGCAGCAGCTTGCATGTACACAACCACGACCCCTAATGTTATATCCATGCCGGTGCGGGTGCAGTTCGGGGACTGCACACAAAGGGATGCACAGAATTCCTGTGCCTCACTGTGCTAGTGAAACACAGCCCTGCCGGGGGCACAGATCAAATTGCCCCATGCGAACAAGGCATACAGAACACAAAAATAAGCGGACAAATAAGGGACATGACTTACAATTATTGTACTATGTTCCTTATGCTGCTGTCTTCTTGTTTCCTTGCAAATGTCTTCCATCCATCTAATCCCACCCCTGCCACCATAATCTTCCAGTGCAGTGATGGTGAACCTTGGCACCCCAGATGTTTTGGAACTACGTTTCCCATGATGCTCACCTACACTGCAGAGTGCATGAGCATCATGGGAAATGTAGTTCCAAAACATCTGGGGTGCCAAGGTTCACCATCACTGTTCTAGCCTGTGTGTGTTGAGGAGAAGAGGGATTGATAGAACCTGAGGGCTGTAATTTGTACTTATCAAACATGCCCAACAATGCCCGACCTTTCCATCTACCTTCTCCACCTTCTCCATTCATAGAAGCCATATTACATCTTCTATGAATGGGACACCATCCATTAATGCTGGTTGGATAGATGATTGAAAAGTCTGCCCTCTCCATTTAAAGATCCTGTTTCATTCATAACAGCTGTGGTACCAGGTTTTATGAATGGAGGATCTGGGCAGAAATATTTGGGCACTCTTGATCAGTGCAAATCAAGCTCCTTCAGTTCTATTAAACCCTGATGGACCAGAAAGGGAGAATAAGATGGATGGAGGAGATGATCAAGGAAACTGGGAGCCAGCAGCAGAAGGGACACAGCACATTAATAATAAGTCATGCATCTTGTGCTGATTTTTGTGTGTTTTTAATTTGGTTGCACTAATGCCGCGTACACACAATTGGACTATCTGGCGGACTTGGTTCGGCGGACCAGAGTCCGCCGGACAATCCGCCCGTGTGTGGGCTTCGGCGTACTTTTTCTTTCCAAAAGTCCGGCGGACTTAGAAAGAAGTTTTGACTCAAAATTGTCCGCCGGGCTGCCAATCTGTGTGCTAGTCCACCAGACTTTTGAAATGAATGGACTTGCCCACACGGAGAAAAGTGCATTCAGACTTTGCAGCTGAGGTCCGCCGGACTTTCCGAACGAGCGGACCTGTCCACACACGACCGGACTTTTCCGGCGGACAACCCGTCTGACTATGACGGGAGTCCGCCGGACTTTTGAAATGAACAGACTTGCCCACACACGGAGAAAAGTCCGTTCATTTTGAACGTGGCTCCAGGTAGCCGGGACTAGCGAAGGAAGTGAATGTCGCCGCCTCCATCGGTGAGATTGACACCTCGCTAGCCCCGTCACCTGGTATGGATTTAAAGGGGAAGCCCTAAGCCAAAAAAACGGTGTGGGGGTCCCCCGAAAGTCCATACCAGACCCTTATCCGAGCACGCAGCCTGGCTGGTCAGGAAAGGGGGTGGGGACGAGCGGGCGCCCCCCCTCCTGAGCCGTACCAGGCCGCGTGCCCTCAACATGGGGGAGTGGTTTGGGGAAGGGGGGGCCCTTCTTATAGCTCTTTTACTAGCATTGGCCCGGTCTTCTGTCGCCACCGCCTTCTTCTCTTCTTCTTTTTCCTTGCGATATTGACACAACGCTCTCTCTGGCCGCAATGGCAGGGACGCGTTGTGCGGCGACTTATATCTTTCTGGACTGTGACATCATAAGTGGCGTGGTCACCATGTGACATCACCCGGTGACCCCGCCCCTTGTCCCTAAGTCACCGAGCAATGCGTCCCTGCCATTGCGGCCAGAGAAAGCGTCGTGTCAACATCGCAAGGAAGAAGAAGAAGAGAAGAGATAAAGGCGTCGGCAGCGACAGAAGACCGGGCCACCGCTAGTAAAAGTGCAATAAGAAGATAGCGGACAAGACCCCGAAGTCGGAAAAAGACCCCGGATGGCGGCGGCGACGACAAAGAAGAAAGCCGGGCTCCTCCGCTATTAAAAGAGCTAGCAGAAGATAGCGAAGGAGTCCGGCGAGAAAACCCCCCAAGACGGAAGAAGACCACTGGAGCTGTCTAATAAATTATTTTAAAAACTTGATTTGTTTTTTTTATTTACACTTTTTTCACCAGGTGAATGGGTAGGGGTACCCCATACTCATTCACATAGGGTGGGGGGCCGGTATCTGAGGGCCCCCTTATTAAAGGGGGCTCCCGGATTGTAATAAGCCCCCCCACCCACAGACCCCGATAACCAATGGCCAGGGTTGTCGGGAAGAGGCCCTTGTCCTCATCAACATGGGGACAAGGTGCTTTGGGGTGGGGGGGCACGCGGCCTGGTACGGCTCAGGAGGGAGGGTGCCCGCTTGTCCCCACTTTCTTTCCCGACCGGCCGGGCTGCGTGCTTGGATAAGGGTCTGTTATGGACTTTGAGGGGGCCCCCACGCTGTTTTTTCGGCGCAGGAGTTCCCCTTTAAATCCATACCAGATGACGGGGCTAGCGAGGTGTCAATCTCGCCAATCGAGGCGGCGACATTCAATTCCTTCGCTAGTCCCGGCTACCTGGAGCCACGTTCAAAATGAACGGACTTTTCTCCGTGTGTGGGCAAGTCTGTTAATTTCAAAAGTCCGGCGGACTCCCGTCATAGTCAGACGGGTTGTCCGCCGGAAAAGTCCAGTCGTGTGTGGACAGGTCCGCTCGTTCGGAAAGTCCGGCGGACCTCAGCTGCAAAGTCTGGCGGTTTGTCCGCCGGATAGTCTGTTCGTGTGTAAGCGGCATTAGATGTTACTAACAGACATACGAAGTACCAATTGTCAACCTTTTTTCCAAAATTGCTAGTTAAAAAATATTTTTTTTTTCTGCAAGAGTATTAGAAAGAAATAATTTAGTAGTTGATGCTTGGAACAGGCTTCCAGTAGAGGTAAGAAGTCAGTCAACAGTAAGTGAATTTAAGAATGCTTGAGACAAAAAATGTAATTAAAAAATAAATAATGGGGTGACTCACACTGATTCACACATGTTTAGAGTTTTTAAACTCAGACTAATTAAGAACAACTAAAACCTTTCAAATCTGGCAATGGATTGGATGTGAACTGGCACAGCCAGATGGCAGACCTCCATCCCTATATTAGGTTATAGGAAAAGAGAGATCATTGGGACTTTGAGAGAGGCCTGCCATGTCAAATAATAAGGACAGAATGGATACATAAGTATAAATACAAATACATGATTTATTGTTCTGCGCTAAAAACCATACCAAATTCGTGAGAAAAATATGGTAACAAATAAATAGGTAGTCACATGACAAGATATGCTGCTCATAGCATGCAATACAATTGATGGGTAGACATGTTAAACATACATGATGAATTAAATCAATAAAAAAAATGAAACCAGGTGTGTCTTGGCATCTAGTAGCACTCTACGCATTTCATTGCATTTCAGCCATTCATCAGGAGTGTAACAGTATACTAGAAAAATAAATAAATATTGGTTGTAATGCTCTCTAAGGAAGGGAAGAAGTTGTTTCCCAACAAAATGGCGACAGGTAGATGACTTACAGCTCTGCCCCAGGGCTGGGCCCGGTGTCTGCACAGGAAATTGTAGAGATCTCAAGTAGGATGTCTCCCCTGGGGTTCAGGCAGGGAACCAAGGAGAACAGCCAAAGGAAGACCGGATGGCCACAGCATGATCCGATGTGGTATGTGTGCACATAGCGTGCATGGTGTCCTATGAGAAATGTATGAGAAATATAAATGAATACGTGAAAATATGTGAGTATGAGAAGTATAGGCTTCCAGTAGAGGTTAAAAGTCAGTCAACAGTAAGCGAATTTAAGCATGCTTGAGACGAAAAACTTAATTAAAAAATAAATAATGGGGTGACTTTTTTAGGGTTTTAAAATTCAGACTAATTAGGAACAATTCAATTTTTTTAAATCCGGCATTGTCTCTGGGAATTAAAGTAACAATTTTTATAACATTTTTTATAGAAACACAGAGCAAGGTGAATTGACAAATAACTATTTTACCTGTAATGCAACGCATATGGAATTGAGAGCCTGAGCAAATATATTTGCGTTCGTTCATCCATAATGAACTGCAAGCATTGCAGATTATTAATCCTCCACAAGGGGGCGACACAGTGCAATAAATCAGGTTGAGCTCAGAAATTGTTCTACTCTCAATCTCCCAGAATTCCTCTACAGAATGGAAGCAGCCAGTAAATCTGTACACGATATTTAACTTGATTTATTATGCCTGCATGTTGCTGATCAACCCTATCCTTCCTAACTACGCAAGAATGCATTTTACACTTTGCCGCTGCTGCATTGCTTTTTGCTGAAACAGAAATAGTGCAACAATGAAAAATTATACAGACTATTTTCGTTTCTGTCATTAAGCACCCTTCTAAATCATTTTTAGCTGAATTGCTACCATACCTGCATGGTTCAAAGAATCACAATTATAAATATGTTCTGCCTGCTTTTTATGGAGGATTACTTTATTCATTTTGTTTTTTTTGGAACTTAAAGGGATTGTAAAGTGATTTTTTTATTATTATTTAAAATAACAAACATGTTATACTTACCTCCACTGTGCAGCTCGTTTTGCACAGAGTGGCCCCGAACCTGGTCTTCTGGGGTCCCTCGGTGGCTGTCTCGGCTTCCTCCCGCAGATGCTTCTCACGTTCATGCGAGCTCCCTCGCATGGTGAGAAGCATCTGCGGGCGCGCTCCCGTAATACAGCCGGCGGCTATAGCCGCTCGCTGTATCACATGGCCCCGCCCCCTCTCGCTCCGCGTCAGTGGATGTGATTGACAGCAGTGCGAGCCAATGGCTGCGCTGCTTTCCATCCATCCACTCCATTCTACATTAATAATGTTGCTACCAAAATGAGTGTGTGCTAAAAAAAAACAGAGCTCCCGAACAGCAGTAAATCTTTAGGCTGACAACAGTTCAGTCTGTACAAATTCATCTCAGTGCCTAAACTCCCTCATCCATGTCTTTATGGACCTTTCTTTGTGCACTGGTGCACAGTCATGTTAGAACAGGAAGGGGCCATTCATAAACTGTTCCTACAATGTTGGGAGCATGAAATTGTCTAAAATGTCTTGGTATGCTGATGCCTTAAGAGTTCCCTTCACTGGAACTAAGAGGCCAACCCCAACCCCTGGAAAACAACCCCACACCATAATCCACCGACATCAAATTATTTGGACCAGTGCACAAAGCAAGGTCCATAAAGACATGGATAAACAAGTTTGGGGTGGAAGAACTTGACTGGCCTGCACAGAGTCCTGACCTCAACCCGATAGAACACCTTTGGGATGAATATGAGTGGAGACTGCGAGTCAGGCCTTCTTGTCCACATCAGTACCTGACCTCACAAATGTGCTTCTGGAAGAATGGTCAATTATTCCCATAGACACACTCCTAAACCTTTTGGACAGCCTTCCCAGAAAAGTTTAAGATGTTATAGCTGCAAATGGTGGGCCAACTCAATACTGAACCCTATGGACTAAGACTGGGATGCCAATAAAGTTCATGTGCGTGTAAAGGCAGGTGTCCCAATACTTTTGGTAATTTATTATACCTCTTTTTTAAATTATTCCTTAGTCAGACCTTTTCAAACATTCATCTCAACTCTTTTAGCCAGAGAAAAACCTTCAGTTATAGGGGAACTCATCCTAAAATCAATTCATTGGGGGAGTCAATGGAAATATTGCCCACCTTACATTAGTGATCAATAAAAAGAATGCACAATGGTCAGAATGCCACCTTTCAAGAGGTCTAAAAAGATGATTGCTGTCATGCTGCTGGCTCTGCCAAGTTGTGTTGGCCCTGGAACTATGCAGGCACCATAATTTGGGAAGGCAGTCAGCCACAGCTCAAGGAACCCCTAGCGACATCTGGAGGAAGCCTAGGGTTCCATGGCAGATCTATTTTTTTCTTTTCCCTTGGATTTATCCTTAGCCCTGTTTATACCTTATGTCAGCCTCAAATGCTGCTTACTGCGATGGACAGCTATAGATGGGGGCAGTGGTGCCTTTTTTTGTATCACCGTATATTGGTCAGGCAACACCCTGACACCTTTGCAGCCATTGAGCTACATGCTGGGTGCTCAGTGTGCTCCTGTACCTTTAAGAAGAGGTGGCTCCCCTTCTGTCCTCCTGCTCTCACCTATCCATCAGAAAGAGAAGCCCGGAGCGTGGTGACACGCAGGGGAACTTTAGAGCAGGGCTGGGCATGACGAGGTGCCCAGTTATGCCCAGGGGAGGAGTTGTGGGACGAGCTCAGGGGGTGAGAGCGGCAGTACAAAAGAGGGGCGGAGCCAAAGGGGAGCCAGTCGGCAGTACTGTGTGCGAGGAGGTGATTTTTTACACACCGCTCCTCGCTGAAGCATCCAAGATGGCGGACATCACGGGACTTTTGGAACAATTGCGGGCGGCGGCGGAGACGAGGGGACCGGCATGGCTCCAGACACAGGTCGCGGCGGCGCTGGCTGGGGGTGGCGAGGTCGGGGGGCCCGCGAGGATGGCGGAGTGCTCGGGAAGGGAGGAATCCACCCCACCGGCGAAGAGGAGCTTGTATTCTCCCACGGAAGGACAGCAGAGGCCTGCTCGCTGGCCTCCTGGTTCGGGGGGGGGGGGGCCACGGGCCAAGATGGCGCCGCTTCCCAGCCGCATGGCAGACAGCAGGGTCAGGACGGTCCCCCAGCAGCTCTGCACGGGCTGAGGGGGAGGATTGGGGGCAAGCATAAGGACAAAGGCTCCGGCGCTGGGAGGGTCAGGGGGGAGGCAGAGGATTGCAGCTGCACGTCTGGGGGGGTCGTGGCCGGGGGCTCCGCTCAGGCGGGGGGGTGGGGGATTGGGAAAGTGACGGGCGCATGCTACGGAGGGCCCGGGGGGCGCTTTGGTGGGACTACCACATGGCTCGGGCTCCCCTGCAGCCCTGCACGGGCGGGGGGGTAGACAGAAGGACGTCGGCACCTCCGGTCACAGCTGGTCCTGTGGGCCGGGTCACAGGAGTCGCGGCGGGGAGGCGGACACCCCCGGGCAGTAGCCGACAAGGGTCGCGTGTGCAGAGTGGTGCCAAGGACGGCCCTTCGGTGCGGAACCCCAGGAGCAGAGGGACCCCTACGAGGAGTGGTGCATTGTCGGTGCGCCACGAAAGTGAGAGGTGTCGCACGGCGTCCAGGTCTCCGTCACCTGGGGGGCTACAGTCGGCAAGCGGCCTGGAAGAGGAAGGACGTTCCAAAGGAGAGCTGTCGGAGGAAGACGAAATGTCCGGACGGTCGGTTCCTGCGCAGGCGGTCGGCGCAACGGCTGTGGGGACGGCTCCCAGTCAGCCCGGTAAGTCTTGTGACAACGCTGCTTTTACTACTGCATTACAGTGTTTGTTAGGAGTAGTGTCGGGGAGTGGGGGCCAGGGAGTCCCCCCTGCATCGCGGGTGGACACCACTGGCCAACCACGGGATGGGACTGGGACTGGGAATACGGGGTCTGGGGGTCAGTTGCAGGATTTACTGGAGGGGTTGAGAATGCTGGTGGGCCGATTTGAAGGGGGAACAGGGAAGTCCGCTGGGGTGGTACAGGGGGTGCCTGGGGGAGGGTCTGCGTTGGGTGTTAAGGGGGCTCCTTCTGGGGAAACGGGGGTTTCTCCTCCACTGGGGGCGACAGCTGCTCCCTCGGGGGTGTCTGCGGTTGCTGAGGTGGGTGCGGGTACAAAAGGGGCAGCGGAGACGACCGCTAGGTCGGACATAGTGCGGATCGCGGACACGGCCAAGTGTGAGATGTATGTGTGCTTCGAGGGGCCACTGGGAGCACATCTGAAGCAGGAGGTTAGGGACAAAATTGTCAAGGGGGAATATGTGGAGATTTTTTCACTATTGCCGCTTGAGAAGTTCAACTTGGACTGGGTGAAGCCGGACGATTCCAAGAAAGAAGATGAGGAGAAGAGGCGATATAGATTGATACCGCGAACGTTTGCCAACTGGTTGCAGGCGTTCGCGATCATGGCCAGTGTCATAGGAGAAAAGAACCCCGAGCATTGCTCGGCGTTATTTTGTTATATGGACGCTATCGGGGAGGCTAATAGGGTTTATGGGGGTACTGCTTGGTTGAGGTACGACGAGCAGTTCCGCCAACGTAGGGCGGTCCGACCCACGCTGCGGTGGGACCATAAAGACATTAGCCTCTGGATGAGGCTCATGGCTTCGGCAAGGACGCCAACACAATTATTTCCAGGGGGGGCCGAGGGTAGCCACTCCTCAGGGTCGTCGGCCGGAAAAAAAATGGGGAGTGTGCTGGCAATTTAATGAAGGCTCGTGCAAATTTGGAGGAACATGTAAGTTTAAGCACGAGTGCTCGGGGTGTGGGGGAGCCCACACCCTCGCCAGGTGTTTCAAGAAGGGAAGACGTACCGGGGATCCTGCTCACAAGAGGGACGACGCCAGTGAAGTGGGAAAGGATGCAGCCTTTCCTAAATAGATACCCGAACAGGGCAGTGGCGGGGTTGCTGGGGGCGGGCTTCCGTCACGGTTTTAGGATTCCTTGTGGTTTGAAGGTGGTGCCCTTGCAGTCTGGGAACTTACGTTCGGTGTTACAACATCCCGAGGTGGTGACGGACAAATTGGCTAAGGAGGTGGCGTTGGGGCGCGTGGCAGGGCCATTTGCGAGCAAGCCCATTGGTGATTTGGTAGTGTTGCCATTGGGGGTGGTCCCGAAGAAAGAGCCCAACAAGTTTCGGCTGATACACCACCTGTCCTTCCCAAAAGGAGGGTCGGTGAATGATTTTATTGACTCAGAGGCGTGCGCGGTATCCTACACGTCGTTTAAAGCTGCGGTGCGTTGGGTACGGCGTTACGGGAAGGGGGCGTTGATGGCAAAATCGGACATTGAGGCGGCGTTTTGGTTGCTGCCCGTGCACCCCGAGAGTTTTAGATTGTTGGGTTGTTGCTGGCAGGACCGGTTTTATGTCAACAAGTGCCTGCCCATGGGTTGCTCCATTTCGTGCATGATGTTTGAGGCGTTTAGCTCGTTCCTGGAGTGGGTGGTACGGAGTCACTCATCCATTACCTGGACGATTTTCCTGTGCGTGGGCCCTCCCTCTTCGAATGTGTGTGCGATTTTGCTTTCTATGTTGCAGCACATGGCGGTTCGGTGTGCCATTGGCTGCTGATAAAACAGAGGGTCCTAGGACAGAACTGAGCTTCCTTGGTATCGAGATAGATTCCATGGCTATGGAATGCCGGTTGGCAGAGGCTAAGTTGCTGGACTTGCGGAGGGACATCAGGGAGATTCATGGTATGAAAAAGGTTTGGTTACGTTCGTTGCAATCGTTGTTGGGCAAGCTAAATTTTGCATGCCGGATTATTCCCATGGGGAGGGTTTTTTGTAGACGGATGTCTGCAGCGACGGCGGGAGTCACCTCCCCAACTCACTTCATGCGCCTCACCAAGGAACACAGGGAGGATTTGAAGGTGTGGTATCAGCTCCTAGCAGAGTACAATGGCAGGGCAATGTGGATGTCAAGCAATTTCGACGTAGAAGGCAGGTCTTGCCCGGGCTGGATGTGGGAACTGGTATTGGAATCGCCGCAGGATGGATCAGGAGGTCGTGAGTGGCGTGACGTGGGGGGCTTATACGAAGGTGTGGAAGGAATGGTCGGATTTGGTACAGGAGGCAGGAGTGGAGCAGGATGGGTCAGCCGCGCAGTTGTTGGTTTTGTATTTTGTGTCCAGAAACATGGAAGAGGGGCGCTCGGTGTCCTCTATCGAGAAGAAGATGGCAGGTTTGGCGTTTTTGTTTAAATTGAGCGGGCAAGAGGATTGGACGAAGTGTTTTTGGGTACGGCAAGCGCTCAAGGGTTACCGGAAGGTGCATCGGCGGCAGGATACGCGCAGGCCTATTACGTTTGCTAATTTGCTGGCCTTGATGCAACAACTGGGGTCGGTGTGTTCATCCTCTTATGAGGTGTCGCTGTTTTCGGCGGCCTTTTCGTTCATTTTTTGGGGCATTTCGGGTAGGGGAACTGGTTAGCCCATCTAGGGCTGTGGCGGGGGGTGTTTTGATGGAGGATGTACACCTCGGGGAAGATAGGTTGTCGGTTACGCGGAAATCGAAAACGGATCAACAAGGGTAGGGGGTGCAGGTGTGTTTGTTTGCTTTGCCAGGGTGTGCAGCGTGCCCGGTGGAGGTGGTGGGGTGTTTTCTCAAAAGGAGGGTGGCTGGTGGAGGGCCTCTGTTGGTACACGAGGATAGGTCTTATTTGTCTAGATTTCAATTCGTAGCGGTCTTGCGTAAATGTCTTGGTAACCTGGGGATGGACACTTCGGCATACGCCTCGCACTCCTTCCGGATTGGGGCAGCCACGGAGGCTGCCAGGTGCGGGTTGGACGAGGCGGCAGTGCGTAAGTTGGGGAGATGGGAATCGAAACGATTCCGCAGTTATGTTAGGCCAGGTTTGGTTTGGGAATGATTTTTCTGTTAAAAAACAAAACAAAAAACAGGGGACATTTACTGTGGTGGGGTGTGGTGAGTTAATTTTGGGTTGTCTGTTATTTTGTTTGTTTTTTTTCGTTTCAGATGGAGGTTACCCACGCCTTGTCTGGATTGTGGGACATTCTTATGTATCCTGGGGACCCAGGAGAGGGGACGCCAGACCTGAGGGGAGACAGTTGGGGATATCCCGGATGGAGGCTCAGATAAGGTGGCTGGGTAGGCCTGGGATGATGTGGGGAGGGGTGGTCCCGGAGGTTGAAAGGTATGTGAGGTTTGACGGGCCACCGGATGTGTTGGTGATACACGCAGGGGGTAATGATTTAGGGGTGAGGACAGTCAGGGATCTGATCGCGGACGTAAAGTCAGATCTGGGGTATCTGCGTTCGGCATTTCCGAACACGTTGCTGGTATGGAGGGATATGGTGGCTAGGACGGCATGGTGCATGGCCAGGTCAGTAGAAAGGCTCAACAAAACTAGGATTCGGGTGAACAAGGTGGTCGGGAGGTTTATGGTCCATGAGGGGGGCTTGGTGGTACGTCACTGGGAACTGGAGAAGAATGTCGGCCTTTACCTAAGGAGGGATGGAGTGCACCATGTCAGATCTAGTGGTTATCACGGCATCTGTTGCTGCCACCCATTTGGAATGTTAAACTGTTTACAGAGTTCTGTATCCATTAAGGGAATCCCAATCCCAAATGCAGGGAATAAATGCCACCCAGAGCCTAGAAAATACACCTGCAGGCCTTGTTTCCTCTAATCAGTCTGACTCAGTCTCTCACTATGCTGCTCCGCTCCATCTCTCTCTCTCCTCCCCCCTCTCTCTCTTCCCCCTCCCCTCTCCCCCTCTCCTGCTCCCTCCCTCTCCCCCTTTCAGTCTCTTTCTTCCCCCCTCTCTCTCTCTCTCCCTCTTTCTCCCCCTCTCCCCCCTCTCTTCCCCCTCTATCTCGCTCTCCCCCTCTCTGTCTGTCTCTCTCCCCCTCTCTCTCCCCCCTCTCTCCCCCTCTCTCTCCCCCCCTCTCTCGCTCTCTCCCTCTCTATCTCCCCCCATCTCTGCCTCTCCCCTCCTCTCTCTCTCTCCCCCCTCTCTTTCTCCCCCTCTCTCTCCCCTTCCCCTCTCTCCCTCCTCTCTATCTCCCCCCATCTCTGTCTCTCTCTCTACCCTCCCCTCTCTCTCGCCCCCCTCTCTCTCTCAAAAATATTAGTTAAAAAAAAAAAAGAGTATAATAAAAGTGTATTTTGCGTGATGTCTTTTATTACAAGTCTATCTTCCGTGGAGTGGTTAGGGGTCTGAGGAACCCCTGAAAACAGCTCTCTTGGAGGGCGGAGCAACTATGGGGGCAGGTAGGTGGAACAGGAGCCCCCACCACTCTTTTTTCCCAGCACCCCCTTCTGAGCATCAGGGAAGTTGAAGAACCTGCTGCTGGTCAGCATAGGACTTGGATGCTTTGAGGGGATCCTCTGTCTTTTGGGGGAACCTCTCCTCAATTGTTGAAGGGCATGTGCAATTGGAATCAGTATAGCATATAATTTTTTTTTTTTTAAATAACCATGTAAGTGCTGAACCTTTAATAAAAAACATAGGTTTAGCATGTTCCATAAGTAAAAAAAAATAATAAAAAATAGACATTCCCCATATCAAACCAAGGCAAACATGAATAAAGTGATAAATGGGTGCGTGTTGGGCAAATTTCAGAACAAATTTACATTCACTGAGAAATAAATAGGACAAATAATACAGTATATCAAAGGCCTCTTGCACATGGACATATTAAAATACTCATGTCTATGATGAATCTTTCTTCCAGGAAATGACAGAAAAATCAAGCGTAAAATATGTTTGTTTTGGTGTGTAATTATGTGCATTTACAGGCATGTGGCATTAAGTGTAAACTCATTCTACTGGCCAGAATATTAATTTATTCTGGCCACTGCCAACCTATACCTGAATAATAATCTCATAATCCCAGTCACTTCCTGGCCTGTGCACGATGATGTCACCAAGTTCCTCCCTATGTAGTGCGTCATGGTCACATGACTTCATCTGGGGAAACACGTAGAGCAGTAGCTGCGTGATGTCATTGCGCACAGACCAATAAGTGACTGGGACTGCAGGACTATTTTACCAATACAGGCTGTTTATTGAGCGAAGGTGACTTTATGTATTGCAGTTTACTTAAGTGCACTGAGGAATAGCACACACATTTGCTTCATATTCACATTTGCTTCTTAGCACACTTATTATATGGTTGCTGGATTTATATGTTTGTTTTTTTGTGGGAACACATGGAAAATGTAATGTGCATTAATCACATTATTGCACGGTGGGAGAATATTTACAGTTTTGTGTCACATATTGTATGTTATTATTTTAAGGTAACGCTAAACTTTTTTATTGATTGATTAGGATTAATCTGTGAATCGGATAGCAGTATGAGCAAGCTACTGATAATTTAAAGTAGAATTATAGGCAAAACTTTTTTTTTTCATTTTGCGTAGAACAAGTGAGGGTTATAGCCCCTGTCAGATTTGTTTTTGCCATCTGTGTCCCATTGTGGAGATTTCTCTTCAGGAAGAGAGAAGAAATCCCTGAACATTAAGGGAATCTCTTGGGGACCCCCAAGCCACCAGAACTAGTGTCCCCAGAAGATTTCCCCTCTGTTACTTTTCTGGGGACAATCCAAAATATGGGATTTTCTTTTACATTCACTTTCAATAATGGTAAACAGGACAAATAGAGAGGGTGAATCTCCCTAATGGGGGCACAGACAGCAATAAAATCTGACAGGTGTTCTAATCCCTCTCCACCCTATCCAAAGCTAAAAAAAAAAGTTTTGCCTTTAGTTTTACTTTAACAACTTAAAGCGGGAGTCCGCCGGGAGTTCCGCCGTTTTTTTTTTTTTTTTAAAGCCAGCAGCTACAAATACTGCAGCTGCTGACTTTTAAAATAAGGACACTTACCTGTCCAGCGCGCCCGCGATGTCGGCACCCGAAGCCGATCTCTCGATCGTCTCTCGGGTGCTGCCGCCACCATCTTGGGTATGGGAATCAGGAAGTGGAGCCTTTCGGCTTCATTTCCCAGTTCCCTACTGCGCATGCACGAGTCGCGCTGCACAATAAGGATGGACCCGCTGCCTCTGGGATCTGTGTGTTTCCCAGCAGGCAGCGGGGGACTTTTGGAAAGGGGCGTAGATCTACGCCCCTTTCCGCAGAGAGCTATCCCGGAAGTGGGTGCAGATACCTGTACTGTACAGGTACCTGCACCCCCCTCCCCCCTGAAAGGTGCCAATTGTAGCGCCGGAGGGGGGGAGGATTCCATTGAGCGGAAGGTCCACTTTAGGGTGGACCTCCGCTTTAAGGACTGAGTCTATTTTTGGGATCTGTTGTTTACTAGTTAAAACCATTTCTTTTTGCTAGAAAATTACTTAGAACCCCCAGACATTATGTATTTTTTTCAGACACCCTAGAGCAGGGGTGCCCATCCTTTTTAAGAGCGAGGGCCACTTAAGCAACTTGGTAACCAGTCATGGGCCACAATGAGCGGGGCGAGCGCATGACAGCTCATGGCTACTCTATAGGCCCTCCGATCCGATCCACCCAGATGGAAGGGGGCGAACTCCCTTCTATTTTTTTTTATCAGATTTTTAGGACTGGATTGGAGGCAGGCGGGAGTAACCGGACAAAAGTCTGTTTTACATCTGCTGCTCTGTAGAGGTGAATTGAGGGTCTGATTGGGTAGGGCCGATCGCGTGAAAAGGGCCTAAACTGCTTTGACACTGATGATTACCCACACCACAGGTGCAGGGTAGTGCTGTGGGTTAACTGAACTTTGCCATAGACTCTGCCTGTGGCAAAAGCTGGCACTGTACAGGAAGCATCGGCTTATGGGCTCTGCTCTGCAGCCGTTTTCTTCCTCTACTGGTTGGCCACCCCTGCCCTAGAGAATAAAATGGCGGTCGTTGCAATACTTTGTCACAGCGTATTTGTGCAGCTGTCTTACAAACACAATTTTTTTTGAAATAATATGCTTTTTTGAATAAAAAAATAAGACAACAGTAAAGTTAGCCTAATATTTTTTTTTATATTGTGAAAGATAATGTTATGCTGAGTAAATTGATACCAAACAGGTCACGCTTCAAACTTGCGCCCACTCGTGGAATGAAGACAAATTTTGACCCTTAAAAATCTCCATAGGCGATGTTTAAAAATTTCTACAGGTTACCAGTTTTGAGTTACAGAGGAGGTCTTTTGCTCTAATGATCACAGTGATAACTTGCATGTGTTTTGAACACCATTTTCATATGCGGCATGACTTACATATGTTATCTGCTGCCATAACCCCAGTATTTATTGTCAAAGTACTGACGTACAATGATGGCGGGCAGTCTGCAAGTGGTTAATGTTAGATATTAGCGCTTAGCATGGCAGAGGTTTATTCTATTTCGAATTTAAAGGCATAATAAATATGTTGGAAATGGATGATCACCACTGGGGTAAATAGAGAGAATGTGGAAAATAACATTTTTGTAAAAAAAAAAAAAAAAAAAGAAGTTTGACGAAGGTTGGGTGAATTTTTTGGGAAATCACCAGTAAATAAACTTTCTGTGTATTTTCAAAATTTTCTGTAATACTGCCTTTAGCATCCTGTAAAATTGACTCACATTAAAATGGAGGGCCACCCTGAAAAAAAAAAAAGACATTAAAAATTAGAAAAAAATCAGAAAAAAAAAAAAATGAAAACAATTTTGTTTTTTAATTTACTAGAAATGCCTGTTGCTAGGCACATCATCCTAATCTGCCTCTTCCTCCTCCGCGGAGATCTTCATTCTTCTCTCCTCCGTGCGGCGTCTTCTGGGTAATGGGGCGCTGTGTGTTCAGGGAACTGTGTCCCAGAACACAGCGCGCCCCATTCACAAAGTGCTGCGCAACTCGCGCATGCGCAGTAGGAAACGGGAAGTGAAGCCGCAAGGCTCCACTGCCTGTTTCCCTTACATAGAATGGCGGCGCCGGGACCCGAGAGCCGAGGGATGGATCGGCCTCGGGCAGCCGACATCGTGGGTTCCCTGGACAGGTAAGTGCTTATTAAAAGTCAGCAGCTACAGTGTTTGCAGCTGCTGACTTTTAATTTATTTTTATTTTTTTAAACCGGCCCTCCTCTTTAAGTGTTAGCCCTTGTACACACGGTCGGACATTCCGACAGCAAAATTGTCCGAAACTGGTGTTGCATACACACGGTCGGACAAAGTTGTCGGAAAATCCGATCGTTCTTAACGTGATGACGTTATTTAGTTATGACGGGACTACGTTCAGGCTAGTAGCCAATAGCTTTGGTGTAGGAATTTGATCTGAGCATGCGTGGCACTTTGTCCGATCGTAATTCTCTACACATGATCGGACAAAGTCCGATCGGATCATGTTGTCGGAAATTTTTTATATCCAGCTCTCAAACTTTGTTGGTCGGACATTCCGACGGAAAAAGTGCGATGATTATCTGACAACCTGGTCCGATCGGACATTTTCCATCGGAATATCCGACCGTGTGTACAAGGGCTAAGAGAAAAAGTATGTTAGAAAGGCTTTGCATGTTACCATGCAACAGGAGAGTAATCATAACATACAGTTAAACAGTTTATAGCCAGAGGCATGTATGGCATGCGTGTGGGAGACTTCTTTCCGGCAAGGTCTGGCAGTGTCTGATGGACCTTCACAGCGCATGCGCTGCTGACGTCGGCGGCTGCATGCAAAGTGAATATCACTTAAACCTGTACGGTTTAGGAGATATTCACTTTCCATGCAGCTTCATGCATATTATATATTATAGGCTTACCTGTAGGTAAAAATAAAAATAAAAAGGGTATACAACCACTTTAAGGTGGACACAAAAGGCATTGTTTAAAGCTTACTTTTCTAATTGTAAGATATGTAAAATATGTCTTGAAATTTTCCACATTTTGTCATATTACAACCAAAAAC
This sequence comes from Lithobates pipiens, assembly GCF_037356315.1. Lineage (NCBI taxonomy): Eukaryota > Metazoa > Chordata > Amphibia > Anura > Ranidae > Lithobates > Lithobates pipiens. The sequence continues at coordinate 353,631,001 of NW_027507764.1, read as the reverse complement.
GTGAACAATTGTCAAGTCTTTCCATAGCTTCTCTATTGGATTTAGGTCTGAACTTTGACTGGACAATTCTAATGCCGTGTACCCCCCCGGTCAGACTTTCCGGCAGAAAAAGTCAGACGGAATAATTTCATCGGATATTCCAATCGTGTGTGGGCTTCAGTGGACTTTTTTTTTTTTTAAATTCTGATGGACCTAGAAATAGAACATGTTTTAAATCTTTCCGACGGAATCAATTCCTATCGGCAAAACCGTTAGTCTGTATGCTGTTTCGACGGACCAAAAACAACGCAAGCGCAGCTATTGGCTACTGGCTATTGAACTTCCTTTTTCTAGTCCCGTCATACGTGTTGTACGTCACCGCATTCTAAACTATCAGACTTTGGTGTGATCGTGTGTAGGCAAGTCAGTTTCAGTGGAACTCTGTTGGAAAAACTGTCAGTTTATTCTGACGGAAAAACCGGTCGTGTGTACGCGGCATTACCCTTACATGAATATGCTTTGATCCAAACCATTCCATTGTAGTTCTGGTTATGTTTAGGGTCGTTGTCCTGCTGGAAGGTGAACCTCCAACCAGTCTCAAGTCTTTTGCAGACTCTAATAATTAGTCTTCATCTAAGATTACCCTGTATTTGGCTCCATCCAACTTCCCATCAATTCTGACCAGCTTCCCTGTCCCCGGTGAAGAAAAGCATCCCTACAACATGATGCCGCCACCATGTTTCACGGTGGTGTGTTTAGGGTGATGTGCAGTGTTAGTTTTCCCCCACACATAGTGTTTTGCTTTTAGGTCACAAAGTTCAATTTTGGTTTCATCTGACCAGAGCACCTTCTTCCACATGTTTGCCGTGTCCCCCACATGGCTTCTCGAAAACTGCAAACAAGACTTTTTATGGATTTCTTTCAAGAATGGCTTTCTTCTTGCCACTCTTACATAAAGGCCAGATTTGTGGAGTGCATGACTAACAGTTGTCCTGTGGACAGATTCTCCCAACTGAGTTGTGGATCTCTGCAGCTCCTCCAGAGTTATCATGGGCCTCTTGGCTGCTTTTCTGATTAATGCTCTCCTTGCCTGGCCTGTCAGTTTAGGTGGACCGCCATGTCCTTGTAGGTTTGCAGTTGTGCCATAATCTTTCCATTTTTGGATGATGGATTGAAAAGTGCTCTGTGAGATGTTCAATACTTGGTATATTTTTTTTATAACCTAACCCTTAAACTTCTCCACCACTTTACTCCTGACTTGTCTGGTGTGTTCCTTGACCTTCATGATGCTGTTTGTTCACTAAGATTCTCAAACAAACTTCTGAGGGCTTCACAGAACATCTGTATTTATACTGAGATTAAATTACACACAGGTGTACTCTATTTACTAATTAGGGAACTTCTGAAGGCTATTGGTTCCACTAGATTTTAGTTTGGGTTATCAAAGAAAAGGGGCATACAAATGCACGCCACACTTTTCAGATATTTATTTGTAAAAAATGTTGAAAACCATTGATCCTTTTCCTTCCACTTCACAATTCTGTGCCACTTTATGTTTCTTCTTTTGCATAAAATCCCAATAAAATACATTTACGTTTTTGGTTGTAGCATGCCAAAATGTGAAACATTTCAAGGGGTATGAATACTTTTTCAAGGCACTGTAGCTGTTTTTTTTTTCATGTTATGATGAAGGCTGACTGTTGGTATAAAAGTTGGTATAAAACATTTCCTAAAAGGAAATAAAAATGGGTCCCTGCAAGGTAATGTCATAGTGTGCTCATACTGATGAGTGATGTTGAAAAATATGTTTTATTAAAACAATGAAGAACATGACACAATGACATGGTACAGGCAGCACTGAATACACTTGTCAAAATCAGTATACATATCTTTTTATAATTCGCTCTGGTTGGTCTCCAATGGCGTAAGCTCTGCAGAGGACACAGCTGACAACGGCTGTGAAATGAATGGGAAGTGACGTCACCTATAGAGTTACTATGGGGCTTCCGTTGTCGGCTGTGTCCTCTGCACCTGCCCCCACAGAAAAGCCGCAGCTGATGGCTCATCACGGGCAGAGCCGGATTAAGAGCATCATGTGCTTGGTGCTGAGGATTTTGGTGGACCTTTTACTGGGCACCCTTCTGCTTTCCGGGAGCTGGCATTTGATTTGCCAAGTTTCTGTAAGCGCCGTGCATTGGCATGCACACTGAGCTGAAAGAGTGCAGCTGCACAGGCCTAACACTATGGAAGCCCCAGACGTCTGTAAGAGCCCTGCATTGGCGTGCCCCAGTCTTCTGTTAGGACTGCTCATGTAGTGCCCATTATCAATCCCACCACCCTGCCCAGGCGGTGCATGTGGAATGCAGGGCCTGTCTGGGGAAATCTCTTCCCGTTGGCCCATTGCTTTCCATGAGAAGTCTGTCCTTTTTGGGTGGGTGGGCCTATATTAAGGTAGGGGCCTGGAGCTGCAGCTCCAATAGCCCCTACGTTAATCCAGCCCTGATCATGGGGTCATGTCGGATCGACTTCAAAAAAATTATGTATACTGATTTCTTCTTTACAGGGTTAGATAGGTTAGTATTAGATTGTGGATGTCTGTAGATGCAGGGATTTTAGTGTTAGGGTGGACCTCTACTTTAGGTGTTTTTTTTGTAATGCAGCCATCAGTTTGCATGGGCTAAGTATGCATATCTAACACATTCCATGGTGGAAGTCTTCAGGGTAAAGCTCTATAGCTGGATTAGAAGACAGTATAATTTCATTTACTTTCCCACTGTTCTTACAATAAATTCAGATTTTTTTTTTACTGCTAACACATTGCAATTAGCATTATGCAATCTTCACAAACAACATGCTCCCTGGCAGCAGACTGTCTGGACTTTAGCAGCAGAACTTGTTCTATTTGAACATACCACAATACATAGACTTCAAAGAATAAGTACACTCTAAACTAAAAGTGGAAGAAAAGGAGAAAAATCCGGCGGGGAAATAAGGAATACTAAGGCACCTCATCCCAGTGTAGGTAAATTGAAAAATTGGAGGAAAAGAAAGAAAGGGATTATTGCGGTGCCGGATACTTTAAACTATCGCGTAAAGAAAGGAAATGTTTTTTGTTGTTTTTTGTATAGATAGTAACCCCAATTATGGGGTAAAGAAAAAGAAAAAAAGAAAAGATGATATAACATATATTAAAATAAAAAAAATGTTTTGTTTATTAAATACAGATTTTTTTTTTAAAACGGAAAAAATAATCAAAGTGACACACAAACCACATTGATTAATTTGCGATTTAAAAATCCATGTCTATTCATTCAATTCGGTTGAGATTATATTGGCTGATTCGAGAATATCCCAACATGTTTCGCCTTAACAAAGGCTTCTTCAGGGGAGCCAATGTTCAACACCAAGAGGTTTCGACAGGACACACTATAAACATAACAAACAACAAAAACAAAAACAAAACTGTAAAATAGAGCTGGAAGTATGGTGCAGCCGAACCCCCCCACTTCAAAACCCAGCACTAGTCTATAGAAAAATAAAAATAAAAAGGAAGAAAAAACATGAATGAGTTCAGAAGAGGTACCTACCCCTGGCCTATACCCTACCACAGTAATCACTTGGGGGAACCTTCTTAATATAGGAGCAGACCGATCATGGATATCGCCGGCAAGTGGCTGCAGGGGATAGACAAGATGGACAGTTAACTACTAAGGATCCAGAAGAGTCGAATGCGGGACTGAAGAAACAAAAATATATTGAAGAAAATTTAATTTAATATCTTTAGATACCTACCCTTAATTGAAATGCTTTAATGGATTTTGTTAGTAGAGCAGGGCATCACTGCGGAGAACAGGGAAATCCCTCAGGGTGATGGTATGGACCAACCTAAATATACCAATCAAAACAGGGTCCTATTATGAAAATAAATTTAAATTTAAAACTGTAGGACAGGACAAGATCATTGGCTATGTTTTTATATGAATATAGAATTATGCTTTACATTATTTTAATGTTACAAGAGGGCTTACCCGGTCCCAATAGAGGTTGAGGGTATATATGCACCTGCCGGAATCAGTATGATATACTGTGCAGCTGAGAGGGTTATCTGAGAGTAGAGTATACCGCAAAGCGCTGTATCAAACTGTGCAGATCCCATCAAATAAGAGTATAAGATGAATCAGAAACTCACATGTCTCAGACATAGGGAAAGGCATGGATGGTGTGGATCAATCCATGCTAAAACCTACCACTAACCTTAGATCATCCGATCACAGAGTAACAGCGTCCTTGCAGAGCCAGCACAGGCTCGCAATGTGGGCATCTTATTTATCCCCCAGTCAATCAGTGCCATAGTATGTGCGCCGAGTGAGAGCGGACAGGAGAGTAGTACTGCGCATGTGCGCCGAATATGGTAGAGCCTACAAGACCCAGGAAGCCTAGCGGCGGGGCTCCGTTCCCACGGTAACCGCAACGCCGTCACAGACATCCGCTGGGCCCCGATGGCAGGGCGGCAAATTTAAAGGGACGTACAGGTACGCCCATTTGCCTGCCCGTGCCATTCTGCCGACGTACATCGGCGTGCGCTGGTCGGCAAGTGGTTAAGAAGGTTCCCCCAAGCGATTGCTGTGGTAGGGTATAGGCCAGGGGTAGGTACCTCTTGTGAACTCATTCACATTTTTTCTTCCTTTTTATTTATTTTTTTCTATAGACTAGTGCTGGGTTTTGAAGTGGGGGGTTCGGCTGCACCATACTTCCAGCTCTATTTTACAGTTTTGTTGTTTTTGTTTTTGTTGTTTCTGTTATGTTTATAGTGTGTCCTGTTGAAACTTCTTGGTGTTGAACATTGGCTCCCCTGAAGAAGCCTTTGTTAAGGCGAAACATGTTGGGATATTCTCGAAACAGCCAATATAATCTCAACCGAATTGAATGAATAGACATGGATTTTTAAATCGCAAATTAATCAATGTGGTTTGTGTGTCACTTTGATTATTTTTTCAGTTTTAAAAAAAAAAAATCAGTATTTAATAAACAAAACCATTTTTTTATTTTAATATATGTTATATCATCTTTTATTTTTTTATTTTTCTTTACCCTATAATTGGGGTTACTATCTATACAAAAAACAACAAAAAACATTTCCTTTCTTTACATGATAGTTTAAAGTATCCGCCGCCGCAATAATCCCTTTCTTTCTTTTCCTCCAATTTTTCAATTTACACTCTAAACTAAGAAATCGCATTTGTAAAGTGTATCCAAAGGTAAAAATCATGGAAGTCTACACAGACATGGAGAAAAACTCAGTGCACCTAATGGAGGATAAGCTTCCATTTGTTATTATTTTTTGGGGGGTTTAGATTTGCTTAAAGTGTTACTAAAATCAGGACCCTGCATTCACTATATCTGGTCTCCCACAGTACACAGAACATGGAAATGCAATTATCTTAGTAAATATAAAATGCTAATTTCCTTTTCTCATCAGCAGCATATAGCAGTCTTGTGACTATCAGTAACTATCAGTTCCTAGTAAAGCTTGTAGGAGGAGTTTTTATTATCCCCTGACCCTTTGTCTGGACAATGCTGATTGGCCCTGTGCTGATCACATGCACGCTCCCAAGAAAAAAGAAAAACTCTCTAGCAATACACACCAAACTGAGCATGTGCAGCCTGACTCCTAATGCTCTGTTCTATCAAGAGATGGTTGGAGTCAGTTAAAGAAGAGGAGGATCAGGGAGACAGGATCACACAGCCTTTATACACAATGCAGAGTATTAACCCCTTAGGTTCCATACTGAGTATAACAAGCATGCTTTTCTGCATATACACACTGTAAGTCAGTCTGTATTTGCAGTAAAGCACACTTGTTATACTCACTGTGGAACCTAAGGGATTAATCCTGTGCATTGTGTTCTGCTTGATCCTGTCTTTTCTGATCCTCCCCTTCTTCCACAACCCCCAATCGATCTCCTTATAGAGAGAGCCTTGGTGGCATTCTGCACATGCTCAGTTTGGAGTATATTGCTAGAGAGTTTTCTTTTTTTGGGGAGGGTGCATGTGATCAGCACAGGGCCAATCAGTACTGTCCAGATACAGGGTCAGGATTCATGCAGCCTCACACAACCGAATGAAAACTCCTCCTACAAGCTTTAACCATTAGGCAGGTAGGCAGAACAAAACTCTGGATAGCCGCACACTGGAAAAAGACTTAAAATCACGTGTTTTTATTAAAAAATCATAGGTCACATCACATCAAGTAATCCACAGCAAAAAGAAAAAAGGGGGGTGCAATAATGTTGACGCGTTTCACACTGGAATCAGTGCTTACTAGTTTTAACCATTGCTTGGCCAGACACTGATAGAAGTCACAAGACTGCTATATATTGCTGATGAGAAAAATGGGATTTTTATATACAGCTTACCTGTAAAATCCTTTTCTTGAGAGTACATCACGGGACACAGGAGCTCCATTACATAGTGGGTTATATAGGCACCTCTGGTGATTGGACACTGGTTGACCCCAATTAAGGAGAATTCCTCCCCTATATAACCCCTCCCATCTGGGAGGCACCTCAGTTTTGTAGCAAAGCAATAAGAAACCACGTAAAACCCAAGAGGGGCGGGAGCCCTGTGTCCCGTGATGTACTCTCAAGAAAAGGATTTTACAGGTAAGCTGTATATAAAAATCCAATTTTCTTGATCATACATCACGGGACACAGGAGCTTCATTACATAGTGGGATGTCCCATAGCAATGCTCAGATTGAGGGGAGGAAGACACAGATCATAAATATAGGCCGCCAGGGACCGGAGGACCTAAACTGCAGCCTGCAGTACACTGCGTCCGAAGGCGATATCCTCTTGCCCACTGACATCCACCTGATAGAATCTGGTGAATGTGTGGACTGATGACCAAGTCGCAGCCTTACAGATCTGAGCCAGGGAGGCCTGGTGATGCACTGCCCAAGAAGCACTAACAGCCCTAGTAGAGTGCGCTTTCACCCGAAAAGGAGGAATCTTCCCCTTTAAACCATAGGCCTGAGAGATAACTTGCCTGATCCATCTTGAGAGAGTGGATTTTGACGCCGCCTGGCCCTTTCTAGGGCCTTCCGGCAGAATAAATAAACAATCAGTTTTTCTTATCTGAGTAGTTGCTTGAAGATAAATACTGATTGCTCTAACCAGATCTAAAGTGTGTAAAAGATTCTTCTTCTGTGGATTGAGGGTCCGGAAAAAGGGATGGTAGGATTACATCCTGATTCAAATGGAAACCCGAAACCACCTTAGGCAGAAAGGACCTGTTTGGACGCATGACCACCCGGTCCTTATGGATAATTAAATACGGCTCCTTACTGGAAAGAGCTGCCAACTCTGATACTCTTCTAGCTGTAGATATGGCTACTAAGAAGACCAGCTTTTTAGTCAGGAGAGCTAAAGAAGCCAGGTGTAAAGGTTCAAATGGTTGCCCTTGTAAGGCCGAGAGAACCAAATTCAGATCCCATGGGCATACCGGAGGTTTAACTGGCGGTTTTGTCCGCATAGCCCCCTGGATAAAAGCCCGTACTAGGGAATGTGATGCAAGCGGTTTTTGAAAAAATACCGACAGGGCCGAAATCTGCACTTTGATAGTGCTTATGGCCAAATTCATTTCCAGGCCTGACTGGAGAAAGGCCAAGATTCTGTTAATGACATACTTTCTAGGATGCCATTTCCTGAGTTCACACCAGGAAACATATGTCCTCCAGATCTTGTAATAAACAAGTCTGGAGGCCGGCTTTCTGGCATTGACCAGAGTAGAAAGCAGGGCCGCTGATAGGCCAGTACATCTGGCCCTGCTGTACCGGGCCTGACCAGCAGGGGGGCCCGGGCAACCTAACTGCCAAAAATTGTATGTATTAAAAAAAAAAAAAAGTTCCTCCTCCAGCACACCGCCACCCGTCCCACAACTAACCCGTGCGCAACCCCCCCATCCCCCCCCCCCCCGTCGGTACAGTTTTTTTTTTTTTTCCAGTATGTTTTCTACGTATGCGGCTGCCTGTAGTGGGGGGGACTCTTTCTTCTTTTTCGGGCGCGGAGGAATACATCTTCTGCACCCGCTCCGCACATCGCACAACGCACAGCATTAACATAGAAAGGTTATGCTGCGGAGTGATATGCCCAATCCTCTCTCTCTCTCTCTCTACACATGACTAACCAGAAGCAGAGAGAGCAGGGGCCGGGCGATCGAGGTGAGAAGTTGGGGACAAGGTGAGGTGTCTGTGTATTCTTGATCTTGAGGCATAAAAGATAAAATAATTGTTTTGTCGATGTGGTAAAAAGTAAAAAGCAACAAATAAAAAGTGCCATCCGCCCCCAGCAGTGCCATCCGCCCCCAGCAGTGCCATCTGCCCCAGTGCCATCTGCCCCAGTGCCATCTGCCCCAGTGCCATCTGCCCCAGTGCCATCCACCCCAGTGCTACCTGCCCCAGTGCCATCCACCCCAGTGCTACCTGCCCCCAGTGCCATCCACCCCAGTGCTACCTGCCCCCAGTGCCACCTGTCGTCAGTGCCACCTGCCCCCAGTGCCACCTGTCGTCAGTGCCACCTGTCGTCAGTGTCACGTGTCATCAGTGCCACATAGTGCCATCTGTCATCAGTGCCACGTATCAGTGCCATTTGTCATCAGTGCCACCTGTCAGTGTCACGTGCCATCTGTTGTCAGTGTCACGTGTCATCAATGCCACTTATCAGTGCCATCTGTCATCAGTGTCACGTGTCATCGGTGCCATGTATTAGTGCCATCTGTCATCGGTGGCACGTATTAGTGCCACGTATTAGTGCCATCTGTCATCAGTGCCACGTGTCTTCAGTACCACGTATAAGTGCCACGTGTCATCAGTGCCACATATTAGTGCCATCTGTCATCAGTGCCACCTGTCATCAGTGCCACGTATAAGTGTCATCATTGCCACGTATCAGTGCCATCTGTCATCAGTGTCACGTGTCATTGTCCTGGTGCTTCAAAAGTGTAATAAGTAGTCAACAAGTTAGATGTGTAATTTATGTTCCTAGAACACATGATGGCGCTACCTGCATGTTGGGCCTCTCTATGTGGCCAGGCTGTGAAAAAGTCCCACACATGTGCTATTGTAATACTCAGGAGGAGTAGCAGAATTTTTTGGGGGGTGTCATTTGTGGTATACACATGCCATGTGAGAGAAATAACCTATTACAATGACAATTTTGTGGAGAAAAAAAAAAAATGAAAAATCTTAAATTTTGCAAAGAATTGTGGGAAAAATATGACATCAAAAAACTCACTATGCCTCTTACTAAATACCTTGGAATGTCTACTTTCCAAAAAGGGGTCATTTGGGGGGTATTTTTACTTTCCTGACTTGTTCGGGTCACAAGAAGCGAGATAGGCCACCAGTACATCAGATGTGATCAATTTTGTGCGATTCGCACCACACCTTGTAGACTCTCTAACTTTCACAAAGACCAAATAATATCCACTAATTTGGGTTATTTTTACCAAAGATATGTAGCAGTATAAATTGTGGCCAAAATTTATGAAGAAAAATTAATAATTTGCATAATTCTGTCACAGAAACAAAGAAATATGCGTTTTTTTTCAAAATTTTCGGTCTTTTTTCATTTATAGCGCAAAAAATAAAAACCCCAGAGGTGATCAAATACCACCAAAAGAAATCTCTATTTGTGGGAAAAAAAGGACAAAAAATTCATTTGGGTACAGTGTTGCATGACTGAGTAATTGTCATTCAAAGTGTGAGAGAACCGAAAGCTGAAAATTGGTCTGGGCAGGAAGGGTGTTTAAGTGCCCAGTAAGCAAGTGGTTAATGAATTCTAGCACATGTAAACACAAAAGAATACCCTTTTTTTTTTTTGTTAAATATAAAAGATGTTGCACCGAGTAAATAGATACCAAACATACCATGCTTTAAAACGATGCCCACCTGTGGAATGACAGAACACTACGGTAAATTTATATTATCCATAGACGGCGCTTTAAAAGCCTTTAGGCTGGGTCCACACCGCTGCGGCAGCGAGAACCGGATGTGATTCGCACCGCACTGCAGTTTCAGTGTTTCAAGGCGGGGTCTGGGGAGGGGCAATGGGTGGGGCCAGGGGTGGGGCTGGAGGAGGGACTAGGGGCGGGGCCAGGGTGGAGCTGAAGGGGGGCCCCGTCAGGTAGGCTGTATGGGGCCCCATGATTTCTATCAGCGGCCCTGGTAGAAAGGACTGGCCCCGAAAGGCCACGGTCTCTCAGAATGTGGGTCTCAGCAGCCAGACCGTCAAATTCAGACTGCGTAAAGCAGGATGGTAGATTGGACCCTGTGAGAGCAGATCTGGCCGGAGAGGGAGGGTCCATGGCCTGCCTACTGCCAACTTCATGATTTCTGCGTACCATGGTCGCCTGGGCCAAGCCGAGGCCACCAAGAGGACTGACTTTGTCTCCCTCTTGACCCTTCCCAGGAACCGCGACAGAAGCGGGCTCGGAGGGAAGGCATAGATCAGATTGTACTGATCCCAGGGAACTGTCAGAGCATCTGACCCCTGAGCAAGTGCATCTCTTGTCCTTGACACAAACTTGTCCAGCTTCCTGTTGAACCTGGAAGCAAACAGATCTACGTCTGGAGTACCCCACTTGTGACATATGTTCTGAAACACGTCGGGGTGCAGAGCCCATTCTCCTGGGCACAACTGCTGGCGGCTGAGAAAATCCGCCTGCCAATTCTCCACTCCTGGGATGAAGACTGCAGAAAGACACGGAACATGCTTTTCTGCCCAGACAAGTATGCGATTCACCTCTTTTTGGGCCACCAGACTTCTGGTACCGCCCTGGTGATTGATATAAGCCACTGCGGTGGCATTGTCGGACTGAACCCGAACTGGGAAACCTCGCAGTCTGTAAGACCACTCCATGAGTGCCATGTAAACTGCCCGAATCTCCAAGATATTTATGGGCAGTAGATTCTCAGTCGCAGACCATTTCCCCTGCGAGCATGTTTCCTCCAATACAGCTCCCCAGCCTGTCAGGCTGGCATCTGTTGTGATAATCTTCCATGAGAAAGGAAGAAAGGTTTTGCCCTTCAGCAAATTCTTGGTTTGTAACCACCAGACAAGACTCTTGCGTGTCCCTGGGGATAGACGCATAGGAAGATCCAGAGATTGGGGCTTCCTGTTCCAAGCCGCAAGGATGCATCCTTGTAAAGGCCTTGAATGGAACTGGGCGAATGGGACGGCCTCGAAGGAGGCGACCATCTTCCCTAACAGTCTCATGCACAACCGAATGGAGGAGGATCTTTTGCCCAGAATCAGGCGTACCAGATCCCCAATGGCCAAGGCTTTTAGCCTTGGAAGAAACACCCTGCCCTGAGCGGTGTCGATGATCATACCTAGGTATTCCAACCTGGTAGTCGGTTGTAGGGACGACTTTTCTAGGTTTATAATCCAACCTAGGCGTTCTAGGTGTTCTAGCGTTTTGGTGACGCTGCGACTTAGGAACGCTGCAGTTTTCTCCATGAGAAGCAAGTCGTCTAGATAAGCCATGACGGCTATGCCCTGAGCTCTTAAGTTTGCTAAGAGAGGGTCTAGAATCTTTGTGAAGACTCGAGGGGCTGTAGCAAGTCCGAACGGCAAGGCCACAAATTGAAAATGGCGCCGCTCTACCGCAAACCTTAGGAATTTTTGGTGTGCGGGAAAAATTGGCACATGGAGATATGCATCCTTGATATCTATTGATGCCATGAATTCTCCTCCTTGCAGGGAGGAGACCACAGTGCGGATTGACTGCATTCGGAAGGACCGGATGCGTAAAAAACGGTTCAGATCCTTCAGATCCAGGATAGGTCTGACACTTCCACTTGGTTTTGGAACGGTGAAGAGATTTGAGTAAAACCCCGAACCCTGATCTTTCGGGTTCACTTCTACTATCACACCCTGGGATAGTAACTGATCTAAGGCCAGAAATAGCGGTTTTTGCTTTACTGGATCCCTGGGGATCCTTGACCTTAGGAAAGGAGAAGGTGGAATCTCCTGAAACTCTAGCTTGTAGCCCAGAGATACTGAAGAGATCACCCACTTGTCCTGGATCTCTTCCCGCCAGGCGCCTGCAAACTGCAGGAGCCTTCCCCCCACTCTGCCGAGCGGGGGTGCCCCTTCACAAGGAAGTTTTTGGGCTCTGCTTGGCAGGCTTTCGCCCCCAAGTCTTTTTCTGTCCCTGGGCTTGGCCTTGAGCCTTTCTGGTAGAGGAGGACTGAGAAGGCCGTCGCCACTGTTTAGAGCTTGATGCTTCGGGAGAGAGAGCACGCCTGAATGAAGGACGCTTGCTCTTTTTGACTGGAAGGAGAGTAGATTTTCCTCCTGAAATATTTTGGACGAACTTATCTAGTTCTTCTCCAAACGCTCCCCTTTAAACGGGAACCCAGTCAAATGCTTCTTGCATGACAGCTCAGCTGCCCAATTCTTTAGCCATAGGGCCCTTCGCATGTGAACCAACATGAGAAACAAACGTGATGCTTGTTGGACGGAATCCAAAATCGCATCAATTATGAAACACAGAATGTGAGGCAATTCTGTATAATTTTCTACTTCCTCACTGGGAAGGAGCCCAAGCATCTGTTTAACCTGTTCCTTGAGGAACTGACACAACCCCACGGCTGGGACTGTAGGTTGCACCACAGTGCCAGCCATGGAAAAGGAGGCTTTTAATAAGGTTTCCAGCTTCTTATCAGTTGGATCCTTGAATACCTGCGCATTATCCAAAGGACAAGTTAGGTTCTTATTCACACAAGGAACAGCCGCATCGACAGATGGGACCCCCCACTTCTTGGTGAAACTTTCCTTCACAGGATAATGCATAGAAAACCTTTTAGGAGGAGCAAACAGTTTATCGGGATGTCCCCAATCCTCATACATCAATCTATCCATTAAAGGATGAATTGGGAAGGAATAGGCAGTCTGTGGGGCTTTCCTGACTCCCAGGGAAGAGACAGAGGACGTAGCGACTTCAGCAGCAGGCATTCTGAATGTGGTACGCACCAATTCAGTATAATACTGCACCTGTTTTTTGAGCGCCTGGGAGGAGGGGACTATCTCCTCTTCCTCTGACTCATCCGACTGCTCATGATCCCTATCCAAAGATAGGGATCCCTCCTCATTTTCAGAAGAATCATCTGAGAGAGGGATATCAGCAGAGGGAGGGGGATCTACCCCTTTTCCTGCTATCTTTTAGGGAAGCAGAAATAAAATTCATGATTCTCCCTTCAAAACCCTCCAATGTAGCCCTAAGGGAGTCCTCAGTGACATAAACCGAGGCTGCGACATTAGGAGAGGCTGCAAAACCCGACAGGGGCACTGACTCGTCTTGAGAGGCTGGCTCCAGTCTTGCAGGGGGGGATGGTAATTTACAGGCACTTTTGGAACCCCTGGACCTAGGCGGTGATTTACCAGTGCCCTTCTTACCTCCCCCTGAGACCCTCTTACGAGGAGACATAGTACTAGGCTACAAAGCAGAGGTACTAGTACAAGTGCAATCACTGTTGTGCTTAAAGTCTCACAATAATATATATGCTTAAATTGCACAACCTGATGCTGAGTAGGTGTCTAGGTTTGCCTGGATCCAATCCCTACGGATGCTTACTGCCCACAGCTCCTGTGTCTCCAATTACAGCCCCCTGACGCTCTGGGCTTTTAAAACTGCCGCCTGGCGCCTGCGCAGTACAGCGCCGTGCACACTGACGTGCACGGCTCGCAACCACACCCCCCCCTCCTCCATTAGGCCGGGAGCGCGCCCGGCGCGCGTGCACGAGGACCGCGGAATCCAGGGGGGGAAGGAGAACCCAAAAACGGAGCTGCGTGGGACCCTTGAAGTGTTTACCTTATTTGTGGCAGGGACTGCAATGGAGACGTGAGTTAGCTGGAGAATCAGGCTTTCACTGAGCATGTGTATTGAAAAGGCATGTAAGTATGCATCAGGCTGCTCTTACTCCCTCTAGTGGTGGAAACCAGGTAAGACATACAACTACTCACAATGAAGAAATCCATTCATATAATTAAATATACAGGATAACTTCCCTTACCTGTCCCCGCCGCAGGAATTGCTGAACCAGACAAATTCCAGCCTTCACCCATCACGGCGGGTATTGTTAGCCAACCTTCAGGTATATCTGGGGTTCCTTCTCGGAAGAACCTCCCACCTGGGCCATGTAGAAAGCTCTGCCAGAAACTTTCGTGCGCTCTGTATAAACAGTACACCAAATCTGGTTTTCCCAGAGCCCAGTCTTCCAATGGAGAGGACTTACAGGCAAAACCTCGCTTCTTCGGCTGACGAGGCCCGGGTACCATACTATCTTGGGAGTCAAATATCGGCCCGAGGTATGGATCCGGTTTATTGTAGCCCTTAGGCCCTCGCAGGGACCTTCATAGAGCTAAAGTTTTACGTGACCATCACCATAGACACTGGCGAAAAAACTGAGGTGCCTCCCAGATGGGAGGGGTTATATAGGGGAGGAATTCTCCTTAATTGGGGTCAACCAGTGTCCAATCACCAGAGGTGCCTATATAACCCACTATGTAATGGAGCTCCTGTGTCCCGTGATGTATGATCAAGAAAGGTATTTTATATGTGCTAAAATAATTGCATTTGCATGTTCTGTGTACCGTGGGGGACCAGATATAGTGAATGCAGGATCTTGGGTTTAGTACAGATTTAAAGATCCTAACTGGAGTACTTAGCTCATACAGTTACTATACAATAATCCATAATAGCCTGGCTTTCAGCATTGAAACCATTCATATGTGGGAGAATTACCATAAAGAAAAATAATCCCTATGTGTTTTCAACCAAGTTCATTTACATCACTGTTGAATAAAGCTCATGCAGCATTTTTATTTATTTTAACTAGAAATAATAAATATGTAAAATATTAAGCACCATATTTTAGCATTTAGAGTGTATGTGAAAAGTGTTGTGTTTGATATATATTTTTTTTTTTGTAGGAAAGCAATAAATCAAAAATATTTTTTTCTTTTCCATCATTGCAATTCTGTGTGGGTGTATAACTGATGAAAGCAGATTTAAAACGATCACATTACTGCACATAATAATCAGACAATATTTTTATTTTAAATATGGAGCAGTTTTCATGGCCATGGGACTGCCATCAGGTTAAAATATGAGGGGGAACTTCTGCTGGGGTGCACAGGACCTAGCGGAATGAGTAAAGATGACCAATAATCGCTGGTCACTTGGTCTTCCTTGCTGGGTAAGGCTGGGTTTACACAGTGCGAATGTGATGTGGGTTTCCCCCGCATCCAATTCGCATTACAGGAGATTGTGACGGGCTCTATGGAGCTGGTTCACATATCCCCAGGATGGCTGCGGAGTGGCTTGCATAGGGGTCCTGTGCATCCTGATTCTTCCCTGAAACAGTGAAAAGGGACGCACTGGACCCCTGCTGTGAGCTGCATTCGTCTGCAGTGTGAAATCAGCCTAAAAGTTGTGTAACCACCATTTATTTGTACTCAACTCTACTCCCTAGGGACAGTACCTCAAACAAACAACTAAAAATATACCTATAATATAACAAAACAAAGTGGACCTACATTTTGGCACATGTACAAGATTGTGTACCGGTGGGTTAAAAAACAAGTTGCACAATTGTAACCGTGCATCATTAATTAACTGCGACCATTAGGCTTGCAAAAATGCAAATTTATTAAAGTGGTTCTAAACTCAAAAGATTTTTTTTTACCTTAAAGTGGTTCTCCACTCTGTAAAAAAAAAAAAAAAAAAGTCAGCAGCTACAAATCGGGTCCCTAGCGTCAGCATTTTATCTGTGGGCAGCCAACTGTGCTGCTTGCGGCGCTGTCCTTGGACCAACACCAGCAGATGGCATGACTCCCCAAATATCACTGACTGTGGAAACTTCACACTGGGCCTCATGCAACTTGGATTCTGGGCCTCTCCACTCTTCCTCCAGACTCTGGGACCTTGATTTCCAAATGAAATGCAAAATGTTCCAGTCAGTGACGATTTGGGGAGCCATGTCATCTGCTGGTGTTGGTCTACTGTCCCAAGTCAGAGCAGCCCTCTACCAGTAAATTCTATCAGTTCCACCCCATCCCAAAGCTGCTCTATTGGATTGAGATCTGGTAACTATGGAGGCCATTGGAGTACAGGGAATTGTAGCCTCAGTTTCCGGTTCTTAGCCGACAGGAGTGGCATCTGGTGTGGTCTTTTGCTGCTGTAGCCCATCTGCGTCAAGGTTCCATGTGTTTTGTGTCCAGAGATTTTATTCTGTATACCTTAGCTGTAACGAGAGGTTATTTGAGTTATGGTTGCCGTTCTATCATCTGGAACCAGTCTGACAATTCTCCTCTGTCCTCTGACATCAACAAGGCATTTTTGTCCATACAACAGCCGCTCACTGGATATTTTCTCTTTTTCAGACCATTCTCTGTAAACCCTAGAGATAGTTGTAAGTGAAAAAGCCAGTAGATCAGCAGTTTTATGCTCAGACCAGCCTGTCTGGCATCTACAATCATTCCAAGTTCAAAGTCACTTAAATCCCCTTTCTTCCCCATTCTGATGCTCGATTTGAACTTCAGCAAGTCATGTTCACAACGTCTAGATGCTGTAAAGGACTAGCGCTAAAGGTCTAGAGCTTGAAGGACACTGCCACTCGCTGGTTCTTCTTCTTAAGGGCTTTGTTTGCTCATTTTTATTAAAAGCAAGTTCAGCAAACAAACATAGGTTTCCCTTGCATGGGGTTTTTAGCATTTCTTTTTCCATCAACAAAATGACGTTCAGTCGAGTTGGCTCTCACTTGCAGCGCTGCTGCTCTGGCCTTACACTCCAGGCCCTTGCCTGTCTTGTTTCGCCAACCACCTTGGTGCATATAGCCAGCAGCCTCCTACTGCACTGCCTCCCACGTGGAGCCCTCCTGACTCCTGACTCCTGCCACTCAGACTTCCTATCTGCTGGGGTGGAGCCCAGAACCATGGTCAGGTTACTACCAAAAGCCCAGCACACACCTGACCAATCAGTATGCTGGCTGTTCTCAAAATCAGGACTCTGGACCGGGGATTTCATCCCACCCGGATCTCTCAGAAATCCCTGAGCTCCAGCTCCCAAAGTGGACTTTACAAAACACTGAGGAAACTGAAAGGCCAGTTTCCTCTTCATGTTACAAGCTCAGTGGAGCCCCTCAACCTGTCTGGTTGAGAATTCTGGGTCACAACCTCCTTCTAAACCCTGGCAGGGCAATGATCTGCCACAATGCCTAAATGCATTTTGTTGCTGCAATGTGATTGGCTGATTACCAATTTGTGTTACCAACCAATTGAACAGGTGTACTTAATAAAGTGGCCAGTGAGTGTACATATACAGTGTATAAATATATATATATTAGGGCTGTGGAAATTAAAGATTAATTCCTTGATTAATCGATACTTATTTTGATCAATCAAAATTCTTTTGATCGGTACTCACCTCTCTGCCGGTTTCCAGGTCTTCAGGGAGTTCCGTCAGAGATCCGGTGACGTCACGGACATCGATGTCACTGGACTCCTCCCACCTTCCCCAGGTGCCTCTGTCTGCTAACGAAGGGAAGGGGGAGGAGTCCGGTGACGTTGAAGTTCTGATTGAACGTAATGTGTACGGGGGAGGAGCTACGCATGACATCACCCGCTGCTGCCCTACGGAACTAACACGATTGTCGGCTTCACATGCTGTGTTTTTATCATCTTTATGTGAGTAGTTTGTGTTTGAACACAAAAATTATATCTTATACTTAAGCGGTGAGCACTTAGATCTTTTCTTTCTACCCATGACCTGGCGTCCTTGCTGAGATCTAAGAAGACGTGAGAAAAGTGTATGGTCCGTATTAACCCTTTTACATGATTCGTTAGACCGGAGGTGGAGTGATTGTCATGCTACTGTGGAAAAAAATTACTTAAGTCAGTGCTACAGTTTGAATTTAAAACGTGTTTGTGTGAACTGTGAAGTTAAGTCATGGATTGTGGAAACGAACTAGTGTCGGGTGATTGCATATAGTGTATACCACATTTACCACTGACTAATGCAGAGTTGCAATGCAAGTAGATCAGCTAAAAGTAGTTAGATCTGTATGTTCAGTACAATGAATCGAAATTAATCGATTAAAACAAAAAAATTGATTAATCGAACACAAAAATTTTAATCAGTAACAGCCCTAATATATATATATATATATATATATATATATATATATATATATATATATATATCCTTTAGAGTCACTTTAAGGAGGCACTCCATTAACAAAAGAAACACCTTCAACAGCTCTAACGGTCTCCATTTGTACATTGTATTCTTTACTTGTGCAGCCAGTTCTATCAGCGGTCTCCAGGCAATATGGCTTTACCCCGAAGTCAGACGCTCTTATTCCCCAAAGCTGCAATTATTACTGTAGGGAGCCTCCACTCTGCCTGCTGAAATATGCTAAGTGTGAACTGCGAGGCTGCTTGAAATCCACTCCGCTCAACCTCAGTGCATGAAATATGATATTGGTATTGATATAATGCCAGGAGAGCTGCGCGTGCACCTGGTGGATATCGCTGTTCTATGCATTATACAAACCCAAATTTGGAAACTGATCCTGAACCTTACAGAGGCAATTGCCTATATTTATCCACCATAGAAGTCTCTTTTCAATTATAGTCTGAAGAGATACGCAGAAATCCTTCTGTGTATACAATGACCTGGCACGGCTGATTTTTGATGGCAGTAATATTGCCAGATAGTCCAGACTATGCTGTAACAAGCGATTTCACAGTATGGGATTAACCCCTCGGTAGATTTGTGTACAAACCATCTAACCTACGGTAATAGCGAGAGTCAGAAGTATACAACTACAGAACACAGAAAGCAGATTCAAGGTATTGCTTTACATTGCGCATAGCCGCTCAGATTTTATTATACTTTCCATGGATACCGTTGCTCTTTGCAGATGCATCACAGCAAAGCCAAAATAATACAGTGTTTGCCCATGGGGTACTGTGACCAATCCAATATGAATAGTGTGCAGCTATTAAAGTTTAAATTCCCTGTATGTATAAAAAGACACAAATTAATTCAGATCTGTATTCATTAATGCATCAGTAAATGTATTTCCTAATGCAAGCAATAAAAAACCTGAGACTCTATGGCAGAATATGGGTGCCACTCAGGCATGAGGTATAGTTAAGGTTGCCACCTTTGCTTTAAGTCAAACACATGGCGCACAGCATTTTTTTTTTTTTTTTATAGTATTAACTATACATATATTTTGCTATAAAATACAATTTTTAATCATATGAAGTTAATAACAAGAGTACCCCTTTACATCAGAGTTCACAGAGTTCCCCTTTTACATCTGAACTCACAGAGTTCCCTTTCACTGTAAGGAGGGAGTCTGCAGACTCTGATGTAAGGGAGAAGTCTGGGGACTCTAACATAAGGGATGCTCTGGGAACCCTGATTTAAGGGGGAACACTGAGAACTCTGATGTACGGAGAATACTCTGATGTTAGGGGGAACATTGGGGCCTCTGGTGTAAAGGGGAACTCTGATGCAAGGGGGAACATTGGGGCCTCTGGTGTAAAGGGGAACTCTGATGTAAGGGGGAACATTGGGGCCTCTGGTGTAATGGGGAACTCTGATGCAAGGGGGAACATTGGGGCCTCTGGTGTAAAGGGGAACTCTGATGTAAGGGGGAACATTGGGGCCTCTGGTGTAAAGGGGAACTCTGATGCAAGGGGGAACATTGGGGCCTCTGGTGTAAAGGGGAACTCTGATGTAAGGGGGAACATTGGGGCCTCTGGTGTAATGGGGAACTCTGATGCAAGGGGGAACATTGGGGCCTCTGGTGTAAAGGGGAACTCTGATGTAAGGGGAAACATTGGGGCCTCTGGTGTAAAGGGAAACTCTTATGAAAGGGGGAACATTGGGGCCTCTGGTGTAAAGGGAAACTCTGATATAAGGGGGAACATTAGGGCCTCTGGTGTAAACAGGAACTCTGATGTAAGGGGGGACAATGGGGCCTCTGGTGTAAAGGGGAACTCTGATGTAAGGGGGTATATTGGGGCCTCTGGTGTAAAGGGGAACTCTGATGTAAGGGGGAACATTGGGGCCTCTGGTGTAAAGGGGAACTCTGATGAAAGGGGAAACATTGGGGCCTCTGGTGTAAAGGGAAACTCTGATATAAGGGGGAACATTGGGGCCTCTGGTGTAAACGGGAACTCTGATATAAGGGGAAACATTGGGGACTCTGCTGTAAAGGGGAACTCTGATGTAAGGGGGTATATTGGGGCCTCTGGTGTAAAGGGGAACTCTGATGTAAGGGGGAACATTGGGGCCTCTGGTGTAAAAGGGAACTCTGATGTAAGAGGGAACATTGGGGCCTCTGGTGTAAAGGGGAACTCTGATGTATGGGGGGACATTGGGGCCTCTGGTGTAAAGGGGAACTCTGATGTAAGGGGGGGACATTGGGGCCTCTTGTATAAAGGGGAACTCTGATGTAAGGCGTGACCTGAGAACCCTGATTTTCCTTAGCATATTCACTCAGAGGCAGGAGAGAGAAGGGGGAGACTTCAGTCACAGACAGGGATGGATGGTGAGCTCACTCACCCCTTGGCAGTCAGCACCTTTCATCCAGATGTATCTGAGGCTGCTGGACTTCAAATTTCTGGCCCGACTTTCTTTTTCTGAAGCACAGCACTGGGTATTGGCGTGTGGGCAGACACAGAGGGGTAGGGGTGTTTTGAGTGGGGGTTGTTAGTGCTGGCTTTGGGCAGTGTGAAAAGAGTGTAACAGACACTCTCAACTTAGACAACTGCAGCCAGCAACCCTGTTGGGAAGCCATAGTCCAGTATGAATTATGTGTCCGGGTTTCCGGCAGTCTGAAACCCGGATGCATGATCCCAAACCCGAACTGTCCGTGTGAATCATGAACAGATGGCAACCCTAGGTGTATTCCAGGCTACTCCATGGTGAGTTCTGGCTGGAAAGGAGCTCTTCCAGGCTCCAAGCTGCAATACCAAATAAGGAAAACCATGTCATGCTCTTTTTGTTGCATTAATTGGCTCCTAGAGTTGCTTCTCCCACTCCCAGTATCACCTCTGCTGCACAATGGACTGATACAAAGTTAAACTTAGTTTTTTTGTTACTGAATAAGGAAATCCATGCGCCGCACATCAATGGCAGACCCCTGTATGAAGAAGGTTTACCTTCCAACATGACAATGGCCCAAAGAACACAGCAAAAATGAGCACACAGTGGTTGAAGGAGAAAAAAGTCAATGTCCTTGCACGGCTTAAACACAGCCCAGACTTAAAGTGGTAAAGTCTAGAGAGAAATTCCTGTAATCTGCCCTGTCCCAGCATAATACAATGTGCAGCGCGTGTGTTCATTTAAAATTATTGGGGAAAATATCTTATTTGCAGTGCCGCTGGGCCCATTGGAACCCTCCTTCCCCACTCTGAGCACTACAGTGGGAGGGCCGAGATTCCCCGCTGACGTCAGCCGAAAGGAGAGGAGGAGAATGGCAGGAGGTCATGTGAGTGCCCAGGGGTGCTGTAAATAAGGTATTTTCCTCAATATGTTTAAACAAACACACACACTGCACGGCAGTGATTCTTTTTTTATACCCATTGTATGAGGCCTCTCGGCGAGTGGGCTTTAAAGCAGAGAGGCTGCCAGTGATGACCCATCCATTAGGGGAGAATGCGTCTGGCCCCTAATCTACATGCAGGGCGTCAGACACATGGATTCCAATGGAATTTTTTTTTATTTAGAAGCACGTGATTAGAGCCAGTGGTTCTAATTGGATTTAAAAAAAATTGTGGGTGGGGCAGAGCACTACCCCCCTGAGCCCACCCAGTTGTGTGACAATAGCAAATTAATATTCGCTATTGTCTTCCTGATTCTCCTCCCGGCCAATCGGGAAGCGGGTCCTGAGATTGGCGGAGAGGAAAATCGATCGCATTGGCCGCTGAGGAGGAGAGGCAGGGGAAGCCGCCGTGAACCAAGCAAGAGGAGACGCAGGGTGAAGCTGACGACGAGGAAACGCTGCCCGGGACCTAGATGGGGTAAGTGCGAGGCTGGTGGGCTGACGATCGAGCAACGGAGGGGGGGGGGGTGCGACCAAATGACCTACTGACCCTCTGCCCCCTCAAAAAAAAAATTTTTTAAAAATGGAGCAGCAGCCCCCATTGGAGGCCGCATACTGTATATGTGTCCCAAAGCCATGCACGTCCCCAGCACAGTTACTGGAGGGTCCCGGAAAGCTCCCGATGGCTACTTGCAAATCGGGTGACAACCAATCGCAATGGTCACATGATCAGAATGCCCATCTGGCATGTAGTACCTCTTAAAGGAATGGGAGGCACCGGGGGGAGAGGTAATACTATGTACTGTACAAAAAAAAAAATTGTAATTATCCATATAAAATGACACGTGCTCATGTCTAAGGATATCTATAGGAAAAATAATGAGCCGGTGTTCTCTGTATACACCGACCACCGAACCGATTGTACAACATCGTGAAATCCACTACAATCAGAATGAGCGGGCCATGCCCCTTACAAACGTCACAAAGCCAGCAACACTGGTGAGCCTTGCATTGTGACGTAGGCCTCGTTATTAGGAATAAGGCATCCCCGGCATCCCTTTAGATATGTACGCTTCTTGTCTGTCCCACTCATTTCACCTACATTGGTCATCTCATGAGACTGCTCTTTTCCATTGCATCCGGTAAAATGAGCAGAAAATCGATTTGCAGTGCGTTGATTGAGTGGTCATCATAGGCGTGCGCACAGGGTGTGCCAGGTGTGCGTGGGCACACCCTAATCACCCTGTGTGGTGCATATTCCCCCTGTTTAGACCCCTAATATTTCATCAAATTAAAAAAAAAAAAGGATCTTTTTTCTGCAATTTTTTTTTTTAAGAATAAAAATAAAGGTATATACACATGCACACACAATCTAATACAACAGGCTGTGCACACCTATGGCGATCATCCATGGTAATACAAACTCTCATGAGACTAAAGCTGGCCATAGATGGATTGAAACCTGTCCGGTTCAGCGGAAACCGGCTGAATTTCGATCAGGGTGCACCGGTCCCTGCTCGATGGGTCGATTGTTTGATTGACTTCTGTCATAGGAGCATTATGGAAAACTTTTGTCGATCTTTTGTCATTCTGTGGTTGTCAGCCCATTCTTTTCAATGGCACTCGTTCCAATCGGTGCAACTCAAAAGCGGAGTTCCACCCAAAAATTGGAAGTTCCGCTCATTTGTCTCCCCCCCTCCCCACCCCTCCGGTTCCACATTTGACACTTTTCGGGGGGGGGGGGGGGGGGGGAGCGGATACCTCCCTCTCTTTGACAGGTATCCTGTCCCCACTTTCAGGAGTCCGGACTGCAGTGAATTATGCCAATAGAGAGCCTCGCGCATGCCCAGTAGAGTTTCTGGCGTGAAGCTAAACTGCTGGGTTCCCTCATCCGCAATGGCGGAGGCAGCACCCGACAGCTGATGGAAACATCAGCTGCAGTGCCGACATTGCTGGACTCCAGGAGAGGTAAGTGTCCTATTATTAAAAGCCAGCAGCTGCAGAATGTGTAACTGCTGGCTTTTAAATTTTTGCAGCGGCGGGCAGACCTCCACTTTAAAGTCGCAGTGACTTTGAAAAGTTGCCTGCGCTACTTTGATGTGACTTTTGATACGACTTTGTTTCAGAGAGTGTAAAGTCGGATCAAAGTCGCACTGGAGATTGTGCAACTTTGGAGTTGGGTAAGTGTGAATGGAATCTAAGTCTATGATCACATATGATCCAACTTTGAAATCATGCGACTTCACTTGAAGCTGCACAATTTCAAACATGCATCTCAGCATGACTTGGAAGACATCTTTGCGATTTCTTGCTCAGATGTCTCTGCAAGTTACACCTCGACTTGCACAAAATAGTGTAGCAGGAACTACATTCAAAATCAGTGCAACTCTGATTTTACCGCTTCCATTGTAGACAATAGGGTGCTGCTTTTTATGTTATTTGAAATCAAATCGCATGTTAGGTCGCACCGGTGTGATTTGGGGCTAAAGCTGGGTACACGCTATGAGACGATCGGAAAAGAAAAATTCTGAACGAGGCACGATTGTTCGATTTTCGGACAGTGTGTACACAACTTTCGACTTCTGATTCAAACTAAAGATTAAAATTTCGTAAGGGACAAACAAAATTTTTCTCGTACCTGAACAGAACGAACGATTTTCGTTTAATGGGTACTGTTTTTTTGTAGGCGAAAAATCAGATACAAAAGACTTTGTATTATCAGAAACAATAAACATACAAAAAAAAAAGCCTCTGTGCGTGAGAATTTTCATACAATATTTCCATCCTCGGTTCCGACTTGCTGTGAAGCATCAAGGAAAACCGGATGATCGTTTGCCCGATTTTCTTATAGTGTGTACCCACCTTTAGGCTCGGTGCACACTAGCTGACCCCAAAATCAAGCGATTTTCAGTGCAACATTGGAATCCAACTTTGATACGATATTGATACGACTTTTTCACTCTCTGGCACTAAAGCTGTATCAAAGTTGCATTAAAGTAGTGCAGGAACCTTTTCTGAAGTCGCAGCGACTTCAGTAGTATCAATTGGAATGGCTCTCATAGAGATACATGGTATAACACACATCCTGCGACTTTGGGTCTCACAAGTCAGTTCCTAAGTCACAGGACTGTAAACCCAACCTTATCTCCCTTTCACATCGAATTGGACTTTGAAATTGTGCGACTTCACTTGAAATCTCACGATTTCAAAGTCACACGTCAGTGCAACTTCAGGTGTGACTTGGCTGACATATGTGCAACCTCATGCACAGATGTCTATGCAAGTCGCACCTGAAATCGCCAAAATTAGTGCAGGAACTTTTTTTTTTTTTTCAAATCAGTGCAGCACCGCAAAGTTGCATCGCACCGATTTGAACAGTTCCATTGCCGACAATAGGGTGCGACTTGCCATGCGATTTGGACCTGTCGCACTGGGGTGAACGGTGGCTTAGTGCTCTTAATTCAGACACACGAAAGAGGAATATGATTTGTCCATATTTCATGTCTGAGGTTTGCAAACACTTTAAAGCTGAACTCCGGGCAAACATTAATTAATGATTAAAAAACATGTATAAAAGCTGTTTTATCCTCTTAAGAATTTGTATCTCTGGTCATCCAGTTCAGAGATTTACAGTGAGAGCCCGAACTGACTTCTATATACTGCAGTTAGAGCAGTGTACCCCGATTATCTGCCCCCCCCCCCCAAGCTCCCTGTGAAGGAGCAGCAGAAGACTGGTGAGTCGTCCCTCTGCTCACTCTCCTGTAGATGACACATTGATTGGCAATAGTGCTGTCCCCAGTCTGAGTGGTGCTGTACAGGGGATTACAAGAAACGGATCAAGTCAGAGTCAGGTACTTAATTACAAAAAATACATTTAATTCTATTTTTTAGGAATACATAACTACATGAACTGGTGTTTTTTAATATCTAAGTATGATTTCATTTGCATAACTACATTGATCCAGTGAGCATATATATATCATGCCGTGGAAGCAGCAAATCAGTGTAATCATCGCACAGCCTCTACCCCTTGTCCAATCAGAGAACAACATGTATTTATTCAAAAAATGATTTTATTTTTATGCAATCCATGGACAAATAAAAGAAACAAAATATTTTAAAAATCTGTGTGCGTGTGAAAAAATTGTGTTACTGTACATAAAAATATGCATATTATTCTATCATTTTCCCTGTTTAAAAAGGACACAAAAATGATGATTCTGACCCAAAGCATTGCAAAGTTATTTACAGTAAAAACACAATTTTTGTTTTTTTATTTAGTTTTTCTTTTAAATGCAACAAAAAAAATACAAAAAAATAAAATGAAATGTAAAATGTTTTAATAATAATGGTGAAAAATAAATAAATAAAAACAGAAAACATCAGCAGGATAACAATAGTTAAAGGGGGAGAAGTGAGATTTAGTAAGAAAGGCAGCGGTCTAACCTTACCCTTAGAAAGGAAGCGGTCTAACCTTACCCTTAGAAAGGCAGCGGTCTAACCTTACCCTTAGAAAGGCAGCGGTCTAACCTTACCCTTAGAAAGGCAGCGGTCTAACCTTACCCTTAGAAAGGCAGCGGTCTAACCTTAACCTTAGAAAGGAAGCAGTCTAACCTTACGCTTAGAAAGGCAGCGGTCTAACCTTTCCTTAGAAAGGCAGCGGTCTAACCTTAACCTTAGAAAGGAAGCAGTCTAACCTTACGCTTAGAAAGGCAGCGGTCTAACCTTACCCTTAGAAAGGCAGTGGTCTAACCTTACCCTTAGAAAGGCAGTGGTCTAACCTTACCCTTAGAAAGGCAGCGGTCTAACCTTTCCTTAGAAAGGCAGCGGTCTAACCTTAACCTTAGAAAGGAAGCGGTCTAACCTTACGCTTAGAAAGGCAGCGGTCTAACCTTTCCTTAGAAAGGCAGCGGTCTAACCTTAACCTTAGAAAGGAAGCAGTCTAACCTTACGCTTAGAAAGGCAGCGGTCTAACCTTACCCTTAGAAAGGCAGTGGTCTAACCTTACCCTTAGAAAGGCAGTGGTCTAACCTTACCCTTAGAAAGGCAGCGGTCTAACCTTTCCTTAGAAAGGCAGCGGTCTAACCTTAACCTTAGAAAGGAAGCGGTCTAACCTTACCCTTAGAAAGGCAGCGGTCTAACCTTACCCTTAGAAAGGCAGTGGTCTAACCTTACCCTTAGAAAGGCAGCGGTCTAGCCTTACCCTTAGAAAGGCAGCGGTCTAACCTTAACCTTAGAAAGGAAGCGGTCTAACCTTGCCCTTAGAAAGGCAGCGGTCTAACCTTACCCTTAGAAAGGCAGCGGTCTAGCCTTACCCTTAGAAAGGAAGCGGTCTAACCTTACCCTTAGAAAGGCAGCGGTCTAACCTTAACCTTAGAAAGGCAGTGGTCTAACCTTAACCTTAGAAAGGAAGCGGTCTAACCCTATCCCTGGGTAAAGGTTCAAATGTAGATTTTGATATGGTGTCTTTTTCTTACCAAAAAAACAGCAGTACCTCCTATAAGCTGCAGTAGATTATAAGGGACACCCCCACCCCAATACAGAAGGAATAAAAGAGTCCTGCTCATGCACAACAGCTTCGGGGGACAATCTGATGGAGGGTACAGTTCTTAGGTGGAGGTGGGGTAGGCTTCCCTGAATACGTATGTTTTAGGGATCGCCTAATGTGGATAGGGTAGGAGCTCACTGGACATACTGGGGTAGGAAGTTCCAGAGGATGGGAGAGGAGCTACTTTGGGGCGTTTGTCATGCTTAGGGAAGCTGTCCTAGGCGAACTAACGTGTTAAAATGCACAAAACGCGCGAGAAGAAACGCTTGTCCCACCTAAGCTCAGGTGTAAATGGGACCTTAAACCTTTTCAACTAGCATGAGCACAAAAAAAGCCTTGGGGAACTGTACTGGTGGCTTGTATATAATGGCTGGTACAAACCATGAGATTATTGGAAGAACGATCACCCGTTTTTTATTTTTTTTTCATGCATGCATGCATGCTAGTCTTATATCGAAAATGAAGAGGTTATTAAAGTTCTGAAAATTCTCGTATGACCGAATACAATTTTAAAAGTGATGAAATGTGTTGTAATGTCTTTGTATTGTATTTTCGAATGAGTACTGTACTGAGTAAACACAAATCGTTCGTTCTTGTATGGAACGAGAATTTTTTTTGTGTTTTTCCCATCAGATAATTTTGCATGAATCACCATGATTGGCTCTCGAAAGCTGCGTACTGACGATCAGAGTATCGAACGATCGCATTAAAAGTGCTATTTTTCGTCTGATATCCTGATTGTCTGTATGGGCTATGAAGTTTCATCTAGGCAGCTTTAAGCCTGGATACACACTATAAGAAAATCGGGTGAGCGATTGTCTGGTTTTCCTTAATGTTTCCCAGCAAGTCGAAACCAAGGATGGTACTAATTGTCGGAAAATTCTTGTATGACAAAGGCTTTTTTTTGTTGTTGTTTATTATTTCTGATCATGCAGAGTCTTTTGTATCTGATTTATCTTGTATGAAAACTGTACACATGAACTTTTTCCCGATCCTCTTGTAGCAGTTTTATTGCTACAGGGTGGCCACTGTTTGCAGATTCATGTATATATATGTGATCTACACTTCTAGATAGGGGGCGCAAATACGTTCCACCGGCGGCTCGCTCCTGCTGTAATTATACACAGCGGAGTAAACCGTCAGGTACTCGACGTCCAGCGGCACTCATCGATCATTCTGTGTAGGGAAGCAGAACGGCAGTCTGCTTATGTAAACATAGCAGATTGCCGTTCTGGGAGGAGGGAAGGCATGGATCATGTGTCTGCAAAGCAGGAACAGGGATCCATGTCTTCCCCTAGTAAAAGCACCTCACACATTGTAATAAAACACAGGCTAGGCACAAAGTTAATCCCTAATGTTAACCCCTTACGCAATAACTTTTCCGCAAACCAATCAATAAACGCTTATTGCGATTTTTTTTTTTCACCAAAAATATTAGAATACATATTGGCCTAAACTGAGGAAAAAAACATTTTTTTATATAGTTTTTGGGGATATTTATTATAGCAAAAAGTAAAAAGTATTGCTTTATTTTCAAAATTGTTGCTTTTTTTTTTTGTTTATAGCGCAAAAAAAAAAACGCAGAGGTGATCAAATACCACCAAAAGAAAGCTCTATTTGTGGGGGAAAAAAGGACATTCATTTTTTATTTGGGTGCCGCAACGCCCGCGCAATTGTTAGTTAACTGCTTGCCGACCAGCCCCCGCAGTTGTACTGCGGCAACATGGCTCGGCTGCGTGAATCGCCAGTATGTTACGTCGCTCCCTCTGGTGGTCACTAGGGACGCCCGCAGCTCAAACACGGACCCCTGCCCCCAGAGCCGATGCGAGACCCCCAGGCTCGCGCGATGGCTCATAACACGGTGAGAACCGGGATCTCTGAGGGGAGAAGTGACAGATCGTCTGTTCATACAAAGTATGAACAGTGATCTGTCATCTAACCTTGTCAGTCCCCTCCCACTTTCAGTTAGAACACACACTAGAGAACACAATTAACCCCTTGATCGCCCCAGTGTTAACCCCTACACTGCCAGTGACATTTTTACAGTAATCAATGCATTTTTATAGCTTTGAACGCTGTGTTAACCCCTGCACTGCCAGTGACATTTTTACAGTAATCAATGCATTTTTAGAGCTTTGAACGCTGTGTTAACCCCTGCACTGCCAGTGACATTTTTACAGTAATCAATGCATTTTTAGAGCTTTGAACGTTGTGTTAATGTCAATGGTCCCAAAAATGTGTACAAATTGTCCGGTGTGTCCGCCATGTCGCAGTCACGATCAAAAAAAACAAAAAACGCAGATCGACGCCATTACCACAAAATAAAATGATAGTAAAAACGTATATTATTTATTATAGCAAAAAGTAAAAAATAATGCGTTTTATTCTTCCCCAAATTGACGTTTTTTTTTTGTTTTATAGCACAAAAAATTTGAACCGCAGAGGTGATCAAATACCACCAGGGAAAAAAAAAAGGACGTCAATTTTATTTGGGTGCAATGTCGCACGACCGCGCAATTGTCAGTTACAGCAACGCAGTGCCGAATCGCAAAAAGTGCTCCAGTCAGGAAGGGGGTAAAATCTTTCCGGGCTGAAGCGGTTAAAGTATAGCAGCGCCGTATCGCAAAAAAAATGGCCTGGTCATGAAGGGAGGCAAATCTTCCGGAAGCTAAAGTGGTTAAACGAAAAATCTGAAATTTTCGTTTTGGAAAGTCTGAATCGCATGTAACTAAATAATTTTTTTCTTCTGATTTTTCTTAAAGTACGCAGGATTCGTGGAGCTAGAGAGGAGTGATGACTGGGAGTGTTGGTCCAGGGCAGGGCACACAATAGCAGTTGAAGTATGTAGCATAGTTGAGCAGGCAGGGAGGAGCATGCACATGTAAAGGGATGCAGAGGGTGCCTTGTAGAATATAACCCTGGCCTTTTTACCCTGCACAACTAGCTGAGCCATCCTCTAAGCCAGAGCGCTGAGAAGCAGCGCCACTTGTGATACCCTGGACAGCGCTCACCCAATCAGCTCCACATTCTGCCAGCCAAGCTCCAAGTCTCTCCAGCATGGTATGTGCATTATACACTATGGGGGCACATACCTGATTCATTCATTCTTTTTTCCCACTTACTATGCTTGTGATTTGTGTGTTGGGAGAAAGCGAACGCTGCTAGTGACAGGTGCTTAGGAGGAATCACAAGAACTGTCAAGCATTTATTATTATTATTTTATTTTTTTTCTCTATGCATTTTATCATGCACTTTTTTTTGCATGCTAAAATGCATAGAGAAAAAAAATAAAATAATAATAATAACTGCTTGGTGATTTAAAATATGTTGGATCGGGGGGACTTTACTAATCTAAATTGCCCCCCCAACCAAGATCCAATTAGCCGGGGTCTTTCAAACACTAGCGTGCCCCTCCTTGCCTAGACACATGGTAATATAGCTTATCCTTTTCACCCAGACTGGAAGGTGAAGCAGCTGTCTGCCTGGCGTCTCTATGCGTGATCCATCCAATACTATAATCCCTAGCACTCTTCTGCTGTACCATATTGCATGGCAGGTTTACTGTTGTACCGCCATCAGATTGGCACCTTGTGCCTAGATTGAGTGGGCACTTGGTGGGGAGCAGTAGTGCATTGTTTTAATTGAAAGCTAGCAAGAGGCTGTTGATTGAGGTGTACTTTGTAATCAATGAAAAATAATGTGACTAGTGTACCCCTGTAGGTATGCCAAGCCTTGCCTAATGGGTAGTTGTCAATTTATTGCACTTAATAGCCTACTGACACATGCCTAGGGGGGTTTGGTAAGCATATGCTGATGTGCAGATCGGTAGATCTCATTAGCCATGTGGGAACTGTCACCAGTGGGCATCAATGGGGTGGTGAGACCAGGCAAGACAAGTGAGTGTTGTAGGCTGTAGAGTGGTGGAGTGTAAGCAGAGCGTACTAGATGGGGAAAGAGGGATGTACAAGGGGAGGAGAGCATGGTGGGCTGAGGAGAGGGGCGGTCTGTTCCTTATTTTATTCTGTGGAGTGGGGGCAATCGGAGAATCCAATGGGATGACCTAAAAAAAAAAAAAACACTGCCAAGGAAACCCACAGCTATCCAGATAATACACCTCTTTCACTGGGCTGATTAATGGAGCTGGATTGTAGATGGCCCAGACAAGTATTGTCTTATTACATGCTGGTCTGAATGGATGAGAAGATGTGCTGGGGAAATACCTGAACGCTCCTGAAAGCAGAAACCTTTTAAATGTCAAGTGAGCCTTACAAGGAGGTTTAGAGCCCAGCGATTATCAGCCGCTAAAATAAAACTAGGATACTCGTTTTCCCTGACAGTTAGGGGGTTATTTACTAAAGGAAAATCCACTTTGCACTGCAAGTGCACTTGGAAGTAAAGTCGCTGTAGATCCGAGGGGGACATGCAAGGAAAATAAAAAACAGCATTTTAGCTTGCACGTGATTGGATGATAAAATCAGCAGAGATTTCACTAATTTCAAATCTACCCCTTAGATTTAGAGCAACTACACTCCCAAGTGCACTTGGAAGTGGATTTGCCTTTCGTAAATAACCCCCTTAATGTCATTATGTTATTTTTATGTAATTATAATAATTGTCATCCGTGGACAGATGAAGACTTAAAGTTTTAGTAAACCGCAGACCATTTAAAAAAAAAAAAAATTTGAACCTGCAAGGCAAAAGGTATAATGTGCTAGTATGTATTGCATACTACACTATGGGGGTTATTTACGAAAGGCAAATCTACTTTGCACTACAAGTGCACTTGGAAGTGCAGTCGCTGTAGATCCGAGGGGGACATGCAAGGAAAATAAAAAACAGCATTTTAGCTTGCGCATGATTGGATGATAAAATCAACAGAGCTTCCCCTCATTTCAGATCTACTTCTCAGATTTATAGCGACTGCACGTCCAAGTGCACTTTGCACTTGTAGTTTGCACTTGTAGTGCAAAGTGGAGTTGCCTTTTGTAAATAACCCCCTATATTACCAAAAATATTAGGACGCCTGCCTTTATGGGCACATAAACTTTTTTTTTTTTTCCATAAAATTTTTTTTATTAGCAATAATAGAAAAAGAGAACAGATACAGCAGTGAAAAGTGTAAGTTCAATGCACCGAAAACGTGCGCAGTCACGCTCTAATACAGAAAACATCTAATTGAACATGTGGTACAAGCGAGTAACAATAATAATCAAACAATTGGCTGTGGCTCCGATGATTGCGGGCGTATACAACCGAACAGAATATGTGAGCATGTCAGGCCCTATCTTGCAAGATGAGGGATTAAGGTAGTAAGAGTATCAATCACATATATGCTACGGAGCTTGACCTTCAGTGTCTGTGGCCTGGATCGCTATATCTGGAGTCCTGAGAAGATAGGTGTTATCACCTGTCTCCATGGGTTCAAAGGGCAAGGAAGGATATCGGTCTGTCAAGGTGGGTTAATCTGAGGGGGGGGAGTCAGTCTTCTAAGGGGGGGAATGGGGCATGTGGGGAGGGTCGGTAAGAGAGTGGGGGTAAGGGAGGATGGGAGTTATCCAGGGGCATCGCCTTCTCTGCCCCCCCCCCCCACCGCAGCGGTGAGGGGGAGAGTTTCTCTTGGGGTCCCCGGCCTGCGGGAGCGCCCTCTGAGACCCCGTGAGGGGTATTCCCAAGGTACCCGGTAATAATGACTGAATTAGTCTATCAAGGGGGGATAGGGGGCATCCCTGCCTCGTACCATTTTGGATGGGGAAGGCATCTGACAGGTGGCCGTTTACTCTGACTGTTGCCATAGGTGTGGCATATAGGGACATAATGAGGTTATACATTCGAGTCCGTATTCCAAAGTGGCGCAGGACTGCTCCCAGATAGTCCCAGGCCAGCCTGTCAAATGCCTTCTCCGCATCCAGTGATAGAAAGAAACCTCTGTGGTTTTGGGTGGTAAGCAAGTGGTGTAAGTTAATAGCTTTAATGGTATTGTCCCTGGCTTCCCTGCCAGGGACAAAGCCCACCTGATCGTTCATTATCGCAGAGGGTAAAAAGGGTAATAATCGGTTCGCAAAAATTTTGGCAAATATTTTAAGGTCTACATTGAGTAGGGAAATTGGCCTATAGTTGGCGACTGAGGTGGTGTCTTTGTTTTCTTTCGGTATGACCGTGATATGGGCTTCTAATAATCTATGAAAAGGAGTAGAGGATGGTGTAAGAGAGTTAAAGGCTTTAAGGAACGGGGATGATAGGAGGTCCGCGAAGGTTTTGAAGTATGGCGCCGAGAGGCCATCTGGGCCCGGACTCTTGCCAGGCTTTAGTTGTTTAATGGCCTTTTTAAATTCCTCCTCGGATAGGGGATTGTCAAGATCGCGAGCCTCTTCCGGAATAGGGTTGGGGCTGTATTTGTTGAGAAAGTCTGTGATGAGTGTTTGTCTTTTAAGTTTACTCAGTGGGGTGTCAGTTTGTTGGGGGAGATTGTATAGTCCTTTTAAGTATTGTACGAATTGTGTTGCTATGTCAGTTGTGGCTAAATAAGATTTACCCTTAGGGTCTTTTATTGTGTGAACGTTAGCGGTGGCCTTTTTGGTTTGGAGTGCTTTCGCTAACAACTTCCCACATTTGTTTCCTTGTTCATAGAAAAGTTTATGAGTCAGGGTAAATTTGCGCTGGGTCTTGCGGTTGAGAATGTCTAAAAGCGACTTCCTGGCCTGCGTAAGTTCCATATATGTGTTTTGGGCATGTGATTGCTTGTGGGCCTTTTCTAGCTTCTGAATTTTGGGGGTCAGTTCCACGAGTATAGCCTGCTGTTCTCTCTTCCGGGCGGCTTTAAGGGTTATGAGTTTGCCACGAATTACGCATTTGTGCGCTTCCCACAAGGTAATGGGAGATGTCTCCGGGTTGGCATTTTCTTGGAAATACGCATTAATGGAGTACATAAACTTTAATGGTATCGCAGTCTTAGTTCGTAGGGTTTAATATTGAGTTGGCCCACCCTTTGCAGTTCTAACAGCTTCAACTCTGGGAAGGCTGTCCACAAGGTTTAGGAGTGTGTCTATGGGAATGTTTGACCATTCTTCCAAAAGCGCATTTGTGAGGTCAGGCGCTGACGTGGACAAGAATGTCTGGCTTGCAGTCTCTGCTCTAATTCATCACAAATGTGTTGATTTCGGGTTGAGATCAGGACTCTGTGCAGGCCAGTCAAGTTCCTCCACCCCAAAAATGTGCTCATCCATGTATTTATGGACCTTGCTTTGTGCACTGGTGCGCAGTCATGTTGGAACCGGAAGGGGCCATCCCCAAACTGTTCCCACAAAGTTGGGAGCATGAAATTGTCCAAAATGTCTTGGTTTGCTGACGCCTTAAGAGTTCCCTTCATTGGAACTAAAGGGCCAAGCCCTACCCCTGAAAAACAACCCCACATCGTAATCCCCCCTCCACCAAATGATTTGGACAAGTGCACAAAGCAAGGTCCATAAAGACATGGATAAGCAAGTTTGAGGTGGAGGAACTTGACTGCCCCGAGTCCTGACCTCAACCTGATAGAACACCTTTGGGATGAATTAGAGCGGAGACTGTGAGCCAGGTCTTCTCGTCCACATCAGTGCCTGACCTCACAAATGTGCTTCTGGAAGAATGGTCAAACATTCCCATAGACACACTCCCAAACCTTGTAGACAGCCTTTCCAGAAGAGATGAAGCTGCTATAGCTGCAAAGGGTGGGCCAACTCAATATTGAACCATACGGACTAAGACCGAGATGCCATTAAAGTTCATGTGCGCATAAAGGCAGGTGTCCCAAAACTTTTGGTAATATAGTGTAGCACTTTATACGAAACTTACCATAGAATGAAGTTCTTCCAGCGGCACAGGGCTTCTATCTTCACCCACCTTCCTTCCGGGTCTGCAGACGCCAGCTGTGTCAGTGGCCGAAGCCGCAAGGACGTCACTGCAAGCACATGGGAGCCACCGTTTATGACACGGCCCGAGTGGCTGTTCCTTCAGAGAGCATGCGTCGGAGATGTCACTGACTGCATGTACAGAAAACATCTCCTAAACGGCGCACGTTTAGGAGATATTTACAGTACCTATAGGTAAGCCTTAGTATAGACTTAGCTATAGGTAAAATTCATGCATGGGAGTTTACTCACTTTAAGTGGGGCGCACACTATAAGAAAATCAGGCGAACGATTGTCCGATTTTCCGTGTTGTTTCACAGTAAGTCGGAACCGAGAAGGGAAATAATGTATGAAAATTCTCATATGACAAATACAATTTTTTGTTTTTTCGTTTTGTTTATGGTTTCTGATCATGCGCAGTCTTTCATTTCTGATTTTCCGATCAGATGAGTAATACTGACAATGTGGGGTTAAGCTTAGCCTATGCTGAAACCAGTGAAATGCAGATGTTTTTTCTTTTTTCTTTTTTTTAACGCAGATGTTTTTTCTTTTTTTTAACGCAGATGTTTTTTCTTTTTTTTAAACGCAGATGGTTTTTATGCTCTTAGATTTAGAAATGTTGAATTTAGCCGTCCAGGATTTGGACAGTTTGAACGAATACTTGGGACAACGGAAGATGCTCACTCCTATTGTTTTTTCATCCCGTGTAAAGCCCCGTACATGCGAAACGAAAATCGTACGAAAAAAGCCGCATTCGAATCGATCGTGCGATAATCGGATTGTTAGTACAGAGCTTTTCGAAAGCCGATC
The DNA here is from genome assembly GCF_037356315.1 of Lithobates pipiens. Lineage (NCBI taxonomy): Eukaryota > Metazoa > Chordata > Amphibia > Anura > Ranidae > Lithobates > Lithobates pipiens. The sequence continues at coordinate 353,595,150 of NW_027507764.1, read as the reverse complement.
AGGACAGTTCATCCGATTTTATTCTAATCGGACATGCACGGAAATTTTTTACGTACGATGCCATTTCGTACGATTTTCGTTTAAGCAGTACAGCTGTCATTCGAAAATGCAATACAAGTGCATTACAACACATAACATCACTTCCGAATTTTTATTCTGTCGTACGAGAATTTTCGTGACTTTAGTAAAGTTCAATGTGAGATTAGCGTGCACAAAAAAAAAATGGAAGCTGATTGGTTTCTATGCAGAGCTGCACCAGATTTTGCACTCCCCGGCCTTAATAAATGTCGCCCTTTGAGTGAGAGGTGGTAAGGGATCAGGGATTTGCATGGTCATGGCTTCTGAATGTTAAAGTGTTACTAAACCCACAGCAGTAAAATCAGTCTGTATATGCAGTAAGGCATGCTTGTTATACTCACTGTGGAACCTAAGTGGTTAATCTTCTGCATTGTGTAAAAAAGGCATTGCCCCCAAAACATCTCCGGCTAAGACAGAGTAAATAGAGTCAGGCTGCACATGCTCAGTTTGGTGTGTATTGCTAGAGAGTTTTTTTTTTTTTTTTTTGGAAGAGTGCATGGGGTGAGCACAGGGCCAATCAGCACTGTCCAGACAGAGGGTCAGGGATCCTGGCATCCAGATAGGAAAGCTCAGTGCAGCATACCTCCCAACATTTTTGAGATGGGAATGAGGGACACCTATCAGCAAAAGTATGCAGCCATGGGACACACCCCCTGGCCACTCCCCCTTAAAGGAGAATTGTACAAAAAAACAAGATTGTTAAACCCACAAGTGTTTTTTTTTTTATCACTAATATTCCTTTATATTGGCTTTTGGAATTTACAAACGCAACAAATCAGATCAAAGGTTTAGAGCTGGAAAACACTTTTTGATAGATAGAAAGTGAATTTTCTATACAACTATATAGATCAGACCAAAATGAGGGACAAATGAGGAGGACAGAGGGACATTGTTCCAAATCAGGGGCAGTCCCTCAAAATCAGGGGCAGTCCCTCGAAATCAGGGACAGTTGGGAGCTACGCTATATAGATCAGACCAAAATGAGGGACAAATGAGGAGGAAAGAGGGGCATTGCTCCAAATCAGGGAAAGCTGGGAGCTATGGGGCAGTATTAAAACCCCTCCTACAAGCTTTATCCAGACACTTATAAAAGTCACAAGACTGCCATATACTACTGATGAGAGCAGGTATTTAGCTGTTTATATTTACTTAAACTATTGCATTTCCATGTTCTATGTACTGTGAGAGACCAGATATAGTGAATGCAGAATCCTGGGTAGAAACTGTAGAAAACATCTAGGTCTACAAGAGACAACACCTTCAATGAGGAATGAGATAATGATCATTATTATCCATCCTGTGTAGGTAAACAATCATTCAAAGGAAACTGTTACAGAAAAGAAAAAGGCAATAGTTAAATACCTTCACCCCCCAGGAGATTCCATTGTTTTGTGCAAGTAGAGTAACTAGGCAATGATGCCGCCCAGCACACGCGCTGTATAGAGAACTCCCAGGTATTTCAGGTTGGGTCAGTTTTACAGTTACCTTTTCTGTGCCGTTATGTGCGCCTTCCATAAATAAGTTTGCATCCAAGCTGTTCATTTAAATAATATGTAAAAAGGCTGCAGGCTTGTGGCTGAACTACAGGGGCAAGTATAAGACATAAATAATGCAGTTCTGTACTAACTGATACACTGTTTGCATCTAAATAAATACATCTATGTAAGTGTCTAGGTATTGAGGTGGTATCAGCTTCTCCCTATACTTGTACAGCAAAGCTCAGACTGAGAGAGGGAGAAGCAGCACAAGGAGCCAGTCAGATGGAAGGAACATGCTGACAGAAGAAAGCAGACTAATAGAGAGATGAGCCAATCGGTCTGCTGAGTCTCATTTAATTGTCCGTTTTGAGCACATATGTCAAACACAAAGCCCGCAAGCCGAATCCGGCCCACCAGGCCTTGTCATCTGACCCTCTCACACAGTCTCGCAGCAGGATCATGGCAGAACTCTATTCTGATAGCTCCGGCTCTCACCCTGAATGTGAGATCAAGAACCATCTCTCTTTAAGTGCCACCTACACACTGAGATATAACAGAGCCAAATACATAGGTAGTAAAGGACAGCATTAGAGATACCTAAACTCTGTACATAATGCACCCCTGAACTCAGTACATAGTGCACCCCTGAACTCTGCACGTAGCACACTCCTGAACTCTGCACTCTGTACGTAGCACACTTCTGAACTCTGCACTCTCTACGTAGCACACCCCTGATCTCTGCACTCTGTACATAGCACATTCCTGAACTCTGCAATCTGTATGAAATACATTCCTCTACTCTGCCCTCTATATAAAGACCACCTCTGAACTCTGCATACTACATAACACACTTCTGAACTCTGTACGTAGTGCTCCCCTGAACTCTGCACTCTGTAGATAGTGCACCCCTGAACTCTGCACGTAGCACACTCCTGAACTCTGCACTCTGTACGTAGCACACTTCTGAACTCTGCACGTAGCACACTTCTGAACTCTGCACTCTGTATGTAGTACACCACTCAACTCTGCACTCTGTACGTAGCACACCCCTGAACCCTGCACTCTGTACGTAGCGCAGCCCTGATCTCTGCAATCTGTATGAAATACACCCCTTTACTCTGCCCTCTGTATGAAGACCACCTCTGAACTCTGCATACTACATAGCACACTCCTGAACTCTGTACCTTGCACACCCCTGAACTCTGCACATAGTGTATCCCTAAACTCTGTACATAATGCACCCCTGAACCCTGCACTCTATACACAGTGCACCCCTAATCTCTGCACTCTATACATAGTGCACCCATGAACTCTGCACTTTGTACATAGCACATTCGTGAACACTTCACTCTCTATGAAGCACATTCCTGAACTCTGCACTCTGTATGTAGCGCACCCCTGAACTCTGCACTTTGTACATAGCGCACCCCTGAACTCTGCACTTTGTACATAGCGCACCCCTGAACTCTGCACTTTGTACATAGCACACCCCTGAACTCTGCACTTTGTACATAGCACACCCCTGAACTCTGCACTTTGTACATAGCACACCCCTGAACTCTGCACTTTGTACGTAGCACACCACTGAACTCTGCACTTTGTACGTAGCACACCCCTGAACTCTGCACTTTGTACGTAGCACACCCCTGAACTCTGCACTTTGTACGTAGCACACCCCTGAACTCTGCACTTCGTACGTAGCACACCCCTGAGCTCTGTACGTAGCACACCCCTAAAATGTGCACTCTGTACATAACAGACTCGTGAACTCTGCACTCTGTACATAGCGCACCCCTAAAAAGAGAAGATACATAGTCTTACAGATGCAACCGGCACATTGAGGGCAACCACACTTCGGATGTTTCAGAGGCTGGGTGAGGGACAACACCTATAAGTGTTGCTTAACTGGAGAAGAGAAAAATGTAATCTTCTGCCCTGTCAGACAGGGCAGTGTTGTGTGACAGAGCAGTGTAAATCTCAGGACTGGATGGAAAGAAATATAAGTGCCTTTTTCTATGCTGCAGTAAAGTGTCACTTACAGGTCTTGTACCTTCTGTAAATGAACAGTGAAAAAAGAAGCAGCAGACCAATGAGATAATCTCTGTATCACTCGCTTCTCCTATCTGCATATTCCTTGCTCTGCAGCACCACTGATTGGCTGCTTTTCTCTCCCCCTGTCTGAGCTCTGCTGTACAGTGACTGTAAAAGGCTGATACCAAGTCAAATTCAGGTCCTTGCACTGCATTTAAAATATGTTTAATGTTGCATTAATGAATAAAGAGCTGCATTAATTTGTGTCTTTTTTAACTTCAGTTCAGCTTCAATGTTGGGTGGGGGGTCCATACAAATATCATACAAATGTTACGAATTGCCATTTATCCATAGCATGTATGATATATGCAATCAGTAAATCGTACAAACTCCTCTTGGCAATGATGTAACTTTTTATGCCATGATGTGTTTTTTTTTTTTTTTATATATATAAATGCCCAGGAGTGTTACATAGTAGGTGAGGTTGAAAAAAGACACAAGTCCATCAAGTCCAACCTATGTGTGTGATTATATGTCAGTATTACATTGTATATCCCTGTATGTTGCGGTCCTTGAGGTGCTTATCTAATCGTTTTTTTACACTATCAATGCCCGCCGATGAGACCACCGCCTGTGGAAGGGAATTCCACATCCTTGCCGCTCTGATGCCGTGTACACACGATCGGAATTTCAGCCAGCAAAAGACCGATGAGAGCTTTTCATCGGAAAATTCGACCGTGTGTAGGCTCCATCAGAATTTAGCTGGCCGAATTCCCACCAGCAAAAATTTGATAAATTTTTCAGACGGAAACATTTTCTATTGGAAATTCCGATCGCCTGTAGCAATTCCGATGCGCAAAATTCCTACGCATGCTCGGAAACAATTCGACGCAAACTTGGAAGCATTGAACTTGATTTTTTTTCTCAGCGCGTCGTAGTGTTGTACGTCACTGCGTGCTTGATGGTTGGAATTTGGTGTGACCGTGTCTAGGCAAGGCAACTTGAGCGGAATTCCGTCGGAAAAAGCGCTGATGGTAATTCCGATCCTGTGTACGCGGCATTACGGTAAAGAACCCTCTACGTAGTTTAAGGTTAAACCTCTTTTCTTCTAATTTTAATGAGTGGCCACACGTCTTGTTAAACTCCCTTCTGTGAAAAAGTTTTATCCCTACCTATTGTGGGGTCACCAGTATGGTATTTGTATATTGAAATCATATCCCCTCTCAAGCGTCTCTTCTCCAGAGAGAATAAGTTCAGTGCTCGCAACCTTTCCTCATAACTAATTTCCTCCAGACCCTTTATTAGCTTTGTTGCCCTTCTTTGTACTCGCTGTACTTAGTGAGCTTAGAGACTCTGAGATCTTGCCTCGTCTAGAGTTGCGCGCTCATAGCTGCTAACAGATTGAATGTACTTGCACCTAAGCGGGTTTAATTACTAGGTGACATTCTGGTATTGTTGTTGAAGATCCTGGTTTATTAAACAGCATAGGGTGAGATGTGGGGACTGAAGAGATTCTGAAAGTGATCCCTCACATTCAGCATGCTTCGACTCTGTTTCATTTTACCTCAGTTGGACTTTATTTGATTTGTAAAAACCCATAGCAATCCAACACCGTTGATGTTTTAGTATACGAATAACCAGGGGCATTTTCTGAATGCAGTGGGCATGTGTGAAAATCATAAGTTGGGCCTCCTTTCTCAAGAATTAAAAAGTTTCTTTGTGTTTAGCAATCTTGTCTCGCATCACTGAGGTTCTGAGTTAAATTTTTGAAAGGTTTGGGGCTTCCTCTATGCTCTGACCTGTTACCTTCTCCAAAAACATAGCACAAGTCAGGCATGTACTGGCCATAGGGACTATAGGGAGTTTCCCGGTGGGCCGATGGCTCAGTGGGCCGGTTTAGGTGACAGCCAGTGGCATCGCTGGGGGGGGGGACTTTTGGGGCTATAGCCCAGAATCTAGGGCCCATAGCCCCGGGTCAGTCCAGGAGTCCCCAACCACAGGGTCCCAGCCCACTACCTGTCCTCTTTTTGGTGACCCTGATGTAAGGAGGGGCTCTCTGGGGACCCTGATGTAAGCCGGAGGCTCTCTGGGGAACCTGATGTAAGAGAGAGGCTCTCTGTGGACCCGGACATAAGGGGGGGGGGGGGGGGGCTCTGCGGGGACCCGGATGTAAGGTGCTGGCTCTCTAGGGACCCTGATGTAAGGCGGATGATCCCTGGGTGGGGACTCTGATGTAAAGGGAGGCTCTTTGGGGACCCTGATGTAAGTGGGGGGCTCTCTGGGGACCCAGATGTAAGGAGGGGCTCTCTTGGGACCCTGATGTAAGGGGGGCTCTCTAGGGGCTTTTTTGCCCAATTGCGTACAGTTTATATACAGTTTTTTTGCGTGTTTGCAAAATTAAAGTGGGCCGGTCTGGATGAAGTCCAGGGCCAAATTTTTGTCCCAGTCCAGCCCTGGCACAAGTTAACCAGCTCCCACCCAAATAGGCTCTTAGCCCTGGTTCACATTGGTGCAGCGGCAAATCAGCAGCTCTTGCCGGCAATGGCAGCGCCTGAATTGGTGCAATACCACATTTGCAGCATTTGTAAAGGTTCATTTTTTATTTTCTAAATAGGTTCCTTTAAGCTAGTGCATTGTTGGATCACTTACCTTTTCCTTCAATTTCCCTTCTAAATGTTTTTTTTTCTTTGCCTGAATTTCTCACTTCCTGTTCCTCCTCAGTAAGCTGTTCAGTAAGCTGTTCTGGCTGACTAAACACCGCTCGGATGATGGTGTGAAGTTTACTGGGGAGAAACAGGAAGCGAGAAATTCAGACAAAGAAAAAAAACATTTAGAAGGGAAATCGAAGGAAAAGGTAAGTGAACCAACAATGTGCTAGCTTAAAGAAACCTATTTAGAAAATAAAAAACAAAGCTTTACAACCCCCAATTCCCAAAAGTAGTTTCTGTACTATTGGTGATTTCGGGGTGCGTTTTCTATAGACATTTGTGCAGAAACCCGTACAGATGTCTCTGGAATCGCCCCCGAAGTCTGGACTGACATGTAGGAATGAAATCATGCGAGTTCAGCGGAACTCACACAATTTCATTCCCGCAGTCTGTGTAAACCAGGGCTTAAAGTTTATATCTTTGATTGTGGAGGACCCCCCCCCCCCCCCAGGACATATACCAGTCCCATTGTGCTATTACAATTATATTCTTCCCCAGTTCACCAGTGAGAACACAGTGGGCACCTCACCCTTGGGACCTGTGTACATGGCATGCACTGTACACATTGATGATACGCCACTGCTAATTATATAAAGTATCTAATCCTTGGTATTTGAGTGGACTGATCAGTGGTGGTTGGGGAAGTTTTAGGATAGGGGGGCATCAGACCCCTCCCACTTCTCATATGCCCCACCCTTTATAGAATCTACTCACCCTATCCTCTATATTCCACTTGCTTCCACCCATAGTGTCAGTAGTATACAGCCCCAGCATCACAGCACAGAGTATACAGCCCCAGCATCACAGCACAGAGTATACAGCCCCAGCATCACAGCACAGAGTATACAGCCCCAGCATCACAGCACAGAGTATACAGCCCCAGCATCACAGCACAGAGTATACAGCCGCAGCATCGCAGCACAGAGTATACAGCCGCAGCCACGCAGCACAGAGTATACAGTCGCAGCATCACAGCACAGAGTATACAGCTCCAGCATCACAGCAAAGAGTATACAGCCCCAGCATCACAGCACAGAGTATACAGCTCCAGCATCACAGCACAGAGTATACAGCCCCAGCATCACAGCACAGAGTATGTCATGTTTTTCATGTAAATTGTTGTGTTTTGTTTTTGTTGTTTTCTCATATGTATGTATATTTTGTATAAACTTTGATGTTTTTTAATATCGATCATTCTATTTGATCGTAGACTTTTATGTATATCTTATATATATTTTTTTTGCATTACATCAGTGTATGTTGCCTTAAAAGTCCCATTGAAGGAGGATTTCTCTTTTTCTTAATCATATCCAGGGCTTTTTTTTGCTCAGAGAAAAGTTCCACACTCACACCCCCCCCCCCCCCCCACCCCCGGTCTCGCCCGTACCCACCCCCTAGAACCGCCCCTTTAGAGAACAGGGATGCAAGTAAAATTTAGGGGGCTGTACAAATAATGTGCAGCAGAGAGACATTCCCAAATGTGCAGCAGGGAGACATTCCCAGTGCATTAGAGACAGCCACAGTCCAGCAAAGAGACCACCCAGTCCAGCAAAGAGACCACCCAGTCCAGCAAAAAGACTACCAGCAAAAAGACCACCCAGCTTAGTCCAGCAAAGAGATGGCACAGTCCAGCAAAGAGACTACCTGGCAAAGAGACCATCCACCCCAGCAAAGAAACCGCCAGCAAAAAGACCACCCACCTTAGTCCAGCAAAGAGACTGCCCAGCCCAGCAAAGAGACTGCCAGCAAAAAGACTGCCCAGTCTGGTCCAGCAAAGAGACAGACAGCCTAGCAAAAAGACCGCCGAGCTTAGTCCAGCAAAGAGACCGCCCAGCTTAGCCCTGCGACTCACATGGACCAAAGCATGCACCCCCATATATTGAGCAAAGAGACATTCTCAAAAGTGCAGCAGAGGGACATTCCCAGCAAAGAGACCACCCAGCTTAGTCCAGCAAAAGAGATCACCAGCAAAAAATCCACCCAGCTTAGTCCAGCAAAGAGACCGCCCAGCCCAGCCAAGAGACCGTCAGAAAAAAGACTGCCCAGCCTAGTCCAGCAATGAGACAGCCCAACAGAGACCACCCAGCTTAGTCCAGCAATGAGACAGCCCAACAGAGACCACCCAGCTTAGTCCAGCAATGAGACAGCCCAACAGAGACCACCCAGCTTAGTCCAGCAAAGAGACTGTCAGCAAAAATACCGCCCAGCTTAGTCTAGCAAAGAGACTGCCCAGATTAATCCAGCAAAAAGACTGCCCAGCAAAAAAACTGCCCAACAAAGAAACCGCCAGCAAAAAGACCACCCACCTTAGTCCAGCAAAGAGACTGGACAGCCCAGCAAAGAGACTGCCAGCAAAAAGACTGCCCAGCTTGGTCCAGCAAAGAGACAGCCAGCCTAGCAAAAAGACCACCCTGCTTAGTCCAGCAAAGAGACCACCCAGCTTAGCCCTGTGACTCACATGGACCAAAGCATGCACCCCCATATATTGAGCAAAGAGACATTCTCAAATGTGCAGCAGAGAGACATTCCCAGCAAAGAGACCACCCAGCTTAGTCCTGCAAAAGAGACCACCAGCAAAAAAAGCCACACATATTAGTCCAGCGAAGAGACCGCCCAGCCCAGCCAAGAGACCGTCAGTAAAAAGACCGCCCAGCTTAGTCCAGCAATGAAACAGCCCAACAGAGACCGCCCAGCTTAGTCCAGCAAAGAGACTGTCAGCAAAAATACCGCCCAGCTTAGTCTAGCAAAGAGACTGCCCAGATTAATTCAGCAAAAAGACTTCCCAGCAAAGAGACTGCCCAACCCAGTGAGGAGACCACCCAGCTCACAGACCACCCAGCCAAGTACACCACAGCACAACCCCATTCAGCTGCATTTTTTTTACACCACATAGACCTGGGGCTAGTAAGGAGGAGGAGGGAGACCTCCTGACAGGCTACCGTAACTTACCACTATCCACGATCCATCATCCTACTCACGTGCCAACCCGATCTCCCACACAGCACTGAGAAGTGGGGCAGAGCCGCGGAGTACAGATCACTCTGCCTTCTGCTCTCACAAGCTCCGTCCCTTTGGGCAGTGCGCAGCAGACAACATAGGAGGTGGAGGAGGAGCCGGGCGGGACTATACAGATACAGCGTTTTGTTTGATCCCTCCGCGGGAGGCAGGCTAGACAGTTAGGATTAGGAGGAATGCCTGGCATAGCTGGCGGAACAGCGTTCCGGTGTGTTTCACCAGAAAAAAAAGCCCTGATCATATCCTATGGATGTGGCAACTACTCTGTTTCAACCTGATATGGTGAAACCCTATTTTTTGCCATGGAAGGGTTTACCCCCTTCCCGACCAGAGCACTTTTTGCGATACGGCACTGCGTCGCTTTAACTTCCCTGGCGGTAATCCCGAGTCTGGCTTGGGTTGGGATGTCTGCTAGACTCTGGTTTGAACAGATTTAAGAGAGTTATTCCTAAAGCCGCGTACACACGGGCGGACTGTATGGCCAACTTAGTCCGTCAGACAATCCGATGGACAGTCCGTCCTACTTTCGAATGAACGGACTTGACCACACACGGATGCACAAACAGTCCGCCAAAAGCTTGCGTGATGATGTGTACAGCACGTACGACGGGACTAGAAATAGGAAGTCGAATACACAGCAATGCAACCTTTCGCCGTGTAAATCCTTTCTGAGCATGCGCCATACTTAGTCCGTCGAACTAGCCTACTCATGAGCAGATTGTCCGCTGAAACCAAAGTATGACGGACAATATTACGGAAATTCCGAAATACTTAGTCCGCCAGACTGCACGCTGAAAAAGTCCACTGAAGCCCACACACGAGCGGACTGTCCGCTGAAATGTGTTTCGACGGACTAAGTTGGCCAGACAGTACGCGGCTTAAGAATTACAGGACTACAATATAAAAAACGCCAAATTTCCATGCAAAATAATTGTACCGCTTTCAGCACCTAAAACCAGACTGAATCATACCGCCAGGGAGGTTAACTGACAATTGTGCGGTCGCGCGACGTTGCACATACTTTTTTCCCCCACAAATAGAACTTTCTTTTGAGGGTATTTGATCACCTCTGCGTTTTTTATTTTTTGCGATATCAACAAAAAAGTGTGACAATTTGGGGAAAAAAAGCAATGTTTTTTGCTATAATAAATATCCCCGATATTTATTAAGCCAATATGTATTCTTCTACACTTTTTTTTTTTTTTTGCAAAAATATTGCAATAAGCGCATATAGATTGGTTTGTGCAAAATTTATAGCGTCTACAAAATGGGGGATAGATGTATGGCATTTTTATTCAAATTTTTTTTTATTAGAAATGGTGGTGATCTGCGATTTTTATAGTGACTGCGACATTATGGCGGACACATCGGACACTTTTGACACTATTTTGGGACCATTGTCTTATATACAGCGATCAGTGCTATAAAAATGCATTGATTACTGTGTAAATGACACTGGCAGAGAAGGGGTTAAACACTAGGGGGCGATCAAGGGGCTAAGTGTGTCCTAGGGAGTGATTCTAACTGTAGGGGTGGGGTGGATTACCACTGACATGACAGCAATCACTGTCACTAGGCAGAACAGGGAAATTACATGTTTACAAAGGCATCTCCCCGTTCTTCCGCTCCGTGACACGTTCGCGGGCCCTCCGGCGGACATCGAGTCCGTGGGACCTGCAGGCACGGTCACGGAGTACACGGTGGCCATGCATGCCCACAATGCTGTGATTTAAATGGGACGTCCCTGTACACCCATTTGCCCAGCTGTGCCGTGGTGCCAACGTACATCGTCGTGCGCTGGTTGGCTAGTGGTTAATCAGTACAGTATTTGTCTGAAAAATTTTTTTTAAAAATCAGAAGAGAAGAACCATGCATGCTCAGAAAGGAAAGAATACATTGCAATACAACACATTATATTACTTCCGAAGTTGTATTCTGTCGTACGAGAATTTTCATAACTCTTCATTTTCGAGAATAGCATGCAAAAAAAACAAAAAAAAGCGGACAGTCATATGTTCGATATTCTCATTGTGTGTACAAGATTCAGCTGCTCTTAAGCTGGCAATTTTCCACCCGGCTTCTTCAATTCTTCACGGAGGAGAGGACTGACAGGGCCACACATGAAGCGAATTTCGGCTGGATCATTAGGAACCACACAAAATTTGAACAGTGTATGGCCAGCTTAAGAGGCTGATATCAAGATAAATTCAAATTGCATTTAAAAATACATTTAAAATGTCAAACTATTTAAAAAAGAATATTAAATGTTTGGGTGTTGTTGAAAAGTTATGCCCTTTTACAGTTTCTTTTATTTCTTTAGGATAGGGATATGCAATTAACGGACCTCCAGCTGTTGCAAAACTACAAGTCCCATCATGCCTCTGCCTCTGGGTGTTATGCTTCATGGGACTTGTAGTTCTGCAACAGCTGGAGGTCCACTAATTGCACATCCCTGCTTTAGGACATTGCACCTGAGGTACATCTGCCCTGACAATTACATGGGGTACTGGTGAATTTTAAATGTATTTGTATTAAGAATGGAACAGAAAAGCCTTATTCACACAGGTGTACTTAAAGAGGAACTGCAGTCTGCTCACATAATTAGTAATAAAAACATCTTTGCCATTCTGAAGCTTCCCTCCAACCACTTTGCATATTATTTTATATATACTGTGATTCTGTACTTGCCAAAAATGCTGCAGAAATCTCCCTCCACTGAGTCTGGCGGCAGCCATTTTAACTGTGGGCAGTTGAAGCTGCTACCTGTTCACTTCCTGGAATTACACAGACACACAGAGGCACACCTCCAGCTTTGCAGGTCTCATTGGCCCTCTTATGACTCATCCCCCCTCCCTTCCTGGCAAACTCTCACTGAAGTTAGAGAGAAAGAGCTGTGCATGATGTCATAAGCCTAGGCTAATGACCAGACAAGTAACAGGAAGTGGGCTGTATAAGGTTTTGACTGGCAAAAAAAAATAATTGTTACTATCCAAAGTTAAAACAACAAAGGCAGAAGATTTAATAGATGTAAAGTTGAAAAAAATGACTGAAGGCCCACTTTAAGCGTGCACCCTTGCAAAGGGCCACGTTTGCCTGCATGGAATGCTCCAATTGCATGCAACTGCATACAGGCAGTCCCATTAATGCCTATTGGGAAGCAGCAGCTGCATGGGCACAACCGCTGCTCACAATTTAACATTGTGTGGGTGCAGGTGCATGTCCCCAAATGCAGACAGTGTGAGTTGGGGGGGGGGACACACCCACATGGATGTCAAATTGAGACAATAGTCACAATAGACATGTGCCAGTAGACATGAACGGAACTTCCTGTACACAGATGCATGGAACACCTGTACTTCATGTTTGGGCAAACATGGTCCTTCGCACAAATGTATGCTTAAATCAGAACTTCAGTAATTTTTCATCTTTCCATCTATTAAATCTTCTGCCCTTGTTGTTTTAACTTTGGATAGTAAAACTATTTTTTAATACCTTATACAGCCCATTTCCTGTTTCTTGTCTGGTAAAAAGCCTAGGCTTATGACATCATGCACGGCCCTCTCTCTCTCTCACTCTCGTGAGAGTTTGCCAGGAAGAAAGGGGGAATGAGCCATAAGAGGGCCAATGAGAGCTGCAGAGCTGGAGGTGTGCCTCTGTGTGTCTGTGTAAATCCAGGAAGTTAACAGGCAGCAGAGTTGGCTGCCCACAGTTAAAATGGTTGCAGCAAGACTTAGTGGAGGGCGATTTCTGCTGCATATTTGACAAGTACAGAATCACGGTATATATAAAATAATATGCAAAGTGGTGGGAGGGAAGCTTCAGAATGACAAAGATGTTTTTATTACAAATTATGCGAGCAGACTGCAGTTCCTCTTTAAGTACGTCCCTGGGAATGAGGCCAAAAATGGGAACCTAAATCACCCAAATTTCCAAGGTGAGTGAGCAGAACCAGGGACTAGACTCCACTTACAACTGAGGTATCACCTTTGGCCAGACTGACCCTCTAATGATTTTTTATTTTATATATCATTCCTATGAATAGCATAGCTCCCAGCTGTCCCTTATTTTGAGGGACTGACCCTGATTTGGAGCAATGTCCCTCTGTCCCTCATTCCTCCTCATTTTGATCTGATTTATATAGTTGTATAAAAAATGCACTTTTTATCTGTCAAAAAGCGTTTCCCAGTGCTAACCTTTGATCTGATTTCTAAATTGCTGTATTTGTAAATCCCAAAAGCCAATATAAAGAAATAGTAGTGGTAAAAAAAAAAAGCACTTGGGTTTAACCAATCTCATGTAGCGGCCATAACCCGTTGCAGGGCGGCCTTGACTGAATGGGCTTACCGATTACCTTCTCCTGGCCTGCTCCTCCACGTCTAGGGGTTCCCAGGGTTGATAACCAATGACTTGTACACTGACACAGATGAAGTCCTTTCAAAAAGGTTTATTTTGCAGTAGAACTTTCACAAACACAGTTTCTTTGGGGGACAGAGGGCACGGGTGAAGAACTTAGGCACCTTGAACTGCAGGTTTAACACAGTCTCTATTTCCACCCAGACAGTAGCCACTCAAAGCTGGGTACCTCAAGGCTGAACAGATCTCTAGCCAGAGATCATGGCAGTCAGCACGTTCACTCAAAACTCGAACAATAAACAGAGTATACAAGAACCTTTTCCCAACCGCACCTGGAACGTTTCCCGCTTCCTTTGTGGTACTGGAAAAGTGTGAATTCCTCAATGTTCTTCCCAACTCAGTAACCAGGCACTTCTCAGGATGCCACTTGCCGGCCCTCCTCTGAAGAGTCCTCCCCCGGTCACTTCCACGAGCTGCGGTGTCCCTCCAAGCCGAGAGCACACCCGGACACTTTTAATCCTCCCTATGTTACAGCGCCTCGGACCAGCAGGGTCCGAGACTTGGGAACGAATGGATCCCTACCCCAGACCAGACAGGTCTATCAGGGGCCACTGACAGCAACATGTTGTGGGATGTCGAACACCTTGTGACCGGGACCCCTCACAGGACTACCCCGGTCCTGGAACCAGAACAGACCACACGGGTCTCACAACAACTCCGGAACCCTGAACACGTGACCCTCACCTGCTTAAGTACCCCCTCCCAGACTCCTCAGCGGGCCCCGGCACTTCCGCTGATTGGCTCCAAGAGGGCCAATACCAAAACATCCAACCAGACTTGGTTCTAGCCTGTCATGTGCACCTCACCGTTGACATGACCAGGCAGAACTTCTAAACACAACCTGGCCAGACTGGTGTTAGGCCTACCTACAATAATTAACCCCCAGAACCTTTATTGTCCTGAGGTCAAAAACTAAATATACAATGCTTTGATCCCAAATGTCACCCGCTACACTTATTTTTGTTTTTTTATACAATACTCCTTTAAGGGGGAATGGCCAGGGGTGTGTCCTATGCCTGAATACTTTTGCTGATAGGTGTCCCTCATTCCCATCTCAAAAAGTTGGGAGGTATGGAATAGTGTTTATACAGTATCTGGCTGGAATCCAGTTTTAAAACCTATCCTGATAACTTAGCTTTATGCACAAAAATAACACATAACAAGTTTGTATGCTGTTCAAAGAACATACATAGCCCCATACATGGATTTTATACATGAAACGCATTTTATATAAATTGCTGCCCTTGGTGTTCCCTGTGATGTGATCATCTGAGCTCTGTTACTTAGGGGCAGCCCATTGCTTTGGGTTTTAGAAAAGACATCATCTCTTACTACATCAGGCCAGAATTGATGGATTAGGGAAGAACGGGCTGTCCCTGCGAGGGCAGAAAGGGGCATACTGTCAAGTTCCCACATACTTTGACAGATGTCTGTACTTTTCTGTAGAACTCTTAGTCCTGTAAAAAAAATGCGCTGCAGGTTATAAATCTAAAAATCTGACAACAGATGACTTTTATACACAGATGAAGCATTACAAGCATGTTGCATTATTATCCTTTAGCATTTTCCTAGCCCTTTCTGTATTTGCATGCTGTTTCATTATTCATTCCATGTTTAATTTTAGATTCTGGTTAAGTATCACTGGTTGTCATCTCTTCCTGGTCATTCTATCTCAGAGCTATCTGGTTTCATTGATATCTTAGAGTCACATCTGTAAAAGAACGTGTCTGCTGAAAATGTTAAGTTAATATACTCCATTTAATAATACATTACTTGCACGTGTTGTAAGCAATTCATTTCATTTCTACAGACCTTGTTTAAAGCCTGTTTACTGGTGATTTGGCCTACAGCTGTACCCAGACACTCACCAGCAGCAACCGACAGACAGACTTCAACTTTGGACTCTTTCACACGGAACGGATCCGTGATGATCCGCCACGTGGACATCCGCTTGCTCAGCAGGGATCGCTCCGTCGATCCCCGCTGAGCAGGAAGATGACAGGTCTGTCTCTGCGCACTGTGCAGGGATGGACCTGTCAGAGCGCCGTTCTCCCCTATGGGAGATTGGATGACGACGGACCACAGAGTCCGTCGTCACCTGATCCGATCCGAAGACGGATGGAAAAGTAGTTTTTTTCTCCGTCACACTTTTTCGGATCGGAGCGGGTCGGATGTCAGCGGACATGTCACCACTGACATCCGACGCTCCATAGAGGTCTATGGAGCATCCGTTCAGGTCCACCTAAAAAACTGACAGGCGGGCCTGAACGGATCGTTCCTGTAAAAGAGGCCTTTGTCAAAAGTCTAGAACAGTGGTTTCCTAAATGCAGCCTGTGGGCCGACTGCAGCCCTTTGCTTGCCGTTATCAGGCCTCGGGGCACCATTCTTACCACTGACACCAGCAATGCATTACTATTACTATTCCACCCAATGACACCAAGGATGGAGCACTATACATATATACAGGCATTCCCCACTTTTAAGTACACAATGGGGTTTTTAACTAAAGCTAGAAAGTGTAAAATCAGGATCACGTCTGCACAGAAACCAATGAGCTTCTAACCCCAGCTTGTTCAATTAAGCTTTGCTAATAAAACCTGGAAGCTCATTGGTTTCTATGCAGAAGTGATCCTGATTTTGCACTTTTCAGCTTTAGTAAATAAACCCCATTGTGTACTTAAAAGTGATGTATGCCTGTAATGAATAAAGTGCTAAGTGCTCCAAATGCCAATTCTACTGCTTCGTGGTTCAGGATAGGATTTTTCAAGTGCCACGCTCCCCTCTTGTGACCCCATTAACCAGAGATAATGGACCCTCAGCTTTGCGGTCTTGGGTCAATAGGGCCGTGATCTAAAAGATCTGATGTGTAAAATCTGGACTCTCAGAGAAGCTTCCATGCAGATATTCATGTGGATGGACCAAAGTAGATCATTCATAATGGGAAACAGAGATAAAAAAAAGCTGATAGTGAAGTACTGCTAATACTAAATCAAATGCGCAATCAAACAAACACCACGCACAAGACGGCTCTGTAAAACATGCATCAGCAAGTTCCGGGTTCGCCGCTGTACGGCTTGCGTTCCACGGATACAGGAAGTTGCGGCACTGGTTAGTGAAACCGGAAATACACAATATCTGCATCCGAGTCCAGTTTTTACACATCAGATCTTTTAGATCACAGCCCTATTGAACCCTAGACTGCAAAGCTGAGGGTCCATTAACTCTGGTTAGTGGGGTCACAAGAGGGGAGTGTTAGCATTTAAAAAATCCTATCCTGAACCACAAAGCACTAGAATTTGAATTTGGAGCACTTAGCACATTATTCATTATATATGTATAGAACTTGTCAATATTGTCACAATCAATAATTTACAATCACATTATCACATTGATACTTTATGTTCTGCTAGCGCTGTTAATTTATGTATTCATTTTTTAAGGTTCTAGCACCTTTGTAATAGCTGCTGCGGTTTATCATTTATTATTTGTTATTCACTATTCTATCTAGCGCTAGTTCTATTTAGTAATAAACAAGGATGGAGCACTGTTCCTCCCAATGACACCAAGGATGGAGCACTGTTCTTCCCAATGACACCAAGGATGGAGCACTGTTCCTCCCATTGACACCAAGGATGAAGCACTGTTCCTCCCAATGACACCAAGGATGGAGCACTTTTCTTCCCAATGACACCAAGGATGGAGCATTATTCCTTCCACTGACACCAGCGATGGGTCATTTACCTCCCAATGAAACCAACGATGGGGCACTTTTCCTCCAATACCAGTGACAGGACACCATTTCCTGGTCCTACTGACCAGAGGTGCTAGCTATTTATTTATTTTTTTACTCCCCAGAACACCAAGTCAGAGACATTGTTTACTCCCACTGATGCTGGGGCGTTTTCTACTCTTTGGGGACCACAGTCCGGCCCTCCTAATGTCTGAAGGACAATAAACTGGCCTTATGTTTAGGGGATAGAAGGTTAGGGATATCCTAAAACAGCAGCAACAATTGCCTCAGTATCATCTTGTAGTATCCTTCAAGTGGAACTACACCCAAAAGGGTAAGTTCTACTTTTCCCGTTCCCCCTTTCTCCATCACTTTTGATTATTTAATTTTATTTTGGGGGGGGGGGGGGTACCTGGTTTTGACAGACACCCACTCCCACTTCTGCTCGGATCACCTAGGTAATCTGAATGTTAGTTCAGCCCCCCTCTTTGCCCCCAACCTTTTGGGACACATCACAGGTCCCAGTGGACTATGGGACCATTCACAAAGCGCAGTGTGGCTCATGCATGCGATGAATGTAGCCTGCTGTGAAGCCGAAAGAAGTCACAGCCAGCTTCCCTTAGTAAACATGTCGGTGCCAGGGACCCAAATACCAGTGAAGAACTGTCCCAGGTGAGGACAGCACTGGATCCTTGGACAGGTAAGTGTATTTTTAATTTTTTTTAATTAAAAGTCAGCAGCTACAGCATTTGCCTGTACAGAGATCAGAGCTGTGGGAGGGACCCAGAAGGCCCCATTCACTACAGGCTGCCCGTGGAAAACTAAATGGAAGGTGGATGCAAGACCAGTCGCTCTGCACAGGAAGAGAGATTTTTGACAAATAAAGAGAAAACATTCATCAGTAGGTGGCACTGGCACCTCCTGAACACCTGCAAGCCACTATTATACTGCCCTCTAAAAAGTGATCAACAGTTGAATGCTTTTCAGATTGTGGTAAGCATTGCTGCTAGTGTTAAAAAGTATTTTCAATGGCTTTCCAACAAATCACATGCCTTCCTCCCAGCCTCAGAGAAGTAGGCAGAAGTTTGTGCACCACAGTGGTGACCAGTCATTTAATCAAGCATTACTCCGCTTTTCAATTTTAACTCCACACAACCTGCTACAAAGGAAGTTGCTACCTCTTTGACATCAAGCAGTGAACATCTTTAGGTACTGTGTTGATCAAATTCAATCAGCTTTCTGTTCCTTCCAGTAGACGAATGCCATGTCAGTGTGTAGATATCAAAAGGTTCCCCATATAACAAAACTATTCCTGGTGCAAAATTCCTATTCATTGGGTTCATTCTGGAATATTACAGCTCTTCATAAAATGTATGTTTGTTTCCTACTAATGCCGCGTACACACGACCAGACTTTTTGACAGCAAAGGTCCGATGGAACAAGTCCGTTGGACAATTCGATCTTGTGTGGGCTCCATCGGACCTTTGCTTGCCAAAAATCCGGCAGACTTTAGAAATAGAACGTGTTTTAAATTTTTCCGCCGGACCGAGAAATCCGTTCGTGTGTATGCTAGTCCAACGGACAAAAACCGACGCTAGGGCAGCTATTGGCTACTGACTATGAACTTCCTTATTCTAGTCCAGTCATACGTCATCACGTTCGAATCTGTCGGTCTTTGGTGTGATTGTGTGTGGCCAAGTCCGTTCATTCGGAAAGTCAGTCGGAACTCTGCCGAAACTCCGTCGGAAAGACCGCCGGACCTAGTCCCTCGAAAAGTCCGGTCGTGTGTACGTGGCATTAGTGTTTTAGTGACTATAACTGATACATGTACAGTATATTTTGACATCTCTCCCTCATTTTGTAACTAATCTGCTATTACTGGATTTTGTTGTATTAGTGACTGCTTGGTCCGTTTCCTCAAAATGCTTCTATACACTTATATTGCTGGTCATCCTTGGGTCATCATTGTCTCTTGAATACAGGAATATAGGGCTGCTTCGTATGATGTAGAGTAGCCTTTACTCTTCCTTAATCCAGTCCATCTGCTTGCGCTGATTGTCAGGATGTGCAGGCTGTGCCGTCACATTTGTACTGTAACTTTATCTAGCTTGCCTGCCTCATACTTAGCTTGTAAATTCTAGGATCCAAATCTGGTCTTGACTTAAAGTTGGTGTAAACCCTCTCCTATACCCAATGAAGTGAACAGCCTCAGAAGTTACAAAGAGATGAAACAAATCTCCCTACATAAGTTTTACACGTACACAGTGGCGTCTGGTGGTCAATATATATATATTTTTTTTTAAAACAATAAGCTTTTATTGATGCTTAGAGATAACATTTGTACAATCATACTAACATTTGTACAGAAATATCAAATACAAATATATAACAATGTATAATTGAATTCAGTGGTAGAGTATTTTACTAGTAAAACCAACAAAATGGCTTTGTCATCACGGTGGTCAATATTTTGGGGGTGCATACCTCCCAACTTTTTTTTGTTAGCAAAAGTATGTAGGCATGGGACACGCCCCCTTAATGGAGAATTAAACAAAAAAATAGATTAGTTAAATCCACAAGTGCTTTTTTTTTTTACCACTACTATTCCTTTTATACTGGCTTTTGAAATGTACAAATGCAGTTTACAAATTGGATAAAAGGTTTAGCACTGGGAAACACTTTTTGAAAGTTTTTAATGCATTGTATATACACTTATGTAGATCAGACCAAAATGAGGGTCAAACAAGGAGGAAAGAGGGACAAAGGGACTGTTCTAAATTAGGGACAGTTGGGATCTATGCATGTGCTATGTGCACTGGATCCCATGTTGGATTTAAAAAAAAGCTTCTTTTTCTTTTGGTGATAGATCTTTCTTAGGTTTTGCTAAATAGCACTTGAGAATAGCTAAAACGAAAAATGTGCACTTTAAAATAATTCATGTTCTACTGAAGTCTGATGAGTTGGTGCCAAGGAAGCTACCACTGTGCAGCCATAGAAAAATACGTAAAGTGAATGTAAACCCTATTCATGAAATTTGAGCTGGGCACATATATCTGCAGTGTTTTCTTATCTCTCTTCAAAGCTCCAAGTCCAGTGGCTTTTTCCTGCTCCATTCTTCTGTTATCAGCATGATAACTTCTGACAAGTTCTCCAACACATGTGATAAAACCAGCCTGAATTTTGTGGCAGGGTGGGTCCTATAAATAGATTAACAGAAAGCTGCTCTACTCACAGAACAGCTCTGAATGTTTCTGCCTATCTGGATAGGGGTGTGTGCCTCAACTCCAACCAGCTGTCTCCCAGTGTAATCCAACACTAAACTGCTACTGCTGCGCACTTTCTAAACAGTATATAAAGCTGAAGACAGTAGATATACATGTAAAACTTATGTAGGAGGAGTTGTTTCATCTCTGTGTATCATATGAAGCTTTTTACTTTACTACTTTACTACTTACTCACTGGGGTTTATAAAGTGGATGTAAACCTGATTCAAGAAATTTGACCTAAGCACATGTATCTGTAGTGATTTCTTATCTCTCTCCAAAGCCCTAAGTCCTGTGTCTTTCTGCAGCTTTTCTTCTATCAGCGTGATAACTTCTGACAAGCTCTCTGACAACTGAGATAAAACCAGCCTGAAATTTGTGTCGGGGTGGGTGCTTTAAATAGATTAGCAGAGAGCTTGTCTTTTCACAGCACAGCTCTGCACATTCCTTCCTTCCTTTGCCTATGTTTCATAGTTAGTAAGGTTGAATAAAGACACCAGTCCATCCAGTTCAACCTGAGTGAGTGTCTACAATAGACCCCATCCCTGTACATTGCACACTCACATTGGTCCCTACCCTCAAGGAGCCCACAATCCAAGGTCCCCATTCATATACTAGGGCCAATTTTTGGACAGAAGCCAATTAACCTACCTACATGTCTTTGGATTGTGGGGGGGGGGGGGGTCCCTTTCCTCCAATCAGCTGTCACATGCCTGCCAAGAATCCACACCCAGTGGTGGAACAGGAAGAGAAAATTTCTAACAGGATGTTAACTTTCTAAACAGTGTAGGAAGCTGAAGACAGCAGATGTACATGCAGTGGCAGCCGCTCCATTGGGGCTGCAGGGACGCCACCCCCCCACCCCAATCCAAGCGCCTGCCCCTAATCTACCTGCAGGGTGGCGGACGCATACATTTTTATTTTTAGCACATGATTATAGCCTGAGACTCTTGTGTAGCTCAGGCTCAAACTCTAATGTATCATACTCTCACCTTGCATATTGTTACGATCCACAGCTGCAGTAAAAATATTGAACACTTCCATGCCAAAATTACTCATGAAACCACATGGACTATCAGGATAATCCTTATGATGGTTTAAATAAAAAGTAACCTTAGTTAAGATAAGATCAATAATGGGAATATCCCAAAGCACAGAATTTATGCATAGAAACTCTTCTGATGCCTATAGTTTTATGATGGTAGTGCTAGCGGTCAAGTCCCATCTAAGGTAAGGTGACCAGATTTTTAAAATGAAATCCGGGGACATATTTTTTTTTTTTTTTTTTTTTTTTTTTTTTTTTTTTTACTAGAAATGGCATTAATCAGCGACTCATAGCAGGACTGCGATATTGCGGTGAACAAATTGGACACTTTTGACACTTTGTGGAAACCAGTGACATTAATACAGTGATCAGTGCTAAAATGATGTACTGTCACTGTACTAATGACACTGGCTGGGAAGGGGATAACATCTAAGGCAATCAATGGGTTAAATGTGTGCCTAACAAGTGTTTTCTCACTGTGGGGAGGTGCTTTTACTAAGGGAAGACATAGACCCCTGTCCCCGCTTTGCAGGATCACAGGATCAATGTCTTCCACACTGACAGACTGGCGAACTGCCTTGTTTACATAGGCAGACCACAAGACGAGTCCACCGGATCTGCTGATTGGCTCTGACACCCAGAAATGCAGGATCACGTATATAAGTAATCATGTGCAGCGTAACCCCCCTGTAGCAGTAAATCTGCTTTTAGGCGATCGGAAACTGGTTAAGATCATCAGCATTATGATAAATCACAGGCAGGGGGCACTCTATCATGGCTCAGGCTGGCTTTGCCACAGTGTGTCACATAACATGGCTGCTGGGTGCTGATTTGGTTAACTGATGACCAATAAGTGCCCCCTGCTGTTGTGATACCATCCATTATGCCAGAGAGACAGACACAGTGCAATGTAGTCTATTCACAGACACCCCCAAAGCACACCTCTGTTGAAGTCTTGAAGGCACTGGCAGCCCCACGATTGGATCTGCTTCCCCTCTATTCCTGCTGCTGGACATCGTCAGCTGAGCTCAGCTGCCTCTCTCTGCCCGTCGCCTCCGCCTGCCTCACAGCCTCTCAGGTCTCACTCTCCGGGCCCCGGCTACTACTGAGTGGCGAGCGGAGGAAAATGACTCTGCCGGGGAAGGCAAGGAGATAAATAGGCAGATGGCTGGCCGGGATTTGAGCTAAGGCAGAAGGACTTGTGAGCGGAGCTGAATGGGCATGTGCCGGAGACTGAAGAAATAGTCCATCCGCTCCGACCAGCACATCATCATCAGAAAGGGACACAGATAATGGAATACACCCCCTAAGCTAGTAAGAGCGGGGGAGTGTAGTTCAGAATTAGTTTTTTTTAATCTACACTGACTGTCTTTGAAAATTGCCCCAGCTCCTGTTGAAGTCAAATCCGGGGACAAAACCCGGGACAGAATTGGTCCAGGGACAGTGTTCTCAATCCGGGGACTGTCCCCTGAAACTGGGGACATCTGGTCACCCTAATCTAAGGAACCAATGCAGCTCATGCACCTTAAAAAAAAATAGGACTAGTCCATCTGAAAATGTTATTTCTTTAATCTAATTGAGAATTGTGCTTTTAAACAAGGCTTTTTTATAATAAATTTATATAAATTTTTTTCATTATATCACTAAATTAGTGCAGTATATCTGAATATAAACCACATCATATTATTTTTTAGATGCTAGATGAAACTATGATGCATTTTCAGTCATTCACAACAATGCCATTCACCCGTGACATTTTTCAAACTAAGAGGATTTTCTGGTTAAGGTGATTAAGTCATTTAGTTGTATGATTTGCTGCCACGATATGGGATGATCATGTGGTACTATGCCTATGGGCCAAACAGAAGTGCTAACTGTTGTGCCCGCCTTATGGATAAAAAGACTATATGCTGACCTATTGTAACAGTTTCTGCCTGCTATCTTCTAGAAATCTTTAGCGCACAAGAACCAAAATTAAAATGGCATTATATTTTCGTAATGTGCACTAAATACTCCCCAGCATCCAGTGAATAAAGGTTAATTTTTCTATCTCTTTTTTCTTGTTTAACAAAAATTGCCTATATAGAGTTGGGGGTACACAAGGGAATGACTATAGCCTTAGGCATCCAGGCAATCATTGTTGAATACACAGCGGGCAAAATAAGTATTGAACACGTCACAATTTTTCTAGATAATATAATATATTTACCAAGAAAAATGGTGACATGGTCAATACTTCTTTTACCCGCTGTGTATAAAACCAAAGCTACACTAATCATGATATTATATTGTCAGGTTGCTCCTCATGAATGTTGTTGACCTAAAACCAATAACGCTTTTTTACTTTAATGTTGACCCTGTTTGCTCAAAGAATTATTATCTTTGGTCTTTGGAACATGGACCTTACTCAATTTGTATAAAACAGTGTGAAGATCAGTTTTTTTGCTTTTCATGAATTATGTGAGTTTAAATAAATACCTATCTATCTGGGTTGGTTAATCATTTTAGTTTGTTTTATTATCTGATTTTGGTGGAGGTTTATCATTCAGCACTGGTTTTCAATATTCTTTCATCAAACATGGTCCTGATTTTCACTGTTCCCAGAAACTGGATTTTGCTTTACAGTTGAGAAATAGCAGTTGCCTCTTTAAACATTTTTTTTTTTAAATTTTGAATAGAATTATGACCCTGTACACACGGTCGGACATTCCGAGCACAAAATCCATCAGATTTTTTCCGATGGATTTTCGCAGAAACTTGTGTTGCATACACACGGTCGCACAAAGTTGTTGGAAAATCCGATCGTTTGGAACAAGGTGACGTACAAAACTGGGACTACATAAAGGCCAGTAGCCAGTAGCCTTTGTCCCCAAATTTATTCTGAGCATGCGGGGCACTTTTTGTGTCTGAATTCTATACACACACACAATCGGAAAAAGTTAGATTGGGTTTTGTTGTTGGAAAATTTTAGGTCCTGCTCTCAAATTTTTTCCGTCTGAATTTGCCCGTTAGAGCCCACACACGATTGGATTTTCCGGCAACATAATCCGATCGGACTTTTCCCATCAGAATTTCCGATCGCGTGTACAAGGCATAACAGAGGGCTATAACCCACATTATGTTTTTTTTTTTGCCATCTGTGTGGCATTTGGGAGATTTCCCATCCCATAGAAATATCAGGAAGTGAAAGGAAATCCATCCAAAGTAAATTAATCCCTGGTTGTCACTAGAACTGGGGTTCCCATTGAAAGGTTCCCCTCTATTCCTGCTCTGGTGACAGCCCAACATTCGGGATTTTCTTTCATT
This sequence comes from Lithobates pipiens, assembly GCF_037356315.1. Lineage (NCBI taxonomy): Eukaryota > Metazoa > Chordata > Amphibia > Anura > Ranidae > Lithobates > Lithobates pipiens. The sequence continues at coordinate 353,570,083 of NW_027507764.1, read as the reverse complement.
TTCACCCTTGGTCATAAAAAATGGTAAACAGGACAATAGAGGTGGTGGGGGGGGGGGGGGGGGATCTCCTTAATGGAGGCACAGACAACACTAAAAACCTGACAGGTGTTCTAATCCCTTGCTACCTGGGGCATATCTACCGCGAGGCAAACAAGGTGTTTGCATTGGGTGACATTTTTCAGGGGGGCAGTGCAGTCCCCAGGCAGAAGGGACACTATAAGGTCTGCGGAGAAGCAGTGGTGTCACTACGGGGGGGGGGGGGGGGTGGACCGCACCTGTGTGACACCTGCCAGAGGGGTGACACCAGGGGCAGCTGTGGGTGACAGGGGAGTGAAGGATGGAAGCAGGAGGCGGCAGTGGTTGCAGCCTCTGATCCCAGAAATAGTTCAATTGGCAGAGCAGGTCGGAGTCCCAGGCTGTGATCGTGCTGCGGGAAGGTAAGCATCCGGTGTAGTTTTTTTTAGGGGGGATAGGAGAGTCTGCTGGTGTAGTATGGGGGGTGGAAGGGGAGCCCCCCTCTCTCAACTCTCTCTCAACCCCCTCCCCTCTCTCCCATCCCCCTACCCCCTCTCTGACCCCCCTTTCTCTGTAACATGCAGTCTCTGCTATTAATGGTGTTCGTCAGTCAGGCAGCTCAGATCCTGCCACAGTGCTTTCCCCCTCCATTTCCCCCATCTCTCTCTCCTTCCTATTCCTTTCTCTTTTCTTAGCAGGGTGGGGTTTGGAGGGAGCAAGCACTGTGGCAGGATCTGAGCTGCCTGACTGACGAACACCATTAATAGCAGAGACTGCATGTTACAGTCCACCAAAGACCCTACATAGCCACCAGAGACCCCACACAGCCAGCAGAAACCCAGCATAGCCATTAAAAACGGCCACTAAAATGAATTAACTCCTAGTGTTGATGCATGTTTAAATGCATTTACATGTCTCCAGTACTTTTTCTGCCTAAACGCGACTGCTCCTGGATGCACTGGGAGCGGGTTTTTTCCCTGCCTCTAAATGCTTCTGCTGTCATGCAGGGGCATATAGAGGCAAGAAAAAAAAAACGACATTAGACATTCCCAGGCCCAACTGAAAGAATGTTTAGTGTGCATTAGGCCTTATTGTTACCCACATTGTAAAAGTGGTAGTAAATTCAGTTTTCCACTAGTACCTACAGATACGCCTATAATAAGGCTTACCTGTAGGTACTGTTTAGGAGATATTCACACTGCATGTAGCCGGAGACCTCACCATGTCGGACCTTCAGAGCCCATGCCGTAAAGGGCGGCTCCTGCGTGCATGTACTGGAGTGATGTCCGTGAACCCAGAAGGAAGACTGGGAGAAGATGGAAGCCCTCTCAGCGGTGACAGCGCAACGCTGGAGGGCTTTGTTTTAAGGCAAATCTCTCATATTGTGCTAGTATGCAATGCATGCTGGCGCATTTTGACCCTCATCCGGGGTCAGGGTTTTCGGCAGACAGCTGATATCTGCACAGTGCAGTTGGTCTATTATCACATGGAGAGCAGCAAGCACAACATTTAAGACAAATGCTTCTATCTTTGACTGCAAGAAGTGGAGAGCGCTGTGCTGGAGATAATAACTCTGTCGGGATAATTGCTTATCTGCCAAACATGCGAGCGTAAGGCAAATATCTCCGGTGAGGGAACATCTGATGGGGAGAGATGTTTGGCGCACTAACAGTGGTGTGTAAAGGACTCATCACTCTTTGGAGGATTGCTTCTGTACATCTTGGCACTTCCTGCACTTTATATATGGACTTTTATCACACATGCGTATGTGTATTTTATTATCACTGTGGTCATTGCATTATTTGGTTTCCTTTATATTTTTTTTATCATGATGTTTGCATCCTCTGGGACTGTGACATCATAATGGGTGGGGACATCATCCGGTGATGTCCCTATATAAGTCACTGCACGCCGCGTGTTCTGTCATAGTGAGCGGAGACAGCGACGAGGCAACATCTCCAGAAGAGAAGAACAGAACAGAAGACGGCGGCGGTGACGGCGGCAGCGGCGACAGAAGACCGGGCCACCGCTTGTAAAAGAGCTAGAAGAAGACGCGGTGGCCCGGCAAGAAGAACCGAAGAGGGGGACAAGACCGAAAGAAGAGGGCGGCGGTGAAGAAGAATGCCGGGCTCCTCCGCTAGCAAAAGATCTAGCAGAAGATAGTGGAGGAGTCCGGCGAGAAGACCCCCGAAGACGGAAGAAGACCCCCGGAGCTGTGCAATAAACTATTTTAACCCTTGTGTGTTGTGTTTTTTTTTTTTTACTTTTTTTTCACAGGTGAATGGGTAGGGGTACATTGTACCCCATACTCATTCACATAGGGTGGAGGGCCGGGATCCGGGGGCTCCCTTATTAAAAGGGGCTCACGGATTCCGATAAGTCCCCCGCCCGCAGACCCCGACAACCAACGGCCAGGGTTGTCGGGAAGAGGCCCTTGTCCTCATCAACATGGGGACAAGGTGCTTTGGGGTGGGGGTACGGCTCAGGGGGGGGGGCTCGCTCGTCCCCACCCCCTTTCCTGGCCGGCCGGGTAGCGCGCTCGGATAAGGCTCTGGTATGGATCTGGGGGGGACCCCCATGCCATTTTTTTTAATTCCCTCTTGAGAGCTGATAATTCTGTGAGAGTCGCCTCCGCATAGATGGAGATTCGACTTGGAGGCGACCTCCATTGAAATCAATGGGTACCAATCGCCTACAAGTCAGATTGAAGTAGTACAGGAACCTTTTCTGAAGTCGGAGCGACTTCAGTAGTGTGCATTAAGACGGCTCTCATTCACTTGCATTGATTTTTACATGTAGCGCAACTTAAGGCAACTAGGGGCGACCTGAAGTCGGATCTGAGTCGCCCCTGTGTGAACCGGCTCTAAGGGGGGGGGGGGGGCGTGGCATGGGGCTTGACCTTTTTCTACATACTTTTGCTAGGTGTCTCTCTTTCCCATCTCAAAAAGTTGGGAGGTATGTATAACTGGATGGAACATGTGCATGTTAAGGCCTCATTCACACAGCCGTAAAAAGCGCATTTACAGCCATTTTCTATTTACGGATCTGAATGCAGCTGCATTGTTTTCAATGGAGACAATCTCACATTTCCATAAACACGCACTGTTCAGACTTGTAACCAAAAATCTGCATCTAAGGACATGCATACCATTGCGAAAAAGAACATGACAATTTTTGTGCATTAAAAACCGATTTACTGATCATTCACACGGGAACTTTTGTTCCTTGCTTAATGATTAGTAACATTTTTATGATTGTGTTACGGCCATGTAAATGAGGCTTAAGTAGTATTAGCCCACGTACACACGGTCGGAGATTTTGCCAACCAAATCCGACGGATTTTGCCCGTCGGATTGTGTCCGAAACTGTTGCATACACACGGTCGGGCCAAGTTGGCGAAAAATCCGATCTTTCAGAACGTGATGACGTTTTTTCTTTACGATGGGACTACATTCAGGTTAGTAGCCAATAGCTTTGATGTAGGAATTTGATCTGAGCATGCGTGGCACTTGGTCCGATGAAAATGCTCTACACATGATCGGATTAGGTCCGTCCGGCCCAGTTGGTCGGGAAATATTTCCAACATGTTGGAATATTGGGTCGGACGGAGATTCGGACGGAATCAGTCCGATGCATACCACACACAGTCGGATTATCTGACGACACGGTCCGATAAGACTCATTCCGACAGATTCTCCAACCGTGTGTACAAGGGCTTATACTAATGCGACCTCACACAACCTGATTATAGCAGTGGCAAGCCTCCATCCCTAATGTGTGTAAAACAACAGAAAAGAGAAAGGAATGGGACTTTGTGTGAGGCATGTTACTGAAAGGATACCTTATTCATAGAATTCATAGAATTATTTATTAATTACAAATCACGTTGTAAAAAGTGTCAATCTGTGATACAGGACACAATATACTATGATACACTTGTATGAATATAGTTATTATACAAAATAAAATACAACATAATTGGCGGTACAGTTACATAAAAACGCTAATCCATTCATAATAGTTCAGTGAACATAAACAATGGCTCATGGTAAGCCAAACTTGTCTAGACATCAATTCGATGTATACTTGATGCACGTTTCATGGCTCATGCCAATCATCAGGAGTAAAATGCTCTGAAATTAAATCAGTGATATCTATAAATATAGGATAAACGGAGAACAATCTCTCAAAATAAAGTATTTAACTTACAATGTGGCCCAATGGTGATGCCCAGCCTACTGTATCTCCCCCGGGGCTGAGGAGGAGAAATCCCACCCAGACCAGAGAAAGCAGCCAGGTGAAGACCAGACGATCATGTCATGAGCATGTGAATCTGGTGTGTGCTTAACAGTCCACACTGCTCTGCAAGGATATGAAGATGGAACCATGTGAAATGAATGTATAAATTAATGGGATGAACCTATGCCTGTGAGCGAGTGAGGTGATGAATGGTATTGATTACTACAATGATATGGAGTGTATTAGCTAAAGGAACTACAGCCAGGGAAAATGTGTATACATATACCCACAACAGATAAATCCAAGACCAAAACCACCATGTGGTGGTGGACTGTAAAATGTGAAACTAAAATGAACCCAAAAAGGGTTGTAGTAATTATGAGTGAACTTAGTTATCTTGTGTATGATTCTGTGGCCATAAGCATGCCTGGAATCCTGCTTCTGTGAATGGCCCATTGCCCATGTGCAATGTGCAGCTGGCCAGCCCGAGCAGCTTATATCCCTGGTAAGGGGCAAGTCCCCACCAACGTCATGAGATCCCGCCAATAAGGTGGGAAATGGCAACAAGCTTTGGCTCCATCAGTGGCATACAAATCCGCCAGGGAACCCAGCAAGTCCCAACCCCAACTAGGTGGAAAGAGGGAATCTGCTCCATGCTCAGGCGCGTTGACGCACTGAGCAGGGCATCCATTTCCCGCCTAATTGGCGGGATCTCATGACCTTGGTGGTGGCCTCTTAGCAATATAAGCTTCTCGGGCTGGCCAGTTGACCATTTCACATGGGCCATTCACACACGCAGGATTCCAGGCATGCCTATGGCCACAGAATCATACACAAGGTAATGAAGTTTCACTCATACCTACTACAACCCTTTTTGGGTTCATTTTAGTTTCACATTTTACAGTCCACCACCACATGGTGGTTTTGGATTTATGTGTTGTGGGTATATGTATACACATTTTCCCTGGCTGTAGTTCCTTTAGCTAATATCTCTGTAGTAATCACTACCATTCATCACCTCACTCACTCACAGGCATAGGTTCATCCCATTAATTAATGCATTCATTTCACATGGTTCCATCTTCATATCCTTGCAGAGCAGTGTGGACTGTTAAGCATACACCAGATTCACATGGTCGTGCCATGGGCGCCCGGTCTTCACCTGGCTGTCTCTAGTCTGGATGGGATTTTTCCCCCTCAGCCCGAGGGAGATCATCATCCCTGTCCACTGTCTTCCCTTGGACATAACCACTGGGCCACATTGTAAGATATAGACCTTTATTTTGAGAGATTGTTCGCCATTTAAATTAATATCCTATATTTATAGATATTACTGATTTCATTTCAGAGCAATTTTATTCCTGATGATTGGCATGAGCCATGAAACGTGCGTTGAGTATACATCGAATTGCTGCCCAGACGAGTTTGGCTCACCACAAGCAATTGTTTATGTTCATTGAACTATTATGAACGGATGAGTGTTTTTATGTAACTTTACCGCTAATTATGTTGTATTTTATTTTGTATAATAACTATATATTCATACAAGTGTATCATAGTACATTGTTTCCTGTATAACAGATTGACACTTTTTACAATGTGATCTGTAATTAATAAGTAATTCTATGAATGATATGATTATGGTATTCATTCGGTGACATCTCTTTTCTGTTGTTTAATGCTTAAGAAGTATGTTTCTCATATGTTTTATCATAGGTGGAACAAAAAAATGTGGGACCCCTTTGTTTAATTAAAGGTGCAGAAAAAGATACATTTAAAAAAAATCTGATAAGTACTGTATAAAACAACTGGAAGTGAAACAGTGGGCTGCTGGCAGCAGTTCTGACAATTTTAAAGTGAATTTTGACCTGCAGGTATACAAGCTGTGGATCTAAGATGTACATGTGGGTATGCATATTTTTAACGAAAACTAGAAAAAATAGGCAACAATAAGATTCTTTTATCTGCCCTGAAATAAGAGCATCATAAAGTTCAGTGCGTCAGATGTGTGTAAATGACAAGACTGTACAGAATAACAAATCTGTTGGTAATTAAACAGTACACGTATTTGTAATTTGAATTGTGCTCCTCGTAAAATGTCGCTGTTTGGCTGCAATTCTACTTTATCCCTGAGATGACATCCTAACCAACTTTAGAAAAGCAATGCTCTATTTCATAGTGCTATAGCACAGGACATTTTGGCTTCATAGGCAGACTCACCTTTTTTATTTTATTTTATTCTTATTTTTTCATTTGCTGGGCAGTTCCCATGTTGTTATTAGTGTTATGCATAATGTAAAAATAATAATAATAATAATAATAGTGTTACTGGCTCTTTAATGTACATAAATGTGCTCCTTAAATGTCACCATTTTTTTTTTTCAGGCTGACACTGTTGTGTAATACCTGGTCGATCCTGCCTGTGTCCCTCCTCCTGAGAGTAAACTGACCATGCTAGCATGGCTGCCGATCCATGCTAGTGTGGTCAGTTTACATCATGTGTCATCCCTTTGTTTGTACAGGCACGCTGTTCAGGAACAAGGCGTACGTAGTTAGTACTGACCTGCCACCCCCCGCCCATCACTCCTGGCTTGTGTTACTGTGCATGCCCCTCCATCCGCTCCTCACCTCCAATATAGCCACCAGGGGTGCTTGCATTCCATTGCCTTGCAAACTCTGACACCCGGCGTTCATTCCTGAAATGGCGATCTGTGCCCCACAGTGTACACGCCCACTAGCAGGTCCATGATTTTCTTAGAAGCAGAACGCTATCACGTGCTCTTTTAAAGACAGAAAATCTATTATAGGCAAGTAAAACATTATTTTTAAATAAACACGGATTAGGAGCAAGGCTAGATGACTCTAATGAAACATGTTTTTAACTGTCCTTAAGGTTACAACTACTAAAGTTTAGGTATGGCAATTTATACATAGTTAAAGTGTTTGTTAACCCCCCCCCCCCCCAAAAAAAAATAAAATAAAAATCAGATCCTGGTCCCTTTAAGCAGATTAAACAGCACAGTGCTTGTGCTATGTAATCTGCCCCCCTCTATCTAAACTGTAAAAAAAAAAACTCCCTGAACCTGTCACTTCCTGTATCCCCTCTCTATACTGACCACGAAAATAAGGGCTGCTGAGCCCTGACCACCGTGGTCAGATTGCGTCCCTCTGTCATACACAGCTGTCCCCTCTGCTCTTCTCCTTGCCTGTCAGCTTCCTCTCTGTGTCTCTGTCTCTGCCCCATGAGTGTTGTAAATGCCTAATTAGAGCTATCTTCAGGCCAGTCACGTGACTCGCGGCCGCTTTACAGCTCTGAGACAGGGCTTCTGAGGGAGGCCACGTGATCTCCCAAGCTGATGTCAGAGGGAGATCTCGGCCTCCTGCAGAAGCCATGTACCGGAGCTTTAAAGCAGGCACCAGTCACGTGACCGGCCTGAAGATAGCTCTAAATAGGTATTTTCAAAGCTTGTTTTTAGAAATGACTTGCATCATGTGGTGTGGCAGCCTCTAATAGAGGGGCTGGCGTGTTATTTTTTTTAAATTAGACTTAAAAAACACTTTAAATTGGTCCAGCTTGGACCACCAATGGAGGTCTGTATGTGTCATACCCATAGGACCCCCCTATCACTGTAGTAGGCACCTCTGCTCCAGTCATCTCCACTAGCTTCTGGGTCCTTTGCCAACCAGCTGCCCTGGCACCATTTAGGGAACACTGCATTTTCTCAGTGAATGCAAAGTGTTCTTTAAATGGACAAGGTGGAGATTGTCTCATCACTGCCCCACTGCACCACCTTGTCCAATCAAAGGACAATTTACATTGTTTTAGAAAATACAAAGTGTACCCTGAATGGAGCCCCTGCTGACAAACAATCTTCTGTGTTCACTAAGGAGCAGAACAGCCGCTTGGCAAAGAACCCGGAAACTAGTGAAAATTGTAGCAGTGTCTACTACAGTGATTTCCAACAGTACAAACAAATGGCCACTGCCCCCACCTATAACTGGCCTTCGCATGCAAGGAAAGGGCGTTGCATGTCAGACAAAACCGAAGAAAAATCCCAGCTCAAGTCGCCAACCAGCCTGCAAAACAATAGAATTATCCTAACAGTTTGCGTTAAAACAGGGGTTTAGTTTTCATAAATTCGTGCATAATAATGGATAGAGGGCAGGAAAGCCTGAAGGGGGTGATTTCCAGCTTCTTCTGGGATCCTACAGGTAAGGAACATATATATTTACATTGGTCCAAGGGGGTGTGGGGTCATCAGCTTAGAGTATGATTAATATTTATTGTTTTTTTTTTTTTTTATGTAATTATGTGTTTATAACATTTTGCTACACGATTGGGACACTGTTTGCTTAGTAGTCTCTCTGGTTTTAATGTATTTATGTGTTTCTTTTGTTTTGTTTTTGATTTGTGTGTGGTGTTGGTGGTCACTTATAATCCCATTTATATAGGGGGATTTTTTTGTTCAAAATGTATCAGGGATGAGACCACCACACTAGAATCTTTTGATCCACTGAGAGCCCCCTTCCCTATTTCGCATATATATTTACATTGGTCCAAGCTAGGCCGATGTAAAAGCTGCTATACCTGGGACTCCTCCTTATTGATTTTTAATTAATGCATAACTGTAGTATACTTAATTTTTTATTTTTTTCATTTCTTATTTGGTTTATTCGGTTTAATTAAAGGTCAAAAATCAGTGCTGTGAGTTTCATTGCTGATCTATTAGTGTTTATATTATAGGATATTGGGGAAATGTGAGCCAGATATTACTGCCTTTTAGTTAGCCCTTTAAACACTTAGCAAAAAGGTTCCCCTTTTTTAATGCTGACTGGTTCATTTTATAGAAGTATAAAAGTCACTTGTGTGTGTTATGGTCAAAGTGCTGCAGTAGAAAGACATGAGGTGACTTGTGGCATTCTCTGTTCCCTGATTGAACAACTGATTTTGGACAAGATAAAGGAAACTGTCAGGTGAGGTACACAGGTCAGCCTACGCAGTCATAGGCAGATAACGAGATCTCAAACTGCTTACTGTATAATGTATAGTACCTGTTGAGGAGTATAGATCTTTTCTACAATGTTGTAATAACTGTGTGTGTGTGTGTGTGTGTGTGTGTGTGTGTGTGTGTGTGTGTGTGTGTGTGTGTGTGTAATATTATAGACTTGATCAGGCTTTGCCGTGCTTTAGGAAATTGGGATGAGAGACACCTAGCACCAAAATGTTCCACAAAAGACATAGCCCCTTGCAGGTCATTATTATTTCATATAGCCCAAATCTTATTAGTTGCTATGGGTGCCATCATTACGCAAATAAAATATGCAATGCTATCATGTACAGAAAGATTTGTAAAGTAAAGAACAGTTTAGACACAAATGCCATTTTAATGGTACATTTATTTGCTTTTATAATAGGATTGGCAGGTACCAGGTTATCTTTATGGAGACATCAGGGGTCTATTAGACTCTTGATGGCTCCCCTGCCCTCCACTCCAGCCAGTCAAGCACATGACTGTTCTTGAGAGGCTGTTAACCCTGTATTTCAGCTGGGATTATGAGACTTCTGAACCCACAAATGTACAGAGCTGTGCTTTTCCAAGTAATTGATTACAGAGCAGATGTTCTCTTATTTACTTCCACTCACCATCCTGACACTATTTATGGTTGACCCAGGCTCCCCGTAGGAGAGTACAGGAACCATGGCAGAGAGGAATTTAAAAATGGTCAAGGCTAGGTGACAAACTTTCAGTATTGTTTAGTGTAGGATGATAAAAAAGCAATGCTAGAATCAGTTAAAGTTGTTGTATACTCTTTTTTTTTTTTTTACTTTTACCTACAGGAAAGCCTATAATAAGATAAGATATTCCCCTCGGTATGCGCCGCTGACTGCAGCGGCGCATGCGCACAAGGGGATTCATGGCTGAAAGTCCGACAGTGGCCAGCCGGCTGGGATGAGATCTCCCGCGTGCAGGTACGGGAGTGACGATATCGCGGCTCCGGCCACTCACAGCGCCGGAGCCGCGATACCCGGAAGAAACGCAGAGGGAGCATGTCAGCTCCCTCGGCATGGATCGGGCCAGATGTCAGGGGCCTCATTCTAAGGTGAATATTTCATAATGAGCTAGTATGCGGTGCATACTAGCTCATTATGCCTTTTGCTTTGCAGGTGGTAAAAAAAAAAAAAAAACATTAGTGGGTTTACTACCGCTTTAAGGAGGTGCTGGTGCGCAGAGATCCCTGTAACAATAAGCAGATCCACAGAGTCCCTTTCAACATCCACCTACGTTAAAACTAATTACTAAGCAGCACTGACATCAATTAAATTGCCAGATCATAGATGACCAACCTATCAATTGTTCACATAGGCCTAGAAAGAAGAATACTGCTAGTGCAGCTTAGGCCTGCATATGGTCCCACTCTGCCCTCTTCCCCAGGCGAGCATAGGAAGGTGAGGCACAATGAGGCCCATACATCAAAGTGAAACTGAATGCTTTTCGGTATGAGGTTAAAGCTCTCTGGGTTGTAGCGAAAGTCCTGATTCTACCCTCCAATTTAAGGCAAAGTTCAAGCAAAAACTTAGATGTGTAGATCTACCCTAGGAAAATCGCGAGTACAACAGAAGTAGACAATAACACACACATACGTTTTCCAACTTGTGTATGTGCAACAGGGTTTATCATTCCCTTTTGCGAAGAGGGTGGCAAGTATACAGCAGGTCCTACTATGTGTGTATATAGCAGTGATGGCAAACCTTGGCACCCAAGATGTTTTGGAACTACATTTCCCATGATGCTCATATACTATGCAGTGTAGTTGAGCATCATGGGGAAATGTAGTTCAAAAACATCTGGGGTGCCAAGGTTCACCATCACTGGTATATAGGCATTATTTAATCTTGGCAGGTGTATTGAACTACAGTTTACCAAAAGTATTAGGACACTTGCCTTTACACGCACATTAACTTTAATGACATCCCAGTCTTAGTCCGTAGAGTTCAATATTGAGTTGGCCCACCCTTTGCAGCTATATCAGCTTTAACTCTTCTGGAAGGCTGTCCACAAGGTTTAGGAGTGTGTCTATGGGAATGTTTGACCATTGTTCTAGAAGCTTATTTGTGAGGTCCGGGACTGATATGGATGAGAAGGTCTGGCTCACAGTCTCCGCTATAATTCATCCCAAAGGGGTCTATCGGATTGAGGTCAGGACTCTGTGCAAGCCAGTCAAGTTCCTCCACTCCAAACTCGCTCATCCAAGCCTTTATGGACCTTGCTTTGTGCACTGGTTTGTAGTCATGTTGGAACAGAAAGGGAGCATCCTCAAACTGTTCTCACAAAGGTGGGAGCATGACATTGTCCAAAATGTCTTGGTATGCTGATGCCTTAGGAGTTCACTGGAACTAAGGGCAACCTGTGAAAAGCAACCCCACATCATAATCCCCCCCCACCAAATGATTTGTACCAGTGCACAAAGTAAGGTCCATAAAGACATGGATGAGCACTCCTAAACCTTGTGGACAGCCTTCCCAGAGGAGTTGAAGCTGTTATAGCTGCAAAGGGTGGGCCAACTCAATATTGAACCCTACGGACTAAGACTGGGATGCCATTAAAGTTCATGTTCATGTAAAGGGAGGTGTCCCAATAATTTTGGTAATTTAAGGTATATTGATGAGAGCTAAACCACGTCAGAGCTGTTGGAGAATTTCTGCTTGCACATTTTAGTGTTTTTCATGCTGTGGTAGTAAATGCAGCTGGAAAAGAAGCTGGCTGTGAAGTCTAGAGGCGAGTTTGTGCTCTGTTCTTATATGTCTATTGATGGAATGACTTTTTAGAAACAGAACATTATGACTGGTAATAAAACCATTTTTTAAGTGAAACAAGCAATAGGAGTGCTTTAGAGCCACTAAAAGCATTTACTAAGCCTCAAATTTGGTAATTATTTTCCAAACACAAATACCATTTTTTCATACAACAGGACGGTACATACCGTATTAATGCTTAAATACACTATGTTTGAAAATTGACTTTTACGTTCCATGCAATTACCTCAACCTTTCTATCTGCTTCACAAATATTTCACCATTTCTCTTAGATAAAAAATAATAAAAAAATGTTTTATTGAACAAATCATTTACAGACAATCCTAGCAGTACACCTACACAAAACTGGAGGTTCTGACGCTTAGGGCTAGCAGACCTATATGTTGCACATCCATGCCATGGCCTGTCGAAGTGTCTTGTTGGTCACTCTGGGGCTCACAATAAACAGATTCTTCAGTAACTATTCAAGTCTTCATGAACAGATTCTGGTACATCACAAAATACTGTCCACAAAAAAAAAAAAAAAAAAAAAAAAAGCTTTAAAAAAAACCGCCAGTTCCCTTGGCAGAATAAATACTCATGGAGTGAATTTTTGTACAGGAGTTTAGGAGAGCTTAGGAGGGTTAATATTTTTTTGTATACCAGTGAGCTCGAATCAAAAATGCAAACCAGAAGGGTTTTTTTTCCTGCGTAAACACTGCGCTTAAAATATGCCTCTAAATGTCGTAATGTTCATGGACACATAGGATAACATTGAGCTGCTTCTAAAGGCAAAACTCAAAACTCCTGTAGAAGAAGCGTTCTTTAGGCCAGTGTGCATGGACCTTTAAGAAGCTTATCTAAAAAAAAAAAGAAATAGCAAAGACTACAAAAATATGGAAACAGTTAAAAATCCACAGCTGAGCCAGGTTTTTAGTGTCCCCCAACTGCCCCCCCACCCCCAAGTTGCAATGGCAGCGGATAAGGGTGTTCACATGCTGCAGTGCTTTGCTGCACGGCCACAGCAAAAATGATCGCTGCTGTCACATTTAGCAGGGGAGCAAGTCAGCCACGTGTGACCCATCCAAGCTGGTGGAGAAGCACCCACAAACACCCCGCAGCCGTGTGTAATGCATCTGGTTTGATATGTTGGTGCAGCAGTTACTGGGTTAAAACAGGTGGTGAGGCCGCACCTGCGTTCAGATCACTTTTCAGAGGTGCGTGGTTTAGATGCAAGTCTAAACTTAGCCTAAAGTTTAATATCTTATATCGAGGTGCGTGTGTGTTTTACTTAAAGCTGACCTTCACTCAAAAATCACACTCTCCATTATCCTTTTCTTTCTCCTACCTAAGCCCCTTTTTCACAATCACTTTTTTTTTTTTTTTGCAGGGAGCGAGTATCTATTAGGGTGTACTTGCTCCCGCTTCCTCATTTCTTGCCTAGGCAGGGATGACGTCTTTCTAGGTCTAATTTACCACCACTTTCCCTGCTCATAGTCTCTGGACATAACGCCACACATCCCAGGAGGCTACAGGAACAGTCTCCCTGCATTCTGCATCTGAAAAGTACCAGCTGCCTGAAAGACAGCCCTGGACTTTATGGGCTGATATGTACTGTACTGTAGCCTGTGACTTTTTAAAGTTTCCCATAGCCGGGTGAATTTCCTCTTTAAAGTGGTTCTAAAGCCTTAAGGCATAAAGAAAAACAATTCTGTCTATACTTACCTGAGCCTGATCTCGATCCAGCACTCTGCCCAAGAGCAGAGGCTCTCTTGGCCATCTCCCTCCTCACAGGGCAGATTAATACCAGTGGGAGCAGTGGCGGCCGCTCCATTAGGGGCACAGGGCTGCCACCCCCCTAATCCATGCTCCTGGCCCCTAATCTACATGCAAGGAGCTGGATGCATGTATTTCAATGGGGTGTTTTTTTTAGAAGCACATGAGCGGCTTAATATGGGGGCATTTGCTGAAAAGGAGGAGTCAGGAGCGGGGACCCTGGAAGCGGAGGATTGGGGCTGCTCTGTAAAAAAAACATTGCTCAAAGTAGGTGAGTATAACAATAATGTTTATTATTTAAAAAAAATAAGGTTTAGAATCACTTTAACAGAGCTTGTTTTTACCTAGAGAGCTACCAATAACGTGTTAGCGTAGAAGCACATTATATGCACCCTGTTCTTTCTAAATATGTATCTATTAGCACTCACTTTAGCAAACTGTGGTATTAGAAAGCAAAGTAGAAGTGGCGCTGCCCCTATTAGTTCAAATAAAAAGAAATCTTCTCAACATACTATGCAATAATTGTTTAGTAAAAACTTACAAAACTATATATAAGATGTATTATTGGAGAAAATATAAATAAAAATCCAAATGTAATAAAGCTCGTGTTAGAACCCCTGACGGGTATTAACTGGTGATAAACCTGGTGCTATATTAAACGCAAGAGGCTCTCTAAATGCATTCAATCACCTTGTGTGTAAAAAACCTGTGTAGTAGATGTTTACATCAAAAGATAAAATCATTAAAAATAAAAACATTCAAAAGATATGAGCCTATATAGAGCTTATATATAGTTTTGTCATTTTTTTACTAAACAATTCTTGCACGGTATGTTGAGAAGATTTCTTTTTATTTGAACTAATAGGGGCAGCGCCACTTCTACTTTGCTTTCTAATTACATACATGTTCCGCCTACGGGGGGATTAAATTGTAGAGGCAGCTCTAACCCCATAGTGCACAAAAAACATTTTCGATAAGTTTAATCCGTAGCGCAGCCTCACCCTACCCCTTTTTGTTAAACCGTAGAATTAGCTTTAATTTCTACCAGGGGTCTCATATATTACTTTTTCACATCTCCTATTATGCTCACAATTGCTGTCAGATAAAAAAAAAATTCTAAAAGGAACACTAGTGTGTATATGTATGTGTGTGTGTGTATGTATATATATATGTGTGTGTGTGTGTGTGTGTGTGTGTGTGTGTGTGTGTGTGTGTGTGTGTGTGTGTTTGGGGGAGGCATGGACCCAAATTTGCAGCAAAACCAATCCAAAGGTCCCATAATTACACACCTCCCAAAGAATAGAGCCCCCTCAAAAGCCTGGGCCCATAGTCAGTATGCAAGAGGCTACCATGCAGTCCCCTCCAAAAGCCCCTGTCCCGGTTGAGTCTGTCATGCTTACCTCATCACTTGCTCCCACAAAAACTGACTCACTTTTTCTCTCCAGTGCCTTCAACCTCCTCACAATGGAGGACTACAGGTTTACATTGTATATGATGATGTCAGAGGTATGCCCTCCAGCCAGTAGACATATGCAATTTGTCTAGTTTTTGACAAATTTGTTAAATTCAGATATATCTGAATTAACGAAAACCCGTTTAACAAATTTATCCAAATATTCATAAATTCGAATATCTGGAAATTCGTACATTCGAAGATACGTAAATTCGAAAATCCAAAAATATGAACGAAAATATCAAAAAATGGGAATGAAAATCCAAAAATTTGAAAAACCTGAAAATTCGAAAAACCTGAAAATTTGAAAATCTGAAAATAATAACTAACTAAAACTTAACTATAACTAACTATTAAATTATAGATATTGGAATTTTCTTTCAAATTTGGCTGTTAGTGAACGTAACGAATACGGATTTATCTGAAGTTACGAATTATCCGAAATAATGAATGCCGCATCTAAACGAATTGATCGTAACAAATTAAAAATAATAAAATATAACAATAATAATTAAAACATTTTATTATTATTAATTATTATTAATTTGTTCCGTTCCATTTGTTTAGATTTGTTATTTTGGATAATTTGTAACTTTGAATAAATTTGTATTCGTTCACTAACGAGCAAATTTGAAATTCCAATACCTATACTTTAATAGTTAGTTATTATCAGTTTAAAACAAAAATATAACTGCGCTACCCCACAATTTTAACCTAACAAATAATTCACACATACACTACCAAGGACCTATAATCCCCAGTAGTGGTTCTCATACACATCAAAAAAAATATCAAAAAGAAAAAAAAAAAAAATATCAAAAAGAAATTATTCAATATAAACACCATGTGACTAGTGTTAAATAAATAACTTATTAAAAAAAATCACAAAAATATATATAATAAATAGTAAGAAACCTGCAATCCTAATAAAAAATATCAAATACATAGATAAATAAATTTATTATAAGATATCAGATGAATAAATAAATGAAGTGCTCCAAAAGAAATAAGTGCAACAATTCATAAAACTACACAAATAATGTGCTCAATAAAGTGCTCAAAAAAGAAAAGAGAAGTGCAGGCAGTCCATAAAGTTGAAAAATTATTCTTCCAACAAAAGTTCGTATGGAGACAGGCTTCCTTCACCACCAATGTGCTGATAAATAGACCAAATGCACGCTTACCAGACCAGAGAAAAGTTCAGGCTTATAATACATATCATGTAAAGACCATCGGAATGGAACAGCAACAGCCCCCTCCAAAAACGACCTCCACTGACGGGATAGGGATGCACTTCTCCTGTTTTCAATACAACAGCTCTGCTCCACGTAGGCTGCTATGTGATCGGTCAGCCCCTGCACACCAAATTAGCGATCCGTCCTCCTCTCAGAGGTGTGACGTCCCCACATTATTATTAGTTAGTTACTTTGAATTTTCAAATTTTCTTTCTTATTTTTGGATTTTTTAATTTTTGAATTTTCATCATAACGAATGACACAAAAAAAAAAGAATAAAAACGAATGAAACAAACACATTTTTTGGCAGTGCACATGTCTATCAGCCAGAGTCCTCAGGAGAATAGGCTTCAACAGAACGGAAGGAGAGACCCTAGGTAAAAATGAGCCTTTAACCCAGGGGTCTCCAAACTGCGGCCCGAGGGCCAGATGTGGCCCTTTGCTAGCATTTATCTTGCCCTTGGGGCACTATTCCTTCCACCAATTTGAGGCACTATTCCTCCCACTTACACCAACAAGGGGGCACTATTTCTTCCACTGATACCAATGA
The DNA here is from genome assembly GCF_037356315.1 of Lithobates pipiens. Taxonomy (NCBI): domain Eukaryota; kingdom Metazoa; phylum Chordata; class Amphibia; order Anura; family Ranidae; genus Lithobates; species Lithobates pipiens. The sequence goes on along the minus strand of NW_027507764.1, from coordinate 353,553,020 downwards.
TGGGATACTATTTCTCCTACTAATAGGGCCACTACTGCTTCTCCTACTGACCACCAACCTTGAAGCCATATTTATTTCCACTGGTGCTGGGCTGCAGACATTTTCTGCCCCCCACTGTCCACAATCTGGCCCTCATAAAGTCTCAAGGACAATAAACTGGCCCTTTGTTTGAAAAGTTTGAAGACCCCTGCATTAACCTTTGCAGTGCTGGGTGCAAAAGTCGATTTTTAATTTTCTGCAAGTTCAACTTTAATAGTTTTTTTTTTTTTTTATATAGATCAAACTGTACTTTACTTTAACCAGACTTTTATTTATTCTGGCTGTGTATCAGTGTCATAGTGACTTACTTTGCATGTCTGTGTGAAACCCTGTGTCAGCTTCTTCTGTTGTAATATTTCAGTTTATCTCAACCACCAAGACCATGGAGATAAAACGCAAGGCAAGGCAGTCCTTTACTACTTGTACTAGCAAATGATTATTACATTGTACAGAGTGGATTTGAACCCATTAAAACTAGGTGGTGAAAAGTTTTATGTACATCTTTCGAGGAGAAGCTCCACTGTCTAAGCAGAAGGTCAGAATAACGGCTTATCACAAAGTTGGGGAAACTAGGTTTAGACATCAGTAATGCGATAATCTGGGAACCTTGATTGCTTACCTGGTATTTAATGTAGTTAATTAAAGTTGTGTTCCTAAATACATTCACTATACACTATCTCCCAATATGCAAAAAGAGCAATGTAACAAAATGTCACAATTTGATGACACCTGCTTTGGAGGTTTGAATGTGATTCATGGTGCAGCAAGACAAAGCCAGTTTCATGAAGCAGACACCTACACCCACGGCGGTTACATAACAATCAGATTAAAGTGCCCTAATATTTCACAGATGCAGTATTTGCTGCAAAGCATTAGCGGTTCATCAATGGAACAAAGTAATATATCCAAACATCAGTATATACAGTGCTTTGAAAAAGTATTCATACCCCTTGATGTTTTCCACATTTTGTCATGTTTCAATCAAAAACATAAATGTATTTTATTGGGATTTTTTGTGATAGACCAACACAAATAAATATATGAAAAGTGTGCTGTGCATTTGTAGTCAGCCCCCTTTACTCTGGTACCCCTAACTAAAGTCTAGTGCAGGGGTCTCAAACAAGCGGCCCTCCAGCTGCAACTACAAGTCCCATCATGCCTCTGCTTATGGGAGTCATGCTTGTAACTGTCAGCCTTGCAATGCCTCATGGGAATTGTAGTTCTGCAATAGCTGCAGGGCCACCAGTTTGAGACCCCTGGTCTAGTGGAACCAATTACCTACAGAAGTCACCTAATTAGTAAATAGAGTTCACCTGTGTGTAATTTAATCTCAGTACAAATACAGCTGTGAATCCTTTAGAGGTTTGTTAGATAATCTTAGACCCCATACACACTATTACATTTTCTGCAGATTTCTGTCTTCCAATTTACCAAAACCATATAATATGAGGTCAAACCTTAAGAGTTTCAATTTGTATGCAATCAGGCAGGCCCTTGCACTACATGTTTTTGGTAAATCTGAAGACAAAAATCTGAAGAAAATTGAATAGTGTGTATGAGGCCTTAGTGAACAAACAGCATCATGAAGGCCAAGGAACACAACAGACAGGTCAGGGATGAAGTTGTGGAGAAGTTAAATGCAGGGTTAGGTTTTAAAAAAATATCCCAAGCTTTGAACATCTCACAGAGCAATGTTCAATTCATCGTCCGAAAATGTAAAGAGTATGGCACAACTGGCCATCCACCTAAACTGACAGGCCAGGCAAGGAGAGTATTGATCAGAGAAGCAGCGAATAGGCAACGCTGGAGGAGCTGCAGATCCACAGCTCAGGGGAGAGAATCTGTCCACAGGACAACTATTAGTCCTGCATTCCACAAATCTGGCCCTTATTGAAGAGTGGCAAGAAGAAAGCCATTGTTGAAAGAAAGCCATAAGAAGTCCCGTTTGAAGTTTGCGAGAAGCCATGTGGGGGACACATAAAACATGTGGAAGAAGGTGCTCTGGTCAGATGAGACCAAAATGTAACTTTTTAGCCTAAAAGCAAAACGCTATGTGTGGCGGAAAACTAACACTGCACATCACCCTGAACACACCTTCCCCACTGTGAAACATGGTGGTGGCAGCATCATGTTGTGGGGATGCTTTTCTTCAGCAGGGACAGGGAAGCTGGTCAGAGTTGATGGGGAGATGGATGGAGCCAAATACAGAACAATCATAGAAGAAAACCTGTTAGAGTCTGCAAAAGACTTGATAAGGGGGTGTAGGTTCACCTTCCAGCTGTAACTCCCTGTCCTGGAAAAATAATAATGGAAAAAAAAAGTATTTCAAATAAAACCTATGATCAGACTTTAAAGGCACAACAAACACTGGGAATATAAAAAATGATTTGGCATTTATTGAAAAATACATAAAGTATAAAGACCAAAGAGGTGAAAGAAATAATAAAAAATCACATATACAGATAAGAATCGATACATGATGTGAGCTCTAATGCGTCTATCTGTTAGACTTATTAGGCCTCACATCATATATCGATTCTTATCTGTATACGTTATTTATTATTTATTTAATGTCTTTGGTCTTTATACTTTATGTATTTTTCAATAAATGCTAAATCATTTTTTGTACTCCCAGTGTTTGTTGTGCCTTTAAAGTCCAATCATAGGTTTTCTTTTCCTTGAAATACTTTTTTTTCTTTATTATTTTTCCAATATTCGCGGATGAGGCAATGTGAGTGCTTTTTTCTTTTCTTATTCATTAGCTCCCTGTCATGTCACTAGGCAGAACAGGGTAATGCCTTGTTTACATAGGCATCTCCCCGTTCTGCCTCTCCTCGCCACAATCGCGGACCGCCGGTGAACATGGAGTTTGAGGGACCCGCGGGCAGGCTCCCAGCTAGACGGCAAATTTAAAGGGACGTACAGGCCTTTTGCCTGCCTGTGCCATTCTGCCGACAGCGTAAATCGGCGTTCGGCGGTCGGCAAGCGGTTAAAGAGTGCTTGTAACAATATGTATCCAAAGCATTAGCTGTGAATTGTTGCTAGCAATATAGAAAGCAGCATTATCTAGAGCAGGGTCTCTCAACTCCTGTCCTCAGGACCAACTAACAGGCCAGGTTTGCAAGATAACTGAAATACATCACAGGTGATATCATTTGCTGCTCAGTGATTGCCGTATTCTCTCTGCATCTCCCCAAGGTAATACTTAAAATCTGGCCTGTTAGTGGGCACTGAGGAAAAGACTTGAGAACCACTGATCTAGAGGAACAAAGTGAAATGGCAGCGTATAAAATCCGTTGACAGAGTTTCCTTTCTTCTATTCACCGGCCAAGCATCTCTCCCTCTCATGGGGCCCAGTAGGCATTTGATCTAAACAATGAAAGAATATTTCCATGCTGTGATCTAACTGTCAGTGCATTCAGCAGAATTAAACTTGTTTACTCGTAAAATGGATAATGGCAGATCCGCACCACTAAGCTAATAGTGCTTCTGGGTTACTATTATGGTTGTATGTCAGTTTTTTTTTTTATTATCTAGAAGATGCAGAATGTTCTGGTATAGTAAAGGAAAGTTGGGTTAGCACCTGCCCTGGGTAATGTTCCTACAATATGCACATTAATATCCACAGCTAGTTTAATTAGAAGAATAAATGGGACAGAACAAAGGACATGGGCATTTAACATCTTGCTGCCCCAAGCAATAGATTCATCTGCTAGCCTTTATCAGTTATTAAACATCCTCCCTATAACCCATGCACCTAAGAGCTGTACCTGCTTTTGAGCAAACTGTGATATGATAGAGAAGTGCAGTACCGTATTTATTGGCGTATAACATGAACATTCATTTTAAGAGGGAAGTTTCAGGGAAAAACTTAAATTTTTGTATTGGCGTATAACACGCACACGCTATTTGCACACGATTTTCATGGTGAAAAAGCGAGTATTATATGCCAATAAATACAGTAATTAAGGTCCTGCATCATTCCCCCACTGGGTACAGATATAGACAGGTCAGATCAGGCAAGTGGGGAACCTTAGAAAAAGAAGAAATAGAACTGCGCAATCCTTAATATTTAAATTAAGGTGTAAATAAACAGTAAAGTGCAGGTGTGCTCAATGTTGTGCAAAATATTGACATAAACCCCAACATTGAAAATGCATTAGCAACATATACCCATACAGTGCAAGTAAGAATATATATAAAATAACACCAATTGCTATAAATAAGCACTAATAAGATCAGTACTATAATCTCAATAATACTAGTGCTCCAAAGAAATATATACAAGAAAAATAAATGAAAATAAAAATTTGAGAACAAATAAAAAACTCGTTAAAAAGTCCTGGTGAGTGAGTTCAAAACAAACAAATGTCCACAGTGACTTGTCCAAAATCCAAAACAGGTGTAGTCGTGAGGCAAAGATTAAAGTGCACCACCACCGTGTAGATAACAAATGGCTCCTTACCAGATGCCCCAGTAAGGAGTGCGTATCTTAAAGGTCAGGACAAGGTATGCATCAGACTCAGATCTTCAAAGGATAAGAGACCACGGGTGCCAGACTCAAACGAATTTCAACCAAGAGGCAGATGGTCCACCATAAGGAGGAAAAAAACAGTCCAAATAGTGTAACACCGTTTATTAAAAAAATGAACATAAAAAGGAGTGCACTTACAGAAGTAAATGGACACAGAGCATATCGTCAATGGAAAAGCGTCGGCCGATCGCAAACTCCAAACGATATCCTTATTCGGTTGCAACTTCCAATGAGGCAAAGAGCGTGTCACGCCACCCAACGCGTTTCGTGAAAAGATCACGTCGTCCTGGGGTATAAGGATATCGTTTGGAGTTTGCGATCGGCCGACGCTTTTCCATTGACGATATGCTCTGTGTCCATTTACTTCTGTAAGTGCACTCCTTTTTATGTTCATTTTTTTAATAAACGGTGTTACACTATTTGGACTGTTTTTTTCCTCCTTATGGTGGACCATCTGCCTCTTGGTTGAAATTCGTTTGAGTCTGGCACCCGTGGTCTCTTATCCTTTGAAGATCTGAGTCTGATGCATACCTTGTCCTGACCTTTAAGATACGCACTCCTTACTGGGGCATCTGGTAAGGAGCTATTGTTATCTACACGGTGGTGGTGCACTTTAACCACTTCAGCCTCGGACCAATAAATACCTTAAGGACCAGAGGTCTTTTTCCAATTTCACACTGCGCTGCTTTAACTGGTAATTGCGCGGTCATGCAATATTGCACCCAAACGAAATTTGCGTCCTTTTCTTCCCACAAATGGAGCTTTCTTTTGATGGTATTTGATTGCCTCTGCGATTTTTATTTTTTGCGATATAAATGGAAAAAGAGCGAAAATTTTGAAAAAAAATGATATTTTCTTCTTTTTGTTATAAGAAAAATCGAATAAACTAAATTTTAGTCATACATTGAGGGCAAAATTTATTCAGCCACATGTCTTTAGTAAAAAAAATGTCAATAAGCGTATATTTTTTGGTTTGCGCAAAAGTTATAGCGTCTACAAACTAGAGTACATTTTCTGGAATTTACACAGCTTTTAATTTATGACTGCCTATCTCATTTCTTGAGGTGCTAAAATGGCAGGGCAGTACAAACCCCCCCCAAATGACCCCATTTTGGAAAGTAGACACCCCAAGGAAACTGCTGATGGGTATGTTGAGCCCATTGAATATTTATTTTTTTTGTCCTAAGGGATTGAATAATGACTAAAAAAAAAAAAAAAAAAAATGTACAAAAAGTTGTCACTAAATGATATATTGCTCACACATGCCATGGTTATATGTGGAATTGCACCCCAAAATATATTCCGCTACTTCTCCCGAGTACGGGGATACCACATGTGTGGGACTTTTTGGGAGTCTAGTCGCGCACGGCATCCCGAAAACCAATCACCACCTTCAGGATTTCTAAGGGTGCAAATTTTTGATTTCACCCCTCACTACCTATCACAGTTTCGAAGGCCATAAAAAGCCAAAATAGCACAAAACCCCCCAAAATGACCCCATTTTGGAAAGTAGACACCCCAAGCTATTTACTGAGAGGCATGTTGAGTCCATGGAATATTTTATATTTTGCCACAAGTTGCGGGAATATTACAAACTTTTTTTTTTTTGCACAAAGTTGTCACTAAATGATATATTGCTCACACATGCTATGGGCATATGTGAAATGACACCCCAAAATACATTCTGCTGCTTCTCCTGAGTACAGGGATACCACATGTGTGGGACTTTTTGGGAGCCTAGCCGCGTACGGGACCCCGAAATCCAAGCACCGCCTTCAGGATTTCTAAGGGCATAATTTTTTTATTTTACTCCTCACTACCTATCACTACCTATCACAGTTTTGACGGCCATAAAATGCCAAGATGGCACAAAACCCCCCCAAATGACCCCATTTTGGAAAGTAGACACCCCAAGGAAACTGCTGATGGGTATGTTGAGCCCATTGAATATTTATTTTTTTTGTCCTAAGGGATTGAATAATGACTAAAAAAAAATGTACAAAAAGTTGTCACTAAATGATATATTGCTCACACATGCCATGGTTATATGTGGAATTGCACCCCAAAATATATTCCGCTACTTCTCCCGAGTACGGGGATACCACATGTGTGGGACTTTTTGGGAGTATAGTCGTGCACGGCATCCCGAAAACCAATCACCACCTTCAGGATTTCTAAGGGTGCAAATTTTTGATTTCACCCCTCACTACCTATCACAGTTTCGAAGGCCATAAAAAGCCAAAATAGCACAAAACCCCCCAAAATGACCCCATTTTGGAAAGTAGACACCCCAAACTATTTACTGAGAGGCATGTTGAGTCCATGGAATATTTTATATTTTGCCACAAGTTGCGGGAATATTACAAACTTTTTTTTTTTGCACAAAGTTGTCACTAAATGATATATTGCTCACACATGCTATGGGCATATGTGAAATGACACCCCAAAATACATTCTGCTGCTTCTCCTGAGTACAGGGATACCACATGTGTGGGACTTTTTGGGAGCCTAGCCGCGTACGGGACCCCGAAATCCAAGCACCGCCTTCAGGATTTCTAAGGGCATAATTTTTTTATTTTACTCCTCACTACCTATCACAGTTTTGACGGCCATAAAATGCCAAGATGGCACAACCCCCCCAAATGACCCCATTTTGGAAAGTAGACACCCCAAGGAAACTGCTGATGGGTATGTTGAGCCCATTGAATATTTTTTTTTTTTGTCCTAAGGGATTGAATAATGACTAAAAAGAAAAAAAAAAAAAAAAATGTACAAAAAGTTGTCACTAAATGATATATTGCTCACACATGCCATGGTTATATGTGGAATTGCACCCCAAAATATATTCAGCTACTTCTCCCGAGTATGGGGATACCACATGTGTGGGACTTTTTGGGAGTCTAGTCGCGTACGGCACCCCGAAAACCAATCACCACCTTCAGGATTTCTAAGGGTGCAAAGGCCATAAAATGCCAAAATAGCACAAAACCCCCCCAAATTACCCCATTTTGGAAAGTAGACACCCCAAGCTATTTACTGAGAGTCATGTTGTCTGAACGAAAAAAAAGAGATTGATCGGTGGGTATGCCCACCATTAGATACCTCCCTTCATCCACCCACTGCTAATGATGGACATACATGCACCATTTATATATGCCGAAGCATGGGGGCATCCTCCCGCAAAAAAGTTATGCTGCGTACATACGTTCAAACTTTTCCACGGGCAAGCCCTCCGTCGGAATTTTGACCGTATGTATGCGGCATTAGGAGCAAAATCACTCCTCCACCCCTTATGCCCCCATGCTTCGGCATATATGCTCTTTTTTAACTGTGGTGGTGAAATCACCGCCTACAGCACTGGAGTCACGGCTTTATGTATCGTGGGAGCAAACGCTGTTGCTGTCAAGATAAATAAATCCGCGCTGCAGCTGAATGGCGTACCTGCTAAGCAAATTATGGTTAACGTTAAAACAAAGTAACATCCCAGTAAAACCTTACCATACCATACCTGCAAAGCAATTGCCAAAAAAACCAGTAAAAAATAAAACATTTTTTAACACAACCTGTGCCTAAAATATATATATGCCGAAGCATGGGGGCATCCTCCCGCAAAAAAGTTATGCTGCGTACATACGTTCAAACTTTTCCACGGGCAAGCCCTCCGTCGGAATTTTGACCGTATGTACGCGGCATTAGGAGCAAAATCGCTCCTCCACCCCTTATGCCCCCATGCTTCGGCATATATGCTCTTTTTTAACTGTGGTGGTGAAATCACCTCCTACAGCACTGGAGTCGCGGCTTTATGTATCGTGGGAGCAAACGCTGTTGCTGTCAAGATAAATAAATCCACGCTACAGCTGAATGGCGTACCTGAAAACATGAAAAATGGTTAACAATAACACAGTAAACAGTAAAGTATAAAAAATTTGAGAGAAGAGAGAGAGAGAGAGAGAGAGAGAGAACAATAAAACGACAACTATTTTTGGTTTTTATATTTTATATTTTTTTTGGTTTTTTTATTTTACTTTTTTTTTTTTTTATACACTTTTTTTTGAACTGTAAACTGTAACTGTAACGGTTCGGGTCTCTCAAAATGTGATGGCATCTTGGGAGACCCTGTGTAAGTGTGCCTAGCCTGTGAAATGCTGTACCCTACGCTAATACTTCACTAGTTCATGGTAGCGTTCAAAACACTCACCCTGACAAAGACCAGGATTGCCAGGACAGCGTGGACAATAAGAACGGGTGTCACGCCTATATCCGCGCTTGCTACAGACACGACATCTTTTTTGGGGGGCTCGTTGGGTAGGGGTACTCGGGAGGACATAAGAATAATGCCTCTCATGCAGCCGGCTTACTGCATTTGGTTGTGAATGGTGAGGTACAGAACCGTCTGGAAACAGAAGCTCTGTGACAACCTCTCTTTGGAAGAAAAGAAAGGTTAATGTTCCGCCTGAAGTTTTGTATAGCACAAAAGCATTCAGCAAAGCCAATTGAAATAAGTAAGCAGACACTTTTTTGTACCAGCGTCTGGTCTTACGGGAAGTTAGATACGGCGCCAACATCTGGTCATTGAGGTCCACCCCTCCCATATTTTTGTTATATTCGTGGACACAGAGGGGTTTCTCCACAATACCAGTCGCCGTAGAAATTTGGACCGTCGTGTCTGCATGAAGGGAGGTAAGAACGAAAACATTCTTATTATGCCTCCACTTCATAGCGAGCAAATTATTACACCGATAGCAGGCTCTCTCCCCCAGCCTAAGACGGGAATCTACAAGCCGCTGGGGAAAGCCCCGGCGATTAGGTCGCACGGTGCCACATGCTCCAATCTGATTATCAAATAAATGACTAAACAGTGGCACGCTGGTGTAATAGTTGTCCACGTACAAGTGGTACCCCTTTCCGAATAAGGGTGACACCAATTTCCACACTATCTTGCCAGCGCTTCCTATGTAATCAGGGCAGTTCTCCGGCTCTACGTAACTATCTTTACCCTCATAAACCATAAAGCTCCATGCATAGCCTGTGGCCCTGTCACAGCACTTATAGAGCTTGACCCCGTATCTGGTACGCTTGTTGGGAATGTACTGTTTGAATGACAAGCGACCAGTAAACTTAACCAGGGACTCATCAACGCAGACAACTTTTTGGGGAGTAAACAAGTCTGCAAAACGTTGGTTGAAGTGGTTTATGAGGGGCCGAATTTTGTAGAGCCGATCGTATTCAGGGTCTCCACGTGGACGACAAAGTTCATTGTCACTGAAGTGCAAGAACCGCAAGATCTGCTCGTATCGTTTCCTGGACATGGAGTTAGAGAACACGGGCATGTGGTCAGCCGGATGCGTGGACCAATAAGCCCGCATCCGCATAAATTTATGTGTGCCCATGTTGAGGGAAAGGCCCAAAAACGTCTTAAATTCGGAAACCGTAACTGGTTTCCAATCTCTGGCAAGAGACGGCAACTGGGGATTAGCGGCGATGCGTTGACCAGCATATAAATTGGTTTGGTCCACAATAGATCTATAGAGATCTTCCGTGAGATACAGAGAATAAAAATCGAGTGGCGTAAAATCATCTGTATCCACCTGAATACCGGGTTGGGCAGTGAATGGGGGAAGTACGGGTTCTGCAGAAGTGGTGGGCACCCAATTGGGATAGGCGAATTCTGCAGGAAGGGCACTATGGGTACGACGGGCCTGTCTTTGTCTTCTTCTTGGTGGCAGCGGGACACTACTTGTGCTTGCCACCTCGCCAGCTTGAACTGCACTTATGGGACTCGCCACGTCACCACGTGATACTGCAGTGCTGGATGTACGTCCAGGGTGTACTAGGCCGCTGGTGCTTGCCAGTTCACCAAAAGGATGAGCGGCGCTAGTACTGGCTCTATACTCCATACGAGGGACTTGCGGTTCCTGCACCTCAACAACATCAGAAAATCGGGGTCGGGTACGCCTGACAATAGCAGGGACCTCTTCTTCGTCGTCAGAGCTATCTGACATGGAGGCGCTGTCCTCTACAGGTTCGTATTCTGAGCCTGAATCTGACAGATCAGTGTCTTCCTCTTCACTATCTGTCATGCTCAGAAACGTGTAGGCCTCTTCACTAGTGTACCTTCGCTTTGCCATTTTGGGCTCTAAATTTAGGGGTACAGTAGTGAGACTCACAGGTAAAAAAGCACCTAGCCTGTCAGCGACTGTATAAAACGCTACCAAAAAAAACTGTTAGCGATCGCAGGGATCAGGCCTGACTCTGCGAACGCTGCAGTTATGTGTGTTGTGTTTTGTAAGTGACAGTGATCGATCGATACTGCACTTGGGTGGGCTGGGCTGGGCTGGGCAGAGGGGCAAAACGCAGGTGCTAGCAGGTATCTGGGCTGATCCCGCTAACAATGCGTTTTTTTAGAACCCTAAATTGCTGGGCACGCTAGTATAGATCTGATCAGATCAGATATTGATCTGTTCGGATACTATACCACTAAGGGAGGTGTATGCTTTGCGCGTGTGTGTTAGCGGTGCTGGCACTAACCTAGCACTGCCTGGGGCGACGCAGACCCTTTCTGACCCTAAAACCAAATTTATATCACCCGCCGGGTGATCAGGGGGTTAAACCTTTATTAGGTAATAAATGGCGGGTGCCCTGATGCTATAAAAAGCGAACTACCTAACCAGCGTCACCCGTAACACTTATACGGTGATCACTGGTGAAAGGGTTAACTAAGGGCAATCAGGGGTTAAAACCTTTATTGGGTATTTATATGGGGGTATCTGAAGCTTTATAAAAAGCTGACGGGGAACCTAAATAACTAAATAACTAACTGGCTAACCAGCGTCACCAGTGACACTTATGCAGCGATCGCTGGTGAAAGGGTTAACTCTAGGGGCAATCAAAGGGTTAAAACCTTTATTAGGTTATATATCGGGGTACCTAACGGTATAAAAACCTGGCGTTGAACCTAAAAAAAAAACTAGCTTCCTAGCGGGACCAGTGACACTATTGCAGCGATCAGAAAAACGATCGCTTAGTGACACTGGTAAAAGAGGGTGAAAGGGTTAACTGGGAGGGCAATCAAGGGGTTAAACCTTTATTAGGGGGGGGGTAGGGGGCTACCCTGGACCTAAAGGGGCCTAACACTAGCTGCCCTGACACTTTTTACAGTCACAACTGACACTAAATGTAGTGATCAATAAATAAATGAACACTGCATTAGTGACACTGTGACTGGGGGGGGGCGGGGGGCCGATCGGGGGGGGTGATCGGGGGGTGACTGGGGTGAAATGTGTGCCTGTGTGTACCTATGTGTCAGTGGACTGTTGGTGCACTTACTTGAATGTCTTCACTCCTCGCTGTCCGGTTCAAAAAGACCGCCACGAGGAGTGTGACATCACTTCCTCCTCCTGTGTTTACATTTTCACAGGGGAGGAAGTTCGTCACTGGCCAGGAGCGATCGAGAGGGGATGGGCGGAAACCAACGGCCATCCCCTCATCGCCGATCGCTCCGGCACCGAAAGGGACCGCCGTATCTAGCGGGAGGGGGTCCGATCGGACCCCCCACCCGCTAGAAGGCATTCACGTACATTTACGTGATTGTGCCTGCCTGTGCCATTGTGTTGACGTACATTGGCAATACGGCGGTCCTGAAGTGGTTAATCTTTGCCTCACGACTACACCTGTTTTGGATTTTGGACAAGTCACTGTGGACATTTGTTTGTTTTGAACTCACTCACCAGGACTTTTTAACGAGTTTTTTATTTGTTCTCAAATTTTTATTTTCATTTATTTTTCTTGTATATATTTCTTTGGAGCACTAGTATTATTGAGATTATAGTACTGATCTTATTAGTGCTTATTTATAGCAATTGGTGTTATTTTATATATATTCTTACTTGCACTGTATGGGTATATGTTGCTAATGCATTTTCAATGTTGGGGTTTATGTCAATATTTTGCACAACATTGAGCACACCTGCACTTTACTGTTTATTCACACCTTAATTTAAATATTAAGGATTGCGCAGTTCTATTTCTTCTTTTTCTAAGTTATTCCTATATAGCAATTTTGGTATATATTTTGAATTGCTGCATGACACAATTTCTTGTTTTCTCACTGTAGCGCAGATTTTCTTTTCTTTTCTAAAGTGGGGAACCTTGTTTCATAGGAAATTGGTAATTCTCTCAGTACCTCACTATGGTAAAGTTTGACCAAACAGTAGACTAATTATTGTCCAAGACAAGTTTTTTCACACTTCTGGTAGAAATCAACCCACTTATAGGCATCGTCCATTGTTATCCATTTGAATATCACTTAAGTGGGATGGACTATCTGGTTTCATGGTAGCCATATCCATGTGTACATGGTTGTGATCCAACTAGCATGATACAGAAGTTTAGCAATATGTTCATAAACTGTATTCTGTAGACTTGGCCATACATGTGATAATTAAGTGTAATCAGCATGAAGGGCGCCAAACTCCACCTCTATTTTATTCACTAAATGATATAGGCTGCTGCCCCTTTTATAGTGCAAATAAACACTGCACAATACATTAATCAAAAAAAGAAAAAGGTAAAGCACTGCCCTATTTGCCAAAAAAAAATGTGTAAAAAACCATAAGTTGCATCAACTAATATTAAAGCGGTGTTCCACCCTGGGAACATTTTTTTTAAGTCAGCAGCTACAAATACTGTAGCTGCTGACTTTTAATATAAGGACATTTACCTGTCCGCTGAGCCCGCGATGTCGGCACTAAAGCCGATTTTCAGGATCAGCTCTCGGGTGCTGCCGCCACCATTTGTGGTAAGGGAAACTGGCAGTGAAGCCTTTCATCTTCACAGCTGGTTCTCTACTGCGCACTGCATGCACTAAGTGCGCCGCACTTTATAGCGATGGAGAAAGGAAGCTGATCTTCCGAGGGACGGCTCTGCGGTGCCGTCTCCTGGAAGTGGGGTTGGGTATCTATCAAAAACAGGTACCCGTTCCCTCCTCCCCCTGAAAGTTGCCAAATGTGGCAGCGGGGGAGGAAGCAGATAAGCGGAGCTTCCACTTTTGGGTGAAACTTTGCTTTAAAGCAAATTATTATTATTATTATTATACACGATTTATATAGCACCAACAGTTTACGCAGCGCTTTACAATGTATAGGGGGGCACAACACAATTACAATACTGTTCAATACAAAAGGTACAGGAGGGCCCTGCTCATGGAGCTTACATTCTAAAGGGAGGAGGTGGTGGTACAAAAGGTAATAGCTGCAGAGAATGATTTGATGTGGGGGTGGTTTGGGGACAGTTGTTAGGTTGGTGTGGGATAGGCTTCCCTAAATAGATGAGTATAATGAGAATAAAAGCATATATAAAAGTCCATAGTGGTGTTGACTTGTAAATGAGAAATCAGAATCCCATATATAGTAACAGATGACCAGTCACCGTGCTCTTTAAAAAAAATCCATGATTTTTCCCAACTCTTCAATATGCAGTGCTCCACCGAGTGGGTGAAATAAATATGCGTTCACCAAAACCATCTGGCCAACAAAGTGACCATCAAGCAGATAATAATCATATCCACGTCTCAGGGGACCAGGACAAATTCTTCCATCAGTCTTCTCTCTCCAACTCTATAACACTGTAATAAATCCTACAGGATGAACCACAAGAAGGGAGTATATAGTTTTATTAAAGTCTAAAACGGAACAAAGTGAAATGTATGTACTCACATATTCGTGAAGAAAAATAAGCATCCAACATGTGCAGCTTCCCACCTGTAAAGAGCGTATCTTGCACCACCGCTTGCTGTGCCCAAATCCGCCCAAAGTTCAGTTTTATATTTTAAGAAAACATACTACACTATGTACTCCCTTCTTGAGGTCTGTCCTGGAGCATTTTACTACAGTGTTTAGAGTTGGAGAGAGGAGACTGCTGGAAGACTTTGTCCTGGTCCTCTGAGAGGTGGATTTGGTTATTATCTGCTCAATGGTCACTTTGTTGGCCACGTGGTTATGGTGAGTGCATATTTATGTCAGACACTTAGTGGGGCACTGTATATTGAAGAGTTGGGCACAAGCATTCCTTTTTAGAAATGCACGGTGATTGGTCATCTGTTACTATTTATGGACTTTCGATTTATCATTTACAAGTCACCACCACTATGCGTTGATGCAACTTATGGTATTTTTTATTTTTTTGATAAACTATGATAAATTCATGTGGTAATGTCACCGTAGCAGGCAATGGCATAGCTCCCAAACTGTTCCTGATTTCGAGGACTGTCCCTGCTGCATTTGTAAATTCCAGAAGCCAATGTAAAGGGATAGTAGTGGTTAAAAAAAAACCCTTGTGGGTTTAACCAATCTCGTTTTTTTTTGTACAATTCTCCTTTAAGGGGGCGTGGCAAGGAGTGTGTCCTATGGCTGCATACTTTTGCTGATAGGTGTCCCTCATTCCCATCTCAAAAGTTTGGGAGCATTGATAAAGCATATGAGAGAAGTTAGTGTTTTAGGGGCACACAGAACAGTTATGGTATCTCCTTTTGGTCCAGCAAACCCAACGAGAAGCATCAATTAGCAGATCGGTGCATACTTGCATTTTGTACTGTGCGTTTTTAGTACAAGCTGTGAAAGTTGAACTCAAAACATCCAAATGTATTATTTCCTTAGATATTTACCCTTTTCTGGTTTACAACAGTAAGGCTATGTGAGGTCCTACTGGCCATTTTACAGGTTTTAACCGTCTTTAAAGTGGGATGGATGCATGATTTCCATCTTTTTAAAAAAAAAACTTTAGGGGATCCATTGCTGATGATCCTGAGTACATAAACTTGCTATCCCCTATATCGTGGACACAAAAATGTTCAACATATCCCATACCTGTACTGTTACTTTTGCAATCATTTTTATTAAGATTTCTTGTCTAGTAGGGGGGTAACATTAGACAAGAATATGTATTAATGCGACATATAACAGTTGAGCATGCAATGTTGTACAATGGAGGTGCACAAATAAAACATACATAAGTACAGGTAAACATTTTACAAGCAATTACATGTAATGAAAAGTGAACATGTACTACTGTATGCAGCATGTCACATGCATCCCAGTCAGAGCTCCCTTTTAAATTCAAAGAACATATTTTATTTTTTATTTTATTATTTTTTTTTTATTTTTTTTGCGGTTGAACTGGATGGACTTGTGTCTTTTTTCAACCTGACTAACTATGTAATTATGTAACGTGATGAAGACAGTTATCTGAGTTGCAGAGTGTCTTACAATTCCTCTCCTCCATCTACGACCATTACAGTTCTGCTGGAGAATTTACCTTCATGTGTCCAGTGATGGACAAGCAAAAAGCTGAAATTGGAGTGTCCTTGTGAGATGTACTGCTATCTTTTTTACTCCATTCCCAGAGTTACTGGGCAAGATTGCCCCTGGCAGCAGAGCGCCACCATTTATCTTCTTTCATAAATAATAGTAGTGCCAGAGTCTAGAGTAAAATCTGGTTGAAGGCTTTGATTAAATGTTTGCCTTCGGGCTGAAAAAGTGCTGTAGCAGAATCCAATGTTTTGCTTGTGGTGGATAATTCCCGCTATTGTCCGTGAATACTTTTACATTCAGGTTAGGCACAGAAATAGTTTGTAACGCTCTGTGGATTATGCAGCTGTTCTTCTCATATTGTCTAGTTCAGGGCCAAGTAAGTAAAATTACATGAACTCTACATGCAGGAAGCCTTTTTTTTTTTTTTCTTCATATTTTGTGTAAAAACGATATACTCAATTTGGGTAAGGAAGTCTCTGTCATAAGTAACCCTTTAGTTCATTAAGAAAGTTTCATTGGTTCCTGTTAATTCTTTTTATGCCTGGCGCACTCTTGGCTGAATTCTTTTTTCATTTTGGATAAAATTTATGTAGCACTCTCTAGTGTGTGCTAGATGTAGGCAAACCATACCCTGACTCACATTGTGCATTTGTGCGTGTGTAATTGGGTCAGGGTTATTACAGTTCAGGTCTGGGTGACTCATCCTGACAGCCCTCTGGTGCCTCCCCCTGGTGTCTGGACAGTTGCAGAACCTTCTAGAATTAGAGGGCAGGAGTTTTTGAGGAGCTGCCATGCATATTTTTTGAGACCCCAGCTAATCCCCAGTTGTGGGCTTGCATAGGACCGAGTTCACCTTATAAATAGACACGGGCCATGCCAGCAGGGCAGTCAGTTGGAAGATGGAGATACGGTGTCAAGAAGGCTGGTGAAGGCCCTGAAGTGTACCTCTTAGTCTGGAGAGGGTGACCTGCCTTTGGCCAGGGTTTGGGTGCTTGGGCACAGGAGCAAGGAGAGGACAGAGTGAGTAGTTCAACACTGGTGGGGGCCAACAAAGTGGGGAGACTGCCACATGTAGCCTGTCTCCCTTGAAGACAGTGGTGGGCTTAAGTCTTTAGTCCTTTCCCTGAGGGATCTCCTGAGAGTCAGCCTGATGGGCTGGCAAAGGGTCAGTCAGATGGACTGGTGTAAAGAGGCAGCCAGGAGGGCTGGTGAAATAGGCAGCTGTAGCCAGGTGGGCTGGCAGTGCCTGAAGAGGTGGTGCTGTGATCAGCGATCACAAAAGAAGCAGAAGGGAAAGTTACATGCTGTGTCACTCCACGTGTGCTACTGTTAAGGGACTGTGAGTTACTGCCTGTAATGGGCTTCTACTGAACTAACAAGGAGACTGTCAAGTTTCCCTAGGAATGTACCAACAGAGGATGTGCAAAAGAGAGGCCAAGACTGTGCAGGAGGAAGGTTGAGGAGAAGCTTGTATATAGCTGTATATAGGAAGTTGTCCCTGAAGTTTGCTGATGTCAAGCTGGTATCCCATAACTTCCCGTCCCCATTCAAGTTGTTAACCCCCTAATCAGTGGTGACTGGTGCAATTTTTGGGGGGGCGCAAACAAACTGAAAAATTCAGAAAAAAAACCCATCAATTGCAGCCTCACTGTACCCATCAAACGCAGCCACTGTGCCCATCAACCGCTGCCACTGGGCAGCGGGCTGTGTCCCCCATGCTCCTCCATGTCCTCGATGTTCTCTCCTATGATTGGAATCACAGCACCTGTCATTTCAGCCAGACAGGTGATGGGTAACAGACCGGCGCAAGGGCAGTTCAGTGTTAGGAAAGTGAATATTCATTTGCTTTTCTAACACAGCTGGGTGAACTAATCCATCTTTCCCTCAACTCTGACCAGTTTCCCAGTCCCGACTGCTGAAAAACATCCCCACGGCATGATGCTGCCACCACCATGTTTCACTGTGGGGATAGTGTTCTTTGGATGATGTGATGTGTTGGGTTTGCGCCAGACATAGCGTTTTCTTTGATGGCCAAAAAGTTACATTTTAGTCTCATCAGACCAGAGTATCTTCCTCCATACATTTGGGAGTCTCCCACGTGCCTTTTTGCAAACTCAAAATGTGCCATTTTGTTTTTTTGCTGAAAGTAATGGATTTCTTCTGGCCACTCTGCCATACAGCCCAACTCTATGGAGCGTACGGCTTATTGTCGTCCTATGTACAGATACTCCAGTCTCTGCTGTGGAACTCTGCAGCTCCTCCAGGGTTACCTTAGGTCTCTGTGCTGCCTCTCTGATTAATGCCCTCCTTGCCCGGTCCATGAGTTTTGGTAGGTCTGATGTTGTGCATGTTCTTTCCATTTGGTTATGATAGATTTGATGATGCTCCTAGGGATCATCAAAGATTTGGATTTTTTTGTTATAACCTAACCCTGACTTGTACTTCTCAACATTATTATCGCTTACTTGTTTGGAGAGTTCCTTGGTCTTCACGGCAGTTTTTGGTTATTGATGCCTCTTGCTTAAGTGTTGCAGCCTCTGGGGCCTTTCAAAAAAGTGTGTATATGTAATGACAGATCATGTGACACTTAGATTGCACACAGGTGGACATTATTTCACTAATTATGTGACTTCTGAAGGTAATTGGTTGCACCAGAGCTTTTTATGGGCTTTATAACAAATGGGGTGAATACATACGCACATGGCAATTATCAGTTTTTTATTTCTGAAAAATAGTTTTATGTATATATTTTTCAAATTTTACTTCACCAACTTAGACTATTGTGTTCTGATCCATCACATATAATTCAGATGAAAAAAAATTGAACTAAGGCTGTAATGTAACAAAATAGGTAAAAAGCCAAGGGGGTGAATACTTTTGCAAGGCACTGTCGATTCATGCAATGCATGAATCTATCTATTGGAGATAGAGGGGGTGGCTGGAGAGAGGGGGCGGCTGAAGATGGAAGGGGGGGGGGGGGGCAGGGAGAGTCACAGATTGCAAGATGTCCGATCTAGGGGGGGGTGACGAGGAGCAGCATAAATTTCAGGGTGTCTGGTATGGGGAAATAGAGGGGGAATCACAGATTACATGGTGTTTGGGATGGGGGACTAGAGGGGGAGTCACAGATTGACAGATTTCCCATACTTTGGGCTTAAAGGTGCGAAGACACCATTTGGATTGCTACATTGCATATTCTGTTTATTTAGAGCATTTCCTTCTGGAGGCGGTAGGTGTTCTACTGACACACAAGGCTTATATGAGCATAAAGTATGTGTCCACATACCCCAGCCTAAATATGGTTCACGTCTTTTGAGATGTCTATCTGTTCAGAGAGAAGATTTGATTATTTTCACGTTACATTACAATCTCACTTTTTATGTACATCGGGACTCTTCATTGAAGGATTTCATGGGTTATCTGAATGATACTGAGTAAAATCTCAGGTTTACTGTAAAAGGGTAAAGGGTAAAGAACAGACTACTAGCATTGACTATCCAAACATTACCTTGAGTGGTCCTGAGAGTCATGGGAGAATCCTGGTATGGGTTTATCACAAGCCAACCTCCAGGACTTCTCTTCGGTTATCCCATGCATGTAAAAAAAAGGCAATGCAAAATAGCCAGCTTATGAAACTGCTCTACATTGGATGATTATGATTGGAAAGCAATGGTGAAACAATTCTTGGAGTGCAGACATGATTGATCTACTGTTAAAAGAGCTTGTATGTTGATACATGTTCATTCTATATGGGGATGCAGGTATGAGGGTATTTTATCAAGGGGTGTGTCTTGTGGCTAAAAGGGCTTTAAGGATGGGTAATATCGTATTCCCCAATCTCTTTGTGAAAAAGAACACATGGTTAAACACAGTGGACATGTTAAAAAGTGTCTCTCTTTGCTCTTGTTATATCACCAGTATACCGGTGGCGATTCTTTTGTAATTAAGCAAATGGTGAATTGCCAAACCAAATATGTGATATGTTATTTACTGTGTAACATGCAAAAGAACAGGATGTTGGTATGACAACAGGACAATTTGTGAATGGGTAAAGGATTATTTCTAATATTGGACTAGGGATGAGCTTGGGTATATTTGGATCCTAGTTTGAACCCACATCAGCGAGTCTGACAGACAGCTGTCACTTGTGCTGGGCCAATCATCTGCAGCCACGTTTATACATATGGCTGCGAGATGGGGATCGGCCTAGTACAGTGAGAGCTTCTTGATGGACTCTACCAATTTGTTTTTAAACTAGTTTCCGTACACACCTGAGCTCACCTCTAAATAGATCACACAAAAAGACCATTATAACCGGCCATTTTGATGTCTAGTACAGACCATAGAAAGTCAGATAATAGAAAGTTCAGATAATAAGAAAGTGTGGATTGTTTAATTTGAGGTGCAGATTGCTTTCTCTTGATAAGTAGAAAAGAGGTGTTCTGGATATTCAAATTCCGTGGGATGCAACTCATTATTAGGAATAAAATTATAGGATCTTTTCCTCTCCCCTTTCCTTTTCCTTCCCACCATACTGCCATCCTTCTCACTAGGGATGCACCGAATGGGTTTTTTGGTGCCGAAACCGATACCGAAAATGAAAAATACACTAGGCCGAAAACCGAAACCGATACCGAAATAGCACCGATACCGAAAATGACTGTTTTTAAAAAATATTTTTATACAGGAGATGGTCAGAGACTGGGGACATGGTACAGGAGGTGGTCAGAGACTGGGGGCATGGTACAGGAGGTGGTCAGAGACTGGGGACATGGTACAGGAGGTGGTCAGAGGTCGGACATGGTACAGGAGGTGGTCAGAGACTGCGGACATGGTACAGGAGGGGGTCAGAGACTGCGGACATGGTACAGGAGGTGGTCAGAGACTGCGGACATGGTACAGGAGGTGGTCAGAGACTGGGGACATGGTACAGGAGGTGGTCAGAGACTGGGGACATGGTACAGGAGATGGTCAGAGACAGGGGACATGGTACAGGAGGTGGTCAGACTGGCGAAATGGTACAGGAGGTGGTCAGAGACTGGCGACATGGTACAGGAGGTGGTCAGAGACTGGCGACATGATAAAAGAGATAAGTGCAGCCAGTGTTGCCCCCAGTGATGCAGCCAGCGATGCCCCCAGTGATGCAGCCAGCGATGCCCCCCAGTGATGCAGCCAGCGATGCCCCCCAGTGATGCAGCCAGCAATGCCCCCCAGTGATGCAGCCAGCGATGCCCCCCAGCAATGCAGCCAGCGATGCCTCCCAGTGTTGCAGCCAGCGATGTCCCCCAGTGATGTAGCCAGCTATGCCCCCCAGCAATGCAGCCAGCTATGCCCCCCAGCGATGCAGCCAGATATGCCCCCCAGCGATGCAGCCAGCTATGCCCCTGTGCAGTGAAGAGAGCCGTCTGGTTGAATAGAGCGCCGGGAACATCACAGCTTTAATTTCAATAGCTGTGTGTTCCCCGTCACGCGCCGTCACACATCTGGACAGGTGATCTGTCTATCAAAGTTCCCCGGACAAGGGGGAGGGGCTGTGTGTGACGGCGCGCGACGGGGAACACACAGCTATTGAAATTAAAGCTGTGATGTTCCCGGCGCTCTATTCACGGCGGCGGCTCTACTGCGCTATACACCCCCATCATGGGCGGCACCAGGGGTGGGACGGGAGCGGAGTTTCGCCCCCAGGCCCCGCCCCATTTTCGGCTCAATTATCGGCCGTTTTTTCCTTTCGGCAAATTGCCGAAAAGGGCATTTTCGGCTGATATGTTTCGGCGGCCGAAATTTCGGTGCATCCCTACTTCTCAGTGTATCCAGCTGCTGAGATCTGCTGCTCCACTGTCATACATCCCGTCTAGTGCTACCATCCTTCATTTCTACTTCATCAGGATCTTTCTGTCTCTTCTGGGTTCTCATGGCCAGCCCCCAATGCTGCGCCGCCAGGTCTGCCACTGGGATATGTGACGAGGGTATCCCAGGAGGCTGCGGGAGCAGGACATGTTAATCTTGCCAATGTGAGAATGGAGGCGAGGAGGAAGATCCAGAGTAAAAACATACACACAAAAAATTGCAGGAAAGAAAATACATTTTGGGAATTAAGGTCCACTTAAAGGAGCTGGTTGAATGGGTGTACTACAGCAATGCCTAGATAAAAAAAAAAAGTTACCGGCATCCTGTGTTTTTCTTTCAAAGCTTTTAAGGGTAAAGTTCGACTTTACCCATATACACAGAATATGCATTTTCCTCTTACATAATGGAACCGTACCACACTACTAACAATGTTGCCATGAACCATATCATAATGTAATTATTTGGGTGTCACTAGAAATATGTATCAGGAGATTATCAGGAGCTTTGTGCTTTCATATGAAGAGTATTTCAAGATAAAAGGTTTCCATGGAGACAGAGGGATTTGTAGTGTAGGCCAGAGTTTAAGAAGCTTGTAAATTGTTCATACAAAGAAGTTTACCAAAGTTTGGCATCCCTGGCTTGACATCTGAGTCCTTTTTGGGGAAACCTTTGTATCCCAACATTCCTAATTAATGTACTCTTTGTGATGGTCATTGTTTCAATGGTCTGCACCTCTGTAATGGTTGATCACTTACTGAGATGTACTGGTGCATACCTCCCAACTTTCTGAGATGGGAACGAGGGACACCTATCAGCAAAAGTATGTAGACATAGGTCACACCCCATGCCACACCCCCTTAAAGGAGACTTGTACAACAAAAAAATGAGTGGTTAAACCCACAAGTGCTTTTTTTACCACGACTATTCCATTATATTAGCTTATGGAATTTACAAATTCAGCAATTTAGAGCCTGATTGAAAGGTTTAACACCGTGAAACACTGTACGATAGATAAAAAGTGCATTTTTTTATACAACTATATAGATCAGACCAAAATGAGGGACAAATGAGGAGCAAAGAGGTACATTGCTCCAAATCAGGGACAGTTAGGAGCTATGCTGGTGGGGATAGGAGCGCTGTTATGAGAGCATGTATTTTAGTTGTAATTGCCTATGGATATCCTGTACTGTGTAATATTTTTTATTGGGCTCTGTGTAGTCCCCATGACCTGTACTAAAATCCAAAATTTGACAGGTGATGCCAAAAAAGGGATACTAGTTTCAGTGACATATGTATAAATAATCAATCTGCGCAATCCAATACTATATCAATGAAATGTATTTAAAACGTTGCTAGATAACGCTCATTGAACCAAGTGATTCAAACCTTAATGAGCTAATATATACAACAGAATGTTGTAGCACAACAAAAAATAACCACAATATAATAAAAGTGCAAACCATTGCGCAAAAATGGCACTATAGGCAGTGCTAACCATGAATTGCGTGTCTGTCATATACAATTACAGGATCCTTAGATGCAGAGATAATCGCGGGATGGCGCCATATACGTGAAAATGTCATCCTATATGTACGTTACGGCCAAACCTTGGGACTCCCTCAGTAGAAATACTATACCTTTTTCTAAATGTGAAGTTTTAAATGGAGAGCACTGGATCTGTGTGCTTTTTCTTCCTGCATGTATGCTGTGGGGTTTGGAAATCTAATAATCATTCTATCCGAGTAAGAGGGATTTAAAGCAGCAGCAGTTTGTCTTCATCCCCAGGGAGGAAAAAAACACGTGGTGAGACCTACTGGTTATGCAGGGGTCACTGCAGTGAGGTGAGAGGCTAATCTACAAGAGTAGAGGAATCACATTTTGCATTACATGTCATATTAGTGATTGGAGTGGATTCAAATTGGATATCGTTTTCTTTTCCTTTTTATATTTTTGGATATACATTGGACTATTTTTTTGTACATACAGATATTTTTTGCACAATTGTTTGCACTTTTATCGTTTCCTTCTTTTATATTTCTGGATATACATTAGAATATATATATATATAAAAATATTTTTGCTTTGATTTTGTTTTGTACAAATTGTTTGCACTTTTATTATATTGTGGTTATTTTTTGTAAGTTGCGCTACATCATTCTGTTGTATATTTCAGTGACATATGCCAAATTAGAATTTTCCAGCACTTAAGTGAGATTTCCCCTTACTGGCATATCTGTAGGACAGGATGTAATGAGAAATATCCCAAATAGTTTACACAGAATGCAGTATGAACCTTTTTATTCCGAATTTATCGCAGGTGCTACACCAGTGCATTTCAAGGATCTCCCTATGGGGGTTATTTACTAAATCCACTTTGCACTACAAGTGCAAACTACAAATGCAAAGTGCACTTGGAAGTGCAGCCGCTGTAGATCCGAGGGGGATATGCAAGGAAAATAAAAAAAAAAATTGCATTTTAGCTTGCACATGATTGAATAATAAAATCAGCAGAGCTTCCACTCATTTCAGATCTACCCTCAGATTTACAGAGACTGCACTTCCAGGTGCACTTTGTAGTGCAGAGTGGATTTGCCTTTCGTAAATAACCCCCATTGTCTCCTTCATTAGAGCTAAAAACATGATGTGATGATAATATAAAATCTGTAAAGTGGAACTATAGGCAAAACTTTTTTTTTTTTTTCAATTTGAATCGAGCAAGGGAGGGTGATAACCCCCGTCAGATTTTTTTTCTTTGTCATCTGTATCCCATTGCGGAGCTTTTCCTTCACTTCCTGTACCATAGCCAAACAGGAAGTGGAAAGAAATCCTTGCAAATTATTAAATTAAAAATTGATAGTCAAATGTATTAAGATCTTGCAAAATTATCTCAATAGTGTTTTTAATACAAGTAGTGTTTAAATAAACTATTCAGTTTAATGAATTTACAGTATATCATATCATGTTTTTTTCCCTAATGAAAAGGATGACCTGTGGTTCCCGAAGCACATTGGATGTACCACCTGTTATATGTTTGGGATAAAAACTCTTTTATTGGAATACATCTTTGTAAAAAAATCTAATTTATTTTATAGTTAATCTGGTTTAAATCTTTTATTGGAACAAAATCTCTAACTTTGGAAGCGACACATCGATTTTCACACTCAAATACTGCATCTACAGTCCAAGGTGACTATTCCAGAAGTTCCTCAAGAGCAGCCTACTCATCACCTAGATGCATGCCCCATTGTGAGACCACCCTCAATTTACTACTTCAAGTAGTATGAACCTGACAGAGGTTCTAATCCTTGACATCATAAAACGTTCCACTTGATGGTAGCCATGGAACCATCCAGGCTGAATGTTTTTGTTCATCTATTGTTGTTTTAGAACTAAAGTTGGAACTAAAGTTGCCTATATGTGCTTTCCATTCCTCCTGCACTGAAATAAGCGGGCAGCTTTCAGCAATCTAAGTGTGCATGTCTATAAAAAGATGTTTTACAGGAAAGATTTCTCTTTGGTTAAATCACATCTGCATTTCCAACCACCATTGAAGTCTATGTCTAAAGGGAAAAAAATACTTTTATTTAACCGAAATTTTGGGGATTAAGCACAAAGATAATCAGAGATCGGTTAACAATCTCTAGTAGAATCACAAATTTAAACTTACCTGACCCTTGTAGGAACTTTGTAAGGTAATCCAATATACTCTGTGCAGATGACCATATATTATTTAAGGAGACCCTAGTAGAAGCTGATCATCATGATACAGTGTAATTACTACAGAAGGTTATCTGTAAAGATAATAAATGAACTGGTCAATTGGCAGCCACTGAATGCACAGTATGAGGTCTTTTTAAATAAGTAAAATAATTTTGCTGTTCCAGTACTTATAGTATAAAGTATACTTAAAACTAAAAAAATACTACGTTTTGAATAGAGTAATGCTGCGTACACACGATCTGAGTTTTCGTCGTAAAAATCTTGGATGGTTTTTCCGACGGAATTCTGCTCAAGCTTGGCATACACATGGTCACACAAAAGTTCTCGAAACTTTCAACCGTCAAGAACACCATGATGTACAACACTATGACAAGCCGAGAAAATGGAGTCCAATGCTTCCGAACATGCGTCGAATTGTTTCTGAGCATGCGTAGGAATTTTGCATGTCGGAAATTGCTACAGACGATCGGAATTTCCGATCGGAACTTTTCCCATTGGAAAAATAGAGAACCTGCTCTCAATCTTTTGCTGGCGGAAAGTCTGATGGAGCATGCACACGGTCGGAATTTCCAACCAAAAGCTCTCATCTGACTTTTGCTGGTGGGATGTCCGATCGTGTGTACGGGGCTTAAGAAATGGGTAAAACCTATTGCTGTCTGTGTCCCATTGAGGAAAATGTCCTTCCTTTACTGTTTAGAGAGATTATGGGAAGTGAGAAGAGATCCTACTAAAGCAGGGGGTTCCAAACTTTTCTGTACAGGGGCCAATGTCGTATATTTTACAAATATTCTCAGGCCCTAAAAAATCAAGTTTATAAATAATTGAATAAAATTGTAATAACTGAATTTGTTTTAATTTGAGTTTTTTGTAATCAATGTGATATTATTCAGAACCGAGAAATAACATCAATAAAACAAAGTAAAGGAACCCCAAATAAACTTGAGCCCATCAGAGTCCCACCTTACTTCAGGGTCCCCGTTAGGGAGACATGAAGGGTCTGTCTTATAAGGCAGGACTCTGATTTGGGGGAGACTTTGATGTAAATGGGACTTACATGATTGGTTGTTAGGACACAGACAGTCCTAGCAACCAGTAATGGTACAGTGAGCGCGCAGCCAGTGGAACCCACGCTGGAGAATGGAGGTTTGTTGTGGATGTTGGAGAGAAACAGAGACTGCTGGCCGTTGTGTGAGATGCCACTGACCCTAGCTGTGGGCCAGATAAAATCTTTCAGTGGGTCACATTTGATCCACAGACCACACTTAGAGCCCTTTGACACTAGGGTGGTAGTGGTAAAAGCGCTGCTAGTTTTAGCAGCGCTTTGGCACTGCTATTCGGGCAGGGGGCAGGGCGCTTTTAACCTCTTAGAAGGGGTTAAAAGGTTTAAAAGTGACTGTGTAGAGCTGCCGCCTAATCACTTTGCAGACGTTTCAGCAGTGCTGGCCATGCATTTCAATGGGCAGGGGCGGTGGAGAACTGGTGTATACACTGCTCGCAAACCGCCTCAAAGATGCTGCTTGCAGGACTTTTTCTAATGTCCTGCAAGTGCACCGCCCCAGTGTGAAAGCACTCAGGCTATCACACTGGGACTGCAGATGAGGTAGCTTCTTTGAGGCGCTTTAGGAGCGGTATATACACCGCTCCTAAAGTGCCCCTGCCCATTGAAATCAACAGGCAGCGCTGCCAAAGCACCTCGGCAGTGGCACTTTGCGTGCGCTTTTAATATTTTATTCGATCGCTAGCTGGAGTTAAAAGCCCCCCCCCCCCATCGGCTTAAAAGCACCTCTAAAATGATGGTAAAACGCCACTAAAATTAGTGGCGCTTTACCGGCGAGGCCCCCGCTCTGCCAGTGTGAAAGGGCTCTAACTAGTATTAAAAATGTTCCCCCACACTTTCTGCTGACTATACTGCCTAACGTGTGTAAAAAAAGATCTGTATCCTTTCCTATTTTTAGTCAGTAGGGCCATGCTTGACATTGGCTGTCAATTCTGGTCGTGATGACATCACCCATAGGTTCCCATGTCTCTCCTTCCTCTCCCCTGCAGCGACACAAGAGAGCCTTATCACGTGACTGGACTGGAGCGGACTTAAAATAGGTAAATATACACATCTTTTTTTACACAGCATAGGTAGCAGGAGGGGGGCAGGGAACATTTTAAGACTGTTATGCCGTGTACACACAACCGGACTTTTTGACGGACTAAGTCTGACAGTCTTCCCAACGGACTTTCGGCGGCGTTCCAGTGGACTTTCTGAATGAACAGACTTGGACACACACAATCACACCAAAGTCCGATGGATTTGAATGTGATGAAGTACGACCGAACTAGAATAAGGAAGTTCATAGTCAGTAGCCAATAGCTGCCCTAGCGTCGGTTTTTGTCCATCGGATTACCATACACGCGAACGGATTTCTCGGTCCGGTGTAGTTCCGGCGGGAAAATTTAAAACGTGTTCTATTTCTAAAGTCCACCAGATTTTTGGCAAGCAAAGGTCCAATAAAGCCCACACACATTCAAATTGTCTCATTCTGTCAGACCTTTGCTGTCAAAAGGTCTGGTCGTATGTATGAGGCATTCGATTGGAATTGAAGTCTTCACTGTGGCTATGGCGTCACCCAGCCATTGGCCAAACTGAAAACATTGCAGTGGGTACCTGCTGACTTTAACCTGTACAAGCAGTTGTAATATTTAGTGAAACAGTCCATATCTAGCACTGATGGCCTTTATATAAAAAAAAAAAAAAAAAAACGGTTAAAATATAGAACTGATGCTCTTTAAAGGTTAGCAGGTTTGTCACATTCAGCTGGAGTTGTTCTGTAATGCCGAAGACATTTCACTATGAATCCATGTGGCTTCTTCTCTTCAGCTAAAACGAGTGTCAGGAACATACCCCATCATTTCCACCAACACAGGTAACTCATTACCAGACATTTAAAGACACACGTGTAACTCTCATTCAGAACAGGTCCAGTCACATGTGGCTAACTACTACTATGTTTTCTGTGACCTGGATGAATAGGAACCTTTACAGACATAACGCTCCTTATGAGTTTTTAAGATGAATTTTATACTTCTCTTTCAGATTTCTTATTACTAATTCCAGTCATCTACACCCTACCCTTCTTATACAACAAAGATAACTTTGTAGTGAACAATTATATCTGAATAGCTAGGATCAAAAGGCAAGGGATTCTGCAAGTATGAACTCGAATTGTGACTGATGATCCCAACATTAAAGCAGGATTTAATCCACTGCAGGCTCCCGAAGCTCCTTCTATACTTGCCTGCATAGGATAGTTAGAGGCAGAGTACAAATGTTTATCATAGATGATTTCTTTTAAGAGAAATAAGAAAAGATTTGGATCGTTTTTGGGATAGTACGATATGGTTATGACTTCGGGCAGATTTGCATTGCTGTTTGCGTGCCCACTTTGGGGATTTCACTTCCTGTTCCAGAGACACAGCAGGAAGTGAGATAAAATCCCACATTGGACTGTTCCAGGGACATATGTAATATGTCAGATTTCTGCTCTTTTTTCTAATTTGGGCCTTGAGACAAAAGTCACCAATAAAGAGTGAATCACCCCAATGAAGACACAGCAATAAAAAAAAAGTAAGGATTAATAATTAACCACTGATAGGTGCCACTGATGGCAGTGATGGGCACTGATGGGTGGCAGTGATGGTCACTGATCGGCACTGGTAGGTTACACTGAAAGGCAGCACTGCTAGGTGGCACTGATGAGACACGGATTGGCACCACTTGTAAGCATTGATTGGTGGCACTCATGGGAATTGATTGGTGGGCACTGTGGGCACTGACAGGTGGCAATGGCAGGTGGAACTGGCAGGGGGTACTGATTGGCGAAGAGGAGGAGGCAGATGTGCCTCCTTTCTCTTCGGGACCGATGTCACTTGAACATAAATAATAAACAGTAACAGCAGCTGTGCGCAATGTCCAGACACCGAACAAATACAAATAAAAAAACAATAGTGCAGCGCTAAGTAATTAATTCACCAAAAGTATTGTTTAAACCTAAAAAGTCCATATAAACACAGTCTCATATAAAGATATATATATATATATATATATATATATATATATATATATATATATATATATATATATATATATATATATATATATATATAATGTACTATAGGTACAGAGCAATCAAGATGAAAAGTCCCACGTGTCGTGAAAGTGGTAAAAAAAAATATCAGAATGTATTACCATTTAGGCTGATTTGTTTAAGAATGTATTTATTTATTAAATTTTTAATTTTTTTAATAAATCAGCCTAAACGGTATTACGTTATGTCGGTTACCTTTTCATTTTCTTGCCTGGTGATATGAGTTCATCCCAGTGGGGTAATCACACACGAAGGGCTACATCCATCCATTAATTTCCTTGGTGCCACTTACCTGGACACAGGGGAGGATATTCCAGTGATCCGGATCTCTGGCATCGTGTATTGTAAAGGCGTATTTGACCACTCGTATTAGGGGGTCACACTTCCTATGGTAAGCGCGGTTTGAAATCACTGGCTGGTGACACCTGCTTTTTTTTCACCATTTTCACGGCATGTGGGACTTCTCATCTTGATTGCTCCGAAGTACCTACCTACTGGACTGTGTTTATATGGAATTTTTAGGTTTAAAGGGGTTGTAAACCCTGATGTGTTTCACCTTAATGCCCCCCCATTTTACTTACCTGAGCCCCTTCATTCACTCGGCAGAGACACACTCTCCCTCCCTGCATGGGGTTCCGGCCCTTGATTGGATAGATTAATAGAAGCGCAGCCATTGGCTCACGCTGCTGTCAATCAAATCCAATGATGCGGGCTCCGGGGGGGGGTGTGGCTGAGTCCGGCATTCATGTCTATGGATGCAAATGCTGGACTCGGGAGCATGCAGGGCTCGAGTCCTGCGGGAACGGCGTCCCTGCACTTTTTTTCACAGCAGGAACGCCGTTCCCTTTGCAGGACTAGAGTCGCCCGAGCTGAACCCACACTAAGCGGCGATGCCCAGCCTCGCTGCATAGTGAAGGACAGCGTCCTCCCCTCCCTCGGTCCTCCAGCAGCCGTGGCTATACTATACAGGACCACGCCTGCTAATCTGCAGCGCTAGATCCCCACTGCAATACTGTCATTGGCTGCTAGAACTGCAATTGGCCTAACAACCAATGACGTCACCTGTGCTCCCCCCCCTCATCAGCAAGTTCCTCTGCCCGGCTTTTGCCCCCCTGCAGCATGCTCCTTCATCAAGGACTTATCCAGGTACACGTTTTTCTACTTTGTGATGGCTCAGTCACACCTCTGATGGGGAACTCTGGGGACACTCTGAAGGGGGGGGGCTCTCTGATGGAGATACCTGCTCTCTGATGGGGGGCACTCTGATGTGAACACCTACTCACTGGTGGAAGGAATAGTCCCCCATCATTGGTGTCAGTGGGAGGAATCGAAGGAGGGAAAGATCATCACCCATTGTGGTGATTATTCTGTTAGTTTGACAAGTTAACTTATTTTGTTTTTGTAAACTGCCACTTTACAATAAATGTTGCACTGTATTTTCTGTGAAATATATATGCATATGAGCTTATCATTTATTTATTTTTTTGGTGGGGGAGTGGATCTTGGGTGGGAGTTCCAACACTTTTTTCCCCAGGACTTGACCGCTGGGTGCGTGCCCGCAAGGTAACCCCCTGGAAGTGTGCTTCTAGTAGGGGGTTAATCGATGCAGGGAGGATCCGCGAGAGCCGCTGGGGGAACCCCAGAAGATGGTGATCGGGGCCACTCTGTGCAAAACAAGCTGCGCAGTGGAGGTAAGTATGATATGTTTGTTATTTAAAAAAGAAAAAAATTGGCGTCCTTTTTTTCCCACAAATAGAGCTTTCATTTGGTGGTATTTGATCACCTCTGTGGTTTTTATTTTTTGCGCTATAAACAAAAATAGAGCGACAATTTTGAAAAAAATGCAATATTTTTTACTTTTTTCTATGATAAATATCCCCCAAAAATATATAAAAACCCATTTTTTTCCTTAGTTTAGGCCGATACGTATTCTTTTACATATTTTTGGTAAAAAAAAAGTGCAATTAGCGATTATTGATTGGTTTTCACAAGTTATAGCGGTTACAAAATAGGGGATAGTTTTATAGCATTTTTATATAAAAAAAATTTTTTTACTAGTAATGGCGGCGATCAGCGATTTTTATTCTGACTGCTACTTTATGGCGGAGACATCGGACATTTTTGACACATTTTTGGGACCATTGTCATTTATACAGCAATCAGTGCTATTTAAATACACTGATTCCTGTGTAAATGACACTGGCAGCAAGGAGTTAACCACTAGGGGGTGGGGAGGGGTTAAGTGTGTGTGTGTGTTTTTTCGCGTGGCTTGGCATCTGACGTCACTGATCATCTTTCCCTATAACAGGGAACAGACGATCAGTGACAGGCTCAGTAAGAAGCATGGGGAGAGGTTTGTTTACACAGACCTCTCCTCGTTCTTCAGCTCTGTGACCCGATCGTGGGACACCAGCAGCAATCGGGTCCGTTGGTCCCGCGGCCACGGAGCTCAGGACCGAGTCGGGAGCCCGCCGCCGCCGTGCTTGTGCCCAGCCGTGCCATTCTGCCGACGTATATGTGCAGGAGGCGGTCCTTAAGCGGTTAATTAGCGTTGCACTATTGGTTTTGTATATGTAGTGCAAGGGCCTGCCTGATTGTATACAAATTGAAAGTGTTCAGTTTTGACCTCCTATTATATGGTTTTGGTAAATCTAAAGGAAAATTGTACAAGAAAATTGTATCATGTATGACCACCCTTGCGAAATCTAACAATAAAGAGAAAACCAGCACTTCTGGAAGTAGAATATAAAGCAGGATTTACTAAAGTTCCATAACTTTTTTGCTGACAAGGGACATCGGCAAGTCCTGCTTCTGAATCTACCTCTCGGTGTGCTGGTATTCTCTTCATTGCAGCAATAAAAACCTGGCAGAGGCTCCATCCCTTCCCTACTCTTCCTACAATGTTGTTGTATAGCGTGGAAGTAAATATGTTTCTGTCTTCCATACACAAGAACATTGACATTATTTTAGTGTCATCAGTTGAGGAGTGTAGTACACAAGTCGGTTTATATATACTCTGTTAAATCAGCATTTACACCCAGGAAATAATATGTTTCCGGTGTCAATGCCTGGGTCTTCACTTACACGCTAGTAACATGAGAAATGTGCCCATAATCCAATATTGTGCTGTGAAACAAGGTCAGGCAGTGCTGTGCTACACCGCTCTGGAGTCTGGGCAGCATGTCTGAGAAAATCCGGCATGATCCCCTCAAGCTGTAACAGGAGGGGTTATCTGTTAATCCCACTTTTGGGGATGGTGTATTAACTTCCTGACCAGCTTTTACATTTCTTGTCTATAAAGTTTACTTTGTTTCTGGATTAACAGAAAAAAAAAAAAACGAATTTCAACAATTATGTTATAGTGTACAATATTCCAGTGTTCTTCTAAAAATGAAAACTAATAAATGGAAGGAATATAGGTAAAATATTGCTGTCATTTCCAACTCTAATCATTTTTGCACTGAACAGCATTTTGCTGTGAGGTTCGGTCATTGGGATATGATGGAAGTTAATGAAAGCGGTTATATTAAGCAGAACTGCAGTCAATATAACAAGATAAAAATAATTAGCCCATTTAAAGATGAATTAACAAGGACATCTCTTGCTGCAATATACACCTTCAATCTGGAGATTTCTCCTGCATTTTTTACCATTAGATATTCTCGGTCTGATAGTCAACAATATTCAACCCACTTCCCGTGAGCTCAGGTCCTTGTCCCTCCCCAGCCTGTGACTGGACAGTGAAAGGAGAAGCAGCATTGTGACAGGCTCATCTGTCACTCTACTTTCTCCTCCTATCAGCATGCTCATTGTCAGCACATGACATGATTGGATTGTGTGCTGCTACTTCCTCTCACACTCCAACCCCTGCTGTGCAGAAACTGCAAAAGGGTGAAACCAGGTCAAAAGAAGGTGCTTACGCTGCTTGCATTTTATCATCTAAGGATGAATAAATTATTACAGATCTGCATTAATTCGTTTTTTTGTGTTTTTTTTTCTTTCTTTTATCTGCCTACAGTTCAGCTTTAAGAGGAAAAGTGTTAAGATATTCTCTGTAGTTATGTTTAGGACTAAAAACGACAAATTTAAACAGGTATATATGAAATATTGCATACCAATAGTTTACCTTTCCCATAATTGCCAGGAGGTGGTGTACTTGAGGCTGCCCTTCTATTTCGGTCATATAGCTACCATACTGCTATGCTGTGCAAAGTCTGAATAGCCTGTATTATTTCCTGCTATTCACAACACGCAGGAGCTGATTTACTTAGCCTGTATTCATACCAAAGCTCTTCGGTAATGTTGCGCATGTTCATTCTAAGCAGTACCCCAACACACCTGCATTGCAGTGCCATGAATGTACCGTATTGCAGGGGAAACATACACCATTTGAGACAAACAGTACTGTGAAAAAGTTTTGAGGCAGGTGTGAAAAAATACTGTAAATTCAGAATGTTTTCAGAAATAGAAGTGTTAAAGTGGTAGTAAACTCTCTATTTTTGTTTTTACCTACAGGTAAGCTTATAAAAAAGCTTACCTGTAGGTAAAAGGAATGTCTCCTAAGGCCCCTTTCACACTGGGGGCAGTGGGTGCGTCGGCTATTTTTAGTGCCGCTTTACCATTAATTTTGCGGTACTATGCGGCCGCTAGTGGGGCACTTTTACACTCCACTAGCGGCCGAGAAATGGTTAAAACCACCGCAAATCACTGCTGCAGCAGAGCTATGCCGGCAGTATAGCCGCTCTGTTCAATGGGCAGGAGCCGTTTAGGATCAGTGACCGCGCCAAAGATGCTGCTAGCAGGACTTTTTTTTTATGTTTTATTGAAAGACAAAACAGCATTATGGTCTCACTTACATAAGAAAATTGCATTCAGGCACATTCACTAATCATTCAAAAGTTTTAACACAATCTATGGCTCTAAGTTTGGGTTTCTGGGTCGTACAGTGTCAGAGTCAGCCCGTCCTCTTCAGCCAGGGTTTTCGTACAGCATGCTAACTACTCGATATCTACCCATCTTCCTAAACTGCATGTCTGAAGGGTGAACCAAATTGGGGAGGGGGGGGGGGGGGTAGGGTCAGTGTTAGTAATTACATATGTAAGAGTAGGTCCGGACTACAGCTCCAACCATATTCAACGATTTGCATCAATCCACCCTGGCCATATTTTGTCAAATTTTGCAGGGCATTGTCTGCTCTCGTAAGTAAGCCTATAAAAGGGCAGTACTGTGTTAATAGAAAGGCACCAGGACTCTCGGCTGGGTGGATCGACTGACTACCATCTAAGGATAATTTCTCTTCTGGCATAAAACAGGGAGAATGTCACCCTGGACCTCCTCCAAGTAACTCAGAAGGAGGGTCACGGGGTCTAGCGGGACCAAGGTTCCGGACACCTCGCTCAAGTTGTCAGCTATTTTCTTCCAGTAGGGTAGGATCTTGGGGCATGACCACACCATATGCCAGAATGAGCCTATTTCTTGACTACATCTGGGGCAGAGTGGGTCTCTTTGGGCGAATATCCGGGCTAATCTTTGCGGGGTGAAGTAGGCCCTATGTAAGAATTTGAGCTGTATAAATCTGTCCCTTGCAGCTATCAGTGATGGAATGTATGTAGAGACACAGTCCTCCCACGTCTCGTCATCTAGGGTGTGTATGTAAGTCTTCCACTTGTCAGCAGGACTTTTTTTACCGTCCTGGAGTGGTGCGCTAGCAGTGTGCATTTGTCAAAACAGGCAGTAGATAAGGCCTTCTTTTACAGCTCTGCCTTATTTAATTTACTGTTGTGACAGGGTCCCTTTAAAAACCTTGCAGATGTTTCACCCTACCCCATTCTATCCAGAACTAACAAAAAGAAAAATTATAATTATTATACAGGATTTATATAGGGAGGTACAACAGTTACAATGCGATACAATACAAGAGGGTTGAGAGGGCTCTGCTCATAAGAGCTTACGATCTAATAGGGTAAGGAATTGCATTTTAAATTTGTCATATGCAAATTCAGTATTAGCTAGGTATATTTCTGTATACCTAGCAGTGTTGCCAACCCCCCGAAGTGAAATTTACTGGCAGAACGCCAAAACTTACAAATGGCACCATTTTATTACTGGCAAAAAATTATTAAATTGACTGACGGATCCACATTCTTTACTGGCACTGCAAAAAAGTACCTAAAATGACTGTTTTTTAGCGCTAAATAGTGCTGGTATCAATATTTGAACTATAAACACATAGCTAGGTCTATTAGCAATGTGTTTAAGTTAACCAAAAGTCAAAAAACATATTTCTCAATTTACATGAAGGTCAGGATACTATAACCCAGCCAACACAGGGTTCTCCTTTACATCGGAGTCTGCAGGATGATGACCAGAGACCACCTTCTGCAGAGTGAATACACTAAGGTAAGGGGGGATTACTAATATAGGGGGAACCTTTATATCAGTGCCCCTTACATTATTATATTCACTCCCCCCTTACATCAGTGACCCCCCTCAGGTGCATCGTGCAGGGCTCAGTCAGACGGCTCCAGTTTGGTGGCTCTGGTTTTATTCTATAGTCTCCTCTTCACAGTAAAGACATGTCTGTCTCTTCCCATAACCCCCATCCCGGCAGTCGCTCCCAATCTTGACTCCTTTCTAGGATCCCCTCAGAGACTGCAGACGTGATAAAACACAAGAGATGGTCAGAGGCTGTGGACATGATACAGGAAGTGGACAGAGGCTGCAGACACGATACAGGAGGTGGACAGAGGCTGCAGACACAATACAGGAGGTGGAAAGAGGCTACAGACATGATACAGGAGGTAGACAAAGGCTGCTGACATACTACAGGAGGTGGACAAAGGCTGCAGACATACTACAGGAGGTGGACAGAGGCTGCGGACATACTACAGGAGGTGGACAGAGGCTGCGGACATTCTACAGGAGGTGGACAGAGGCTGCGGACATACTACAAGAGGTGGACAGAGGCTGCGGACATACTACAGGAGGTGGACAGAGGCTGCGGACATACTACAGGAGGTGCACAGAGGCTGCGGACATACTACAGGAGGTGGACAGAGGCTGTGGACATACTACAGGTGGTGGACAGAGGCTGCGGGCTTACTACAAAAGGTGGACAGAGGCTGCAGACATACTACAGGAGGTGGACAGAGGCTGCTGACATACTATAGAAGGTGGACAGAGGCTGTGGGCATACTACAGGAGCTGGACAGAGGCCGCGGACATACTACAGGAGATGGACAGAGGCTTTGGACATACTGCAGGAGATGCACAGAGGCTGCGGACATACTACAGGAGGTGCACAGAGGCTGCAGACATACTACAGGAGGTGCACAGAGGCTGCAGACATACTACAGGAGGTGCACAGAGGCTGCAGACATACTACAGGAGGTGGACAGAGGCTGGGGACATGATAGTTTCCTCCTCACCCCCTCACAGTAGCCTCCTCCTCTGTCCACCATCATATTACTTCTCCACATCATCATTGTGCTGTGTCCTCCTGCCGTAAATCTACAGGCAGTTGGCAACACTGATACATAGACTGCATTAAACTGTATTTTTTTTATTGACACAGAGGACACCTACCATTTATAAGGGTGACAATTGATATTAAATGTTTCTGCAAGTTCTAGAAGGTATTACATAACAGTTACAGCCAGTGTTATAACCCAAGCCAGGTGCCATACTGTCCCGGTGATTCCTCAGGGTGTATTTAATTTCCTGCTGAAAGAATTGTTAAGTAATCAGCAGATACAGCTGCATTGATGACAGAGCCTTGGGGAATGAGTAAAGCTTCATCAGATTGCATAGAAAGTTAACTCTGGAATTTGGGATCCAATCATTCTCCGGCACCTTTTATTGTTTTAGCTCAACAAACTCTTTCCTCTTGAAGCTCAAAGGAAAATAATGTCAGACATCTCCATTAAATTTACATAATGGAAGTGAGGATTTTAATCTGCATAGGCATCCGCTATTAATTACAGCGGCACACAATGATTAGCCACCACAGCCTCACACAGAATAGTCTTTTAGATGGTAGCAACCTATTGTGCACTGAGCTCAGCTTGTTATGTACATCAGAAGAACAAAGGCTTGTATAATAAGGCAAAGAGCCAATTGCATGAAATATTAGCAATCAGGATGACAGTGCATGTAAAGCCCAAACTTTTTTGAGTCTTTCAGACAGGCGGTCAGGGGCCAGTAAAAATTGATAAAATAGCAGCTGGACGGGGCCGTTTACATGCTGTGGTGGTTTGCTTTACATCCAGCATTTTTAAAATTTGATAAGAAACCTGCACATTGAGTTCAATTGGGCTGCACTGCAACCGTATGAAATGCACGCAATTGTAGTGTGGCATTATAGGGT
Organism: Lithobates pipiens; assembly: GCF_037356315.1. Classification (NCBI taxonomy): domain Eukaryota; kingdom Metazoa; phylum Chordata; class Amphibia; order Anura; family Ranidae; genus Lithobates; species Lithobates pipiens. Next base: position 353,515,073 of record NW_027507764.1, on the reverse strand, counting down.
TAAATCAGGTAGTGAGGAGGGGATATATCCCCCTCCTCAACACCAGTGAAATGCCCACTGAAAAGTGATCTGAATTTGGACCACACTTTGCTGCTAGCGTGAAAGAGCCCTAAGGCTGGTTTCACACTTGTGCAGCTCTGCGAGCAGCGTTTTGCATTTCATTTGAATGGGCTGCTGTGCCTCCTGAAAACACAGGAAAAAGGTCCTTACTCCATTTTTCAAAATGCTGCCCACACAAAACCTGCAAGTGCAGTGCCGTTACCAGTGCATGGAGGTCCCATTAAGATTAATGGCAACCCCCTGCATCTCCTGAGCGGCAGCTTGTTTTTTGTGCGTGTGGTTGCGGCTATGAGAACAGAAGCGGTTTCCGAAGCAGCAATCACCTGCACAGGAACCTAGTTTAGCTTTACTTATGCCACGTACACACGATCGAATTGTCCGGCGGAATTGGTCCGGCAAACAATCTGCCGGACTTTATAACGAATGGACTTGGCCACACACGGACGCTCCGAAAGTCCGGCGATTTCTAACGCGATGACGTACAGCACGTACGACGGGACTAGAAAAAGGAAGTTCAATAGCCAGTAGCCAATAGCGTCCTTCTCGTACTTGCTTCAGAGCATGCGTCATTCTTAGCCCTTGTACACACGGTCTGAGATTCCGACAACCAAATCCGTCGGATTTTGTCCGACGGATTTTGTCCGAAACTGTTGTATACACACGGTCGGACAAAGTTGTGGGAAAATCCGACGTGATGTCGTTATTTCGTTACGACGGGACTATGTTCACGCTAGTAGCCAATAGCTTTGGTGTAGGAATTTGATCTGAGCATGCGTGGCACTTTGTCCGATCGGAATTCTCTACACATGATCGGAGTATGTCCGATCGGAGCATTTTGTCGGAAAATATTTCCGGCAAGTTGGAAAAGTTAGTCCGATGGATATACCGACGGAAACAGTCCGATGCAGACCACACACAGTCGGAATATCCGACAAAACGCTCCGATTGGACACATTCGGACGGAATCTCCGACCGTGTGTACAAGGGCTTAGTCCGCCAGACTAGCACAGACGAACGGATTGTCCGCTGAAAGCCAAGTCCAGCGGACAAATTTTGAGTCAAAACGACTTTCTAAGTCCACCGGACTTTACAATGAAAAAGTCCGCTGGAGCCCACACACGATCGAATTGTCCGGCGTACTGTGGTCCGGCGGACCAAGTCCACCGGACAATTCGATCGTGTGTACGCGGCATTATAGTTTTGGATGGAGTGTGAAAGGGTTAGACTTGACCCATTAGGTTTTTATTTCTGTTCTGTGAGTGAAAAAAGCCAATTTAATTATATATATATATATATATATATATATATATATATATATATATATATATATATATATATATATATATATATATATATACACAGTATAGGTGTATGGTCTGACAGTGGTCCAGTTCAGCCATTTTTGAATTATTTGTTCATTTATTTGATGGGGAATTTTACACCACATCATTTTAGTTTCAAGGTCATGTCTAGCTTTATTTTATTCAAATTTTGTGATGTAATATCTAAGATTAGTCAGTTACTACAATCAGGCCACTTTCTGTAAGTCCCCTTTCACGCGGCGATTCGATCAGGTCCGCTCACACCTACCACTATTCAATCCGATCTTGTCCGCCAAAACCTATGCCCCATCCGTCTGGCGGTTTGGATTGGGTGACATCGGATGGAAAGTACAGGTGGTCTGTTTCCATCCAATTGCCTCATAGACGAGAGCAGGCTGTGTCCATGTCCTCCCTGCATAGCGGAGCGGACACAGACCTGCCATCTGCCTGCTCACCAGGGATCAGCACTGAGCAAATGAATCCCGATTCACGGAGGTGCCCGTGTGAAAGGGCCCTTAAAGTTTGCAACTGTTCTTCAAGGTCACCCACTGACCACCAGATCTGGGCGTACAGCCAATTACTATTTTGTAAGTGATCAACTATCACTACTTTTTTCTCCATTTCATATGTATATTTCACTATTGCGAATTGGATGTGACTTTCTCCACATCCAGTTTGCATGTCAGGACATTTTGACCGGCTCTCAATGGAGCCGGTGCACAAATCTCTGGAGCAAATTGCACAGGCGTCCTGTACATCTTCTGGTCTGTTTCAGGTCCGAATTCAGCCAAAAATTTGCACCTAAAATGGTAAACAGGGATGCACCAGACCCGTGCTCTGAGCCAATTCCGTACTGTCGTGTGAACCCAGCCTTAAGGGCATTTTCACCTTTTCATGAAAAAAGAAAAGGCGAACGAACACCAAATATCCTGACCATAGCTCCAGACGTCAATGCACATAGCAGCCATGATGCTCTATGCTGCCGGTTTAGTGGCACGTCAATATACAGTCCTGGAATGAGTAGCCATCACAATGCTCACAATGGCAAGCACTTACTGGTCAGCATGAGCATGTGACCATGCTGACCAATGGGGAGCACTTCTTCTGGGACATCTTACTGAAATAAGAAGGCTCAGATGCACTTCTTATTGGTTATGCAGCATGATCATGTGTCTGTAATGACCAATGAGTACTTGCCATTGCAAGCATTTTGATGTATACTCTCTGGGGTTGTGTTTTGAGGTGTATGATGTACAGACTGCTACACCAGCAGCACAGGGCTTAGGCCCCTTTCACACTGGGGCATTTTTCAGGCGCAATAGCGCCTGAAAAAATCTTGCCCCTTTCACTCCAGTGTGAAAGCCTGAGGGCTTTCACACTGGAGTGGTACGCTAGCAGGACAGTGAAAAAAGTCCTGCTAGCCGCATCTTTGGTGCGGTGAAGGAGTGGTGTATTCACCGCTCCTACCCATTGAAATCAATGGGGCAGCGAGGCTATACCGCCGGCAAAGCGCTGCAGCGGCACTTTGCGGGCGGTTTTAACCCTTTTTTGGCGCTAGCAGGGGTTAAAACTGCCCCACTAGTGGCCGCATACCACCGTTAAAACGACGGTTAAGCCGAAGCCGCTCCCGCCCCAGTTTGAAAGGGGCCTCAATGGCTACTATATGCAATGAGGTCCAGGATATTTGAAGTTGGTTCACCTTTCCATTTTTCATGAAAAAGTGAACAGCTTGTATTCCACTCCAATGATCTAGGTGTCTGTCGGTTCTCTCTACTGCAGCAGCTATCAACAATGGGAACAACTAATCAACTGTTATAGTTTATAACTAGAGCCGGAATGGAAGGACAACTTCCAATGGAAACACCTGTTCTATTGATGATCTAAGAGAAGCTATCTTCCCCATTTAGAGAACAGGACACAGAAGACCATAAAACTGACATGGTTTTTAAACTACATCCTTCTCTTTTTAATTGGCTTCTAAATTGACTTCTCTTCCATATTGTAACTTTTCTCTCTGATCCCTTTAGGCAAAATGGAAGGTCTGCTGTTTTAAAAATTTTTTTTTTTAGAATTGACAATTATTTTTATTTTTTATTTGTTTTGAAAAAGAAAAACATTTTAATAACAAATACTGGACATCACATAACGCCAACAACAGACCAGTATAGAATAAAAACATAGGTCTAAAGGGGCTCATTAGTTACATCAGCAAGACATCTTCAAGTAGCGTTTACAGTATTTTGAACGGCCTAACTTTATGAACAATATCGTCAAACCAATCCCAGAGGGACCACTTAAAGCAAAACAGGGCCCAGGGATGAAGTCCAACTCTCAGCCTAGTGCTTTTGTAAAACATCCGAAGAACAACAGAAGAGGCTAAGGTCCTGAGCTCATCGTGCCTGGGGGGGGGGTTAGAGAGTGCTGGTATGACTCTCAACGAGAAATAGGGGAGCCTCACAGGGGATCCTCTTTCAATTGCCAAGACTCCCATACCTCGTTGTGACTTTCTACCACGTGGAAGGTCTGCTTTAATAATATTGCCCCTTGACTTTCTAGACATGTGGATGATGTTACCATGCCTCACCTAGAAAGCTGGTTGTGTATTCTTGCCAGATTTCAGTACACCAGCTTTCCTAGGAGGCAGCAGTGACGTTATACTTGCCTTCTGGAAGCAAAAGTAGCCAGGAACAATTTTTTTTTTTCTTAAATCTTTACATTTAAGGTGATAGTAAACCGCTGAAAAAAAAAAAAAAACCTGCAAGACAATAGCTTGATATGCTAGTATGCATTGCATACTAGCACATTATGAAATACTTACCTTAGATTGAAGCCCTGCAGCGGTGCCCAGTTACTGCTGAGGGAACCTACATGTTCCCACTGCATTTCTTCTGGGATCGTTGGCTCTGGCGCTGTGAGTGGCCAGAGCCGTGATGATGTCACTCCCACGCCTACGCGTGGGAGCCCTCCATTCTGGCAAATTCCGTCAGCATACACCAGACCTGCAGACCTCATGTGCTGCCGACGCATGCAGGGTCAATATCTCCTAAACCGTGCAGGTTTACAAGATATTCTTTTTACCTGCAGGTAAGCCTTCATATAGGCTTACCTGTAGGTAGAAAGCTTTAACTAGTATTTTAGAATGATTTTAGTTTAGGGCTGGGGGACTAACAGTCAAGAGAACTTTGTATTTTCAAAGCTGAACTCCTGGCAGGCAAATATAAAGAAAGCACAAATTAATGTAATTATGCATTAATTAAAAATAATCAAGGCATTGTTTGCACCAGTGCTATGTGATTTTTGATTGTCTTATCCAACAGATTTGAAGGAGAAGCTGCAAGTCAGCGCACCCAAAACCGCAGCATACAAGATTTTTCTACAGTGCCTTTATCTTTTGAGAAGGGGCCTTACAGACATAGATGGCTGTGCCCTGTATTTTGCTTGCATTACAAACCATAGCAAACTGAATCTGGTGTGAATGAGCTCCAAGGCTGCTTTTACATTTGAACTGAGCTTCTAGTCTTTTTTCAATTTTTTTTTTTTTTTTTTTTTGTACAGACATTTTATCTTTTTTTTTTTTTTTTTATTATTATTATTATTTTCAGCCAATAGCAAGCTAGTTACTTGAAAATAAACACATGCAATAAGGATGTTTCTATGCATTTTTTTGTCGTGCATATTTCAGTATTTTTTTTCGCACTCCCATTAAAGGGCCAAAAATGTCTGAAGCTCAAATGAAGATCATATGTTTTTAAGCTACAAGCCACAGGTGACACTACGCTCAGGTGTGAACAGGCACAAATGAAAACTCTGGTATTTTATACATTGAGTGTTTTGGAGCTTTGAGCTCAGGAGTGAATGCACCAAAGTGGTTCTAAAGGCAGAAGGTTTTTCTTCTGTCACTTTGTTTTTATTAAAGATAGGAAACAGCATTGATACATAACATACAGCTTGTCACAGAACTGAAATCCACAGTTTGGGGTGTAGAAGGGTCAGAATGCTGGGAGGATATCTGGGGTGTAGAGGGGCCACAATGCTGGGAGGATATCTGGGGTGTAGAGGGGCCATAGCACTGGGGAGGCATCAATCTAGCAGATTTATTATATGCACAGGACAGCTTTGTTACTTTATATATGTAGTATTGTCCCACTGTTTCTTTGCTGTACAGAATGATTGTTCATGTAGTTAATGCAGAGCTCCACCCAAAAGGGCAAGCTCTGCTTGTCTGCCTCCTACCTACTTGATGTTCGTTTACCTGCGCTGTCTTCATTGTATGGGGCCCCAGAGCATTACTTTGCCCAGGGGCCCATGATGCCATTAAAGCAGCCCTGAAGATCCCCAGAAATCCGCCCGCCAAATATTTAACCAAGTCCCAGACCACCAGGGTATGTGACAGGACTGGATTGAGTCCCTTCGGGTGAAGGGGGTATCCAATGGATAGTAGAGAGGAGAGCTAAAGGCAGAAGATTTTTCACCCTATTTTTCACTCTATGCATTAAGGTAAAAAAACATCCTGGGTGCGGCGCCCCCCCCCCAGAACCCCTTTTTATACTTTCTGAGCCCCATCTCGAACCAGCGATGTCCATGAGAGCAGCATCTCTCCTGGGTCTCTCTTGCCTCATACACTTATTGGTTAACACTCCAGTGAGCCAAAGAGGAGAGGGCAGGGGGTGGGGCTCGGGAGTGAGTCTGCTTGAGTCCCCCCATAGCAAGAGACTTACTGTTGGGGGCACTTGACAGGGAGGAGGAGCCAGGACCGCCGGTGGGGAACCCAAAAAAAAGAGGATCAGGGGTGATCTGTGCAAAACCATTGTATAACATGCTTGTTTTGTTTTGTTTTTTTATTAAAACCTTTAGAACCATTTTAAATGTGATTTTACACTCGGCAACAATAAACACCTGAAGTTATCCTAAAATTTGCCTCCTGCAATCCCCTGTACAGTAGGACTCTATTACGGTAGTTAGGTTTTGCTGCTTGTATATATGTTGACAATGATCACATTGGTAGTAGGAGAGAGCAGAAGGGTAACCTTATCAAAGCAGAGTGCTGCTGCTCCTTCACTGTCCAGACTGCGAATGTGTTCTTAGCAACGCTTTGTGCTGCTATAGTGCAGAACAAGAACCTAACTTTACTAAGAGCAGTGGCTGGATCACAAGACTGGCTGGGCAGAATTATTATGTATAAGTAAAATAGTTCCTATATACAGTATATATTTCAACTATGTACTGTATTTATCAGTTTTCCTGGGGTTTCCGGTTTAAATTCAGCCATTCCCACACAGGCCAGACTCAACCTATAAGAGAAACAGATGTCATTTCATGTCTACAAATCTACAAGTTAATTCTATAGAATACTGTTGTAGTAGCAGTGATGGATCTATATTCTGTACTGGCTTAAACCTCCCTAATCTTGGATGGACTGCTGCTCTACACAAGGATAAAGCAGGAAAGGGTTGAGCAGGATTACTTATAAAAGGATTGCATTGATCTGCTTCATAAGCATAACTCTTCTGTGGGTATAGAAACTACTGAAAGCCAATAAATTATGCAAAGCTAAAAGATTTGTGTGTAGTTTGCTTCACATCGTTCTAAAAACGATATCCATTTATACTTTATCCTGGATATAATGTGCAAATCAAGTGAAAATACTTGCTAGTATAAATGTTAGATTTTGATGGCCATTGCATGACCAATTAAAGAGGAAGTAAACCCATTAGGGTTTACTTCTTCTTTGTCTCCTTGCAAAGGTAAAGCATAATGGGCTACTATGCATTATTTTATTATGAAAAACGAGCCCACACACGATCGGATTGTCCGACGGACTGATTCCGTCGGACCTAGTCTGCCAGAAAGTGCGGTCGTGTGTACGCGGCATCAGAGATCCTATTGCCTATTTCTAGAAATCTTCCAGCTGCTGAACCTTGGCAGTTGATATTAGGGCTACAAACAAAAGCTTTAAACAAATTCCAAGGCTTCTAATCTCCAACCCCTGGTCCTGACCAACAAGCCATATTTTCTAGATTGCTGGGTAGAATCACAGCTTTATTAATAAATAGCTTAATAGGTTTATTTAGTAAAGAAATAGAGGCTGTTTACCTTGCAAAGTAAATGGTCACCTTAGAAAGTGGATGTTCATGTTAGTACATAAGATGAAACTGCAATGGCGTTAAAATACCCAATTATGTGCTATAAGCAATCCTGTTTTTTTTATTTTCCTGCACACGATTGGATATTCAAAGTGAACACAGCTTTACCGTATTTACGAACATTCGGTTTGGACAGTGAGCATTTCTGTCTTGCAGCACTGGGGTTCTTGGTCCAAATCCCAGTCAGAACACTTTCTGCATGTTCTCCCTGTGCTTGCATGGGTTTCCATCGGATTTTCTCTGATTTCCTTCCACACTCCGATATGCTGGTAGGATAATTGGCTCCTCTCCAAACTGGCTCTAGTATTTTGTATGTATTCATGTGAGATAGGGACTGTAGCTTGTAAGCTCAGTGAGGGCAGGGATTGATGGGAATATACAATATGTACAGCACTCCATGAATTGTTGGCTCTATATAAATACCTGCAATAAATATTTAAAGTAATTTTAAACCTTAACATTTTTTTTAAAACAATAAACAAGTTATACTTACCTGTTTTGTGTAATGGTTTTGCACAGAGCAGCCCGGATCCTCCTCTTCTGGGGTCTCCCGCCGGTGCTCCGGCCTCCTCCTCTTTGGTAAGTGGCTATCATGGGAAGCCGCTTCTCTGGGGGCATACTTACAGGCTTGATCCCAAGCCCTGCATTAAAACAGACAGCATGGCTTTCTCGTTATAGAAATTGATTGACAGCAACAGGAGCCAATGACTCCCGCTGCTATCACTCTGCTTTGTGAGGAGGGAGAGAGCAGAGAGAGCTGCTGCTCTCGAGCACAGCACTGGTTCGTGATCAGATTCAGGTTAAATATAAGGGGGGGGGGGGATCCTGGACACACAAGGTTTTTCTATTTGAACACAGAGAATGCAAACCTTAACCACTTAAGGACCGCCGTATTGCCATTGTACGTCATCGCAATGGCACAGGCAGGCACAAGCACGTACATGTACGTGCCTGCCTTCCAGCGGTGGGGGGTCCGATCGGACCCCCTCCCGCTGGATACGGCGGTCCGGTTCGCTTCAGGAGCGATCCGAGATGAGGGGATGGCCGTTGGTTTCTGGCCACCCCCTCTGGATCGCTCCTGGCCAATGAGAAGCTTCCTCCCACTGTGTATTGTATACACAGGAAGGAGGAAGTGATGTCATTCTCCTCGGGGCGGTCTTTTTGACCGGACTACGAGGAGAAGACTAAAAGTAAGTGCACCAAAACACTACTCTAACACATAGGTACACATAGGTACACCCCCCCCAATAAAGGTCCAGGGTAGCCCCCTACCCCCCCCCCCCAATAAAGGTTTAACCCCCTGATTGCCCCTAGAGTTAACCCTTTCACCCCCTTTTGCCAGTGTCACTAAGAAATCATTTTTCTGATCGCTGCATTAGTGTCACTAGTGCCGCTAGGTAGCTAGTTATTTTTTTAGGTTCACCGCCAGGTTTTTATAGCGCTAGGTACCCCAATATACTACCCAATAATGGTTTTAACCCCCTGATTGCCCCTAGTTAACCCTTTCACCCCCTTTTGACAGTGTCACTAAGCGATCGTTTTTCTGATCGCTGCATTAGTGTCACTAGTGTCGTTAGGTAGCTAGTTATTTTTTTAGGTTCACCGCCAGGTTTTTATAGCGTTAGGTACCCCCATATACTACCCAATAATGGTTTTAACCCCCTGATTGCCCCTAGTTAACCCTTTCACCAGCGATCACAGTATAAGTGTCACTGGTGACGCTGGTTAGCCAGTTAGTTATTTAGGTTCCCCGTCAGGTTTTTATATAGCGCCAGGGACCCCCATATACTACCTAATAAAAATTTGAACCCCCTGATTGCCCCTAGTTAACCATTTCACCACTGATCACCGTATAAGTGTTACGGGTGACTCTGGTATTTTGCTTTTTATAGCATCAGGGCACCCACCATTTATTACCCAATAAAGGTTTAACCCCCTGATCACCCGGCGGGTGATATCAATTAGGTTTTAGGGTCAGGGTCTGCGTCGCCCCAGGCAGCGCTAGGTTAGTGCCAGTACCGCTAACACCCACACGCAAAGCATAAACCTCCCGTAGTGGTATAGAATCTGAACAGATCAATATCTGATCTGATCAGATCTATACTAGCATCCCCAGCAGTTTAGGGTTCCAAAAAAACGCATTGTTAGCGGGATCAGCCCAGATACCTGCTAGCATCTGCGTTTTGCCCCTCTGCCCAGCCCACCCAAGTGCAGTATCGATCGATCACTGTCACTTACAAAACACTAAACACATAACTGCAGCGATCGCAGTGTCAGGCCTGATCCCTGCGATCGTTAACAGTTTTTGGTAGCATTTTATATTTAAACCCGGAAGGCAGTGCTTGGTTTTCGGGGTCCCGTACGTGGCTAGGCTCCCAAAAAGTCCCCCACATGTGGTATCCCCGTACTTGGAAGAAGCAGCAGAATTAATTTTGGGTTGTAATTTGACTTCTACCTATAGCATGTGTGAGCAATATATCATTTAGTGACAACTTTGTGCAAAAAAAAAAAAAAAAAATTGTAAAATTCCTGCAACTTGTGGCAAAATATAAAATATTTCATGGACTCAACATGCCTCTCAGTAAATAGCTTGGGGTGTCTACTTTAAAAAAGGGGGTCATTTGGGGGGGGGTTTTGTGTTATTTTGGCATTTTATGGCCTTCGAAACTGTGATAGGTAGTGAGGAGTGAAATCAAAAATTTGCACCCTTAGAAATCCTGAAGGCAGTGATTGGTTTTCGAGGTGGTGTCCGCGGCTAGACTCCCAAAAAGTCCCACATATGTGGTATCCCCGTACTCAGGAGAAGCAGCAGAATATATTTTGGGGTGCAATTCCACATATAACTATGGCATGTGTGAGCAATATATCATTTAGTCACAACTTTTTGTAAACTTTTTTTTTTTTTTTTTGTGTCATTATTCAATCACTTGGGACAAAAAAAAAATATTCAATGGGCTCAACATGCCTCTCCACAACTTCCTTGGGGTGTCTACTTTCCAAAATGGGGTCATTTGGGGGGGTTTTATGTTATTTTGGCATTTTATGGCCTTCGAAACTGTGATAGGTAGTGAGGAGTGAAATCAAAAATTTGCACCCTTAGAAATCCTGAAGGCAGTGATTGGTTTTCGGGGTGCCGTACGCAGCTAGACTCCCAAAAAGTCCCACATATGTGGTATCCCCGTACTCAGGAGAAGCAGCAGAATATATTTTGGGGTGCAATTCCACATATATCTATGGCATGTGTGAGCAATATATCATTTAGTGACAACTTTTTGTAAACTTTTTTTTTTTTGTGTGTCATTATTCAATCACTTGGGACAAAAAAAAAAATGTAATGGGCTCAACATGCCTCTCCACAACTTCCTTGGGGTGTCTACTTTCCAAAATGGGGTCATTTCGGGGGGGGGGGGGGGGGGTTTGTACTGCCCTGCCATTTTAGCACCTCAAGAAATGAGATAGGCAGTCGTAAATTAAAAGCTGTGTAAATTCCAGAAAATGTACTCTAGTTTGTAGATGCTATAACTTTTGCGCAAACCAATAAATATACGCTTATTGACATTTTCTTTACTAAAGACATGTGGCTGAATAAATTTTGCCCTAAATGTTTGACTAAAATTGAGTTTATTCGATTTTTCTTATAACAAAAAGTAGAAAATATCATTTTTTTCTCAAAAATTTCGGTCTTTTTCCATTTATATCGCAAAAAATAAAAATCGCAGAGGCAATCAAATACCATCAAAAGAAAGCTCTATTTGTGGGAAGAAAAGGACGCAAATTTCGTTTGGGTACAACATTGCATGACCGCGCAATTACCAGTTAAAGCAGTGCAGTGCGAAATTGTAAAAAGACCTCTGGTCCTTAGGCTGTTTATTGGTCCGGGGCTGAAGTGGTTAATGCTTTAAACCCACTTTAAGATAAACAGCCTCATTTTCTTCAGTAAATGAGCCCCACTGACTTTCAATGTATATATTATCTGCATTAATGTTATATAGATAGAAAAAAAAAAGTATAAAAGTTGTGTTCTCAGCTAAATAGTTTGAGTCACTGACTAAAATCGGCTAATTAGATTTCTCTTTTCAGATGCTCAGGAGATTCTATGCCCGTGTAGAAAGACTAATTTGTTTTAAATGAATACAGCTGTTTGGTTTTCCCATGTGTTAACTGTACTTTGTTAATTGCATAGCTCCCAACTGTCCCTGATTTGGAGGGACTGTCCCTAATTTGGAGCAATGACCCCCTGTCCCTCTTTCCCCCTCATTTGTCCCTCATTTTGGTCTGATCTATAGAGTTGTTTATAAAATGCACTTTTTATCTTTCAAAAATTGTTTCCCAGTGCTAAACCTTTCAGCTAATTTCTAAATTGCCGCATTTTTTACATTGTAAACGCCAATATAAAGGAATAGTAGTGGTAAAAAAAAAAGTCCCTTGTGGATTTAATTAACCTTTTTTTTTTTGGTTAATTCTCCTTTAAGAGGGTGTGGTAGGGGGTATGTCCTATGCCTACATACGTTTGCTAGTACCCCCGTTTCCACGAAAATAAGACCTAGCGTGATTGTCAGTGATGGCTGCAACATAAGCCCTACCCCCAAATAAGCGCTAGTTAAAGTCCTTGTAGGTCTTATTTTCAGGGTAGGGCTTATTTGCAGGGGTAGGGCTTATATTGCAGCCATCACCGACAATCACGCTAGGTCTTATTTTCGGGGAAACAAGGTAGGTGTCCCTCATTCTCATCTCAAAATGTTGGGAGGTATGGGAATTGGGTTTATCTCCATATTTTGATTTGTCTTTATTGTTTATGTCAAAGGTCACACTGAGCCATTATGTGTGTGTCCGTCAAAAAAAACAAAAACAAAAACAAAAAAAATGCTAATAAGCCTTTCTGACGAGGGTAAAACCTAAGGGCCGGTTCACACAGCGAGCCGCGGCGAGGCGTCTCCGACTTACCTCGCCGCGACTTGCGGGGAGCTCAGCGGCGACTTGCAGAGGACTTCTGCATAGAAGTCAATGCAAGTCGCCCCCGAAGTCGCCCCGAAGTAGTACAGGAACCTTTTTTCTGAGTCGGAGCGACTCGAGTCACTCCTCTCAGAACGGTTCCATAGTACTGAATGGGGGCGACTTGCGGGAGCGAGGCGAGGCGAGCCGTGTCGCCTCGCCTCGCGTCGCAGTGTGAACCGGCCCTAAGGAACACAGTTTTGAAACGTTGCCATGTGTTAGTAAACCCGTACATATAGTCTCAACTACTTAGTGTAGCCAGGTGGATTATACCTTGTTTTTTTGAAGGACAAATTGGACTTTCCTTTGGTGGTAAATGCTTATGGATTTCTCCTGATTTTTAAATATCACAGTAAAGCTGGTCCAATAATAGTAGAAAAAAAAAATCAGACTCTAAATTAATTTAGCTACCGGTATTTATTTCTTGCTATTACTATAATCAACCACCAAAGAACAACCCAAAATAAATTCTCCTGCTCCTGGCAATTGCAGCAATACCACATATCTTTATACCGTACCTGTATTAGGACCCAGAAATAATAGTTGGTATTTTTTCTCTTTTTTCTAATCCTGCCTAAAACACAGTAGGGGTTGATTTAGCAAAACTGGAGGGTGCAAAATCAGGTGCAGCTCTGCACAGAAACCAATCAGCTGCCAGGTTTTGTTGTCAAAACTTAACTGAACAGGCCAAAGTTAGAAGGTGATTGGCTACCATGCACAGCTGCATCAGATTTTGCACTCTCCAGTTTTAGTAAATCAACCTTACTGACACTAACTGACACTGATACCAATTTTAAAAATCTTTTTTTTTTTTTCTTTAAACCCTACCTAAATAACCATAACTTAACATTGACATAGAGCAAACCCACATCTAGCTGTTTTATCTTTATTTTCTAATTATGATTTCTTATACACTTTTGTTTGTGTTTTTTTCTCCTCTGGTATGGAGAAAAAGATATAATGGGGGTTATTTACAAAAGGCAAATCCACTTTTCACTTCAAGTGCACTTGGAAGTGCAGTCGCTCTAAATCTAAGGGGTAGATCTGAAATGAGGGGAAGCTCTGCTGATTTTATCATCCAATCATGTGCAAGCTAAAATGCTGTTTTTTTTTTTCCTTGCATGTCCCCCTCGTATCTACAGCGACTGCACTTCCAAGAGCACTTGCAGTGCAAAGTGGTTTTTCCTTCAGTAAATAACCCCCAATGTGTCTTTCTCCCCATTCAGAGGAGAAAAAAAATAAAATAAAAGACGGGGACAGGCTGTACAGTGACTGATTTCTGCGATAGCCGGTCAGAGGCTATCAGAGGCCTCCCAGTTCCCGATCGTTTGTAGGAGACCCAGGAATCTTGGTAAGAGCTCGGTCTCTGTGCTGGGGAGTACACTATCAGTACATGTACATGTACACATGTATGTGGGAAGAAGACCCACATGTTTACAGGGGGTGGCAAGGGGATAAGATAACAAGGCTCTCTTTATTATGCAGTTGCAAAACTGATCACATCCCTAGGGAAGACTTTTTGTTGGCTTTGCATACTCATTAAGGTCAGATATCGAGGGCTCATTCACTTCATAGCACACACATTAATGTGAACATAATGCACATACACTGGCATACAGTTTTTAAACTCAAGAAGCTCTATGCTGCTCTGCAATGCCTTATATGAGTTATAGAGCATTTGTATCACCATTTTTTCTACTGCATGCTTCCACCCTGCACTGCAGCATTTTTTACACGTTGCAGTGCATCGGAACCAGATATAAATGCTATCTGTTCTATTTTTTTGTTCTAGTCCACATCAAGGCAGCTCAGTTATGTGAACTGAAGCCAAAGGACAATAAGCTCTTGGTCTTTTTCTTGCATTGGGCAACTAAGAAAAATGCAACCCAATACTGCTGGTGTGAACAAGCCCAACATGATAGCCTGTGAGACATGTGCAGTCTGCAGTCTGCATGATAAGGGTAGAATGGGAAATGTGTTGACTACACAGTTAATGCTGTATATTTTTTTGCCTATAGGAACAGATAGAAAAGTCTCAGTGTAGGAACCTTAGAACAAAGCCCCCCAGTGGTGCACTGTCACCGCTGAAGGTGCTTCCATCTAAACCTGGTCTTCCTTCCGGGTTCGTTTCCTCCGGCCGTGCCACAATTATGTCTCTCCCATGCATGAGCGTGGGAGTCATGGAATGTGGCAAGGGGGCTTGGAAGGGACTACGCGGGTAAGCAGTCCCTTTAGAGCGCATGCGCTGGTGATTTTAGGCTGTGCAAGTTTAAGAGATATTCAGAAGTGAAATGTTAAACATTGAGGGGAATTTATCAAAACGGGAGCAGACAGAATGTGGGGCAGCTGTGCATTACAATCAATCAGCTTAAATCTTCAGCTTGTTCAGTTAACAATGAAAATGAAAGCTATGAGTTGAGTGGTTAATATGCGCAGCTGCTTCAGATTCTGGATGCTCCATATTTGAAAAATTCCCCTAAGTGTCTATAGTGCAGGGGTCAGGAGTACGTAACACACAGGCCACTTTAGGAGTACACTTAGGGTTGCCACCTATTCATCAAGCCACACCCTAACAATTTTAGCAGTCATTTTTATTTTTTTCTGCATTTAACACTATAGGATTGTAAAAGACCTGGAGCACCTTTGGGTTGCCCTAGAAGAGTAGTATTGCAGCCCATTTAGCATCCCGTGAGAAACAGTGTGTGGTCAAATTGCATTAATGGGAGACGTTTAAGAAACATAGTTAAATCAAACAGGGTCAGTCTGTCCCCCAGTACAGTTCCCCCTCCCCCAGGTCAGTCTTTACCCCAGTACATCCCCCCCAGGTCAGTCTGTCTTCCAGTATAATCCCTCTTTAGTCAATTTAGTCAATCTATCCCCCAGTACATCCTCCCCAGGTCCATCTGTCCTGCAGTATAATCCCCCCAGGTCAGTCTATACCCCAGTTAAAGCACCCCCCTACCAATATAATTAAAAACACTGGAAGCCAATCAGAGGGGAGAGGGGGATAGGAGGACTGGTGCTGCAGGGCTGCCACTGATGTGTCCGCATTTCAGGTGGACTGAAACCCAGACACAGGATCTAAAACCCGGACTGTGCGGGTGAATCCCAGACAACCCTAAATACAACTAGAATTACTCCCACTTCACAGTACAAATCAATCACCCCCCCCCCAGTACAGATCTCCCCTAACATCCCTGAATTCCTCCTCTCAGCCTACCCCCTCAGTACAGACACCCCCTTCTGTATACAGAAAATCCTGCCTCTTTCCCCAATCCCCCCCCCCTTCCCCAGTTAGAGACCCCTCAGTAAAGATTCCCCCCTTTCGTGTAGATCCCGCAGTACAGAAACTGCCGCCCCCTTCTCCAGTACAGACCCCCCCCCCCCCGTCCCACTATTCCCAACGCACACTTTGCTGAAGATGGCTCTTCAGTATTGATAGGTGCTGCAGTGACCACAGTCTGGGAACCATAGACACTCAATGCGAGGAAATGTCACCAGTACACCAAGGATTTCCTCAAATGGGTCCAAAGCTTTATTTTGTGGTCACATGGTACATACAAAGACAACGTTTCGGAGTCACGCAGGGCCCCTTCGTCAGGCAAGTGACATCCCACCCAGGCACAGACTCCTCAGTACAGACACCCATATCTCCTTCAGTATAGACCCCACATTACAGAAAACTCTACCCCCCTCTTCAGTACAGAATTCTCTGAGCCACTCTACCCCAACCCATGATCATATACAGTGGGTATTCAGAGTGAGGGGAATCCCGGAGTAGGGATGGAAAGTAATGAGTGAATCATGAGACGGAGATTTCCTCACACTCTGGGCTCCCACCACTGTAATGCCGCGTACACACGACCGACTAGGTCCAATGGACAATCCGATCGTGTGGGGGCTAATCCGATCGTTTTTCAAAAAAATCAGACGGACCTAGAAATAGAACATGTTTCAAATATGTCCGACGGACTCAATTCCTATCGGGAAAACCCTTTGTCTGTATGCTGGTCCGACGGACCAAATACGACTCAAGGGAAGCTATTGGCTACTGGCTATTGAACTTCCTTTTTTAGTCCCATCTTACGTCATCACGTTCCAAATGAACAGACTTTCAAACGAACTTAGTCCATTCATGTGTGGCCAAGTCCATTCGTTTGGAAAGTCCCTCGGAACTCCGCCGAAAGTCCGTCGGGAAGACCGTCGGTCCTAGTCTGCCGGAAAGTCCGGTCGTGTTTATGCGGCATTACTGAAGCAGCAGGTGTGCACTCCAAACATTTTCTTCTTTTGTATTTCACAGCGCTGTGGTGCAATGCAGTGCAACATAAAAAAATGTCAGGTGGCTGCAGCACCCCCAGAGAGTTCACATCTGGTGCGAACTGCCCCCCTAGAGAGTCCACATCTGGTGCGAACTGCCCCCCTAGAGAGTCCAGATCTGGTGCGAACTGCCCCCCTAGAGAGTACACATCTGGTGCGAACTGCCCCCCTAGAGAGTCCACATCTGGTGCGAACTGCCCCCCTAGAGAGTCCACATCTGGTGCAAACTGCCCGCCCAGACAGTCCACATCTGGTGCGAACTGCCCGCCCAGAGAGTCCACATCTGGTGCGAACTGCCCGCCCAGAGAGTCCACATCTGGTGCGAACTGCCCGCCCAGAGAGTCCACATCTGGTGCGAACTGCCCGCCCAGAGAGTCCACATCTGGTGTTAACTGCACCCCCAACACATCTCTTAAGTACACCACTGGCTCAGATGTTCCTAACCACCCTTTCAATAGATTGTTGATTCTAAAGAGAGTCATGAGTGTCAGAGTCTTTGAAATTCACCACCAGCTAAAAACATATCAACAGTAACAACTGTTTAAAAAGTTTGTCTCCTAGAAACAAATTTGAGGGTCCCCATTGCATCAGTTTTACCATAGTACGAGCAGACCATGTGGATAAAAAATGGCACATTGCCAGATAGGGCACCAATATAAACAAATCAATAAACCTTCCTGAATTGTTACAGAACAGATGGAAGTCCCTATAATAGGGTACCTGCATCTTTTTGGATACTGCTTATGTTACAATGATAGAAATGGGAACATTAAAGAAAACAGCGCACAACGTTCTAATTGTTTTGTCACCATTTATTTTAAAGATTCATTCCCAGCAACCATATAAAAAAAAAAAAGAGCTGAAATACACATTAGTAAATAGTTTTATCTGCCGAGGAGTTTGTAGTTCTGTCCATCCAGATTGAGATTCACACAGCTCAGCTCTGTCTGTCAGTGCAGCAGACCTGATTTTTCTCTGCTGCGGTTCACGAACGCTTATAGTTCCACTTGTCTTTCTCCCGTCCTATGATAGGGCAGTGAAAGGAAAAGCAGCAGACTGACGAGTTCATCTCTTTGTCACTCTGCTTTCTCCCCTATCAGCATGCTCATTGCACTGCCACGCTGCTGATTGGCTCCTTGTACTGCTTCCCCATACCCCATTGTGAGCTCAGTTGTACAGGGACGTTAAAAGACTGACACCAATCAAATGCAGGTATTTACACTTCTTGAAATTTAAAAAATATATATTTAATGAGGTATTAATGGATATGAAGCTGCATGGACTTGTGTCATTTATATCTGTCTGGAATTCAGCTGTATATACTATCAGATTTTCTGCTGATTTTTGTCTTCAGATTTACCAAAACCATGTAGTGCAAGGGCCTGCCTGATTGCATAGAAATTGCAACTCCTAAGGTTTGACCTCATATTATATGGTTACATTATTTTAGAGAAGATATTCCACAAATGGGAGTGTCATTAATAAATACAGATGTGAATGTTTTACCCCAATCATTTATTTTCTTATTTATATAATTTATTAACGTTACAACATATCCCCACCAATATCTTCTATCTAAATCATCATCTGTGCCTTCTGTTTGTATATTTAAATGGAATTTTTTTTCCCCCCCAGGAACACATACAGAGGCTAGACCAAGAAGTAAATGAATTTGTCGACTATTTGTTTGGGCCTAGGGGTAAGTAGATTTCAATTTAGTTTAATTACAAACAGAACGTAGAAACTCTAGATAAAACCCATTTATTTTCAATTCAGTAACTGCTATGCACAGTGTAAGGTATGTACAGCCCAACAATGATTTTTCCTATTTACACTGGTCTGTTAGGCCCCTTTTTATACGACGTGGACTCCAGTTAAATCAGCAGGGGATCCGATGATCCTCTGCTGATCAGAGCATAGCATGCGGATAAGAGGTAAAAATAAAGTAAAAAAAGCCTGAGAAATAAAACTAATACAGCCACCACATCTGAGGACTGACAAGCTCCATTATATTACCTAAAAATTTCCTTTTTGGGTTTAGATACACTCTAACCCTTTTACTGACACCGATGTACAGTATGTCAGAGGGTTTTACACACACTGCCAGCTCCTCCCTTTTTAACCTGTCTGATTGCATACAAATTTAAACTCTAACCACTTAAAGGGGTCGTAAACCCTCCTGTTTTTTCACCTTAATACATCTAATTCATTAAGGTGAAAAACCTTCTGTCATGCAGCAGCCCCCCAGATCCCCTGTTTTACTTACCTGAACCCGGTCATTCTCGGCCAGGGACGAGCACACCAGCTCTAGCTGGTGTCTCGTGTCCTGATTGAATAGATTGATAGCAGCGCAGTCATTGGCTGCCGCTGCTGTCAATCAAAACCAATGACATGGACGCCGGGGCCTCTGACAGTCCTGCTGTCTGTGTCAACAGACGCAGCAGCAGGACATGGGAGCGTGCCCGCACGGGTGTCCCAAAGTAGAGCACTTCTCTGACGGGGCACTCGAGAAGAGGAGGAGCCATGAGTGGCGCTGAGAGACCCCAAAAAAGGAGGATCAGGGCCACCAACTGCACAGAGGAGGTAAGTATGACATGTTTGTTATTTAACCACTTGCCGACCGTAGGGCGTCCATGGATGTCCTGGGTTTGTGGGGGTATATCTGAATGATGCCTGCAGGCATCATTCAGATATTGCCATTTTTAGCCAGCAATTCCCTACACCATAAGAATGATCATAGCAGCGTGTCAGCTGATTGATCATTCTTACGGGAAGCGAGAGGGGATGTCCCCCCCCCTTTCCGCCGCCCTCCGGTGCTTCTACCGACTCACCGCTGAGATTGGTGAGTCGGAGAACGGATCTGCCAGCCCCCGGATGTCCACCATAGAGATTTCTGGGGGGCCAGATGGTCGGAGTCTCTATGATCGTCGGAGGCCAGGCGTGATGTCATGCATTAAAAAAAACAGCCCGCCTTGGCTGGGAAGCCCGTGATTGTTTTTGCTTTTTTTTCATTTTAGCCTTCCCAGCCTAGAGGTGAGATGTAGGGTCTTATTGACCCCATATCTCACTGTAAAGAGATCCGATCATGCCATATTCCTATTACAAGGGATGTTTACATTCTTTGTAATAGGAATAAAAGTGATCCCATTTTTTTTTTTTAAAGTGTCAAATTTAAATTTTTAAAGTAAAATTAACAATATATATATTTTTTTTTAAAGTGCCCCTGTCCCCGTGTGCTCGCACGCAGAAGCAAACTCATGCGTAAGACCCACCCACATATGAAACCGGTGTTGAAACCACACATGTGAGGTGTTGCCGCGAATGTTAGAGTGAGAGCAATAATTCTAGCCATAGACATCCACTGAAACTCAAAACATGTAACCAGTAAATTTTAAAGCATTGCCTGTGAGGATTTTTAAGTACTGAAGTTTGGCGTCATTCCACGAGTGTGTGCAATTTTGAAGCATGACATGCTATTTACTTTAACTTTACGGTTTTGTTTTTTTCAAAAAAAGCGCGTTTGAAAAATTGCTGCGCAAATACAGTGCGACATAAAAAGTTGCAATGACCGCCATTGTATTCTCTAGGGTCTCTGCTAAAAAAAACATATATCATGTTTGGGAGTTCTCTGTAATTTTCTAGCAAAAAAATGATGATTTTTACATGTAGGAGTGAAGTGTCAGAATTGGTAAGTGGTTAAAAAAAACAAACGAGGGTTTAGTAACCCTTTAAGGACCGGGCCTATTTTTCAGACTTGGTATTTATAGGTTAAAATAATTTTTTCTTTTGCTAGAAAATCACTTAGAACCCCCAACCATTATATATATATTTCAACACTTTATGTCACACTGTATTTACACGTTTTTTTTTTCTTTGGGTGGGGGGGGGGGGGGGGGAATACACTTTTTTAAATTAAGCAGTAAAGTTAGCCCAATTGTTTTTATATTGTGAAAGATAATGTTACGCTGAGTAAATTGATCCCCAACATGTCACGCTTCAAAATTGCGCCCACTCGTGGTATGACGACAAACATTCACCCTTAAAAATCTTCATAGGCAAATTTAAAAAATTTGTACAGGTTACCAATTTTGAGTTACAGAGGAGATCTAGTGCTAGAATTATTGCTCTCGCTCTAACGATTGCGTGTTATTTGAACACCATTTTCATATGCGGGAGTGACTTACACATACATTCTCTTCTGCACGTGAGCTCAGTGGGACGGGCGTTTTAACATTTTTTTTTTTCTTATTTATTTTACTTTTTATTTTTACACTGTTCTTTCAAAAAAAAAAAAAATTGGATCACTTTCATTCACATTACAAGGAATGTAAACATCCCTTGTAATAGAAAACAAAAGCATGACAGGACCTCTTAAGTGTGAGATCTAGGGTCAAAAAGACCTCAGATCTCATATTTACACTAAAATGCAATAAAAAACTAGAATTATTTTTTTGTAACAACAAAAAAGTTCCTCTTTAAGACTGGAGGGCATGACATTTGATGTCGCTTCCGCCCTCCAGTGTTATGGAGCCGAGCGGGGGCCATCTTTCCCTTACTCAGCATTCAGTCTGTGAAGGGAGAGGACCTGATTGTCTCCGCCGCTACGGCAGAGATGTCTGGAGCACGGCGGGAGGCCATCTCCCGCCCTCTATAAAAGTGATCTTGTGGCGCATACGCCGCAGAGAACCATCCGCTCTTGAAGAGGATACTGGGGTTATGCCAGTTATCTGCTTCAAACAGCTGACGTACAATGACAGCGGGCAGCCCTTAAGTAGTTAAGGTTTGACCTCATATTATATGGTTTTGTTAAATCTTAAGGAAAAAAAATTGACATTAAATTGTATAGTGTGTATTCAGGTCTGTACATACGATACGAAAACCGGATGGAAAAATTTGTACGACGAGCTGTCTGCCGATTTTTGGATCGTTAGTATGGTACTTTCGACATCCAATTTCACTTTTTTTTTTTTTGTTAAATGCTGGATGTGCAGACTATAACACTTTTGTCAGATGTGAACTCAACGTCCGATTTTCGTTTCACTAATACGGTTTTCATCTGGAAAAAAAAAAAATCAGAAGAGCAAGACTACGCATGCTCGGAAACTAAAGAATACATACAAAACTATTCAACATATTACGTCACTTCTGACGTTGTATTCTGTCGTATGAAAATTTTCATATTGTTAGTTCACTTTCGACATGAGACTAGCATGCCACAAAAATCAAAGCGTGCGTACGAGGCTTAAGAGTCACACCAACATCAGGGGGCTGGATATAGAAGATGTTTGGAAGAGATTGATTGAATTCCACTGTTCAGATTTTCTGCTGCCTAATAGTGTATTCATTATTCATGAAGAGTGTGTGCTAGATGGATAAATACAATTCACTAGTAAATTTATTACAATTCCCAGAAATGACAACAGATACTTTTGGAATCTGGTCTGGAAATGCAATAATAAAAATATATTGTAAATGGTTTATCACAAATTTCATAATACCAAAACTTTCAGGGGAAGCACAGGGCTACAAAATAATTTGACTCAGTAGAAAGACTACACCTACATGCTGCTCCATAATAAATCTTTTACCAAACTATAAACAATTCCATAAGATGATTGTTATCTCAGTGATTGATGCTGATTATCATTTGTCAGTTCAGTGAAGACTGGTTAAAAATATGACCATGAAGCATCTCAACTCCTTCAATTCAATTCTATGATAACGCACTATAAACACATTGATGCGCGAATTTGCAGCTCGTTAGGTCTTGTTTACAAACAACGCCACCTGGATGTGTTTTAAATGTGTGTCAAATGAGCATAGTGCAGTTATGGCGAACCTTGGCACCCCAGATGTTTAGGAACTACATTTCCCACGATGCTCATGCACTCTGCGGTATAGTTGAGCATTATGGGAAATGTAGTTCCAAAACACCCGGGGTTCCAAGGTTCACCATCACTGGCATAGGGTGTTTAGGGAGTGTTTTTAGCATACAATAACCCTAATTTCACATCTATGTGGCTGCAGTGGATGCTCTTTTATGGCACGTTTTGCGGTGCATTTTGCATTTTCAAAGACATGTTTTTGGTGCTTTTTTGCATGCCGTTTTCATGGGTTTTGCTGTTTTTTTCCTCTTTACCAAACAAAAAAATGGCGTGGGGTCCCCCCAAAAAATTCATATCAGACACTTATCCGAGCATGCAGCCCAGCAGGTCAGGAAAGGGAGGGGAAGAGCAAGCGCTTTGTTGATGGGGACAATGGCCTATTCCCCACAACCCTGGCCTGTGGTTGTGGGGGTCTGCTAGCGGAGGGACTTATTGGAATCTGGAAGCCCCCCAAAGGGCCTGATCTGGATTGGGTGGGGGTGACCACGCTTTTTTTTACAGATTTTTCCTTTTTCTGGCAATTGTTGTTTTTACATTCAGCTGTCAGCGAGAAACCCCGCCGACAGATAATGATTCATCGGTTGTTAAGGACGCTGCTTCCGACCTCCCGGTCCACTACGTAATAACCAGCTATACTAATATATATATTGTTATGGACAAAAAAAAATCCCACAAAACTCAACACATGTAAAAACTTTCAAAAACACGGTTCCATTGAAGTCTATTACACACAAAATGCCATCTGCTGCGGGGGAAAAAAAGTCCCTGACACTTTCCATAAATGCATTGGCTGAAAAGTGAATAGGTGTTAACATGTACCATAGGAAAAATGAACTGTAGTGCGTTTGTGGTGCTCAAAGAATTTACTGGCCATCTGTTCTTAGAGCTGCCATTTGATCACAGCATGCCCACCATTCCCATAAATAAAATAAAAGCCAGACACCAATTATCTCTGTTATCCCTTATTAAAACTGCCCTGCCTTCTTGCTGGGCAGTTTTACACTGCTGTATCCTCTGTAGTATCTTAATTCTTGTCTCTGGTACATTTGGGCTTAGCCTTGCTCATTTAAATTGTGCAGCTGCTGGCCAATTTTAAACTGCTCTCTCATTTGCAGTCTCCTAATTATTGTGGTAAAACACTTATCTGTACCTTGGGTTCCTAGTACAGTTTGGCCAATTCTCCCTTATTACAAATGTGCTGCTGTTGGCTAATAGGGATGAGCCGAACACCCCCCGGTTCGGTTCGCACCAGAACTTTCGAACGGACCCCAAATTCGAACAAACTTTAGAACCCCATTGAAGTCTATGGGAATCGAACGTTCGAAATTAAAAGTGCTAATTTTAACGGCTAATATGCAAGATACTGTCCTAAAAAGGGTTTGGGGACCTGGCTCCTGCCCCAGGGTACATAGGTCAATGCCTAAAATCTTTTTAAAAATGGCCGTTTTGGCGGGAGCACTGATTTTAATGACGATTAAAGTGAAAAAAAAGTGAAATATTCCTTTAAATATGGTGCCTGGGGGGTGTCTGTAGTATGCCTGTGAAGTGCCACGTGTTTCCCGTGTTTAGAACAGTCCCTGCACAAAATGACATTAAACGGAAATAACATCATTGAAAACTGCTTGCGGTTTTAATGTTATATCTGGTTCCTGCAATATGGTTGAAAATCATTGAGAAAAATGGCATGGGTAGCCCTCCCTGCCCATTACCAGCCCCTTTGGGTCTTGTACGCATATTAAGGGGAACCCCGTACCCATATTAAAAAAAAGGAAATGCGTGTGGCCCCCAGGCCCTATATACTCAGAACAGCAGTATACAGGCGGTGCAAACAAGACAGGGACTATGTAGGTTTGTTGTGTTAAGTTGAATCTGTTTGTAATTTTCAACTGGTACATTTTTAAAGTGTAGCTCCAGTCAAAAAAACTATTTTTAAGCTTTTTGGAAAACATAGGGAAGGGCTATCACCCCTGTATAATTTGTTTTGTCGTCCATCTTTTTTCATCTCACTTGCTGTTGTCTCCTTCCGTTTGCAAGTAGGAGATGTTTGTAAGTTGGATGTTTGAAAGTAGGGGCCTGCCCTATATGCTCTGCAGAAATGGCGGAACAAGGTGTTGGTTTTGCCACAACATTGTAAGCCCTGAAAGTGACTCTTGGTTGGCGCTGGAGCGCCCTGCTGTGAGCGATTATGTCAAGAATTGTAATTACATGCCATTGTTGAACAGTGGTAGAAAAATTTACCTTTGGTGGTTGTGGTGCTGGTGCCACAACACTATAAGTCCTCACAGTTACTCTGGGTGGGCACAGGAACGGGCCCTCCTGTGAAATATTATATCAAGAATTGTAATTACATGTCCCTGTTAAACAGGGGCAGAAAAATTGGGCCTTAGGCACTGGTGCCACCACACTGCAACCTCTCCCATATACTCTAGTTTTATTGCAGGAATTAGCCCTGCTGCAAAGCATTGCATCAAAAATTGTACTTAAACGCCCCTGTTAAACAGGGGCAGAAAAATTGGGCTTTAGGCACTGGTGCTGGTGCCACCACACTGCAACCTCTCCCATATACTCTAGTTTTATTGCAGGAATTAGCCCTGCTGCAAAGCATTGCATCAAAAATTGTAATTAAACGCCCCTGTTAAACAGGGGCAGAAAAATTGGGCTGATGGCATCATCCAGAACCAGAAATGTTCTTCCAACATATCAGCGGAGGAGGAAGAGGATAGACAATCAACATAACAGGACAGTCACTCAGCATCAGCATAGGCAGTCTTGAAGGGATGTGATATTTCAAAAAAAATTATTCGGTTACATCAGCTTCAGGTGCTTGGTAGCTGTGGGTGATCCAAGACTGATTCATCTTGATGAAGGTCAGTCGATCAACTGATTCGGTGGACAGGCGCACCCTGTGATCGGTAACAAAGCCACCAGCAGCACTGAAGGTGCGTTCCGAAAGAACGCTGGATGCAGGACAGGCCAGTAGCTCAATTGCATACTGTGCAAGCTCTGGCCAGTGATCCATCCTCAAGACCCAGTAAGCCAGAGGATTTTCGGTGGGAAAGGTGTCCAAGTCTGACCTTGCCCCTAGGTATTCCTGCACCATGTAAATCAGACACTGGCGATGGTTGCTGGAACCGAGCATACCTTGGGGCTGCGGACTAAAAAATTGTCTGAAAGTATCAGTCAGATGACCACCTTCTCCACCGCTCCTTCTGACCGATGCCTCAGCAACACGGAGATGTCTCATCCTCTGCTCCCTCTGCGATGGCAAGATAAGGTCGGCAAACTTACCCTTGTACCGTGGATCAAGGAGAGTGGCCAGCCAGTAATGGTCCCTCTCCTTGATCTGAAGAATACGAGGATCCTTCCGCAGGCTTTGCAGGATCGGGGAGGCCATGCAGCGTAGGTTAGCTGAGGCATTCGGTCCAGAGTCCTCTGGGTCACTAAGGGCAACATGAGCCGCAGCTACCTCCTCCCAGCCACGTACAAGTCCACGTGTTTCTTGGGACTGTAAATCATCCCTACAAGACTGCTGCTGCTGATGCTGAGTGCCAGCCTCCACCTCCATGCTGACACAATTATCCTCCTCCTCATCCTCTTCCTGTGTGATGGGTGGCACAGCAGGAACACTGTCTGGATAAAGGGGGCCTTGAGAGGCAAGGAAGTCCTCCTCTTCCTGCCTCTGTTCTGCCTCAAGTGCCCTGTCCATTATTCCACGCAGCGTATGCTCCAAGAGGTGGACAAGAGATACAGTGTCACTGATGCATGCACTGTCACTGCTCACCATCCTTGTGGCCTCATCAAACGGTGACAGGACAGTGCATGCATCCCTGATCATGCCCCACTGGCGTGGTGAGAAAAAACCGAGCTCCCCTGACCCTGTCCTGGTGCCGTAGTCGCACAGGTACTCATTGATGGCCCTCTGCTGCGTGTGCAGCCGCTGCAGCATGGCCAACGTTGAGTTCCACCTGGTGGGCATGTCACATATAAGGCGGTTCTTGGGCAGGTTCAACTCCTTTTGGAGCTCAGCCAGCCGAGCACAGGCATTAAATGATCGGTGGAAATGCACACAGACTTTCCTGGCCTGCTTCAGGACATCCTGTAAGCCGGGGTACCTGTCCAAGAACCGCTGCACCACCAGGTTAAGGACGTGAGCTACACAGGGCACATGGGTCAGTTGTCCCTGTCGGAGGGCGGAGAGGAGGTTGGTGCCATTGTCACAAACCACCATTCCTGGCTTAAGCTGGCGTGGCGTCAACCACCTCTCGGCCTGCCCCTGCAGAGCTGACAAAACATCCGCCCCAGTGTGGCTCCTGTCCCCCAAACAAACCAGCGCAAGCACGGCATGGCATCGTTTTGCCTGCGTACTTGCGTAGCCCCTGGAACGCCTACGGAGCACCGCTGGTTCTGAGGACAGAGCACTGGAAGAGGCCATGGAGGAAGAAGAAGAGGAGGGGGTGGAGGAGAGAGGTGTGTCACAACCAATAGTAGCATTTTGGAGGCGTGGTGGCGGAACAACCTCCAACACTACTGCATCTTGTCCTGCATCCTTCCCAGCTGCCAGAAGAGTGACCCAATGGGCTGTGAAAGACAGGTAACGTCCCTGGGCCATGAGTCAGCAGTAATATGCACCTTACCGCTGACCGCCCTGTCCAGCGAGGCAAGGACATTGCCTTCCACATGCTGGTAGAGAGCCGGAATCGCCTTCCGTGAGAAAAAGTGGCGTTTGGGGACCTGCCACTGAGGAACCGCACATTGTACAAACTCACGGAAGGGGGCCGAGTCTACCAACTGAAAAGGCAGCAGTGCTAGCAATTTAGCCAAGCTAGCATTCAACCGCTGGGCATGTGGATGGCTGGGAGTGAACTTCTTTCGCCGGTCCAGCAGATGGGGCAGGGACATTTGCCTGCTATAATCGGACGTGGGTGTACTGCTAGCAGAGTGCCCGGAAGCACTTGGCTGTGACACACCTAATTCTACACCTTCATTCCTCTCAGAGCAGGTTTCAGAGAGGACTGAAGGTCTAGTGGGGTTGGAGATGCCAGCTGATAAGGAGCAAGGAGAGGTCCGCTTTGTTCTTTGGTGTGGGTCTTTCAGGTACGCTTGCCAACGAGCTGCATGGCAGGTCAACCTATGTCTGGTCAAGCATGTGGTGCCCAAGCGGCTGATGTTTTGGCCACGCGAGATACGCTTGAGACATATGTTGCAAATAGCAGCGGTGCGATCTGATGCACTCGTCTCAAAAAAGGCCCACACCAAAGAACTTTTAGAATAACGCGCAGAGGCAGCGCCCTGCACAGGCGGAGCTCTGCGGTGTGATTCAGTCGGTGTGCTGCCCCTAACCTGGCCCCCAGAGGGCATCCTGCCTCGTTGAACATGTGCCTCCTCCTCCTCCCTCCTACCAGGCACCCACGTGGAGTCAGTGCCCTCATCATCCCCTCCCTCTTCATCGCTGTAGCAAACCTGGCAGTATGCTGCAGCTTGTGGAACATGACTGCCAGATTGCTGTCCTTCTTGAGCATCCCCTCTCTCTGCGCTCACGCTACTGCCTTCCTCTAGCTGAGTGTCATCATCAGAGCCTACAAAACACTGGGCATCTTCCTGGAGCATGTACCCAACACTGTGCTCAAAGAGTTCAGGAGACTCCTCAGGAGGACGTGGTGGGTCTAGGGAAGGAGTCACTGATGATGACATTGAGAGGAGGGAAGATGATGCGTTGGCAGCTGCTTTGCTAGTACCCTGAGACTGGGTGAGAGAGGATGAGGAGGATGAAGAGGGCTTGGTCATCCACTCTACCAAGTCGTTGGCATGTTGCGGTTCAACATGTCCAGCTGCCGAAAAGAAGGACAAGCGTGTCCCATGGCCACGTGCTGATGACAATGCACCACGTCCACGACCAGCACTGTTGTCTCTAGACACAGCCTGCTTGCCCTCTTTTATCGGCTCGCGCCTGTCTGCCTCTCCTTGCTGGCCTTCCAGACATGGTAATGGCCTGAAGGGAGTTGGGTAAAACAGCAGTGTAATGGAGTCACACAACACCCACTAAGCCCTGCAGATGGCTCTATTAGAGAACAGCAATAAAGGGTAGATACAGGTGTATATTGTGCTGGAGGCACAAAAAACCCACTAACTCCTGCAGATGCCTTTATTATAGAACACCAGAGATAAAGGGGTATATACAGATGTATACTGTGCTGTGCTGGAGGCACACACAACTTCCAATAACTCCTGCAGATGGCAAGTGGGCTCAAATAGAGAAGAGCTATGTAGGTGGATATAGCGGTGTGTACTGGGTACAGAGCACGCAGACAGCACGCACAAGCTCCTAACACTACTGACTGCAAGCTCTATTATAAAAGATAGATCACTAGCTATATAGGTGAGGTGAATATAGTGGTGTGTACTGCGGTCAGGGCAAGCAGACAACAACCACTACAGAAGAGCAAGATCGAAAATCGTCCGATAACGATCGGTGTGTACTGTGTTGAAGGTACACAGAACACCCACTAATTGCTTCAGACGCCAACACACTACACAAGGCCGCCACGCTGGCGGCCTTATATAGTGTGGGGCGTGTACTACACAGCCTGAGCTATGATTGGCCACAGGCATCCTGCCTGTGGCCAATCATGGCTCTCCTCGCTGCTGGCGCTGTGATTGGCCAAGCATGCGGGGTCACAGTGCATGCGTGGTCAATCATGAGCCAGCAATGCACTGCGATGACGCAGTGCATTGTGGGCCGTAAGCGCCACACGAATTTGGCGCGAACGGCCCATAACGTTCGGAATTCGCCGAACGGGTAAACAGCCGATGTTCGAGTCGAACGTATGTTCGACTCGAACGCGAAGCTCATCCCTATTGGCTAATTTTAAATGGCTGTATCTTCTGCATATGTCTTTTAACCACTTCAAAACAGGACATTTTCGCACCTTCCTGCCCATGCCAATTTTCAGATTTCAGTGCTGTCACTTCTTAAATGACAGTTGTGCGGTCATGCTACACTGTACCCAAACTAAATTTTTATCATTTTGTTCCCACAAATAGAGCTTTCTTTTGGTGCTATTTGATCACCCCTGTGTTTTTTATTTTTTGCTAAAAGAATAAAAAAAGACCGAAGATTTTGAAAAAAAAAAGTTTTTCTTTTTTTTGTTATAAAATTTTGTAAATAAGTAATTTTTCTCCTTCACTGATGGACACTGATAAGGCGGCACCGATGAGGTGGCACCAATGAGAGGGCACTGATGGGCGCTCATAGGCAGCACTGGTGAGCACTGATTGGGGACACTGATGGGCACTTATAGGTGGCACTGATAGACGACACTGGCACTTGATTTCACTGACAGGTATCACTGGCAGGCAATTTTCAATGACACTGTTTGGCAGCTGCCTGGGTACAGATTGGCATTTTCCTGGTGGTCTAGGGTGGCATACCTGGTGGTCCAGTGTGGTGGCCATCCCTGGTAGTCCTGGTGGCATCCTGGTGGTCCTGGGCGGGAAACCGATGGGTGCTGCACTGATAAACAATCAGCACAGACCCCACTGTCAGGAGAGCAGCCATCGGCTCTCCTCTACTTGCGCCTGTCAGATGCGAGTGAGGAAAAGCCGATCAATGGCTCTTCCTGTTTACATCGTGATCAGCCGTGATTGGACGCAGCTGATCAGAGTTGCGGTGTGTCAGACTGACAGTGGCTTGATATCTTGGCGACGGGATATGACGTCCGGTCAGGATATCGCAACCACTTTGCCGATGTCATATTGCTATGTGGCGGGCCAAAGTGACATGTTATACTTACCTGCTCTATGCAGTGGTTTTGCACAGAGAAGCCCTGATCCTCCTCTTCTCGGGTCCCTCTTCGGTGCTCCTGGCCCCTCCCTCCTGCCAAGTGCTCCCACAGCAATCAGCTTGCTATGGGGGAACCCAGGGCGAGCCTCTGTGTGTCCATTCAGACACAGAACCCTAGTCCAGCCCCACCCCCTCTCTCCCCTCATTGGCTCACTGACTTTGATTGACAGCAGCGGGAGCCAATGGCACTGTTCTGCCAATGAGGAGGGCGAGTCCCAGGCAGCCAGGTCTCTCCTGCAACAACGCTCGATCAAGATGGGCTCAGGTAAGTATTAGGGGGGCTGAGAGGGACTGCTGGACACAGAAGGTTTTAAAAAACTTCTGACTTTATGACCACTTTAATTCTTAATGGTAGCTTGATTAAAAAAAAAATTGGCTAGCGACAGGACAGTTTTGCATCAGTGAATTCTGGGACAGCCACAGTGAACTACTGGTCAATTTCTATATGCCGGTCAAAGTTCTATTGCTTTTTGATAAAAAAAAAAGCATGTGTTGATGCTAAAACTACCAGAATTTTTTTTTTTTTTCACAGTGAGATAAATTGGAATGAGATGCTGCTGTAGTATGTATTCCAAGCTAATTGTAAATGAAAAAAAATCAATTCCACAGCCAAATATGCGCTGCTAGTATGTGCTGTTGCTAAGACAGCGTGAAAGTCGTACTTTTCTGTAATAACACATTCAGCTTTTAGGCATGCTAGTCTATGTATCGAAAATGAAGAGGTTACTAAAGTCATGAAAATTTTCATCCGACAAAAAAAAATTCAGAAGTGATGTCATGTATTGATCTGTATTGATTGTATATGATCTGGTATTATACGAGAAAATTTTTTGTTTTTGTCCGTTTCCCTTTTTCATCTGATTTCCTGATCGTTGTATTAAAGTGATTGTAAAGTCTTGTTAAAAAAACAAACAAATATGTTATACTTGCTTGCTCTGTGCAGTGGTTTTGTACAGGGCAGGCTGGAACCTCCTCTTCTCGGGTCCCTCTTTGCTGGTCCTTGCCCCTCCCAACTGTTGAGTGCCCCCACAGCAAGCAACTTGCTATGGGGAGTACCCAAGACGAACTGCAGCTCCATGTGTCCATTCAGACATGGAGCTGCCGTTTGGCCTCGTCCGATCTCCATGATTGGCTAACTGACTTTGCAGGACTCAATGGCACCACTGCTGTGTCTCAGCCAATCAGGAGGGAGATTCCTGGACAGCCAAGGAATTTGTGGACAGAGGGGGGGGCTCAGGTAAGTATTAGGGGGTGCTGGTTGGGGGGGCTTCTACATACAGAAGGTTTCTTATCTTAACCAATTGACCACTGGGCACTTAAACCCCTTTTCTAACCAGACCAATTTTCAGCTTTCGGTGCTCTCACACTTTGAATAACAATTACTCAGTCATACAACACTATACTCATATAAAATTTGTGTCCTTTTCACACAAATAGAGCTTTCTTTTGGTGGTATTTAATCACCGCAGTTTTTTATTTTTTTATTTTTTTGTGCTATGAATCAAAAAATACTGAAAATTCTTTAAAAAAAAAAGTATTTGTTTCTGTTAAAATTTTGCAAATTGGTAATTTTTCTTCATAAATTTTGGCCAAAATTTATACTGCTACACGTTTTTGGTAAAAATAATCAAAATTGGTGTATATCATTTGGTTGGTGAGAAAGTTATAGAGTCCACAAGCTATGGTGCCAATCTCTGAAAATTGATCACACCTGAAGTACTGATGGCCTATCTCATTTCTTGAGACCCTAACATGCCAGGAAAGTAAAAATCCCCCCCCCCCCCAAATGACCCCTTTTTTGGAAAGTAGACATTTCAAGGTACTTAGAGGCACGGTGAGGTTTTTGAAATTGTAATTTTGTCCCACAATTCTTTGCAAAATCAAGTGATTTTCTTTTTTTATTATCAAGTTATTTCTCACACACAGTATATGCATACCACAAATTACACCCCAAAACACATTCTACTACTCCTCCTGAGTATGGTGATACTACATGTGTGACACTTTTACACAGCGTGGCCACATACAGAGGCCCAACATGCAGGGAGCACCAGCAGGTGTTCTAGGGGCATAAATTTCAAGTTTAATTTGACTATCTAATTACACTTCGAGGCACTGCAGTAGCATGGATACGAACTGATGTGGCATGAATGAGCCGAGGATAAGGGTGGCTGGGTATGACTGGGTGGGTATGGCTGAGTATGGATGGAAGAGTATTGCAGAGTATAGATGTATGGATGAGTATTGCAAAGTATGGATAAGTATGACAGGGTATGGCAGAGTATTTCAGGGTATGGCAGAGTATGTCAGGGTATTGCAGAATATTTCAGGGTGTGGCAGGGTATGGCAGAGTATTGCAGAGTCTGGATGTGGTTGGAATGGGCACTGAGCAGCGCTGTGGGCACTACACATCCAGCCCACATCGTCGCTGCAAACAATCTCTCCCCTCTACCCTCAAACTGTACTGATTGGTACAGAGAGGGGAGGGAGGAACCTGATGTGCCGCTGGTCTGTTGTTGTGATCGCTCCGTCATTTGACAGAGGGTTCATGTGGTAAACGGCCGCTATCAGTGGCCATTTACCATGATCCGTGATGCGCGGGGTCTTCCAGACCTGGTGGTCAAGGATGTTTCCAGGTGCGCTTTCAAGGGTGTGCGCGGGTGCAAGATTCTGTGAGGACGTCCATGGACGCCCTCCCAGAATAAGCCAACCGTGCTGTAACCGTCTTTTGGTTATGGCTCGGTTGGCATGGGGTTAATGCATAGAATGCATTAAGACAAAAAACCTTCTGCCTTTACAACTCCTTCAAAATTAAACTAATTGGATGAATATACTGCTTTCGAGGCATTCGTACGATAACACTTGTCTCTACAAGGGGAAAGCCTCAGAAATGAAAGTAGCTAAATTTTACCAGAATTGGATCACTAATATAGAAAAATTAAGTTGTGAGTATTAATTGGCTCCAGTTTCCAAGATACAGCTTTAGGTCAAAATTGCATCAAAATTGATTAAAATTACGAGGGGTGATGTGAGATTATGCTCCATAACTTTTCTGAAAAATGTGTTATAGAAATGAGAATGGTGCCACATCAATCATTATTTATCATTTTATTGATACCAAAAATGAAAGTTTGGGTCCGCTCACATCAACAGCCCTGGATCATCTATATCCTGCTCATTGTCTTTATCATCATCTGAGTTTAGAGCAGTGATGGCAAATCTTGGCACTCCAGATGTTTTGGAACTACATTTCCCATGATGCTCAACTACATTGCAAAGTGCATGAGCATCATGAGAAATGTAGTTCCAAAACATCTGGGGTGCCAAGGTTTGCCATCACTGGTCTAGAGAGTAGGATTCTGGTGGATCTGGAATTGGCAAGACCTCACCATAGGGTAAAGGACGCAGGGTGGATGGAATGTTTGGATATTCCACGGTCCACTTCTTTCTTGAGATCCCTTTTGCAATTGGAGAACCATGCAAAAATAGAAGTCTCTACTATGATGGGTGAGTTCCCACCAAACCATAGGGAGTGCAAAAGGCATGGACTTTTTCTTCTTGTTTGTAGACCAGTGTAATCTGATGGTTAGCACACAGCTTTCGAGAGCCAATCACGACAGTGCATCTGATATTATCCCATGGGACAAACACGAAAATTTTTCTTGTATGATGGCAGATCATACGATTTTTGTTTAATCAGTAGTCTTTATCTGAAAATATAATACATGACATCACTTCTGAATTTTTATTCTGTCATACGAGAATTTTCATAACTTTAGTAACCTCTTAATTTTAAATATGAAGACTAGGAATTAGGGAGGGCTAGAAACTTTGTCAGCTTTTTATTGCTGCCTGTCATCAGAACAAGCGAGGGAAAATCTTCCCAATGAGGCCCCAGACAGCAATAGAAACCTGACAGAAATTCTGTTCCTTCCAAACTATATCCAAAAATAAAATAAAGTTTTGAATGGAGGGCATGGTAATTAGATAGTGTTTACGTGGGTGGGAGTTTTACAAAATGTGTTTTTTCCAAACAGTTTAATACACAAGACTGAAATAGTAGAATGCCTGTAATCTAAGTCCATACATTATGCCTGGTTGCATATATTCAAAGTGTAATTGGTGCAGTTACACTTTTAGCTTGCTGTGCCCTCATGCCCCCCTGCCATTTTAATATCTTTCCCTGAGCAAGAGAGATATTGCAGATTATACTGCAGAGACGCTTGTCAGAAATGGTCCAAGCTGGGTCTGTGCATGTGCTATATACTCTTAATTCCTTCCTAAGGAGACTGAACTCTCCATAGAATTGAATGGACAATGCACGGTGCATGATACAAATCAGCCCCTGCTTCTGCCTATCACCTTGTGACTTGCTACAGTGTTACAATTTGCAATCAGATCACTGTGAAAGATAAGACCAAGAAAATGCTTCCTCCCACCTGCAGCAGACTAATGATATTATCTGAGCCCAAGCAAAATTACTTACATAGAGTTCAAAAATTGCTTTTTAATGTAAAAAAGTGCAGCATTTTGTTGTGAAATGATATCATCGATGCATATTGTGACATGTCAGGAACATATTCATGTAGACTTTTAAAGTAACCGGAGGATCCACTTTAACTTTGTTCCAGCAGGTGAACGAGGCAGCAATTAATATACTGTAGCAGCGGGCATAGTGCAGTTTTGCTTGCAGGACAAAAAAATGTATTTAACAATATCACAGCATGTAACGTTATATGAATCTTCTTTAACTGTCTGTCTCTGGTTGCATTCACTTCAGAAG
Source organism: Lithobates pipiens (assembly GCF_037356315.1). Classification (NCBI taxonomy): domain Eukaryota; kingdom Metazoa; phylum Chordata; class Amphibia; order Anura; family Ranidae; genus Lithobates; species Lithobates pipiens. The sequence goes on along the minus strand of NW_027507764.1, from coordinate 353,479,731 downwards.
AGTGTTTTACATGGTAAGAATCCATTCCATGATTTATTGCTTGTAGCACCAAGGCTTATAAATTGGCATGAACTTTGTGTGCTTTATTTCTCATTCTCATTCTTCCTTATCTTTCCAGATCCGAGAGTTAGAGGATGGTTTATGCTGGATTCCTGTCTTCCCACCCTTACACTGACTATCCTTTATATCCTATCCGTATGGTTGGGGACCAAATATATGAAGAATAGACCAGCACTTTCTCTCAGGGGCCACCTAATTGTTTACAATCTTGCAGTTACTTTGCTCTCCTTGTATATGTTAATAGAGGTGAGTTTTTAATAATTGTTCAATTTTATATTGCCACTAATTAAAACTTTCTAATCAATGACTAATTTACTGTGTGCAGAAAACAAGGTAGAGATCTTCCAACACCCGCATAATGCAAGACCTCCCTGGTAACTTTGCAGTCATTTGCAAATTTGCCATCAAGCAGAGAAATAAAATGTGGCAATCTCTTGAATATTTGTTTCAAGGGGATGGGGGGCTACTAATATACTTTATTCCTTTCCTGCTCTTTTTACCCGGCCAGAACAGATCTGGTATAAAAGATATTCCACAGAATGCAAAAAGAAATTCTACATTTTAGAAAAGATTGGGGAAGATGAAAGAACACACAAAGATCATGTGAAGTAGTGATGGTGGGCTTGAAAAGTCCCATAGATGTTAGTTGGGAGTCTTCAAACTCTGCACTGGGCAACAGTCTGATGTCTTTGAGCTACCAAAAGATACCTCTATCCGAGGCTCTCCTAGGAGTGTAACACTCGGGGTAGAAAATCTTGTCCACTTGTTATTGTGTTTCTCTTGCTAAGGTAGTTTTGAAGGTGTCTGCAGTATACCTTCTTCCTCCTCATAGTCCTATACACATATAGTTCTCCATTTGTACAGCAAGCAAACACAGATGCCCAAGGGTGATCAGACTATGATGTATATGGTCAAGTTTAGTATTCTAAAAGGTAGCAGCATTATGGTGAGAATACTGTAAATGGATCTGATAGTGAAAACATAGAATCTAATACAGGAGTGTCCAACTTGGGCCCAAGACAGCTATGAATGCCGCCCAGCACAAAACCGTAAACTTACTTAAAAATATGGATTTTAATTACTCTTTACTGGACTTTTAGAAGTTTTAGCTTCCCAAAGAAAAATCTCCCACTCTTCACAATCACACCTTATTCATGTCATCAGTTTTTGGCAACACCTATATTTGTGAGCAACTATTTTCAAAGATGAAGGGCTAAAATTAGAAAAAAAAATCGAGTACATTGAAAATTCATTGAGAATTGTTACTAAATCCATCAAACTAAATATTGATATGGTAGGTTGTCAAATATCACGCTAGTTTTATGTTGCCCTCTTTTTACTTGTATAATAAAAAATATTACAAAAAAAATTTAAGTTTTATTACTCAGGTACCTTATCTATATCATCGATCATTAACTTGAGATCTGCCCAACTTTTTCTGCTGATCAGCTATTCTTATTGTATTTTATGTGTGGCCCAAGACAAAATCTTCTTCTTCCATTGAGGCCCGGAAAGGTCCAAAGGCTGAACTCCCCTGGTCTAATAGCTTTTATTTTTTTGGCTACTATCACCTTACTTTCAACACAGAAGGAACAGTGTTTGACCGCTTTTTTCAGGGTCACTTTTATGAGTTTGGTGTTGGGGACAGTATCATTTGTGAATCATGGTGTTGGAAGCTGCTGGACATGCTCAGATGATAAGGAATGCACAAACTAAAGTTTTAGTAGAAAGAATGCAAGGCAGTAACTCTTGTTTGGGAATATATCTAAAAATATTAAATGCAATATTCAGAAGAACTGCTGACATTTTGACTAGTCCAGCATTAACCAAACATAATTAATCTCTGTGTAACAACCAGTAAATTGTAAAGTAAATTAAAAACGATCAAACTGTGCCTTTTTGACAAGGAGTAACAGACAGGACAAAATTGCTAAATGTGTTCCATTTATGTGTTACATAAAAGACTTTCCATTTAAAATATGCCTGTTGGTAGAACATTTGTTACACAAAGACGTGACCTCTGGGTCTGTTTTAATTCAATATGCTTTTGTTCGTAAAATACTCGGAACATTCCATGCTTGTGTTTTTATCTGCGATGGGGAAAAAGGCAAGAAGTGAAGCAAAAGTACACAAGCATGCAGTGTTCCACTGGCCTAGTAGACAAAGCATCTCTTAATATTACACACTGAATGAAGCTGTATAAGTAGCAAAGAAAAACTCTACTGAATATTTAGCAGTGTGAATATGAACTGTGACTATTTTTCAATCTTTTTGGGAAAAGGGGAATCAATTTTACGTAATGATACAGCTACTTTGTTAGAGAACCGGAATAGAATGTGCACACTCTGTGGACTTTGTATTATTGCATATAGTACAATATTGGAGGTACAATGTTGACCAGAACTACAAAAGAAAATTATCTGACGTTACTTATTTCAGATGATCGAAAAATAAGCAGTGAGGCCAGACTGTGGAAAGTATATAGGGCTTCATTTACTAAAACAGGCGTGTGCAAAATCCGGTGAAGCTCTGCATAGAAGCCTCCATGTTATATTGTCAAAGCTCAATTGAACAAGCTGAAGCTAGAAGCTGATTAGCTACCATGTAGAGCTGCACCAGATTCTGAGTGTTCCAATTTTAGTAAAACTCCCCCATAGAATTCTCGGGGTGCATCACTGGAGAGATCAATAGCAAAAGAAAGGAGGTAATTTTTCCAATACATAGAGCTTTAGTACGAACTAATTTAGGCCTCAAGCACACTAGGCTTTTTAAACATCGCTTCTAGAGGCGTCTTGCATATTTTTTTTTCTGCCTCTAAATACCCCTTAATGTTAGCCTATGTGTCCTTGCACACATAAGAGCTAACGTGTTGTGGCAAAAAAAAAAACACGACGTGCCTAAACACATGTAAATGTGTCTAAACGCTCTAAAGCGATAGGCACATCAAGCACGTGGGCGTTCATTCATTTTAATGGGTAAAATAAATTAATATTCTTGCTAATTAAATGAATACCCAAGCACTTGACACACTTAAACACGCCTAAATGTGTTTCCAAAAAATCGGCTTTAAGCCCCATATACACTATCAGATTTTCTGCAGATTTTTTACCAAAACCATATAATATGAGGTCAAACCTTAGGAGTTTCAATTTGTATGCAATCAGGCAGGCCCTTGCACTACATGATTTTGGTAAATTTGAAGACAAAAATCAGCAGAAAATCTGATAGTGTGTATGGGGGCTTAAGGCATGTTTTTGACGCTGCTTTTCTCCCTCCAGGAGAAAGGTGTTTAGAAGAGCTGGGCAAGCTTGCCCAGTGCGCATGAGGATTTTAGAATACTTTGTCCAATTCTGGAGACCTAACTTTCAAAAAGATAATACTAAAATAAAACAAGTCCAGAGATGTAAAACAAAAATGGTTCAAGGACTAAAAGGGATAAAACATATCAGAGAGACTGCAGGAACTTAAAATGTAAAAGAAAAGATACAAATAAAACCTGTAAAGTGTTTCTGAATACAAGAAGAAAATTTTAATGTATTGTACATCATGAGTGCTTAAATGTGGAGGCTGCCTTAATTTTATTTTCACAGGCTTTTTCCCCATTTTTTTTTAATCTGGTGATCCTATCAGTAATATACAGTTGTGTTCAAAATAATAGCAGTGTATTTAAAAAAGTGCGTAAAGCTCAAGATCGTTATAATAGCTTTTTTTTGCCCATACATGCATGTGTAAGGAAATGTGTTCTTAATTTACAGAAAATGAAGAAAAATATTAGGTTTCTACAAAAAAAAAAATAAATTACTTGTTATTGCTTTGCAGAAAGTGAAGAAAAGGAAATAATAGGCTTTTCCAAAAAAAAAAAAAAATGAATAGCAGTGTCTGCATTTTTCTTTACAAACTCAAACATTTACTGTATAATGCTTGAAGATTTAGCTATCAAACTAATATTTAGTTGTATAAGCACGGTTTCTGAGAACTGCTTTACATCTGTGTTGCATGGAATCAGTCAACTTCTGGGACCTGTGAACAGGTATGCCAGCCCAGGACAATTGCACTACAATCCACAATTCTTCCACATTTGTTAGTTTTACCTCAGAAACAGCATTTTTGACCCGACAAGTTTGCTATTGGATGAAGGTCTGGGATTGGGCTGGCCACTCCATAACGTTAATCTTGTTGGTCTGGAACCAAGATGCTGCTTGCTTACTGGTGTGTTTGGGGTCGTTGTCTTGTTGAAACTCCCAATTTAAGGGCATTTCCTCTCCAGCATAAGGCAACATGATCGCTTCAAGTATTTGATGTATTCAAATTGATCCATGATCCCTGGTATGCGATAAATAGGCCCAAAACCACAGTATGAGAAACATCCCCATATCATGATGCTTGTGCCACCATGCTTCGCTGTCTTCACAATGTATTGTGGCTTGAATTCAGTGTTTGTAGGTCATCTGACAAATCGTCTGAAGCCCCTAGACCCAAACAGAACAATCTTGCTTTCATTATTCCACAAAATGTTGCGCGGTTTCTCTTTAGGCTATTCAAAGTGTGTTCTTTAGCAAATTGTAACCTCTTCAGCACATGTCCTTTTCAACAATGGGACTTTGTGAGGGGGCTTCTTGCCAATAACTTGGCTTGACATAGACATCTTCTAATTGTTACAGTATTCCCAGGTAACTTTAGACATTTTTTTATGACTTTGGAGCTGATCATTGGCTGTGTCTGCCATTTTGGCTATTCTTTAATCAATTCAAAAGGTAGTTTTCAATTTTCTTCCATGTCTTTCTGTTTTTGGTTGCCATTTTAAAGCATTTGAGATCATTTCAGCTGAGCAACCTATCAGTTTCTGCACTGTTTTCCCTTCTCCAATCAACTTTTTAATTAAGTATGCAGTTCTTCTAAACAATGTCTGAAACAACCCATTTTACTCAAATTTTCAGAGAGAAATGCACTATACCCAGCATATACAACATCTGCTGCCTTCGTCCTTAGAAAAGGGCCACCTGATTTTTCACAGACTGAATGACCTCGCTAATTGAACTCCACACTGCTATTATTTCAATTAATGATTCAATTACACAGAATCAGCAGCATGCATGTCATGACTATTGGGGTTGTTGGTTTTCTATTACTCTACTACACATACTGTAAATAATTTGCCATGTAGGAATATAATTTATAACAAAAACAGTGATCTGGTTAGTGATGTTGGACTGCTATTATTTTAAACACAACTGTATGTGTCCATAGAGAAGCAACATTGTCATCCTAGGATATGAGTACTGAATAGCTCTTTTCATTTCTCCATGACATAGGGGTAACGTGTTCTGTAATCCACAGAGAGAGCTGAGACCAACTTATAATCAGCAAAGGCAGAGCACTTGAGAAGTTACCAGCTCCTTAAACTTCTGATAGGATCAACGGGTATTTTTTATTAAAAAAAATTTTTGTTGCACTTATCGAACATTTATAAAGAAATGGTGTTAATCAGTGGAGGCCCGTATTGCAGGGCTCAGCCCCCATTATCCATGCGCCCGGCCCCCTAATCTATATGTGGGGCGCTGAACGCATGGTTCCAATGCAATTTTTTTTATTCTTTTTTAGAAGCAAGTGATTAGAGCTAGAGGCTCTAATCGGCTAAAAAAAAAGGGTGGGATAGAAAAAGGGACAATGGAACATATCTGGTTCAGCTGTAAGAAAGTAAGAAATTTTTGGATAGATGTTTTTGAGATATACCAAAAAGTGACTGGAAAAAAACTGGCTCCAGATGCGAAGGTAGCATTATTTTCTCTTATGACAGATACATTGGATAGTATGAAAAATGGGATATTACAACACATGACAACAGCAGCTAGAACAATAATAGCACGTAAATGGAAAGAAACAACTAGCCCAACAGTGGGGGAATGGATATGTGAAATGAATGAAATATGTTTCATGGAAAAACAAATAAGAGGAGAAGGATATATAAAAAATCAAATACCAGCTGTATGGAAACATTGGGAAGAGTTTTGGTTCTCAAATGGAATGTTAGAATATTTATAACTTAAAAGAAAGGGGGAGGGAGAGGGATAAAGAGGAGTAATATTGGTACTAGGGGGGAGAAGGGGGAGGGGAGATGGGCGAGGAGGGGGAAAATTTAAGAAAGGGAATGAGGATTGCGGTTTTTTTTTTTTGTTTTTTTTTTTAGTTTGGTGGTATTTTGGATGTTAATAAATGTGGAATATAATGTTTGTGTCTTATGTATGATGTTGTAAATGGATCAGTATGTATTATGGTTATTATAAAAACAATAAAAAGAAGATTTGAAACAAAAAAAGGGTGGGCTTGGGGCACAGTGCACCCATTTGTGTGACAATAGCCAATGAATATTCGCTATTGTCTTCCCGATTCTCCTCCCGGTCAATCAGGAAGCAGCTCCTGAGACCCGATTGGTCAGGGAGTCTTAGGACTCCCAATCTCAGGACACACTGTCCAATCGTGTCTCAGGGCACTTCCAGTTCAGCCCAGAGGAGAATGGGCTGGTGTTTCATTCCCCCTGCCTCCTAAGGTTAGTCAATGCCACTGTCTTTGGGGGGGGGGGGGGGAATCCAATGCTTGCGGCGATTGCCACCTTCCCGTCAGCCATTCGTCTCCCTCTGGGAGGGGGGGTGTTTGTTGCGGCAATCGTCCGTCCGAGGGGGAAGGGGGGGGCGCCACTGGTCTTGATAGTATATTCAACAAACCAAAAGCAAATAGAAGGAGTTCATTATTAGAGTTTACATACAATTAAATAAGGGTGTGCATAAGGTGCAGGAGAGGAGTATTTCCATATGAAGCAGAGATCAAGAACACAGAGACGTGATCTCATACTAGCAGGAGGGGAGTTCAAGAAAAACATTAGAAAGTATTTTACTAGAAGAGTAATTGCCAACCAACAGTAAACCAGTGTGGGAGTCTATCCACAAGGAAAGCCAGCAGATTCCATTGGCCATTTTTTTTCCATTTCCATGTTTCTGTATAAGGGTTTTTGCAGTAGGGAGCTAAAGGAGCTTGTACTAGATTTAAAAAAAATACTGCTTAGAGACCGGTGTCACCAAACTGTGGGCCCAACCTGTTTGCTTTAACAATGCAGAGACAGTTATCACAAACTAAAACCTTATTTGCAGCTTTATCACAGTAAGCTAGTATGATTATTCCATTAGTAAGTATTTCATAAGTGGCAATATGTTTGATAGGAGATACATTTAAAAGCATGGCTGCTGTGAGAAAAAGTTCCATCGCTTTGCTAGTTGCCTGGCTGTCATTCTGAGCATCTTTCTTTAACCATTTCAATACTGGGCACCCCCCCCCCCCCCCTCCTGCCCAGGCCAATTTTCAGCTTTCAGTGCTGTTGCATCTTGAAAGACAATTGCATGGTAATGCAACACTGTACTCATTACATTTTTATCATTTTTTTTCACACAAAATAGAGTTTTCTTTTGATGGCATTTGATCACCTCTGCGGTTTTTATTTTTTGCGCTATAAACAAAAAAAGCAACACTTTTGAAAAAAAAAAAACACAATATTTTTAACTTTTTGTTATAATAAATATCCCAAATTTCTTTTTAAAAAAACAATTTTTTTTCTCAGTTTAGGCCAATATGTATTCTACACATTTTTGGTAAAAAATAAAATCGCAATAAGCATATATTGATTGGCCCACCCACGATGGGAGATCCCATCTGCAGACGTCATTTGACAGTATTTCCAACCTCCCGCAGCATTTTTTACTGGCAAAACATGGAAATTTCACTAGCGGACCACATTTTTTACTGACAACCTGAAAAATTACAGAACTTCTATTAAAAACAAAGGGCTCCTTCACACGTACGTGTCCGTGTAGCGGCTCCGCTCACGTCAGCGGGGAATCGCTCCGTTGATCCCCGCTGAGCAGGAAGATGACAGGTCTGTCTCCGCACACTGTGCAGGGACGGACCTGTCAGAGTGCCGCTCTCCCCTATGGGGGAACGGATGAAGACGGACCATAGACCAGAGTGGGTCGGATGTCAGTGGACATGTCACCGCTGATATCCGTCATTCCATAGAGCTCTATGGAGTGTCCGTTCAGGTCCGCCTAAAAAACTGACAGGCGGACCCGAACGGACACAGTCCGTGTGAAAGAGGCCTAAGACAATTGATATTTAAACAGTATAAACACAATATGGAAATACTGACAATAACCATAAGAAGTAATTTTCCTGGTTTACACTTAAAAATCAACACAGCATGACATATCAGCCAATGAAATTTATAGGCAGTTGTAAAAAACAGACGATCGGTCCATAAATTTACTGACGGTTGGCAACACTGATCTACGAAAATAAAAATAACAGGATTACATTTGGTTAAACAAATTTAAACTGACACTAAACAAAATCTTTATGATCCAAAAGTAATGCATACACATCCACTACTTAATGACGCTGTAATCTTGTTTTTTTCTGTGGTTTTCTGCCTCTGTGAGCTCCTGAACCTCTCCTTTTTCCCCTTTGTTTGAAATGAGCAGTACACATTAGTTGCGGTCATGTGCAGTGCACTATGCATTCTACATGGCCCATAGTCATTCTCAGAAGAGATGTTCCTACATACACTTTAATCATGGAGAATGAACACAACTACCCTCAAACAGAAAGGAACAAAAATGAATTTGGAGGAGGCTGAGAGCAATAGAGGCTACTTTTTAAAGAACAAATACATATTTAAATTTAGATAACTTTTTTTAAACCAGTTTAGTGTCTCTTAAAGCAGAAATCCAGGCAACTTTGTATTTGGTTTTGGCTATAGTGGAAAGGATTTAAGAGCCTCTGTCAGTTTTGTGTTGCTTTCTGTGCCTCTGATGGGGAGATTTTTTTCATTTTCTGTTAAAGGGGTTGTAAAGGTAAATGTTTTTTCACCTTAATGCATTCTATGCATTAAGGTGAAAAAACATCTCACACTGCTGGCGCCCCCAGTCCCCCCGTTTTACTTACCTGACCCCTCGAAAATCCCGCGCTCGCCCCCGCCGTCCTCTTCGCCGCTCAGCCTGGCCGCTGATTGGCTGGAGTGGATGGATTGAAAGCAGCGCAGCCATTGGCTCGCGCTGCTGTCAATCACATCCAATGACGCAGCGCGCCGGGGGGCGGGGCCTTGTGATACAGCGAGCGGCTATAGCCGCCGGCTGTATCACGGGAGCGCGCCCGCAGTGCTTCTCACCAATGCGAGGGAGCTCGCATTAACGTGAGAAGCACCTGCGGGAGGAAGCAGAGACAGCCGCCGAGGGACCCCAGAAGAGCAGGTTCGGGGCCACTCTGTGCAAAACGAGCTGCACAGTGGAGGTAAGTATGACATGTTTGTTATTTTAAAAAAATAAAAATTTTTACTTTACAACCCCTTTAAGACACAAGAATGATGGACAATTTCTGAAACAAGGACACAAAAACAAATTTTACCCACTTGCCCGCTGGAAGATCTAACCCCCTTTAGGAACAGGCCATTTTTTGCTATACGGCACTGTGTTAACTGACAATTGCACAGTCATGCGACACTGCACCCAAATAAAATTGATGTCCTTATTTTCCCACAGACAGAGCTTTCTTTTGATGGTATTTGATCACCCCTATAGTTTTTATTTTTTGCGCTATAAACAAAAAAAGGCTGACAATTTTGAGAAAAACAACAACAATATTTTCTACTTTCTGCTATAAAACATATCCAATAAAAAACTTGAGAAAATCAAATTTCTTCATCTATTTAGGTCAATTTGTATTCTGCTACATATTTTTGGTAAAAAAATCCCAATAAGCTTATATTGATTGATTTGTGCAAAAGTTATAGCGTCTACAACTATGGGATATTTTTATTTTTACCAGTAAGGGCAGTGATCAGTGACTTATAGTGGGACTGCGATATTGCGGCGGACATTCTAACACTAACTGACACTTTTTGGGAACCAGCAATACTAATACAGTGATCAAAGCTAGAAAAATGCAGTCACTGTACCAATGACACTGGCTGGGAAGGGGTTAAACATCAGGGGCAATCAAAGGGTTTACTGTGTGCCTAGGCAGTGTTTTACTATACTGTGTGAGGTGCTTTTACCAAGGGAAGAAATGGAATGTATTCTATCCTGTCCCTTCTGTATTGAATTGTGCCGTACCCCCTCTACATTGTAAAGCGCTGCGTAAACTCCTGTTGCTATATAAATCATGTATAATAATAATAATATTCCCTGCTTTGCATAAACACAAACTCGACCCCTTCACCCCCGTCAGAACGGCTCTGCTTAGCGGTCCGATGACAGCTGGCATCTTGTGCCCTCCACATGCTGGTTGGTTTCCGCTCAGTGCAATGACAGTGAAATAGAGTCGGCGGCATCGCGGGAGCGCGCCCCCTACCCGGAAGTGTCAAATCACATACTAGGTACGTGATCTGGCACAGCAGGGATGCCTTGTCACCGTATATATCTATGTTAGTTGGTCAGCAAGTGGTTACTAGAGTAAGAATGGGTTACAAATTATGACCACAACCATGTTGGGACTTCCTGTCCTTTTGGCAGCAGGACAATAAATGATGGGAGTGGTTGTCACTGGGAGAGGAAGAAACAGACAGTGACAGTAACAAAGGTTCTCAGTTTTGCAAAAAAAAGAAAGAAAAAAAAATGTATTTTTTATTTTATTTTAATACCAGCCTGTGCCCTGCTGGATAGATTTCCCATAATTTCCAGTCCCAACAGAAAATGAGGAGGAATATTGTCAATGGACCCACAAACAGTAAAAAACAATGTCTCTGCTTTTTCCTTGCTAAGTTCAAAACTAGAAAGGGGTTTTGTCTGGAGTTGTTCTTAGGTATCAACTTTTTTTTTTTTCAAAGCTAAAAAAAAAAATCTACAAGTTTTTATTTTCCTTTTCTGTAGTTATGCTCTTATTTTAGAATCTTGTTGTATCATCAAACGCTTGAAAGATAAAAGATCAGAATACCTGCAGTACCGTTTCACCTTGTGTGCTGAGATAAATTCGACCTGTCATTATTTGCTTAGCTCAGCACACGGCCCATCTCTCTTTAGGTCTTATGCCATGCTGGCAGCCATCCTAACGCTACACTAGAAAGTCACAGAGGTAAAAGAGCTGGGCGCCATGCCATAGGTAGTATTATTTTTCTCTTACTGCAATGATTTCCTTGGTATGAACGCTTTTTTGTGATAATGACTCCGGTCAGCAGTGTGAATATGAGCTGTGACAATGGGGATTTTGAACAGGAAGGAGACGCGCTGAAGTGAGACAGTTTTATTAGCACAATGTGCAAGGACATTTCACGCTAGTGGAAAGGATTGATGAACTTTAACAAGGAAAATAATCCGTAAGCTTTGCAGAGTTTAAAGGTCCGTGCACACGATCAGAAAATCGTAAGAAAAATACAGCTTTCTAAGCGCTCGTAGGATAATCTGATCGTCAGTACACAGCTTTCGAGACCCAATCACGACAGTTCATCCGATATTATCCGATGAGAAAAACACGAAAATTCTTCTAGCATTATACCGGATCGCACGATTTTCATTTATTTATTTTATTTCATCAGAACAGTTTTTGTCCGAAAATACACACAATAGTGACCTCTTAATCAAATACCACCAAAAGAAAGTTCTATTTGTGGGGAAAAAAAGGATGTAAATTTTGTTTGGGAGCCGCGTTGCACGACCAGGCAATTGTCAGTTAAAGTGATGCAGTGCTGAATCGCAAAAAGTGCTCTGGTCTTTGGCCAGCCAAATGGTCTGGGGCTGAAGTGGTTAAAGAGGAACTTCAGTCTGCTCAAATAATTTGTAATAAAAACATCTTTCATATCTCCCAACTGTCCCCGATTTCGAGGGACTGTCCTTGATTTGGAGCAATGTCCCTCTGTCCCTCTTTCCTCCACATTTGTCCCTCATTTTGGTCTGATCTATATAGTTGTATATAAAATTCACTTTTTCTCTTTCAAAAAGTGTTTTCCCAGTGCTAAACCTTTCATCCAAATTCTAAATTGCTGCATTAATTTTTAAAAGCCAATATAAAGGAATAGTAGTGTTAAAAAAAGCCCTTTTTAATCCTTTTTTTGATTAATTCACCTTTAAGGGGGTGTGGCAGGGGACATGTTCCATGCCTACATACATTTGCTAGTAGGTGTCCTCCCTCATTTTCATCTCAGAATGTTGGGTGGTATGATCTTTGCCATTTTGAAGCTTCCCTCCAACTACTTTGCATACTATTTTATATATACTGTGATTCTGTAGTCCTCCCACTGTCACCAAAGATAGGGAATTGTTTACTTCCACTGGATGCCATGACATTTCTACTCCCACTGGCCCTAGTCTGCCCCCCCCAAAGTCTGAAGGACAGTAGACTGGCTCTTTGTTTAGAAAGTTTAGAGACCCCTAATCTAAAGGGCGCACAGGAACAGTAACCCCTTTCCCAGGTGCCATGTTTCTAATGAAAACCTGAGAGAGCTCTATGGACAAAAGCATAGCAAGGGGAAGGAGTCTGCTCTGACTTATTGAGTTGCGTGTGTAAATGTCATCTTGAGCTATTGAGCTCTGTATACAGACTTTTTACAGCAGAAAGCAAGGGAAACTGGAAAATGTGTAAGTGAGCCTAAACCACTACCTGCTGCCAGAAAAGGAGAATACACAATAAAAAAGGCCAAGTTCACCTTTTCGCAAAATAAAGAAGGATCAGAAGAGAGATTCTCTTTTGTTGACATGGTCACGCTGACTAATGACTGCTCATCATTGCAAGCATTATGATTGAACACTGTGTAGTGAAGTTTTATATTACAGCAGGTAAATGCAGAGGGGACCTGTGGTGGAGTGTGGTGAAGGAGTTGTGGGTTAGTTAACTTTTTCATTGTTTTTGTGAGGTTAGCATTGTATTTTATATTTACCAAATTTAGAAAAAAATTATTTTTTAGTCCCAAACAAAAAATAATAAAGAAAATATGTACCAAACTACTTATTGGTTAAGTAAGCTATAAAGTTTATATGCTAGAATAACTTTGGACATTTATTTCAGCGTACAGCATTTTTTTTAAATACAGGAACCCTACTGAAGCTTGCTTTATATATATTAATTAGCATTACAATACAGTCTACTTGATTTTTCTTGCACACAGCGGTGACTCTCAGTGCTTACATGCATTGCATGAACAAGTGCTGCTGTCCTGCGGTACTAATAGTTTGGCTGTTCAGAGTATGCGATGTGTGCCAAAGGTCATCAACCCATGAATAGGAGGACAAATGCCAGCTACATTCAGCTCATGAGATTTTTCCAGAATAAATTCCTAACTCTGCAGAGACAAAAATCATGTTTTAGTTTAAATTCAGAACATGCTTGGTTCTTAAGATTTCAGTGTATGGGGGAGCTTGGCATGTGAGCTCAAATGCAAATGTAGAATAAAGGGCTATAATCCCCGCAAGTTACTATAAATACTCCTTTTTCTGTTTCAGTAATGTTCCTGGAGTTTTCAATAATTTACAGGTTGCAAAACATTAGAACAGAAATAGTGCATACTCCTTACAAGATGCTGAAAATAACATTGTGTATAGAAGGCCTCACTGGGCTAGCATACAACGTAATGGTTTCAACTTTTGGAATGTGCACTAGAAGTAACAATCTAAGCAATGTCTCATACCGGGACTAGGGATTAGGGAGTCGAATAACTCAAAAGGGGTATAGTCTATGTGATGGGGAACAGTAAGGAGTAGGCAAAGGGGGAGACAAAATTAAGGAAAATTAGGGAAAGGGGGAGACAAAATTAAGGAACATAGATTTGGGTGGAAGAGTGGAGGGGAAAAAGTGAAAAAAAGCGTGTAGGGTATGAAGTGGGAGGAAAGAGGAGGCAATGCCAATAGTGTGTCATCCAAGGCTCCCAAATGTTGTCTCATTTAGATGGTCTATCATCCAAAGTGTCTGTCATTTTCTAAATACCCTTTTTTAATCTTGCTATATCAGATTTCTATCCAGTTAATAACCATTTAAAAAAATTTAAGGCCAACAGTATGAATCAGTATAAGGTTTTAGGCTGTGTTTGTGTATAGCAGGGATATGCAATTAGTGGACCTCCAGCTGTTGCAGAACTACAAATCCCATGAGGCATAGCAAGACTCTGCCTCTGGGTTTCATGCTTGTGGCTGTCAGAGGCATGATGGGACTTGTAGTCTTGCAACAGCTGGAGGTCCGCTAATTGCAGATCCCTGGTGTATAGGAAGGTCATTACTGAATAATGCCTTCTATGAAGTGGTAAAGGTTTTTTCATCAAAAGAAAAGTTCCTATCCTTTTGCTTCAAAAATCATACTTACCTAGGTGGATGCTGCATCTGTCCTCAGCCGGCTCTAAGACTGAGAACTGAGAGGTCAAAGACCGCTGATCACTCCGTTATCAGAGCTCCGTCAGCCAAAAGTTTTTGACTGTCAGTTAGCGGATTTCTGCTCTGTTCCCCTGCACTCACTGGAGCACTAGGGCTCTGAAGGGGACGAAAGCAGCTGGTTATGGTTCAGGCTCTCAGTGCCTCACTGAAAGGCTGAGCCAGGTGCCGATCCAGGCATGTGGGTGGATCCTGACTTTATTGTTGCAATCTTTCCCCAGCCTGGACCGACTCTGTGACGTCAGCTGACAGTGAGCTTCAGCCAGCTGTCTGCTCAAAACGGGTCATAGAAGTGCAGAACGAACTGCACTTCTATGATCCACAGGAAAAGTACAGCCAATTGAGCTTTGGCTGTACTTCTCCTTTTAAAGGTCTTCTAAATAATAAATTCACCCAGGTCGGTCTCTGCTTTTCATCCATATTTGTAGTATGGACCCTTTTGCATGCTGGTAATGCTGACAATCCCATTGCTTTTATGTGCTTATAAGACTAAAGGCTGATGCAAAGTTTTATTAGTGTCCGTAGTGCATTATTATATTTGAATAGCTGGCTATCATTCCAAACATGCACCTGAAAATAGTGCTTGCTGCTATTTCCCAGCGTGGGTAAGTGGTGGAATTTGTGTTCCACGGTTCTCAGATTGGTAATAGATGGTTACCTTAGCACTCATATGTAGATGGAATTGCTGCCAAAAACTTCCTTTTGAATTTGAAGTGCATCTCTAATGCATGCGTTTGAACACAACATGTAGAAAAGGGCCGTTGTTTGATGCAATCCCTATAAGACATGATTCATCCAACAAAATGCAATGCAAAACCATATAGGTCAAATTTAGCCTGAGAACCGTTATTCACATTACATCACTAAAGTAAATACGAATCTAGAGACTTGTATTCAACATGTGCTTCAAATATAGGAACACATTGCCAATCTATGCAAGCCCTTAATTGGCATTGAGTCAAGCACTTCCCAAACTTCTATATATCACAGAACCAATTTTGCTGTTCCTTGTTAAAGACATGATTTTGCATGCAATATTTGCAAAAATAGGTGTAGTCCACAAATGTGTAGTAACATTACCGTAAATCTTATGCCTTGTACACATGGTCAGACATTCCGTCAACAAAATCCATCGGATTTTTTCCCGATGGATTTTGTGCCAAACTTGTCTTGCATATACGCGGTCGGAAAAAGTTGTCAGAAAATCCGATCGTTCGGAACGAGATGACGTTCGTTTCGTATGACGGGACTACGTAGAGGCTAATAGCCAATAGCTTTGGTCTCGTAATTTAATCTGAGCATGTGTGGCACTTTGTCCATCGGAATTCTCTACAAACGATTGGAAAAAGTCCAATCAGATTTTGTTGTTGGAAAATTTTAGATCCAGCTCTCAAACTTATTCCGTCGAGATTTCCAACGGAAAAAGTCAGATAGGGCCCAGACACGATCAGATTTTCCGACAACATAATCTGATCTGACCTTTTCCGTCTGAAAATCCGACCGTGTGTACAGGGCATTAGAGTGCGGTATTATTATAGGACAGATTTGCAACTGTCTGCCTGAAACTCCCAAACAGACTAGACAAAATTATTCATGAAGAATCGTTTTAAATATTGGAATTTGCATAAGATATAGCATATCCCGCGGCGTGTGTTGGAAGACTCCAAGTTGTGAGTAGCAGGATTCCGTAATGAAATTAGTAATGAATCCGTAACTATTCTTAGCAGAATTGACTTCTCTAATGACAGCTTAACCTGCCATTAGTGGACATGGAATGTTCAGTAATACTTATTACTTCATAGCAAGACTCGCTAGATGTTACAAACACGGTCATCATGGAAATATGCCATACGCCTACATAATGGCAATTTAGCAGCCTGTTAAGACCACTTTAGCCTTCGTGGATGTTTGCCATTCTAAACGTCTTGGGAATTGATTCGGACAATCTTTGTTCAGTAGGCAAATTAGTTATTCTTATACTCTAATTATGTCAGCATTCTTTCCTTAAAACCCTAGGTGCATGGGTTCGATTTAAGTTCTTTATCTGGTGGTTGGCCTTGTGATAGCTTGGGTCTTATGTAGAACTGGATTCCTTCCACAGTCCAAAAATATACTGGCAATTAAAAGCACTCCCACCCATGCTGGCAGTGCCATGTGTGCAGGTGTAGGACTTGTGAATGGTTCTGCCTTCTCTGTACAGGTCTGTGGAATATATGCATACGGTATCCTGTA
Source organism: Lithobates pipiens (assembly GCF_037356315.1). Taxonomy (NCBI): domain Eukaryota; kingdom Metazoa; phylum Chordata; class Amphibia; order Anura; family Ranidae; genus Lithobates; species Lithobates pipiens. The sequence continues at coordinate 353,463,049 of NW_027507764.1, read as the reverse complement.
TTATGCGCTAGCAGACTTTCACAACCTTTTAACATACAGGAACACATAAAATAAATTAGGAACATCCTGCTTTTAATTATTATATCTACAGCTCATGGTACATTGGCATGGGCACTAAGTTAATATATAAAATAAAAAGAATAAGAATGTTGCATCCTTAGCATATTTGGCACCATGGGCTGTTTTCTATAATAATAATCATAATGAAACAAATAATAAAGTCCAGAAAAGAATAGCAGACAGTGAATACTGTAGTGTTCCTTCACATTGGTGATCAGTGGGAGAAGGGCCCCTTAATATAGATGGTCTGAAGAAAGAATACGCCTTAAAATAGTAGTCAGTGGGAAGAATATCACCCTTACAAATAATTTAAAAGATTATTGGTGTCAGTTTAAGAAGCAGTAATTGTTAATTGCTCAAGCAACTTCTGTAAGAACCCTAGTGTTCTTGGAAGCATGGTTGAAAAAGACGACCGCCTAACTGGGAAAATAAGTGATTTGTTTGACGTTAAATACCACTGTTATGGCTGCAGCTGGATTCCATAACCCCGGTATTTTCTTTTCTCTGAGGTGCCGGACTTTCAGATAAAAGCTGATTCGCCAAGGAATCACTTTTATTAGCTCCCCCCCCCCCCACCACCACTTCCCAGTGGTTCTTGGGCTTACCGTACCGATCGGTGAGCCCAGGACTCCATGCAACACCATCAGTGGCTTGCTATAGAGATAAGCAATGGCAAAATGGCAGTCAGTCATCTCTATGCCCTTGGCGAACCGGAGCGGCATCATGACGTCACTTCCGGTTCTTAGGTCATGTAAACATGGCTGCTTTTTTTTCTTCTTAACCATTAAAAGTCCACATTTTTCAATGAGCATGACTCAAAAATGTGCTTTACCAAACGGTGGAGCAGAATGTCAAAGGGTTAAAGCAAAAGATTATATATATAAAAATAATCTTTTAATCTTTTGCTTTTAAGGGTAAAGGAGAGATTTGGGGTCTTTTAGACCCCAGATCTCTCCATAAAGAGGACCTGTCATGCTGTATTGTTACCACAAGGGATGGTTACATTCTTTGTGATAGCAATAAGAGTGATCAAAACATTTTTTTAAAGTGTAAAAATTTATAAAATGTAATAACATTTTTTGTAAAGGGAACTGTGATACCGGAAGTGACGTTATCGAGCTCGCTGCTCATTTTTACATTGCCTGTTGTTCATTCATTGTTATGCGATTACCTGTCTTATTTTATTGTAAATCGAATAAATACCCTTCAACTATACTACACTATGGGGCATCCCTCCTGTGCTTAATCTCTGCATATGGTTTACTGGCGAGACCCTCCCATCCCGGATATCTCAAAGGTTATCACTAAAGGGGAACGCTAATGCTGATTATAGGCAGGACACCTATAACAACAAGAGCCTGGGCTACCACGCTAAGACGGTCACCAAGGACCCTAAAGTTATATATTTATATGCTGTTACCTTACAGCAGTAAGGTAAGGGGACACCCATATATTTTATCAGCACGGAGGATTTCACAAATCACTTATCACTAGCAGCACCTTACGGAAGTTTGATCTCCAGCACTTGCACTTTATTACTGGGTTTACAAGAACCACTATATTTTTGCACTATATATATTTTTACAGGAAGAAGTATTTTTATGGACACTGTGATGCATGTTTTTATATGAATTAATTTTGTATGCATGAACTGTGTTTTTTGCATGACCTATTACTTATTTTAAATAATTTATTTCATTACTATTTTCACTTGGGATACATGCACCTTGTTTCACTGATTGAAAGTCTGGCTACTGCTAACACTTACCTATGCATTTTTTGCACATCGCTTTGATGATATAATTTGTTCATGATTAGCCAGGATTGTGTTTTTTCCATATATTTGCTAGCCAGGTAATCGCCAGCACTTGCCTTTAGATATTTATTCTATTTCACGGATTTAAAGTCTGGCTACTGCTAACACTTACCTATTTTTTGCACCTCACTCTGATGATACTATTTGTTCATGATTAGCTAGTATTGTTGTTTTCCATATATTTACTAGCCTGGTAACTGCCAGCACCTGCCTTTAGATATTGATTTTATTCCAATACTGGTCCACTAGGATATCCTACACCTCCATTATCTTATTCTATGTGTATAGCGCACCACTATTCTTTTATCTATATCAAATTTTGTAAAGCGTCTCTGTCCCCGCGTGCTTGCGCACAGTAGTGAATGCATATGTAGGTTATGCCAACATATGTAAACAGTCACCACACATGTGAGGTATCCCCGCAAACATCGGAATAAGAGCAATAATTCTAGCACTAGACCTCCTCTGGTAACTCTAAACTGGTAACCTGTGGAAATTGTTAAAGTGTCACTTATGGTGATTCGTGAAGTATCATAGTTTGGCATCATTCCACAAGTGTGTGCAATTTTGAAGTATGACATGTTAGGTATCTATTTACTTGGCATAACATCATCTTCAATATTATACAAAAAAATGGGGTATATATGTTAATTTTTTTAAATGTATTAAAGTGCATGTCTTCTCAAAAAATTGCGTTTTAAAAACTGTGTGACATAAAAAATTGCAACAACTGCCATTTTATTCTCTAGAGTCTCTGCCAAAATATATATACTGTGTGTGTATATATAATGTTTGGGGGTTCTAAGTAATTTTCTATCAAAAAATACAGATTTTTACTTGTAAACACCAAAGTGTCAGAAGAAGGCCTGATCCCTAAGTGGGTAAAGCGATTTTAAAGTCTTTTTTTTTTTTTAAGATAAGAAACAAGTTTATGCTTACCTGCTCAGTCTGAAACTCCTTATCTCAAGACCGCCACTGATGCTCTTGACTCCTCATCTTCTGAGTGTGCCCCCAGAGCAAGCCACTTGCTCTGGGGGCACACTTGCCTACTCAATTCCAAGCTGGGCTGCCTGTGTCCATAGACACAGCCAGCATGGCTTGGCACCGCCTCCTGTTCTTTTGTCACAATGGCTCCTGCTGCCTCAGCAAATCTGTGAGAGCAGGAGGTAAGGGGAGAGAAGAGCTGCAGACAGGCACAGTGCTGAATCGATTCAGGGTTCAGGTAAATAATGGGGGGGTGAGGGAGATACTGATGCCTAAACATTTACATTTTTGCAAGGAATTCTTTAAGGAAAAAAAAAATTTCAGGTTTTATAACTACTTTAAAGCTATACTATTGACATATCTTACACAAATAGTCCCTCTAGTGGTCAATATTGGGAAGGGGTTCAATCACATTAAAGCAGGGGTCTCAAACTCGCGGCCCGCGGGCCAACTGCGGCCCGCGGGACAATATTTTGCGGCCCCCCGCCTGGAAAAGCACTTAGCCACCTTCCCTCCGGTACTTGAAGAAGATGAAGTCGCCGCTCTGAACGCACTTGGTGCAGGTCAGCCTCCGGCGATGTTACACAGCGGGCAGCGCTCCACCGCCAAGTACAGTACCTCGGCGTCTCACCAGGGGGAGTAAGTGGCGGTGGAGCGCTGCCCGCTGTGTAACACCGCCGGACGCTGACCTGCACCAAGTGCGTTCAGAGCGGCGACTTCATCTTCTTCGATGGGAGGGACACGGAGAGGCAAGTACCAGCCTGTCAGTCACGCTCTCCACGCCTCACTTTTTTTCTTCTCTTTCCCGTTCAGGCGACAGGACGTTCTGCCATTGGAGGCCCTGCATGGGAGGAGGAGACGCAGGGGTTTCTCAATGGGCGTCTCCTTCTCCCTGGCTGTGTTGTGATCCAATCACATCAAAGAGTGTCACAGACAAGGAGTTTTTTTCTTCCTGGCTGTGACTCTCACTGTGATTGGATTGAGGCACATGGAGAAGGAGACGCCCATTGAGAAAATCCGGCGTCTCTTCCTCCTTGATGCTCAGTATTAGCATACAGGGCAAGAAATATACAGGGGGGCACAGCAGAGTGGAGGAGTGCTATTTTTATAAACCAGACAGGTGCGTGCCCACCCTAAAGGTTTTTGTGGAAAACTTGATGCGGCCCAGCCTTACCCAGAATCTACCTCCAGCGGCCCCCAGGTAAATTGAGTTTGAGACCCCTGCATTAAAGTGGAAGTAAACCCATCCATAAAACAGTTTGATTTACGGCACATGCCACATGTGCAGCATCTTGGCAGTTGTAGTTTAAACAGAGGCAAAGATGGCAGCTTCCTTGGCTGAAAACGATAGGGGGGGTTTACTGACACTTTAAAATAAGTGCTGGAATTGATTTTTTTAAAATATTTTTCTGTTTAAATGTCAGTTATAAATAACGTCTTTATTTTACAGTCCGAGCCAAATTTTAGAGCTCTGAAAATGGGTGATGCTCTATGCATTTTTATATGTATCAAAAAGAAGAAAAATACATTCTAGATACAAAATCAGTATATTTGTCATTGGTAGCAGAAATAAGCTCCCACTATGGAAAATATGCTAGTAAGGTTTGTAAAAATGTGTTTCCTGTCCACTTCATCAGTGCAGATGTGATTTTATTTTGTATTCTCTTAAAATGGTTCACATATTTTAAAATTGTATCGTCTATTTGTATTTTGATACAAAAGCACAAACTATATTTATCTTTTTACAGCTTATTCTTTCTACATGGGAAGGAGGCTACAACTTACAATGTCAGAACTTAGACAGTTCGGGAGAAGCAGATGTGCGGGTAAGACATGGTCTGGACATAGCAAGATGAGAAGCCTCCGGGCTGTCATAAATTGACTCAACACAAGTTTACCTAATAGCATACAACATATGCTGATCAGCCATAACATTATGTCCACTAACAGGTTTCATGAATTACATTGAATATCTCGTTACTACATCTGGTTGGTGGAATATTTTAGGCAGCAAGTAAACTGTTGTCCCTGAAGTTGATGAGCTGAAAGCAGAAAAATGGGCATCATAGTTTGTTTGGGATGGGGCTGTGTAGCCACAGACCAGTCAGGGTGTGCATGCTGAGTCCACAGCCAGAAGGGCCTACAATGACCACGTGAGCATCAGAACTGGACCACAAAGCAAAGGAAGAAGGTGGCCTGGTCCAATTAATCAAATTTTTTTTCACATCATGTGGCTGGTCAGGTGTTGTCTGCTTTTCTTACCTGGGGAAAAGTTGGCACCAGGATGCAATATGGCAGGAGACAAGCTGGTGGAGGCACTGTGATGCTTTGGGCAATGTTGGGTAAACTGCATCCATGTGAATGTTACTTGACACACACCACCTACCCAAACATTATTGCTGACCAAGTACACCCCTTAATGGAAACGGTATTCCCTGATGGCAGTATCCTCTTTGAGCAGGATAATGCACCCTGCCACAATGCAAATATGGTTCAAGAATGGTTTGAGGAACATAGCGAGTTTGGGGAGTTGACTTGGCCTCCAAATTCCCCAGATATCCATCTGTGGGATGTGCTGAAAAAACAAGTCCAATATATAAAAGCCCCACCTCGCAACTTACAGGCCTTAAATGATTTGCTACTGTAGGCTTGGTGTCAGCTACCAGAGCATACCTTCAGTGGTCTAGTATAGAGTCCATGCCTTGATGGGTCAGGGCTGTTTTGGCAGCAAAGGTGGGACTTTCTCAATATTGGGCGCATGGGCAAAGTTATGGCTGGTCGGTGTATATTGTATAAAACAAATACTTATCTGCTAAGTTCTTTGTTGGGAATATTGTAGGACAGCAGTGAAAAGATGGTTCCACTTAGCTAAAACGGGAGAGATAAACAACAGACATGTGCAAAATGTCACCAAATAACATCTTTTTGGTATCAAAATTGGAATAAAGTGTGAGCTGTCCTTGAAGATTCCCAGAAAGGTAGTTATTGGGCAAGGGCAAACGCTCGTTTTCCTCAGTCATCCTTCAGAACAGTTCTGGAGAAGAAAATAAATCTAACTATGATGGGAAACCCTCTTGGAGAATTTTACAATTGAAAGTCTGATTATGGCTAAATAGCGGTTTTATTCTGGAATGTCTGAAGTGATCACAAACCATACCAAAGATCTTAGGAGCACATAAAAACACTTCAGTGGCCTACTGCTCCATAAAACACACCAGAGCAATTAAACCAAAAAATTCTAAAGTGTGTACTCTGCTTTGGGTTGGCTTTATACGAAGGGCCTTGTATGGATTGGGGGGACCCCATGCCGTTTTTTTTCTGTGATTTTTTTTTTTACTTTTAATGCCAGAAATTATTTTCTTTACATTCAGCTGGCAGCGGGGAATCCCACTGACAGCTGATGACTCGGTCGCTAAGGACATAGTGGCTTCCCACTACTTAACAACCATGTTTTACTTTTCAATTTTTTACGTTTTTCTTTTACTGTGTATACTGTTTAAAATCCACTAATACACTGTATCACCCTGCTCTGCAAATGCAAGGGGCGACGTCACTTCCAAGATGTGGGCGGAGGAGGCCATTCATTTTTAAGGGCTCACCAATGAACTAAAACCATGCACCTCCAAAACACCTGCATTGCAGCACACTACAATGCATGATAATGTACTACCATACATTATTTGTGTGCTGCATCAAATTTCAGGACTGCTGTGGTGCTTTGGCAGCCCAAATACATTTGTTGCCTTAACGCAACATGCTGTGACGTGCATGCCCTAATGCAGCACAACAGACCAGATAGGTCTGATTGGGCCCTGAATATTTTTGGGAAGGGAAGCCTGTGTTTGAAACAGATGATCTAGCGGAATTTAAAGGTAGCCCTAACTTTACATACTTGAGTAATGGAAGTGTTAATTTCCACCAAAGGTTTTTTTAATGTGTTGCATATAAAGATCACGTGTTCATCTTACTTTACAGGTGGCCAAAGTGCTGTGGTGGTATTATTTTTCCAAAGCAATTGAATTTATGGACACCATTTTCTTTGTTTTACGGAAAAAGAATAGCCAAATCACTTTCCTCCACGTTTATCACCATGCCACTATGTTCAATATATGGTGGTGTGTTCTCAACTGGATTCCATGTGGACAAAGTAAGTGTTAAGCTAAAACAAAATGAGAAATTTATATGAGACTTGCAGTAGCATAAACTGTGTAATCGGTTTTACACTATTTTATTTTAGTATTGAGACGCCAGCCTGTACACGCACATCAACTTTAATGGCATCCCAACCTTCATATGTAGGGTCCAATATTGAGTTGAATCACCCTTTGCAGCTATAGCGGCTTCAACTCCTCTGGGAAGGCTGTCCACAAGGTTTAGGAGTGTGCCTATGGGAATGTTTGACTATTCTTTCAGAAGCACATTTGTGAGGTCAGGCACTGATGTTGGAGAGAAGGCCTGGTTCACATTCCCTGCTCTAATTCATCCCAAAGGTTTTCTATTGGGTTGAGGCCAGGACTAGTGCAGGCTAGTCAAGTTCCTCCACCCCAAACACGCTAATCTTTGTCTTTATGGACCTTGTTTGTGCACTGGTGCGCAGTCATGTTGGAACAGGAAGGGGCCATCCCCAAACTGTTCCACAAAGTTGGGAGCATGAAATTGTCCAAAATGGTTAGGTACGCCTTAAGAGTTCCCTTCACTGGAACTAAGGGGCCAAGCCCAACCCCTGAAAAAACAACCCTGCATCATAATCCCCCCTCTACCAAATGATTTGGACCAGTGCACAAAGCAAGGTCCCTAAAGACATGGATGAGCGAGTTTGAGGTAGAGGAACTTAACTGGCCTACACAGAGGCCTTCTAGTCCAAATCCATGCCTGACCTCACAAATTCTCTTTCTGGAAGAATGGTCAAACATTCCCATAGACGCACTCCTAAACCTTGTGGACAACCTTCCCAGAAGAGTTGGAGCTGTTATAGTTGCAAATGGTGGGCCAACTCAATATTGAACCCTACAGACTAAGACTGGGATGACATTAAAGTTCATGTGTGTTTAAAATAAAAAAACGTACCCCAGAGGCTGATATAAATGGCAGAAATGAATGCAGCTTTTTAATCCATTAGTATACCACTAAATGTATTTTTAAGTGCAAGCAGTGTAAGTGACTACATTTTACTTGGTTTCAACCTCTTGCAGTCCCTGTACAGCAAAGCTTAGACTGGGGGAGGGAGAAGCAGCCAGAGACAGTTATGCAATTTGAATGTTTACGAAGAGTTCAGATTTAAAACGAGCAAGCATACAAGAAGGCATTAAACACAGGCACTGTAAATGGTTACGTCATTGTAAGAAGTTGAGAAAGCTTGACCCAAGATGATCTAATTAATCCAATTAAGACATGTTGATTACACAGATTTTATGGCTAAAAAAAAATCCAGCTTAAGTAAAAATCTAATAAAGTCTTGACACCATTGCTGTAGAACTAGTAAATAATTGGGGTTTGTCCACAAATGTGTTTGCTATAAATATAAAATATTAGAAGAGGTTTAATACACAGTTTAATAAGAAACTATAATAAAGGAGAGAACATTGCCAAGTGATGCTCAACATTAACCATGTACAAAACCACTGGCCTACCTGTCCTAGTAGGAGTTTGACACCGTTTCCTAGTTGTTAATGTTCCACCACATACTAGTCATATATTTCCTGTACACAGAGGAAGTGGAATGGTAAGGGGAGAAATCGGTTAGGTTTGCTCCCCAAAAAACAACACTGACTTTTAACCAGATCTGAACTCCAGCACACCAAGTTTACACTCCAACATACATTCCAGCATAGAGATACGAAACAACATATAGAAAACTATCCAAAACTATTTTCCCTTTCTAAACCACAGACCTGTCAAGTCCCCAGGAAACTTAGGAGTCACTCAGTATTTTGGTTGTCCCCTGGGAGCTTGAGCTCGTCTCTTTCTTTGTGCCCCTGGTGTTCTGTGGACTCGGCACATGTCCGGTACACCAAGGCTACTCATCAGCACTGCAGAGCAGAGTCTTCTTAGATGCTGCACAATGAACTGTCAGTGGAATATTGATCTAGAGCAGGGATATCCAAACTTTATAAACAAAGAGCCAGTTTATTGTCCTTCAAACTTTAAGGGGGCTGGACCGTGGCCAGTGGGAGAAGAAAATGTCCTGGTGTCAGTGGCAAAAAACAATTCCTTATCATTGGTATTAGGGGGGGGGGGGGGGAGTATAGGTGCCCTACGATTGGTGTCTGTGGGAGGAATAGTGCCCCATCATTGGTATCAATGGGAGGAATAGTGCCTTATCATTGGTGTCAGTGGGAGGAATAGTGCCCCATCATTGGTATGGGAGGAATGGTGCCCAACTGTCAAGAACTCTGTCCCACTGTTACTGACAGTGGGGGGTATAATAGCTCAAAGACTGAATAAAAGCAAGCAAAGAGCCGCAGTCTCCAGACCACTAATGTGGAAGAACAGAGACTGGTCTCGTGGTGGCTGTCCCCCATGGCACAGGTAAATCATTGAGCTGGACAGCTCCAGTCAATTTTGAGTGGGAAAGGTGTTAACCTCTTAAGTGTTTACTTCTGCCGCCAGTGAACTAGATAGGAAGTCAAGGGGAAATCTCTTCTACAGAGAAATAAACAGAACAGGAAATAAGGGGAAATCTCCCAAATGAGGGAACACTTAAAATAATATAGATCATTTATTGAAAATTAAGCAATACAGTCAAAGTAAGTGACTAATCTTAGATTACAGCTGACCCTTGATGCACTTGTTGTTATTCACTCTGTAAATCACACTTTTCTGGTAAATGCTAGGATGTAAAGACTCCTTTGTGTTATGTTATGTTTCTCGCTTTGCCTGTATGCTTGTTGAAAAAAAATATATAAAAAAAAAGGGGGGGGGGGGCACCTGGAAAACTCAGTCTCCTGGGGGCTCAACCAAATCTACAATGGTCTCCTGTGATGCTGTGAACTTCCTGCAGAATAAGCACATGTTCTTCTGGTACTTGTTCCCATATACTAAACTTCAAGGAATGGAGGGATGAAGCAGAGACTGATATATGGACACATTTTGGGGATTGGATGAATACTGTGAAAAGAATCTTGAATGTTTTGTTAATTTATTTAAATGAAATGGCATGCATTTTGTTTAGTGTAGCCACACCATGCTATATACCACTACCGTATCAACTTGGTAAACTTCTCCCAGGGTTCCCTAAATCCATTTCTGTCCTACAGAATTGCACAACCTAGATGGTGTTTGGGATTGTGTTACTTTGTAGCCACGGGGGAATCATATATTCCAACAACAAATATTACACCTCCATTCTCTTTGCACCACCATGTTTTGTGAATTGCGTTTTTTACCTGCTATTGGGTATGCCGCACAAGAGTGTCAGATAGTTGGACCAACCTCCTTTTCCTTTATGGCTTGTTCATACTTGCTAAAAATACTGACGCTAAACAAACATGCCTATAGTGTTTATGCAAGTATTTAGTTGACTTTGCACCACGTTTAACGCGCTTTAAAAGGGGAGTTAAAAAATCATCCCTAAATGCCCTATGCACATTTGACAAGCATTAACAATGCACCCCCAGATGCCTAGGTTTTTTCATGGCTACTATGAATAAGGCCTAACACTCTGCAAACATTTCACAAATTGCAAACTCTCTACAACAGTGTTTCTCAAACTTTTTTGTCTTGTGGCACACCAAAAAGATCTAAACATCTTCACGGCATACCTCAAAAGATTTAAAATTTTTTGGGGAGGACAACATATTTATTTTTACATATATATTTATTTTTAAGTTTCTGGGGAAGGATGTGCCTGCTTTCGAGTGCAAATCAGATTGAAGCGCTTGTAATCTTCTTTGTACTTTCACTTGCTATCTTGCTTTTCATTTAACAGTTTCTCTTTCAGAGTTGCAGACTTGATTAAGTATTTCTCCATTGCTAAACAATGAATAAATGTTATTTATAAGCATCAAAGTTAGAATGGAACGGCCTCTATTATTATAATATAATTAGAGTGATCAAGTTCTCCCGAGATCTCGCACAAGTATTGCATTACATAAGGAACCAATGAATGGCCGACTCAACAGAAATTGCATTTATATATATATAATGTTACTTTTTTTAACTTTTGCAACATTGATTTATCATTACATTTTTCAATATGTTTAAGATTTCAAAACTCTAGCAATTATAAATATTTTTCAAAACTCCCACTGCACACTGTTTGAGAATCACTGCTCTACAAGCACATACCGGTATGTTTATGGTGCATTACCAAAGAAGGAGTCGAGATGCTTCAACTCCTTCTAAATTCCACATGAAGTTCCATTTTTGAAGCACAGCAACACAAAGCAAACTCTTCATGTCTTGATAATGTTGACAAACACTTTGTGCTGTCCATATTATCAATTGCAGGCTGCTTTACTTGGAGTTTGGGGCACATTTTTAACTTTTCACAAACTCCTTTTAATGTCAGTGTGAACAGGGCCTTACAGCAGGTATCACTAAAATGTGGACCATGGTCCAGACCCAGATGGGAGGGGGAGTTCTATCTGGGCCACCAGCCAGGCTGCAGCATAGGTTCCCCCCCACTCTGCAGTGATTAGTTGTTAGAACCTCAGTATCATAATAACCAAAGACGTCATGCGTGTGCCCTGCCTCCAGCATCACAGGTGGATGGAAGTGTCAAGTCATGCAGCCTGCTCTTCCTCTCAGCTCCTGCCTTTTCCCTGCCCGTCACTAAAAGGTATGGCACTGTGATGGGGACACCCGATGTAAGGGGGGTACTTGGACCTCTGCTAGAAGCAAATTCAAATTACAGGACCTCTATGAATTATAATGGAACAACCCTGGTTTACAACATAAGTCCAGATTAGACAGACCATGCAGTTTTGGAATATTTCAAAGAACTTTCATCATCAATCCATTTGTTATATGTATTCTAGAGAAGAGAGGAGGTAAAAAAACATGGCACCGAGGCAGAAGTAGCTATTTTTTAGCCTGGCTACACTGCTGAAATTGGATTAATTGAAAGTTGTGTGATACTGCACATTATTCTTTGTAGTATGCAAATAAATAGTGCCTCTTACCTAGATAGTAGTCTAATATATAACAGTAATTCTGACTTTTTTTTTTTTTTTACTTTCCAGGTAATTGTATCACAATCAAACGTATTACTTTAGTAAAACACTGTTTTAGACTCTGTTATTTCTTGTATAGCATTTTCTATAATATGTCTCCGTTTCCTTCAAATGCTAATACAGGTTTCTTTGGACCTACCCTGAACAGTTTCATCCATGTTCTCATGTATTCCTACTATGGCCTATCAGTTATTCCATCCATGCACAAATACCTCTGGTGGAAGAAGTATCTTACTCAGGCCCAGCTGGTAGGTAATGTCCATACACTAAAAACAAATAATTCCAACACTACCAGAGTAGAATTTCTTTAGACAGCAACCCTTTAAGCAAGTCTATCTCTATGCACTCTTCCCAGTCCCGTCATTGAAAATTGTACTAGGAATGAATTTTTAAAGGTTCCCAGACATAGCACAATTAAAAATACAAATTTACTACACAATTTCACAATAAAATAAAAACATAGGTATAGATAAAACAATGAACAAGCTGCTACAGGAATGTTCAAAAATTCCTCCATCACAATACAATAATTCCCCAACGGTATCCCACATCAAGTAATTACAACATACAGATATGTATATATGATAAATAGCAGGTGCTCAACCACAGAGCTGACACGCTGACTTAAAAACAAAAGCCTTTCTACATTGGGGATATCCAGATGGGGAAATATATATATCTCAGCGCATTTCGCCTGAACACCCGCTTCTTCACAGTGAAGGGAAAGAACCTAAAAGTACTATGAACAATAGCAAAATATTAGCTGATATCATAACATACATAACAAAACAGTGTTGCGCTTCCTAGATAACTACCAATAAATCCTTACATGAGAATAAATTATTAACTTGCTAGCAAGATACTGAGTGCACAATAGAATATTCGTGTCCCCTAACTGGGAATAGTGAACAATACACAATAATGAAATATACGTGTTCCCTAAATGGGAATAGTGAACAATAGACAATAAAGATAAAGTCCACACACTAAAAAAAAAAAAAAAGGAATTGAATAAAAATAAGAGTCCAAATGCACAAATATAATCCTCAGAGTCTTTTGCACAAAAACACACAACACACCACCAGTGCATAAATGTTGACAATGCAAGTGCTCGCCTCCACCTCAATATCCTAGCCACTCACCTCATGTTCTGACCCCTGTTTCACCAGAAGGTCAGAAAAAGCAGGTTCCCTCTCTGGGATACAAATGGATCAGCTGGTCATGGAACTCCTATTCCTTATGTGCTGCCTCCGGGCTGATTGGATGGATACCAGCCAGTACAAACTCCCTCAATGGGGTCCGGTGCACATAGGAATAGAAAAGGAAAAATCTAGTGCTCTCTGTATAACAAAACGGTGTATTTCCCCATTAGAACGTTACTCACAAACGCAGCACTTAAGCAGTGTGGGCTCAGGATGCATAGAAACGACAAGATGCTCGCGGGATGACGCTGCTACTGCGACTCCTTCCCCCTATATAGTCCTGATCCCGCACTTCTTAAGTGCTGTGTTTGTGAGTAATGCTTTAATGTTTTCAGTAGCCAATAACTACCGTCTCCTAGTTGAATCTGAGCATGCATGAGTTTTTGCGTGTCGGAATTGCATACACACAATCAGAACTTTTTCCGTCTGGAACATGCTCTGAATCTTTTGTTGGCGGAAATTCGGCCAGCAAAATTCCGATGGAGCATACACACAGCCGCATTTTCCGACGAAAAGCTCTCATCGGTCTTTGACTGGCCAAAATCCCGACCGTGTGTACGCAGCATCAGAAGTATATTAATAAAACAATGAAGCAATTAATCTGACTGTAACCATTCACTGCTAGTAAATATTCCTGATGCATCCTTTTTAATACTCAGTGATTCAACACCAGTGAATGTTTGGTGAAATTTATAAAGTTGCCCCTTGTTGTTACAAGAATTACTGCAACGAATGAATACTAGAATGATGTAGAGCAAATGATGATGTCGTTTTGTCTGTTTTTCAGATTCAGTTTGTGCTCACCATCTCTCACACGCTCAGTGCGGTGGTTAAACCCTGTGGGTTTCCTTTTGGATGTCTAATATTCCAGTCATCCTATATGACTACATTGGTCATATTATTTGTAAACTTTTATCTAAAGGTAAGACATGGCAAAACCAAAGCACAACTCATCATAGATCCACTTGATCAAAATCAAAAAAGTTAAGACTTAATTTCAGATCTTTAGAAATGCTTATTAAATTTGTTAGATGCAAAGCACAAACACCTTTGTATGACAGTCGTCTTGTCATGAGACAATTAGTTGGGCTGCCATTTCTAGTCTTCATCTGAAAATGCCAGTTGCCTGGCCATATCTGGCTCAAGTGCTTCTGGCTCCCAGACTCAGAATAGACCTGCATGAAGGCTGAATGTAAAAATTTAAATAAATATTTGGCGGCAAAAAATGTGTGAAAAAAATAGAGAGTGGTTCCCCCCCAGGTCCATACCAGGCCCTTCAGGGAAGAAACAAGAGAACGGAAGTTAAAACCACAAATTTGAGGAATAAAAAAAAAGTGTGATATCCAGTCAGTGGATTATATTTTATTATTTAATGTGAATTACTGCCAGTGAGTCTATGGGGCAGTATACAGTGGATATAAAACATCTACCCCTGTTAAAATGTCAGGTTTCCATGACGTTAAAAAAATGAGACAAACAAATAATTTCAGAACCTTTTCAACCTTTAATGTGACCTATAATCTGTACAACTCAATTGCACAGTGCACAAACTGAAATCTTTTTTTTTTTTGGGGGGAGGGGGTTAAAAATAAAAAAATCTGGTTGCATAAATGTGCGCACCCTCTTCTAACTGGGGATGTTTCTGTGTTCAGAATTAAGTAATCACATTCAAACTCATGTTAAATGGGAGTCAGTACACACCTGCCTTCATTTAAAGTGCCTCTGATTAACCCTAAATAAAGTTGAGCTGTTTTAGTAGGTCTTACCTGACATTTTCTTAGTCGCATCCTATAGCAAAAGCCATGGTTCGCAGAGAGCTTCCAGAGCATCAGAGGGATCTCATTGTTAAAAGGTATCAGTCAGAAGAAGGGTAAAAAATTATTTCCCAGGCATTAGACCATGAAACACAGTGAAGACAGTCATCAAGTGGAGTAAATATGGCACAACAGTCACATTAAAAGAACTAGACGTCTCATCAAAATTGATGAAAAGATGAGAAGAAAACTGGTTAGGGAGGCTGCCAAGAGGCCTACAGCAGCATTAAAGGAGCTGCAGGAATATGTGGCAAGTACTGACTGTGTGGTACATGTGACAACAATCTCCTGTATTCTTCATATGTCTGGGCTATGGGGTAGAGAGTGGCAAGACAGAAGCCTTTTCCTTCTGAAGAAAAACATCTAAGCCCGACTAAATTATGCAAAAACACATCTGAAGTCTCCCAAAAGCATGTGGGAAAATGTGTTGTGGTCTGATGAAATCAAGGTTGAACATTTTGGCCATAATTCCATATAAGATATGTTTGACAAAAAAACTAAAAACTGCACATTACCAAAAGTGGCCTTAGGCAAGGTAGAGAGAATTATGAACAGTTCCAAATACAAGTCAATATTGGCACAAAACCTTCAGGCTTCTGCTAGAAGAGAAACGTCATCTTTCAGCATGACAACGACCCAAAGCATACATCCAAATCAACAAAAGAATGGCTTCACCAGAACAAGAAGTTTTGGAATGGCCCAGACAGAGCCCAGACCTGAATCCTATTGAAAATCTGTGGGGGGGGGGGGGGGGGATCTGAAGAGGGCTGTGCACAGGAGATGTCCTCGCAATCTGACAGATTTGGAGTGTTTTTGCAAAGAGTGGGCAAATATTGCCAAGTCAAGATGTGCCATTCTGATAGACTCATACCCAAAAAGACTGTGCTGTAATAAAATCAAAAGGTGCTTCAACAAAGGATTAGGTACTGCGTTTTTTGATTCACTATATATAGCCCGTTGCTGAAGGCGGCGTCCTTAACAACCAATGAGTCATCACCTGTCAGCAGGCTTGCCCGCTGAAAGCTGAATGTTAAAAAAAATAATAATTTCCGGCAAAAAAAAATAATAATAATAAAATTAAAATTCACAAAGAAAGGGGACAAGCGAGCGCCCCCCCCCCCTCCCTTCTCCTTAACCCACATGCCCTCAACATGGAGGGGTGGGTGCTTTGGGGCAGGAGAGCTCTGAGCCCCCCCCCCCAACCCAAAGCACCTTGCCCCCTATGTTGATGGGGACAAGGGCCTGTTCCTGACAACCCTGGCCGGTGGTTGTCTACTTGCCCCTACCCATTCACCAAAAAAGCAGTGAAATGTAAAAAAAAAAAAAAAAAAGCTGGTTTTTGACAAGTCTTTTATTAAAAAAAATAGCTCCGAGCTGTCTTCTCCCCGAGCCATCTTCTCCCAACGCCATCTCTCCCAGTGCTGTCTCCCCAAGCTGTCTTCTGTGTGGTTTCCTACACAGATGTTTATACAAATCACCCTCCGAAGTCACCAAAAAGTAGTAAAGGAACTACTTTTGGGAATCGGTGCTCCAATGTGAACCTAGGCTTAGAGGCAGAAAAAAAGCTGGTGTGCATTTTTCAGAGGGGTTTTTTGGCAGCAAAAAAATGCTAAACACTCCTAAACACCTGTACAAAAACGATCTTGTTTCTGCCAAAAGAACTGGCAATTTTTAAGCCCAGTGTGTTGTGTTAAGTCAGTCTGTTCACTTGAATGTACTGCCAGTCCAGATGTACTAAAAGTGGTACATGAAGCATTTCCAGCAGCACACAAAAATCCTCACCATAATAAAATATTACCTGCAGATTTTAAATAGTCAGGGGTTGATTTACTAAAACTGGAAAGTGCAAAGTGTTGCTGCTCTGCATATAAATCAATCAGCTTCCAGGTTTTTTGTCAACTGAATTGAACAAGCTGAAGTTAGAAGCTGATTGGCTACCATGCACAGCTGCACCAGATTTTGCACGCTCCAGTTTTAGTAAATCAACCCCTAAGCATTATTGGCACCAATGAGTTTAGTGCTTGTATTCTTTACAATGTAAATTACTCCAGCTACCATACACTATAACGCAACAACAGAGAGCAGAAATTATGAGTCTGTCATTTATCATAGGTGTATTTTAAATGATAGGGACAGAAAATCAACCAAAAATCCAGAGAAAACACATGAAACAAATGCCATAAAGTGAGTTCAGTGAGTAAAATAAGTATTTGATCCATGAGTAAAACATGATTAGTACTTGGTGGAGAAACCCTTGTTGACAAGCACAGAGGTAAGCTGTTTGGCACACATCTCAGGAGGGATTTTGGTCCACTCCTCTTTACAGATCTTTTCTAAATCTAAATTTAGATGCAATACAGATCTACATCTAAAAAGGTTTCTTGGCTGTCTCTTGGCTACTCAAAGTTTCAGCTGCCTCCATAAATTTTCTATAGAATTTAGGTCTGGAGACTGACTAGACCACTCCATGACTTAATGTGCTTCTTCTTGAGCCACTCCTTTGTGTTGCCTTGGCGGTATGTTTTGGGCCATTGTCATGCTGGAAGACCCATCTTCAGTGTTCTTGCTGAGGGAAGAAGGTTCTCATCCAAGATTTTACAATACATGGCCCCATCCATTGGCCCCTCAATGCAGGAAAATCGGCCTGTACCTTTAGGAGAGAAAGAGCCCCAAAGAATCATGTTTCCCTACCTGTAGGGAAGGTTTTCTTAGAGTCGTAGTCTTTTCTTTCTCTAAACATGGCAAGTTGAGTTAATGCCAAAGAGCTCAATTTTGGTCTCATCTGACCACAGCACTTTCTCCCATCCTTCTCTGAATTATTTAGATGTTTACTGGCATGACTGTACATGTGCCCGAGTCATGTTTGGAGGAAGAAAAATGCTGACTATGACCCTAAAAATACCATCTCTACAGTCCAGCATGGAGGTGGAAACATTATGCTTTGGGGCTGTTTCTCTGGTAGAGGTACAGACCGACTTTGCCACACTGAAGGACCAAGTATTGTAAAACCTTAAATGAGAACCTTCTTTCCTCAGCTAGAACACAGAAAATGGGTCATGGATGGGTCTTTCAGCATGCCAATGACCCAAAACATACCACCAAGACAACAAAGGAGTGGCTCAAGAAGAACCACATTAGGGTCATGGCGTGGCCTAGCCAGTCTCGAGGCCTTAATCCTATAGAAAAAAGAGGGAGCTGAAACTTCAAGTTGCCAAGCGACAGCCAAGAAACCTTAAGGGTTTAGAGATCTGTAAAGAAGAGTGGACCAAAATCCCTCCTGAGATGTGCGCAAACCTGGTCACTAACTACAGGAAACGTCTTACCTCTGTGCTTGCCAATAAGGGTTTCTCCAAGTACTAAGTCAGGTTTTGCTTGCGGATCAAATACCTATTTTACTCACTGAACTGCAACTCAATTTATAACATTTGTATCGTGTTTTTTTCTGGATTTTGCTTGATATTTTGTCTCATTTAAAATACACCTATGATAAAAATTATAGACCCTTAGTTTCTTTGTAAGTAGGCAAACTTACAAAATCTGCATGGGATCAATTATTTCTCTCTAGCTGGCAGGGAAGATTTGCAAGTGGTGTACATTGGTAAAAAGTAAAACTTGGTAACATTGGTAAAAAAAATTGCAGAGTGCATTATAAAACAAATTGTACAAATATTACAGGCTTCCTTTTCCTTCTCTCTTTTTTTTTTAGACATACAAGAAATCGTCAAAATCCGATCCTAATAGAACAGCAGCCAGCTTAGATCTGAAAAATGGATATCACAAGGACTTAATGAACGCAAGCAATGGTTTTGTGCACAAGAAACACAATTAGTATACGAAGACTATAAAATAGAAGATAAAGCCCGTTTACATTTTTATTTAAACAGGCTGATAGGCTTCCTCTTAACTACTGACCAAATCCAATTTATGTTCAAAGATTTTTTTCATAATGAATACCCCAAATTATTTTGATATGTAGGATACAATAGTAAAGCACCAGGTGCTTTATTTTCTCTAAATGTCATCATACCAATAATCAAGATGAAAAGTATTTCGAATTGTAGTCCAGAAAATGCCTTATAACAGCCCACTGACGTTCTTTTACATGTTTTAACAATTTTTAATTTAATGTAGGCCTTTGTATGCACTAAAATTTAAATTCTGTGAAAAGAAAGACTTCTTGCTTATTACTTTAAGTTAACCAGTTAGATTGTTTCTTTTAACTAACTTTTTTGATTGAGTGCATTTTGTGTATATATACACACAGATAAGGGGTTTCAATGCATTGTTTGCGATAGCCTGGAGTTTGACACTCTTAAGTTGAATGTTTCTGAGCCTAAAAAGCACAGTCAATTACAATCGATGATGACCTTAAAAAGCAGGTCCAAATAATGTATTTTCTGATTTAACGTTTAGGAAATCTGATGACAAGCCTTGCCCCTCAATGCAGCTATCACTACTATACCACAGGATTATTAGTTTATATATAAAAATGTACAAAAAACAATGTGATCCTACCCAACTCTATTCATTTTTATAATACAGGACTTATATAGTGCCAACAGTTTGCGCACATCGTTTTACATTATAAAGAGAGACAATACAGCAACATTACAATTCAATACAAGAGGTTTAGGAGGGCCCTGTTCCTGGGAGCTTACAAACTAATAGGTAGGGGCTGGTAAAACAAAATGTAATTACTGAGAGGGATGAACTGATGAGAGAAATTAAAGATTTGGTTATTAGCCGAATGCAGGATAGGCTTCCCTAATGAGATGAGCTTTCAGGGATTGCCTAAAAGTGGACAGAGTAGGAGATTGTCGGACAGATTGGGCTATGGAGTTCAAGAGGATGGGAAAGGCTCTGGAGAAGTCCTGTAGATGAGCATGGGAGGGGAAGACAAGGGAGCTAGAGAGCAGGTGGTCTTGGAAGGAGTGGATAAGACAATGAGTGATAATTAGAAGCAAGATTAGTGATGATGCTCAAGGCAGCACTGTAAAAGGCTTTGTATGTTATTGGTAATATTTTGAATTTTAATAATTGGGCAATGGGAAGACAGTTGAGGGATTGACAGAGAGGGGAGGCAGACACTGAACATTTGGTAAGTTGGATGAGTCTGGCAGCAGCCATTATTGAAGATGGGATAGATGGCCTGCGAATAGGTAGGCCTATGAGGAGAGAGGTACAAGAGTAAAAGGCAAGAGAGAACAAGGGAGTGAATAATTATCTTACTGGTTTCAACAGTTAAAAAAGGGGCGTATTTTGGAGACATTACAGTCTACAAGAATTGGGCACGGATTGGATTTGGGGTTGAAAAACTATAGCAACTGCTGGTGAAATAACCATGCAGAAAGAGTGGTGGATGAATCCTACAAGCTGGTTTTAGCAAGGAATGGATGAAGGAAGCAGGCACTTATGTACACCAGAAACAAAAATAGTTGTTGCGCATGGACAGGTCATTAAGGTTTCTGCTATGCAATGCATATCACGCAGTATAAAGTTGTTATTAAAAGCTGCTTACCCTTTAATGCTTACCACTTACTACTCATCTTCCTGAAATAGATCTCAGCATTTCCACATTGGCCCAATTATGCTCTAATGCAGCCTCACAACCTTTTTACCCAAGAGGAGGCTTATTTTCAGGTCTCAAGGAAACCCTGCTAAAATCAAAGGTCAGTGGGAGAAATGCGCCCTACATTGGCAGCCAGTGCAAAAAGATTGGAGCCTGGATAGATCACTGCTGCTAGATTAATAGTATGATTATGCTGTGAAAGGGTGGAACTGCACAAGGTCAGATGGTGCAGACAATAAAGTCCTCCCCAGAGGTATAGGGACACACCGCAATCAGCTGTCTGCAAATCGGGAAATGCACGGGCAGATCAGGTGTCACTGGATACACTCAGGAAGGACAGGAGGAAGTTCATGAAGACAGTCACTTCCAAACCACGAAGGGTAGTATTTTTACTCACTGTCTGAGAGAGGACACCCTCGCCTCCACAGTGTCTGTCAGTCCTGTATTAATGCAGGTATTTCAGCCACATAAGCACTTCGTTGTTCCCCAGCTAGTGTGGATCCTTATCCACTGGCTATGGTATTAGCATGGGTGTCTGTGTAAGCAGCTCTCCGACCACAGTGATGACATCATATTGACGTGTTTCGCCTGCCAATGAGCACAAGCTTCTTCAGAGCAAGGAGGGGTTAGGAGCTGGTGTCTTAAATACCCAATCTCGTCCTGTTATTCTTGCATATAACTACAAGATGTACTCAGCACACACTCCTCAGATAAACACTCATCACATCACAGATACATCGCATAGACAGAGTATGTTCTGAATCATAAAGATACATTTAAACAGCCATTTTTTATTTACATCTATAAGACAAAGAAAACAGAGACTAGAACATAAGATCCAAAACAGTAAATAAGAACAAAAAAAGGAAAAGCAATCACACAAATAAAATAGAATACATTTTCCCCTTCAAATGTCATAGGGGCCCCAGTATGTTTATCAAATCCTTACTAGTTACATTTCCAAGAATGTCGCTAAATTACATTCTGTATTTAACCCATTTGGCATAAGCGTACTCAAATGGAAAATCTACATTTTCTCTTTTTCTTTTGGGGGGTGGGGGGGGATGACCCCTACATTGGCGGCCAGTGAAAAAAACACTTAGCTTACAGTGGTAGTCAGAATGCCCCATATCCTTATAGCTAAAGAGATCATCAGTGTCCTGGTACTGGCAAATGGCACGGGACCTGGAACTATCTGAGCTCAAGGAATCTCTAGCCAACCTCTGGAGGAAAGCTTAGGATTCAACTGAACCCTGGTTGAGAATGGCTGCTCTAATGTGGCAGAATGCATGCATCCCTTATGGTAAATGATATAGGTAGATAACACAGGTCAGTCAAGCGTAGCTAGTTTTGTTGCTGGGTTATAAAGGTTCAACCACAAAGGGAAGATCTGTCTGTGTGCATCTGTTCATATTGATGTTCTCATTACCATCAGCTGGAATACAGAGACTGGAGTATAGAAAAGTGAAGAAAAGAAAATCGATGGTTACTTACCGATAACATTATTTCTACGAACCTTCGAGGACGGCAACACATGAGAGATGATAGGCTCCTCCCTACAGGAAACACAGTCAGTTCACAGCTGTTAAAAGGCTCCACCTTCCCCCTTGTCCCTCAGTTGTAAAATAATTCTCCAACCGATTCACAAGGGGTCTTTAGGCACTTACCACCTATTGTGTACACTCTTTCCTCCAACTCATAACAGGGCGGGAAGTAGGCATGCCATCCTGCAAGGTTCGTAGAAATACCTTTATCGGTAAGTAACCATCGGTTTACTCACCTCACCTTCCAGGACAGCAACACATAAGATAATCAAGTAATCTGCAGGCCTACCTTAGGGTGGGACCACTGCCTGTAGCACCTTTCAACCTAAGCCTAGGTCTTGCTGCGATAGGACCTCACTTGGTAGTGCTTCAGGAAGGTGTCTTGGCTGGACCAGGTGGCTGCATTACGAATTTGCTGCTAGGAGTCTCCTGATTTTTTGGCCCACGAGGTTGCCAGGGCTCTAGTTGAGTGTGCTTTCAACTTTTCTGATGCAGGGATACCTGAGCTTTTGCTACAGAAATTACTTGCCTCATCCACCTAGAGACTGAGGATTTTGTTTTCAATCCTTTTCTATTCGTTTTATAAACAATTTATACAAATACATTCACATGCTTTACTACTATAACTATACATGTCATCCTATGTCCCTTACAAAGGTCCATAATTTCTATTTAACTCCATCTTTTCTATATCTTTTCCCATGTCCTTTACGCAGAACCTGATTACTATCATCTATTCCGATCCTCCAACAACATTAATGCAAAACACAACACACAAAAAAAAAGTATCTCTCCCTAGGGTGGTGTATTCCCTTTCATAAATATTGCATCATATATGCCAAGGACTGAAATTCCTCCCATTGTTGCGATATTTTTGGCCTTTGATTCCTTGTATTCTTTTCTCTATGTATTTGTCCTCCCATATATTGTATTTCACTCAATTAACAAACCCACTCCAATATTGTAGGACTTTTTGTTTTTCCCCAACTTCAGGCTATTACTGTTCTGGCAGCTGTTATGTGGTGAACGATATCCGTTTTTATTGATTTTACTGACCCTGGTATTATAGATAATATCAAAACATTTAAATTTGGTTGCATTTCAATGTGATAATTGATGTAGTGCTAACAAGTGGACACAAATTGTTATATATAGGTGAAATAATGAAAAATGGTGACGATTAATCATATATCAAATATACATAAGTGACATGTGAAACTAAAAAGTCCAATCAATGAAAAAATCTGTTGAAAAAAACCTATGCATCAACCACTAAATAATGATCAATCAAAAAGTGAAAAAATATATGGCACTATCCAACATGGAAATAATATAATGAGAAGGAGCCTATACGTCAACCAAAGGATAATGGATCAAAGGAGGAATGAACCAAACACTGTCCGGTATGGAAAACATCAAAGATGGTGCATCATCAACAAGAGTGTGTGTATGCTCTTACTGGAACAGCTGGACTCAAATGTCAACGACAGAGTCATACAAGCAGGATGCCGCAATCGGCAAATACCCGAAACTCCAAAGGGTCCAGGACCTCAGGAATTGAATCCGGGGATGTAGTAGATGAACTTCAAACAAACCGCAGATGGAAAAAAGCACCGAAGCTGGATCTTGAATGTAGATCAACTGGACAGCAGGGCCACTCTCATCCGGATGGTATGTGAAGAAAAATATTGCTTCCACATAGTGTAGGTCAAACAATGGGGTTGTTTATTTCTAAAAACCGGCATACAGCAATAAAAAATGTGATCATGAAATAAAAGGACAGGGCAATGTGAGGAGCGATAAGCTTATATTGATGCTTTTCGACCAAATAGACTTTCCGATATATTTTGAATATCTTGTACAAGAAATCCCTCACCATATGACACCCATACATGTGTCATGATTCCCCTATCCTTAAGACATCTCCAACAGATCTCTGTATTATTTTTATTTAATTCATTTAGGGCCACTGGACTCCAAATGGCTTGCCTTATCGACCTAGAGACTGAGGATTTTGAGGCCTGAAGTCCATTCCTTGGTCCAGAAAAAATGATTAAGAGGCGTTTGGATCTCCTAAAATCCTTAACCCTTTCTGGATAAGAGAGGAGGCATCTCCTTACACTTAAGCAATGGAATCTCTTTTACCCCTCATTTTTAGGGTTGTCACAAAAGGATGGTAGGTTTATTACCTGTGTCCTATGGAAGGCTGATGACACGTTGGGCAGATAGCAAGGATCTGGTCTGAGGGTGATCCTGTCTGGCAGGACCAACAAAAAAGGTTCTTTATTGCAGAGACCCTGTAGGTCTCCTACCCTTCTAGCTGTGGCAATTGCCAGCAGGAAGGCTAATTTTAAACTTAAGAAGAACCTCTTCCATGGGTTCAAAGGGGTGTCTAGATAATGCTTCTAGAACCCTGGTTAGGTCCCAAGGCAGGAAACTATCTTTAGAGACCGGGGTAGTCCTATCCATGGTCACCAAAGAGTTTTTGAATGACTCAAGAAATCAGGGTCAGAGGAGGTAAGGCCTAAGCCAATTTGAACTTCCATTCCTGGGATAGGGTATCCAGGACCTCCTACTCTCTTTCCTGAGAGAGGGAGAACTTCTTTACCTTCGTGTTTTGAAACTGGCAAAGAGGTCTATTTCTTGGTGGCCAAATTTTTGGACTAATGCCTGGAATACCTTGGAATTCAGCTCCCAGTCTCCCTGTCTGACAGGTTGGTGACTGAGGAAGTCTGCTTCCTGATTGTCTGCCTCTTTTATGTAGACTGCTGACAGCGAGAGTACCCTGTCCTCAGTCCAGCTCAAAATCTCCTTTGCGAAGTCCAGAAGGGCTTTAGATCTGGTTCCCCCCTGGTGGTTTAGGTAGGCTACCACCATGGTGTTGTTTGAGCAAATCTGGATTTCTTTGCCCAAGACTCTCCCTTCGAAGGCCTTAAGGCTTCGCCCACTGCTCTGAGCTCCCTGAGGATGGAAGAGGATCTAGCTACCCCCTTGTCCCAGGTGCTGTGCCTTGGCTTTTTCTAGGTAGGGTCTCCAACCCCAAGCACTTGCGTCCGTGGTCAACTTTTTACAGATTGTCTGGGACTGACCACCGCTTCAGAAAAGATTTTACCTGAGGGGTTATGACAAAAATGTCATCTAGAGATTCGTTCCTTTTATCCCAAGAGGAAAGGTGGAAAACTTAGAGGTCTCTGGAATGCAGTTGCGCCCAAGCAACTGCTAGGATGCTGGCTGACTTGAGTCCCGGATCCTGAGAATATCTCTCGTGGAACACACAGGGGCATCTATCAGCCTTCTTACGGCTGCAACTAGTTTCTCCACCTTCTCCCTTGGGAGAAAGAGCTTTTGGGCCTGTGAATCTACCCAATAGCCAATGGTAGGTTTGGACCTGAGCCGGTACCAGGGAAGATTTTGCCACACTCGCCAGCCAGCCTAACTTCTGCAGGACTTAAATTGCACTTTGGGTATCTACCTGAGCGGCTGACGGACCAAAGATGAGTAGTTCGTCCAGGTAAGGTATTAATGCTATTCCCTGGAGATGCAGATAAGCCACTGCTTGGGCAAGGAACTTTGTGAAGATCCTTGGACTAGCTGCTAGCCCGAAAGTGAGGGCCCTGAATTGCTAATGTGTCCCTTCCTGGGTTACCACCGCAAATCTCAAAAATGCCTGGTTTTCCAGGTGGATCAGGACATGCAAATAGGCATCTCTGAGATCCAGAGTGGTCATAAAGATGTCTTTTAGCAGGTTTTTTTCTCACAGAGTAAATACTCTCCATGGAAAGCCTCTTGTATTCTAGGAATCTGTTTAAGTTCCTGAGGTTTATGATCAAGCAGTACTTCCCTGATGGTTTGGGTACCACAAAAATATGGGAATAAAAACCTTGGTATTGCTGGCTTTTTTATCCACCTAGAGACTGAGCCAGGTGGCTGCCTGAGAGGGAATCCAGAATTTCTTGAGATGTGTTACCCTGTGAGTGGTGCTTATTAAGCCTCCCTATACAGAAGTCTGCATCCCTGGAAACGCAGGTGGCTGCTAATGCTGGGGTCATAGTGGAGGAATTAGCCTCCAAGGCCTTTTTTAACAGGGATTCCGATTTGCGATCCATAGCATCTCAGATATTCCCTGTGTCCTCAAAGGTGAGGTCAGACACTTTTGTCACCTGGGAGAGAGCAGCATCCAATTTTGGGACCTTTAGGAATTTTTTCGCTTTCTCCTCTTTGAAGGGGAATCTTCTCTTCCAAGTTTTAGGTTTAACCAGACTCCTCTCAGGAGACTACCATTCTTGAAGCACTAAATCCTTCAGGGACTGGTGTGTGTGGAACGCCCTTGACTGGTTTTTACCCAACCCCCTATACATCTTATCTCATGTCGAGGTTTCCTTAGTTGGTTCAGGGATCTCTTTAGTGGCATAAATCCCTTGAAGGAATCCCTCCAAGTCCTCTAGACCAAAGAGATATCTTTTTAGTTTGACGCTTCCCACGTCACTATCCAGACCCATATCAGTCGCCTCCTCTGAGCTGGGCTCAGATTTCCCATGGCTTTCTGCTTTTTTCTATCTCATCCACTTCCCTACCTGAGCTGGGGGAAGCCCCTGAGAGTTTGGTAAAAAAAAAGGACTTGGCTTTGGTCTGGAGAGAACGCTCTACTGAGAGGAGTGACCCTCTTTAGGGGGGATCTCCTCTGCATCTGCCACCTGAGGAGCAGTTGCAGAGGTGCGAAAAGATTGTATAGTGGCTAGCATCTCTGTCAGAAAATCTCTCATTAGACCTGAGGTCTCTTTCCCAGCCAGTTTGTTAATGTTAAACGGTAACAAAATGGCTTAGTGTGAGATTTAGATAATCTTTCTTCACAGTTACCACACTTTTTACTGGCACTAGTGCTAGCCGATGTAGAAGGTGGTTTGTCAGCGATCTCCTAAGATCCGCCTGAAGAGTCTGCAAGAGAAATGGAGATAAAGGAAACATCACTCTTCTGGCCCCCTTTAGTGATGGCTGCAGGCCCCATTCCCCAGAGGTAAGAGCCTAGGGGTTTCCCAAGGACCACTAATAATAGTAGGCAAAACACACTTACTGGGCCCCGAATTCCTCTTGCCTGCAGCCACCTGTGCTGCCTTGCCATCCTCTTTTTCCATGAGGTGGGTAACAGCAGACTTTCCGCTCCTTGCAGTTCGCTGGGTCCTGAGAGAAGACAGGGAACCTCCAGCCTCTGCAGCCACATGGGTCTGGCGTCTCCTCCAGGCTTTATTTCCCCTTCCTGGGTCGTGATGGGAGTGCTCCGCCCCCTTCCTGCCCTGACCGGAAGTCCAGGGTTCAGAGCGATGCTTGGAGCACACAGGTGACCCCCCCTGCTGTCTTACTTCTTCTGGGCTCTGGGAAAATGGCACCCGCTGCACACAGGGGAGGATAGGAGGAGTCCTGAGCTGCATGCAATGGAGGGGGAACCTTGGAAACTCCCAGACTGCCTGCACCACACCCTGGGGCGACTTGTGAGAAGCTTGAAGTGGCAGGTTAGTGCAGCCCTCACTGGCATTCCTGAACCTAGCTCACAGGGGTAC